>NC_133526.1:41523089-42773089 GCF_048544455.1 Silene latifolia
ACATTGTATATGTTGGTTATATTGTGGTGGAGTATTGTTATAGTATTAACAGATTTATTCTGGCAGACATTACTTATAGTAATGTGGAGTGGTTGAACAGATTTATTCTAGCAGACGATATTTATCGTGTTTACTAGAGGCAGGCCCGAGATTGGCCGCAGGCCATCTGGTGGATATTACTCAACTATATGTTGAGGCAGACATTACTTTTTGGTAATGTAGTGTGTGTTTACTCACCTTCGGGTTGAGGCTGCCCCGACCAGGGATTGGCGGGATGATTAGTGTAACAAGTATAGCTCGGCTGAAGTGTGCTAAGTAAAAGGATGGAGCACGTTGTAAGGGACGTGTGCAATGTAAAAAAGGAAATTGGTTGTTTATCGTATGTTTTTGTTGTTAGTATTTATTCCTACTCAACCTCGCGGTTGACTGTGTATTCGTGAACACCTGCGGTGACCCGTTTTATGGGAACAAATTTGACAGGCACTAAAGATTAGCTGACTCGGGAGCATTGGGATGAGAGCTCGACTTGGACCATAGTTGAAGTCTAGATCACATAGAACAATTACATCACTTTAGTTATTTCCGCTATGAGTTGTAAATATTTTTATATTAAGTTTTAGTTAGTTAATTTGTAATAAACATTTAATCGCTAAGTTTTAATTTAAAGTACTTTGGTATTGTTGTTCTTTGTTATTCACTACCTCGGGAAACCGAGATGGTAACAGTCCTATTTATTTGAGAATGTCTAGCTAAAGGCTCCTGAATAAATGGGGGTGTTACAACGACGGCCTAGAAAGGCGTGTTGAAAAGCAACGGTCGGCAAAAGACCGAGGTTTGAAACGGCCATTATAACGGCGCAAAAGGGTGGTTTTGAAAGTTTGTAAATGACACGGAAGGACTTATGATCAAGTAGCACATAAGCACTCACAGTTCATTATATTATGCATAATGCTGACACGGGTTTTGGCTTAAAAGGGTGGGTTACACACCAAGCAATCAACCCCCGATTTGCGAGAGGGATGCCAATCCAAACAAAATGTGTAAGGAGGGTGCCCTAGCCTCGTACATGAAAGTGATGAAAGCTCTTTGACGAAACAGAAATGTGTAACGTCAATGGTATGCTTCACTCAATCGGGATTCGAAACGCGGGGATGAGAAAACTCACGCCGACGACACGAGCCAATTGGTTGAAAAGGGGTTAGGTTGTGGGCCCGGACAAGGAACCCGACCATGACTGTAATATCAATTAATGCATTCCAACCAAGACCTCGTTCGAGTCTCGCCATCTAGGGATCACAAAGACATAAGTGTCCTAGTTCTCCTCAGCGGAGTCGCCAATCTGTGGACATGGGCCACGGGCCGGTCTGTGGATTTGGGCCAACTACCGATCCATAGTCACGGGCCACCTACACGCCAAGCCGATTTGTTGGACGTATAGCGGTCTTTTGAAAGCCACGCTCGGCGGCGTAAAAATGCTTTCGACCGGATCGTTTTAGATCGGTCGGTTTCGTCTCGACAAGGGTCTCGAAACGATTTGAGATGTTCGGAGTCGCCACCAAGCATTTGTGGGATTCTTGGAACCCGTTCGAATCCACGTTATACCTCGGTCAAACGAAGCACAAAGCAGTGTTTGACATAGGTACTAAAGATAAGGAATCGTCCCTCTTTAGCATCCTATCTCTAGAATGACTCTCGTACGCCCTGGATAAGGTTGTCTACTATCCAAAGTTTCTGAGTAAGAGGTGAAGGTACGTATTGGGAAGCCCTTTAATCAGACACCCAATCCCGCCCGCGGTAGCGGCCTCTACTGATCGATCTTGATTGGTTGAATGCAAAAGTTGATAAAACGGTTTAAATACATGAATGCACATCCAATAATTTAAACCTAACATGTGAGAGCTTTCTAAGTCAGTTGATTTAATCCAAATATCAAGTATAAGATGTCGAGTTGGATTTATGGTTGATTTGCATGCAAGACGGAAATTAAACATCCATTTACCAAATTAGGTTTATGGTGCATAACGTGATCCATTTGTCTTAATAAGCTAAGGCATTTTGCAAATACGGTTTTTGAATGGGCAAATTAGTCATCTGATCCGTCCTATATCCGGGTTAGCCGGAGTCGGGATCGTCCTAAACCAATGCTGGAAGGGGAACAGACCCTGCACCAGGCAGCCAGATGAGGCGCGAGCCTATTGGCGATGTAAGGGGGTCTCCCCTGGTTTGAAAATAGGAAAAGAAATGGCCAGTTTAGGCGCGAGTCAGTCAACGGTATATGACGTGTTCTGACCATTGAAAAATGTTTATAAAACGTGTTGGAAAATGGGTATTTGGACCCGTTTTGGTTTGAAAGGACCGTTTAGGCCGTATTTGTGTTGATTTGAAGAACAAGACTTGAATACGCGTCGGTGATTTAATGCACGATGACGGTACCAAACAATGTGTAAGGCTTGTATTTACGATCGGCAGGTCGTAAATACGCGTCGGATTGTGACTTAGGAAGTCGAGTCGAGAATTTTAAGGGAGAAAGAGGGGGCGGACACTCGCGTAAGTTCTTAAATGGTGGCATTTGAGGGGTATTTATAGGAGAATGAGTGGTTGTGTGAGTTTTGAGCGACGTGGCCACTTGGGCTGCTCAAAGAGGCGCGAGCATTGTAGCACGTTGTAGTCCGATAATCATCGGGTGTTTGTTGGAGTCTCAGCAGATACTGGGTATCTACAAGTTGGGATTATGATAATGGACTCTCGTATTGATATTCGAGTGTTCGTTTTCTTTGATCTGGTCATGTGGGGGAGTAGCCTAGACTTTAATACTCTGAAGTGGTGAGGAGTTCTTAGTTCTTTAACAGAAGGTTGACAATATGACATTTAGTTTTAGATGAATTTGTTGAAGATTTAAGATTCTAGATTGGCTCACAAACCGCAGTGGCGAGCCGGGCATACAAAAATGCCTAGTGAAGATTCTAGATTGGCTCACAATCCGCAGTAGCGAGCCGGGCAAAATGCCTAGTGAAGATTATATATTTGCTCACAACCTGCCATGCATACAAAAAAATGCCTTGTGAAGATTATAGATTGATTCACAACCCGCAGTGGCGAGCCAAGCCAGGCATACAAAAGAATGCCTTTAGTAGTCGACCTCACATAGAGGTTTGCACATAAAGTCTATAGCTAGTCGTTTTTTTAGCCTCTTAGTCGCTAGGAAGTAAAGTTTATTACTTGTTAGCATTTGAGTTGTCTTATGACTAGTCCAAACCATTTTGTAGACGCTAAATTAGTGCATTTGTTTTATCTTTGAAAATACTAAACTAAAGAATTTTCGTTTTCCTTTCCTTTAGTTATAATGTTTAAATTGTTATGAGGTAGTGTCTATTATTCAACTCGTGTTTGTCCCATTTGGGCTACCTGTCATGGTGACGGTTTTTTTTTCAGATTACTTCCGCTACCGCTCAAAACATTTTCATGTAGAGCTTTTGATTAAAGACTTTGTAAAGGTTTTATTTCATTTTGTATCAAAAGCATTTTGTAAAGAGACTTTGTATATTGATTATAATATCCCCGTATTTTAGCGAATTTTTAATGTAAACGTAATTTTTAATTTAGTGGTAAATCGGAGGTGTTACAATTGGTATCAGAGCCAATTTCGTTCTTCGGTTGATGTTGAGATCTTAACATCGTTGATTTTTGTTTACAAACTCCTTTTAAAAATTTTGAGATGCGACTTTTTTTTTTTTTTTAATTTTAAGTTCAAAGACGAACTTTATCTTAAGGTGAGTGGACTCTAATATCATTATTTAGTTCTGTTCAATTTTGACAAGTCTTCTTTATGGACTGATAGTGTTCTTGACTGCAGCACGAACCCTTTCGTTCCACTTATGAAGATTTGCACTTTTTGACAACTTGACTTAGACTTTTTGGAAAAACGTAATTTTAAAGGATTTTCACTCCTAGAATATTGTGAATATTTGTAATTGTTGATTTCGAAAGCTGATTTTTATCCTTGCAACTTCATCATTTCGTATTTTCATGTTTCGAGGACAAAACTTCTTTTTAGGGGGAGTGATTGTAACACTCTGAAAATTTGAGTCAACATAGAAATACATGGAAAATATTTTCACTAAAATAAAATTTTAGAGATAAAAAGGAGAATATTATTAATGCAAAATTCAAATTTGAATAGCAAAGAAATCCTACATCGATTTGGAAATCGAATAGAAAACTAATAATAACTCGAAACGGAAAAGGGAAAGAAAACGAAGGACGTGCAATAACTATAGTTAAGAACGCATACTACCCCGTATTTAAAACGTTACTTCAAGGTGAAGTACTCGAAAGTCAAGTTATATAACTTAACCTAGTGTCATATCGTACCTAAAACTGGCCCGAATACAATTAGAACTAACTTATTATATTACCCAAACCCCCCCTTCTCAATCTTGTTTTCCTGGGGGCCATTTACCTCGTAATAAATAAAAAAAACAAAAAAAAAACAAAGAACAGAAGTGTGTAGAAAGGGGAGGAAACCGTAGGATAGAAAGAAGAAGAAACAAGAGGAAAATCAAGCTTATTCATCCTAATTCATCGCCATCCTCCATCATATTTTTTTTAAATAAACCTTAAAATTTTAATCTAATCTTAATATCTTAGTTTAATCCTTATTAATTAGAGCTTATTATGTTAACATAAGGTGAATTTAACCAAAAAAGGGAGGATTAGACAAAGGTGTAAGACGGTCTTAACAAGTAATTATAAATTCATTTCAAGGGTTAATTTTATTTATCTTTTGAGTAGATGAGGTTGTTAGGTATGATGAGTTTCTAATTTTTTTTCTTTTTTTTTGTTTATTTGTGTATTAGATTAGTTATCAGTTATTGACCCGAATCATTTGTTTACTTTTGTGATTGTTTGAGTTTGAATCTAGAGATTTGTTGAGGTATCCAGTTTGGTCTATATTGTTGTAGTAGTTTTTAATTCTTGTCAAGTGTATTGTTGAGTTGGGAATGTTCTATTCTATTGTTGTTGGTGTCTAAATATCTTTTTAGTACTTTCCCCAGGCTGTGATCTTGTAAGTCCTAATTATTTCAACAATGATCTGCAGTATTTGAGGTATAGAGTAGGCAGGTACAAAGGTCGTTTATGCGCCATGGCTATATACTCATGTCTTTGTTTTGGTAATTAGTTTCAACGTAAGAGATAAATGACGTTTACTTTTTAGGTCATTTAGAACAAGGTGGAGATATTAATCGTATTAGTCAGACCACAATTTATCTTGTTGTACAGTTTATTGAGATTGACAATTTCTTCTTTGGACATATTCAGATGTATCAATGGTACGATAAAAATAGTGATTAATGGTAAGACTCTGTGGTAGAATAGTATTGTATTTTAATTGTCGATTTATTTTACGTCGACTTGTGGGCGAGTAGCTTGGAGTAAAATATATATTAGTTATATGTGTTTTATGTGATAGATTGATTATTGAAGGTGGTTTGTGTTAATGGTGTTTCATTTTAGTTATCCTAATATCTATTATATTTTTTTATGTTTAAGTTATTTGATTGAAATATGGATTAAAGACGAGTGTATTAGAATTATTAGATAGTTTGTATATGGAATGAGGACTCAAGACTTGGATTGTTTGTTGTATGGTTCATAGTAAAGTTGAATGATTATTGGTGTTTAACAAGGAACTTACATCAAAGCTAACCAAATTGGTGAATGTTAATCATGGCAAATAAAAGTTGGATTTATATGTGAGAAATGGGCAAGATTAAAATGGTATGTATAATGTCATAAATGTTCAAGTGGCACAATTAGCATATGCCTGATTTATGTCTTGATCATTGGCTTTCAGTTGGGATTATGATAATGGATTCTCGTATAGATATTCGAGTTTTCGTTTTCTTTGATAAGGTCATGTGGGGGAGTAGCTTAGACTTTAATACTCTGAAGTGGTGACGAGTTCTTAGTTCTTTATCAGAATGTTGACAATATGACATTTAGTTTTAGATGAATTTGGTGAAGATTTTAGATTTTAGATTTTAGATTTGCTCACAACCCATACTGGCGAGGCAGACAAAATGCCTAGTGAAGATTATAGATTGGCTCACAACCTGCAGTACGAGCCAAGCATACAAAAAAATGCCTAGTGAAGATTATAGATTGACTCACAACTCGCAGTGGCAAGCCAAGCCAGGCATACAAAAGAATGCCTTTAGTAGTCGACCTCTCATAGAGGTGTGCACATAAAGTCTATGGCTAGTCGGTTTTTTGTTAGCCTCTTAGTCGCGAGGAAGTAAAGTTTATTATTTGTCAGTATTTGAGTTGTCTTCTGACCAAGCCAAACCATTTTGTAGAGGCAAACTTAGTGCATTTATTTTATCTTTGAAAATACTAAACTAAAGAATTATCGTTTTCTTTTCATTTAGTTATAATGTTTAAATTGCCATGAGGTAGTGTTTATTACTAAACTCGTGTTTGTCCCATTTGGGCTACCTGTCATGGTGACGGTTTATTTTCAGGTTATTTTCCTTACCGCTCAAAAGATTTTCAAGTAGAGCTTTTGATTAAAGACTTTGTAAAGGTTTAATTTCATTTTGTATCAAAAGCATTTTGTAAAGAGACTTTTTATATTGATTATAATATCCCCGTATTTTAGCGAATTTTTAATGTAAATGTAATTTTTAATTTAGTCGTAAATCGGGGGTGTTACAGTACCTGTTTACACACATCGCTAAGGGGAACTACATTTCTCATGACTACGGATTCTTGTCACCTGAAGTGTTCTCTCTAAAGGTGCTTGGATACACATACGGAGATCACATCGATAAAATTGCTCAACGCTTAAGGACGCCCAAAAGCCTATGGTTTGTCCCATTCAATAAGAATCGGTATGTATAGTACTTTATTATAATGAATCACGATTCTATTCATTTACTAACACGGTTACATGCATGTATATGAACTAACAGTTCAATTTTCAATATTTCATAGCAACCATTGGCTGCTAGTGGCAATCAATGTCAGAAAAAGCATAGTGTACTGGATTGACTCTTGTGGACATGCTCCCTCTGAGATATTTTTAAATTATATAACTGAGTAAGTTTACAACCTTACATTATAATGTCAATTGTTATTGTATGACCTTTGAAAGCTAGGCTCCTTTTAATGTCCGATCAATATTACTGAGTCAAATGCTAATTATAATTTCCTGTATATATTTATGAATTAGTGTGTTTCGAATAATTGGAGCATTAAGTCCAACTATTCTCCGGATAATATTAAATGTATTCTTAATAATTATTCCTATCATTTAATTTATGTTTATGCGAGAGGTTGATCTAATTTAGCTTATTTGTCTGTGATTTATATAATAGTCTCCTCTACAACCAGACGACAGACAATGCGCCTTTTACTATTGACGGTCCATGTGGGAGATTATCACCCGAAAATATACCAGCATAGAGTCGCCGGTTTGTGTGTTTTAATAACTATTTCAAACATAACTTGGGTTTAAATTTGTGTAATATTCCACTTATTCTGTCTATTTTGATTGAGTGTATTTTGATTTGTAGTTCCCACTTTCAATCAACAACAAAGACCAACCTATTCGAAAGAAGACATCGTCGACATGAGAAATAAGTGGGGCACTTATTTTCTTTCATTAACGGAAGGTTAATAGTCTGCTCATTATGTATGTGTGTATATAGAGCCATGTGTATTTAGTTTTCGTCACCGTGTTTATAATATTTTGATGCTAGGTTGAATAGATCAATCTGTGTAATATTTTGATGATGCAAGATTGAATTTTTGCAATGCGCAGCTGCTGAAATGCTATTTTGCATTAGCATTTCAGCGAAACCTACTAGTTTGCTACTGGAAAAAATAGCATTTCAGAAGCTGCAGGTGATACGAAAAGGAGTAGCTCAAATGACTTTGTCGGACCTATTAACAACGCATCTCACGTTTGAGCTCATGAATCATGGATTGAAGGCTCAAGCTCGAAAACGGAATGAATATCGTCTGACTTAAATATTATTATTATTATTAGAATTTAGAATAATTATGTTATTTCCTAAATTTGCAGAATAAGATAGTTTAAGTTATTTCCTAACTTCAGTTTACAATAATAATAATAGGTTAGGGCATGTGTTAGCTGGCTGTTTTGAGTCGGGTTTGCTTAGCCTACTTAAGGCATTGTAATTGGCTTCTTTGAAAAACAACGTATGATTGAAATAAAAAAAATCCTAGTATTTTTGCTGTGTGCAAATTGCTGAATCGGATTGACGCGTTGGATCCAAAATCGTTCTTGCTTGATGCGTTCGGGTATTAACACGATTGCTATTCAATAAGTCTTGAATAAGAATCACCATTGAACGATCTATAAGTCTAGATCGGGCAAATATCCCCTCGTTACTGTTCACGTCACTATTCATCCGTGTCACTGTTCATCGTTATTACTAATCATCATCCCTGTTTCACTGTTTCGCGTCGTTGTTCCTCTTTGTGCGATTGCTCTCATTCCAAGATCAGGTCTGATTCGTTGCTTTCGTTACTGTTTTCTTTGTTGCGTTCGTTATTGTTCTATTCTCGTTGTTCATGTGATTGTGTGTTGCTGCTACTATCATCGTTATCCTCGTATTTCATTGCTGGTACTTTTTGTTGTCGAGTGTGTGCCTATTGTTATTGGATCGTTGTTGTTGTTGGGGCGTTACTGCTATCTCGTTAATATTATTGTTGCTGCTCGTGGTGGTAGTTCCACACCATTGCCATACTAATCATCACGAAAGACTAAACTTGCTATGCTGTTGAGGGCTTTGTGAGCCTCCAAGGTCACGTTGATTTGAATTGCTTCCGCTACCATGAAAGTTTGCTTAACTTTCGTATCATAAGAAGTATCAGAGCTTCAGCTCTTTATTTCTCTAAATCTAGACGATCCATTATGGGCAACAAGGTGGAGTATTTATGTAACACCCCCATCTACCAAGGAGCCTTAACAAGACCTTCCCTAGTAGATAAGAACGTTACCATCTCGGTTGCGCGAGGAGCAGTAATAATCAAAAATCGATAGAAAAACATTTATATTAAATTACAAGTGTTCAACCAAAATAAAAGATACATCTCGTGACAACTATCAACTATGTGAACCTATCTCTGCCATGACTCGTGGTAGACTCGTCCCTCCAAGTACCCAGCTATGATCCATACATCACCTGCTAAGACCGACTACTCACCATAGTTGATCACGGCAGACACAACACAAGAAGACAACACAACAACACCACACAAGGTCAGTAACTGAAGGAACACACCAAAAGCAGACACAACAAGACACACCAACATACATACACCACCTCCTCCAATCACCCACACACCTCTGAGTTCCCGAAGGTCCAGTCCTGCCAGATTACCAATCACAACCAGTAATCCACACCGCCAGTGGGGGACCGCAGCCGTTCTCACCTAAGCCCTGCTCATCTAATCAGAGCGATAACCCATGTTCCTAAATGTGCACATCCCCTTTGTGACGGGTTCCACATAGGGCGAATCAAGGGCGTGAAGCCACTCCCGCAAGTGACTCCGCTCAACCGAGGGCGCACCTCGCGAACCAGAGACAAACAAACAACAATGACCAGCAACAACCAATCCACACTACCAACAACGATACTAAACCAATTATACAATACAATCGACGCACTAAACAACCAACAGTACTGAGTAGGAAAAACTACCTTTAGAAAACCGCAGTGATTCCGCGCACGACCATAAGGCAACAAGCAATCACCATAACCACCTATAGCAAACAGTACAACCATCTATTACTACTACCATAATCACAACAGAAACCAAGGAAGACAATGATGATGATGACACATACCTATACATAGCACTCCGGCGACAAGACCGCTACCCGACTCAAGCATCTCATCCTCATGGTGTATCCCCTCGCAAAGGCTCCAACAAGATGAATCAAGGTGAAGGAGGAAGGATATGTCGACATCTAGGTTTAGGAGAAAAGGTGAAGAAATAATTTGGGTTTCACGATATCACGATTTATATTTCCCCGCTGAACTCCCGTTACTCGACCGAGTAAGCAACTTATTCGATCGAGTGGCCTCTACTCGATCGAGTGACTAAGCTACTCGATCGAGTAGCCTCCACTAGATCGAGTTGCCAGCACTCAAAGGGTTATAAAGATACAAGGTTGGCTCGTAAGGTTTTCGAAGGTCTAGATAGGTGTCTAATGTCAGTCAACGACGGTCAACGAGTCTCTAAAAGGACGGGTATTATAGTCTTCCCCCCTTAAAAAGAAATTCGTCCCCGAAGTTCACTCGACCTCCCCCACAACACAAGATGAAAAGGAACTAAGGCAACTAACAACCATCCACCCCGACAAGGACAAACACAACCGTTCGTATATACCACCCAGCTATGAACGCTCACCACCCGTCATCATCATCTACCTTAGCACACATCATCAAATATAACTTCCTTTGGAGTCACCAACATGCCATATACACGACAACAAACCAACACAACTATCCCTTTACTCATCCATCCATTATTTATCAACAACAATTAGTTATCAATCACCCAAAATGCAGTAAATTATCAATCACTTACACAACAAGCAAAATAGAATTCATTTTAAATTAATTCCACAACGTTTATATCACCCTTTTAAATCATTTATATTACTAAACAATGTAATAACTCAATTACTTAACAACTTTTCTTAACAAAAGGTTAATCAACTCGGAAATGAAATACAACAATACGATGAATTTTACCAACATTGCCAACAATTATTTAACAATTACTAACAAATACTCAAAACAACCACTCAAAATGTGATAAGGTTGTCATAATTTGTCATTTTCCCATGCGACATTACTCTTCCCCTCTTAAAAGGAACTTCGTCCCCAAAGTTCACCTTCAAGACGAACCACAACCATTACACGGAGAAGATAACTTTTATTCAATATTGACATTACGAAATAATTTTAATATGCGTTGAGACTAACAACTAACATGTCACCTCATTGACATTGCATAGATATGACTTTTGCATATTAAGACCATATGAAAAGTGGATAACATAATTACACATTCCGTCATCCAATTAGTATACATGAACATCGAGAAACTCCTTACGTGACATTACCAAGACATGTAACAAGAATTATAATCACCATTTAACATGTTACTTCAAGCAATTCAATTTAGCATCCAAAAAGTGTGAAGGTGCAGAAACCATACTTATATTGTATAAACCGTACTTGAAACATGACGATGCTATTCCCAAGAATGATAAGGGGACTTATTATCAACAAGGTACACATTCATGAAGACCAAAAACAATTTTAGAACGAAACAACTAGTATACATGGGTACTCGATCGAGCTATGGAGCTACTCGATCGAGTTGACGCTACTTGATCGAGTTCATCAGCTACTCGATCGAGTATGTCGAGTGCAGTAGGCATTCTAATCTGCATACACAGTTACTCGATTGAGTGAGGGGCACTCGATTGAGTAACCACAGGTCAAATTTCTCCAAAGAGATACGTTGCAATACCAAGGAAACATAATCAAGTCGGAGTTTCATCTCCGACATTATCCACCTACATAACAAGTTTCAAAATCAAACAAAACACGGCCTTATGGCCAAATACAAACCAAAGTGTATCCATGTGCCAACTAAACAAGTACCATCTAACAACAAATCCATGGAAACGAATATAAAACGACAAGAGACAACATCACTCCAAGGCCGGATCCTTCATCTCCTCATCTCCGCCTCCTCCTCCGGATGTGCCAGCTTCAGCTGTACCCTCACCTGTGGTAACTCCTGTACCTGAGTCTGCTCCAATTCGTCATGGTGCCAAACAACCGAATGGGTAACTCCTAGGCTCCCTCCATGTAGTCGGATCCACGCCAAAGGAGTTGAAGACTCCACTGTCATCCCCGACTCCTCTCCACCACACTGGTTGAGCCGAGGCGGTCCCAATGCTCTGCACATATGCCATCTCGTGTAGGTTCTGGAGCGTCAAAGTGGTAGATACCCTCTCCGTGAGCTCACTCACCCGCATCTCAGGACTAAAGGACGAAGGGTAGCTGGAATACTGATACCGTGGAGGCACGGGCTGCTCTGGCTGGGTCTCAGCAACTCTCTCTCTCACCTGTCTCGGACTCCTCCCCACTCTAGGTTGCCGATCCTCAGGTCTAGCCTGATCCCCCTTAGTCGGCTCTTGCATCACCTCCAAAATACTATGATCAATAAGGTAGTACTGCCGAGTAGGAGCCTCCTTATCGTCATCGGAGTCCAATGCCACTACCGCCGCCGTCAAAGGCTCAGACACAGGAAGATAAAGAGCCTTAACAAGACTTTCCCTAGTAGATAAGGATGTTACCATCTCGGTTGCCCGAGTAGCAGTAATAATCAAAAGTCAATAGAAGAATAGTTATATTAAATTACAAGTGTTCAACCTTAATAAAAGATACATCTCGTGACAACTATCAACTATGTGAAACTATCTCTGCCACGACTCGTGGTAGACTCGTCCCTCCAAGCACCCAGCTATGATCCATACATCAACCTACTAAGACCTACTGCTCACCATAGTAGATCACGGTAGACATAACACAAGAAGACAACACAACAACACCACACAAGGTCAGTAACTGAAGGAACACACCAAAAGAAGACACAACAAGACACACCAACATACATACACCACCTCTTCCAACCACCCACACACCTCTGACTGCTCGGAGGTCCAGTCCTGCCAGATTAGCAATCGAAACCAGTAATCCACACCGCTAGTGGGGGACTGCAACCGTTCCTACCTAAGCCCCGCTCATCTATTCCGAGCGATAACCTATGTTCCTTAATGTGCACATCCCCTTTGTGGCGGGTTCCACAGAGAGCGAATCAAGGCCGTGAAGCCACTCCCGCAAGTGACTCCACTAAGCCGAGGGCGCACCACGCGAACCAGAGACAAACAAACAACAATGACCAGCAACAACCAATCCACATTACCAACAACGATACTAAAACCAATTATACAATACAATCGACATACTAAATAACCAACAGTAGTAAGTAGGAAAACCTACCTTTAGCAAACCGCAGCGATTCCGCGCACGACCATAAGACAACAAGCAATCACCATAACCACCTATAGTCAACAGTACAATCATCTATTACTACTACTATAATCACAACTGAAACTAAGGAAGACGATGATGATGATGACACATACCTATACATAGCACTCCGGTGACAAGACCGCTACCCGACTCAAGCATCCCATCCCCATGGTGTATCCCCTCTTAAAGGCTCCAACAAGATGAATCAAGGTGAAGGTGGAAGGATATGTCGGCATCTAGGTTTAGGAGAAAAGGTGAAGAAATGATTTGGGCATGATTTCCTCGCTGAACTCCCGTTACCCGACCGAGTAAGCAACTTACTCGATCGAGTGGCCTCTACTCGATCGAGTGGCCTCTACTCGATCGAGTGACTAAGCTACTCGATCGAGTAGCCTCTACTAGATCTAGTTGCCGGCACTCAAAGCGTTATAACGACATAAGGTTGGCTCGTAAGGTTTCCAAAGGTCTAGATAGGTGTCTAATATCAGTCAATGACGGTCATCGGGTCTCTAAAGGGACGGGTATTACAATTTAGAAGTTGTCAGAAAACCAGAAGTGAATTTATTCTCTTTCGAGGATGTTAAGGACGAAGACAATTATTCTGTGAATTTCGATTCGCCGCCTATATTTGATGCATACGATGAGGAGTTCAAATCTGAATTAAATAAATCGGCAGTTTACCGCAACATTGATTTTTTAATTGAGGTAGGACGTGAATGGGTGCTAGATAGGGTGGAGTTACATAGCAACCACTTTGGTTTGCAGGTTGGTTTCAATCGACCACCTATCTTTGACAATTGTGGAGATGATGTTGCGTGTGCTGCGAATCCTAAGGGGTCGTATGATTCATTCAAATCTGGCCATAAGTTTGAATTGTTTGCTAAGCCAAGATCGAATGCTTTCATTTCTGTTGAGTTTAAAGATCAAAGACGTTGCCTTTTATTGGAATTTCAAACAACATATGCAGCATCGATATGCACTTCCCTTGGTTGTGTTTATGAACTCGGTTTGATTTCTGAGCTAACTCGGAGTATAGCTGATTCTATTGCGTTTCAAGTTTTGTCACGTAATTCTTGGTTCGGATTACAAACAAAAAAGCGTGTTGTAACCGTGAAGGAGTATGAATGCTCAATGAGCATACTCGACAATGTGGTTCATGATGAGTTGATCAGACTTGTGCACGAAGGGTGGTGGGGTGGATGGCACACGGGGTTCCTGAAATTTAAAGAGGATGATGAACTGAAGCTCGACATCAAATATATTTCGTTCATTTCGAGCTTGTTGCCGATGGTATGTTTGTCATTCAATTGGCTTCTATGCTGATAATTCTTGTCTTTGATCCCAGTGGGTTGAAGTTGCCGGAATTGAGGACAATTCCTTTCCAAGGGGGAGGGGATGATCCAAAAATGATTAGCTCAAGTGTCAATTTTGAAGCTGCAAACACGGTGAGCTTGAACAACATTAATAGATCGTAATGTCGAAGTGAAATGATCTGGAAACACTACTACAGATACAGTCTATAACAACGGGTAAAAACCGTTGTAAAAAGAAAAAGCGGACGTTGTTAAAGTGGCCGTTGTAAAAGTTATTTACAACGGTCAGGTTATTTACTTAAACCGTTGTCGAAAGTATACACCACGGTTAAAAGCCGTTGTTGTTGCGTGTAAGCCGTTGTGGAAAGTGTTTCAAAAATTTGGTGGGAATAATATAACAACGGTTGTCATATGAATAACCGTTGTTGTAACTTTCCCTCCAAAATTGTGAAGACTTTTAACAACGGGTATATGCTAAATACCCGTTGTTGAAATTTGTAGTAACAACAGTTCTTCGTTTAAAACCCGTTGTTGTAACTTTCCCTCCAAAATTGTGAATACTTTTAACAACGGTTCTTCGTTTAAAACCTGTTGTTGAATATTATGCGCGGGTATTTGTGAAAGGTATTTACAACGGTTCCTATTTTAAAACCTGTTGTTGAATATTATGGCGGGTATTTGTGAAGGGTATTCACAACGGTTTTTTTTTAGTAACCGTTTTTATTACGAACTCCTAATGTTTTTAAAAATTAAATTTGTTTCATGCCATTCAAAAACCTGCATATATCAGCAGCACCATATATCAGCACCAACATAAATCACAAAAATTTCGGTTCATCGAAACTCAATAGATTCAATTCAACCACAACAAAGATCATCATATATATATATATATATATATATATATATATATATATATATATATATATATATATATATATATATATATATATATATATATATATATATATATATACTTACAAGAAGTTAAATTTACATGAACTAATCATTCCCTAACTTCAACAAAAATTTACTAATAAGCTGATCTAAGCTCTGAGTATCATGCATTTAGCCTTCAACATTGCTATGTTCTAAGACGTATTTGCCCAACATGTCCCTTACGTCGTCTATATCTAAACTTTTGTACTGCTGAAGCTCTTGTGACGGGTTGATTACATACTGCGGAAAAAACAAAGATAAGACATTATTATAACAACATCAAATACTGCATAGCAACATCATGGTATAGCAGCAAACAAGACAACATCAGCTCTAATTTAAAAAAAAGTAATAAACACATTATTAAATTACTAACCTTTTCTGGAATAAGAATAAATCTTCGCGTAATAATCTCCAACATGAACCGACAAACGTAGTATCCACATTGTATGCTATCCGGCTGGCGAGGGACCTATTATTACATAAAAACAAACAGACGAGAGAAGGCTTACATCAGAATCTTGAACTTTAGGTATTGTATTAGTATTAAACACAGATTTTGGCACTTAAGGTATTGTATTTGAGCACGTATCCATGTTATCGTAATAAAAGTATGGCCATCATCAGAATCTTTCGTGGGTTGATCCTGCTCGTTAGCTCTTTTCTTCTCAAAGGCCCTTTTTTTTTAAAAAAAAAAAAAAAAAAAAAAAAAAAAAAGTGGCAGAAACTCATTTTTTAGGGGCAAAAATGAGGTTTTTGCTATAAATAAAAATTGAAAATGTTATTTTAAATAAATCAGTATTATAAACTTACTTAATAATCAAGCGCTTAAAAGTCTCGCTTGGTGGATTATGTATAGAGTCCAACCAAAATACTTTCTTCTTCGTCGGCATGATGGCTGCTAGCACCCAATGAGTCCTACATCAAGAGACACATCATCATTATTAACAACAATTCTTATATCCTACACCCATGTGTAGGATACTACATACTTCCTCCAACCCCCCACTCCCCACTCATCCTCAACTTCCCCCTTTTTTTTTCTTATTTTCTTTTTTTGCTTTTTTTTCCTCATAAAATTTTAAAACAAAAAATTAACTTCCACTTTTAAGAAAAAGCTACCACGGTCATATTCAATTTATGTGTTACGTAGCGTTACATTCACGATATGACACTATTATATTCATTTTAAGTTTAGTGAATATGACAATATTGTTTAATGAATATGTGCGTTAAAGTGCGATATTCACAATAGGACACTATCATATTCACTTTCAGTTTTGTGAATATGACGGTATAGTTTGATGAATATGTATTGTGTGGTGTAATATTCATCCCATAGTTCTATTATATTCACTTACACTTGAGTGAATATGACATGTATAGTTTAGTGAATATGACTTTATTGGTTCAAATATATTGAACAATAATCATGAACGTTTAATTTCATAACAAAACCGCATAATACAAAAAAATTAAAGGAAAAAAATTATGTGATATAATATGAATATGTCAATTACGTTATGTGAATATGTGAGAAAAAATAAAATAAATAACAAAACATATCAAATATGATCTCTATTTGTAGAGGAATAAAAATTATGAATAATAATATATATTTTTTATTATTTTCTAATTTATTAAATTTATGATTTATTTATTATAAGGAAAAAAATTAAGAAAATGGAGTACCATGCACCATACTCCTGGGTGCATGGTATAATTTGCCTACTACATCCGTTGTTGAAAGTAATAACAATGGGTGATGTAACTATAACCTTTGTTGATAGTAATAACAACGGGTGATGTAAATATAAGCGTTGTTGAAAGTAATAACAACGGGTAATTTAAATATAACCGTTGTTATTGTTGAACCTTTTTTTTTTAATTATTGTAATTCCATTACAGTCCAAACCTGTAACAATACATAATGTAACAGCAGAAGCACCATATACTGCAACATTATTCAGCAATTTCAACACCAGCATCCACATCTAATAATAAGATCAAGAAAATAAGACAACACCAGCATGCATGCATACTGCATATCTACAGGATTTACCATGCCATGCAAATTTGGGAATCTTTATTTAACAATGACCATTATTGGTTCTATTGGCTTTTTAAAGCTACCAAAAGCTAAAGACATACAACACATCTCAAACTTGTTATAAATTCAGGCATCCCATTAGCTCCTCACAACTCACAAATAAATTAAACCATCAAATTACTGGTCTGAAAATGACTCAAAATGTTGGTCGTCCATATCACTGTGTCCTGATGAACCATCTCAGGATCGGGGACGTTTCTTGGATGTCATAGTTTCTTCGTTAAACCAAATACCTTCACCATGGTCATCACGCATATAGATGCTTTCAGTGTCTTCATGATCAGTGTCAATATCGTCGAAATAAGATACAGTGGTAGAGTGATCCATTCCCTCAAAAACGACATCCTGATCATCATCACCATTATCAGATGGACTACTCCTTCTACTCCTTATAGACAGTACAACAGACCACTTCTTATCCATAGGATCGGTGACATAGAACACTTGTTTACCTTGGGATGCCATTATGAAAGGATCATCCTTATTATTGCCAACCTTACCCAGATTGACCAACGTAAATCCCATCTTATCCTTTCGGACACAATGGAGGTTGTTATCAACCCAGTTACATCGAAACAAAGGCATTGTGAAATCAATGTAATCTAGTACCAATATTTCTTGAATAACACCATAATAAAGGCATTTTCCCCAAATAATCTTTTTATCTTTTGAAGTAGCAAAGTGCATTGCCTCAAATTCAGAACTCACACCACTATTTTGCATTGTGCTCAACTCATCTTGCTCGCGGGTGTAAA
Source organism: Silene latifolia (assembly GCF_048544455.1). Taxonomy (NCBI): domain Eukaryota; kingdom Viridiplantae; phylum Streptophyta; class Magnoliopsida; order Caryophyllales; family Caryophyllaceae; genus Silene; species Silene latifolia. The sequence continues at coordinate 41,541,358 of NC_133526.1, forward strand.
AAGTATATCCATTAATGGAAAAACTGCTGTAAAAGGTGACCCTGGCATTTGGACCTAAACCAAGACGTAGTAACCTAGGAGAGATGTCATCACCAGTTTGATTCGTACACTCTAAGACAATATTCCTAAACCACTCTGCAAACGTCTTCGTATGCTCGTTTGCAATCCACTTCTCGGTCTTGTTTGGGTGATCGTATTTGAGATCATCTTTGTGTTGTTGAATATAAGGTTGCACCTCATCTTCGTTTTTTAGCACATACGTATGTGCTAAATGCAATATTTCACGTGTCACAATTTTTTCAACCCGGCCCCTAATATCTTTTCCGGTCATCCAGTCACTATGACGATTCTTAGGAATGCCAATCAACTCCTCAGGGGAGAGATGAGCGTAACAATATGAAAGAGCTTCGTCTAAAATAGCGCGTTCATCAATAAAACCTTCCGGACGATACCGATTAGATGTATAGTACTTGTAGACTTTCATCAATCTTTCGAAAGGCTACTGGTATCTCAAGTACACGGGCCCAAGGTACAAAATCTCCCTAACCAAGTGAATGGTCAGATGAATCATGATAGTGAAGAAAGAGGGTGGAAAATACATTTACAACTGACAAAGAGAGGTTACAACGAGGTCCTACAATAAATCCGCGTCATCGGGATCGATGACTTTCTCGCATATGGACTGGAAGAAGAGACAGAATCTAGTTATAGCATATCTTACCTTTTCAGGTAAAATGGAACGAATAGCCACAGGTAATAATTGTTGCATCAAAGTGTGACAATCATATGACTTTAACCCGGTGAGTTTTAGGTCTTGTATCGACACTAGGCTTTTGATGTTCGACGAATAACCATGTGGCACTTTAATTCCATTCAAGCATGCACATAACTCTTTTTTCTCATTCCGTGAAAGGGTATAAGCTGCTGGCGGTAAAAATGTATGACTACCTCTCTTCTGTGGTGCCAACTCTAGCCTAATACCCATCATTTTCATATCTTCCCTAGCTACGGCGTTATCCTTTGTTTTACCGGGAACATTCAGAAGGGTATTGATAATATTATCACAGACATTTTTCTCAATGTGCATGAAATCGAGGCAATGCCTCGACCTCCAGTCGTGCCAATATGGAAGTTTATCAAAAAATATGGATCTTTTTTTATACCCACGAGTAGACAATTTAGAGCCGCTCTTCTTTCCATAATCTATCTTAATATGCTTTACTTTCTGATAAACTTCATGCCCACTCAAAATTCTAGGAGGTTGACGAAGTTCTTGTCTTCCATTGAATGCTTTCTGCATCTTGCGATAACAATGATCATGATACAAGAACCTCCTATTTCCCATATACACATACTTACGAGAAGACTTCAAGTATTCAGACTCGATATCCTCCCCACACAATGGACAAGCCTCTTTCCCATGAACTGTGTGCCCAGAAAGGTCGTCGTAAGCCGGATAGTCAGATATTGTACACAATAACATCGCTCTCAAATTGAAAGTTTCGTTCTTATATGCATCAAATACTTCTATCCCACTATCCCACAACATTCGCAAATCATCTAGAAGAAGTTCCAAATAGACATCTATATCATTTCCAGGTTGTTTAGGGCCAGAAATTAACAATAACAACATCAAATACTTTCTTTTCATGCACACATATGGAGGTAAGTTATAAATAGCCAACACTACTGGCCAAGTACTATGTTGTCTACTCATGTTTCCGTGTGGGTTCATTCCATCAGTGGACAGCGCTAGACGTAAGTTTCTAGGTTCATTGCTGAACTCAGTATACTTAGCGTCGAACGATTTCTATTGCATACCATCTGTCGGGTGTCTTAGATTTCCATCATTTATTCTTCCTGTTTCATGCCAAGTTAACATTTTTGAATCATCGGGATTCGCATAAATCCTTATGACTCTTGGTATCAATGGAAAATACCACAACACCTTAGCCGGGATCCCTTCCTTATCCTTATAACGCCACTCCAAACATTTAGGGCAATTGGTTAAGTTTTGATATAATTTTCGATACAATATGCAATCATTTGGACATGCATGTATTTTCTCATATTTCATACCCACTCCTCTTATTAGTTTTTTCGCCTCATATGTCTTAACAGGTAGAACATTACCATCTGGAAGCAACTCCTTTATCAAGGCTAAAAAACTAGTGAAACACGTGTCACTCACCCCATTTGCCCCCTTGATATTATACAACTTCACCATAGCCGACATTTTTGTGAACTTACAACCAGGATACAGAGGTGCTTCAGACTCACACAACTTCTCATACATGTAGTTAAGGTCATCCCAATTAATAATGTCATCACCTACATCTTCAAAAGCATTCGACTCATCATCATTCACTTCATTATCTATAGACCCAACATTCGACTTCTCTGCTTCCAACTCTTCCAACTCAAAAAACTCGGCAAACTCAGGATCATCAGTTAGCCTTTCGTATACCTCAACATCATCTTCTTCAGAGCTATTCTCGTCCTCTAATGGTTCCCCATGAAAAATCCAACGTGTATAGGATCGACTAGATCTCCACTTTTCTAGGTGTATTTTAACGTCCGGAAAAGCCATATACCTAATATTACCACATCTTTCACAAGGACATGCAATACTAGAAGAATCTTTCAAATTGTTCGAAACGACTTCATAAAATTCAGCTAAACCATTCTTATAGTTGCGGTCACTCATATTTGCATCAATCATCCAAGTTCGAGTCATTTTTCTACATTCGTAATATATAGGCAACTAATTCAGAAAATCCAATAATAGGCAAACAAATAAACGAAATTCAGGAAAGCAATTAAGCTAAATTATCAACAAATTAGATAATAACCCAAAAAATCTTATATCTATAAGTGTTGCTAAGAAACATATATACCTGATTGATAAACACGATGAGGGAGAAAAGACGGTGACAACAGTGACGGAGATGAAGACAGAGAGACGATCAGGGAGGAATGGAGGATGATACAGTAGCAGTATTAGCTTGTGTTTGTGTTTTGTAGCGTATAGCAGAATAAAGCAATCTGTTGTTCTTAAGATTTGCATTACATTAATAACAACGGTTACTCAGTATACAACTGTTGTTACAACCTAATAACAACGGGTTCTAAACAAACCGTTGTAATTACTTTTCACTAATTTTGCGCCAAATTATTAACAATGGTTAAAATGCATTACAGATTCAACCGTTGTTATTAGTTTTTATATTAACAACGGTTTTGAAAGTATGACCCGTTGTTAAAACCAATAACAACGGTTAACAACACAGAACCATTGTAATTAAGTTTGGTAAAATTCGCGCCATCCATTCTACAACGTCTTTTGATGATTTTCGTGAATAAGCGTTGTTAAAAGGGCCGTTGTAGTTGCCTGTATTTGTAGTAGTGAAACGATTGAAGTTATAGGACAAACACGACGAAGACTTGAGTGGAGTTGAAGGCGAACTCAGATATGGCACGAATGCAAGGCCAATTCCGGAGATGCATATTACTATTAATCATAATAAATTTCAGAATAAGCTTAATAGAATAATTAATTTAATTATTTACAAATTAGTTTATTTCCTAGTTTTAGAATAATAGAATAAAGGAATTATTTTAGCTTTAGGAAAGTCGAGTTTAGGTAGGATTGTGATGCCAGTTTCAGCGTGTGTTTAGAGCATTAGGTCGATTTCATAGCTAGTATAAATATGGTCGTTGTATTGTTATTTAGACATGGAAAATTGATTAAGAAAAACAGAAACTTTGCTGCGTGCAATTGTTGAATTCGGATCGACGCGTTTCGTTCCAAACCCGGTTTTTGTCTGACGCGTTTTCAGGCACTAACTAGATCAACTAGCAATAGGTCTTGTGAAATTGATCACCATTGTTCGATCTATAGGTCTACATCGAGCAAATATCCTTTTATTTTATTATTCACATAAACTCAAAAACACCAAAAATTACTGTTCACGTCACTATTCCGTTGGTACTGTTCATCCGTCGTACTATTCATCGTCGTTATTATTTCTTATTCTTTAAACCGCTTCCGCGCAATTTTTGGTGTCGTGATGTTTCCACTGCAAGTTCATAAATCTGATAATTTTCGTATCAGCTGGAACCTGCTAAAACAATTATTTTTAAAAAAGATATTTATAAATTCGATTACGGTTAAAAATAAAACCGTGGTCAATAAATATATTAACAACGGTCACATTTAAATAGAAACCCGTTGACATATTCATCCATAATGCTACGGTCAAAAATATAATATAACAAAATAAAACAGTTGTCGAATTCATGACATATAAAACAGTTTAATAAGCATAAACCGTTGTCATATTTAATATTTTACAATGATTTTTTTCATTAAACCCATTGTCTGAGGTTTCCGTAGAGCATTCCAACTAATATTACCACGGTTTCAATATTATAGACAATGGTTTTTGAACCGTTCTTAATATTGTATTACGGTTATTTGAACTCGTTGTTTACATTTCATAACGGTTCCGCCTTTTTAACAACCATGATCACAAAATAACAATGGTCGATGTAATAACGGTTCTTTGTTTTGTATTACAATGGTATATCACCTTATCTAACCGTTGTTGCACCTATTATTTGGCGTAGTGGATCTAGAAATAATTGAAGAGTAATTAAGAAAAGATTACATTAACTGGGGAAAGATTAAGTTTAATCTAATCTAAAAAAAGGCTAATCCTCTATTTAGGGAGGCATTCAAAGCATAGCCCTAAAATTACTAAAAATGGGCATATATAATGGTTACGAGATTAGGGTTAATTAGAGGCTTTAATGAAGTGTTTGCCCAATTAAGAGAAACTATCGCCTTGTAAGAGCACATTGCAGCTCGTAGGGATTGGCGAGAAGAGGCCATCCCTGCCCACCAAAATGCTCGAGTCGAAGGGTGACTCGCTCGAGTCATCTTCTGGCTCGCTCGAGTCAAGCACTGACTCGCACGAGTTGGTCCTCAGCTCGGCTATTTGAGCTCGTAAATTGGGCGTCATTTGCTCATTCAGACTCCGAATTGACTGATTCAAAAGTTTAGACCACTAGATTTTTTGACACTGATCCATTTATAATAGTTTCAAAGACTAAGCAACACTTCTTGGTATGGGTTTGAGTTATTTCCTCTTGTAATAGCTCTCTTGTCGTCATCGTTGCCACATAACTGGTGGGGGTTAGCATCCAATCATCCTAAATCTTGTTTTATTAATCTAAGGGTACATGTGTCTTACCTCCTCTTCCTTTCTAATCATCAAATGAGTCTATTTGCCTTCATTTAAATCCAAAATCATGCTAAAACCGCTTCAATTAGTTGCTTTTCTATAAACGACCATAAAATGGAGGCAATAGCAAATAGAAAATAAATGACTATGAAAATGGCGATAATTAACTAGATTGACATGTAAAATGAGGTTGGTTAAGGGGCTAAAAGTGCGTAAATAATAACCACATCAACATTCATACAAAAATTTCCCTCCAAAGTCCTCTAACAAATATGAAAACAAGTTAGATTTTATTTCATTAAAGTAATCCTTCATTTAAAAATAATAATCTTTTCATAAACCTATCTATTTATAATCTTTTCATCATTATAAGCTACTATAATCTTTTACCTAAAATAAAATAAAATTGGTATAATACTATAAACTATACATAACATAAATTGTTATTATCAACTTCGTGACAAAAAAACTAATTTATTAAAATAATTGAAAAAATTTATAAAATGAAATCATTACATTTAAGGTAATTAAAATATTTTCATAGAAATACACATTTTATGGAACTACTCAATTATCTTGATTAATTTTGAGATTAGTTTTTTTTTTCTGAAATCAAAATAAAATTCAATGAGTTGAAATATGAAATAATTGAGATACTTTGTACTAATCAAAATTTTATTAGGAATAAAATAAAATGAAAAAGTTTATATATACCGCATATTCATTGCCCTGGATTTATACTAGTAAGAAAGTAATACACCAAACTGCTTACCCCACATCCTAGACAGAGGAGAAGCCTTCAAAAACAAAGCAAAAAGAAGACAAAACCCAGACGGAAACTCCAATAGAATTTTTTTTTTTTGGTGAAATGTGAAAATTATATTAATCATCATGAACGAAATACATCACCATACAAGATAGGCTACTCACCCTATCCACATCATCTTCATAACTCCACTATAATCCTATTTTCAAAAGCCAATTACGATCTATCTTATGTTTAATGCTAGCAATTCTACCCAAAAGCTTAAGAAGACCAGACTCGTTAATCCGAGATAAAAGAAGACTTGGACGGATAAGTGGATAACATCCCCCTTAATCTTGCAGTGGTCCCTCACTTTCCAGATATGATAGATAAGGCTATCAACACCTGCCACCACTATCTGTTTCTTAAGCAGGGATTTGCTACGCAACTTAGTGCACTAACTAGTAGCCTCCTCACCAGCAAGGGTAACTGTAACACCCGCCACGTTAGGGACCTATTGACCGTCGTTTATTGACCTTAGACACATGTCTAGACCTCTTGAAACCTTTGTGGTTTGATCTTACGTTATAGTAACCCTTGGGATTAGGAAGCTCGATCTAGCGCAGGCTACTCGATCGAGTAGCTCCCTTACTCGATCGAGTAGAGGCCACTCGATCGAGTAAGTCCTTTACTTGATCGAGTAAGTGGAGTCCAGCGGTAAAATATAAATCGTGAAGTCGTGAACCCAAAATCGGTTTTTATTTCATTTCTCCTAAACCTAATCGTCGATACATCTCTCTCCTTCACCAACCTTCATTCCTTGGAACCCTTTAAGCTTTAAGACACCATGGGATTGAGAGGCATGAGTCGGGTACCGTCTTGTCGCCGGAACACTGAGTGTAGGAAAGTCGTCATCATCATCATCATCGTCTTCCTTAGTTTATGTTATGGATGTGATTTGTAGTAATAGGGTTTGTCATACTATTTGTAATAGGTGATAATGGTGGTTGCTTGTCGTCATTCGGTCTTACGCGGTGTTATTGTTGATTGCTAAAGGTAGGTTTTTCTACTCAGTACTGTTGATTGGAACCCGCCACAAGATGCGATGTGCACATTAATGGACATGGGTTATGCATTCGGTAAAGATGAGTGGGGCTTAGGTGGGAAAGGCTGTGATCCCCCACTGGAGGCGTAGAATATCTGTTGCGGTGGATATTCTGGCAGGACTTTTCCTTCGGGTTAGTCAGATGGCTGATGGGTGGTTGGATGTAGAATTGGATTGTGTATGATGTACCTTGTATTTTGTGTTTGTTCTTCAGTTACTGACCTTGTATGGTGTTGTTTGTGTTCTTCTTGTGTTGTGTCTACCGTGATCCATTATGGTGAGCAGTCAGTCTTAGCAGGTGTTGATATGTGGAGCTTAGCTGTGTGCTTTGAAAGGATGAGCCTATCACCGAGGCCTGGCATGGATAGTATCACCGTAGTTGATAGTCGTTGTCACCAATTGTACCTTTTCTTTTTGAGTTAACCTGTAATAAACTTAATTGTTCTTTTATTGACGTTTGATATTTATTATACCTCGGGCAACCGAGATGGTAACGCCTTTATCTACTGGGGAAGGCCTTGTTAAGGTTCCTTAGTAGATGGGGGTGTTACAAAGTGGTATCAGAGAGACGATTTTGGAACCTGTAACCAATGAATCTAATGAACGTAGTGAGTCTAATAAAATGAACTTGGTGTATGTGTGTTGGGAGCCCCTTGAATTGCTTTATTTTGGGTGAGAAGGCGCCCTCATTCCCAAATCCTGGTGAGTATTAGATGATGCCTTGTGTGTGCAAGTGGTAGAGTAGGAATGTGTAATTGTTTGCATAGTTGTGTATCCATAGATATATGTTGATGAATGGCGGGGTGTATTGGATGTATACATGAGGATATATGGTGACGTGAAAGTTGGTAATGGGTTACAAGTATGCTATATGTGATAGATGATATGGACTTGCTATGTAGTATTTTGGAATTTGATATATGAATGATGTAGAATATCGTTGTGAATAGGCGTAAATATTTGAATTATAACATGTGATCGCAGGATTGTATGTAGTACGGCAAGTAATAAATTAAAGTTGAGATATGAGTAAGTGGTGGTTGATTTACAGGTTGTAATGTTTGATAAAATAAAATTCACATGTTGTACGGTAGAATTTGATATGCATAAGTATGAGTAGAATATTGTTATTGTTATAAAAGGATACGTGAACTAAAGTATGTCATGGCCGGATGGAATCTATGTTGTTTAGAATTGAGTAGAATAGGAGTTGTAATGCTTGGTTGCAGTAACCGTGTTATCTGCAAGTTAATGTTAAGCGATAATAATCGTATGGAAATAATTACTGACGAGTTCTAAGTATACCCTAGACTCCAAACGATTTGTTGTTTTGCATGAATGATTAATTGACTTCGTAATCCTTTATTGCTTGTCTTAGTCTTACCCGACCGAGTACGAGTGAGTACTCGACCGAGTAGGTCTTACTCGACTTAGTAGGCGAGTCACTTGATCGAGTACGTTGAAAAATAGAATCGTTGTTTATTCTGCCAAGCTGAAACTCGATCGAGTACCCCATCCCTAACACGATCGAGTAGAGGTTACTCCGTCGAGTACCCCAGAAATTCGATCGAGTAAGCCTGCTACAGTACCCGGAATCCCTAAAATTCTTTCGAGAACTTATACCCTCAACTCTCTCATTCTTCTTTCATATTTCTTATTTCCAAACCTAAATCTCTCTTAAACTTTCATCCTTACAAGACTTTGGGTGATTTTGTTGTTTGATTCATTCCGCAACTCTTTAATTTCATTCCCTAATTCCGTTTCAAACCTAATCAAGGTAAACTTCTACTTCTTTTCTTTGGTTTTAATCAATTTGTAGTATGTAATAGTGTTGGATTTTCTGAAATTTCGATTTATACGGAAAAATTTTGCATTATAATTGTTGGATTTTGGTAACAATCACGTTGAATCATTGTTGTTAATGTTAGAAAGTGCAAAATTTGACCGATTTGTGACAATAAGTAACCCAAAATTTCTAGGGTTTACTCTCAAATTTTGATTTTTGTTCATCTTTTTCATCTTTAAAATCGGAATAGAGTAGGGGATGTTAATAATACCATGTTTAGTGCTTGATTTTGGTTAATTCCATCCAAAATTTCGTCTTAAAACTCCGTCTTAAAAGTCCCCAAAACTGAAATTTTGCCCCAATTTTTTTTGGTGATAATAATCAGTTTGTGAAGTTTATTTTGAGAGATTAAGGACCAATTACTTCTATCAATTTTGAAAACTTGATGGTTTGAGGGTTTGAAACCGTCTTTTTATAGAATTATAAAGGTAAAAGGGATGTGGAAATTCTTGTGTTGTCTCAGAACTTTACTTTAATGGTTGCTTTTCTCCACATGAATCCTTTGGGAAGTTCACTTTGATTATGTAAACCCGATGTGTGTCGCTAAAAACTATATTGAAACAGATGCCAAGAGCTGCAGCTGCAACCCGCCAAAGCAAGAGGTCACGAGCCGCTGAGCCTGAGGTAGGGGAGGGGAGTCAGGAGCCTACTGTTCCACTAGTCCCTGACTACCCTACGGTCATCTTTGCTGATTTTAAGCAAAGAGATGCTTTCGTAGAGTTGAAGAGTCATCTTATGAGACCCACTAGGTGCATCGACACGGGTATTTTGGAGGACCTGAAGATAGAGGTAGATGTCAGACACATCTTTGAGATACTAGGGTTGGAGGAGTTGTATAACCTAAAGAAACAGTCTTATCCTTTTATGACCTTAGAATTTATGAGTTGCTTCGCTTATGATGTGGTGGAGAAGACATTAGAGTTCCGTTTCATGAACACTAGTTTCTACCTGGCTCTGGACCAGTTCGCCGATCACCTGAGGCTTTCATGGGCCAAGAACGGATATCTTAGAGATGTCCCGACCGAGTGTGGTGCCAGCAGCTATATGCCTTGTTTCACCGGTAGACCCGCTTCTACTTCAAGTAATACGTTGATTAAAGATGTTCAATATGTTACTTTGAAGATCTTTCTCCGAGCCATGACCTGTTTACTCTATGATAGGAAGGATATGATTAAGCTCAACTCACACGAGGTTATGTTGTTGGTCGCTCATCTGAACTCCACCTGAGTGGAGCGCGTTGCTTATAGGGCCCCGACCATCTTGTGTGCCAGTTTGGCCTAGATGGCCAAGTCTCCGATTTGATACCTCAGTTGTGGTACTATTGCCACCCGTCTAGCATAGGGGTTGACTAGTTTTGAGGCCTCTTCGGCTCTCAAACCTTTGGTTCCAGTTGTTCCCACTATGAACAGGGCTTACTTCATCGCTTAGAAGTGGCTGAGGATGTTGGAGGATGGTGGGTTAGCTTGGAGGGTGAGAGGTAGGAGTTGGATGAGAGTACCCGACCTAGACCATCTTCCAGTGACTGAGCCATTGACTGCAATTGTGGTTGCATCGGACTCAGATGATGATGAGCCCGCCCCTACCCGTCAGACCTACCTGATCATGGATGACCTTTTGGAGGAGATGCCTGAGCCGGTCGGGGGAGACCAGGCTAGACAAGAGGACCAAGTACCTAGGGTGGGGAGAGGCCCCAGGAGAGTGAGAGAGATGGTCGGAGAGTCCCAACCAATCCAGCCCGGTCCACCGCGGTACCAGTATCCCAGCTACCCTTCCTCTTTTAGCCCCCAGATGCAGGTGAGTGAGCTCACGGAGAGGGTGTCCAACGCCTTAGTGCTCCGGAACCTTCATGATATGGCATACATGCAGGGTGTAGGCACCAACTTGGCCCAGCCGGTTTGGTGGTGAGGTGTGGGGAACGATTGTGGAGTCTTTCACTCTTATGGAGTGGACCCGGCCACATGGGGAGTCCCTGAGAGTTATCCCTACGGATGTCTAGCGCAATGGAGAGCAGGAGGAGACCCCGGCACGGGAGCGACCACAAGAGGAGGCACGTCAGGAGCCGGCACATAAGGAGGAGGAGGAGGAGGAGGAGGAGGAGGAGATAGGCCCTGTTCTTTCTGGCTTATTTTCAGCCCATTTCGATTCATTCGGCTCTATTTCGATTCATTCGATTCGATTCGATTCACTCCATTCGATTCGATTCGATTCGATTCGATTCATTCACTCCATTCGATTCGATTGATTCGATTCGATCCTCCATTAAGTTCAGCTCATTTCAGCTTTACTCATCTTAAATTTAATAGTTATTATTAATTTTATTATCAATAATATTATTTTTTTAATATTATTATTCTTTATTATTATTATTATTATTATTATTATATTTAATAATATTGTTAATAATAATGTTATTAATAATTTATTTATTATAATTACTATTAGTATTATGAATATTATTATTAAAATGAATAATGTTATTAATGTTAATGTTGTTGTTGTTGTTGTTGTTGTTGTTGTTGTTGTTGTTGTTGTTGTTGTTGTTGTTGTTGTTGTGAATAATAATGTTATTAATGTTAATATTATTATTATTGTTGTTATTATAATTATTATTGGTATTATTATTAAAATTAATAACATTTATTATTAATATTATTGATGGGGTACGCTCAACCGACTTGACCCACTAGCCAATACGGGGTCATACAAGTCAACACGCTTGCAAACATGGTTACGGATTCGCTTGATACCCTACGAATCACGAATAGTTAAAAGCGAATTCTATCAAATTGATTACTAAAAATACATATAACACATTTTCTATAAGCGAATCGTGAATCGGTAAGGCGTATTCATAGCGAATATGGTAACCATGCTTTCCAAGCCATCATTTGAGGTACACATAGAAACCTATAAATACCTCATTATTGACCAATCAATGGTAAAATATTTCTCACCAACAACTTCCTCTCTCTAGAAGTAAGACTACTCGAGCTACTATGAGAGGGCACGGAAACCTTAGCTTCAAGCAAGGTCTCAACTATCCACCAAGATGCGTAAGGCATCGAGAGAAGGACCTATTGCGAACCCTTCGAGGCCCTATTTGTTACGCATAAAAGATCCATCCGGAGAGAGCAAGCATAGGTTCGAGGTGCCATCGTCTGAGAGGAGCGCGTTGACCCGACCCGGATTCGAGCAACTCTTACTTGAGTGTTTTTATTCGAAACAACTATTTTTACTAATATCATTATTAATATTGACATTATTATTTATTATTGTTATTAAGAATATTATTAGTAAAAAATTACTATTTTTTCATTATTATAATTTATGATTATTCATATATAATAATATAATTTTTTTCTTAACAATTTTAGTATTAGTATAAATAGTATTATACTATGAATATTAGTATTATTATAGTTGATAATAATAATATTAAATATTAATATTATTAATATTAATATGATTATTTCATTCGATTCAAATTCAATTCACTTTATTGATTCGATTCAGTTCAGCTCACTCTATTGATTCGATTCATCCAGCTCACTCCATTCGATTCGATTCGATTCGGCTCCATTCGATTCGATTCATTTCGATTCGATTTGGCTCAGCTCCATTCGATTCGATTCGATTCGGCTCTAAAAAGCCAGAAAGAACAGGGCCATAGAGGAGGATCGAGGTGGTGACCTCGAATGATTTCTTGTTATTGTTGTTTAGCGGACTTATGTTACTTGTTAAATTCGTTTTGATCTTACTTGGATTTGTTTTGGTTTGTAGTTGGCCATAAGGCCGTATTTTTGTTGGATTTCTGAACTTGTCATGCAGGTATGTGATCTCGAGGTGAAACCCCGGAGATTTGTTATATTTCTTGGCTTAACGTTGCATGAAGAGGGAATTCAGACCTACAGCTACTCGATCGAGTACCTGCTGTGGACCATTTAGGGAGTGTTCTGACCTCTAGGTACTCAATCGAGTACGCTTTACTTGATCGAGTAGCCTACCCTGGACTCGATCGAGTAGACCTAACTCGATCGAGTGCCCCCTGTTGTGTTATTAATTCGTTTCTATGTATTAGTTGGCATTATGAGAGTACTTTATTGATAATATATTTCGTTCTCATGACTAGTGATCACGTTTTTATGCTTTATATTGCAATACATGTGACATCAAGACGGTTTACACTAGTTCTAATCCTATGTGCTTAACTAAATTCCTTGAGTATCATCCTGCACGGTGGTTAAGTTATATCGTCATTGGTAATAATTTCAAAGCTAGTTATGTTGAGTACTCATGTTGTTGTAATGTCACCTAAACAGTTAAAATAATTTCCATATATATTGGTTTGGTAACGCTGCGCTCCATTTAATCGTTTGTGTGTTGTTTTATTTAGTATACTCATATGCATAAATGTTATACAAGTAATATCAAAGGAGGTTAGATTGTAATTGTTGGTTTCAGCATGTGTTGGATCATCTTGTAATGTCAAGATTATGTGACGATTTTATTTTCTTGTAATTTTTATATCTCGTCTTGAAGGTGAACTTCGGGGACGAAGTTCCTTTTAAAAGGGGAAGAGTAATGTCGCATAAGAAAAAAATGTCAAAATATCGTGTTTTGAGTAATTTATTGGCAAAAGTTTACTATGTTGTACTCTATTTTATTTTGGTTTGTTAAATAAATTTAAACTTTGGTTGCGGGAAGGCAATTTAAGTAATTGTTAAGTAAACGTATTAAGTAATTTAATTTGTTGTGCAATATAAATTGTGTGTAAAGAGTTTAAGTAGGTGTTAAATCATCTATTGAATAAATGGTTGATAATTTACTGTTTATTGGATGTTTATGTTGGAATAAGTGTCCTCCGACAATAATGCGATCACAACTGTCGATCATAATAATCACATGTTTAAATCTCAATTTAAGAATACATATGGGATGTAATATTTTACAGTCAACTGGTCCACACATACCGGTAATGATTGGCTGACTAGAGTTTGACATTACTGTCGTGCGAAGGTGGTGATCAGTTGATCTCCTTAGGTCATACCTATAGGGAAATACTCTTAATTGATTATTTAATTAATCGTATGCCGATACGGGTTAATTAAATTCCTTAAAATTGACGAGTGATTTTGTGAGTAAAATTACGTGTCTTATTGTAATTTGATTAAATAAGATTCGGTCTAAGTAATCGAATTGTTTTATTACTTAGATTAATTTATTGTTTATGAAACAATTAAAAATAGAATGAATAATTTATTATAAATACAAGTTGTTGTAGTTTCTAATTATATGACCCATTTTGCTACAAGTAATTATGAATTACTAATTATTTTTGTATGTGACATATTTAATTATATGATGATTTTTAATATGTTAAAAAATACATTATAATATAACATGTCACATATGTCACAATTGACAAATGACAAAATTAGAATGGACCACCATGTTATATGGGTGACCGAAATTGGAGGGGTTTTAAGGTTGTTTTGTTTGAATTATTTTATTCTACAAACACAATCATAACCCTTGGGTGTAGGCATGCAAGGCTAAAACATCTTGAGAAGAACAAACCTAAAATTAGGGTTGCATGCTAGTCTCTTGTGAAGAGCAAAAATGAAAGGCATTGGGCATGCTACCCAAGGCCATTTTTTTTTCGGCCAACCATGAGAGAAAAAGAAAGAGTTTTCTTTTCAATTTTTATTATTCATTCTAGTAAAATTTTATTGTTCTCTCTAGTTTTTGAGAAGAAGCTTAAGAGCAAAATAAAACACACACATCACTCCCTCTTGAACCGAAATTTCAAGAGCGTAATAATAATTTATTTGTGTCATTTTAAGGAAGGATTTTATTAATATTAATCTTATGTTAATAAAATCTATTACGTGTATTCCTTGGGTATAAGCTTATGGGAGATGTTCTAATTTGAACCTTTGTTCATCCATTGTTGGAAAGCTCAAGAACTAACAAGTAGGAGATCTTGTTGGTGCCCAAAATCCGAAACACATATGTAAGATGTGACGATTTTTCCCATCTCTTTTTATTAAGTTTGCATGCATAAGATCTTGTATTTATTTTATGACTAAATAAATTATTTCATATATGAATATGTATACTAATGATATTAATGAATCTTAACAAGTGGTATCATGAGCCTTAGGTTATTTGCATGCAAATCGGTTTATTGTTTTTCCGAGTTAATCTTATTAACAAATAAAACTTGTAATTTTGTGTTTATTATGATATATCACAAAATCACTTTGCATGTTAATGTTTCTGGTCCTAAAATGTATTTGGGATATTTTGGTTCATTTATGGATTTTATTGTTCATTTTATATATTATTGGCATTAAAATGTGATTTTTATGAGAAAAAATGTCAATTTCGGACGAAAAATAGCTAAACTTCGAATTTTCAAGTGGTTTTTGGATATGTTTTCACATATATTATCTACTGATAGCCTGTAAATTTTCATGCTAAAATAAGTTGGTTTGCTCGAAATATGAATTTATAAGTTAAAATCGTATTTAAATGGGTAAATAGGTTAATATGAATTATTTCGAATCTGGTCATGGAAATTTAGTATATTGTCACATGAAATTTTACAAGATGTGGGTAAAATATTTGGCTATAATGAAGTCTTTTTGCATGATTTATGAATTTTTGATGAAAAATCACATAAATAGTGACTATAATTAGTAATAATGCTAATACATACTTCATGGCTAAAGGAAAAACGTCACATGTTGCATTTTATCATATATTTCAGATCTAAAAGTGAAAAGTTGATGAAAATATTTTTCTCATATTTTTATAGTCATATTTGTTAAAACCGATAATCCGCAACATTGTTTTTCTCGATAATTTTTCGAATTTTTTAACCTAAGTTTTGAATATTATGAGTGTCATGGTATTTTTCCAGAATGTTCATGAGTTTAAATTTCAAATTTTGAAATTATTTGAAATTTTTATAATTTAATTTGAAGTTTAAAGCATAATTTTGTATTTTTGGGTCCATTTATGAACAATATTAAGAAATCAAGTTTAATTATTGTGAAAATGTTAGTGGAGACTAAGTTTTCAGTCCTAAGATGGTTAGGGTAATTAACTTGTACATAAATATGAATTTATGTAATTATTGTGATTTTAACAAGTTATAATCACGCAAATCCACAAAAATCGATAAAATATACGATATTGGCTCTTTAAAGGCGATTTAGCATAAAATTTAGCATGTTCATACATATTATAATGCTGCATTTTATTTATGATTGTCATATTTTAATTTTATGTAATTTTTGAATTATGTAATTTTACTTAGTATGGCCTTAGTTTTTAATTGGTATTACCCGAAATGTATGGGAATATCGATTCGGTTGTAATTATTGTGATCTCGTATCACCGTTTTGTAATTTAATAGATTTATTTTTAATTACAAATGTATAATAGAAAATTATGTAATTCATTTTGTAATTTAATTATTCCGGAGTTCCTTGAAGACGGCGCCATTCGAGAAGGCGGTCCATCAAAGAAAGTTTTGCCTTGAAGTGCGTGCCAAGACCGATGTTCAAGGGACCAAAGGAGTTGGTTTCCGAATTTGTAATAGTTTATTAGATTTACTATTTTAGGAAGGTCTGTAATACTCCGTATTTATGGTCTTGGGGGTACTCTATCGAGTAGCCCTTACTCTGTCGAGTAAGGGGTGTGTCGCAGAATAGAATAGTTTCTGACCTGATGGGTACTCGATCGAGTAGCTGGGGCACTCGATCGAGTAGGGGGGTACTCGATCGAGTACCTTGGGTACTCGATCGAGTGTCCGGTTTTACGGGGGAGTTTTCTCGGGTTTTGTTAATTACGCGATTAAGGTATTTAAACCAATTCGTCTTTATTCTAAATCACTTTTACCAAAACCTAAAACCTGTTTAAGAGAGAAAGCAGTCAGTCATCTTCCTAATCGCGTCCTTAACAATTCCCGGAGATCAGACGGTCGGATTGCATCGTAGTTTGTGTCGTTGGATTCGTTGCGTCGAGGGTAAGCTTCTAGCATAATTTTTATAACGTTTTGATAAGATTAGTGAAACCCTAATTTTAGTAATTGGGGGTTTTTGTGAATAAGTGATTGAATAGTAGTATTCGTATGTTTATGTTAGGAGGAGAGTTCATAGAAGAGGCGTTTTGAGACAAATTGTAGATACCGTCTGCTTGTGTGCTTTCCGGGTAGGATTTCTACTCGGTATTAGTCCCATAATGGGATATTGGTGATGTCTTTGTAATTAGTTAATTGATTTGTTGATTGTAATTGTGATTGTGATTGTGGTTGTGTTTGTGATGGTTCTCGAGATGCGTTCTCGGCTGAGTGGGGTCACTTGCGGGAGTGATCTCACGCCCTAGTTTCGCCTTCTGTGGAACCCGCCACAGAAGGGATGTGCACATTAATGAGCAGGGTTATCGCTCGTACGATGAGCGGGGCTTAGGTGGGAACGGCTGCGGTCCCCCATCGGCGTGGCTGGTCCAAAGGACGATCGATGATTGAGACGGTTGGTTGGATGTGGTTGTGTGTGTGTGATTTCAAATTGTCTATTTGTCTTATTGTTGTTATTTATTTTGATTGTGTGATTAGTACGACCCGGTGTTGTTTTGAAAACTGCGGTGATCCATTCGGGGATGGTGAGCGAGATATTGAGCGGGTATAGAGATGATACGGGATAGCTGGGATGGCCACGACGTGACAATAGAGTCTTCCGCTGTAGTTTAGCTTTATTTACATTTCAGTTTGAGTAGACAGTTTGGAATAATGTATTTTACTATCAGTTTGGGTTTCAAGGATTGTATTCATTCATTAAACGATTAATAATAAATGTTGTTTCTTTATCGCTGTTGTTTGATTATCATACCTCGGGCAACCGAGATGGTGATGTCTCCATACCTGAGTGGTCCTGGTAAGGCACTCGGAGTATGGGGGTGTTACAAATGGTATCAGAGCGACGATCCTGAAACCTGTAACCAATGAACTTAATGAACGTAGAGAGTCAATTAAAATGAACCCGGGGTAAAAGTTGTAGGAGCTAGTGCAAAGGCTTGGGAGACGTCCTAAAGTCGCAAGGGGTCGCCCTACAACTTTGAACCGGTCACGTGGGGGAAAATGTGTTTGAGTCATGTATGTGCTTAGTGACTTGTGAAATAAAGTGATGAAGTGTGATGAATGTTTGGTGTTGAAATAGGAAGTTGAGCGTGTGAAAGAAAATAATGATATGTGGAACATGTTAATGAAATGATAACATGTTGGATGTTTATAATGTGGCTTTAATAGCATGATGAATTGATTTCGTTGATTAGTAGAATAGCTGCGTAGCCTATTTGTTAGAATATAATGAGGTTTGATAAATTGGCATGCTAGTATACGAATAACATGCGGGTAGCTTGTACGTATTGGGGGTACTTGATCGAGTGAGACTAACTCGATCGGGTAGGTTTTTGGCGATTTTGAGTCCAGAAACGAGTTTTGGGGCACTCGATCGAGTAACTAGGGGTACTCGATCGAGTAGGGGGTCACTCGATCGAGTAGCCTAGATACTCGATCGAGTGGGTTAGAGATCAGAAGGTCTGTTTGGTTCTGGAGTTTGGGTACTCGATCGAGTACATGGGGGCACTCGATCGAGTAGCCCGTTACTCGATCGAGTGGGTTTGGATACTCGATCGAGTGGGTTCTGGACAACGCGTGTTCATGTTTTGAGGATTAGTACGCGTGTTTATGTTTATCCCTTTCTTCTATAGCTTCAAGATGCCGCCCAAGAGAAACGCTTTGTACGCGAGAGCTGAGGTTATGACTACGGATGACATCGTTAAAATGTTGGAACACCGGACGCTCTTACGAGACCCCGAAGAGAGTGAATGAGGACAAGGACAAGAGTAAGGAGAAGGAGGTTGACCATGCTAAAGTCAGCCTCTATATCGCGAGGTTTAACCCGAAGGAGTACAAGGGAGTTGAGGAGCCTAACCACCTTGATAGTTGGGTGAGGGAGATGGAGAACATCTTTGGATTTAGTTCGTCCGGATGGGATGAGAGTGGATCGAGCCGCATTCTATCCGAGGGAGGCAAAATGCAAGTGGTGGGATTCCGTGAAAGTGAGTGCCAAGGAGATGTATACCAACCAGGGGTTACCTGCTATACCTTGGGAGGAGTTTCGTAGAGCTGTGAGGAAGGAGTTCGTGCCAGAGCATGTAAGGAGTAAGTTGAGGGAGGAGTTCGACAAGTTCAAGATGACGGCTGAGATGTCGTGGGAGTACTACAGACGATTTAATGAGAAATCTAGATATGCTGAGGACATGGGTTTGAGTGATGAGAATTTGGCTTTGAGGTTTGAGAGTGGACTAACCACGAAGATTATGGATAAGTTACCCGTGGGAGTCCTCACTGATGTGAAGGAAGCATATGAGAGGGCTGGGAGAGCTGAGAGACTAGTGGAGATGGCTCAGGAGAGGTCTGGTGGTGAGAAGAGGAAGTCGGAGAGCGAGGGTGGTGGCCAATCTAATTACAAGAAAGGCAACCACAATCAATCTAAGGGATTTTCTTCTGGTTCGGGTTTAGTCTTTGGAACTTCCTTTGGGCGAGGTCGTGGGAGTGTGAGCAACACCGGGAGTGACTGCTTTGGTTGTGGTGGCGTAGGCCACAAGAGACATGAGTGCACGAGCGCACCGAGATCTTTTCAGAGACCTGCACAGAGCTTTGCGAGCAACAGACCAGCTGGATCATGGCCAAACAGGGGAGGTCAGAGCTATCAGAGTGGAGGCAACCGCAACGGCGGTAATTCTTATCGAAGACACCGATGAACAACAACAACAACAATCGGGGGTCGGGTGCTAAGCCGACCGCATCGCTAATCTTGTCCGGGAGGTGGACGAGAAGACCAATGGCAAGTTGTTCATGATGGACAAGAAGGCAGCTGAGGAGGATGCGCACGTCATCACCGGTACATTTCTTGCTAATGGTGTTCCTACGTTTGTTTTGTTTGATTCGGGGGCTTCTCAGTCGTTTGTGTCTTCGAGTCATGTAAAACAGTTGGGTTTGAGAGTATATGAGTCTGTTAGGGAGCAAGTTTTCATACCTTCGAGGAGTCTCGTATCGTGTGGGAGGTTGTTTAGAGATGTATCTTTGATAGTTGGGCAAGTCGATTTCCCTGTAGACTTGCTAGAGTTTCCTTTTAATGGTTTTGAAATGATAGTTGGGATGGATTGGTTAGGGAAGTATAAGGCTAAGATAGACCGTCATCGAGAAGAGAGTGTCGCTAAGAGGTCCTAAGGGTGTAAGTGTGTCTTATCGTGGGTTTCTAGTCAAACCCAAAGTTAAGTTGATTGCAGCTGTCACTTTGAAGTCGTATCTGAGGAAGGGATGTCCTCTGATTTTGTGCCACGTGAGAGACGACCGGATAGAGAGCCCGATTGAGGAGATACCGTGGTGGGAGAGTATGCGAGATGTCTTTCCGAAGAGATTAAAGGTTGCCACCGAAGAGGGAGATAGATTTCACCGTTGAGTTGAAGCCAGGGACGAGGCCAATCTCTAAGGCACCGTACCGCATGGGTCCTAAGGAGATGGAGGAACTTAGGAAGCAGTTGGATGATTTGATAGAGAAGGGATACATTAGGCCAAGTGTATCGCCTTGGGGAGCACCGATTACTGTTCGTGAAGAAGAAAGATGGGAGTTTGAGGTCAGTGCATAGATTACCGGGAGTGAACCGTGTGACGATAAAGAACAAGTATCCTTTGCCAAGGATAGATGACCTGTTTGATCGGTTGAGTGGTGCAACGGTCTTTTCTAAGATCGATTTGAGATCGGGATACCATCAGGTGAAGATTAGAGATGTGGACATACCGAAGACAACTTTCACGTCGAGGTATGGCCATTATGAGTATGTGGTGATGCCATTTGGGTTGTCCAATGCGCCGGCGGTGTTTATGGATTTGATGAATAGGATCTTGAGGACGTTCTTGGATCGGTTCGTAGTAGTGTTTATCGATGATATCTTAGTCTACTCTAAGACTAAGGAGGAGCATGAGGAGCATCTGAGGATCGTGTTGCAGACGTTGAGAGATCATGAGTTGTATGCTAAGCTGTCCAAGTGTGAGTTTTGGTTGGAGAAAGTTGCTTTTAAGGGCATGTAATCTCTAAAGATGGGGTAGCCGTGGATCCGGCGAAGATTGAGGCGGTGACAAAGTGGGAAGCACCGAAGAATGTCGCTGAGGTAAGGAGTTTCTTGGGTTTAGCTGGGTACTACAGGCGGTTTGTGAAGGATTTCTCCAAGATAGCTAGACCGATGACAGCGTTGATGAGGAAAGAGAACAGGTTTCGTTGGGATGAGAGTTGTGAGGAGGCGTTCCAAACCTTAAAGGAGCGTTTAACCACGGCTCTGTCTTGGCATTACCTGAAGGGAGCGAGAATTTTGAGGTTTATACCGATGCTTCGAAGAATGGGTTGGGATGTGTGTTGATGCAGAATGGTAAGGTGATCGCCTATGCTTCTAGGCAGTTGAAGCCTTATGAGGAGAACTACCCTACTCATGACCTGGAGTTGGGTGCAGTGGTGTTTGCTCTCAAGATTTGGAGGCACTACCTTTATGGAGCAATCTTTAAGGTATTTTCGGATCACAAGAGTCTCAAGTACATCGCACGCGAAGGAGTTGAACATGAGACAGAGGAGGTGGATGGAGCTGATTGGCGACTACGACATGGAAATCATCTACCATGAAGGGAAGGCCAATGTTGTTGTTGATGCTTTGAGTAGGAAGAGTGTACATTCCTTGTGTACAGCTCTATCCTTGATGAGGTTGAGAGATGAAGTAGCGAGCTTTGGGATTCATATGATGCGAAAGGAGATACCATGAGTGATATGACAAGACTGACTTGAGTTTTATGATGACATTCGGGATAAGCAGGCTTTGGATCCTAAGATAGTGGAGTGGAGAGCTGGAGTAGAGAAAGGGACAGTGTCCCGGTTTTCCATTCATACAGATGGTAGCTTGAGGTTTGATGGTAGGTGGTGTGTTCCTAATGATGAGGAGTTGAAAAAGACAATCATGACATAAGCGCATTGCACACCATATTCAGTTCATCCAGGTGGAGACAAGCTTTACAAAGATCTGAAGAAAACGTTTTGGTGGCCTGGAATGAAGAAAGAGACAGTGAGTTTGTGTCCGTTGTTTGACATGCCAGAGAGTTAAAGGGGAACAGAGAAGACCACAAGGTAAGGTTCGATCCTTGGAGGCGCCTGAATGGAAGTGGGAATCCATTTCCATGGATTTTATTGTGGGTTTACCTAAGAGTCAACAAGGTAACAATATGATTTGGGTGATAGTGGATCGGTTGACCAAGTCAGCTCACTTTGTTCCAATGAAAGATACATGGACTAAGGCACAACTGGCTATGGCCTATCGAAAGAACGTGCTTAAGTTACATGGAGTCCCTAAGGACATAGTGTCCGACAGAGATGCGAGGTTTATATCGAGGTTTTGGAAGGAGTTGCGGGAATCGTTGGGAACAGACTTTGAAGATGAGTATAGCATTTCATCCTGCGACGATGATGGGCGGACGAGAGAACAATCAAGACTCTTGAGGATATGTTGCGAGCTTGTGTGATGGATTTTGGGGGTAGCTGGGAGCAGAGGTTGGACTTGATAGAGTTTTCTTACAACAACAGCTATCACACTAGTATAGGTATGGCACCGTTTGAGGCTTTGTATGGGAGGAGATGTAGGAGTCCAATCTGTTGGGACGATAGTGCTGAGGCAGTGGTTTTAGGACCAGAGATGGTACATGAGATGATGGAACAGATTAAGATGATCAGGGAACGGATGAGAGCAGCTCAGGATCGACAGAAGAGTTATGCAGATCTACATCGTCGGGACATAGAGTTTCAGGTTGGGGACAAGGTTCTTCTGAAAGTGTCTCCTATGCGTGGAGTTATGAGATTTGGGAAGAGAGGCAAGCTAAGTCAGAAGTTTATAGGGCCTTATGAGATCTTAGAGCGAGTTGGGGAAGTGGCTTATCGTTTGGCTTTACCGGCTGCTTTGGAGAGAGTGCATAATGTGTTTCATGTATCGCAGCTGCGGAAGTATGTGAGTGACCCGTCGCATGTGTTGGAGGCAGAGAGCTTAGAGCTGGATGAGTCTTTATCGTACCTTGAGGTGCCTAAGCAGATCCTAGACCGAAAAGTTAGAAAGACCAGGAGTGGTGAGACAGTGTTGCTTAAGATCCTTTGGTCTAACCATGAGACTGAGGAAGCTACATGGGAGGCGGAGGATATCATGAAAGAGCGTTACCCTTTCCTTTTTGATCAGGTATGTATGGTTACGAGGACGTAACCTTGTTTCTTTTAGGGGGGTAGGAGGTGATCGCGAGAGTTTTTAAGAGTTTTTACACCCTCTTGTTTATGTTGTGTCGGTATGTTTGTCGGGATAAGTGGGTTAGTAGCATGTTTTACGTTGTGTTTATTTTTGACCTTCGAGTCGGGAAGCTTATGGGAGTACCTTTGTTTGGTAGTGGTTTGAACTTCGGGGACGAAGTTCCTTTTAAGGAGGGAAGACTGTAATACTCCGTATTTATGGTCTTGGGGGTACTCTATCGAGTAGCCCTTACTCTGTCGAGTAAGGGGTGTGTCGCAGAATAGAATAGTTTCTGACCTGATGGGTACTCGATCGAGTAGCTGGGGCACTCGATCGAGTAGGGGGGTACTCGATCGAGTACCTTGGGTACTCGATCGAGTACCTTGGGTACTCGATCGAGTGTCCGGTTTTACGGGGGAGTTTTCTCGGGTTTTGTTAATTACGCGATTAAGGTATTTAAACCAATTCGTCTTTATTCTAAATCACTTTTACCAAAACCTAAAACCTGTTTAAGAGAGAAAGCGATCATCATCTTCCTAATCGCGTCCTTAACAATTCCGGAGATCGAGGCGGTCGGATTGCATCGTAGTTTGTGTCGTTGGATTCGTTGCGTCGAGGGTAAGCTTCTAGCATAATTTTTATAACGTTTTGATAAGATTAGTGAAACCCTAATTTTAGTAATTGGGGGTTTTTGTGAATAAGTGATTGAATATTAGTATTCGTATGTTTATGTTAGGAGGAGAGTTCATAGAAGAGGCGTTTTGAGACAAATTTGTAGATACCGTCTCGCCAGTGTGCTTTCCAGGTAGGATTTCCTACTCGGTATTAGTCCCATAATGGGATATTGGTGATGTCTTTGTAATTAGTTAATTGATTTGTTGATTGTAATTGTGATTGTGATTGTGGTTGTGTTTGTGATGGTTCTCGAGATGCGTTCTCGGCTGAGTGGGGTCACTTGCGGGAGTGATCTCACGCCCTAGTTTCGCCTTCTGTGGAACCCGCCACAGAAGGGATGTGCACATTAATGAGCGGGGTTATCGCTCGTACGATGAGCGGGGCTTAGGTGGGAACGGCCGGTCCCCCACTCGCGGCGGTAGTCCAAAGGACGATCGGTGATTGAGACGGTTGGTTGGATGTGGTTGTGTGTGTGTGATTCAGTTCAGTTGTCTATTTGTCTTATTGTTGTTATTTATTTTGATTGTGTGATTAGTACTTGACCCGGTGTTGTTTTGAAAACCTGCGGTGATCCATTCGGGGATGGTGAGCAGATATTGAGCAGGTATAGAGATGATACGGGATAGCTGGGATGGCCACGACGTGACAATAGAGTCTTCCGCTGTAGTTTAGCTTTATTTACATTTCAGTTTGAGTAGACAGTTTGGAATAATGTATTTTACTATCAGTTTGGGTTTCAAGGATTGTATTCATTCATTAAACGATTAATAATAAATGTTGTTTCTTTATCGCTGTTGTTTGATTATCATACCTCGGGCAACCGAGATGGTGATGTCTCCATACCTGAGTGGTCCTGGTAAGGCACTCGGAGTATGGGGGTGTTACAAGGTCATACTAGGATTTTATTTTTATGCTTTGCATTTTATTTATATGTTGCATGCATCGCTAAATCGCCATAACTAAACCTGCATTTTAAATCGAGTTTGTCGACCGTGTCAATTACAATTATCGTAGTTCACCGATTTAGTTCACTTAAAACGTGATAGATAATAAATTGACATGACCTCTAGCTAAAATAAACAATTGAGACTTAGCCTTACCAAAAATTAGAGACCATGAAAACCTATTTCGTGAGGGAGTGCGCTCGGCCAAACCGGGGTACAAACCTTGTTACATAGGGGAAGTGGGTGATAAATGTCTATCCACCGAATTCATGTTGATGAGGGTTGTATCGCCAAAGCATGCCCAAGTTATTGTGAATTTGGATCATGGACACATTTATTCGAAATTTGGGTTGAACTCAACAAAAGTATTCTCGACCATAGCCGGATGTGTTTTGGGCTAAAGATAAATATTAATGTAATTTTATCGACCAAGAGTTCTAAAAGTAGAATCAATTAAAGAGTTAATCCACCGAGTTATATTGATGAGGGTTGTATCGCCAAAGCGTGCCCAAGTTAATATGAATTTGGATCTTGGAATCATTTATCATAGTTGGGTAGAGGTCACTATGTAAATGTTTTACTTGTTTACAAGTATTATTATAACGATAAATGTTAGTTTTCATCATTCCGTTGTCGCATCGTTCGCATCGTTTTATTTCTTCACCACAATTTATATACAATATCATTTCGATTCAAATCTCCATTAAAACATCGTAACCAAAGACAAATTTGAATTTTCTTCTAAAAACCTCGTAATATCCATTGAAAAGATCTCTTGTGAAGAGTATAGATAAAAGTTATTCGTGATCAAAAGGGTTTTTGATTCTTGACTAACATATCTACTTACAATGAATTGTTTCTCATATGCTTAATTAAGTTAAGTACTTTGAAACGTTAAATCATTTTGGTAACTAGATTTGTAGGAAATCAAAATTGACCAAAATACCGCAACCACTTCAATGAAAGTTTTAAGACTAAACGTATGAATTGAAGAGTAGTCTTCATAAATTTCAATTTTGCTTCTCTTAGCAAAGACTCATTGAAATGAGTGGGAGCATTCTCTTAAACCGTTAAGAAAAGGATGAGGTTTAAAGAAGTAAAATTAGAATGGAATTTATTTTGTGTGGATTTTGCGCAAGGCAAAATCAGGTCAGGGTAGAGTTGTGTAAGGTTAACTAGCTCTAGGTAGTCTGTTGGTCAGGTCGTTAGGGTACAATATAAAGCTGTAAAGAAAATAACGATAACAATAATAAGACAAAGTATTTTGTACGTGTAAAACCCTTGAATGGGAAAAAACCACGGGCACCAAGCCAGGAGAGGATTTCACTATATAGTTTGGGAGAATTATTGTATGATAATAACAATGCTTATATTTCTCTATGTATTGCGTATGTAAATGTGTGCTTCTTCTTGTGTGAGAACGAGATGATTCCAACATCTTTAAAGTGCTCCTTATATAATCTTCAATCTTGAACGGCTGCCTGATATGGTAATGAATGCGGATTATTCTTCATTATTGCCTGTAATAATTGCTAATTATTCCTCCCTTAATTACTGCATTTACTGCGAGATCTTCTCACTTAATGCCGCGTATATAATTCCTTTATAATACGCGTATATGGTCTAATATCGTCTTGATATTTTGACCGATGTCCTCTCCATGACCTGGCGCCTATCTTCATGTGTCCTGATAGCCAGACACCCTGATGGCCTGACAGTCAGGTTTAGATGAGATACTGATCAGGAAGGTCTGCGGATTTCTAGGCCTAACAATTGCCCCTTATCTCCTTATTTGCAGTGTGTCAGGACGAAAAAATGAGGAGATAACTTTATTTTTTGGAAGATTACCCAACGGTTAAGTTTTGCCTAGTCAGTTTCCTGTAACGGCTATTTTACTGCAGTTGATGACGCGTGTAATATTTACTGCAACTTTCTTAATGATTATCCACTTCCTTTGCGGCTGAAACCCTAATCTTCTCCATTATAAATACCTGCTCGCTTCATTAAGTTGAACTCACCAAAGCAACTCTTGTTATTTCTCTCTTTAATAATCTCTCTTCAGTTCTCTTAATTCCCAACTTCTTCAATCTTTGATCAATTTTCCATAATCTTTCAAATAATGGCTGCAAAAAAGAAGTCTACCAGGGCAGTGGTTCCTGCAACCCCTCCTCCTCAGAATCCTGAGGAAACTTCTTCTGAAAATCTGCCTACTTCTTCTGCTGCTCCATCTCCCACAATCAGTAAGCCGAGTGATTCTCCATTGGAGATGATCTCAATATTCCATGGTGATTTTCAATTCAAGCCTACGAAGGCTTTAAATGAGGATCAGTCTCTTGCAAACCGTTTGAAGCCTGAGTTTGAGAATATTTTGAAGGATAAGGGGATCATTCCTGCTGATGCTGAAGTCTGGATCTCTGAGAATTCTCCCATCAGGGTCGACTGGGCTTGTCTTGGTTGGTTCTGTATTCAGGATTGGGCTTCCATCCTATCAGTTAATGCCAATGGTGTGGAAGGTTGTGTGTTCCATTGAGAATCTCTGTAAAAAAACAAAATATTTCTTTTTCTCTTGATGATTTGAAGGCTTGTTATGCTGTTAAAACAAATAGTCCTGGCCGTATAAGTTTTAAGGTCAGGGCGTCTACTACTCTTCTTTTGAGCAACTTGGATAGCGGCCATGATAAAGGCTGGGCTGCTGGGTACATGTTTGTTAGGACCAATTCTGTGGGTCCTGACTTGGCATATTTAAATCATGAGGCTTGCGTTGCTGGTGAGTCTTTTGGTTTCTCTCTTTGCCCTGCATATTTTACTTGTTAGTGAAAAATAAAATGAAATTTATAATAAGTCATACCTTTCACGTGTGCAGTTGATGATTGGGTTAATGAAACTGAGTATCCCACTCCCAATATTTCTGCTTTCCTTGTTATTCCTCCTTTGGAGAGGTCTTGGCCTCTCTGTTGTGGGGTTGGTCACCTTCCTCGCTGCTTGAAGGCTGACGGTGTTGCCAGGGCGGTTAAACCTTCAGGGGCTGCTAGTGCTACTACCTCAGACAGTAAGTCTATCTTAGTCTTTCTTTTCTTTTTACTTTAGCTTCCTGATAATGTTTGGTTTATATTGCTAATATAGTATTTCGCGTTGTAGCCACCAGGTCATCTATCCGCCTTGCCAGGTTTGGCATGGCTGACCTTTCGGCCAGACTGGCTAAAATCAAGGAAGAAGGTTCCCAGGGAAGCGGGGATGCTGAGCCTATTATTGATTTGACTAAACAGTCTGATGCTGCCAAGGTCACTGCTATACCTACTGCCCCTGCTGAAACAAGTTCGGCACCCAAAAAAGGAAAATTGAGGATGTTGATATTTACTCGCTCCTGGTCGAGAAGTGAGAGCCGGGTGGACAATATGGAGGATGCTAGGGTGAAGATCAGGGACTACGCTGCTTCTAAATCAGATGTCATGCTCACCCTTGACCCTGTTGAGACTGCTACTCAGGCAGTTGCTTCGGTGGATCATTCAGTCAGCCTCTTGGCAGGTGCCTTGGCTGCCGTAAGGGAGGTAGGCTTTCAACAATTTTTATGTGTGTTTCGTTTGAGCAGTTTTTATTATTGGGGTATATTACTCATACTTTTCTCTCTCTTTTTGGTCAGGGCGCTGCGACCTGTCTCCATAATGTCTATCAGGCTACCTCTTTGGTAGCCAGGATTGATCTGATGAGATCAGATTATGATAGGTTGAAGTCCGAAATGGATTTTGCACGTGACTGGCCGCTAAAGTGCGACTTGACAAGGGTGCAGGCTGAGAGATATGCTGCTAAGACTGAGGCAGTTTCGAGCAAGCGGCTGTTGTAGGAGGCCTTGGACAGAAATGAGGAGCTCACCCAAGAGAGGTATGACTTAAAGTTCAAGCTGGATGATACTTCCCTCTACTTCTATATCAAGGGAAGGGCGGCTGCTATGTCGGAGCCTGTCGAGGCCAGGGCGAAATGGAACCCTGAAGCTGAGATGGCTTTCGCTGCTTCAAAGTATCCCGACTGCATAATATGGAAAATGAACAGGAGGTCGAGTCTCCAGGGGAGCAGGATGTTGACGCTGATCCGGCTAAGAGTAGGGAGCAGGGTGTTGATGCTGGTACTGTTTCTAAGGAGAAGCAGTAATTTATTTTTTCTGTTGGTATTTTGGCCTATCCAGGGGGGATGTCCCTGGACAAACAATATTTTTCTTTTCCTGTCTTGGGTCAGGGAGACTATCCCTGGCCTTTATGAATATTTTGGCGCCTTTGTCCCAGGGGGTAAAGGTTTTTATTAATATAGGCATGGTGGCCTTCTTTTGGCTGATTTTGCTTTTGACTTTGCTTGGTTTGTGAGTTTCATCCTGTTGGGCCTGTCAGATATTTTGTTTGAATAACGTGCATGTCATTTTCGTTTTATTTTGTTATTCATGAGTAATTTCAACCAAGTATAGTTTTTTGCTATAATGGTTGAAGGGGTGGGAAAACCGGCCTGTCAGAAGGGCTTATGTCCCTTGCCTAGCTGGAGGGCTTGGTATTCGGCCTGTCAAGAGGGCATTTTAGACTAAGTGTTTGGGAGAGAACACCCTTACACCTGTCTTGCTGCGTCCAGCCGGTTGTAATCCGTGGCAGTAAACCTAGTCAGTCGACAATTATTTCATGCCTGATTGGTCCTGACTTTTTACTGTATCTGGTGGCGGTTACCAACTCGTCAGGCACAGTCAAGTGCGGAATTTTTGTTTCAGAAATATATAGTAGAGTAGCCCTCAATCCTGAATATTTATGCATATAATCTTTTATCATGTATAATTGTTCAGGATTCAAGAAGTAAATAAATAGGTTAGTTGAACAGATACAAAATACAGACAAGGCATGTAAAACATGTAGTTCATCACGTAGCACGTCAGGTTGAGTAGTGATTGAATTTATACCTGATTGTAGCCTGATTTGACCTTAAAAAAGGAATAATTTTAAATGAGTTACATTCCAGGATCTTGGGATCATTTCCCCTTCTAGCGTTTGGAGCCTGTATGCTCCTTGTCTAACAATTGAATCGATTAAGTAAGGGCCTTCCCATGTGGGAGCCAGTTTGCCTGCTGATTTTTCTTTTTTATTTGGAAATACCTTGCATAGGACAAGGTCTCCTTCTTTAAAGACCCTGATCCTAACATTTTTATTGTAAGTCCTGGCGACTACTTGTTGATAGGATGCCATCCTGATTTTGGCAGCGTCTCTTAATTCTTCTGTTAGGACCAAGTTGTCTTGCATTAGTTCTTTGTTTGCTTCAACATTGTTCAGGCTGCATCTGGATGTTGGTACTCGTACTTCCGCAGGAATGACA
Organism: Silene latifolia; assembly: GCF_048544455.1. Classification (NCBI taxonomy): domain Eukaryota; kingdom Viridiplantae; phylum Streptophyta; class Magnoliopsida; order Caryophyllales; family Caryophyllaceae; genus Silene; species Silene latifolia. Next base: position 41,571,638 of record NC_133526.1, read on the forward strand.
GCTTCACAGCCATACACCAGGGAGTAAGGTGTTTTGCCTGTTGTAGTTTTTGGAGTTATCCTGTCTGCCCATAGTACTAATGGAAGTTCTTCAGCCCATCTTCCTAGTCTTCTTTTTAGCTTCTTTTTTAGGCAGCTTATGACTACCTTATTGCTTGATTCGGCTTGGCCATTGGCTTTTGGATATCCAGGGGTTGAAGTTACCAGGTTGATATTCCATTCTTGGCAAAATGCTTGGGTCCTTTTCCCCATAAATTGAGTTCCATTATCATATACTATTTCTGATGGGACTCCATATCTGCAAATGATATTTGTCCCGATGAAGGATATTACTTCTTTTTCAGTTACTTGCCTGAAAGAGTCAGCCTCAATCCATTTGGAGAAGTAATCAGTCATAGCTAACATCAATACTTTTTGTCCTGGAGCTACGAGCAGTTTTCCCACAATATCCATGCCCCACTTTATGAAAGGCCAGGGCGCGGAGATTGAATGTAGGAGTTCAGATGGCTGATGTATGGTTGGTGTATGAATTTGGCAGGCTTCGCATTTTGAAGAGTATTCCAGGCAGTCAGCCCTCGGTGTGGGCCAGTAGTAGCCTATCCTGAGAACTTTGCTTGCCAGGCTCTTTCCTCCTTTGTAGTTGCCACAGTGTCCATCGTGTATTTCTTGAAGTACTAGTTTGGCTTCATCAGGCTCCAAGCATCTTAGGTAGGGTCCAGCCTGCGATATCTTGAACAGAGTGTTATTGATGATAGCATAAGTTGAAGCTCTAATTTTAAAAGCCCTTGCCTCATGTCTACCATGAGGCAGTATTCCTCGGAAAAACCAGTCATAATAGGGTTTAGTCCAAGAGTTATTGTCCTGATTGACAGGACTGACTTGTTCAGTTTGCTGATGGCTGGCTCTAATAAGTGCACAATTGGTATTTTGTCGAAATCAGTGGGGGTGAAATTTGAACCTAGGGCTGGCGGAGCATCGACACAGGTATTCGAGTCTCTTGATATTTGATCTATGTCAAATAAAGCAAATTTAGCGGTAAGGTTTTTTGCATATTCTAAATACGAAATCATTTTTGCATCCTTGGCCGTATAAATTCCCTTTATTTGATTAGCAATTAAGACTGAATTAGTTTTTACCTTTAGGTTTTGAACACCGAGGTCTAGACATACCTTTAAGCCTGCTATCAGGGCTTCATATTCTGCTTCGTTGTTCGTGGCTTTGAACTGACAGCTTACAGCCTGTGCTATCATATCTCCCTGAGGCGATATAAGTACTAGTCCTAACCCTGTCCCCCTGGCGTTGGATGCCCCATCTATGAATAGGGTCCATTCTTGGTCTGGGGTTTTATTTTCTAGTTGGTTGACCTCTTTTATCAGGTCTGGTTCCAGGTTAGGGCTAAAGTCAGCCACAAAGTCTGCTAGGGCCTATGATTTGATCGCTGCCCTGGGCTCAAAGGAGATGTCGTATGTGCTAATATGTACTGACCATTTGGCCATCCTGCTTGAAAGTTCAGGCTTACGCAGGAGAGATTTTATGGGTAAATTGGTCCTGACTATAATGGGGTGACTTTCAAAATAAGGTCGCAATTTAGTACATCACATAATTAAAGCTAAGACATATTTTTCAACTAGTCCATACCTCAACTCAGCATCTAGCAGGTTTTTACTTACATAGTAGGCTGGATGTTGCTGACCGTCCTGTTCTTTCACCAGGACTGCGCTGACTGCTATGTCAGTGACAGATAGGTATACTGACAAAATGTTCATCCGTCCATTGGAACTGTTTATTCTTTCTGAGGAGGTTATAAATTGTTTTGCATCTCTCAGAGGATCTTGATATGAAACGGTTCAGGGCAGCTACCCGGCCTGTCAGTTTCTAGATATCTTTGACAGACTTGGGTGACTGTAGTTCTAGGATAGCCTTTATCTGTTCAGGGCTAGCTTCTATGCCTCTCTTTATGACCATATATCCAAGGAATTTGCCTGCAGAGACTCCAAAGTGGCATTTTGCAGGGTTTAGCTTCATGTTATATTTTTTCAATATCTCAAATGCTATTTCTAGATGTTTCACATGATCTTCTGCATTCTTGGATTTCACCACCATGTCGTCTATGTATACTTCCATGATGTCACCTATTTGGTCTTTAAACATCATGTTGACCGACGGCTGGTACGTTGCCCCCGCATTCTTCAGCCGAAAGGCATGGCGATGTAACAAGATATATGCCTCGATGCAGCCATGAATGCGATACTCTCTGGTCGGCAGGGGTTCATCTTTATTTGATTGAATCCACTGGAAGCATCCATGAATGTCAGCATCTCGTGGCCTGCTGTTGCGTCTACCATGGCATCGATATGAGGCAGGGGGAATGGATCTTTAGGATAGGCTTTGTTCAGGTCAGTGTAGTCTACACAGACTCTCCACTTTCCATTCTTTTTCTGCACAACAACTACGTTAGCCAGCCACTCAGGATGCATTACTTCCCTGATCATCCCCATATCCAAGAGTTTCTCTACTTCCTCGTTTATAATAATATTTCTTTCAGCTGCAAATTTCCGCTTTTTCTGTTGTACAGGCTTAAAAGATGGGTCAACATTGAGTTTATGAGTAATTATATCAGCGCTAATTCCAGTCATATCAAAATGTGACCAAGCAAACCAAGCTGATTTATTTTTAAGGAACTTTACCAGTTCAGGCCTGACACTATCTGGTGCGTCAGATCCTATTAAAACATATCTGTCAGGGTACTCAGGGTCTAGGATTACCTTATCTGTCTCCATCCTGGGAGGTACCACATAAGTGCTCCTGACAGGGTACTGTAATTGCTATGCCAGGGATTTACCTGCCTTGGAAGGCTTCAAGGCTGTTGTGTAGCATTCCTGGGCTGTCTTGTGATCCCCTTTGATTGTGGCTATGCCCCAGTCTGTTGGTATCTTGATGCACTAGTGATAGGTTGACGGTACGGCCTTGACATTATGAATCTAGGGCCTACCCAGGATAGCGTTGTAGGATGACAGGCAGTCAAGGACTCCAAATTTCTCATAAGATGAGACTCCTTCCACGTAGGTTGGGAGGTGGATTTCTCCTAGGGTACTCCTGGTTTCGCCACTGAATCCTACTAGGATGCTGGATTTCTTGATGATTTGGTCCTCGTTGATCTTCATGGCTTTCAGTACGTCAAGCATGATCAGGTTCACTGAGCTGCCTCCGTCTACCAGGATCCTTCTTCTTGTGGTGCATTTCCAATCTGCATAGAAATTACCAGGCCATCATGATGAACATCAGGGATGCCCACTAGGTGACAATCATTGAAAGTGATTGTTGGGACATGATCCGGCTTGCAGGGCGACACAGTCCTTGGCGTCCTGGCTATCTTCTTTGCTGCTGAACTTGTCAGGCCGCAAATCTCCGAACCGCCAGATATGAATTTTACTTCATAGATTGGTGGTGGTGGAGGGAGACTACGATCCTGCTTATGCTCCTGATTCTCTTTATCCTGGTTTGCGTTCCTGCCTTTTGTCTTGATCAGGTCTTTCAAATATCCTGATTTTAGCAGGTAGGCCACTTCCTTCCTCAAGGTGAAACAATCATCCGTGGTGTGTCCAATATCCATGTGAAATTCGCACCATTTTGAATTGTCTCTTCTGGGATTTGGATTTTCTGACTTCATGGGCCATCTGACAGCTGATCCCATGTTGTCAAGTCTCTGGATTAATCCTGCAACATCAACACTGAAGTTATGTTCGGAGATAGGTGGATAAACTTTAACCTTACCTTGATACTCATGAGCCAGGTTAACTTCTGACTGATCTGGCCTGGAATATGGAGTAGGTCTATAGTTGTTTCCTTTGTTGCTCTTCCTATTGCTCCTTTCATGATCTTTTGGTCTACTGGGTGATCCAAGTTTATAGCTTTTGTCTTCTTCCAGCCTGATGAAAGCAAGAGTTTTGGCCTGAACATCTTCGAATATGTAGCAGGGATACTTATTGAGTTCGTTGTATAAGTCACTATATGGTAGTAACCCCTGTCTGAATGCCTCCACTGCTGTTCCAACGTCACACCTGGGTATGGATACTTTCTCCTTGTTGAATTTTGCAAGAACTGTCCTGAGAGTTTCATGAGGCGTCTGCGTAACTCGGTAAAGGTCACTGGATCGTTTCTCCAACTCCCTGCTACTTGCGAACTGCTGGTTGAAACTGTTGATCAGGTTGGTAAAGGAATTGATGCTCCCAGTTAGCAGGTTGATATACCATTGCAGAGCAGGGCCAGTCAGGGTCGTTCCAAATCCCTTGCACATGCAAACTTGTCTAAACTCGCTGGGAATAGATGCAGCCAGCATTTTCTGCTTGTAAAGAGCCACGTGATTCTGTGGATCCGTGGTTCCATCATAGACCCTCATGGATGGAATTGTGAATATTTTTGGTAGGTCTACTTTTGTTATTTCGTCTATGAAAGGCGAATCAGCATAGCTGTCAGGGGCAGCTTCTTCCATGCTGGCAGGTACTCCAGGTATCTTATCGAATTTTTCGTTGAGTTTCTTGATCTCTTGAATCACTGCCATCATGATGGCTACTGCGGATTCATCAGGCTTCTCCTTATCATCTTTTAGTTCATCATCACCATCAACATTAATGAATTTAGGAAAACTTGGGCTCCCAAAACTGGAAAAATCAATATTTTTAATGATTGATGCAAATGGGGTTCCTGGTTGGAATCTAGAACCTGCCCCTTGAGTCTTTTCTAATTTTCGCTTTAGAGATGACTCAGATTCTTTCAATTGCAGGATTTCTGCCTCAGTTTGGGCAATTTTTTCTTTCAGGCTTTCCAACTCAGCGATTTGTTGGAGAGCTGTATTCAATTGTTCTTCAACGGTGGGTTGGGCCATTTTTGTAGGATTTTTGAATTTTTGTAGGCTGAGAAAAAAAAGATTTAAAGAGCTAGATGCCCCACGGTGGGCGCCAATTGTTTTGTTTGGATTTTGCGCAAGGCAAAATCAGGTCAGGGTAGAGTTGTGTAAGGTTAACTATCTCTAGGTAGTCTGTTGGTCAGGTCGTCAGGGTACAATATAAAGCTGTAAATAAAATAACGATAACAATAATAAGACAAAGTATTTTGTATGTGGAAAACCCTTGAATGGGAAAAAACCACGGGCACCAAGCCAGGAGAGGATTTCACTATATAGTTTGGGAGAATTATTGTATGATAATAACAATGCTTATATTTCTCTATGTATTGCGTATGTAAATGTGAGCTTCTTCTTGTGTGAGAACGAGATGATTCCAACATCTTCAAAGTGCTCCTTATATAATCTTCAATTTTGAACGGCTGCCTGATATGGTAATGAATGCGGATTATTCTTCATTATTGTCTGTAATAATTGCTAATTATTCCTCCCTTAATTACTGCATTTACTGCGAGATCTTCTCACTTAATGCCGCGTATATAATTCCTTTATAATACGCGTATATGGTCTAATATCGTTCTGATATTTTGACCATTGTCCTCTCCAATGTGTCCTGATAGCCTGACGCCCAGACGGCCTGGCAGTCAGGTTTAGATGAGATACTGATCAGGAAGGTCTGCGGATTTCCAGGCCTAACAGAATTGATACAAGGTAATGGTAAAAGTAAAGTTATTGAGAATAACGATACTAAACCTATCAATCCCGACCGATAAAGTTTCCATTGTCTTAATTGTTGGACGCTAGAAAGGAAACTACCCCAAATTATTGAAGAATAAGCAAATTAGTTGTGGGACATCTAATGAGACTTTCTTCTCTAAATGTTTATTTGATTGACATAAATTTTGCTAGTACTACTTCGTCATTATTAGAAACCAATGGTGGTTTTCATCATTGTATTTGATACATAGGATGATTAGAATATGACGACTAGCAACAAATGATGTTGAGAGATAGAGTCATTGTGTACTCAATCTAGTTTTTGGGTTTAAAGTTGTACTTAATTATGACTATTAAGTGCATAAACTCTGAATAAGAATATAATCTTGTTAAGATACAAAAGAGGTTTCACTTTTGTGACCCTATACACCACAATTTGATATATGGCTAGCCCTTTATCAAGGTGATTATATTCTAAACCAAACTAGAATGATATATCATATAGATGATGCAAGACTCAAATTGGTAACCCAAGATTAAACCTTAAATTCTGGAATGATGAACGCAAAGAGTTATTGAGTACTCTTGGAACCAATAGATTGTTAATCTTATGGTACATGCGTATCTTGTATTCAAAGCAAGATGTCTCGTGCCTTTTGGTTGAAAAGGAGATCGAGTCATTGATACAGAATAGATTGATCATTTTCTTTTACCAACGATTTAAGTTGACACCAATGTGTTCACTTAATAAGGTAAATAAAGAAATCTTTGAAGAAGTTCAAAGAGTTCAAGGAATCACGATTAAGTCGTGATGGTATTATCAAAGTGAAGACTTTGATATAAGCCAAAGAAAATGTGATATAGTATCACAAATTAATCTCTCTTAGCACGCACTATGGGATAATATGTGGTTGGATAAAGAAATCAAACGCTATTCGATATGGTTTGAACTCCAATCAAGTTACTTTGAGTTACTTGATCGTTTTGGGGATTTTATCATTTTGTCTAAATTATTTTTCCACTAAATCTAAAACGAATCATATGAGATATGAAATGGTAGGGTACCATGTTTGTAAGTTTTCAAAAGAAACAAATGCTCATTTTTCCTTACAATAATCACGAGTACAACAGGATTGTGGCTCGTAAAGCTGTCTTTCTAGAATACAAGTTTATTTCTAGAAGACAGAGTGGGAAAAAATATTCAAGAGCCACAAAAGAATTGTGTCAAAAATTGTATGTCGCAAGAAACTGGTCTTTCTTGGCTATATGACGTTGTTTCTTCGAAACCTAGGAGGTTAAATTCATCACTTGTTGAAGATAATGAATTCATGTTACTTTTAAGAAAGTAAAGAGCTTACAACTTACAGATGACTTACATGAGAGTGTTTCAGTCACAACTCAATACAAGGCTTAGAGCCATGAAAATCCGAAATAAATTCCAAGTGAATTGTTAGATATCAAAGCTTGATTGGTGGCAAAGGGTTTTGCACTAGTTGAAATGCTTAAGTCTATTTGGATCTTCTTAGGGATTGTGTTTCATTATGATGATATACATATAGCAAGTGAATCTAAAACCCACTTCTTCAATTAGAAGGAATGTATTCAATACATGTCTTGAGTTTTGTAGATTATTGCAATCCTAAGATAATGTGAAACTTAAGAGAAGGTCTTAAGTAGGACATCAATGAGTTGGAATCAATGTTTTGATCATGTTATAAAACTTTTCTCGATAAGTCGAGAAGTTGTGTTTATACATAGAGTTTAGTGGGAGTTACGGTAATTTTAATTAGTCTTATATGTGGATGACATATTGATCATTGAGAATGATTTAAGACTTTTGGAGTAATATAATACATCTTGAATATCCGGTTTTATGGAGATAAATCCACATGATATTAGCGCCAAATAAGAAGTCTTATGTTGATAAGATTCGTGATTAGTTCAATCGAGTTGAACATATTTGATTGATTCCATTTGCTTCCGCTGCCGGATCAATTAAATGAGTAATGATGTATAACACTTCATATACTTTGAGTATAATGAATTGTTTCAAATCGAATTTAAGTAATAGTTACCTAGTAGCCTTATAGATTAACCATAAGTGCTTGAAGAAGCAGTAAGGGTGTAAAGCAAAGTGTTTTTGATGCAATTCACTAATTTGTGTAAGGGTGTTACACAAATGTCAATTAACAATTGAGATTGCGCAAGGTTTCAGACAAAACCATATTCAACACACGTGAAGATGGTTAAGGAACCATTGTGGCTATGTTATTTAAGAAATAAATTTGCTAGAATCGTTCTAGGCAATAAAGAACAATGAGAGATATTTACAACGGAAATTGAGTACACTTGCAATCATGAGATGTGCGAGAGGGATGGATCCCGCACACTGTGAAAACAGTGGGAGCTATTCTAAGGCTAGAGAGCTTATGTCTAGATTGGATCTAGACACGTACTCAGGAAGTTTTCTAATGCAAATGTATATGTTAGGCCTGGAAATCCGCAGACCTTCCTGATCAATATCTCACCTGAACCTGACTACCAGGCTGTCAGGGTGTCAGGCTATCAGGGCACATGAAGATAGGCGCCAGGCCATGGAGAGGACAACGGTCAAAATATCAGGACGATATTAGACCATATACGCGTATAATTAAGGAATTATATACGCAGCATTAAGTGTGAAGATTACGCATTAAATGCAGTAATTAAGGGAGGAATAATTAGCAATTATTACTGGCAATTATGGAGAATATTCTGCCTTTAATGTCGGGTCAAGCAGCCGTTTAGGGAAGGAGACTATATAAGGAACACTTTGAAGATTTTAGAAGGCATCTCATTCATACGCAAGAAGAAGCATACACAATACTTAGAAAAATACAAAGATTGTTATAATCATATAATTATTCTCCCAAATAAGCATAGTGAAATCCTCTCCTGGCTTGGTGCCCGTGGTTTTTTCCCATTCAAGGGTTTTCCACGTAAAAAATTATTTGTCTTATTATTATTGTAATTATTTCATTTACAGCTTATTATTATACCCTTGCGACCTGACCAACAAACTACCTAGAGCTAGTTAACCTTACACAACTCTACCCTGACCTGATTTCGCCTTGCGCAAAATCCACACAAAACAATTGGCGCCCACCGTGGGGCATCTAGCTCTTTAAATCCTTTTTTCCTATCTTACAAAAACTCAAAAACCTACAAAAATGGCCCAACCCACCGTTGAAGAACAATTGAATGCAGCTCTCCAAAAAATCGCTGAGTTGGAAAGCCTGAAAGAAAAAGTGGCCCAAACTGAAGCAGAAATCCTGCAATTGAAGGAATCTGAGTCGGCCCTGAAGCAAAAATTGAAAAAAACCCAAAGGGCAGGCTCTAGATTTCAACCAGGAACCCGTTTTCATCAATCATTAAGAACATCGATTTTTTCAGTTTTGGGAGCCCAAGTATTCCTAAAGTCATTAACATAGATGGTGATGATGAGCCAAAAGATGATAATAAAGAGAAACCTGATGAAACTACAGCAGCCATCATGATGGCAGTAGTTCAGGAGATCAAGAAACTCAACGAAAAATTCGACAAGATACCAGAGTACCGCCAAAGATGGAAGAAGAAGCGCACGACAACTATCTTTGATTCGCCCTTCATAGACGAAATAGCAAAAGTAGACCTACCAAAAAAGTTCACAATTCCATCCATGAGAGTCTATGATGGAACCACGGATCCACAAAATCACGTGGCTCTTTACAAGCAGAAAATGCTGGCTGCATCTATTCCCAGCGAGTTCAGACAAGTTTGCATGTGCAAAGGATTGGGAACGACCCTGACTGGCCCTGCCTTGCAATGGTACATCAACTTGCCAACTGGCAGCATCCATTCCTTTGCCAACCTAATCAATAGTTTCAACCAGCAGTTGGCAAGTAGCAGGGAGTTGGAGAAACGATCCAGTGACCTTTACCGAGTTACACAGAAGCCTGATGAAACTCTCGGGACATTCCTTGCAAGATTCAACAAAGAGAAAGTGTCTATACCCGGTGTGACGTTGGAACAATGAGTGGAGGCTTTCAGGCGGGGGTTACTACCATACAAAGTGATCTATACAAATAACTCACTAAATATCCCCGCCACACTTTCGAAGATGTTCGAGGCCAAGACTCTTGCTTTCATTAGGTGGAAGAAGATAAAAGCTACAAACTCGGATCACCCAAAGAGACCAAAGGATCATGAAAGAAGCAACAGAAAAGCGCCAAGGAAATAATTATAGACCTTCCCCATATTCCGAGCCGGATCGGTGAAGTTAACCTGGCCCATGAGTATCAAGGTAAGGTTAAAGTTTATCCACCTATCTCTGAACATAACTTCGGTGTTGATATTGCAGATTAATCCGGAGACTCGACAACATGGGATCGGTTTGTTAGATGGCCCAGAAGTCGAAAAATCCAAATCCCAGGAGAGACAATTCAAAATGGTCCGAATTTCACATGGATATTGGATACACCACGGATGATTGTTTCACCCTGAGGAAGGAGGTAGCCTACCTGTTAAAGTCGGGTACTTAAAAGACCCGATCAAGACGAAGGCGAGGACGCAAACCAGGATAAGGAAAACCAAGAGCACAAGCAGGATCGTAGTCTCCCTCCACCACCACCAATCTATGAAGTAAAATTCATATCGGCGGTTCGAGATTTGCGGCCGACAAGTTCAAAGAAGAAAGAAGATAGCCAGGACACCAAGGACTGTGTCACCCTGCAAGCCGGACCTTGTCCCAACAATCACTTTCAATGATTGTGACCTGGTGGGCATTCCGATGTTCATCATGATGGCTTGGTCATTTCTATGCGATTGGGACAACCACGGTAAGAAGGATCCTGGTAGATGGAGGCAGCTCAGTGAACCTGATCATGCTTGACGTACTGAAAGCCATGAAGATAAACGAGGATCAAATCATTAAGAAATCCAGCGTCCTAGTAGGATTCAGCGGTGAAACCAGGAACACCTTAGGAGAAATCTACCTCCAACCTACGTGTAAGGAGTCTTATCCTATGAGAAATTTGGAGTCCTTGACTGCCTGTCATCCTACAATGCTATCCTGGGCAGACCCTGGATTCACAATGTCAAGGCCGTACCATCAACCTATCACCAGTGTATCAAGATACCAATTGACTGGGGCATAGCCACAATCAAAGGGGATCACAAGACAGCCCAGGAATGCTACACAGCAGCCTTGAAACCTTCCAAGGCAGGTAAGTCCCTGGCATAGCAATTACAGTGCCCTGTCAGGAGCACTTATGTGGCACCACCCAGAATGGAAACGGATCAGGTAATCCTAGACTCTAAGTACCCTGACAGGTATGTTTTGATAGGATCTGACGCACCAGATAGTGTCAGACCTGAACTGGTAAAATTCCTTAAAAATAAATCATCTTGGTTTGCTTGGTCACATTTTGATATGACTGGAATTAGTGCTGATATAATTACTCATAAGTTCAATGTTGACCCATCTTTTAAGCCTGTACAGCAGAAAAGGCGCAAGTTTGCAGCTTAAAGAAACACCATAATAAATGAGGAAGTAGAAAAACTCTTGGATATGGGGATGATCAGGGAAGTGATGTACCCTGAATGGCAGGCTAACGTAGTTGTTGTGCAGAAAAAGAACGGGAAGTGGAGAGTCTGTGTAGACTACACTGACCTGAACAAAGCCTCTCCTAAAGATCCATTCCCCCTGCCTCATATTGATGCCATGGTAGACGCCATAGCAGGCCACGAAATGCTAACATTCATGGATGCTTCCAGCCGATTCAATCAAATAAAGATGCACCCTGCTGACCAGGAGAGTACTGCATTCATTACAGACCGAGGCATATACTGTTACACTGCCATACCTTTCGGCCTGAAGAATGCAGGGGCAACGTACTGAGCGCGGTCAACATGATGTTTAAAGACCAGATAGGTGACATCATGGAAGTATACATAGATGACATGGTGGTGAAATCCAAGAATGCAGAAGATCATGTGAAGCATCTAGAAATAGCATTTGAGATACTAGAAAAATATAACATGAAGCTAAACCCTGCAAAGTGGCACTTTGGAGTCTCTGCAGGAAAATTTCTTGGATATATGGTCACAAAGAGAGGCATAGAAGCTAGCCCTAAACAGATAAAGGCCATCCTGGAATTACAACACCCAAATCATCAAGGATATCCAAAAATTGACAGTCGGGTAGCTGCCCAACCGCTTTATATCAAGATCCTCTCGAGATGCAAAACATTCTATAACCTCCTCGGAAAAATTAAACAATTCCGGTGGACGGATGAGCGGAGGCGACTTTTTAGGATCTAAAATCCTATTTGTCATCTCCACCCTTATAAAGCCGAAAAGGGAGAACCTCTGTCAAGATATACCTATCTCATCATCGACACAAAGAATGATCAGCGCAGTCCTGGTGAAAGAACAGGACGGGCAGCAACATCTAGTCTACTATGTAAGTAAAAGCCTGCTAGATGCTGAGTTGAGATATGGACTACTTGAAAAATATGTTTTAGTTTTAATTATGTCATGTACCAAGTTAAGACCCTATTTTAAAAGTCACCCCCATTATAGTCAGGACCAATCTACCCATAAAATCTGTCCTGTGTAAACCTGAACTTTCAGGCAGGATGGCCAAATGGTCAGTACAGATTAGCACATATGACATCTCTTATGAACCCAGGGCAGCGATCAAATCGCAGGCCCTAGCAGACTTTGTGGCTGATTTTAGCCCTAACCTGGAACTAGACATAATAAAAGAGGTCAACCAACTAGAAAATAAAACCCTAAACCAAGAATGGACCCTATTCATAGATGGGGCATCCAACGCCAGGGGGACAGGGTTAGGACTAGTACTTAAATCACCACAGGGAGATGTGATAGCTCACGCTGTAAGCTGTGAGTTCAAAGCTACCAATAATGAAGCGGAATATGAAGCCCTGATAGCAGGCTTAAAGGTATGTCTAGACCTCGGTGTTCAAAACCTAAAGGTAAAAACTGATTCACTCTTAATTATCAATCAAATAAAGGGAATTTATACGGCTAAGGATGCAAAAATGATTTCGTATTTAGAATATACAAAAAACCTTACCGCTAACTTTGCTTTATTTGACATAGATCAAATATCAAGAGACCTGAATACCCAGGCTTATGCTCTGGCCAACCTAGGTTTAAATTTCACCCCCACTGTTTTCGATAAAATACCAATTGTGCACTTATTAGAGCCAACCGTCAGCAAACCTGAACAGGTCAATCCTGTCAATCAGGACAGTAACTCTTGGACTAAACCCTATTACGATTGGTTTCTCCGAGGAATACTACCTCAGGGAAGACATGAGGCAAGGGCTTTTAAAATTAGAGCTTTAACTTATGCTATCATCAATAACACCATGTTCAAGAGATCGCAGGCTGGACCCTACCTGAGATGTATGGAGCCTGAGAAAGCCAAACTAGTACTTCAAGAAATACACGATGGACATTGTGGAAACCACAAAGGAGGAAAGAGCTTGGCAAGTAAAGTTCTCAGGACAGGCTACTACTGGCCTACACTGAGGGCTGACTACCTTGAATACTCTTCAAAATACGAAGCCTGCCAAATTCACGCACCAATCATACCTCAGCCATCTGAACTCCTTCATTCAATTTCCGCACCCTGGCCGTTCATAAAATGGGGCATGGACATTGTGGGAAAACTGTCTGTAGCTCCAGGACAAAAAGTCTTCATGTTAGCTATGACTGATTATGACAGGACAAGAGTTGGTCGTCACACATCCAATCAAACACAATTTATAACTTCACAAACAACTCTACAATTAGTAAAGAGGCAAGTAAAGGTCGGATCCCAAAGGACGGGAATTGAGATGAGATTTCTATTGCAACTAGTGGTGTCTTAGGGTGTCACAATTTGGGTTGATGTAGAAGGTCACTAGACTAAGTAGCAATGAAAGTAAACAACCAAGATGAATTGAAAGGGTTGTAAACAATTGATAAAAAGCACTAGGGTATCATGGGGTCATAGGGGAATCATGGGAATTGATCATACAAACATGTTCTCAAATTATAAGCAAGCAATTATTGTTGTGATGGATTGAGTTGGGTTATATCTTACAATCCTAGGAAAGTTTGGGTCCCGGAGCCGAATCGATTAGATTTTACAACACCTACAAGTCGACTTAATCTTCCCTACTCAACAACATGCATGGTCTAATGAGACTCGAGTTGGTTTATGTCTTACAAGTCTCATTGAAAGGATAGGTGATGGGTAAAAAATGCAAGGATTCATAGGCTCACATTTCATCAAACATAACATGTGCATGAGTTGAGATCAAAACAAGCAAGCAAATAAACCATGAAAGCATATTAATTTAAGCATGAATCATTCCCCATATTGGTTTCCCCTAATTACCCACTAACCCTAGCTAGGTCACTACTCACTCATTATCATGGTTATCATGCTAGCAAGGTTGTCAATCATACCAACAAAAGGAAACATGATGAATAAATGAAAGTAATTAACAATAATTAAAAAGGGATTAAGAGAATTATACATATTAATGATTCCAATAATAAAGTAAAGAATAAAAGAAGTACTTGATGCTTGATTGAGAGGTTGTCAATCTCCCAATAATAACCCAAATAATCTTCAACTACCCAAAATAAAGGATGAACAAAAGAGAGATTAAGGAAATAAAACTTGTATTTAAAACTTGATTAATTGTTGATTACAAAACTAAAGAGGGATTTGATTGATATTAACTACTCTAAGAATTGATAAGAAGAACATGCTCTTCTAATTAGATTAATGGGGTATTTATAGTGGAAATTAGGTGGATGCATTAGGGTTAACTAAGGGCTAAACTAGTAATTACACTTTTGAGATTTGAGCAGGGAGACGCCGGTATTTTTCGAAGGAAGGGCTTCTTTCTTTGAAGCTTGAAGAAACGGATTTGTGCTGGGCTGGAATCCGTGCGTCTTAGGCACGGGACGGGCGGATTTGTGAGGCTGGGCACGGGCGTCTTCAAGGGAATCCGGGCGTCTTCTGGGCTTGCTGCCCGGGCGTCTTTGAAGGAAGACGCACGGATTGTGCTGTGGAGGACAGGCGGATTCAGGGCAATCCGCACGAATTGCTGCTCAGCTTTGTTCGTTCTTCTTTTCTTCCCTTTTCTTCATAAAATCCCTGGGGATTTCCTCGGGGATGCAAGGATCCTTTCTCGTCATTGTCCAACTACTATAATATGTACAAAGGCCTTATAATCTTGTCTCTCCTTGATGCTTGGTCATTGAATTCAATCAATTTAGTCTCGTTTTGCCATGAAAATGCAAGATTCATACTCCTTTCCTACCAAGGGATCAAAATCTTAAAGAATATGCAAAACAAAGAACTAAAGACAATAAATGACCCAAATATGGGAACAAGGCTAGTTCGGGGGCTAAATATGCGCTAATTATGGTCACATCAAATATCCCCAAACCGAACCTTTGCTCGTCCCGAGTAAAGAGGTGACAAAGACTAGGACCATTATTTAAACTAACCTAATAACATAGCCGATATGAGACAATTAGCGGGTCTCACTCCGCCCCTTCAACTCACAACAAGACAACCATGAGGTAGGATGCCTTCTTGCAAGGCAAGGTGGGTCTTGCCAAAATGGCGACACATCCAAACATTAAGCACACAAAATCAAGTAATGGATGCATCTACAAAAGGAATAACCACTTCCTCATCAAGTGGCGGAGGCACTAAAGAGGAACAAATTTAAGAGCATATAATCCTTCACAAATACTAGTTCAACAAATTACTAAGGCTAAGAGGATGGCACTAAATCACATCCAAATGGTGTTAAACTAGACTACTTTCGTCCTCAATTTCCAAATGCTTTCGTCAAGAGCGATCAGATGGTGGTGGAATGATGATCCCTATTATGCTAGTAGCATATGACATGACAAGTCTCGAATTCTCTACAAAAGTAAAGGTCATGGATCGTCCCGAGCTCGACAAAGTGGCTTGACAAAAAGGCTTTTTGGGAATGAAATGCTCAAATCGTTATAACCAAAGGGTGGATATGACTAGTATTCAAAAATTGACCTCATTTAACTTTCACATTTCAAAAACTTAAGATGGGGTTTGTCCCTTCCGGGCTAGTGTCCTTTGCTTTCGCCAATCGCTTATTAGGCAACCGGTTAACCTCTAGACAATAGCTTTTCGGGGTGATAGTCACTCTGTTTCTGGGCGGTCGAATTCACAACCGTGTGGGGGCCCAACTCAATGGATCCCTCTCCAAAGCACATCGAAGTGGTACGCCTCCATCAAAACAACTAAATTTCTCAACATTTCAACATTTCATAACATTTGAGGTTTCCTTAGCAATAAATTACTTCCACATAACAAAATTTTCGAAATGAGCACTTCAAACTTATTGATAGAAAGTATTTTTGGGTTGCCTTACCACAAGGTCAATCAAGGTCACCTAGACAAGTTAACCAAGTCCACATCGCATCACGGGGTTGGATAGGTGACTCACATGCAAACCCTTGACTAGGCTTTGGGTCATGGGTCAAAAGACACTAGTATGACACAATCTAGGGTGTTTTACAACCATTCTAGTAGGCAAAGTCTTAAGTTGAAAAAGTATTTGTAATGGCTTAGTTGCTCTTGTCAAAGTTCTCAGTTAGGCACTTTTCAAAATATTACATCTAAATGCAACTATATGCCATGATGCAACTATTATATACATCCTAATGCAAGTGATTCTATCAACTAATATGACATATAAACTAAATGCAAGTCCTAAGTTCACATTGTTATACCGCATCAATCAAAATAAAGCCACATAGTCATTAACATAAAGAGGAAAAAAGAGATTGGAAAGATCATACCATGCGGTCTTCATGATCCTCATGTCTCGGATGTGGCGTAGTCAATCAATGTGAACAAGGATAGAACAAACACAATATATACAACAATATATACATGACTACACTACAAAAGAAATAAACATGTTTTTGGGTTTTTCAATTTTCAAATTTTTATGGTTTTTCGAAATTTTTCAATTTTTTTGGATTTTTGAATAAAATTTAAGTTAGAATTCCCCATCCCCACACTAATATGGGCATTGTCCTCAATGGCCAAAATGATGGGAAATTATGCAAACATGATGCATGATTTCTACACTAAATGCAAGCTACACTAATCTACACTATATGATGCATGGTTTTTGTTTATGACGGAGAGGATAATTTAGATTACCTCCCGTTGTGTATGCATTGACTTCCCCAAACCGATCTAGACATTATTGTTAATGTCCTAAGGAAGGGTGTAGTTCATGCACACACTATGCAATGCATGAAACTAATTTTATCATTTTGGATTTTGAAAGGTGGTAACAATAAAATGAGAACACCTCAATGGGGCCGAGGTGTTAGTCCTCTATAGTGCTAGGACTACTCCAACAATGATCAAGATTAATAATTAAAACAAAGAAAGAAGTAGAACAAACCTCGAGAGGGTAAGAGCCTCTAAAGCTTGCTAATCTTCCATCATATCATCACTATCATCATCTTCCTCACTAGAAGTGGACTCATCACCACTTTCTTCTTCACTTTCTTGTTCACCTTGCTCATCATCCTCTTCTCCTTCTTCACTAGCTTCTTCATCAATGTTATCATCAACCTCTTCATTACCGACAACCTCATTATCACCCGGAACAACCCTAGATGTACTCGGAAAGAAGACTTCCCTATCCGCCCAACTAGGCAAAGGACATGAAGGGTCAAGTAGTCCTTGCCTAGCTAAGTGAAGGAGGGGTGGATATTGGGCTAAGTAAGCATTTTTCCGATCCTCGAAAGCTTGCTTGTGCATCTCTTGCATGAGAAGAGTCAAATAATCATTTCTTGCTTCAACATCTTCGGGCTTGAACTCTTGGTACTCGAAAGGATAGGGTGGTGTGACAATGGAAGAGGAGGGCATTTCAATTTCACCCTTTTATTGTCGGATAATGTACTCGGCCTCTTTTGATAGGGGAAGTAGATAGTTGGTCCGGTGGACACTCAATCGACAAATCTTTGAAGGCAAAGTAAAAGATCTAGCCTCACTAGTGAGCCATCCATACTTGGTGTCAAGAGGGTTATGGGTAACCCACTTGTACTTGTATATCATAGTATTAATATCAATGAGATGACCACCCTCTTTCGCCTCATACTTGCTATCCTTGTTGAAGTTTGGATCAAAGTATTTAGCAAGGATAGTGACTAGGCCTCCATTCACAATAACGGTAGTGTCTTTCTTCCCACAATCAATATTTAGCCATCTATCCACCAAAAGCCTTAGAGAGTTGAAAGGCTTGGTGAATTCCCTTCCAATGTTCAAAGTCGACTCAAGAAGAACAAAATCGAGTTTGGTGAAATGGTTGGTGTCTTTTCTTGCAATGATGGTGTTCCCTATGACCTTGTGCCATACTCTAATGCCCGGATGGTGGACTAATAGAGCGCGACTAGCATGAAAGTCTTCAAATTTCCTTCCGGAAATCGCCTCCCAAAGAGGGTCGGGGTCATACTTGCCAACATTCTTAAAATAACTCGGTGAATCACTAAGACCCAAAGATTTACCCATTTCCTCAAAGGAGATGGGCCTACTAACATTAGCTAGACGGAACTCGATGATCTCCATAGTCTCAACCTTGTTAACTTTCAAAGAACTCAAAAATTCTAAGGTAAGGGAGGGGTATGTCAATTCTTTTGATTCAAACAATTTCTCCAACCCCATGGCTTTAAAGAAGGCTCTAGTTTGCTCAAGGACACCCAACTTATCTAAGGTATCTTCACAAATAAACTTGGTGGATAGAAATGATTTTCTAGCAAACTTGGCAAAAGTGTCCCTATGGGATTTGGAAATGAAAATTACCTCCGGATAATTCAAAAGTTGAGCAATTTCCGGAGTAGAGGATGTTGTTGCTTCCATGGGAGGTTGTTGTTGTTGCACTTCCAAGTTTGGGTTATCTACCACCATAGCCAATGCTTTCTTTGCTTGAAGACTCTTTTGTCTTGATGAGAGTGCCTTTGCCTTTGGTGCCTTTGCCTTTGTTGGTTTTGTTGCTCCCTTAGTCCTTGCCATTGATGAATAAACCAAGAAAAGAGTGAAAAATCTTCAATTTATAGTGCACCCAAATCGATTTAAAGATGAAAGGCTTTGCCTTTATGAATTCAAAAATCGACTCAAAGGTTGAAGATTTTGTGCTTGGTTTTGATTTTTGTTGAAAGAGGAGTGATTGATTTGTTGTTAAAAGGATGTTTTGATTTGATTTTGGTGAATGTTGTTGAGGAATCTTGTTTTTGTGATAGAGAGGATGAGGGTTTTGGAGTTATGAGTAGTGTTATGAATGAAGGAATGAAGAAATGAATGTGGGAGGGGGTTTATAAAACCCGAAAAATTTGAAATGCAGGGGCAAGACGGGCGGTTTTTGCTCGGGACGCCCGGATTCGGCCTGTTCTGGGTTGGGAAAGACTCGCCTAAAGACGGGCGTCTTTCAGTGAAGACGCTCGGATTTGCAAACACGGGACGGGCGTCTTCTACAGAAGACGGGCGGATTCCTTTACAGGGATTTTTCTTGTTTTCCTCAGCCAAAAAGACGGGCGTCTTTCTTTCAGGACGGGCGGATTTTTGAAGACGGGCGGCTTCTGTTTTAGGACGCCCGGATTTGATTACAGTCAAAAATATTTCAAAAGTTCAGCTTAGAGGGACGTGCGTCTTCTACCCAATATGCCCGAATTGCCTGAAGACGGGCGGATTCTCCTGAATCCGCTCGAATTCGACCCCTTTTTACCCGGATTCAGTTCCATCCGTGTACTTTGCATATCCCTTGTCATTTTTCCATTCTTCTTCATATCTCGTGTTCTTCCTTGTGGGGGCACTACTAAGGCATGGATAGCCTAGGCAATTGCCATCCTCACACTAAGCTAAAGCACTACACATTAATTGAAATTATTAGTCCCTCCCTCACTTCTCTCAAACATGATAATTATCTTGATCAAAGTATAAAAATCCAAAAATAACAAAAATGCAATACAAGAATTGAAATGCAAGTTAGGGAGTTAGAAATATTTACAAATGGTGGTTTAGGGAGGACTCCACCAAACTCTCATTCTTGATGAGATGTCAAGGGGGCATGTTCAAGGTGTTGTTGATGTTGCTCAACACCTTGAAAAAGTAATCAAACGCTTGTTCATTATCATGATAGAGGTCTTCAATAGACCTTGGCCCTTGTTGTCGGTCTTGATCGATGGCATTACCAATGTAGGGATTAAAAATCCCTTCAAATTCGTTGTCCCAAAGACCACAAACTTCATTAAGTTGATCATTGAAAATCTCTTGATTTGGTGGAGACAACTTTCCCATTTCTTTTTCTTGGCCAATAAGGCCATTTTCTTCATTGCTTGACTTTGGTGAGCTTTGCAAGCTCTCTTTGTCACAATTCACTTGCTCTTTGAATGGAGCATCTTCAATTTTCTTCTTCCATTAGAGTTCCGACTTCTTCCTATCATCCTTCCGACTATAATGATCGATCATAAAACACGGTTCATGTAAACAGGGAGCTCTTATAGTCTTTTCAAGATTAAAAGTTATACTCTCATCTCCCACTTCTAGAGTGAGCTCACCATGTTTTACATCAATCACCGCACCCGCGGTGTGTAAGAAGGGTCTTCCTAGAATGATTAGAATGTTGGAATCTTCCTCCATATCAACAATGACAAAGTCCACCGGGATGAAAAACTTCCCAATTCGTACGGGGACATCTTCCCATATCCCTAATGGTGTCTTCGTCGATCTATTGGCCATTTGGAGTGTGATATTGGTGCATTTCAGCTCTCCCATCCCCAACCTTTTACTCACCGAGTACGGCATAACACTCACACTAGCTTCTAGATCACACAAGGCTTTGTTGATCGTGGTGTCGCCAAGGGTCTTTGATTTTGGTTTCTCATGGGAGGTGGGGTGTATGTTGTTTGAGGGTTTTGAACATTTTGGCTTTTGTATGAGAGATTTGGATGGAATTTGGTGTTTTCATTGTAATAGTTGGAATAAGGGGTACCACTCTTGTATGCTTGGAAAGCATTCACTTGTTCATTTGTTCCCCTACATTCACTTTGGTCATGTCCCAAAGTTCCACAATTCTCACATATCCCACTTGGGATTGATAAAGATGCCGTCATGGCATTAACATGATGCTTTGGTGATTTTGAGGCTTCTTCAAGTCTAGCCATAGCTTTTTCAAACTTCAAATTGATTGTGTCAATGTGAGCACTAAGTTGAGCACCCAATTGAGTAACGGAGTCTACTTCATGCTTTCCTCCTCTAGTAGCCTTGCGAGGTCTACTACATTGTGAGTTATGGACCGCCATTTCCTCAATTTTGTTCCAAGTTTGATTGTCATCAACTTCGGTGAACATTCCATTTGATCCCATGTTGAGAATTTTCCTTGAATCTTTATATAGACCGTTCCAAAATTGTTGTACTAAGAACCACTCGCTAAGTCCATGGTGAGGACATGAGCGACAAATTCCCTTGAATCGCTCCCAAGCTTCATACAAAGATTCTTCATCCCTTTGCTTAAAACCCGTAATTTGAGCTCTTAGCATGTTAGTCTTTTCCGGTGGGTAGAATTTTTTGTAGAAAGCTAGAGCCAACTTCTTCCAAGAACCAATTCCGAGAGTGGCCTTATCAAGGCCCTTCAACCATTGTTTCGCGGTGCCAATTAGAGAAAAAGGAAATAAGACCCATCTAATTTGGTCTTGAGTTACACCGGTTTGAGAAATCGCATCACAATAGTCACAAAAGGTTTCCATATGAGAATGAGGGTCTTCACGAGGCATCCCCCCAAATTGACTCCTTTCGACTAATTGGATAAAGGCGGATTTGGCAATAAAATTTCCGGTTAGATGTTGTGGTGTGGGAGTACCGTTGGGTAGGTTCTCCTCGGTGGGTACGGAATGTGATGAAAACTTAGGCATTGTGGGTTGATTTTGTGTGGTATTTTGTGTTGGGTTCTCCTCACCTTCTCTTGCAAAAGGGTTGATGAATTCAATAGCTGGTTGAATATCTACAACCTCACTAATACCTCTCAAATTCCTCCTAGCAAGTCTTCTATTGGTTGTCAAAGTTCTTTCAATTTCACGATCAAAAGGTAACAAATCACCTTGTGACCTTCTAGACATGCAAAATATCAAACAACTCGAAAACAATTAGAACAAACCTTGAGGAGTTTTACTTCCCCAAGGCAAAGAAAGACACAACTAATAACAATATAAGAAAATCTAAATCAAGTTAACACCGTCCCCGGCAACGGCGCCATTTTGATAGGACAAGAGTTGGTCGTCACACATCCAATCATACACAATTTATAACTTCACAAACAACTCTACAATTAGTAAAGAGGTAAGTAAAGGTCGGATCCCAAGGGACGGGAATTGAGATGATATTTCTATTGCAACTAGTGGTGTCTTAGGGGTGTCACAATTTGGGTTGATGTAGAAGGTCACTAGACTAAGTAGCAATGAAAGTAAATAAGCAAGATGAATTGAAAAGGTTGTAAACAATTGATAAAAAGCACTAGGGTGTCATGGGGTCATAGGGGAATCATGGGAATTGATCATACAAACATGTTCTCAAATTATAAGCAAGCAATTATTGTTGTGATGGAATGAGTTGGGTTATATCTTACAATCCTAGGAAAGTTTGGGTCCCGGAGCCGAATCAATTAGATTGTACAACACCTACAAGTCGACTTAATCTTCCCTACTCAACAACATGCATGGTCTAATGAGACTCGAGTTGGTTTATGTCTTACAAGTCACATTGAAAGGATAGGTGATGGGTAAAAAATGCAAGGATTCATAGGCTCACATTTCATCAAACATAACATGTGCATGAGTTCAGATCAAAACAAGCAAGCAAATAAACCATGAAAGCATATTAATTTAAGCATGAATCATTCCCCATGTTGGTTTCCCCTAATTACCCATTAACCCTAGCTAGGTCACTACTCACTCATTATCATGTTGATCATGCTGTGGACAGCGGGCCGCCCACGGGGGCGCTTGGTGAAGGGGCTCAAAAACAAGCGTTTGCATTTTGTATGGAGTCGCCACCAATTTTTATGGGAAATTGGAACCGTTCGAATACCTCATGTCATGTCAAGACATAAAGTAGTGACATGGACACTAAGCAATCGTTACCCTTAGCATTCTATGTCTAGAATGACTCTCGTGGATGTCAATGAACACGGGTGCTCACGGAGATCTGGAGTAAGGGGTGAGGGTACGTATTAGGAAGCTCTTTTGATCGAACACCTAATCCCGCCCGCCTCGATAGCGGCCTCTACTAATGATTAGGGAAGTTATTCGCACTTGATATATTGTCGGCTATATGCATGCAATGCAACATCCATAGATTAATCCTAACATGTGAGAATTTACTAAGTTGGTGAACAATTAAGTTAGCAAACAATTGGGTCGAAGTTGGATTTAAGTTCAATTACATGTGAAAACATACAAACGGTAAAAGAAATACAATAATTATAAATTACAATAACGAAAATTACATCGATTACAATGGATAGGCGATTTATGTCGAAAATACCTTTAAAACGGATAATTTGATAAAAAGGAATAAAAGAATAATACACGACAGATCAGAAGGTGATAATACGATTATTAGTTGATTAATACGTAGCTAAATTAAACTAGGTCAAGGCAGAAAAGGAGTTCGAGACGAACTCATCATCTGAACAAAGAAGCAGCACGCGCCCTTTGGAAGAGGCGCGGCGATTCTTGCGTCTCTGTTCCAAGGGTGAGTTCTCGGCCGTGAGCCGAATCGCAAAACCGTTAATGCTAATTGGTAAATTAATGGGTTGATTGCGATTTTAGACTCGGATGAAAGTGATTAGCAGATTATTTACATATGATTGAGGTCATAAAACAGTAAAACATGGACGAGACGGGATTAAACGGATTAATTATGTGAAGGGTCGATGTTAATGAATGATTTATTAAACTAACTGAACGAAACGAATTATTAACTAAACATGATGAATTGACGACGGATTAATGACTAAACAGGTGAAAATATATCAACAATGAATCCCAGAAACTCAACATGAACGAATTGAATCTCTAAAACTTGAATTGAATTTAATGACGAAAAACCCGCAAATATTGATTATTTGGGATTTGAGTCGGATTAAAAACGAATAAAACATGTTAATGATGATGGTTAATATACATGTGAATTATTAAACTATCATGATGAAGAATTAACAGACGAACAACACAAAAGAAATAAATTTGATACGAATTACAGAGGACGGAGGAAGAAGAAAAGAAGCAGGAACTGCGGCAGCCTCACGAAGAGGCGCAGCAGGGGCTGCGCTCCTTCGAAGAGGCGCAGCGGTTGCTGCGTCTTTTCTCGACGTCTGTCTATTCGAAACCCGCAAAAAAGGTTTTAAAGACGGTTTTAAAAATCGGTTTTAATGAGGTACTTTCGACATAAACCTTACAATTGTTATACAATAATAAAATACAATAAATAAAAGAGAGATTAATACACCCTCAGACTTACATGTTGACGGAACGAGAAGAACTAAGAAGATCGATTAGTGATGCTCGACGCGAACGCAAGAAAAGAGTGCCCTCGAAAGAGGAAAACGATTTAACAAGTTGATTAATTAGATTGATTGAGTGTAGTGGTCAAATTGGTCGGTCATGCAACGGAGAGGCTGGTACCCAGAAAGATCCGAGCTTACGTGGTCGGAAGTCCAAGCACGTAGGCGCCAATTAGTAAGAACGAAGTCTAGAATGCAAAGGGAGAAGAGAAGGGCGGACACTCGCGTGAGAAATATGAGGAACGAAGGCTCCTATTTATACTAATCACGTGAAGGAATAGGGTTTCGGAGACTCTTTGGAAGTGAATCTCGGAAAGATATAAAAAAGATACGTAAATCATGCAAAGAAGGGCACGGGAAAAGGCGCAGCGAAATCGTCTCTTGGAAGAGGCGCGGACTGGCTGCGTCTATTCCCAGGAGGTTTCCTCCTGCTTAAGAAAGATTTCCGTGTTTAAGTTATGGTAGGACGGAATTAATTCGATTATCTTATGAATATCTTACGGGATATTATTTGCCAAAAGATAAAATTTGAGAAATATGGAATAGAAATATCCGAACATTCCGAACATTCGACTCGGGATTTAACGATTATCGAGAAAATGGAGACGGTTTTTGACCCGACTCGAATGTACTCTAATTATCGCCAAAACGACCGTATCGGGACGTAGATGACATTTAAGAGGTTGACATTAATATTTGAGCAATCACTTGACGATAATCTTACGAACTGTCACAAATCGTTCCGCGAACCAAACATGCGGCCCAATCATCACCGGGTGGTTTGCGAGGGGTGCAGAAACGAGGTGTCTCTGAGCCCCCACTTTGACCGAGGCTTGGACAAGGCGAAAGTCAAAGTATAGCCATCAGGTCAATCGAAGATTACAACCTGACGACTATGGCGACGCGAGGCGGCTCAAGGGGTCTGAGCCAAGGACCTATCGTCGGGAACATTTTAGAGTCTGTCGACTATCGGGGAGGGTCGTTTAAAGTCCATTAGACTACGTAAGGAGGCTCGCCAGCCATAAGAAGAGACCATACCTGAGACTTCTTTCTCGAGATGCTTCCGGAGTTGCGTTGGAGCTAAGGTTAAGCGTAGGAGCTAAGGTTAAGCGTAGGAGCTAAGGGTAAGACCTAAAAGATAAGTAAGGATTGGTGCTAGGGTGTGGGACCCTAAAGGAAAGCATCGTCGGGAAGGAGGTCAAATATAAGTTCAACTTAAGGGGTAATCAAGGTTTGGGTGTAGGAACTCTAAGGAAAGGTGATCCTAAAGGAATATGATCCTAAAGGGAAAAAAAGGTGATCCTAAAGGAATATGATCCTAAGGGTAGAAGGTGATCCTAAGGAATATGATCCTAAGGGTAGAAGGTGATTCTAAAGGAATATGATCCTAAGGGAAAAGGTGATTTTAAAGGAATATGATCCTAAGGGTAGAAGTGTATGAACTCTAGGGAGTTTGGGAATTTAAAAGAAGCTAGGTATGGGTATATGATTCTAAAAGGACGGCTGGTATGAGAACTTAAAGGCTTGTGAACCTAAGAGGATTTGGGATCCTAGGGTTAAGTTTAGGAACTAACGGGTTACTAATTCTTGTTTTAAACGCGTGCGTTTAAGCTTTCTGAGGTATGAGAACTTCAAAAGGATTTATGGGTTTAGGAACCTAAGGACGTTGGTGTGGGAGCTTAAAGGTTTATGAACCTAAAGGAAGACATTTTGGGATCTAAGAATCTAGGGGTAAGAATCCTAACTTTGGGTTTACGAACCTAAGGAAGGAGGCGCTGGTTTGGGAACTTCTGGAGAATGACACCTTTGCCGAACTCCGAGGGGAAACAAGAAATATTGTGAGTAGCAGGACGTCGGTAGAAACTGCTGGGGAATCTGCTTGCGTCGGTCTCAAGCGAACTCTGGCAAAAACTTGAGGTTGAATCTGCTTGCGTCGGTCTCAAGCGAACTCTTGTTGGGGAATATATTGACGATTAGGAACATCTTGATCGCCATGGAAGAAATCTTGAGTGAGCAATACTGCAAAATACTGCTGCGCTGGGGACAAATATTTTGACGACTAGGAACATCTTGATCGTCATGGAAGAAATCTTGAGTGAGCAATACTGCAAAATACTGCTGCGCTGGGGAGAAAGAAGACTTGGGTGAAGCCCCTAGTCGGAGCGAGCACTGCTTCTGATACTTACCTGCATGGTTAGTAGCCACACAAGAATGCAATCTAATATATGCACGTAAGCGGTTATCACATGGACCTCGAATGAGGAAACACATAGGCTTTGCAAAAGTTGTTTCTTTATAAAAGTTGTTAAAAACTTGTTCAAAGAAATTTGTCGTTTGTAATGCGTTATGCATATTCAATGGGCTTTACACATGTGACTGACGCGATGTAGACCTTATGCGGACGTGACGCAAAATGTAGACTTAGGTTTGACTGACGCGATACTAATTTAGATTTGACGCGACACAGGGATGACTTTGACAGACTTTGCTTAAGCATGCGCAACCCTTAGCCAAATATGGGTGACAATGCGTATCGGTTCCAAAGGTATAAGAATTGCAAGAATGATGAAGGCATATAAAGGCAAGGCATGAGCCATGGATCATCTATCTAATAGGACTTCTTTCACCACCGTTTGCTGTAAAAGAGACCCCTCTTGAGGCACGATAACTTGGAGAATTGATCTAAGATCTTTGTCATTGTCTGGATCGAGCACTAGCTAGACTTAGAGGAATAAAAGAAGGGTGGCATCTCGGAAGAGAAGCCCCCAGGATGAGAGGATGACTCTGGACTTTGGTAAAAAAAAGGCTGGGCGACAATAAGGAGCCCCCAGTATAGAGGTGTTGATTGTAGAAGGGATGTTAATTGAGGTTGGAAGGTTGAAACTTGTGATGGTTGAGGTGGTTGATAATTGAGGTTGGAAGTTGATGGTTGAGATTGAAAGTTGGAAGTGGGGATGGTTGTGTCCTTGAGGACTGCCTACGTATTCACGTGAAGTGAAATCAAACCAGATCGTAGTTCTGAGGTTTGGTTAATTTTGTTTGGGTGTTGTGGTTATATCCTTCTTGTGTAAGAAAGGACTGCCTATGTATCCACCTGAAAAGGTGAAATCAAACCATGCTCGTAGTTCAAGTGTGTGCCTAAGCTTATGTTGTTAGGGCCTTAAAGTGCATGGGTCACAAGGGTAATACTCCTTTGGTGACTCGAAGAATCGATTTGAGATAATTCCCTCTGATCATAGACCAAAGAGGTATAATTAAGTTTGTAAAAATTTCCTTGTCATGTGAGCACACTTAGTGGACCCTAAGGATGAATATGGGTATGTCCCATTCTACGTAGCAAAGTATTTGAAGACTCCGTGTCTGGATCAAGGTGAAACTGGATTGGATATTTGGAATGTGGAGCTCGGTAATAAGAGGCTTTGATGAACAAATCTCTGGAGCTTGATTTTGTGGAGTTAAGGCTTGATGGGATTATGGCTTGTAATGTGGCTTGAAAATGGAGTCTCTTGGCTTAATGTAGCCTGAGCACGTAAAGGTAGGTTAAAATGACGTGGGTTCAAGTTTCCATGTCTTGGCCCTAAAGGATGAGTATACTTGACAAGCTTGAGAGGATTCTCAAAATTCCTAACTATCTCCTTGTAACGGTCTCGAGAAGGACTTAGGGTGCGATGTGTGAAAGGCTAAGTGAGGATGCTAGCTAACCATTGGCATCTTCATTGATGTCTTGATTCTACCTAGACTTCAGCAGTATTCTGTATAGCATTTGATTTCAGGGTTGTTCTTGATTCAGACTCAGATTCTGGGTCTAGAATATATCTCAACTTTTGCTCAGATTTTTGATCAGGTTTTTTTGAAGATAATGTTGACTTTGGATATTGACTTGACTTACTTGATTGAGTCTTCTTCTTTTGACTCTTTTGTGTGGGATTATGGGCATAATTGCGGCCTTAGATATTGATCTTGGGTTCTCTTGATTGAGCCTTTGTCTTTGATCATGGCTCGTATCGTCTTGGATTTTCTTGCTACCATGGATTTGGGTCAGACTAGCACCTTTGGTGTGAAATGGGTTGGTTTTTTAGTAACACGGGTTTTTTATTGTGGGGAATGGGCTTGCCTTCCGTCATGGGTCGTTAACAAGGGAGACGGTCTGGATTCGTCCTAGAATCTCTTGAGATAGGCTCGTCCTAAACTGGGGTTATATTGTGGTTTCTATTGCCAGACATGGAATAGGTAAAGAAAGAACACGGAGTTTCAGGTCCTCTACAACTTGGAATGGAACATCACCTAAGTGCACTCACATCGACTGTCATGTGTTGTTGTTGTTGTTCATTTTAAAAAATGTCTCAAATCAATTATTGTTGTCATAGGAAAAGGATAAGAGAAGAGATAGAATAGAATATGTGGATTGAAAAGTGTGCTTTTATTGAAATGAATAATAAATGTATTTAACATAGAGTCGAGAAGACATGTGACTCGTGGGACAGCCCCCAGGTTGTCACTAGGAATGGAAATGGACACGAAGAAAGTTACTAGAACAAATATGAGATAGAAAGCCTAAAACTCGGACTCGGACTCGGAATTTGACTCGATCCTAGAACTAGACTCGTAATCATCGGCCCACGCTTGAACATTTTCTCTTCCAGCAACGGGCTTCGACATCCGGCTTTGAGCATTCACCCATTTGAGCACCTCGTCCTCATCATTGGGAACGTTGGAAGGATAACAGTCAAGAAGAGTTTCTTGATAAGTGGTATATCCATGAGGATTGTCCAAGCTACCTTGTGGGTTAAAGGTTGAGAGGGACAACCTCCCGCTTTCGATCATATCCTGAATGACATGTTTTAATTTGTAACATTTCTCTGTATCATGCCCTTTGCCTCTATGGTATTTGCAGTAGGAATTCCCATCCCAGAACTTGGATTTCTTTTCGGGTTCGGGAGTAGGTCCTATAGGCTTTAACATTCGTCGCTCCATGAGTCTCTGAAGGGCATCGGTGTATGTAATACCAATGTTGGTAAATTTTCTAGGAGGTGTGCCCTTATTTTCGGAAGCCTTTGTAAATGACCTTGGAGAGTTGTTAGGAATAGATCGTTCACTAGTTACTTTCTCCTTAAGACTGTCAAATTGAGGGTTTGTCTGGACACTTTTCATCTTGAGAGGTTGGGCATCAAGCTTCTTACCCATTTCAGCAAACTGGTTCTCTATGTTGGAAAGTCGAGAGTTTAAACTATCAATAGCTCCCTCTATTTTGGAAAATTTGTTGTTGAAGGCAATGGAAAGCATGAGCATTCCATTTTGGATATTGTCGTCTTCAAGCACGTTGATCTCTCCGTCGTCACGAGGATCGAGGAGGTGAGAACAGTCTAGGAATGATTCTTCGTCATGTTTAATAATATTAGACCCAAGAGGGTCGATCTTCTTGGATTTCCCGACAGAAGGTGGCTTAGGAAGCTTGCCCTCTTCGATCATATCTTGGATAACGTGTTTTAAGAGAAAACACTCTTCAATATCATGGCCTCTACCTTGGTGATATAAGCAATATTTGTTGCCCTTCCAGAGGTTCACCTGTTTCTCTAAAGGTGGATCCGGAGTCGGCCCTATTGGATGTAGCTTGCCTTGGGCAGAAAGTCTCTTCAAAGCATCGGCATAAGACATGCCTAAATCGGTAAGCACCCTTTGATGCCTCCCAGGTTTCCTTTCAGCTGTTTTCGGCTTTCTAGGACAATGGTTATTGCAAGAGGTAAGCTTTGGACGACCTAGACTAGAGGTTTCTCTAGGTGGTGTGTTCTTTTTCACCATTCCATTCTCAAGGGAGAGGACGCGAATGCTCAAATTTTCCACTGTAGCTTGCACTCGTAGGACCATGGCATGAACATATTGGAGAGACATGGTGATTGTGGCTTGAACCGCTTCGTGACCTTGTTGATTGACGGAACTTGTTGGATTCCTACTCGACAGAAATGACGCGCATTACAACTCGATTCGACATGGGATCGCGCATACCAAGGCAACAAACAAAGGAAGGGACAAGATGACACATCTAGACTTGACTTGTGAATTCATGAAATGTCGTGAGCGACTTCTCGTGTTTGGATTCACGATGTTTGACCTTGACCTTTAGACTCGAGTGTTGACTTTCATTGAGTGACCCTCATATGATTGACCTTATTAACGGGATTGATGACACATGTTGATTCTAGACTCGAGGTTTGCTTATAGGTGTTAAGAAGACTGTTGTAGTTTAGACTCAAATATAAGGCCCATTGAGACTCGTGTCTTGAGCCTCGGAACGTGTGACTCGAGGTGTCAAAAATGTTTAGATCCTAACTGAATTGGGGTAGGGGGTCTAAAACGACGGCGTGACGCCTTAGGACTTGACTTGAATTTGAAACGACCCAAAATGTATTGGAAGACGGGTTTATGACTCGACAGAGTTCCGACTAGGACATAGTCGGTTTGAACTTTGACTCTAACTTAGCCCAATTGAATTTACATATTTACATTTACATGGTTTGAAAATATTTTGGATAAAACGTTTTTTTTTTTTTTTTTTTTTTTTTCTTTTCTTTTGGACTTTTTTTTTGGACTTTTTTTTTTCGTTTTTTTTTTTTGTGTTGTTTTGTATTTAGTTTTGAAATGGGTTTTAGGCCCGAAGTTTGACTCGACAGAGTTTTGACTCATTTTATGCTAAATATTAGGCCTATGTTTCGAAAATTTTTACATTTTTAAAAGGGATTTTGATTTTACAAAAATCGTCATGGTTTTGTTTAGAAAATGGTGATCACATATAGTACAAGCATGTATACAGGCATTATAACGGGATGCTGAGTGCATTTAAAAGGGTTTTGGTTTAAAGGGTGGGTTGCCATACCGAACCATCAAACCCGAAGTCTGTGGAGAGGCTCGTGCCAAACAAGAGTAAGGCCGATTCCTAGTCCATTTCCTCAAGTAGTGAAGGCCCTTGATACAAACAAGAGTAAGCATCATGGTATGGATGACGTCAATCGCTATCCATCCTTAGGCCCAAATAAGAATTAGGACCGTTTAGACGGGACGATTGGTCGAATGGGTTGGGTTGGGCCTAGGAAGGCCGAAATAAACGGTCTAGGAAGACCGAGTTATGAAAACCGACAATTGTCTTGTACAAACTTAGTCCCTAACCTTGTTCAAGTTTCACCCTTAGCTACACGTAAGTGTATATCCCAAAGAGTCGCCAAACCGTGTGGACAAATGGGCCGCCCACGGGAGCGCTTGGTGAAGGGGCTCGAAAACAAGCGTTTGCATTTTGTATGGAGTCGCCACCAATTTTTATGGGAAATTGGAACCGTTCGAATACCTCATGTCATGTCAAGACATAAAGTAGTGACATAGACACTGAGCAATCGTTACCCTTAGCATTCTATGTCTAGAATGACTCTCGTGGATGCCAATGAACACGGGTGCTCACGGAGATCTGGAGTAAGGGGTGAGGGTACGTATTAGGAAGCTCTTTTGATCGAACACCTAATCCCGCCCGCCTCGATAGCGGCCTCTACTAATGATTAGGGAAGTTATTTGCACTTGATATATTGTCGGCTATATGCATGCAATGCAACATCCATAGATTAATCCTAACATGTGAGAATTTACTAAGTTGGTGAACAATTAAGTTAGCAAACAATTGGGTCGAAGTTGGATTTAAGTTCAATTACATGTGAAAACATACAAACGGTAAAAGAAATACAATAATTATAAATTACAATAACGAAAATTACATCGATTACAATGGATAGGCGATTTATGTCGAAAATACCTTTAAAACGGATAATTTGATAAAAAGGAATAAAAGAATAATACACGACAGATCAGAAGATGATAATACGATTATTAGTTGATTAATACGTAGCTAAATTAAACTAGGTCAAGGCAGAAAAGGAGTTCAGAGACAGAACTCATCCTGAACAGCGCAGCAGCAATCGCGCCCTTTGGAAGAGGCGCAGCAGTTGCTGCGTCTGTTCCAAGGGTGAGTTCTGGCTGTGAAGCCGGAACTGCAAACCGTTAATGCTAATTGGTAAATTAATGGATTGATTGCGATTTTAGACTCGGATGAAAGTGATTAGCAGATTATTTACATATGATTGAGGTCATAAAACAGTAAAACATGGACGAGACGGGATTAAACGGATTAATTATGTGAAGGGTCGATGTTAATGAATGATTTATTAAACTAACTGAACGAAACGAATTATTAACTAAACATGATGAATTGACGACGGATTAATGACTAAACAGGTGAAAATATATCAACAATGAATCCCAGAAACTCAACATGAACGAATTGAATCTCTAAAACTTGAATTGAATTTAATGACGAAAAACCCGCAAATATTGATTATTTGGGATTTGAGTCGGATTAATGACGAATAAAACATGTTAATGATGATGGTTAATATACATGTGAATTATTAAACTATCATGATGAAGAATTAACAGACGAACAACACAAAAGAAATAAATTTGATACGAATTACAGAGGACGGAGGAAGAAGAAAAGAAGCAGGAACTGCGGCAGCCTCACGAAGAGGCGCAGCAGGGGCTGCGCTCCTTCGAAGAGGCGCAGCGGTTGCTGCGTCTTTTCTCGACGTCTGTCTACTGGAAACCCGCAAAAAAGGTTTTAAAGACGGTTTTAAAAATCGGTTTTAATGAGGTACTTTCGACATAAACCTTACAATTGTTATACAATAATAAAATACAATAAATAAAAGAGAGATTAATACACCCTCAGACTTACATGTTGACGGAACGAGAAGAACTAAGAAGATCGATTAGTGATGCTCGACGCGAACGCAAGAAAAGAGTGCCCTCGAAAGAGGAAAACGATTTAACAAGTTGATTAATTAGATTGATTGAGTGTAGTGGTCAAATTGGTCGGTCATGCAACGGAGAGGCTGGTACCCGGAAAGATCCGAGCTTACGTGGTCGGAAGTCCAAGCACGTAGGCGCCAATTAGTAAGAACGAAGTCTAGAATGCAAAGGGAGAAGAGAAGGGCGGACACTCGCGTGAGAAATATGAGGAACGAAGGCTCCTATTTATACTAATCACGTGAAGGAATAGGGTTTCGGAGACTCTTTGGAAGTGAATCTCGGAAAGATATAAAAAAGATACGTAAATCATGCAAAGAAGGGCCTGGGAAAAGGCGCAGCAGCCACTGCGTCTCTTGGAAGAGGCGCAGCACCTGCTGCGTCTATTCCCAGGAGGTTTCCTCCTGCTTAAGAAAGATTTCCGTGTTTAAGTTATGGTAGGACGGAATTAATTCGATTATCTTATGAATATCTTACGGGATATTATTTGCCAAAAGATAAAATTTGAGAAATATGGAATAGAAATATCCGGAACATTCCAGAACATTCTGACTCGGGATTTAACAGTTATCAGAAAATGGAGACGGTTTTTTGACCCGGACTCCGAATGTACTCTAATTACTGCCAAAACGACCGTATCGGGACGTAGATGACATTTAAGAGGTTGACATTAATATTTGAGCAATTACTTGACGATAATCTTACGAACTGTCACAAATCGTTCCGCGAACCAAACATGCGGCCCAATCATCACCGGGTGGTTTGCGAGGGGTGCAGAAACGAGGTGTCTACACATGCTAGCAAGGTTGTCAATCATACCAACAAAAGGAAACATGATGAATAAATGAAAGTAATTAACAATAATTAAAAAGGGATTAAGAGAATTATACATATTAATGATTCCAATAATAAAGCAAAGAATAAAAGAAGTACTTGATGCTTGATTGAGAGGTTGTCAATCTCCCAATAATAACCCAAATAATCTTCAACTACCCAAAATAAAGGATGAACAAAAGAGAGATTAAGGAAATAAAACTTGTATTTAAAACTTGATTTATTGTTGATTATAAAACTAAAGAGGGATTTGATTGATATTAACTACTCTAAGAATTGATAAGAAGAACATGCTCTTCTAATTAGACTAATGGGGTATTTATAGTGGAAATTAGGTGGATGCATTAGGGTTAACTAAGGGCTAAACTAGTAATTACACTTTTGAGATTTGAGCAGGGAGACGCCGGTATTTTTCGAAGGAAGGGCTTCTTTCTTTGAAGCTTGAAGAAACGGATTTTTGCTAGGCTGGAATCCGTGCGTCTTAGGCACGGGACGGACGGATTTGTGAGGCTGGGCACGGGCGTCTTCAAGGGAATCCGGGCGTCTTCTGGGCTTGCTGCCCGGGCGTCTTTGAAGTAAGACGCACGGATTATGCTGTGGAGGACGGGCGGATTCAGGGCAATCCGCACGGATTGCTGCTCAGCTTTGTTCCTTCTTCTTTTCTTCCCTTTTCTTCATAAAATCCATGGGGATTTCCTCGTTGATGCAAGGATCCTTTCTCGTCATTGCCCAACTACTATAATATGTACAAAGGCCTTCTAATCTTGTCTCTCCTTGATGCTTGGTCATTGAATTCAATCAATTTAGTCTCGTTTTGCCATGAAAATGCAAGATTCTTACTCCTTTCCTACCAAGGGATCAAAATCTCAAAGAATATGCAAAACTGATGTGACCATAATTAGCGCATATTTAGCCCCCGAATTAGCCTTGTTCCCATGCTTTTTAGTGCCTATTTGGGTCATTTCTTGTCTTTAGTTCTTTGTTTTGCATATTCTTTCAGATTTTGATCCCTTGGTAGGAAAGGAGTAAGAATCTTGCATTTTCATGGCAAAACGAGGCTAAATTGATTGTATTCAATGACCAAGCATCAAGAAGAGACAAGACTAGAAGGCCTTTGTACATATCATAGTAGAAAAACAATGTTGAGAAAGGATCCTTGCGTCCCCAAGGAAATCCCCAAGGAATTTATGAAGAAAAGGGAAGAAAAGAAGAAGAATTGACGCTGACCAACAATCCGAACGGATTGCAGACAATCCGCCCGTCCAGCCAGAACAATCCGAGCGTCCCTCCTTGGAATCCGCTCGGATTCCCCCTCAACAATCCGACCGTCCCTCTCCTGAATCCGCTCGGATTGCACCGCCCAAATCCGGCCGTCCCGACTCTAATCCGCCCGGATTACTGCACAGCACGGATTTCATTCTTCAAGCTACGAAAAGAGAAGCCCTTCTCTCAGAAAATACCAGGTCCTCCTTGCTCAACTTAAAAAGTGTAATTACTAGTTTAGCCTTTAGTTAACCCTAATGCATCCTCCCTAATTTTCACTATAAATACCCCATTAGTCTAATTAGAGGAGCATGTTCTTCTTATCAATATTTAGGGTAGTTAATATCAATCAAATCTCTCTTCAATATTATAATCAAGTATTAATCAAGTTTTAATCCAAGTTTTAGTTCTTTAATCTCTCTCTTGTTCTTCCTTTATTTTGGGTAATTAGAAGATTATTGGGTTTATTGGGAGATTGACAACCTTCCATCAATCATCAAGTTCTTCTTTTATTCTTTGCATTATTATTTCGGAATCATTAGTAGGTATAATCTCTTAATCCCTTTTTAATTATTGCTAATTACTTTCATTTATTCATCATGTTTCATATTGTTGGTATGATTGACAACCTTGCTAGCATGATCAACATGATAATGAGTGAGTAGTCTCTTAGCTAGGGTTTAATGGGTGATTAGGGGAAACCATCATGGGGATGATTCATGCTTAAATCAATATGCTTTCATATCTTATTTGCTTGCTTGTTTTGATCTTAATACATGCACATGTTATATTTGATGAAATGCTAAGCCTATGAATCCTTGCATTTACTATC
The DNA here is from genome assembly GCF_048544455.1 of Silene latifolia. Taxonomy (NCBI): domain Eukaryota; kingdom Viridiplantae; phylum Streptophyta; class Magnoliopsida; order Caryophyllales; family Caryophyllaceae; genus Silene; species Silene latifolia. The sequence continues at coordinate 41,607,704 of NC_133526.1, forward strand.
ATCTCCTATCCTTTCAACAAGACTTGTAAGACATAACCCAACTCGAGTCTTGTTAGACCATGCATGTGTTGAGTAGGAAAGATTAAGTCGACTTGTAGGTGTTGTACAATCTGATCGATTCGGCTCGGGACCCAAACTTTCCTAGGATTGTAAGATATAACCCAACTCAATCCATCACAACAATAATTGCTTGCTTATAATTTGAGAACATGTTTGTATGATCATATCCCATGATTCCCCTATGAACCCATGACACCCTAGTGCCTTTAATCAATTGTTTACACCCCTTATTTTATTCATCTTGCTAGTTTATTTTCATTGTTATTTTAGTTTAGTGACCTTCTACACCAACCCAATTTGTGACACCCCTAGACACTACTAGTTACAATAGAATTCTCATTTCAATACCCGTCCCTTGGGATCCGACCTTTACTTGCCTCTTTACTAATTGTAGAGTTGTTTGTGAAGTATAAATTGTGTTTTGTATCGACCATTGACCAACGACCACATATACTTAATTGTGAACACGAAATGGCCTCGATCAAAAATGGCGCCGTTGCCGGGGACGGTGTTTAATTGATTTAAGATTTCTTTTTATTGCTATTAGTTGTGTCTTTTTCACCTTGGGAAGTAAAACTCCTCAAGGTTTGTTCTAATTGTTTTTGAGTTGTTTGATATTTTGCATGTCTAGAAGGTTACAAGGTGATTTGTTACCTTTTGACCGTGAAATCGAAAGAACCTTGACGAATAATAGGAGACTCGTTAGGAGGAATTTGAGAGGTGTTGGTGAAGTTGTTCAACCCACTAGTGAGTTTGTCAATCCTTTCGCAATAGAAGGAGAAGAGAACCCATTAAACAATACCACACAAAATCCACCTACAATGCCTAAATTCTCGTCACACTCTATACCCACCGAGGAGAATCTACCAAATGATACTCCTACACCACAACATCTAACCGGAAATTTTATTGCCAAGTCCGCCTTCATCCAATTAGTTGAGAGGAGCCAATTTGGTGGGATGCCAAGTGAAGACCCTCATTCTCATATGGAAACCTTTTGCGACTATTGTGATGCTATCTCTCAAACGGGCGTGACTCAATACCAAATTAGATGGGTCTTATTTCCTTTTTCCTTAATCGGCACCGCAAAGCAATGGTTGAAGGGCCTTGATAAGGCCACCCTTGGAATAGATTCTTGGAAGAAGTTAGCTCTAGCTTTCTACAAAACATTCTACCCACCGGAAAAGACTAACATGCTAAGAGCTCAAATTACGGGTTTTAAGCAAAGGGATGAAGAATCTTTGTATGAAGCTTGGGAGCGGTTCAAAGGTATTTGTCGCTCATGTCCTCACCATGGACTTAGCGAATGGTTTTTGGTACAACAATTTTGGAATGGTTTATATGAAAATTCTAGGAACATTCTCAATATGGGATCAAATGGAATGTTCACCGAAGTTGATGACAATCAAACATGGAACAAGATTGAGGAAATGGCGGTCCATAATTCACAATATAGTAGACCTCGCAAGGCTACTAGAGGAGGAAAGTATGAAGTGGACTCCGTTACTCAATTGGGTGCTCAACTTAGTGCTCACATTGACACAATCAACTTGAAGTTTGAACAAGCTATGGCTAGACTTTAGGAAAACTCAAAATCATCAAAGCATCATGTCAATGCCATGACGGCATCCTCATCAATCCCAAGTGAGATATGTGAGAATTGTGGAACTTTGGGTCATGACCCAAGTGAGTGTAGGGGAACAACCGAACAAGTTAATGCTTTCCAAGCTTACAAAAGTGGTACCCCTTATTCAAATTTTTACAATGAAAACACCAAGTTCCATCCAAATCTCTCATACAAAAGCCAAAATGTTCAAAACCCTCAAACAACATACACTCCACCACCCATGAGAAACAAAAATCAAAGACCCTTTTACAATCAAAACCAAGGCTACCAAAATCAAAATCCATACAATCACCAAAATGACCAAGGCTTTGATGTCCAAAAAGCGGTCCTCCAAATGCAAAACAATCAACAAGAATTTTTCACTCAAATGCAAAAAGATAGCCAAGCAAAAGACACCACCATCAACAACATTCTAGCTCACACCAAGATGTTGGAAACACAATTGACTCAACTAGCATCTTCAAGCTCACAAAGACAAAAGGGGCAATTACCACCTCAAAGTAATCCCCCTAGACATGAAACGGTTAGTGCCATTCACTTGAGAAGTGGTACAAGGTATGAGGCACCGAAGAAGCAAGTTGAGGATGAAGTTGTGGAAGCTAGTGAAAAGGAAGAAATTGTGCAAAACTCCAAAGAAGGGGAATCATCAAAAGAAGAAAGTTCAAAGAAAAATGAAGACAAGGCCAAAGAGAAGGAGCCCATTGTGATTAGACTTCCTTTTCCAAGTCGTCAAGCCAAGCCCAAATTTGATGATCAACTTGGAAAGTTCATGGAGATTGTGAAGAATTTAGAAGTCTCAATTCCTTTCACGGAATTAATCAATCACGTTCCGGCCTATGCAAAGTACATGAAAGATATCCTCACAAAGAAGAAGTCGATCCGGAAACTTGAGACTATCGCCTTCACTAAGGTGAGTAGTGCAATACTTCAAGGGAGTTCACCTCCAAAGTTAAAGGATCCGGGAAGCTTCTAAATACCGTGTACCATTGGCGACACGACGATCAACAAAGCCTTATGTGATCTAGGGGCTAGTGTGAGTGTCATGCCGTACTCGGTAAGTAAAAGGTTGGGGATGGGAGAGCTTAAATGCACCAATATCACACTCCAAATGGCCGATAGATCGACGAAGACACCATTAGGGATATGGGAAGATGTCCCCGTGCGAATTGGGAAGTTTTTCATCCCGGTGGACTTTGTCATTGTTGATATGGAGGAAGATTCCAACATTCCAATCATCTTAGGAAGACCTTTCCTACACACCGCGGGTGTGGTGTTTGATGTAAAACATGGAGAGCTCACTCTAGAAGTGGTAGATGAAAGCATAACTTTTAATCTTAACAAAACCATGAGAGCTCCTCGTTTGCATGAGTCATGTTTCATGATTGATCATTATAGCCGGAAGGATGAAAGGAAGAAATCGGAACTCCAATGGAAGAAGAAAGATGAAGATGCTCCATTCAAAGAGCAAGTGAATTGTGCCAAGGAGAGCTTGCAAGGCTCATCAAAATCAACCAAGGAAGAAGAGGATGGCCTCATTGGCCAAGAGAAGAAATTGGGAGAGTTGTCTCCATCTAAGCAAGAGATTTTCAATGATCAACACAATGAAATTTGTGGTCTTTGGGACGACGAATTTGAAGGGATTTTTAATCCCTACATTGGGCATGCCATCGATCATGATCAACAACAAGGGGCACGGTCTATTGAGGACCTCTACCATAATAATGAACAAGCTTTTGATTACTTTTTCAAGGTGTTGAGCAACATCAACAACACCTTGAACATGCCCCCTTGACATCTCATCAAGAATGAGAGTTGGGTGGAGTCCTCCCTAAACCACCACTTGTAAATATTTCTAACTCCCTAACTTACATTTCAATTCTTGTATTGCATTTTTGTCATTTTTGGATTTTTATTTACTTTGATCAAAATAATTGTCATGTAAGAGAGAAGTGAGGGAGGGACTAACGACTTCAATTGATGTGTAGTGCTTTACCTTAGTGTGGGGATGGTAATTGCCTAGGCTATTCATGCCTTAGTAGTGCCCTCACAATGAAGAACACAAGATTTGAAAGAAGAATGGAAGAATGGTAAAGGGGAATGCGTTTGCGCACGGGTGGAGCTGAATCCGTGTACAACAGGGAAGAATCCGAGCGGATTCCTTAGAATCCGTCCGTCTTCAACAATCCGAGCGTCCTGCTGAGAAGACGTCCGTCCTGACCTGAGCTGAAATTGAAGAATTCTTGACTGTTAAAGAATCCGAGCGGATTTCTGGAAAGACGCCCGTCTCATAGAATCCGTCCGTCTTGTGAAGAAGACGCCCGTCTTTACAGCTGAAGAAAACAAAGAAATTTCTCTGGACTGAAATCCGTCCGTCCTGAAGCAAACCCGCCCGTCCCAACACAGAAGAATCCGAGCGGATTCCCCAGAATCCGCCCGTCTTTAGGCGAGCTTCTGAAAATTTTGAAGCTGCAGAATCCGCACGGATTGGGCCTAATCCGCACGGATTGCCCCCTGCGTTTTCGAAAATTTCGACTTCTTTAAATACCCTCCCACCTTCATTCCTTCCTTCATTCATTCATAAACACTACCCACAACATCAAAACCCTCATCCTCTCCATCACAAAAACAAAAACCCTCAACAAAATCCACCAAAATCAAATCAAACCATCCTTCAAACAACAAATCAATCACTCCATCTTCAATAAAAATCAAAACCAAGAACAAAATCTTCAACCTTTGAGTCGATTTTTGATTTCATAAAGGCAAAGCCTTTCACCTTCAAATCGATTTGGGCATCCTACAAATTGAAGATTTTTGATTCTTTTCTTGGTTAGTTCATCAAATGGCAAGGACAAAGGGAGCAACAAAGGCACCAAAGGCAAAGGCTCTCTCTCAAAGGCAAAAAGCTCTCCAAACAAAGAAAGCTTTGGCAATGGTGGTATCAACACCAAACTTGGAAGTGCAACAACAACAACAAACTTCTATGGGAGCATCACCTTCTACTCCGGTAATCGATCAACTCTTGCATTATCCGGAGGTAACTTTTATTTCCGATACCCATAGAAATACATTTGTCAAGTTTGCTATGAAATCAATTCAATCCACCAAATTCATATGTAAAGATGCCTTAGAGAAATTGGGTGTTCTTGAACAAACAAAAGCCTTTTTCAATGTCATGGGTTTGAAGAAATTGTTTGAAACAAAGGAATCGACATACCCCTCCCTTGTCTTGGAATTTTTAAGTTCTTTGAAAGTCACCAAAGTTGAGGATAGGGAAAATCTTGAGTTTCGTCTAGCTAACATTAGTAGACGCATTACCTTTAAGGAATTAGGTGAAATTTTGGGTCTTAGCGATGAATCGAGATATCTTAAGCATTATGGAAAGTATGACCCCGAGCCTCTTTGGGAGGCAATCTCCGAGAAGAAATTTGATGATTTTCATGCTTGTCGTGCTCTTTTGGTCCATCATCCGGGCATAAGAGTATGGCACAAAGTTGTGGGAAATACCATAATTGCTAGGAAAGACACCAATCATTTCACAAGACTTGATTTTATTCTCCTTGAATCGGCTTTGAATGTCGGAAGAATCCATACCAAGCCTTTCAATTCTTTGAGGCTATTGGTTGATAGATGGCTCAATGTTGATAGTGGAAAGAAGGGTACAACCGTTATTGTTAATGGCGGCCTAGTCACGGTCCTAGCCAAGCACTTTGATCCTAATTTCAATAAGGATAGCAAGTACAAGGCAAAGGAATGTGGCCATCTTATTGATATGCCTACCATGATTAACAAGTTTAAGTGGGTTGCTCAAAACCCCCTTGACACCAAGTGTGGATGGCTTACTAGTGAGGCTCGATCATTCACTTTACCCGCGAAGATTTGTCGTCTAAGTGTCCACCGGACCAACTATCTACTTCCCCTATCCGAAGAAGCCGAGTACATCATTCAACAACAAACGGGTGATCATGAAACCCCCTCCTCTTCCATTGTTATACCGCCTTACCCCTTTGTGTATGAAGAGTTCAAACCGGAAGGAGTTGAAATTGGGAAAGACTATGTCACTCTTATTATGCAAGCAATGCACAAGCAAGCTTATGAAGATCGGAAGAATGCATATTTGGCTCAATATCCTCCCCTCCTACATTTAGCTAGGCAAGGACTCCTTGATCCATCTTGTCCTTTGCCTAGTTGGGCGGATAAAGAAGCCTTGTTTCCGGGTGCATCTAGGGACGTGGTGGGAGATAATGAGGTTGTTGGAAATGGTGAAGAAATTGATGATAATATTGATGAAGAAGCAAGTGGAGATGGAGAAAGAGATGGTGAAGATGATGATGAACAAGATGATGGAGAAAGTGAAGAAGAAAGTGACAAGGAAAGTGGCAATGTGACCACTTCTCATGAGGGAAGTGGTGATGATGATAGCATGATGGAAGACTAGCAAGCCTTGGAGACTCCTACACTCCCATGGTTTGTCTATATCTCTTTGTATTTTATTTCATTTTGATCATTGTTGGTTTAGTCCTAGCAACATCAAAGGACTCACACCTCGGTTCCATTGAGGTGTTCTTCTTTTATTGTTCCCATTTGTAAAATCCAAAATGACAATCTAGTTTCATGCATAGCATAGTGTGTGCATGAACTATACCCATCCTTGAACATTAGCAATAGTGTCTCAATCGGTTTGGGGAAGCAAATGCATTAACAACGGGAGGTAATCTAAATTATCCTCTCCGTCATAACAAAAACCATGCATCATGTAGTATAGCTTAGTATAGAATTGCATTTAGTATAGAAATCATGCATCATCTTTGCATAATTTCCATCATTTTGGCCATTGAGGACAATGCCCATATTAGTGTGGGGATGGGAATTCTAACACTTAACTTTTATTCAAAAACCATAAAAATTGAAAAATTTCAAAAATCATAAAAATTGAAAAAATTGAAAAATCCAAAAACAAGTTCATTTCCTTTGTATATATTGTGTTTGTTTTATCCTTGTTCACTTTGATTGACTACGCCACATCCGAGACATGAGGATATTGAAGACCGCATGGTATGATCTTTCCAATCTCCTTTTTCCTCTTTATGTTAATGACTATGTGGCTTTATTTTGATTGATGCGGTAAAAACAATGTGAACTTAGGATTGCATTTAGTTTATATGGCATATTAGTTGGTAGAATCATTTGCATTAGGATGTATATAATAGTTGCATCATGGCATGTAGTTTGCATGTTAGAAAAATTTTGCGAAACCGTCTATTTGGGAAGCTTGACAAATGTATATAGGCCCTAGTAGATGCTTTTTCTTCTTAAGACTTTGCTTGTTAGAATACTTGTAAAACACCCTAGGATGTGTCATGCTAGTATCCTTTGACCCATGGATTAAGGCCTAGTCAAGAGTACCTTGTGGTGTGATAACTCCTTGGCTACCGTTTATTCCAAGGTGACCCGTGAAACCATGCACCCATACATCCATCATCCATGTTCTACCATATATTTTTGTCATCAAAGGGAATGGGTACAAAAAGAAATCAATTTGAGTTCAATGAAATGAAAAGTGAAAGAAAGTTTGCAAAAATGCATCAAATGAAAAGAGGAGCAAAAATAGAAATCCTAAGCTTCAAATACAAGGCACCCTCGTTACTAATTGGGGTGACTTTGAAAATGTTCAAAAAGAAATGCAAAAAGTTGAAAGTTGTCAAGTATTGAAATGCCAAAAATCAAAAAGAAATGGCAAGAAAGTGTTCTCAAATGTCAAATGCCACATGAAATTGGGGGGGAAAACAAAAATGAAAGCAAACTCCCAAAATGAAACTCAAATATCTATCGATCCCTTTATCCATCGTATCCATTTTTGTGCATGGTAGAGAGGGGACGACCCTTCTTCTTGTCTAGGCAAGAGGGGGAATTCCGCGATCCTCCAGTGTTTCTAACACCATAGGGAGTCTACTCTTGACAAAAGCATTTAACAATTGAGGACAAAGGTACCCTAGCTTGACACATTTTGGAGGTGATTTATTGGTATCCTTCTAGGCTTAGTAGTTTGAACAAATTGCATCTATGAAGGATTGTGTACCCTTGAATTACTTCCCTTGTAGATAATTTCCGCCACTTGATGAGGAAAGTGGCTATTATTTTTGTAGATGCATCCATTATGTGACTTTATGTGCTTTAATGTTTGGATGTGTCGCCATTTTGGCAAGACCCACCTTGCCTTGCAAGAAGGCATCCTACCTCATGGTTGTCTTGTTGTGAGTTGAAGGGGCGGAGTGAGACCCGCTAATTGTCTCATATCGGCTATTATTATTAGGATAGGTTAGTTTTGGTCCTAGTCTTTGTCACCTCTTTACTCGGGACGAGCAAAGGTTCGGTTTGGGGATATTTAATGTGACCATAATTAGCGCATATTTAGCCCCCGAATTAGCCTTGTTCCCATGCTTTTTAGTGCCTATTTGGGTCATTTCTTGTCTTTAGTTCTTTGTTTTGCATATTCTTTGAGATTTTGATCCCTTGGTAGGAAAGGAGTAAGAATCTTGCATTTTCATGGCAAAACGAGGCTAAATTGATTGTATTCAATGACCAAGCATCAAGAAGAGACAAGACTAGAAGGCCTTTGTACATATCATAGTAGAAAAACAATGTTGAGAAAGGATCCTTGCGTCCCCAAGGAAATCCCCAAGGAATTTATGAAGAAAAGGGAAGAAAATAAGAAGAATTGACGCTGACCAACAATCCGAACGGATTGCAGACAATCCGCCCGTCCAGCCAGAACAATCCGAGCGTCCCTCCTTGGAATCCGCTCGGATTCCCCCTCAACAATCCGACCGTCCCTCTCCTGAATCCGCTCGGATTGCACCGCCCAAATCCGGCCGTCCCGACTCTAATCCGCCCGGATTCTTCGCACAAAGACGGATTTCATTCTTCAAGCTACGAAAAGAGAAGCCCTTCTCTCGAAAAATACCGGGTCCTCCTTGCTCAACTTAAAAAGTGTAATTACTAGTTTAGCCCTTAGTTAACCCTAATGCATCCTCCCTAATTTTCACTATAAATACCCCATTAGTCTAATTAGAGGAGCATGTTCTTCTTATCAATATTTAGGGTAGTTAATATCAATCAAATCTCTCTTCAATATTGTAATCAAGTATTAATCAAGTTTTAATCCAAGTTTTAGTTCTTTAATCTCTCTCTTGTTCTTCCTTTATTTTGGGTAATTAGAAGATTATTGGGTTTATTGGGAGATTGACAACCTTCCATCAATCATCAAGTTCTTCTATTATTCTTTGCATTCTTATTTTGGAATCATTAGTAGGTATAATCTCTTAATCCCTTTTTAATTATTGCTAATTACTTTCATTTATTCATCATGTTTCATATTGTTGGTATGATTGACAACCTTGCTAGCATGATCAACATGATAATGAGTGAGTAGTCTCTTAGCTAGGGTTTAATGGGTGATTAGGGGAAACCATCATGGGGATGATTCATGCTTAAATCAATATGCTTTCATATCTTATTTGCTTGCTTGTTTTGATCTTAATACATGCACATGTTATATTTGATGAAATGCTAAGCCTATGAATCCTTGCATTTACTATCATCTCCTATCCTTTCAACAAGACTTGTAAGACATAACCCAACTCGAGTCTTGTTAGACCATGCATGTGTTGAGTAGGAAAGATTAAGTCGACTTGTAGGTGTTGTACAATCTAATCGATTCGGCTCCGGGACCCAAACTTTCCTAGGATTGTAAGATATAACCCAACTCAATCCATCACAACAATAATTGCTTGCTTATAATTTGAGAACATGTTTGTATGATCATATCCCATGATTCCCCTATGAACCCATGACACCCTAGTGCCTTTAATCAATTGTTTACACCCCTTATTTTATTCATCTTGCTAGTTTATTTTCATTGTTATTTTAGTTTAGTGACCTTCTACACCAACCCAATTTGTGACACCCCTAGACACTACTAGTTACAATAGAATTCTCATTTCAATACCCGTCCCTTGGGATCCGACCTTTACTTGCCTCTTTACTAATTGTAGAGTTGTTTGTGAAGTATAAATTGTGTTTTGTATCGACCATTGACCAACGACCACATATACTTAATTGTGAACACGAAATGGCCTCGATCAAAAACAAAGAACTAAAGACAATAAATGACCCAAATATGCACTAAAAAGCATGGGAACAAGGCTAATTCGGGGGCTAAATATGCGCTAATTATGGTCACATCAGATTACTTCTCCAAATAGATTGAAGCTGACTCTTTCAGGCAAGTAACCGAAAAAGAAGTAATATCCTTTATCAGGACAAACATTATTTGCAGATATGGAGTCCCATCAGAAATAGTATGTGACAACGGAACTTAGTTCGTGGGGAAAAGGACCCAAGCATTTTGCCAAGAATGGAATATCAACCTGGTAACATCAACCCCTGGATATCCAAAAGCTAATGGCCAGGCGGAGTCAAGCAACAAGGTAGTCATAAGCTGCTTAAAAAAGAAGCTGAAAAGAAGACGAGGCAGATGGGCTGAAGAACTTCCGTTAGTTCTATGGGCAGACAGGGCCAAACACCTTATTCCCTGGTGTATGGCTGTGAAGCTGTCATCCCTGCGGAAGTACGAGTACCAACATCCGGATGCGGCTGAACAACGTTGAAGCAAACAAAGACCTGATGCAAGATAATTTGGTTCTGCCAGAAGAATTAAGAGGCGCTGCCAAAATCAGGATGGCATCATATCAACAAGCAGTCGCCAGGACTTACAATAAAAACGTCAGGGTCAGGGTCTTTAAAGAAGGAGACCTGGTCTTACGTAAAGTATTTCCAAATAAAAAAGAAAAGTCAGCAGGCAAACTGGCTCCCACATGGGAAGGCCCTTACTTAATTGATTCAATTGTTGGACAAGGAGCATACAGGCTCCAAACGCTAGAAGGGGAAATGATCCCAAGATCCTGGAATGTAACTCATTTAAAATTATTCTATATGTAAAGATCAGGCTACATACAATCAGGTATAAACTCAATCACTACTCAACCTAACATGATATGTGATGAACTACATGTTTTACATGCCATGTCTATATTTAATACCTGTTCAACTAACCCATCTATTTACTCTTTGAATCCTGAACAATTATACATAATAAAAGATTATATGCATAAATATTCAGGATTGAGGGCTACTCTACTGTACATTCCTGAAACAAAAATTCTGCACATAACTGTGCATGACGAGTTGGTAACCACTACCAGATTCAGTAAAGAGTCAGGACCAATCAGGCATGAAATAATTGCCTGACCTGACTAGGTTTACTGCCACGGATTACAACCGGCTGGACGCAGTAAGACAGGTGCAAGGGTGTTTTATCCCGACCATCAGTCTAAATGCCCTCTTGACAGGCCGAGTACCAAGCCCTCCAGCTAGGCAGGGGACATAAGCCCTCCTGACAGGCCGGATTTCCCACCCTTTCAACCATTATAGCAAAAAAACTATACTTGGTTGAAATACTCATGACAAGTTAAAACGAAAATAATGTGCAGGTTATTCAAACAGAATGTTTGACAGGCCCAACAGGATGAAACTCACAAAGGAATATCAAAAGCAGAATAAACCAAAAGAAGGCCATCATGCCTATATTAATAAAAACCTTTACCCCTTGGGGCAAAGATACCAAAATATTCATAAAGGCCAGGGATAGTCTCCCTGACCCAGGACAGAAAAATAAAAATATTGTTTGTCCACGGACATCCCCCCTGGATGGGCCAAAATACCAACTAAAAAAAGATATTACTGCTTCTCCTTAGAAGCAGCAGCATCAACAACCTTCTCCCCACTCTTAGCCGGGACAGCCTCAGCGTCCTGCTCCCCTGGGGAGTCGGCCTCCTGTTCATTCTCTAAGTTGTGCAGCTCAGGATACTTTGAAGCAGCAAAAGCCATCTCAGCCGCAGGGTCCCATTTTTCCCTGGCCTCGACAGGCTCCGACATAGCAGCCGCCCTTCCTTTGATATAAAAATAGAGGGAAGCATCATCCAACTTAAACTCCAAGTCATCCCTCTCTTGGGTGAGCTCCTCATTTCTGTCCAGGGCCTCCTGCAACAGCCGCTTGTTCGAAACCGCCTCGCCTCTTAGCAAGATCCCTCTCACTGCACCCTTGTCAAGTCGCACTTTAGCGGCCAGGTCAGCTCGTGCAAAATCCAGCTCAGACTTTAGCCTATCATAATCTGATCTCATCAGATCAATTCTGGCTACCAATGAAGTAGCCTGATACGCATTATGGAGACAGGTCGCAGCACCCTGATCAAAAACAGAAAGAAAAATATGAGTAATTTATTCCAACAAATAGAAAACTACCAAAAACAAAACACACATAGAAATAGTGCCAACCTACCTCCCTCATAGCAGCCAAGGCGCCGCCCAAGAGGGCCGATCGAATGATCCATCAAGCAACCGCCCGAGTAGCGCCTCAACGGGTCAAGGGTGAGCATAACATCTGATTTGGAAGCAGCATAATCCCCGATCTTCACCCTAGCAGCCTCCATATTATCCGGCCCGGCTCTCACCTCCCCCGACCAAGGAGCGAAACATCATCATCTTCAATTCTCCTTTTTGGGGTCTGTGAACTTGTTTCAAAGAGGCAAAGCAGTACATCGTGACCTTGGCGAAGATCGACTGTTCATCAAGTCAATAACAGCTCAAGATCCCCGCTTCCCCTGGGACCTTCCTCCTTAATCTTAGCCACTGGTGAGAGGTCACCATACCAAACCTGGCAAGGCGAATAGACGACCCGGTGGTCGCAACACGAAATCTTGACGTTAATATAAACCAAACATTGTCAGGAAACTAAAATCAAAAGAGAAAGGAAAGATTAAGATGGACTTACTGCCTGAGGTAGTTGCACTAGCAGTCCCAGAAGCCTTAGCCACCCTGGAAGCACCGTCAGCCTTCAAACACCGAGAAAGGTGACCAACCCCGCAACAGAGAGGCCAGGACCTCTCCAAGGGAGGAATAGCAAGGAAAGCAGAGACATTAGGAGTGGGATACTCAGTTTCAGTAACCCAGTCATCAACTGCACGCATAAGAGGTATGGTTTATTATAATTTTTATTTTTTCACTAACAAATAAAATGTGCAGGACAAAGAAGGGAACCAAAAAAGACTCACCAGCAACGCAAGCCTCATGATTCAAATACGCTAGGTCAGGACCCACGGAATTGGTCCTGACAAACATATAGCCAGCAGCCCAGCCTTTGTCATAGCCACTGTCCAAATTACTCAGAAGAGGAGTAGTAGACGCCCTGACCTTGAAACTTATACGACCAGGACTGTTTGTTTTAACAGCATAACAGGTCTTCAAATCGTCAAGAGAAAAAGAGATATTATGTTTTTTACGGAGGTTCTCAATAGAACATACAACCTTCCACACCATTGGCATTAATTGATAAGATGGAACATCGATTTCCTTAATAACCTCAACCATAAGAGGAGAAAAAGGAAGCTTACAGCCTGCCCTGAAAGCCAAGTCATGGATGCAAAACCAATCAGGACAAGCCCAGTCAGCCCTGATAGGAGAATCCTCGGGATCCGACTTGAGATCGCAGGATGATCCCCTTATCCTTCAAAATCTTCTCAAACTCAGGCTTCAAACGGTTTGCAGGAGACTGATCCTCATTTAAAGCCTTCATAGGCTTTAATTGGAAATCACCCTGAGATATTGAGATCATCTCCAATGGAGGATCACTCGGCTTATTTACTGTGGGAGATGGAGCAACAGAAGAAGCAGACAAGTTTTCAGAAAAAGTTTCCTCAGGATTCTGAGGAGGAGGAGTTGCAGGAACCGCTGCCCTGGTAGATTTTTTCTTTGCAGCCATTATTTAAAAGATTATGGAAGATTGATTAAAGATTGAGGAAGTTGGAAATTAAGAAAACTGAAGAAAAAGATTGTTAAAGAGAGAAGATGAGAAGAAATTTCGTTGATGAGTTCAACTTAATGAAGCACACGGGTATTTATAGTGAAGAATATTAGGGTTTCAGCCGCAAAGGAAGTGAATAATCATTAAGGAAGTTGCAGTAAATAAACACGCGTCAGAAGTTGCAGTAAAATAGCCGTTACAAGGAATTTATCAGGAAAACTTAACCGTTGGGTAATCTTACCAATAATAAAGTTATCTCCTCATTTTTTCGTCCTGGCACACTGCAAATGAGAAGATAAGGGGCAATTGTTAGGCCTGGAAATCCGCAGACCTTACTGACCAATATCTCACCTGAACCTCGACTACCAGGTACATCGGTGTGTCGCTATCGTGGGCACATGAAGATAGGCGCCAGGCCATGGAGAGGACAACGGTCAAAATATCAGAACGATATTAGACCATATACGCGTATAATAAAGGAAATATATACGCAGCATTAAGTGTGAAGATTACGCAGTAAATGCAGTAATTAAGGGAGGAATAATTAGCAATTATTACTGGCAATTATGGAGAATATTCTGCCTTTAATACCGGGTCAAGCAGCCGTTCGGGGAAGGAGACGATATAAGGAACACTTTGAAGATTTTAGAAGGCATTTCATTCATACGCGAGAAGAAGCATACACAATACTTAGAAAAATACAAAGATTGTTATAATCATATAATTATTCTCCCAAATAAGCATAGTGAAATCCTCTCCTGGCTTGGTGCCCGTGGTTTTTTCCTATTCAAAGGTTTTCCACGTACAAAATTATTTGTCTTATTATTATTGTTGTTATTTCATTTACAGCTTACTATTATACCCTGACGACCTGACCAACAGACTACCTAGAGCTAGTTAACCTTACACAACTCTACCCTGACCTGATTTCGCCTTGCGCAAAATCCACACAAAACAATATACATTACAAAGGAAAACGAGTATGTAGTAAGGTTGAGTAAGGTACAAGAAGTTGATAAAACCTACTAACCAAAGCCTTCTCATAGGCTTAACATGATGAGTCATGTAATATGTCATTTCAATTGCATTGAGATGAACAACTACATATAAGATGAAAATGGATTATAAAAATATGAAGTAGTAATCAGGTATTGACTATTCATATGTGATAATCACATTTGTCGTTCGAGTTTTTAAATCTAAAACTCCTTTTATACTTTGTTACATCCAAACGGGTTGTAGAGACAATATTGAACCCCGTTAAAGTGAACCTGGATTAACATGGTATTTGCCCATAGTCACTTTGTATGAGGTGACGTCTCGAAGTGACTAGAGTGTGATGCGATTGATGGTAAGTTCAAGTGCCATAGAGTCATATGAGATGACTAGTCGATCACATAGGCAGACTATTAGGAACACTTTGTCGGGCCTAATGGCCGCTTATAGAGTTCTGGTAAATTTATATAGCCTGGTCGTGGCAAGAGCTACTATAGTATTCTAATGAGTCAATTCTTTGACTAAAGACTGTTCGCCTAAGGTGGCACGGTTTCAGATTAACTTTGATTTATGTTACTACGACCTTCGTAAATGGGGTCAAATGGGCATATTTTGGGTTATCATGGCTGTGGCTAATCGAAGGGAATAGTGCGATAGGAATTGTCCACCCCTTATCAGGGTTAAAACAATATCTCAGGGCCACTCGAGGAGTAATGAACTGGAAATGCGTGGCCACGCTCGGAAGGTATCTATGGTAGATAATTCCGGTCAATCAATTATTCTCCAGATCGAGGAAACCACTCTCGATATGATCACTTGCAAGTACGACCCGAAAGACACTTTACATTGAGTGGGAGATAGTAATAAGACAAGAGAATTGGCGACGCACACTTGTCGAGGACAAGTGGGAGATTGTTGGAATAAGTATCCTCCGACAATAATGCGATCACAATTGTCGATCATAATGATCACATGTTTAAATCTCATTTTAAGAATACATGTGGGATGTAATATTTTACAGTCAACTGGTCCACACATATCGGTAATGATTGGCTGACTAGAGTTTGACATTACTGTCGTGCGACGGTGGTGATCAGTTGATCCCCTTAGGTCATACCTATAGGGAAATACTCTTAATTGATTATTTAATTAATCGTATGCCGATACGGGTTAATTAAATTCCTTAAAATTGACGAGTGATTTTGTGAGTAAAATTACGTGTCTTATTGTAATTTGATTAAATAAGATTCGATCTAAGTAATTGAATTGTTTTATTACTTAGATTAATTTATTGTTTATGAAACAATTAAAATAGAATGAATAATTTATTATAAATACAAGTTGTTGTAGTTTATAATTATATGACCCATTTTGGTACAAGTAATTATGAATTACTAATTATTTTTGTATGTGACATATTTAATTATATGATGATTTTTAATATGTTAAAAAATACATTATAATGTACCATGTCACATATGTCACAATTGACAAATGACAAAAATAAAATGGACCACCATGTTTTATGGGTGACCGAAATTGGAGGGGTTTTAGGGTTGTTTTGTTTGAATTATTTTATTCTACAAACACAATCATAACCCTAGGGTGTAGGCATGCAAGGCTAAAACATCTTGAGAAGAACAAACCTAAAACTAGGGTTGCATGCTAGTCTTTTGTGAAGAGCAAAAATGAAAGGCATTGGGCATGCTACCCAAGGCCATTTTTTTTCGGCCAACCATGAGAGAAAAAGAAAGAGTTTTCTTTTCAATTTTTATTATTCATTCTAGCAAAATTTTATTGTTCTTCTAGTTTTTGAGAATAAGCTTAAGAGCAAAATAAAACACACACATCACTCCCTCTTGAACCGAAATTTCAATAGCATAATAACAATTTATTTGTGTCATTTTAAGGAAGGATTTTATTAATACTAGCCTTATGTTAATAAAATCTATTAAGGGTATTCCTTGGGTATAAGCTTATGGGAGAGGTTCTAATTTGAACCTTTGTTCATCCATTGTTGGAAAGCTCAAGAACTAACAAGTAGGAGATATTGTTGGTGCCCAAAATCCGAAACACATATGTAAGATGTGACGATTTTTCCCATCTCTTTTTATTAAGTTTGCATGCATAAGATCTTGTATTTATTTTATGACTAAATAAATTATTTCATATATGAATATGTATACTAATGAGATTAATGAATCCTAACAGTTTAATGAGTAATTGTTGGATGAGTAATTAGAGTGTTAGTGCCAAATGTGTATGATAATATGTATGGTGTATGGAGTTGTGCGGTGTTAAATTTGAATGGTAAAATAGAAATAACAGTCTGTGATGGTGTGTCTTTTGTGTGTAATACGTGGTTGATGACTCGGATAGAAGTTGTGTTTGAGGGTCACATTCGCAGAAGTAGATGATGATGATGAGTAGTCGACATGGGCAGTGGGGTGGTATGTGGGGAATGGTTACGATTGTTCTTGTCGAGATGAGTTGTCGTCAGTTACCTTAAGTTACGTTACATCTTGGGTTGTGAGAGACGATGAGTTGAACTTCGGGGACGAAGTTCTTGTTAAGGGGGAAAAGACTATAATACCCGCTCCGTTAGGGACCCGTTGACCGTCGTTGACTGACCTTAGACACATGTCTAGACCTCTTGAGACCTTTGTGGTTCGATCTTACGTTATAGTAACCCTTGGGATTAGGAACCTTAATCTAGCGTAGGCTACTCGATCGAGTAGCTCTGTGACTCGATCGAGTAGAAGCACTCGATCGAGTAAGTCCTTTACTCGATCGAGTAAATGGAGTCCAGCTGTAAAATATAAATCGTGAAGTCGTGAACCCAAAATCGGTTTTCATTTCATTTCTCCTAAACCTAATCGTCAAAGACATCTCTCTCCTTCACCAACCTTCATTCCTTGGAATCCTTTGAGCTTTAAGACTGTGGACATGGGCCACCCGCTCGTTGTTCTCGAGGCGGCGGCACTTCTCCCACAGAACCTTGGTTTGCCAAAGCACGTCATAGGCCGTTACCGATTGGTGAGGCATTGAAACCGGTGAAAGGTTGAATAAGCCTGCATTTGTGGAGTCGCCACCAATTTATTGTGGAAAAATTGGAAACCGTTCGAATACCTCGTGTCATGTCAAGACATAAAGTAGTGACATGAACACTAAGAACTCGTTACCCTTAGCATTCTATGTCTAGAATGACTCTCGAAGATGCCAATGGACACGGATGTCCAGAGATAACTGGAGTAAGGGGTGAGGGTACGTATTAGGAAGCTCTTTAATTCGAACACCTAATCCCGCCCGCCTCGATAGTAGCCTCTACTAATGAATAAGGAAATCGTTCATATTTGATATGTCGTCGATGTAATGCATGCAATGCAACAAACATAGATTAATCCTAGCATGTGAAATTAGACTATGTCGGTGAATAAACAATTTAGCAAACAATTGGGGTCGAAATAGAAGTTAGATTAATTACATGTGAAAGCGAAGTAAATACACCATACATACTAATAATTAATAAAATTACAATAATTAAAATTACAAGGATTACTTGATCTACGTCAAAAGCACGCTCAAAACGTCGAGAAGAAAATAAAAGAAAAGGAAGAAAAATATGAAAAAACGGCAGATTAGGAGTGATAATACGAATAATAGTTGATTTAAACCGTAATTAGAAGCTACGTCAAAGCGAGAGAGAGTTCAGAGATAGAAGCCAACCCAGAATAGGCGCAACATCTGCTACGTCCCTAGGAAGAGGCGTAGCACTTTCAGCGTCAGTTCTTGAGTTGGATTTTGGCTGTGAAGTCAGAATCGCGGATTGTTATCGTTCATTGGTAATTTAAGATCGTTTATTAATATTAGACTCGAGTTGAAGTGATTTAACAGGTTACATACATACTAATATCATCACAAGTCAGATTAAAGACTAATAAATTATTACGGCGATTTACATAATTATACAATCTCGGATTTGTAAAGGTCGAAACTTTGAACTTGAAAACGGAATTAAATTTGATAAACTGAAATCAAATAAAAATATTATGTACAAAAGACGAACTCTAAAGACTCGATATGGGGAAATCGAACCTTTAAAATCCGGGTTTGAATAAGATGATGAAAACCCGCAAATATTAAATTACAAGGGATTTAAGTTGAATTAAACGTTATAATTAAAAAGAAATTATTAAAACATGATTTATGTACTGACATGACGATGAAAACAAAGAAAAAAACTAAAGAAATAAGAAAAATAGAAAATTGCAGAAGATCGAGGAAAAAGAAGAAGAGCAGGAGCAGCGACAGCCTCTGGAAAAGGCGCAGCAGGTGCTGCGACTCTTCGAAGAGGCGCAGCAGGTGCTGCATTTCTTCTCGACGTCAGACCTCTGCTGTTTTATAAAAACGGTTTTAAAAGATGGTTTTTAAGACGGTTTTTGAGCGTGCTTTTGATATAGACCTTACATTGGATGATACAAGATAAAAAGTACAATAAATAAATGGGATTTACACCCTCAGACTTACATGTTTGACGAAACGAGATTGATTAAGTTAACGTTTAGTGATTGCTCGACTCGAATATGCGTGTAAAGTGCCCTTATTAAAGGATTTAAAACATTGATTAGATTGATTAGGTGGAGTTGGTCAAATTGGTCGGTCTATGCAACGTGACTGGGACTCAGAATGATCTGAGTTTACGGAGTCGATTGATCAAGCACATAGGAGTCGAAAGCAAAAGCGTAGTCTAGGATGCAAGAGAGAGAAAGAAGGGGCAGAACACTCGCGTGAAAAATATGTGAGGCGAAGGCCTTTATTTATACTAACACACGGAGGAATTATGGTAAGAATAGCGGAAGGAAGCATCCGGAAACAACCGACTTAGGTTGAAACACGGAAACTTGGACAAAAAGAAAGCCATGAGAAAAGGCGCAGCAGGTGCTGCAACCCTTACAAGAAGCGCAGCACTTACTACGTCCTTTCTCGGGTAGGATTCTTCTGCCTAAGAAAATGCGTCTTATAGCCTGACGTATTTTAGGCATAACTTTCTCTACAAGACTCGGACTAAGATTATTTTTGTGGCGTTGGAAAGCTAAGAGAAAGATCTAGAACTTTCTGTGAAATAGGCCAGACCCAAAAAAGTAGTTATCACCTCGTAAAATAGGCCTAAATGTCGGGTTATCATTTTAGCTAAATGAAATACACATTTTGTAATGTAAACTTTAAGTTTAGCCCAAAGAAGTGACATGGGACTCAAAATGAGATATACCCATAACATTTTATGACATCCTAACCTTAGGTAGACAGGCACATTGTTTTTTGACTCGGGATTTGACGGTTTTTGACCCGGACTCCAAATGTACTCTAATTACTGCCAAAATGACCGTAGTGACACCTAGATGACAACCAAGGGGTAGACAGAAGTGTACGAGTTACCTTTTATCAACCTATTTACAAGACGTCATAAAATTACGACATATGCTAAACATGTGGCCCAATCATCATTGGGTGTTTGGCGGTAGGTGCAGAAACAAGGTGTCTACAGAGACACCATGGGATTGAGAGGCATGAGTTGGGTAGTGGTCTTGTCGCTGGAACACTGAGTGTAGGTAAGTCATCATCATTGTCTTCCTTAGTTTTGGTTATGGTTGTGATTTGTAGTAATAGGGTTTGTCATACTGTTTGTAATAGGTGGTAATGGTGGTTGCTTGTCGTCGTACGGTCTTCCACGGTGTTGTTGCTGATTGCTAAAGGTAGGTTTTCCTACTCAGTACTGTTGATTGTTTGGTATGTCGGTTGTGTTGATTAGTTGGTGTTGGTATTGTTGATAGTGTAATTGGTTGTTTTTGTTTGTCTATGGTTCGCGACGTGCGCCCTCGGCTGAGTAGATTCACTTGCGGGAGTGGCGTCACCCCCTTGATTCGCCCCTTGTGGAACCTTCCATAAGAGGGGATGTGCACATTAATGGACATGGGTTATACGCTCGGTGAAGATGAGCGGGGCTTAGGTGGGAAAGGTTGCGGTCCCCCACTGGCGGTGTAGAATATATGTTGCGACGAGTATTCTGGCAAGACTTTTCCTTCGGATTGGTCAGATGGTTGATGGGTGGTTGGAGGTGGAAATGGATTGTATATGATGTACCTTGTGTTTTGTGTTTGTTCTTCAGTTACTGACCTTGTGTGGTGTTGCCTGTGTTCTTCTTGTGTTGTGTCTGCCGTGATCCATTATGGTGATCATTCAGTCTTAGCAGGTGTTGATATGTGGAGCTTAGCTGGGTGCTTTGGAGGGACGATTCTATCACCGAGTCCTGGCATGGATAGTATCACCGTAGTTGATAGTCGTTGTCACCAGTTGTACCTTTTCTTTTTGAGTTAACTTGTAATAAACTTAATTGTTCTTTTATTGGCGTTTGATATTTATTATACCTCAGGCAACCAAGATGGTAACGCCCTTATCTAAGGTCTTGTTAAGGCTCCTTGGTAGATGGGGGTGTTACAGTAACACCCAGCTACTGTCGCACCAGCATCGGGCATTGCTTGCTAAAAGTACAGTCAAAGAAGAGATGAGACATAATCTCATCAGCTTGCATACAGAAGAAACATAGTTTATCCAATATAATACCATGATTGAACAACCTATCCTTTGTAGTTAATATCTGTAGAGTATACAACCAGAAGATAAAGGCATGCTTGGGATTGTTGAACCTATCCACACCACAGGACTCCAATCCACCCTAGGTTTGTCTGCTTGTAGCCATTGATATCCTTTATGAATTGTATAGCCTCCATCATGCCATCTGCCATTTCTGTAGACATCTTTAAAAAGCTCCTTAACTTTGAAAATTTGCCTCTATGACCAACTGGAACTAGAGGTAGGTGTATAATCCCACCAAGATCTATTTTTGATGTAAATGGCATTCACCCATTTGATCCACAAATGGTCTTCTTTATTTGCTATCCGCAATGTAACACCCCCATTTATTCAGGTGCCTTAAGCTAGGCCTCCCAAGTAAATAAGGTTGTTACCATCTTAGTTTCCTGAGGTAGGGTATAGCAAAGATAACAAACCAAAGTACTTTAAATAAAATTCCAATAAAGGTTTTATTACATTGCCAACTGAAAGACTGAATAATAATAATAATAATAATAATAATAATAATAATAATAATAATAATAATAATAATAATAATAATAATAATAATAATAATAATAATAATAATAATAATAATAATAATAATAATAATAATAATAATAATAATAATAATAATAATAATAATAATAATAATAATATTAATAATAATAATAATAATAATAATAATAATAATAATCATAATAATAATAATAATAATAATAGTAATAATAATAATAACAATAATAATAATAATAATAACAATAATAACAATAACAACAATAACAACAATAATAACAATAACAACAATAATAATAACAATAATAATAATAACAATAATAATAATAATAATAATAATAATAATAATAATAATAATAATAGTAATAGTAATAATAATAGTAATAATAATAGTAATAATAATAATACATGTTTTAATATGCAATGGAAATGAATTAAGTTTACATAAATAGTGAGAAAGTCGAAATCTAAGTGATCAAGACAAGCTATTGGCCAAGTCTTCTCACGCCTTGCACACATCCCAAGCTCCCACAGCTAACTCATAACTTGTTATCTAAATCTACTCTCCATTTAACCGGAAATGTTAAATGGTTCACCACAGGACGCCATCAATTAAAGTAGGCATCATTTTATTGACATGACAACAAGCTCCCATCAACCAAAGGTTGAGTAGAATAACTATGCAATAATAGTATTTATAAGATGCAAGCACACTAGTGATATAAATGCAATAATGACAACAATATAACAAAAATAGCAAATGTAGTTAAGTGGAATAAGTACCACAACCAACCGTCCAACATTACCATATAGTCGTCCCGATCCCTGACCGAGGCTCCACCACACCGTCGTCTCGCCAACATCAGACCGGGAGATAAACACAAATGTCGTCCCAGTCCGGGACTGAGGCTCCACAACTCCTGGCCCGGGGATAAACAATAGGCGTTTCACAAGATAAATGAATCACCACAGGAGATACCGTCTCCAAATATAGATAACAAGAAAGTGCATATGACAATCAATCCGTCTCCAATTAGTCCAACCACTCGACAATGCCTTATAAAATACCAACAATTCGACTAATCCAACAATTAAGACAATTAAACATATGAGACAACGTGAATTCTATAGTTATCCTACATTTTCAGCAAATCTTCAAGTCAAACGAGTCACACAAGCAATCAAATTGATCCTTTACAAATCCATAACCTACATAACATAATTATGTACAATTACTACATAACCAACCAACTAATCATGCACTTACCCTATGCCCATCACGTCCTAATCCTTTTGACAACTTCAAAGCTAAATCTATAGTTCTACCGTTTTATAGCACAATTCAGTCTCACTATAAAATTCATAATTAATTCAATAAAAATAACCAGTGGGGTTGGAACTCTAAGACACATATCTACGGTTCTTGTGAAATAGACTTTCCTCAAATTGCAGACTTATCATGGTTTTTTTGAAAAATTTATAAATACCGACGAATTCCATCGCATAAAAAGTATCGATTCATAAAACAAGTTTAACATATGATTTTGGAGAAACTCCAATGCCTAGCATCATCTAGACTCTTCAAAGTTAATGTATGCAAAAGAACCAACTACGTTTCAATTTATAAATTAGGTTTACGAAATAAACTTTAGACTACTAGAGCATTCGCGTATTCTCATTCGACATGCTCATAACGAATTTATTCTGAAAAATATACAAGGCCAATTGCTACGAAATTTTACAGGCATAAACTAGATTTGAAAATAACCTAAGTCTATTCTTTACGTTTTCGAAGATTAGAACTTTAAAACGGTCTGATAATTGTAAGAAACATGGGCCTAATACAATATTATATATGGACAAATTATTAATTCGGTAGTAATTGTATTTGTGCGCTATCAGTTAAGGTTAGCCCAAAATAAGGTGATCCGCTACGGTATATATTATATGGGCTTATTATTTATAAACGTCTTAAAAAGTATGGGTCAGCCTATTATCTAAGTGTAGATACCATTAGGTTTGTTAATGCCTGATGGGCGCATTAAATTAAGGATACTATAATATAAGTCATCTGGGTTATGGTCCATGTTAGCACACAATAACCTAATCTTCCCGCATCCTATCAGTAGAGAGATGTATGTGCTATGTGTGTCTACTAGAAGACCTAATTCGAAGACCATCTCTTCAGGTGGTTCATCCTACCTTTCGTCATGAAATCAGGTACGCTTCCGCATCTAGTATTTACCGAATAATTTAGTATGAAGTTTATGATCTCAATTTTGATTAAATCTAATAAGTGGTATCAGAGCCACCTTTTTTTTAGTAAAAGATCAATTTCATTAATAATAATAATAATAATAATAATAATAATAATAATAATAATAATAATAATAACAATAATAACAACAATAATAACAACAATAATAACAACAACAACAATAATAATAATAATAATAATAATAATAATAATAATAATAATAATAATAATAATAATAATAATAATAATAATAATAATAATAATAATAATAATAATAATAATAATAATAATAATAATAATAATAATAATAATAATAATAATAATAATAATAATAATAATAATAATAATAATAATAATAATAATAATAATAATAATAATAATAATAATAATAATAATAATAATAATAATAATAATAATAATAATAATAATATGTCATATAAGAATTGCAACAAAAATTAAAACTAATTGAATACAAATTTGTAAAACACAAGCAAGATAAACTCTTCCTAAAACTAAGATCGTTATTAGATAAAAGCGCTTCTGCACACCACCCTCTAAAATACCGTTGTTTCTTCATACAGCTAACTGCGAGGGGATCCATAGATTTGATAAAAAAGTTTTGAAAGAGATGAATCTTGTCCGATATCACAAATTGTAAGCAATAATCCAATATCCATTGCAGCACCATATGACTACAGATAAGACCATTGATCTTCCACATAATTCTTGAACCTCTCAAATAGAGGGATGAATCTCACACAAGATGAGGACCAAACTCACACAAAGGCGAGGACAAATCTCCAATAAAGGAAAGGCAAGAGTTATTTGCATATAATTAATAATTAATAGATATTTAGTAAGAAAAACGGAAAAATTGGGGCTTACCTCCACCAAAATGGTAGACGGTAGCCCCTAATTGATGAACTTGAAGGTTAGGGTTAGAATTTTTAAAGGTTTTAGAGAGAGATTATTTTCTATCCATTGGTATCAAGCCACCTTCATATTAAATTATTTTGGAATTAAAATCATACGGTATTATTTTTGGATTTTTAATTAGACCTACCGTTTCGTTAAGTTGTTTGTCGTGATAACTATCATGCTCAATCCTTCTCCTGCACTTGTCCATATGCATGATTTCATGTGGATTAAGAATTGATTTGCTGATATTATTAAGGTTTGATTGAATATGATGACTTGCACGTGTTATCGGTTTGACATTATGAAATTTTGTGGTTAACATACTTCAGCATGATTTGGTATTAATTTGAGCATACAATTGAAGTTAATGAAATAAGTTATCGTGATTGTAAATAGCAGCAAAGCTATGTGTGCAATATTGCTTCTGAGTAAATATTGATCTTTGGGGGTTCATAATTCGGTTTCTTGGTAATTACTACTGGTTTTTGTTTGCGTTACCAATTTTGCGGCTACAAGTTAATTATAATTTTTGGGTCTAAGAGTAGTTCTGCCGCCATTAAAGATTTAAAGTCTCATATGATAATATTGTGATAATGTGAATATTCATGTTCTCTTAATCCCGGGATAACTTCGGTTAATTTTTTGCATGTTGGGATTAAGGATGTGGTTGTGGTGAAATCTAACATATGGTTTATTTGGAATTACGGTTGCGAGTAAAATACATGTATGCTTATCATAATATTGTTTCATGATGGATTCGGATAATAAATAGATAATTTTTTTTTTTTTTTTGAAATAAACCCACACGGGTTTAAATAGATATATTATCAGAATCAGCACGAACTACATCAGAAATGTCCAACGGAATAGACGCCAACCACATACGAGAACCTATAGTCCATGGCCTTAGATGAGCTAGCTCATGAGCGACCTTATTAAAGCTTCTACGCGACCAATTAAACGAAACAAAGTCAAATCAATTGCATGAAACATAAATGTCATTATAAATTAAGAAAATACTACTGCGTCCCTTCCGTTTCAGCTGTAGATCATGGATGACATTCGAGCAATCACCTTCCAGTATAACCTTTCGATTATTCATCCTGCGAGCCTCCTTGAGTCCATACAAGATAGCAGCTGCTTCCGCTTCTTCTGGTTCCATCGCCACCGATCCCTGCTCCACGCTGCACCACTCAACCCCCCCCCCCCCCTATCATTTCGACACACTGCACCCAGTCCTACTCCCACACCCTCCACAATAGCTGCATCCACGTTCACTTTCACCACCCCGTCCCCCGGCCTCCTCCAACCGCCACCATCCTCAGCCACCCCCCGAACCCCCACCGCCTCCTCCAAGCTCCCCCTCCCCTCCATCTCATCCACCAAATCCCTTACCCGTCTTAAAACTAAGTCCGCCCTCCATTCCCCATCTTCAAAAATTGTTTTATTCCACCTCTCCCAAATAGCCCAACACCCAGTCATGAATACCACCTGCTCCCGTATCTCCAGCTCCTTCAAGGCAACTTCCACCCAGTCCCGAACCCTTGCAAATCCTAAAAATGACGGCACCTCAACCTCCAGCCCCTCCCAAACACCGCCAACCCACCCGCATCCGCGTCCCACATGTAAACAAGTTTCCACACAATCCCCACACCGAACACATTCATTCCCAACCGATCCCATCCGCGCCGAAATATTACCTCTAGTAGCAATGGCCTCATTACACAGCTGCCACAAGAACACCTTAATCCATGGCAAAACAGGGGCTTTCCAAATTTTGTTCCACAGCCAGCTATCAGATAGGATACTCGATGGTCCCTCCACATCCCCATCTTGCTTGACCAGAAGTCTATAAGCCGAACGAACAGTATATACCCCATCTCTCTCCCCACTCCAAAACCACTCATCACGGACCAATTGGTCACAAATTCGCATTCTGAGTATCCTCTCACTCTCAAACGGAAGAAACATTGATTCGACCAACTCAGTATTCCATCCCCTTCCCCCTTCTTCCATTAGATCCGCCACACGCAAGTCCGGGTCAGACTCCCCTCGAGGCGAAATAACCATTCCCGAACTAGAACCCCCACTCCACGGGTCTCGCCACACCACCGTGGACAAACCATCCCCCACCCTGCGCCAAAGCCCCATCAAAAGCACCGAACAAGCCTCACATATACTCCTCCAAGAATAACTCGAATTGGTCCCTACACTTGCCTCCAGAAAACAAGTAGAAGGAAAATATTTACCTTTTAACAGCCTAGTCATCAAACTATCCTCATCAGTTAGTAACCTTCATGCCTGCTTACCAAGCATTGCACTATTAAACTTAAAAAAATCCCGAAACCCAATTCCCCCTCGGCATTTAGGTAAACAAAGCTTCCGCCACGCGATCCAAGGAATTTTCCTCCTACCATTCTCCGTACCTCACCAAAACCTCGAAACAAGAGACCTCATCACGTCACAGAAATTAGACGGAATCCGAAAAAGACTCATCGCATAAGTAGGTATAGCTTGGGCCACTGCCTTTATAAGCACCTCCTTACCCGCCTTACTGAGTAACGAACCCTTCCATCCCTGCAACTTCTTACTCAACTTGTCCCGAATCAAATCCGTAAGTCCCTTTTTAGACCTACCCAAGACCGTCGGCAAACCCAGATATTTCTCCTGACACAGTACCTGCCTTACACCTAGCACACCCCTATTCGCTGTCTCCTCGCCACACTTGTCCCACAGCTAAAAGAAACCGTGGTCTTCGGCAAACTCACCAACTACCCCGAAGCCTGCTGATAGCGATCAAGAATACGCATAACCTCTCTAGCCTAACTTTCCTTAGCCTTCACAAAAAATATACTATCATCTACAAAAAATAAATGCGATACACTCGGAGCCTGAGGAGCGATCCTAATGCCATGGATCGATCCTACCTCAGCTGCTCTTCTCAACATACCTGACAACACTTCCGCACATAAAATAAATAAATATGGCGACAATGGGTCACCTTGCTGTAATCCTCTACTCGGTAAGAAGGAGTCAGACCTTTGACCATTAATAAGCACAGAATATCGCACCGACCGAACACACCTCATAACCATACCAACCCATCGCTCATGAAACCCCATACGAAATAAAACAGCCTCTAAAAAATCCCACTCAACCTGGTCATATGCTTTCGCCATATCAAGCTTCAACGCCAAGTGACCCCCACTACTCCTCGTATTCTTCATATGATGAAACAATTCAAAAGCAACCAGAATATTATCACTAATCAGCCTACCAGGGGTAAACGCACTATGATTCTCCGACACAATATCACCTAAAAACCGCTTCACTCTATTAGCTAACACCTTCGTGTAGGGTAATATCCGTATAAAACCCTTAAATTATAGGATTATAACGCAAATTTAATACGTGATTTATAGTCATAAACAAAAAACAATGAAAAATGATAAAGCACAAGAATTAACCTTCGGTCCTAGTGCAATTCGGCAATGAGAGATCAAAGTAGACCTCCTCCTAATTGTTGCACCCAAGATCGTCTGAGAAATGCCCTTGTGCTAGAATGTATCCTCTAATTGCCTTGCAATATTGAGAGGATTGTTATGTGAGTTTTGTTTAGATGTGAGATCTAAAGTTTTGAGAGAAATGTTTCTCAAAACCCTAATTTTCTTTTGCAAATGACAATTAGGTTACAAGTGAGGAGAGGGCTCCCTTTTTGTTCACTTGATTCGGCCAAAACCGAGTGAGAGGAGAAGCTTGGGCTTTTTCATTTCCTCTTCATTTTAACTCGTGGTCCGATTCCCAATTACTAAATGTATATGACGCGGTTTCATTATAAATCGTCATCGGTTATCGGTTATTAAAGCATCAACTAATAACACGGATTAGTTGAATTATTAATACATGTCCGACAAAGACAATATCGTATAATTAATTTATCCAATATACATTAATTAATCAAATATAAATCGCTTATATTCAATTTACGAATTAACCGCTTAATTCGTCTTAGCCAATTATATTTAATCCGTATTAAATAAAATATCTCAACATCACATTTTAACTAATTATTAGTCAAATAACTCGGACTAACTGGTTAGTCAATTTGGCATCAATATGACTGTATTTTCATACCGTCACATCTCTCAAACGTATCCTATAGGTGTGACTTTTAGGGACCAGTTGATCACCGCCATCTGTATGACAATAACGTCAAACTTATCTAGCAAGCCAACCGTTATTGATAAACGTGGACCAACTGATTGTAATACAAAAGTATACCCTTTGATCCTTTTAGAGATTTATAAGTCCTTGCACTAACTGTAAAGGACACCAGCCCCAACAAGCTCCCACTTGTCCGTACAAGTGTATGTGCAATGACGTTATCCGCACTAACTGGAGGACACAGCTCCAACAAACTCCCACTTGTCCGTACAAGTGTATGTGCGATAACCGATTCTCATATTCATTTAAAATTTCTCCCACTCAATGTAAAACAATTTGCAGATCCGGATCCGCAAAGGTCGTATTTTACAATCGATCTGTATCTAGAGTGGTTTCCCCGACTAGAGAGTAACTTAACTGATAAAACGAATTCGTATTCGAGCATGGCCATACATTTCAGTTACAGCTCCTCGAGTGGCCCTGAGAAATATCGAGTACCTGATAAAGGCTGAATATTTCCTTCAACTCGAACTCCTTCCGATCTAAGCACAGCATGAAATGACCCAGAAACAATCTACTTGGCCCCCTGTTACGGATGACCGTGAGAAAGAAACCAAAGTCACCCAAAATCTGCCTTAGTCTCAAGAGATAGTCGATAGTCAAAACAATCGACTCTTAGGATCACCATGGAGGTCCTATCCACGACCGGGCACCGAATGTTATAAAACATTTAGGACTCCACGTTGATGTCACAATTGTGTCCTACGAGATATCCGTATAACCCGCTTCTGTGATTGGTCAGTCAACCGGTTGACTTATGGCTCGTTGAACCCACCATCAACCAACGTCACAAAATAATTACCTTGAGTTATCAGCTCTCGTGGGCAATTAAGGACCAAAAATATAATGTTTGTTCAGTTCACTTTGTGGTGTTCAAAATTGTCGTACAAAACCACATGAAAAACAAAATATATATAAATATCAAAACGATGATGTCGTATAGAGTACAAAAGAGAATGAATCTAATCCATAAAAGAGTACTACAACTTAGGAACACGTTTGATTCCCATGGAATTAACATGCCCTTCATGCTTATCTTGTCGTAATGGTTTAGTGAGAGGATCTCACATGTTATCATCTCGTAGCAATCTTTTCTATCACTACTTCCTTTTGCTCCACGTAATCTCGGATTAGATGAGCTTTCCATTGTACATGTCTAGACTTGTTGCTAGACTTTGGCTCCTTAGCTTGGAAGATGGCACCTCTATTGTCGCAATAGATGGTGATCGGGTCATTCGAACTAGGCACTACGGATAGTCCTTGTAAGAATTGACGCATCCATATCGCTTCCTTTGCAGCTTCAGACGCGGCATTGTACTCGGACTCAGTCGTAGAATCTGTTGTAACACTTTGTTTGGAACTCTTCCAGCTGACTGCAGCGCCATTAAGAGTAAAAACGAATCCAGACTGAGATTTTGAGTCATCTCGATCCGTTTGGAAGCTAGCATCTGCGTAACCGGTTGCGCATAGCTTTTGATCGCCTCCATAAGTCAATGCCCAATCTTTAGTCCTCCGTAGGTACTTAAGAATGTTCTTGACAGCCATCCAATGTGATTCACCTGGATGTTGTTGGAATCGACTTGTCATACTCAATGCATATGCCACGTCCGGACGTGTGCATATCATGGCATACATGATTGATCCTATAGCCGAGGCATAAGGAATCCGTGTCATGCGCTCTTTTTCTTCCGGTATCTCTGGTGCCTGAGACTTGCTCAAATGCACCCCTGGAGCCATAGGAAGAAACCCCTTCTTGGAGTTAGTCATGTTGAATCTCTCTAGGACTTTGTCTATGTAAGACTCCTGACTGAGAGATAACATCCGTCGTGATCTATCTCGATAGATACGGATGCCTAGAATTCTTTGTGCCACACCCAGATCTTTCATCTGGAAATTGTTTTTCAACCATACTTTCACCGAAGTTAAGAGAGGTATGTCATTCCCAATCAGGAGTATGTCATCGACATACAATATTAGGAAGACAATCTTGCTCCCACTCGACTTGATATAAAGACATGGTTCCTCGACCGATCGAGTAAATCCATTCTCTTTAATCACTTGGTCGAAGCGATGATTCCAACTCCGAGATGCTTGCTTAAGTCCATAAATGGAACGCTTAAGCTTGCACACTTTCTTAGGATGTTCTGGATCGATGAAACCTTCGGGTTGTACCATGTACAACTCTTCCTCCAAAAAGCCGTTTAAGAAGGCGGTTTTCACATCCATTTGCCAAATTTCATAGTCATGAAAAGCGGCAATCGCTAAGATAATCCGAATGGAACGCAGCATGACTACGGGTGCGAAAATTTCATCGTAGTGCAAACCTGGCACTTGGGTGAAACCTTTAGCAACTAGTCGTGCTTTATAGATATCTTGTTGACCTTCCACAGAATGCTTTATCTTGTAAAGCCATTTGCATTGAAGGGGACGAACCTTAGCAGGTAAGTCAACAAGATCCCATACGTTGTTCTCATACATGGAGTCCATCTCGGATTGCATGGCCTCAAGCCATAGCTTTGAGTCAGAACTGGTCATGGCACCTTTATAGGTTGCGGGTTCACTACTCGTTAAGAGTAGAATGTCATCTATGTCATGTTCCTCGACCATACCAATGTATCTGTCCGGAGGAATAGAGACTCTTCCCGACCTCCTAGGTTCCTCAGGAATATTTACCGCAGCCGGGATTGAAGGAACTGGTTCCTCCAATGGTTGCTCGGTATTTGGTTCTGGAATCTCCGACAGGTCGAAGGTTCTATCACTCTTTGCATTCTCGAGAAATTCCTTCTCTAAGAATGTCGCACTAGCCGCAACAAAAACACGTTGTTCGGTTGGCGAGTAGAAGTAATGACCAAGTTTTCATTTAGGATAACCTATAAAGTATGTCTTGACCGATCGCGGGCCGAGCTTATCCTCGTGTCTCCACTTGACATAAGCCTCGCAGCCCCAAACCCGTATAAAGGACAAGTTAGGGACCGTTCCCTTCCATAGTTCATATGGAGTCTTGTCAACAGCTTTAGACGGACTTCGGTTAAGTATTAGAGCAGCTGACAGAAGAGCATAACCCCACAATGAGTCAGGCAACACGGTGTGACTCATCATGGATCGAACCATATCAAGTAGTGTTCGATTTCTCCGTTCGGACACACCATTCAACTGAGGTGTTCCAGGTGGAGTTAAGCGTAGGGCAATCCCACAATCCTTAAGGTGTTGATCAAACTCGTGAGAAAGATACTCGCCACCACGGTGCGAGCGCGATGTTTTAATCTTTCTCGCCCATGAGGTTACTACCCTATTCTCGGTATTCCTTGAATTTCTCAAAGGATTCACTTTTGTGTTTCATTAAGTAGACATAGCCATATCTACTCAAATCATCCGTGAAAGTGATGAAATACCTATAGCCTTCTCGTGCGGTGATTGACATAGGCCCACATACATCCGTATGTATGAGTCCTAATAGGTCAGCAGCGCGCATTCCAACACCTTTGAAGGAAATTCGAGTCATCTTACCGATGAGACATGATTCACACGTGCCAAATGATTGAAAATCAAAGGCCGAGATAGCTCCATTCTTTATGAGCTGTTTTACGCGTTTCTCATTAATGTGTCCCATACGGCAGTGCCATAGATACATTTGATCTTTGTCACCAACCTTTAACTTTTTATTCATTACGTGTAATATTTCGGTGGTCTGATCTAAAACATAAATTCCGTTCATGGAGACTGCCTTGCCATAAATCATATCGTGTAATGAGAAAATGCAAGAATTATTCTCTATTACAAATGAAAAACCAAGTTTGTCAAGTGCAGAAACTGAAATAATGTTTTTTGGATAGACTGGGTACATAATAGCAGTTATATAAAAATAACTCAAATCCGCTAGGAAGCTGGATCACGTATGTTCCCCTTGAGACTGCAGCCACTCGTGCTCCATTCCCAACACGTAGGTCCACCTCACCCTTTACGAGGGGTTCGATGTTTCGGAGCCCCTGCACATGATTACACAGATGAGAAACACAACCAGTATCAAGTACCCAAGTTCCGTAACTTGCGTGGTTAATCTCAATCATAGGAATAAAAGTAGAAGAGGATGAAGACATACCAACAGGTTTAACACGACCTGCCTTTAAGTCCTCATGATAAACAGGACATGTACGCCTCCAATGCCTAGTCTTGTGGCAATGATGGCATTCCATGTTTTCATTCTTGCTCTTTGTCGCGCCTGATGAGGTGCTCGACTCACCAGGCCCACTCTTACCTGAACCCGACTTCTTGAACTTCGGTTTACCTACTGTTAGGTTTGCCTGAGCTTTGCCCTTACCCTTGCCCTTGTTTGTCACAACGAGAACATCTTGTTTCATGCTCCCACTGAACTTCATGTCCTTCTCGGTCTGTACGAGAAGGGAGTGCAGTTCATGGGGACTTTTCTTCAAATCATTCAAATAGTAATTCGCTCTAAAGAGCGCAAAACCATCGTGGAGTGAATGAAGCATGCGGTCAATAACAATGTTCTCGCTGATTTTACAATCAAGCGCCTCCAGTCTCTCGACATTCTCAATCATGCTGAGAATGTGTGGGCTAACCGGTTGGCCCTTCTGGAGTCTCGCATCAAAGAAGCGAGTGGTATGCTCATAGGTCACGATTCTCGGTGCTTTCAAGAATTCCTTAGTGAGCGTGGTGAAAATCTTGTTTGCACCTTGGGCTATGAAGCGTTTCTGCAAATTGGATTCCATTGCAAAAATGAGTACGTTTTTAATCGCACCCGCTTCCATGACGAAGTCGCTATACGTGGAGACCTCGTTAACTCGAGCCGTGGGGCCTGGGGCTGGCGGGAGGGGCTCGGCCAGGATACTTGAGCTTCCCGTCGCGGTGGCGGCATTCCGTAATGCCGCCTCCCATTCCGCGAAGTTTGATCCATCATTCTTCGATCTAGTGGACCGATTCATCCGATTCATGAAGATCCGAAGCCAGGACTCACGGTCCAATGTGGCACTTGGCATTGGGTCATCGAGGATGCCAGCCATTATGTTATTAGCAGTTTTAAAAACGTGATCTACGCTGAAAAAGAAATAAAAACAAAAACGAAATAAGCAACTCATCGAGGTGATTTAAGTCTATTTAAAATTCATTTTAATCGTGTAGACTCATTGCACTTGCATAATTGATCTCCCTCAAGAATAATGCAAGTGATCCCAAGACTCAATTTCCGTAAATTGATAAGCCAACTGTTTAGCTAATTCTTCCGTAAGAACTCTTGGTCGATAGATTTCCGTAAATCCTATCTATAGTCCACCATGATCACAGGATCGTACGAGTGACCATAGCGTTGAGATAAAATAGGTCAATCGGTTCCAACTTACCCGACGTAGAAGGGGTCATATTATACCTACCGACGAAGAAGGGACTCATTGGAGTTTGACCTATAAAGACCATTCTCAATTTTGGTTTATACGAGGAAGATCCCATCAACTAAGTTTCAATTCATTTTAAGTGAACAAATAACTAGCAACTGCGTGAATGAATTAATTTAGATGATGGCTTAAATTATAGGATTATAACGCAAATTTAATACGTGATTTATAGTCATAAACGAAAAACAATGAAAAATGATAAAGCACAAGAATTAACCTTCGGTCCTAGTGCAATTCGGCAATGAGAGATCAAAGTAGACCTCCTCCTAATTGTTGCACCCAAGATCGTCTGAGAAATGCCCTTGTGCTAGAATGTATCCTCTAATTACCTTGCAATATTGAGAGGATTGTTATGTGAGTTTTGTTTAGATGTGAGATCTAAAGTTTTGAGAGAAATGTTTCTCAAAACCCTAATTTTCTTTTGCAAATGACAATTAGGTTACAAGTGAGGAGAGGGCTCCCTTTTTGTTCACTTGATTCGGCCAAAACCGAGTGAGAGGAGAAGCTTGGGCTTTTTCATTTCCTCTTCATTTTAACTCGTGGTCCGATTCCCAATTACTAAATGTATATGACGCGGTTTCATTATAAATCGTCATCGGTTATCGGTTATTAAAGCATCAACTAATAACACGGATTAGTTGAATTATTAATACATGTCCGACAAAGACAATATCGTATAATTAATTTATCCAATATACATTAATTAATCAAATATAAATCGCTTATATTCAATTTACGAATTAACCGCTTAATTCGTCTTAGCCATTTTTATTTAATCCGTATTAAATAAAATATCTCAACATCACATTTTAACTAATTATTAGTCAAATAACTCGGACTAACTGGTTAGTCAATTTGGCATCAATATGACTGTATTTTCATACCGTCACATCTCTCAAACGTATCCTATAGGTGTGACTTTTAGGGACCAGTTGATCACCGCCATCTGTATGACAATAACGTCAAACTTATCTAGCAAGCCAACCGTTATTGATAAACGTGGACCAACTGATTGTAATACAAAAGTATACCCTTTGATCCTTTTAGAGATTTACAAGTCCTTGCACTAACTGTAAAGGACACCAGCCCCAACACTTCGAGACCAATTTATAAATCACATTACACAAACTAATCGGCCTAAAATCAACCAGCTTATCAGGCGCCTTCTTCGTCGGTATTAGAACAATATTAGTGTCATTCAGGCTAGGCGGAAAAGGGGCATCATTAAGAATATTCAACACTAACCTGATTACCGCAGGTCCAACAATATGCGAGTAGGTCTGATAGAAGAGGCCATTCATACCATCTGGTCCCGGCGCCTTTAACGGATGCATCTGACTCAACGCCAGAGCCACCTCCTCGCCCGAGTAAACTTCTGCCAAGCCCGCATTCATCTCTCCCGTGACCCGACCTTCCACCACCGCTAATAAGTCATTAAAACCCGCCGGAGACCCTGAACCGAAAAGCTCCCCAAAGTAAGCTACAGCGCATCTCGAAATAGATAATTTTGGGTCCTGCGAAACGTCGTCGACGTTTTGTAACGAATCGTCGACATTTTTTTAAAAAAAGACCATCACTACCCTTCCCCACTCTCTCTCCTCTATTCTCTCCCAATTCTCCAAAACAACAAACATTTAAAAAAAAATAAAGTTTTTGTTAATGTTATTCGGATTCAATGTCAAATAACGAGACACCTAAATCAAAGGCTAGCGACGAATCATCGGTATAAATTTATTTTTTCTCGTTTGAATCGAATTAATTTGAATTGAATTTATATTCAAATTACCTTATGAATGTGGACTAGTATGAATTATCTTATGATTAACCGAATTAGAATCAATAGAATTGAGTTTCAACATTTGGGCCATATGGGGACGTTGAAACCCAACGTCTGGGCCATATGTGGAAGCTGAAACCCAATGTCTGGGCCATATGGGGACACTGAAACCCAACGTCTGGGCCATATATGGATGAGCAAAACCCAACGTCTGGGCCATATATGGACGAGCAAAAGAGGCGTCCATCTCCAATATGGACGTTCAGTTTCAACGTCTACCGTCTACCCTAGTTGGACGGACACCTTCAACGTCCCCCTCCACCACCAACAAGCAATCTGCTCGTCTCCCTCCACACCCAACGTTGGGTTACAACGTCCCTAGCCATCATGGACGTTGAAACTCAACGTCTATCCCTTGAATCAAACAAGTGGAGATTGTTTCAGTTGTGGTTTCCGCCCCGGTATCGGTTCGAACCGGGCAGATTGTTTGCCCAAAATTCATGCGTGTTGGGTTCTTGGATGGTAATATTGCCATGTCACTTAGATGGCAACAAACAAGGTAATTTTGATAGTGCTAATCATGTTTAAGATAACTTGTGGTTTTGGGTTTGATTTTGAGTGTGAGATTGTGTTTCTCATTCATTTTGGTCGATGGTGATTGTTTTTGTTATGTATGGCAGCCAACAAAGTGAGATAAACGAATAAACGACGTGAAAGCCGGGGTTGAGCTTCTAGACTTGATTTTTATCGAAAAGGTATAATCTTTCAAGCTTCTAGACTTGATTTTTATCGGAATTTGAGAAGAGAAATGGAAAAAAGTGGCTGCGGTGGGTGCGTGGTGGTGCAGTCGGGGGTAAGGAGGAGTTAGAGAGGGTAAGATTGAAAGAGGGAGTAATGAGAGGGTAAGGGTATGTTGGTCTTTTTTTTAAAAAACGTCGACGATTCGTTATAAAATGTCGACGACTTTTCGCAATCGGGATAATTTTGGATAAAGTTAAAGTGTATTACCTTTTGGGGACGGAACTTGTTTAATCAGGATATGACCCATTATTTGGAGTATTTTGAATTTAAGAGTCTTATGATTATCACAAATTCTCATTATAGACGGATACTATCCGTCTATACGTATAGACGGATACCATTTTCCCTCACAAAATATCCATTTGTCATAAAGTGGGAAGCACATGGAGGGTGCCCCACCTTGTCCCCCCTACCTATTTTATTAGAGGTCTTTATCCGTCTGTTTGCCCCACCCGTCTTTACCAAGACCTATTGTATGATTATATACTTGCAATGTAGGGCTGAGCAAAACCGGGTACCCGATACGGTTTTCAAAACCGTATCGGATACCCGGTTTCGAAAACCCCATTTTTTTGGTTCCGGATACGATACGGTTTAACCGGGTATACGGTTTTCGGGTACCCGGTTAAACCGTATACACGAAATGCGGGTATACGGATACGGTTATCTGAATTTTCTATTAAAAGCAATGGAAACACAAATGCACGATACTCAATTATTCACTACTCAGGCCACCCTGTAGCATTGCAATGTCTTTTTAAGGCCAAATAAAGGCCTATAAGTTACAAGTTCAAAGTTCAAAAAACATAAAACACAATTCGAGAATACACCCAATAGTAAATATTACAAGTCTTACAAAAGATCGTCTACCAAATACGCAATACAGTCAAATTGTCTAATACTCGAAACAAAACAAAGCAAGCTAGGCTAAGTAGTAAGGCACTAAGGCTTCAATTCTTCAAGATTCTGTTTCCTCATCAACCATAATGACAGGATGTTGTATGATCAAGTCTTTCATATCTACAATTACCAATTAACAAGCATTGAAATTAAGGTGATACAAAAAAAAAAAGTAAAACTTCAAATATAAAAACAAAGTTTGAAATAAAACTAAACCTTCTTGTAGTCTTTCCATTTCATTCATGGCATCTTCTATGACAAGAGGAGAATTAGTAGTCCGGAGCCAATCTTGTGCACATATAAGGGCCTCCACCGTTGATGGAGCTAAGGAAGTACGAAATGAATCTAATATTCGACCCCCCGTGCTAAAAGCCGACTCGGAAGCTACGGTAGAAACTGGGATGACAAGCACATCTCTAGCCATCAAAGAAAGTTTGGGATATCTTTTTTGATTATCTTTCCACCATTGTAATACATTAAAAGATCGATCCCTACTTTCCCGGTCATCTTCTAAATACTTCTCCCACTTCGTTTTTTTCACAACTCCACCACCCATTTCTATTTCAAATTTATCACCCATAAGGGAATCAAAATTGAACATATCATTACTCTCACACTCTTTTGACCTAACTTCCTTAGAAGTGGTAGTAGTAGAACTTGAAGAGCATGAAGCTTCTTTGGCAGCCGTAGGGGCAGCATAGAAGTCGAAAAGAGATTGAAAAAAGTAACTAATATTCAAGGACAACATTTTACCCTTTTCCTGCCCATATGCTTTTTTCACCATCCAGTCAACATACCCAAACTTGCATCTTGGGTCAAGGATTAGAGATACAAACAAAAACAAATTGAGATTCTCAATTTTACCCCAATATTTGTCATATTTCACCTTCATTTTTGCTGCCATTGTTTTAATGCCTTCATTTTCATGGAGAAAATGTTCAGATATTACTTGTCCAACACCAAATATCACATCTACAAAGCTATTACTAGTGACATAACGAGATCCCGACATTTTCAAAGTGGCATCATAAAAAATTTTCAAGAAAGGCAGAAAGTAAGACACTTCTTTCCAATTACTAGCTAAAAGGGGTTCTTTAAGCTTTCTCATTTCTTTTTGAAGTTGAGTGTCTTTATTAAGCAACAAACCAAAT
Organism: Silene latifolia; assembly: GCF_048544455.1. Classification (NCBI taxonomy): domain Eukaryota; kingdom Viridiplantae; phylum Streptophyta; class Magnoliopsida; order Caryophyllales; family Caryophyllaceae; genus Silene; species Silene latifolia. The sequence continues at coordinate 41,646,889 of NC_133526.1, forward strand.
GCCTTTTTAAACTTCATGGCCGTGTCTAACATCAAATAAGTGGAGTTCCACCTAGTCTCAACATCTAAGCATAAAAGACTTTTAGTAGAAATTTTTTCCTCAAGAGCACAAGCCATAAACTTTTGGGTTCTTGTCGGCGAAGACCTCACAAATTTAACTAAAGTTCGAATTTTGACAATTGACCTTTCCAAATCAGACAAAACATCTTTCACTACTAAGTTCAAGATATGAGATGCACATCTCATATGCAAATATTTACCTTCCATAATATCACATTCTGAATTATTAAACTTCCTTCTTAAATAATCAACAGCAACATCATTAGAACTAGCATTGTCTACGGTAACCGTCAATACATTTTTCAAATCCCAACCCAAAAGACATTTCTCAATACTTTGACCAATGACCTTACCCGAGTGACCCGGAATCTGACAAAAATTAATGATCCTTTTATGCAAATTCCAATCGGCTTCAATAAAATGAGCAGTTAAACACATGTAGCCTAAATTTTGGCCCGAAGTCCAACAATAAGTTGTGAGACAAACTCTAGAAGACATGTTTCCAAAAAACTCTTGTAGTTGTGTTCTTTTTTCAAGGTACAGCTGATAACAATCTCTAGCAACGGTAAAACGCGAAGGAATAACAAACTGAGGATTCATATCCTTGCAAAACCCCTTAAATCCCTCCCCTTCAACCGTTCTAAAAGGCAATTCATCAATTATTATCATCTTAGCAAGTGATGATCTAATTTTTTCTTGATCAAAACTCCACACAGAAGGAACATCAACAGTTTGGGTTGTACCATCATCATTCACAACAGTTCTAGACTCCAAAGTAATAAGTTTTTGTTTCTTATCAATATTGGCAGGCATCTTTTCACAACGACCTAAATGATTGCTTAATGTCCCAGTTCCATTACTAGACTTACAGCTTATTATCTTGCTACAATGTATGCATTCAGCAAAATCGCGAACCTTAGCTTGCACATAATGATCCCAATGAGGTGATTGATTTTTTCTATTTCTAACAAAAGGCTGACCAGGGCACCAGATATTACTTACATTGCTAGAACTAGAAGGGATTTTTGGTGGTCTCGCTCTCTTTTGCTTGGTGGACGTCTGAGGATTTCCTTTCGATCGTTTATTTGAAACTTCTTCAAAGTCCTCCTCATCATGGTCCTCAACATCAATGACTCTTTCATCAGTGTGATTGAAGGTGTCATTATCGTCATGACTCGATTCCATCTGAACGAAATAAGAAACATATTAAAATCAAAATACATATTGTGAAACCAGTAAGTCAAAATAACACTTTTATGTCGAAAATGTTGCATATTAAAATCAAAATACAATCTGTTTGACAACCTAATTCATATTTTATTACAACAATTACTAGGATACTGGGATATACATCAATACATCATTAATCAAACATATAAATTATAAACTGTTTGACAACCTAATTCATATTTTATTACAACAATTAATCAACATATAAACAAAATCGATTAAACAACATATAATCAAACAAAACCAAACAGTTTGACAGATGACAACAATCCAACAATCAACATCTAATCTTAATACAAAAGAAAAAAAACAAATAAAACGTAACAAAAAAACAGAAATCTGAACAAAAAATACTGAAAAAGCACACGAAAATCGAATTGAAAAGAAAGCAAGTGAAGTACAAACAAAAATTAATTAAAATTAGAAAACAAACCTTGTTAAATAGATGATTTATTGATTTCTGACGCAGATCTGAATTGGGGACATGAATTTTAAATTAGGGTTTAAATTGGGGGAAATGGGAAATTGGGGATCTGAAATTGTGAAGGAGTGAATGAATGAGGTGGCGGTTGGTGAAGGATAGAATTATTGAAAGTGTGAGTATTGAGTAACTGAGAGTCTGAGAGAGTGAGAGTGACCTAGGTCTAAATTGTTTACTTTGGGCCTTTGGGGTTATTGGACTTATGCGTGTTTTTTTGATTTTTTTTTTTTTTTTTTTTTGTTTTTTTTTTTAAAACCGGGTCAAACCGGGTATACGATTTCCAAATTCTACTGAACCGGATACGAAACGGTTTGTAAAAAACCGTTTCGGGTATACGGAAATTAAAACCGTATATACGGAAAACCGTATAATAAAAACCGTATACCGTATCGTATCCGTATTTCAAAACCGTTTCGGAAATTTTTGCTCAGCCCTAACTTGCATGCGGCTTTTGGTTAATATAAGCCTATAAGGATACTATGCTGGTTATTATGCGCAGTAACATTTATGTGAGTACAAGTTTTGGACCAAATAAGTAATACTTGGGCATCGAAAATTTGGATCAAGTGTTTAGTTTCTTTAAAAGTTGGATTTTTTGTGAAACGCAATCTTTAAAAAAAACTCTTTGCGAAATACTACCTTTAAAAATAAAATTTATAAAACACAACCTTTAAAAACCAAAAAGTTGCAAAACGTTACTTTTTGGTCGGATTCCGTCAGCTTAATTCATTTTCGGTGTCATAATAGCTCGCTCGTGCCATGTTTGTTTGACTTTTTAAATTTTTTTTAGTTTTCCTCCAAATTAATCCCCCTCTTTCTTAATTCTCCCCACCAAAAGCCCCCTCCCTCTCTATCTCATTGTCATCCATTTCACCACTTTCCTGCCTCAATTTTTCTAAATAGCCCCCTCTTTTTTTTCACAATGTTCAGTGATAGTTCAGAATCTTCGTCAACATCGCTTCTCAAATGTCGTGGCATCCCTGCCGCCTTAAAACTTTCATGATGGAAAAAAATCAAGGAAAAAGGTTTCTAACATGTAAAAATTTGGAATTGTTTAAGGTGATTTCAGATCTAAAATTAAGTGAAATAAAATGGAAGGAAGAGTTTGGACATCACACATTCACACTGATAAAGTAATTGATTTTTTGGTGCACTTATAGCATAATTAATGGCGAGTCATCACCGGATTTTTATTAATTTGGTCAAACTCCGGCCTAAAAGTAGTATTTTGCAACTTTTTTGTTTTTAAAGGTTGTTCTTTACAAACTTTTTTTTTTAAAGGTAGTGTTTCGCACAGAGTTTTTTTAAAGGTTATGTTTCACAAAAAATCCTTAAAAGTTATTTAATAATCAAAAGCTTATTTTCAGACTCGGATAATATTTGGCTATTAGGTTTCATATAATAAGGTGTCTAATATTTTGGGTTATTTAATTGAAACAATAAGTTGCCAAAGTGACCTCAATTTTATAGATTAAATAGTTTAAAATATCAAGACAATTGTGTGTGATTGGATTTCAAGCGGGTAGTGGTCGACCCATAGGAAAACCATTATTTGGCAGAGGTTCAATCACACTTGTGGTAATAAATATGTAACAGTTATTCAGTTTTTCGTGTGAGTGTCAAGTCGGCCCAAAGGAAGACTTGATATTTGACATGATTTTTACTGTTAGTATTTGATTACTACGCTAAGAGTACCACTTACAAGTCTAATCATTGTGCAAAGAAGAGGTTAGATATTGTGCTAGGTATCTTGTGATAATGGGATGCCAATATTTAAATCTGAAAATTAAGTTAAGTGAGTGTCATTTAATTTATGACACCCATAAGGATTAATGCCCATAAAGTTTTAAGATGAATAAATTCAATTTTAAGTTTTTGTGTGTGTAGTTCATGCGAATAATGGTCGGTCCAAAGGAAGGCCATTATTTGGCCGAATTACATCTACACGTTGGGTAAAAATATGTGACGATTATTCAGATTTTCATGTGAATATTGAGTCGGCCCAAAGAAAGTCTTAGTATTCGACGTGAGTTTATCGCCAATATTTGTTTACAATTACTAAAAAGTAATGTCTTTAACTAGTTAATATTTACGTTTAATAACTAAATATTAATTTCCAAATTTTTAATAATAATAATAAAGTCTCTAGTGCTTTGCAAGGAATGAGTGATGAGAGAGAAAGTTAGAGAGATAAAATTCCCTCTAATTTAGGCGGCTTTTTGATCAAGCAATGCCTAGATCCAAAAAAACTCCAAAAAATCATCAAAAAAATACGCAAATCATAACCAAAAAAACGTTGTTCATGGATTACAATCAATTAGCAAAGGAAAATCACACCATCGTCAACTTCAATTCTCCTCACAGGAGTTTGAATCTGACTTGGAGGAGATTTTAGAGGAAAAAGAAAATCATGAGAAGGCTGAAGTGGAGCAGACGGAAATTATCGCTGAAGCAACGCCGATCGTCCAAATTACGAAGGAAGATGTTGCTGGTGAGATTGAATTCTGGTCTACGTCATTTTATTGTTTTGTCCTGGGTGCAAACCCTTTGAGCTCTGTTCTTACTGGTTTTGCTAAAAGGGTTTGGCAGGGACAGGGGATTGACAAGATTTCGTTTCTACCCAATGGTATTTTCTCAGTTCGTTTTAAAACTAAAGCTCAGCAGCAGTTTGTCCTTAACAATGGTCATTTTTTTATTGACAACAATCCTGTAATTGTGAATGGGTGGCGTCCTGAGACAGAATTAATCAAACATAATGTTAAGAAAATACCGATTTAGATGAAATTGTTTGGACTGTATGTTAAGTATTGGGGGAGAGTCTTAAGAAATTAGCCGGTGTGGTGGGTAAATACATTAAGAGTGATGACTCCACCTCTCATAAAAATTTCTTAGGATTTGCTCGTGTTATGGTTGAAGTTGAAATTGGACAGAAGTTCCCTAATAACATCAATTTTTTGGATGAGAATGGAAAAACTCAAACCCTAAGGGTGGTATATGACTCGCTTCCTCTAAGTTGTACTACCTTGTAGGGGAATGGGTCATTTAGCTGAGAAGTGTAGGAAGGGTAATGATAAAAAAAGTGGTGAAACGAGTGTGGAAACCAGGGGAAGTAATGGTTCAGAAACAACAACCACCACTGCATAAACCACAGATGAGAACCAGAACAGTGCAGAAAGCTCCTACACAGCAGATAATTCAATCAACTCCTACAACTGGAGTGATATTGACTCCTGTGCTGGTTCCGAATACTCCTTTGATAGAAATTTCATTACCCAGAAGGTTCATTACCAAACTTATGAGGACTGATAATGGAGAGAAGTGGACATTTTCCCATAATGGCCTCTCTTTCATGGAATCCTTGACTCAGTCTTTACATAGATTTAGACTAGGCATAACTAGAAATATGGTGGTTGAGAAAGGGGGGTCTAGCAAGAACAACTCAGAATATGGATAGGTGTGGTATGTGGAATATTATAGGCATAAATCTTCCTAATAAGCAGCATGAAATAAAGAGAATTTTGCTTCAAAATAAAGTAGGGTTGTTTGGACTTTTAGAAACTAAAATAAAAACCAAAAACTAGAATAAAGTTCGAATAAATTTGTGTGAGGATTGGGCAATTTGTACCAATACTAGTTTACATAAGGGAGGGAGGATTTGGCTTATTTTGAATCCAAACTCTTTTGAAGTTGAGATATGTGATGTTTCTATTCAGAGCATTCATGCAAAAGTTCTGGATAAAAGTAGGAAAAAGGTGTTTTGGTTTACTCTGGTGTATGGACTAAACCATGCTAATGAAAGAGTGGATTTATGGGCTACCCTGAGAGATTATCATAGACAAGTTCATGGGCCCTAGATTGTTGGAGGAGATTTTAATGCTGTTATGGCTAGGAATGAGAGGATTGGAGGTGCTCCTGTTTCTAATGCTGAGCTTAGGCCAATGTTGCAGACCATACAGGACTCTTAACTTGCTGATCTCAGTGCTAGAGGTGCTTTCTATACCTGGTCTAATAAGCATGAAAGTGGTACTAAAGTTTATAGCAGGATTGATAGGGTGTTTATTAATGATGAGTGGACTGACATTTTCCCTGATGGTTATGTCCACTTTCTCCTTGAAGGCACATTTGATCATTGTCCTTGTCTTGTTAATTTTGAAGTAGAACATCAGAGGAGAGGGGCCACCTTTAAATATTTCAACATGTGGTCTTTGGCACCTGGATATTCTGACATTGTAAGGACTAGTTCGCAAAGGGAGTGCCAGGGGACCCCTATGTACAGGGTGGTCACAAAATTGAAAGGATTGAAATCTGCATTGAAGAAACTAAATAAGGAGCAGTTTGATAAAATTGAAAACCTCACTCATGTGGCTGAACTATCCTTGCAGAATTTTCAGGAATTGTTAATTTTGGATCCTTTAAATGAACAGTTGTGTCAAAATGAACAGGAATGTGCCAAGGAAGTGATTAAATTGAGAAAAGCCAGGCACCAATTTCTCAGTCAGAAGGCAAAATGTGAATGGATGAAATTTGGGGATGAAAATACTTCCTATTTTCATGCTAATATTAGAAGAAGAATATCCAAAAATCGAGTGTTTCAGATAAAAGACATGAATAACACTATGTGTACTACTCCTGATAGTATCAAAGCAGCTTTTGAAAAATTTTATCAGAAGCTGTTGGCCACTTCTAATGATGTGACATCAGTTAACCACAGAGTGGTGCAGAAGGGGCCTTGTATTATTGAGGGTCACTATGCTATCTTAAATGCACCAGTGACCGCTGAGGAAGTTAAAAAAGTTATGTTTGATATCCAAGGGACCAAAGCCCCTGGCCCTGATGGATATAGTAGTCAGTTCTTCAAGGATAACCGGGATATTGTGGGACATGATGTGATTGCTGCTGTGAAATGAGCCTTCTAGTCTGGGAAAGTGTTAAAGCAAAGTAATAATACAATCATTACCTTAATTCCAAAAGTGGAGCTGCCTGAGACAGTAATGTAATTTAGGCCTATTGCCTGTTGTAATATTGTTTATAAATATTTGTCCAAAGTGATTTGTGCCAAATTGGGACAAGTTTTACCAGACATTATTAATCCTTCTCAAAGTGCATTCATCAAAGGTAGGGATATTGTGGGAAATATCCTCATTTGCCAAGATCTGGTAAAATTATATAAAAGAAAGAGTTGTTCCCTAAGATTGATGATGAAACTTGACCTACAGAAAGCCTATGATTCTGTAGAGTGGGCTTGTGTAAAAGACATGCTTACTGCTACTGGTTTCCCTGATAAGGTTTGTCAACTTCTGATGCAATGCATAACTACCACCTCAAATTCAATATCCTTGAATGGAGAAATTTTTGGCTTCTTTAAAGGAAAAGGAGGGCTCAGGCAGGGAGACCCCTTATCTCCCCTCCTGCTCACCTTATGCTTGGAATATTTAAGCCGAGTGCTAGGGGTATTTCAGCACCACCCAAGATTCAAATTCCATTCTTTGTGCAATAGGATACAGCGCAATAGGATACAGCTCACACATCTTTGCTTTGCTGACGATCTTATGCTGTTTTGTAAAGGAGAGAGAGCTTCTATTCATCTGTGTGGACACGGGGGGGCCCACGGGGGCGCTTGGGAAAACAAGCGTCTGCATTTGTGGAGTCGCCACCAATTTATTGTGGAAAATTGGAAACCGTTCGAGTACTTCGCGTCATGTCAAGACACAAAGTAGTGACATAGACACTAAGAACTCGTTACCCTTAGCATTCTATGTCTAGAATGACTCTCGTGGATGGCAATAAACACGGATGTTCACAGAGATCTGGAGTAAGGGGTGAGGGTACGTATTAGGAAGCTCTTTTGATCGAACACCTAATCCCGCCCACCTCGATAGCGGCCTCTACTAATTATTAGGGAAAATCATCTATACTTGATATGTTGTCGGTTATATGCATGCAATGCATCATCCAATAAATTAATCCTAGCATGTGAGAATTAACTAAGTCGGTGAACATATAATTTAACATACATTGGATCGAAGTGGGGATTTAATGTTGATTACATATGAAACCATACAAACGATAATAAAGATACAATAAAATACAATTATTTAAATTAAAATAATTACATTGGTTTGATTGATGATTTACGTCGAAAATACGTTTAAAACGGATAATTTGAGAAAAGAAAAGGAAAATAAATTAAGGGTAGAAAACGAACAGATTAGTGGCGATAATAAAGGTAATAGTTGATTAAAACGTAAACTAATGAGCTAGGTCAAAGCAGAAACGGAAGTTCAGAGGCAGAACTCAACCCGGAACAGGCGCAGTAGAGCTGCGTCCCTTGGAAGAGGCGCAGTGGTCACTACGTCTGTTCATGAGGTGAGTTCTGGCTGTGAAGCCGGAACTGCATATCGTTAATGTTCGTTGGTAATTTAATGATAGATTATTGATATTTGACTCGGATGAAAGTGATTTAACAGATTATTTACATGTGAGAGGGTCATAAAAGCAATAAAGAACGGACTCAAATTAGAATGAATTAATTACTAATTACAAATTTTGGTTAACATGAATTAATTTGGTTTGCTAATACGATTTGATTAAGGTTATTTACACAAATTAAATTAGATTGGGTGAAAATTTACAAAAGATGAATTTTGGAGACTTGATATGGACGAATCGAATCTCTAAAACCCGGATTTGATTTTAATGACGAAAACCCGCAAATATTGATTATCTGGTATTAAAGGCGGAAATTAAAAGTGATAAATTACTAATTATGTGTTAAAATTATTATACGAATAAATAATGGGGGAAAATAAAGAAAACGGAATAAAAAAGACGAATCAACGAACAACAAAGGAAGAAGAAGAAAAGCAGAAACAGCGGCAACCTCAGGAAGAGGCGCAGCAGATGCTGCGACTCTTCTCGATGTTTCATCTCTGGTAATCCGAAAAAAGGGTTTGATAAAAGGTTTTATAAATCGGTTTTAATTTGTTTTCGACGTAAATCTTACAATAATTTGTACAATAAAAAGGTACAATAATAAAACATGGGATTTACACCCTCCGACTTACATGTTTAACGAAACAAGATTGACTAAGTTAACGATTAGTGATTGCTCGACTCGAATTTACAACGAAAGTGCCCTCTTAAGAGGAATTAAACTAAATTGATTAAGTTGATTGAGTGGAGTTGGTCAAATTGGTAGGTCATGCAAAACGAGGCTGGTACTCATAAGGATACGAGCTTACGTGGTCGAAAGTTCAAGCACGTAGATCCCAATAAGCAAAGAGCACGGTCTTAGAATGCAAAGGGAGAAGAGAAGGGCGGACACTCACGTGAGAAATATGAGGAACGAAAGTCCCTATTTATACTAATCACTCGGAGGAATTTGGGTTTCGGTAAAACTTTGGAAACAAATCTTGAAAAGATCTTAAAATACGCAGAAAGGAGCTGGGGAAGAGGCGCAGCAGCCACTGCGACTCTTGGAAGAGGCGCAGCAGGTGCTACGTCCTTTCCCCGGGAGTTTCCTCCTGCGGAAGAAAGATTTTCCGCGTTTTTGTTATGGAACTGCGGTAGATCTCAACTTCCTTACTGTTTAAAATATAATTTTGGGATTTATTTTGCCAAAATATTAAGATATTGAAATATGGAATAGAAATATCTGGAATATTCCAGAACATTCTGACTCGGCATTTTAGACGTTTTATTAGAAAATGAAACGGTTTTTGACCCGGACTCCAAATGAACTCTAATTACTGTCAAAACGACCGTAACGGCATGTAGATGAAGACCAAGGGGTAAACACAAATATTTGGGATATCACTTGACGATAAACTTACGCATTGTCATAAATCGTTCCGTGTACCAAACATGCGGCCCAATCATCACCGGGTGGTTTGCGGGAAGTGCAGAAATGAGGTATTTACAGAGCCCCCACTTTGACTGAGGCTAGGACAAGGCGAAAGTCAAAGTATAGTCATCAGGTCAATCGAAGATTACAACCTGACGACTATGGCGACGCGAGGCGGCTTAAGAGGTCTTAGCCAAGGACATGTCGTTGGGAACATTTTAGAGTCTGTCGACTATCGAGGAGGGTCGTTTAAAGTCCATTAGACTATGTAAGGAAGCTCGACAGTCATAAGAAGAGATCATACCTGAGACTTCTTTCTTTGAGGGGAAATAAAACGTAGTATTGAAAGGTAGCAGGACGTCGGTAGAAACTGCTGGGTGGAATATGCTTGCGTCGGTCTCAAGCAAACTCCGGCAAAACTTGAGGTTGAATTTGCTTACGTCAGTCTCAAACGAACTCCATGTCTCGAGAAGAACAATCGGCTGTCATGAACTCTCGCTGGGGAAATAATTGAGGTTTGTCGAAACACCGTTAGATAAAATCCGCTCGTTGTTGCAAGCGAAATCTTGATAAAATACTGTGACAATTCACAGTCTACTCGGAAATACGGGTCCAGACGAAGAATAAATATCAAACGGACGAAATATACGATATATGGTGTTGGAGAAGAGGCGCACCAAAGATGAGCCCACAAATAACGAACTTATAACGAACTTTTGAAAATTGAATTGGAGGGAAGCTGAGGAAGAGGTGTAGCAAGAGTTGCGACTCTTGGAAGAGGCGTAACACTTGTTGCATCTTTTCCTGGGTTCGTCCGGTAAAATCTCGAAAGAACCCGTGTTTATTCATAAACACAAAACACAAAATTCTCTAAAACTCTCTCAAATTCCAACCGTTTTCCGTCAAAATTTGATCAAAAGCTTGCATTTGCCATGAATAATCGAGGTATGTGTCTCATTCTTGCATTAACATCCCCATTTGGCTTGATTTGAGTCGGCAAAATTAGGGTTTTCAACCCTAATATGTCGAAAATTTGGGGCTTCTCCCCAAAATGAATTTTCCTTGTGAAATTGACCTTAGAAATGGATAATTGGTAGTGTAAGGAACATAACCATGTGTTCTTTTCAAATTTTCATTGAGTATTGAGCATTTGAGTAGAATTGAGACGGTTTCACAGCTGTGTCGTAAATTGCTTCGAAAATAGCCTTAGGATTGCCCATTTGTGATGAAATTTGATATTTGGAATCTTTGTGTGATGGATATACTTCCTACCATCTCGGATTTTTGATTTGCGATGGCTTTTTCAGGACACTTTTCTAGGGCATAATCGCCGTTATAGCGAAATGATGCCGAAATTTCGACTCAAACCCATGACTTGGCTCGAACTTAGACTTGACTTGACCTATCTCACCATATGAGTAGTCAGGTTTCGAGAGAAATGGCCAAAGATGGCGAGAAAAGACCATTTTTGGAGCTTGAAAGCTTGAAAATACCTTAACTGAGGCTCGCCGTCACTTGACGCGGCCTAATTTACTCTAATTCTGCAGGTGACATGGCTTCTACGTCGGGGAGGGCTCCCATAGACGTGGATGCTGGCTTCGACTCATCTCTAACTTTTAAGGAGGTGTTAGAGGAGGCGTTTGCTGAGTAGGCTGCCGAGGAGGAGGCTGCTGAAGAGGAGGTTGCCGAGGAGGAGGCTGCTGAAGAGGAGGAGCAGGCCATCATCGAGCTTGGAGCTTTCGGAGCTTTGGTGCGAGCATGGAGGGAGATCAAGGAAAGGAAGATTCGGGCTAACCTTTGCCTGATTCGAGCATTTCTTAATCGGTTCTAGGACATGACCTCGACCTTTTACATGCCTTTTGGCAAGGTCGGGGTCACTTTGGAGGACTACGGCATGATTTCTGGTCTTCCGTGTGGAGTGGAGGCTGTGGTGTGGCCGTCGACGGCCATGAGGGTGGACTCGGACGAGGCTAGGAGGCTGATCGGCTGGAACCTAGCGGCGATTACTGCTACGGTTCCCGGGCTAGTGCCGAGCTCTTATGTCAGGGATTACTTTGCGGGTAAGACCCCGATGGTAGTGACGATGGACGGGAGGGAGGTGGCTCCTCCTCCTTGCACTGCAGAGCAGAGAGCTCGTCTGTGACTCTGGTAGTTCTTTTCTTCACTCTACCTTGGAGACAAGGGGGAGAGGCTGTCGACGAAGCTTCCTCCCTTCCTTTCTGACCTGAGTGACCTAGGTCATTGGGACTGGGTCACTCCTGGCTTTGAGGTCCTCACTCGCTACATGAGGGCCATGGTTCGTCCTGAGCTGCTAGAGAAGGGGACTTCTCCTGCAACTGTTGGTCTTGGACTGCTGCTGGAGGTATGAACCTTCATTTCGTATCATGAAAGATCATTTCTTCTTCTTATCGAATCGTGAAAGATCGTTATCGATTATCTTATTTTTCAGGCGTGGGTATACTCCTACTTTCTGGGCTTCGCGCCCAAGAGGACGGAGCCTGGGCCGAGAGCTTATCCCGTTGTGAGGGATTGGGTGAAGTGTCGTAGGAAGAGCCAGCGCTCTTCTTATGATGTCTGTCGATGGGGTGTGAATGCCCTGAAGCTGAGTGACGTAAGTACTTTTGAATCACTTTTCCTTCATTTGTTTATTCATTACTTCTTTAAAAGCGATCGTAAGAACGACCTCTTGTTTGCTTGTCTTAGTGGGTGCCCAGGCCTTGGGTGGACTACCTTGACGCCCCTCCTTTTGTAGCTGAGGTCCTTTGACCTAGGAGCTCGAGTCGGTTGCTGTTGAGGACGTTGATGGGTCCAGTGTGGTATCTGGGCGAGCGCTTGACTCGTCAGTGCTCTCGCGATGCTTTCACGGTTCCCATTGATCCTCCTTGGACGATGTTTAGGGAGCCTTCCGACGCTAAGAGGGAGACTGACCTGGCAGATGTTGGTGGCGATGCTCTTCTTCTTCCTGGCGAGGAGTACTCTGCGTTCATTTACCGGAGGCTGGCGTACTGGCCGATCGTGGTAAGTGCTTCATTTTCCCTATTTGAGTTGACCAGATAAAATGATGAATGATCACCAAATAAATAATTTATTTGAATTTTCAGGAGGTTGAGGAGGCGGGCGTCGAGCGCCCAGCGTACCCCGAGGCCCTCGAGTATACTGACGCGGCGAGGATGACGACGATCTCCGAGTTTCGCGACTTCGGCGAGGCGGTGACAGATGCTGGCCTAGAGGACTGGCAGCACTTGGTCAGGAGGGTAAGTTCCCGATTCAGTTGGTCTTTGCTGTTGTATAAGAATACACTTGTCCATTTTATTGAGAACCTTTGTTTATTGAAATGTAGGTGGCGTCGTCTCGGCACGTGGCATTGTGGAGGGTGGCCAACCGGCTACGAGCTACTGCTATTGAGGCACTTGTTGGTGGTCGAGGGCGACAGATATGAACCTTTCATTTACTTCATTTTGAATTTTCTAATTTGCATTTGAAATGATTGACATGAGGCATTTCTTTGTCATTTGCAGAGGGAGCGTGAGCTAGCGCAGTCCCAGGAGGAAACGGCTCGCCTGCTGAAGGAGTTGGAGGTTCGAGACGCCGAGATCGCTGCTCTCGAGGCCAGGGTCACTGAGCGAGGTGGCGACCAGGAGTAGTTGTCTTTGTTTTTTGTTGCTTCTGTTGTTGTCGTCGACTGTACTGTACACATTTTGTACATTTAGGACTTCATTTTGGACCTGTTTTGGACTTGTTTTGGGCAGGAGTCCCCAGTTTGTTGTACATATAACATTTTGGTTGTATATATGATGGCCTGAGTACCTTTGATGCTGGGTTGTATGTTCGTTCCTGCAGATTAGTTTTGAACAGGTTTGGTAGATGACGGTTTACGCCGTCATGCTGCTGAAATTTAAATAGAAATCGCACTTAAAACACATATTGTACATATGGCCTAAACTAGCGCAAAACAAAAGAAAAGACCTTAAAAAAAAAGCGAAAAATGTGCCCAGAAAAAAGTGAAAAAAAAATTGCCGAAAATGACCGGACGGTAGGGAGGGCTACCCCCGTAAAAAAATGAAAAAAGGAACGTATAAGTTTGAAATGAAATGTGAAACGGGAGTGAAATGGTTCCCCCAAAAAGAAAATAAAATGAAATGGGTAAGTGTGCTTAGTTGACAAAAATGTCGATTTCGTCTCGAAAATAGTGCCCGGAAAATTAGGAAACATAAAATATGGTAATTTGACGGAATTACCAAAATAACAGCCTATTAGAAATAAGAAATTATATCGAGAGGAATTAGGAAAGATCCAACGCGGAAAAATCACAGAAACCCTCTGAGGAAGAGGCGCAGCATGAGCTGCGACCCTTCGAAGAGGCGCAGCAGGTGCTGCGCCATTTCCCCAGATTGCCAGTTCTGACGGATTTTAGGAAACAGCTTTTAGTATAAATATAGACGTCGAGGGAGCTTTTATTCACATAATTCTTCCGTCCTTCTTCACTCTATTATATAAAACTCTCCAATTACATAGAAGAATTTACAAATCATGGATGCCTTTGAAAACCGTCTCAAAGATTGGACAAATGAATTTACAAACGTCGATAAACATGATATGGGTGCCTTCAATTTGGGGTCAATCTTGAGTTTGAAATTGGTGAAGGTTGTGAAACCATTCTTGGATGCTTATCTCGAATATTAGGACCCTAATTTCCACGTTTTTGCCTTCCCTGGAGGTGATATCTGTCCTTTTCCTGAGGAGATTGCTGCAATTGGAGGATGGGACCCAGAAAATATGCCTGTCATACCCTCTAGCTCTCAAGGGTACAAGAACAAGTTTAGAGATTTGCTTGGACTGACTAAAACCGAGGTTGACCGTCTTGTAACCTCAAAAGTAGTCCGCATACTTGATTTCATTGATCGATTTATAAACAGGGAAGACCCTTCGATATCCTATGTGGCGAGGCGTAGGGCATTCAAGTTTTGCCAATTACATGGTTATGTCCTCCAAGGGCATGTGGATAAGGAGATGAGAGGTGATCCTCGTTACTTGAGCTTGATTGAACAAATAGAGCTGCGCAGGAGCCCAGGTTGTCTGTGTCTAGGAGAGATTATATTGAGACTGGATAACAGGAAAGCCAACCGCGAGCTCCCTTGTTTAGGAAGTCCTATCATTCTGCAGGTAAGAACACAACCTTCTTTTTTCCTTCTTTTTTTCTTTTTTTTCGTACGTTTTTTTTTTGTTGGACATTAATTCCTGCCTGATGTGACCAATATTTGCGCACATTTAGTCCCCTAATTGAGCCTATTTTGCATACTATTATAACATTCCATAGACATTTTATCCGTCAAATGCTTTCTATTTTGCTTTCCTACTGCATTTCGTATGTTTTGTGGGAAAGAAGGTAATTATGCGGAAATTACCGTCTCCCATGCATAATTAGAAGCTTCTTGATGATCTTGGATGGACTAGTTTGAATAGGAGGCAAGAATAATGACCAAGGAAGTAGGAATAAAGAGTATATAGAGGGATCATAGGCTAAAAAGCAAGGATGACGAGAAGAAAGTCAGTGCAAGAAGAAATAGCTCGGAACCCAACCAAGAGTTGCTCCTTTAGCACTGAAAGTATGCTAGATGAAACGGCGTTGAAAAATCAAGTGATCTAGGCTTTTGAATCAATCCAATAGGAGTCCGGATGAGAAAATGACGTCCGTTTTACAATCCGAGCTCAAACAAAGAAGCTGTCCGTCAATCCGCTCGTCCCGAGACTCAAGACGCTCATCCCCTGAGAAAAGACGCGCTCGTCTCCCCCCCCCCCCTCCAGGACGCTCGACTTGAAGCCTTGTGATCCGAGCGTCCTGTGCTCAAGACGCTCGTCTTGAGGCCTTGTGATCCGAGCGTCCCGAGACCAATTCGCTCGGATTCCTTTCCAGTGCAGACCGTCCCTCAACCAAGCCGCTCGGGATGAGCATATTTTCTAGAGACCACCAAAACGGAGATGAGCATCTCCTTGGAGAGGAGCATTTCCTCAACTCAATAATTAGCGTTGTTATTTACTAATCTACCCTTGTTTAACCTAATGATGTACTACTATATATACCCCATTTGTAAAACTCTCTTAAAAAAGTTTTCTTAGATTAAATCAACTTTCCTTATATTAGATTAGGAGTAGATTAGAATAGATTATCCTTTAATCTTTCCACAAATTACACATTAATCTTTCATTAATTATTGTTCAAGTTTATTATTCAAGTTTATTATTGGGTAATTGAAGATTATTGGGTTATTATTAGAGAATTGACAACTCTTCATCAATCAATCAAATTTTCTTCTATTATTCTTTGCTTTATTATTTGGATCATCTTAAGTTGGTATAATTCTTTTGCCTTTCACTCCTTATTGTTTATTTTCTCATTCTCTTATCATGTTTACACTTGTTGTGATGATTGACACCATTAATGACATGTTTACCATGATAATAAGTGAGTAGTCTCTTAATTAGGATTAGTGGGTAATTAGGGGAAACCAACATGGGATTAATTATGCTTAATTTAATATGTTTTCATAATTAGCCTTCTTGCTTGTTGTGATGTCAACCTATGCACATGTTATGTTTGATGAAATGCTAAGCCTATGAATCCTTGCATTTTTTACCCATCTCTTACCTTTTCAACGAGACTTGTAAGACATAAACCAACTCGAGTCTTGTTAGACCATGCATAGAAGTTGAATAGGAGGAAAGTAAGTCGACTTGTAGGTGTTGTACAATCTAATCGATTCGGCTCCGGGACCCAACTCTTCCTATGAACCGTAAGACATAGACCAACTCGGTTCCTCCACAATATTAATTGGCTGCAACTTTGTAAACATGTTTGTATGATCACACCATGAATCCCCTATGACCCAATGATATCCTAGTACTTTTAGCCAATTGTTTACATCTCTTAGTTTATTACTTTGTTACTTTCATTAGTTTAGAACACAACTACAAACCCCATCAATTGTGACACTAGCATAAATTGAGATAGATAGACTTAGAACCCAAAGCACACCGTCCCATGGATCGACCTCGACTTAACCACTAACTAGTTGTTTGTTGAGATTATAAATGTGTTTGATTGGGCGTACAACGACACGCTCACGTCAAAATGGCGCCTTTGCCGGGGACGGTGTTATGTGATTAAGTTCTTACTTGTTTATCTATTTTAATTGTGCTTTAATCTTGAGGAACTTGTTCCTTAAGGTTTGTTTTTACCGTTTTATTGTAGTTTCCATGTTTGTAGTTGTATCTTTATTTTGGCTACAATGATGACCTAAGACTTAACATATGGAGTATGTGGTGGATCTTTTGAGTATGACTATGGGTATGGGGAGTTTGAGGAACAAGTCAACACAAACCTACCTTATTACTAATACAATGAAAATCCTAACTATTACCCCAAATTTTCCCACCAAAATCACCACATCCAATATCCACAACAACCACCCACCCAATACCCACATCATAATGAATTTCAATTGCCACAATACAACCATTTTCACACCCACCCACAACAAGAAAATGAGCCCATTTAAAATGTGATTCTCCAAATGATGGGAGATCAACAAAACTTCTTCAAACAAATGCTAGAAGAGAGCCAAAAAAGGGACAATGTTCTTCAAGGCATTGTTACCCAAGGTGAGGAGTTGGATATTCAAATTTCCCAAATGAAAGAAGCCCAAGTAAACACTCCTCACTATCCCTTAGACATTGTCCATGAATGCGAGTTTGTAGGAGTGGCCTTTGATATGGAAGATGAGAAGTGGAGAGAGCCAATCTCTTTGAGCTCTTGTGAATATGAAAGTGTGGTATTTGATGAGGAAGATATGAGGTTAAGTAAGCCAAATACTCTTAACCTTTGTGAGTATGAGAGTGTGTCCTTTGATGTTAACATTGAGGTGTTGGAGAGAGAGTTGATGAGGAGAAGCGAAACCCCCATTTATGATTTATATGAAGATAGTGATGATGAAAAGCCTATGTAAGAAGCTTATGCGGAATATGTGTCTTTCAAGGACTTATGGAATGAAGAAGATGAAGGGAGTTGTGAGATTGCCTCACTTGAGGAGTCCATCCTTGAGAAGTTTGAGGTATGCTTCCATGAAGAAGATGAATTCCTCTCTCCTATTGACCATGAAGACCTTTTTGCACCCACCATGGAACCTATGATTGTTGGAGATGATATCGAAGACCTTATCCAAAAAGTCAAATCATCATATAAAAGGTACTTGGTGGAAAATCTCAAAAACAAAGTCGCAAATGAGCTTACTTGTGGAGATTTGGCACCCACAATCTCAATTCTTAAGCTATCTCATCATCAATACTATGAGAATTCTTCTTCTATTCTTGAAGGATTGATGAATTCAAATGCTATAATCATCACCATATTTGAGGGAGACGGGAGAGAATGGAAGCCTCCCGATGACAAGAATTTTAAGCTTGCTAATTTGGAGAGCCAAAAAGGCTATGATGAAAAGGCCAAGGTGAAGGGGAGAAGTTTTAATGAAAATCCCCTTGTGGAGGATTGGCTCTATTCCATTTTCAAGTGGTCATGGTTCTATCTTTGCTTATTTGAAGATTGTGCTCAATCCTTTGACCGGTTATTGAGAGCATTAAGCAACATGGACAACATCAATATCATGGCAATAAGGAATGAGTTTGGTGGAGTCCTCCCTCAAACCACCATTTGTAAGATATCCTTTCCTTTGACTTTGCATTACATTTACACTTGCATTTAGTTATATACATATACTTTTAGCTTGCATTTGTATTATATTATATTCATACTAGCTAGTTCATATAGTATAGTTGCATTGTAATATATCTCATATAGATAGTTGCATATAGACTAGAATTCATGCATAATCACTAATGACCAAACCTATTCATTTCTACACTAGAAATAGTGTTTAAATCGGTTTGGGGAGGTTTGATCATAGGTGACCATAGGTTACTAGAAAACATGCATCACCTAGTGTAGTTTAGATTGCATTCATTTGTTATATATGTCATATAGAATTGTATTTAGTTAGAGCATGCATTCATTCATATCACATCAGTGCATTTGTACTTCTTTTTCTATAAAATAAAAAATCCAAAAACATGTATTGCTTTTTCATTCCTACTCCTACATGTACATTGAGGACAATGTCCAAAATAAAGTGGGGGATGGGAATTTATATTCCAAAAACACATAAAAATTGAAAAATTTTGAAAAATACAAAAACATGTCTTTTTATTTCATAAAATCAAAAACCATAAAAATTTGAAAAATGCAAAAAGCCAAAAAAACGTTTATTTCCTTTGTAGTGTAGTCTTGTTTGTATATATTGTGTTTGTTCATCCTTTTCACATTGACCGACTACGCCACATCCGAGACATGAGGATATTGAAGACCGCATGGTATGATCTTTCCAATCTCCTTTTTCCTCTTTATGTTAATGACTATGTGGCTTTATTTTGATTGATGCGGTATAAACAAAGTGATTGTAGGATTGCATTTAGATTATATGGCATACTAGTTGGTAGAAGCATATGCATTAGGTTGTATAAATGTTAGTTGCATCATGGCATGTAGTTTGCATGGTTAGGAAAAATTTTGTGAAAACATCTATTTGGGAAACTTGACAAGTGTATATAGGCCCTTATAGATACTTTTTCTTCTTGAGACTTTGCTTGTTAGAATACTTGTAAAACACCCTAGGATGTAGCATGCTAGTATCCTTTGACCCATGGATTAAGGCCTAGTCAAGAGTACCTTGTGGTGTGATAACTCCTTGGCTACCGTTTATTCCAAGGTGACCCTTGAAACCATGCAACCATCATCCATGTTCTACCACATTTTGTCATCAAAAAGGGAATGGGCACAAAAATTGTTCAAATTTTGAGTTCAAGAATTGAAATGAAAAAAGAAAAAAAAAATTTGCAATTGCATCAAAAGAAAAGATGAGTAACAAAAATGAAAACTCCTATGCTTCAAATATAAGCACCCTCACTACAAATGGGTTGACTTTGAAAATGTTCAAAAAGAAATGCAAGAAAAAGTTGAAATTGTCAAGTGTTGAAAATGTCAAACATCAAAATGGCAAAAAGAAAGTGTTCTCAAGTGTTAATGCCACAAGAAATTGGGGGGAAAAAACAACAACAAAAGCAAACTCCCAAATGAAACTCAAATACTATTGATCCCTTTTTCCATCGTATCCACTTTTGTGCGTGGTAGAGAGGGGACGACCCTTCTTCTTGTCTAGGCAAGAAGGGGAATTCCGCGATCCTCCAGTGTTTTTAACACCATAGGGAGTCTACTCTTGACGAAAGCATTTAACGATTGAGGACAAAGGTACCCTAGCTTGACACAACTTGGAGGTGATTTATTAGTATCCTCCTAGGCTTAGTAACTTGAATAAATTGTATCTATAATGGAATGTGTACCCTTAGATTGTTTCCCTTGTAGATAATTTCTGCCACTTAGATGAGGAAAGTTGCTATTCATTTTTGTAGATGCATCCATTACTTGTTTTTGTGTGCTTAATGCTTGGATGTATCGCCATTTTGAGAAGCCCCATGCACCTTGCCTTGCAAGAAGGCATTCTACCTCATGGATGTCTTGTTGTGAGTTGAAGGGGCGGAGTGAGGCCCGCTAATTATCTCACATCGGTTATATTAGTATGATAGTTTAAATAAAGGTCTAGTTCTAGTCACCACTTTACTCGGGACGAGTAAAGGTTCGGTTTGGGGATATTTGATGTGACCAATATTTGCGCACATTTAGTCCCCTAATTGAGCCTATTTTGCATACTATTATAACATTTCATAGCCATTTTATCCGTCAAATGCTTTCTATTTTGCTTTCCTAGTGCATTTCGTATGTTTTGTAGGAAAGAAGGTAATTAGGCGGAAATTCCCGTCTCCCGTGCATATTTAGAAGCTTCTTGAAGATCTTGGAAGGACTAGTATGAATAGGAGGCAATAATGATGACCAAGGAAGTAGGAATAAGGAGTATATAGAGGGATCATAAGCTAAAAAGCAAGGATGACGAGAAGAAAGTCAATGCAAGAAGAAATTGCTCGGAACCCAAACCAAGAGTTGCTTATTTGGCTCTAAAAGTATGCTAGATGAAACAGCGTTGAAAAATCAAGTGATCTAGGCTTTTGAATCACTCCAATAGGAGTCCGGATGAGAAAATGACGTCCGTTTTACAATCCGAGATCAAACAAAGAAGTTGTCCGCCAATCCGCTCGTCCCGAGACTCAAGACGCTCGTCCCCTGAGACAAGACGCTCGTCCCCCCCTCTAGGATGCTTGACTTGAAGCCTTGTGATACGAGCGTCCCGTGCTCAAGACGCTCGTCTTGAGGCCTTGTGATCCGAGCGTCTCGAGACCAATCCGCTCGGATTCCTTTCCAGTGCAGACCGTCCCTCAACTAAGCCGCTCGGGATGAGTATGTTTTCTGGAGACCGCCAAAACGGAGATGAGCATCTCCTTGGAGAGGAGCATTTCCTCAACTCAATAATTAGCATTGTTATTTACTAATCTACCCTTGCTTAACCTAATTATATACTACTATATATACCCCATTTGTAAAGCTCTCTTAAAAAAGTTTTCTTAGATTAAATCAACTTTCCTTAGATTAGATTAGGAGTAGATTAGAATAGATTATCCTTTAATCTTTCCATAACTTACACATTAATCTTTCCTTAATTATTGTTCAAGTTTATTATCCAAGTTTATTATTGGGTAATTGAAGATTATTGGGTTATTATTGGAGAATTGGCAACTCTTCATCAATCAATCAAGTTTTCTTCTATTACTCTTTGCTTTATTATTTGGATCATCTTAAGTTGGTATAATTCTTTTACCTTTCACTCCTTATTGTTTATTTCCTCATTCTCTTATCATGTTTACACTTGTTGTGATGATTGACACTATTAATGACATGTTTACCATGATAATAAGTGAGTAGTCTCTTAACTAGGATTAGTGGGTAATTAGGGAAAACCAACATGGGATTAATCATGCTCAATTTAATATGTTTTCATAATTAGTTTGCTTGCTTGTTGTGATGTCAACCTATGCACATGTTATGTTTGATGAAATGCTAAGCCTATGAATCCTTATATTTTTTACCCATCTCTTACCTTTTCAACAAGACTTGTAAGACATAAACCAACTCGAGTCTTTTTAGACCATGCATAGAAGTTGAATAGGAGAAAAGTAAGTCGACTTGTAGGTGTTGTACAATCTAATCGATTCGGCTCCGGGACCCAACTCTTCCTATGAACCGTAAGACATAGACCAACTCGGTTCCTCCACAATATTAATTGCCTGCAACTTTGTAAACATATTTGTATGATCACACCATGAATCCCCTATGACCCCATGATATCCTAGTACTTTTAGCCAATTGTTTACATCTCTTAGTTTATTACTTTGTTAACTAGTGTAGTTCCCGTGCTATAACACGGTACTTTTTAGATTTATTTTATAAAGAGATATTATCAATTAAATTATTTGCATAAATGAAGTATACTTTTAATTTAATGTTATAATCTACTAAATATAATATTAATAAGAGGTGAAAAAAAAGTTTACTATCATAAGAAGACATTTTAAGTTAAGTTATTTTTTTACTATTAAAAATAACACAATAACTTTATACCGTTACATGCAACTAATTTATGACATTAATAGTACAATTATTAAGCTAGTTGTATAATTTTATTAAAACGCGTATTGACCTTAAAACGAAAAGTAGTAAAAACTATTCCTCGCGTCGAAAAAGACAATTTACGAATTATTAAAATAATGTTTTCACTTTTTTATTTCTAATAGAAAATACATAAGTGTTTTTACATCCTTCAAAAAATAGTCCATATTACTAAGACAAAAATTTACATAATAAATAACTGATGATTTCTTACAAAAGAGGTAACATATAAATATAATATAAATTTAAATTTATACGAAATCAAGTTCACTCATCTAGCTTATAATATGACATGTAGAGTCCAAAAATATGGGCTATTAATAACTTTTACTTTGATAGATGAGATAGAAAAAGTGGGCTACGTATAAGGTCCACAATTTACAATTCATCAAATCTTGTTGTGTTAGTAGTATCTAGAAAAATAGGCCCAATTAAGAAGAAGTTTCTTTAGGCGGGAAAAATAAGAGAATTTTTATTCTCTTAGTAGTAGAGGGATTTCATTAGTTTAGAACACAACTATAAATCCCATCAATTGTGACACTAGCATAAATTGAGATAGATAGACTTAGAACCCAAAGCACACCGTCCCATGGATTGACCTCGACTTAACCACTAACTAGTTATTTGTTGAGATTATAAATATATTTGATTGGGCGTACAATGACACGCTCACGTCACTGCCTTGGCAGGTTTGGCTCATGGAGCGTTAGCGGTTGATCGAGCCCCCAGCTAATGCACCTGCGTACCATGCTCGGTCGATTGCGATGAGGACCAGACTCTATATGGTAGACTTCACTCGAGTTTGTAACTATTGGGAGAACAATCTCAAGAATGAGGATGGTCCCTTATCAGGTGGGTGGTGCCATGGTGGCATCTCAAGTCAGTTACTAGAGTTTCGTCTTTGGATCCTTCTCGATCGGTACGCATTCCTGGCTTGGAATTCATGGTATGCATCTTCCCGGAGAGAATGATGAGGCAGGTAGGCCTTAAATAGAAGATTCCTAAGCTTGATACTGTTCCTCAGACTGCGCTGGCACATACTGCCGAGAGTCGTAGAGGATGGGCTCTCAGATGGGCTGAGAGAAACATGTGGTTCCTACATTCTTCGGTTAGTTCATTATGGGTATCAGATTCCTATTTGCAGTGGAGGAAGGCTACTACTCCTAAGGAACGCGAGAAGTTGAGGAAACACAAGCCTGTTGACTACAAGATACGTGAGGTAGCGAAGGAGAATCAGAAGTACTTGACTGAGGGGGGGAAGAAGCTGGATTCCGAGTTGTTCATCCGTCGAAGAAACCGAAGACTTCTCCTGTCGTAGAGATGGTAGCTGATCGAAATGGTAAAGCTAGATCGCGAGAGAGACCTTTGGTGATTAGATCCGAGATAGCACAGGAGCGCCCGGCTCGTGGTCGAGATAAAAAATATGACAAAAACGACAAAGGCAAGGGAAAGATGGAATAATAGCCTAAGTCGTAGTATTATTTATTATTATTATTATTTGTACTAGATGGTGGGGTTTTTAGAATCCTAGCCTATTTTTTTTAGCATTTTTATATTATGTGGCGTATTATTATTAAATGAATAAAAGATTAATTAGTTATGAAACTATGGCGATTTCCCTTTCATTACTCTTGTCGAATTTCAAATGCAAATGCAAATGTCCTTCTTTTTACATTTAAAATAATGGGTTTTGTCCTATGAAGGATTACCTACGTATTCATTTTAAAAATGAAATCAAACCCTTGCGTGTAGTTCAAGTAAATGTAAAAGAATAATTGTTCTAAGCAAGAGCTTGTAGCGAACTAGAAAATGAGCATGAGCACAATTCAATTAATTTGATAATATGAGGATGACGAATTGTCAAAAAGCAAGAGCAAAGTGACATGAGCTTTATTTCAGCGGGCCAGGGGCCGTTTTTTATTTCGTATCGCATGAGCGACACGTGGGGTCACGCGTGGCGCGTTTTTGTCCTATTCTAGGCATAGTATCGTTTCAGTTGGTCGAGGTTAGTTGGGTTGGCAAATTCATTCCCATCTAGGTCTGTGATTATAACCGCACCCCCCGGAAGTATGGACTTGCCCAAGAATGGTCCGGCCCAGTTGGGTTTGAACTTTCCTCGTGGATCGACAGGTAAAAGAGCTCTAACTGATTTGAGAACTAAGTCTCCTTCTTTGATGTTTCTAGGCTTAACCCTTTTGTTGAAGGCTCGTTTGATACGTGCCTGATATGTTTGCACATTATCTAATGCGCGCAATCTTCGTTCATCCAAGAGGATGAGTTCTTCATATCTATCTCTTTTCCAATCGGCTTCTGGAATTTGACTTTCGAGTAGAATGCATAAGGACGGCATCTCTAGTTCAACTGGTTACACAGCTTCCATGCCGTAAGTCAAATAGAAAGGAGTAGCCCTAGTGGGCATCTTAACGGATGTGCGATATCCCCATAAGGCGAATAGTATCTTACTTGGCCAATCTTGATAATTATAGATCATTTTCTTGAGGATTGTGACAACATTCTTGTTGGCTGCCTCTACCGCACCATTAGTTTGTTGTCTATACGGCGAGGAATAGTGGTGCTTGATTTTGTACTTGGCTAGCAATTGTTCAGTTTTAGCTTGGAAATGTGACCCATTATCACTAATGATCTCATGTGGGCAACCATATCGACAGATGATATTGGTTTGTATGAACTTTGCCACATTCTTGGCTGTAAGACTAGTGTAAGATGCTGCTTCTACCCATTTGGTGAAATAGTCGATAGCCACCAAAATGAAACAGTGACCTCCTGTTTCGGCTGGGGTGATCTTCCCGATGATGTCGATTCCCCAAGCAGAAAATGGCCAAGGAGATGTCATGGTGTAGAGTAGTGAAGGAGGGACGTGTTGCACATTCCCAAAGATTTGGCAGTTGTGACAATGTCTGACATATTTAATGCAATCGGATTCCATTGTGGTCCAATAATATCCTAAATGCGGTTTATTTGCCATCATTGGTCCACTCATGTGAGGGCCACATTCTCCATCATGGACTTCTTACCTTACCTTCTGTGCCTGTGAATGATCAAGGCAACGCAAGACTACACCAAGAGGTGTTCTTTTATACAATTCTCCTTGCATAAGGACGTATTGAGAGGCGAGTAGGCGTATAGCACGTTGTCCTCTCTTATCCAAATCTGGTGGATAGGTGCCATTGAGCTTGAAGTTTAGAATGGCTTGAAACCAAGGTTCCCCTGGGTTTTCTTCTTCATCTGTGATTTGGTAACATAGGCTGGTTCCGACCGTTGTTCGATGCATAAAGGCATTTCCACCATATCATCTGGCATATTAATCAGAGATACAAGTTTTGCAAGAGTGTCTGCAAACTGATTTTCTTCTCGAGGTAGGTGTAGATAAGTCACTTGATCGAAAAATTGGGCAACTTGGTCTATCCTGGCCTGATAGGGTGCTATACTTTCACTCCGAATTTTCCAAGATCCCGTAATTTGGTTGATGATCAAGGATGAATCTCCGTGAACTCAAAGATTCTTGATGCCTAAGCCTACTGCCGCTTGTAGCCCAATGAGGCAAGCTTCGTATTCTGCTGCGTTATTTGTCACCTCGAAGTCGAGTTTGACAGAGAGTGGTGTATGCTCGCCTTCAGGAGAAATGAGCAATACTCCTATTCTAAATCCTCTTAGATTCGATGCTCCATCAAAATAAAGGTCCCAAGAATCTACATTGGTTTTAAATATATCCTCATACGGAAATGACCATGTGTCTATTGCTTGGTTGTCGTTGATGGGATTTTCTGCGAAGAATTTGGCGACGGCACGCCCTTTTATAACCTTCAGAGGTACGTATTTGAGATCGAAATCTGAGAGCATTAAGGTCCATCTTGCCAAGTGTCCATTGAGAACGGGTTTTTCGAAGAGGTATTTCACAGGATCCATTTTGGAGTACACCTTGACAGAATAGCTAAGCATGTAATGGCGTTGTGGACAAGGCCCTCGGGAACTGCGTCCGCGGGATCCACACCAGGCATAATCGACTCGAGGTTCTTTCGAATCGAATTAAGACAAATTAGAGTCGCCACCAAGTTTTTTGGGAACTTGGAACCGTTCAAGTCAACTTTACACCTTTTATCGAAAAGCATAAAGCCAATCGACCACGAGTGATTAAAGATAAAGACTTGTACCCTATATCACTCGATTTGAATGACTCTCGTAATCCAATGGTATTTAGACGGATCCACAAACCATAGATCTTGAGTAAGGGGTGAGGGTACGTGTTGGGAAGCCCATAAGGACACCCAACCCCGCCCGTCGATAACGGCCTCTACTAAGTCAAGTGTCGGAGTTCAAACAAGGTCATAGCTACTACGATATATGAAATGCAAACATCGTTTTAAAACCCTAACATGTGACAACAATTTCTATGTCGTTTAATGCATGAATACTAACTTTGTCAAAGTTGTTTTAGCATGTTGGTTGATTGATCTAAGCAACATACAAATGAAAGCAAACAAGGCTTAGGGGGAATGGGGGAGCCGTTGGGATCTACCTATTACAAACCAGGCATTTCATGCCGACACAACAATAGATTAAAGATACAACTCGATCTAAATACAATTGCTACATACGTAACTATAAACGACACAATACATGGCCGTTTGGCCTAGAAAACCGTGCACAAGGGGGGGGGTGACTCACGGCCTACATGACACACGGCCTTGGGTCACTCCTCGTAATGCGTGCTTTCACTTAATCCCATCGAATTAGACATAGGGCTACGCACCAAAGCATGCATTAGCATAAACCGGGCCATGTTGCTTTAAACAACATGCGGTTTACTACGCTCCTACAAGCATTGGGGAACAACCGTCTAACCAAACAAGACTAAGGTTTTTAGAAATCATTTGACTCGATAAAAGAAAACAAACTTGAAAGATTACAACTCGACGAGCAAACGATAAATTACAAGCTATCAAACGACAAAGAACGAAAGATATAAAACAAACGAGACAAAGAGAAGCATGACCAAACCCCACGGCCTAAAGCCACGGCCATAGACACGGCTACCCTAGTTCCTAGGTCGGGTTCATTAGTTAGATGGATTTGCAAAGCGATACAGGAGATACATTAGAAAACGATGATAAAAAAAGGTCAGAAAGCTTCGCTTAAGATCGAGTGTTCCACGCGGCCCCAAAGGGGTTGAATTAGGTCAAGTTTGCAAATTAAGTTAACTCATCGAGTGTTAATAAGAAGGTGCTAATCACGCACTCTTATACTAGCGAGAAATTAGGTGAAAGAGAAGGATGCGTTCAATTATTTACGGAATTGTTAGTTGATTTTTAAAGCTATGTCAATGCACCCTAATGTGTCTAATTAGGTTATTAAATTAAATTAATGTCATCTAAATACGTCATAGGTTAACAATCAGAGGTTAAACTAACATAAAACGGGTCCTAGGGTATGTCGAATTGGCCGAAATAACAAAGGGGTCAAAAGCGAAGAGCGAAGTTAGAAACTCGTTTTATTTATGCCCTACCTTGAACACGAGGATATGTAAATGAGACGGGGGTGTACGACCGACAGAAGGAGCGGTTTCTTTTCCCATCTTAAGTCAACGCGGGTGTTCATGGTGGTACTTTAACTCATACTCGGACTAACTAGTTTCATAGTTAATTTAAAACAATCGATAAACAAACGAAAAAACAAACAAAAAAAGACAATAAAAACGAGCATAAAACAAATGAAATAAAAGGGAGAAGAGGAGGATTTGATGCACCCTCAACCTACATGTATCGTTGACACCGTCTTGGGTCGTAATCGATGGTAGATTTTATCTCGAGAGGCCGTCGTCGACGAAGAGCAAAGCAAACACGCGTTTTGGAAACTTTCTGGACAGCGATTTTCAAACGATGATATCTCCCTCGTTTCACGACGAAAATTCGATTTGAAAGATGTTTTGAAAACTAGAAAGAGAGTAGAACAGGAATCTTAAAGCAACCCCTGCTCGTTTTGGATTATTGGGCACGAAAAACGAGCACAAACAGAACTGGACAGACAAAGAATAAACCGCAAAACAAGAGTGTTATTTCACTCTGTTTTTCGAGGGATTTCGTGTACTCTCAAGGGCAATTTGGCTCGTAAATCTTTGTCTAATGTGTAGATGGATGTTATGTGGTTAATTAGAAACAAGAAACTCGAGTTTTTATGGAGGTTTGATGGAGGAACGAAAGGGTTTTCGAAGAGGACACACAAACAGTTTCAGTTTGTGTGTCGGTTTTGTTTAGGGTTTTTGAAGGATGTTTAGGGTTTGTTTCTGAGGTTTAAAGCTTGTGGGTGATGGTTGGATGTATGGAGAACTTAGAGGAATGAATATATGGTGAAGGGGTGGTATTTATAAGGAGTTAAAGTAGGTTAAAAGAGAGGGAGAGGCAATCGGGCTTCATCCCGTATGGCTGCTGTCCAGCAGGTTTTGTGAGGGTTTGAGGGTGGTTTTCTTGGTGATTAAGCTAGGATAATATGGGTAGGATACTAGGGTATGGGTTAGGGTTAATGGGTACGGGTTTTGGTAGTGTTTGGAGCGGGTTTTGGGCTCGGGATTGAGCTGCCAAAACAGGGGGGCTGCTCGTTTGTTGCGGGCTGTTTGGGACGATTTGGGATGGAATTTTGGGCCGTGGATAGGGGGTTCGAACAAGGGTGGATGGGTATAAGCTTGGGTGGGTTAGTGTACTCGAGATTCGTGCCAATTCGCAAAAGAAACGGGCTCAAAAACTGAGCTAAAATCGAGCTCAAAAACACACGGTTGAAACGAGTTTTCTTCGCTTTTAAATCGATTTTTCAAATCAATTAACCCATTAAAATAAATGACTTTTCAAATCAAATATACTCATAAAATGATTTTTCAAATCAATTATTTATTTTATTTTCAATAAAATAAACTTGGGAAAATAAAATTCAAATTAAATTAAATTGAAATCACTTTAAAAAAAGCTTTAATTTAAATATCATTTAAATTAATAAAATGAACTCACTAAAAAACATTAATTTAAATATCATTTAAATTAATAAAATACTTCATCGACGACGCCCATTCTACCTCGTAAAACGAGCTCCAAATAATGACAATGACAACTAAAGAATACATGTGTCCTATCATCATCGGGTGTTTGTCGGGTTCTCTATAAATTCCAATATCGACGGATACGGGTATCTACAGAGCCCCCACTTTGACTGAGGCTTGGACAAGGCGAAAGTCAAAGTATACCCCAGTCCCTCTCGACCCGAGGATTCTTCGGTCGTTTATAGTCCATTAGACTTGCGTATATAAGCTCGCCAGCCATAAGAAGAGATCATACCTGAAACTTCGTTGGGGATTAACTCTTGCTTCTGTTGCGTCAAATTGTCATCATTGGTCATCGACCCATAAATTGCATATATGGTGGGTTGAGCCTTATCCTTAGGCGCCTACGTATCCGTTTCTGACGGAATCAAACTCGCGTCGTAGTTCGGAATCGCCGACACATGCCCAAAGTTTATCATCTCACGGGCGTATGTCCAAAATTCATCATCTGCTGACATTTGCCCAAAACTTATCATCTGCTGGCGCTTGTCCGAATGGGACGGGACTTTCCAAGGAGGTTGCCGCCGCTTTCATCATTTGCTTTCAGCTACGGAATTCTTCCATTTTATACTCTTGTATTGAATTGAATTCTGAGTGGATGTCATCCTTTTCATCTTGATAATGGTCTCTGAAGCCAACGGCTTCAAAGCCCCCAGTTTGCAATGGCTCTAAAGTCGAAGACTTTAGAACCCCCAGTTGAAGCATATCCTGTTATATATTTGAAACATAGAAAATGTACGAGCAATAATCATCACTTAAGCACATTTGGATCATCGATCTTGAAATTGGATCATTTGAAAGGTTGGGTCATCGACCCGAAAATTGAATTTGAAAATTTTGAAAAACTGGGCCATCGACCCGAAGTTTGAATTTGACATCACTTGGAATGTTGGGTCATCAACCCGAAATTTGAGTTTGAAAGACTGGGTCATCGACCCGAAAATTGAATTTGAAATTTTTGAATGATTGGGCCATCGACCCGCAAAGATTCTACTACTTGGATCATCTATCCACAATTCGCAAAAAGTTTTTGGAATTTTGAAATTTTGAAATTTTGGAATCGAACCTTGATGGGTGAGCATGGAACATGACACAGACACTCTGTTTGACTCGTAAACAACGTGGGCGTAGCCCGCTACCGTAAAACAAAAAAGGAAAATAAAACCGTAAGTGTACACGGGTTTTAATTCAATTATTGACTTGTTGGGGGTAGAAATGTAAATTGGCCGATCCGGCGCACCAAAAGATGGCAAATAGGAATCACAAGGCCATCGGACTTGAGACACAGATATCGTATGGCATGGGCGTGCTCCCAAGGGCACATGGGAACCAAGATCACTTGGTATTGACAAGGTGGATTAAACTCACGGAGCAACAACGTTGGCTTCGCCCGACACTAAACACAGACTGATCTTATGAAAGCACTTAGACATCACACATCACTCTTGTTGGGAACATTTTGTCACTCTTCTCCTCGCCTCCTTTCTTTTCAGCGAGTTTCATCATTTCTTGCCACCGCCTTCTTTCTTTTCAGCGGGCTTTTACTATTTTTTCTTCCACGCCTTCTTTCTTTTCAGCGGGTTTTTCATATTTTCTGTTCCCAACACAAACCCACATCTATGTGCCTCAGCATCTTTGCCTAAACCGTTAGATAAAGCTCATTCTGAGACTTGATACTATTCATCTGAACCTATATCCTTATCCTAGCCTACATCGAGTGCTAAGACCGACTCAAACAAAGGTGGCTTCATTTGGACTTGGTTAAGACCCGTAAGAAACCGACAAGATGACAACTTGGTTGATGGGTGGATTGAATCCCTTATTCTGAAGGACTGCCTACGTATTCGCGTGGAGCGAAATCAAATCCGACGTAGTTCGATCAAGGTGCATAAACTTGGCATTTTTATTGTGTGTACACACTCGAAGGTTTCACCTAAGGTATCATGTCGTATCCCATTCTAGCCTATAAGGTACCGTTGTATCCCGTGTCTAGGGTTAGGTGTAAAAGGCTTGGATCCTTTGGGATGTGGAGCTTGGTAATAAAAAGTTGGAATGGTTGACCATCATTCTGAAGGTTGGTTTTGTGGTGCTAAGGCCAATGGTTATGGCTTATAACGTGGTTGGAAATGGTGTCTCAGATTTGATGAAACCCGAGTACAAATGGGTTGGAAAATGATGTGGGTTCAAATTTCCATGTCTGGACCCTAAAGGCTAGATATAACAACACAAGCGGAATGATTCTCAAAATTCCCGACTATCCCCTTGTAACTGTCTCAGGAAGGACTTAGGGGTAAAGAGGTTACTACTTAAGCTTTTGGGCTTCGCCCAATGAACTTAAACTATGGGTGCTTGACTTGACTTCTGGCTTCCGTAACTTCGACATTCAACCAAAAGCGTTCTGCAAAGACTTCAACATCTTTTTTTCTTTTCCTTTTTCTTTCATCACTTTTCTTTTTTCATTTTTTCATTTTTTTCATTTTTCCAATTTTTCTCTTTTTCTCATTTTTTCATTCTTTTTCATCTTTTTTTTTTCTTGGAAAATGATCTTCTATTCATTCTCTTAGTCATAAATGGATACACCTTGAAAACTGGGCTTCGCCAACTAATTTGGGTAGAAACTAACAATTCTGTGTTAGAACGGGTTGATATCTTCTCTCTTCGAGATGGGATGATTTTGTTGGGGAAAAGGCTTGCCTTCCATCATCGATAGGGGAAACAAGGAGCTAGTCCGGGTTTGTCATAGAATCATCTAAAAGCTTGTCACAAACATTGGTTCAGATGGAGGTTTTCTACCACCAGACATTGAATAGGTAAAGGAATCAAACACGGGATCCTAGTGTACTTTACATTATGAAACGAGACATATTTCCACCCCAGGGATGCCTTTGAGTGTGTTGTGCGTTTTATCATGCTTTCGGAATGATTGAGGATTAGAGACCAGACATATTTGGAAACGAAACTGGAACTTTTTTATTGGAAAGGCAAATGCTTAACAGACTCGAAGGAACGATTCCCAGGACACACCCTAGGTCATCGCGGGAAAAACGACTCGACTTCAAAAAAAAGAAAGTTCTAGACTCGACTCGACTAAGATAAGAAAACAGATCCCGACTCATAATTTTCAAATCTGGTCTTGAGCTTTCTCTTGTTCAGCTGTCAGCTTAGATGCCCGGCTCTGGTCCTTGATCCCTTTGATGGTCTGCCTCCATCCCGAGGTAGTCCTCTGAGGATCTACGCCAGTGATGAAGGTTGGTGAATCGAATTGTCTTTTATTAACTTCGTTAATGAGAGGAGTACATTCTAGAGCAAGACTCCCGACTTGAATTTCATTCTTCGGGTTTAGCAAGAATTCAAAGCAATCCGCAAATATCTTCCCGATAAACACCACTTTCAAGTGACATGGGCGGATAAGATGGGAATAATCGACATTGTCTTCGACAGAAACAAAGTTGGCGTGATCGCCAAATGGATTGGTGATGTTATTGGGTTTAACAGTTGGGATCGGGAATGTTCCATTCTCAATCATGTCTTGGATTTCGTGCTTCGATCTAAAGCACTTTTCGATCGTGTCCCTTCCCTTGATGGAAAGCACAGTAGGCATTTGGTTTATACCATTTACCTTGTTGATCAGCGGGAGGGTCCGGAGTTGGACCAATAGGCTTCAGCTTTCCTTGGGCTATGAGCCTTTGGAGAGCGTATGTATAAGTGCATCCGATATCGGTGAATGCCCTAGGTGTTTGGCGTTGCGACTTCTTCGATTGCCCTTCTAAGAGATTGATGGCTTCATCAATATGGGTCGTTGCTAGGACCTTGGCCTTAGACGATGAGGCCCCTTGGTACCCTTTCGGCTTTTCAACATCTGTCATTCTGACATCATCTTCTACTTTTATCCCGATTCTTATCAATTCTTTGAAAGAGCCAAAATTCTGGTATTTCAGAGCATTACGGTAAACAGGTCGTAAATTCTTCACGAACTTATCTACCATTTCGACTTCATCAGGCTTCTTAGCTAGTTTCACGCTTTCAGCGCGCCATCTTGCGAGGAATTCAGTAAAGCCCTCTTTTTCCTTCTGTGTCATTACTTCCAAAGTCCTTATGTTGGTTTGAATCTCAACATTGTCGATAGTGCTTACGTAACTCTACCGTAATATCTTCGAAAGTGGGGAAGTTCTTAAGGTCAAGATTATAGAACCACGCCTTCGGGTGTTCATCCGTAGATTGGGCAAAGATTTCGAGAGAGCATGTCAAAGGTACTCCCTTCAGTGCTAAGTACCCTTTATAGGCCTTAACATGGTGGACTGGATCTTCGGTGCCCTTGAACTTTGGGATGTCAGTGAGTACCATATTCGTGGGCAACTTATCTGAATCGGGGCATAGGCCCTAGCATTCTCATAGTGAATGTTCTTCCCCTCGGAGAGTTTCAAACGGTCTTCGATGAACTTGAACCGTTTCTCCGGATCGAGTCGAGTGGGGTAGATGGAGGGGAATCTTCACACAGCTTAGATTCGATTGCATCCATTCGGGTCATCATGAGGTTCACGGCCTCAGTGAGCTTGTTAACAGCATCTTCCATTGCTTGACGTCGGGTTTTTGGCGGCCTTTCTACAAGAAAACCCCGTACTAAGTCAATATTTAAAGTAAGAGCCCCTGCACACTTAAGGACACGACCCCAACTTGACTCAAACAAAGACTTGACTTGAGATTGACTAAACAAGGTTTCGACTCACGGTTTGAATTAGACATCGGTTCATTTTAGACTCGACAAAACGACATGACTCAAACTGTCACAACTCGATTCTAAAATGGACTTGGTGTGACTAAACCCGTGATTGGGCTAACATAGCCCATGGGTTCGAGTGAAACGTCCTAAATGGCCTAGCCTGGACGTTTTTTGTGGACTATCCTAGACCAAAAGGTCGACCAACATGACTCGAAGCCCAAGAGGTGAGCTTGGGTGACCCAACAAGGTCGTGTTCTAGACTCTTAGAACGAAACATACTCGGCCTAACACGGCCACGACCCGGACATGACTCGACGCATTTCATGCTTGGTTGAGGTTCGAGAGGCATTTTGGATTGGTTTTGAAAAAAAATGAAAGATTGATTCGAAAATGAGATTTGAAATGGGCAGCATGCCGGCTATAAAAGCTCATTTTGGGCCGAAAATTCTAGTCCTATTTGGGCAGCATTTCGCGTTTTTAAAACCATGCTATTTTGAAAGTAAGTTGTTCAAAAGTTCGGTTTTGAAAAGGACATGGGAAATTTCGAAAAAGACTCGGGAAAACAAATTGCACATTGTCATTCTCATGTTGTAAGGATGTATGCTCCTAGACATCTCTAAGTCTCGGCAAGTCTTCTACAAGAAGGTCTATGCCCTCCATCCTTTTGCGGTCTTATAGAGCAAGGTGTCTTAAGGTAAAGTACCTAGAATATCGTCCCCACCATCAAGAACCACGCGAGGCGAAGTGGAAGCGAGCAATGTGCAACTTCCTAGCATAGTGGGACGTCGCCCCCCACGCATCACGAAGAAACGCTGGGACGGCCCGGGCAAGTCCTTAAGGGTTTATGCATGAATCGTAGCACTATGAGTAATGTTTTACTTTCCAACACTTTCTTTTCAAGTTTCACCTCGGAGGAAAAGACCCTAGAAACACAGTGTAACTAGTCCTCTTTTCCCCAAATGGAGTCGCCAAATCGTGGGACAAGGCCCTCGGAATCTGCGTCCGCGGGATCCACACTATGCATAATCGACTCGAGGTTCTTTCGAATCGAATTAAGACAAATTAGAGTCGCCACCAAGTTTTTTGGGAACTTGGAACCGTTCAAGTCAACTTTACACCTTTCATCGAAAAGCATAAAGCCAATCGACCACGAGTGATTAAAGATAAAGACTTGTACCCTATATCACTCGATTTGAATGACTCTCGTAATCCAATGGTATTTAGACGGATCCACAAACCATAGATCTTGAGTAAGGGGTGAGGGTACGTGTTGGGAAGCCCATAAGGACACCCAACCCCGCCCGTCGATAACGGCCTCTACTAAGTCAAGTGTCGGAGTTCAAACAAGGTCATAGCTACTACGATATATGAAATGCAAACATCGTTTTAAAACCCTAACATGTGACAACAATTTCTATGTCGTTTAATGCATGAATACTAACTTTGTCAAAGTTGTTTTAGCATGTTGGTTGATTGATCTAAGCAACATACAAATGAAAGCAAACAAGGCTTAGGGGGAATGGGGGAGCCGTTGGGATCTACCTATTACAAACCAGGCATTTCATGCCGACACAACAATAGATTAAAGATACAACTCGATCTAAATACAATTGCTACATACGTAACTATAAACGACACAATACATGGCCGTTTGGCCTAGAAAACCGTGCACAAGGGGGGGGTGACTCACGGCCTACATGACACACGGCCTTGGGTCACTCCTCGTAATGCGTGCTTTCACTTAATCCCATCGAATTAGACATAAGGGCTACGCACCAAAGCATGCATTAGCATAAACCGGGCCATGTTGCTTTAAACAACATGCGGTTTACTACGCTCCTACAAGCATTGGGGAACAACCGTCTAACCAAACAAGACTAAGGTTTTTAGAAATCATTTGACTCGATAAAAGAAAACAAACTTGAAAGATTACAACTCGACGAGCAAACGATAAATTACAAGCTATCAAACGACAAAGAACGAAAGATATAAAACAAACGAGACAAAGAGAAGCATGACCAAACCCCACGGCCTAAAGCCACGGCCATAGACACGGCTACCCTAGTTCCTAGGTCGGGTTCATTAGTTAGAAGGATTTGCAAAGCGATACAGGAGATATATTAGAAAACGATGATAAAAAAAGGTCAGAAAGCTTCGCTTAAGATCGAGTGTTCCACGCGGCCCCAAAGGGGTTGAATTAGGTCAAGTTTGCAAATTAAGTTAACTCATCGAGTGTTAATAAGAAGGTGCTAATCACGCACTCTTATACTAGCGAGAAATTAGGTGAAAGAGAAGGATGCGTTCAATTATTTACGGAATTGTTAGTTGATTTTTAAAGCTATGTCAATGCACCCTAATGTGTCTAATTAGGTTATTAAATTAAATTAATGTCATCTAAATACGTCATAGGTTAACAATCAGAGGTTAAACTAACATACAACGGGTCCTAGGGTATGTCGAATTGGCCGAAATAACAAAGGGGTCAAAAGCGAAGAGCGAAGTTAGAAACTCGTTTTATTTATGCCCTACCTTGAACACGAGGATATGTAAATGAGACGGGGGTGTACGACCGACAGAAGGAGCAGTTTCTTTTCCCATCTTAAGTCAACGCGGGTGTTCATGGTGTTACTTTAACTCATACTCGGACTAACTAGTTTCATAGTTAATTTAAAACAATCGATAAACAAACGAAAAAACAAACAAAAAAAGACAATAAAAACGAGCATAAAACAAATGAAATAAAAGGGAGAAGAGGAGGATTTGATGCACCCTCAACCTACATGTATCGTTGACACCGTCTTGGGTCGTAATCGATGGTAGATTTTATCTCGAGAGGCCGTCGTCGACGAAGAGCAAAGCAAACACGCGTTTTGGAAACTTTCTGGACAGCGATTTTCAAACGATGATATCTCCCTCGTTTCACGACGAAAATTCGATTTGAAAGATGTTTTGAAAACTAGAAAGAGAGTAGAACAGGAATCTTAAAGCAACCCCTGCTCGTTTTGGATTATTGGGCACGAAAAACGAGCACAAACAGAACTGGACAGACAAGAATAAACCGCGAAAACAGAGTGTTATTTCACTCTGTTTTTCGAGGGATTTCGTGTACTCTCAAGGGCAATTTGGCTCGTAAATCTTTGTCTAATATGTAGATGGATGTTATGTGGTTAATTAGGAACAAGAAACTCGAGTTTTTATGGAGGTTTGATGGAGGAACGAAAGGGTTTTCGAAGAGGACACACAAACAGTTTCAGTTTGTGTGTCGGTTTTGTTTAGGGTTTTTGAAGGATGTTTAGGGTTTGTTTCTGAGGTTTAAAGCTTGTGGGTGATGGTTGGATGTATGGAGAACTTAGAGGAATGAATGTATGGTGAAGGGGTGGTATTTATAAGGAGTTAAAGTAGGTTAAAAGAGAGGGAGAGGCAATCGGGCTTCATCCCGTATGGCTGCTGTCCAGCAGGTTTTGTGAGGGTTTGAGGGTGGTTTTCTTGGTGATTAAGCTAGGATAATATGGGTAGGATACTAGGGTATGGGTTAGGGTTAATGGGTACGGGTTTTGGTAGTGTTTGGAGCGGGTTTTGGGCTCGGGATTGAGCTGCCAAAACAGGGGGGCTGCTCGTTTGTTGCGGGCTGTTTGGGACGATTTGGGATGGAATTTTGGGCCGTGGATAGGGGGTTCGAACAAGGGTGGATGGGTATAAGCTTGGGTGGGTTAGTGTACTCGAGATTCGTGCCAATTCGCAAAAGAAACGGGCTCAAAAACCGAGCTAAAATCGAGCTCAAAAACACACGGTTGAAACGAGTTTTCTTCGCTTTTAAATCGATTTTTCAAATCAATTAACCCATTAAAATAAATGACTTTTCAAATCAAATATACTCATAAAATGATTTTTCAAATCAATTATTTATTTTATTTTCAATAAAATAAACTTGGGAAAATAAAATTCAAATTAAATTAAATTGAAATCACTTTAAAAAAAGCTTTAATTTAAATATCATTTAAATTAATAAAATGAACTCGCTAAAAAACATTAATTTAAATATCATTTAAATTAATAAAATACTTCATCGACGACGCCCATTCTACCTCGTAAAACGAGCTCCAAATAATGACAATGACAACTAAAGAATACATGTGTCCTATCATCATCGGGTGTTTGTCGGGTTCTCTATAAATTCCAATATCGACGGATACGGGTATCTACAGGCGTAGCTTCTTTGTTGCCCACACAAGAGCGAGGCATGTCTTTTCGAGTGGTGTGTATTTGCATTCATACTCCAAGAACTTCTTACTAAGGTAGTAGATAGCTCTCTCTTCGTTTCCAACGGTTTGTGCTAGCATAGCCCCCATGGCTGCTTCGGTCACTGTGAGATATAAACCAAGAGGTTGATCTCGTTCAGGAGGCATAAGCACTGGTGGTTTGTCTAGTATCTCCTTGATTTTGTCGAACGCCTTTTGACAATCGTCATCCCATATGGTGTGATCTGTTTTCTTTAGCTTTTTGAAAATGGGTTCACAGATCATGGTGAGTTTCGATATGAATCAACTTATATATTGTACCTTGCCTAAATATCCTCGAACTCCCTTCTCTGTTTGAGGTTGTGGAATTTCAATTAGAGCTTTGATTTTGGAAGGGTCGATTTCTATCCCTCGTTGACTGATGACATATCCCAGAAGCTTGCCTGACGTTACCACAAATGCGCATTTCTGAGGATTGAGCCTCATGTTGTACTTTCGTAGTCTTAGGAAGAATTTGCGAAGGTTATCAATGTGCCCCTCTCTATTCTTGGACTTGACAATCATGTTGTCTACGTACACCTCGACTTCTTTATGGATCATATCATATAGGAGTGTAGTTGCAGTGCGTTGATATGTAGCTCCAGCATTGATTAATTCGAATGACATAACAGTGTAGCAATAGGTGCCCTATTGAGTAACAAAGGCGATCTTATGCATGTCTTCTAAGGCCATCTTGATCTGATTATATTCCGCGTACCCGTCCATGAAGGACAACAATGCGTGATTTGTTGTATTATCTACCAATATGTCGATATGTGGTAGAGGAAAGTCGTCCTTGGGACTCGCTTTGTTCAAGTCTCTGAAATCAACACAAATACGGATTCTCCCATCCTTTTTGGGTACGGGGACTATGTTGGCCACCCAGTCTGAATACTCGGAAACTTTAATAAACCCGGCTTTGAATTGTTTATCGACTTCTTCTTTGATCTTAAGAGCCCATTATGTCCTCATCCGACGAAGCTTCTGTTTTACAGGTTTGAAACCTGGTTTAATTGGAATTCTGTGTTTTGCAATATCCTTGTCGATCCCTGGCATGTCTTTGTAGGACCAAGCAAAAACGTCCTTGAACTCGTGCAGGAGGTCTATGAAACTAGCCCTTTCGGTTGGTCTCAAGGTTGTCCCTATCCTAAGTTCTTGGGGTTCTAGTTCGGTTCTTACGTTGATGGGTTCAGTGTTCTCTATAACTGGTGCCCCTTCCCCCTCTTGTAATATTTCTTTAGCTATGTAGGGAGGTAGTTCGATTGAGTCTGGGTCTGGGTCATCCTCATTATCATCGTAAATAGAATTGCATTCAGAATAACACAAAGAGTAAGCAGAATCTGATTTATTCATATTAAATTTTGAAAAAAGTTGAAACTAGGAAGCCATCTGTTCAGTAGTCAGTGCCGCCAAAGGGACACCTGTTGGGACATTTCCCAAACTACTGTTACTACTTGATACTATGCTAGGAGAAACAAGGGGATTGGGAGTGAGGACAAGAGGAGACTCTATAGGGACTTCTCTAGACTTCGACTCTGATTCCGACTCCGACTCCGACTCTGACTCGAATTCGTGGTCTTCTGGTTCTCCTTTGAACATCTCTCCTTCTCCAGTGGTGAGCTTGAAGAGTCTTCCTTGGTTGTTTGTCCATTTGATCGATTTTCTCCATCCTTTTTGCTATTTGAACTGGTTTTGGTGATTAACGCGGTAGGGTTGAAGTGGTCATCCTGAAGTATCATGGTAATGATCTCGTCCTGCGCGGTTCTAATAAATCGATCTTCTCCAAACAGCAAGCTAGCAGCCTGTTCGTCCAAGCAGGGTGCTTGACGAGTCTTGACGGTAGGAACCGTTTCTGAAGGGATGAAGTAGCAATCGTGAAGGACCTCGATTCCAGCTAGTTGCCTTCCTTTGTAGTGCTAAGGTTCGGGGAATCCATGAAAGTGTTCTTGACTCCCTTCTCTGGCGAAGTATCCATTTAGGGTAGGGAGGTAGGGTCGCATTTGGATTCCCACGTTCTTACGGTTTTGGAACTGTGTTAGCATCTCCAAAGCTTCTTCTTTTGTGGGTTTGTATCCCTATCCTATTGGTATCCTTTGAGAGTTTCCTTCTTTGTAAGGTGCAAAGGTATTTCTTCGGATAGGATTTAATGGCATTCCCGGGAAGTATCCCTGAGACTTGAGTATGTGGTTGACCACTAAATTAGAGTAGGGATTGAAGTACAAGGGTGCCAGTTCACTCTCTACAAGGTTTATGCTATGGAACCCCCAGGCTCATATACTGGATCTACAACCACTTGGTTGCTTGACATCTTTTCTATCACTGCCTTGATAGGTGACAAAGTGATCGTCACTACTTTGTCATCTAGTGGGATCTTGATTTGTTGGTTGAGGGTGGGTTTTACCGCTTTAGAAGCGTGAATCCAAGGTCTTCCCAAAAGTATGTTGAAGGATGCTTCGATGTCCACTATTTGAAAGTTAACCTTCATCTCAATCGGCCATGTGGCTATGGTGAGATTGACTAGTCCTACCACTTTTCGTAGTGTACCATCATATGCGCGAACACCTTGATTGGTAGGGGTCCAATATGACTCTTTCATGCCTAACTTATATGTTGTCTTCAATGGTATGACGTTGACTGCAGAGCCATCATCCACCAAAGTCATTGGCACGTTCTTCTTTAAACAAATGACAGTAATGTATAGAGCCAGGTTGTGACTAGCACTGAAAGGTGGTAAATCCTCATCCGAGAAAGTAACTGGTTTACTTAGCTTAGTTTAATCTTGGAAGACCAAGTTGACTACGTTATCAGGTGTAGAGTTATGTGCCACCTTTAACTTAGCCAGGGGTTGCAGTAATGCTTGGCGATGAGGGAATGAGCTTGCAACTAGTTGTTAGACTAAAAGATCAGCCTTTGTCTTCTGTAGTTGCTTTAGTAAGTGGTCAGTAGATGTAGCCTCGCCATCATTTGGTGTGACGACGTTGGTGTTAGTAACTAGACCATTTGTTATGGGACCATTTTGAGAAACATTTTGATATGGACACCCTGAACGAGTAAGGTGGCCTATATCTTGGTCTTCACTATTTTTGACTATTTCCTCACTATTCTTGACTAGGTAGTGCTCAGTGAGGTATTGGTCTTCATCATCATCGGCCCATATGCCGTTGACAGTAGCAAGCTCTCTCAACCTTATGATTTCAGCTTCCAAGTGGATGATTTTGTCGATTAGGCCATCAACTACGCCTATCACTTCTTGCATTTTAGAATTTCGAGAAATATTTAGTGGCGCACTTTCCTTAGGTGTAGTACTTGGATTACGGAGGGATGCCACCACATTTTCTAGTTCTGAGACTTGTCTATTCACACTCCTTACCCATGCAATAAAGTCGGTGATGGTAGGGGAAATGGTGGAGTAGCTCCCTTCATCTTCTAATGCATGGATCTCATCTTCGACTAGAGAAATGAGGTGTGAACAATCTAAGGTAGACTCTTCACTCGCAATCATCAGAACTCCAAGAGGATTCTGAGTATTGTTAGGCTTTCCTCCAAGCGGTATGGGTAAGCGACCGTCTTCGATCATGTCCTGAATGACATGCTTTAACTTGTAACATTTCTCTATATCGTGTCCCTTACCTCTATGATACTCGCAGTATGAATTTTCGTCCCAGAACTTGGACTTCTTTTCTGGATCAGGTGTAGGCTCTATGGGTTGGAGCTTATCCTGTTTCATCAACCTCTTCAAAGCATTGGAGTATGTATCGCCAATGTTTGTAAACTTCCTTTGTGGTTTATTCTTCTTTGATGATTCGAGAAGGTTAACCTCATCAGTCTTGCTAGTAGAGCCGTAGGAACGACTTGTTGAACCTTAATATCCACGACTTACCGTTTTGGATAAGAGTCCTTTACGGATGTCATCTTCAATTCTTGTCCCTAGTACCATTAGATCCTTGAAGATCTTAATGTTTTGGTACCTCAAGTGGTTTGCATAAATGGGCCTTAAGTTATCCACGAATTTTTCCACAAGGGTAGCTTCATCTGGACGCTCGACATGTTGGGTACTAGTCTTCCCCCACCTACTTAGGAAGTCGGTGAAACCTTCTTTCTCATTTTGGGTAAGTGCGCATATTGACTTGGATTTCAGCATTATCCGCGTATTATTTAGCGAACTCGATTGCGATGTCATCCCAGGTGGCAATCTTCTTGTGCTCCAGGGAGTAGAACCATTGCTTAGGAATGATATCGAGAGATGAAGGAAAGATCCTTAAGAACATCTCGGGTTTGATGCCTTTGATAGACATGTTGTCTTTGAAAGCACGAATGTGGTTCAAAGGGTTTTCATGTCCCTTGAACTTTGGGATGTCAGTCATGTTGAAGTTGATTGGCAATTTGGCGCTCACGGCCTCATACTTGCGATTGTTTTCCCTATAGACTTCGTCTCCTTTGAGGTACATCAATTGCTCCTCCAAGTATTGGAGTCGTTTCTCAGCTTCGGTAGGACCTACTGGAGGGTTGACTTCTGCTTATCCAACATAGGGTGGAAGGTTGTCGTTCACAACTTCATTAGAAATTTCATCTTCTGCAGGAGGTAGCCTAGTTTCTACCGCAACAATCCGGTTTTTAATAGCATTAAGGCGTTCATAAGCTTGTTCGTGACTTGTTTGGAGACGAGCGAGCACAGCTAGGATTTGATCATTACCATTTTGGGGTAGTCCATTGACACTTGAGTGACTAGTTCCGGGCATCTTTGGAACTGGATAAGAGATCGACGACGAATCAAAACACGATCGACCATTCTAGCACACTTACTCAAAGAAAAGACTCGAACTGTGAAGTGGGAGTGTGCCACTTGTGTAAGTGAGGTTTGAAAATGACAAAGTTTTGAAATATTCGTCCTAACCAACTGTAGTGTAGTTGTAGGAGCGTTGACTCGAAGTGAGGTTTTGAAATGGGCTTTTGAGGCCCGACTTTTGACGCGATATTTGGACAGAGGTTTTTTATTTTAAAAGAGGTTTTTGATTTTACAAAATTCGTCATGGTTTTGTTTAGAAAATGGTGATCACATATGATACAAGCATAAAAACAGACATTAAAACGGTATGCTGAGTGCATTTAAAAGGGTTTTTGGTTTAAAGGGTGGGTTGCCATACCAAGCAATCAAACCCAGGTCTGTGGAGAGTTCCGTGCCAAACAAGAGTAAGGCCGGTTCCTAGTTCATTCCCTCGAGTAGTGAAATCCCTTGATACAAACAGGAGTAAGCATCATGGTATGGTTGACGTCAATCGCTATCCATCCTTAGGCCCAGATAAAAATTTGGACCGTCCAGACGGGACGATTGGTCGAATGGGTTGGGTTGGGCCTAGGAAGGCCGAATAAAACGATCTAAGAAGATCGAGTCATGAAAACCGACAACTGTCTCATATAAACTATTCTCTAACCTTGTTCAAGTTTCACCCTTGGCAACACGTAAGTGTATTACTCCCCAGCGGAGTCGCCAAACTGTGGACACGGGGGGGCCCATGGGGGCGCTTGGGAAAACAAGCGTCTGCGTTTGTGGAGTCTCCACCAATTTATTGTGGAAAATTGGAAACCGTTCGAGTACTTCGCGTCATGTCAAGACACAAAGTAGTGACATAGACACTAAGAACTCGTTACCCTTAGCATTCTATGTCTAGAATGACTCTCGTGGATGCCAATGAACATGGATGTTCACAGAGATCTGGAGTAAGGGGTGAGGGTACGTATTAGGAAACTCTTTTGATCGAACACCTAATCCCGCCCGCCTCGATAGCGGCATCTACTAATGATTAGGGAAAATTATCTATACTTGATATGTTGTCGGTTGTATGCATGCAATGCATCATCCAATAAATTAATCCTAGCATGTGAGAATTAACTAAGTCGGTGAACACATAATTCAACATACATTGGGTCGAAGTAGGGATCTAATGTTGATTACATATGAAAGCATACAAACGATAATAAAGATACAATAAAATACAATAATTTAAATTACAATAATTA
Source organism: Silene latifolia (assembly GCF_048544455.1). Taxonomy (NCBI): domain Eukaryota; kingdom Viridiplantae; phylum Streptophyta; class Magnoliopsida; order Caryophyllales; family Caryophyllaceae; genus Silene; species Silene latifolia. Next base: position 41,691,343 of record NC_133526.1, read on the forward strand.
CATTGGTTTGATTGATGATTTACGTCGAAAATACGTTTAAAACGGATAATTTGAGAAAAGAAAAGGAAAATAAATTAAGGCAGAACTCAACCCGGAATCGGGGCAGCAGAGCTGGGTCCCTTGGAAGAGGCGCAGTGGTCACTGCGTCTGTTCCTGAGGTGAGTTTTCGCTGTGAAGCCGGAACTGCATATCGTTAATGTTCGTTGGTAATTTAATGATCGATTATTGATATTTGACTTGGATGAAAGTGATTTAACAGATTATTTACATGTGAGAGGGTCATAAAAGAAATAAAGAACGGACTCAAATTAGAATGAGTTAATCACTAATTACAAATTTTGGTTAACATGAATTAATTAGGTTTGCTAATACGATTTGATTAAGGTTATTTACACAAATTAAATTAGATTGGGTGAAAATATACAAAAGATGAATTTCGGAGACTTGATATGGATGAATCGAATCTCTAAAACCCGGATTTGATTTTAATGACGAAAACCCGCAAATATTGATTATCTGGGATTTAAGGCGGAAATTAAAAGTGATAAATTACTAATTATGTGTTAAAATTATTATACGAATAAATAATGGGGAAAAATAAAGAAAACAGAATAAAAAAGACGAATCAACGAAGAACAAAGGAAGAAGAAGAAAAAGAGAAACAGCGGCAACCTCAGGAAGTGGCGCAGCAGATGCTGCGACTCTTCTCGACGTCTGATCTCTGTTAATCCGAAAAAAGGGTTTGATAAAAGGTTTTATAAATCGGTTTTAAATATGTTTTCGACGTAAATATTACAATAATTTATACAATAAAAAGGTACAATAATAAAATATGGGATTTACACCCTCAGACTTACATGTTTGACGAAACGAGATTGACTAAGTTAACGATTAGTGATTGCTCGACTCGAATGTACGACGAAAGTGCCCTCTTAAGAGGAATTAAACTAAATTGATTAAGTTGATTGAGTGGAGTTGGTCAAATTGGTCGGTCATGCAAAACGAAGCTGGTACTCAGAAGGATACGAGCTTAAGTGGTCGAAAGTTCAAGCACGTAGACGCCAATAAGCAAAGAGCACGGTCTTAGAATGCAAAGGGAGAAGAGAAGGGTGGACACTCGCGTGAGAAATATGAGGAACGAAGGTCCCTATTTATACTAATCACACGGAGGAATTTGGGTTTCGGTAAAACTTTGGAAACAAATCTCGAAAAGATCTTAAAATACGCAGAAATGAGCTGGGGAAGAGGCGCAGCAGCCACTGCGGCTCTTGGAAGAGGCTCAGCAGGTGCTGCGTCCTTTCCCCAGGAGTTTACTCCTGCGAAAGAAAGATTTTTCGCGTTTCTGTTATGGAATTGCGGTAGATCTCAACTTCCTTAATGTTTAAAATATAATTTCGGGATATATTTTGCCAAAAGATTAAGAGATTGAAATATGGAATAGAAATATCCGGAATATTCCAGAACATTCTGACTCGGCATTTTAGACGTTTTATTAGAAAATGAAGACGGTTTTTAAGCCGGACTCCAAATGAAATCTAATTACTGTCAAAACGAGCGTAACGGCGCGTAGATGATGACCAAGGGGTATACACAAGTATTTGAGCTATCAGTTGACGATAAACTTACGAATTGTCATAAATCGTTCCGTGTACCAAACATGCGGCCCATATCATCACCGGGTGGTTTGCGGGAGGTGCAGAAATGAGGTATCTACAATCTGTTGTTGAATGCTTTTAATTATTTCTCTAAAGCCACGGGACTTTCAATGAATAGAGGGAAATCAAACTTTTATTGCAATGGACTGGATGATAGCTTGATCAAGGACATTGAAACAGTTAATCGCATGCATGAGGGGACAGTTCCATTCAAGTATTTGGGAGTTAATGTCTCTCCCAAAAGGCTGTCTGTTTTGGATTGTCACTCTTTAATAGAAAGAGTTGTTGATAGAATTCAAGGCCTAGGATCCAGAAAATTGTCTTATGCTGGATGTTTGGTGCTCATTCAGTCTGTGCTTAGCACTCTGTATAGTTATTAGGCTAGGATTTTTATTCTGCCAAAGACTATTATTGGGAAAATTGAATCTATTTGTAGAGCTTACCTTTGGCATGGTCAAGACCATAAAGATAGTCTTGATCTGGTGTCTTGGTCCCAGATCTGTCAACCTCTGAAACAGGGTGGTTTGGGCCTCAAAGATCTACACAGCTGGAACATAGCTGCCATAGGGAAATATGTTTGGTGGGTAGCAATGAAGGTTGATCACCTATGGGTCAAATGGGTCCATGCTGTCTATATCAAACACACTGGGTGGAAGGATTATGAACCAGGTGTTGGATGTAGCTGGGCTTGGAAGAAAATTTGCCAAGTCAAAAATATTTACAAAGATAAACTATTTATTGCAGATGAAGTAGAGCATTACACTATCAGGTAGGGATATCAACAGATTAAACCAGACGCTGCTAAGGTATGTTGGTTCCCCTGGATGCTAAATAGTTGGATTATTCCACGTCATACTTTCTTGTGTTGGTTAGTGGCTCAGCAACGACTTTTAACACAAGACAGACTAGTTAAAATGCACATCACTCGGGAGAATTGTTGCTACTTGTGTGGGTTAGAGGAGGAGAACTATGATCATCTTTTTTTTTAATGCACTTACAGCAGGAGTTTTCTGCAGTTGGTGACAGGCTGGTGTTTGTGTCCATTTCCTGAAAGAAATTGCATTATATGGTGGATAGGATGGAGGCAATCATCTGCTTGCAGAAAAAAGCTTATAGCCGTCATCCTGGCAAGTTTGATGGCACAATTATGGCATTGCAGAAACTTATGCAGACTGGAAGGCTTTGGTGGAGGCCTAGTGTTCTATTCAGCAGAGTACGTCATGAAGTACTGATGAGAATAGGCCAATGTGATATTAAGTCGAGAAATAGTAGAGTACTTGATTGGGTTAGGTATCTAAAAAATCAATAGAGATGTAATGATGTATGTTAAGTCTTTCGAATAGTTCGTGAGTTTGTATGGAATATTTTTCATTATTAATGAGAAGCTTACATTTTCCCAAAAAAAAAAAACTAAATATTAATTTTACAAAGACACTTTAATTATTTGAATTTATTCAAAATATAATGATGTTGTTTTGTTCATTCAATTTGACATTTATGGTTATTATATCTGTCATATTCGGTTACATTCTCAATTCGGATGAAACCATTTATCAAATGAATGGTAAGGGAATGTAGAATACTTATTCTGAGTTGGGATAATCTTAACATTGACTTGAAAATGTATAATTGCTACTCATAAGGATTAAAGTATCGTGTGGACTCACGTGATTTGAGGAGTAGAACATTCAAAAGCATGTTTAATGATTATCTAAGGTGACATTAAGGAAATATTTAAGGGCATTGATTCAGTTAATTCGGTTAAGTTAATTCAGTTAATTAAGAAGCTGCTAAAGTCAAACTCAAGGAAATAATAACAAACATAAGGTTAGACTTTTATAGTCGTTAGTTTGTTAAGAGTTTTGACATAGAAAGAAAATCTAGTATCAGTTTTAAAGCCTTGCGTGTCGGTAAAGTTAAGCTTCTCATTCAGTTTGTCTAAGGTTAATTTTTATATCCAATCATGTTTAGTGAGTGAATTTGGCTTTTCCACCCACATAAGTATATTGATGCAAGTATAACTGAGATGGTACAAGCCAATTGATGATGAAAGATTCATCTATTTGGGGCATGTCATCATCTAAGTTATTTGAGACAGTCAACTAATTTAGTTATCATTAATGACTTGTTCCTTTATTTGAATTTGGAAAATTCTTTTTGGTACCACCTTTGGTGGAATTCGGATATTTTTCATATGGGCAAATTTGGTTCTTTATCCATTGAGAAATAATTAATTTTGTATTTTTCAAATTCAAATAATGATGAATCTATCATTGTTGATAGCTTTATATAGTAGATTTTAGTCTCTTTCAAGTAAGCTTGCATTAAAGTTCAGTGGATATAAAGAATAAGTCAAAAGTGACAATTTCTTTTTGGTATGACACATTATAAGGCATATTAAAGTTTTGTGTCAAAATGAAATTGTTGGCCCCTTTACTTCGGTTTTTCATATTTAAGGGGATAAAGACAAAGTAAAGGGAGATTAGATATCAAATGATTTTAGGTGTCTTATTATTAACATATATATATAAGTGAACCATTCTATACTTAAGTATTAATGGTTTAAGTTACTGTGTTGATTTGTAGGCCGGATTTTGACATGGATATCTATATCTCATTTGTGAGAAGTTTTAAGTCTTGACGTTTTCAGTAATATTTGACTGAGTTATTTTACTGAGTAAAAGATTCATTATGTCATCTTTGATCATAAGTTTAAATACTTTGGCAAAATGACTATTCAGGATAATAACGTTAAGGTTGTTTTGAGAATATTTAGAGGAGTTTGATCTTGTATTTAATATTACACCATGTGAGGATTCTTAATGTGGATGGTGTAGTGTGTATGCAAACAAGATCCTAAGGCATGGTAAGCAAGGAGTGTGATTATTCATATTCTTTTCCATATTACTCTGGTAATAAGTTCTTAAGACTACAGCTATTTTTGGATAAAGTTTTAACAATATATAGCTTTGACTATTTAATCATTGTGTAAGTAATTTACACATCCGGTATGTCCAACTAATTAAAGTTGAGGTAAAAACCATAAGGTTAATAGTTGGATTTAAGGACAGTCAATGACTATTTTGTGGATAATACTTAATGTTTTAAGGGTAATAAAGTAATGATCCCACAATCAAGTTATTTAAGATGGAAATTATGGGTTCTTTGAGGATATGAGTTTGAGTGGGAAAGAAGGTTACGGACATTATCTTAAATCTCCTTGTACAGGATCATAAGATCAATTCGGTAGAACAAACTCAAAATCCTCACGAACCAATTTATTAGATGATCCATTTAAGAAGGTTTAATACAACTATATTAATTACATTGTTTTCCTATAAGGTTAAAAGGGAATAACAATGTAATGACGGATTTCCAAGTTGTAATAAGAGTCTGATAATGGAATGGAAGAAGATGACCCAATCAACTTTTGCCAAACCATTGAAGGTTCTAACTCACATAGTCAATTATAGGTGGATTGATGCCATAAAGAAATTAAGTCATTTGATGGAGGATGATATTTGGACCTTGTTCCATTATCTAAAGTTATGGAATATATTGGTTTCAATATTTATTTGTCACCAAGAAGGATTCAAACAGTAATGTGACATTATATTTAATCTCGTCAACAATGACTATAAGGATATTTTGGCATATTCGGTTTTTCAGTTACATTGGATGAGTGTTAAAGATATGTTTCTCAATTGTGATATTGATGAAACTAATATTCAGTGCAGCAACTAAAACTTTGATTCAATAGATTCAAAGTAGATCTTCTGCAAATTACGAAAATTCATCCAATAAAGCTAAAAGTAAGGTTTTCCGTCTTAGCAATCTTTAATCTATCATATTATCCTCTTATTTGTGTTAGATGAACATGATTGATGATTTTAGTTAGTAAATATTAGTGGGAGTATGAAAATTATTCTAATTTCTTACCTTTTCAGTAAAGGAGACAAATTTAGTTTCATAATGCCCTAAAGGATTTATTTAGAAAATGCATGATACTTAAATTCATGTGTTTCAGGAAATATTTCAAGTGTTTAAGTATTATAGTGTATATTTAGTTTGTATGCGTTCTGATACTGCGTACATTCTAAAGTTTGTTTGACAGATATTAAGGTGATACAGATTAGGATCTTGGATCCATTAAGGGCAGCTAAATATATCGTTTGTCATTTATATTTGGAACAAAACATTATATATAGGAGATCGATTTAGTTGAGATCATTTGGTATTTCGACTCCTAGATGTTTATGAACATGTGACACCCCGCGATAACGCGGAAAATATAACTAATAAATTTAAGCGGAAATTTATGATATTTTTAAAACTTTTTACTACTGGTTAAAGATTAACACGCGGGTGCCAAAAATGAAATGAAACGAGTACTATAATAGACAAACTTAGGTTATTACAACCCAAGTCTAGAAGGCGGGGAAAAGATATCCCACGAATAAACAAATAAAGGGTTTCTAAACTAGCAAACTAAGGTCCAAGGGTTTAGTGCTCGCTAGCCCACACGTCTTTCCCACGTAAGCATCTGCACCACCTTTCATTCATGTAAACATGAACGCCACAGTCAGTGGGAAGTAACTCAAGGTTCTCCCAGCCACAAAATGTCGAAACACAGATAAACAAGAACATATTAGAATATCATGAATACAACCATTTGATGCAAGCACTGAGACTATAATTCAAAACATGCGTAGTAAATCATAGATAAGGCATATGATACATCCATGTGAAACCATCCAACCAAAACGTCATAAATAACAATACAACTATAAACACGATAGAATATCATATGGCACGGATAAACAAGGTTATATAATAATACATGTGAATGGAAACCCTAGCCATGAACTTTGAAAACGAAATAACATGCAATACACGAAATAGGACTACTATCACCACATAAGAAGCAAAGCATCCGGCTCAGAGGCTACCTTTAAAGCATGTCCGAGACACAAGTCCTTAAGTACCTTGGCTCAGCGGTTACCTTTAAAACATGTCCAAGGCACGACCTCTAAAGTATCTGGCTCAACGGTTACCTTTAAAACATGTCCAAATACTACAAACAAGTGCCCGACTCAGAGGTTACCTTTAAAACATGTCCGAGGCACAACACATAAAGTATCTGGCTCAGCGGTTACCTTTAAAATATGTCCAAATACTACAAACAAGTACCCGACTCAGAGGTTACCTTTAAAACATGTCTGAGGTACAACATACAAGTATCTGGCTCAGCAGTTACCTTTAAAACATGGCCAAATACAACAAACAAGTGTCCGACTCAGAGGTTACCTTTAAAACATGTCCGAGACACAACAAACAAGTATCTGGCTCAGCGCTTACCTTTAAAAAATGGCCAAATACAACAAACAAGTGCCCGACTCAGACGTTACCTTTAAAACATCTCCGAGGCACAACAAACAAGTATCTGGCTCTACGGTTACCTTTAAAACATGGCCAAATACAACAAACAAGTACAACAAACAAGCACAACAAACAAGCACATAGAACGGGATTATTAATGTCACATTCATACTTATGGCTTGCATCTCACCATAAGTACGGATGGGGACATCAATCCCGACGACCTTATCGCAACAAGAGCGCCTATGGCTCACCCCTAGTATCCGATAGGACCGAGACTCAGGGACGGGATGACTAATGTCACATTCATACTTATGGCCTGCATCACCATAAGTACGGATGGGAACATCACTCCCGACGAATCATATCGCAACTAGAGGGCCTCTGGCTCACCCCTAGTATCCGATAGGACCAAGACTCAGGGACGGGATGACTAATGTCACATTCATACTTATGGCCTGCATCACCATAAGTACGGATGGGAACATCACTCCTGACGTTCATACCGCAACTAGAGGGCCTCTGGCTCACCCCTAGTATCTGGTAGAACCAAGACTCACACAACCGAACAATACTAGACATTATCTAGAGTACGACCCACTACAAGTAACTACTTATAATAAATATCTCATACTTGTATTAGATTAATAAATATTTCACTTCATAGTTTAACATGCCGGTTAAATAAGATATAAACAAGCGATAAAGAATAATTTACGTTATGTGGAAGTTTACAGAATAAAATGTGACAAAGCTTAAGTGACTCATTTATAGACCCAATAAGCAAACTATGAGGTTGGCCCGACAAATAAAGTATGTCGAGCCCAAAAAAAACAAGATATGCCCAATAAAATAAATGAGACAAGCCCAACAAGCAAGCTAGACAAGTCCAATTAAATTAACAAGATAAATCCACTTAAATTAACAAGACAAATCCACTTGAATGAATATGACAAGTCCAACCAAGTAAACATGTAAAGCCCAATAAATAGAATGTGTGAAAGGGCGATATTTAACGGATTACTTATATAAAACACGAGACGGAAATATAATTAAATAACGGAATTCCACAATTATAAATCATGAGTGGGAAAAATATAAATGAACCATATTAATAATTCCCGTTATACAATCCACAAGACGGAAATCTAAATAATCAGAACCAAAACACTTGTTGCCAACAACTACCTAATACGACACAAAGAGGGAATTTGGGCAACCACTTTCACGACTCCACAACCAACGAGACACGGCTTCAAACCCGTGACTAGCTAGGCCACGGCCTAGACCACGGTCAGGCCACGGCAGACAATGACTCGCCCCAAAAGCAGCCTGAGAAGCCCGACATAGTCACCCCTCGACAAACCACAGCCACCCTTCACACCACTACTTGTTCCATCCCAAAACAGAGACAATAGCCGTACCCGTCACAGTACAAACGAAGCTTCAACAGCCTAGTAATTCACATTTTCAGACGGGAATCAACGCGCAAAGTTTAGACAGGAAGGAGCACGACTGTACAGGAACTAAACGGTTCAGACACAACATGAAGATATAGTTCCCACAGCTAAGTTCCAACTGAAAACCAAGAAGGAAAATGAAGCAAGGTCGGGACAGAACCAAGCTCTACTAGGGCGCAATTAACCGCTGTAACATACACTACAAGGATACTCGAGGAAGACCAGAAAATGGCAGCCCAAATATTCACGAAAACAGACGGCATAAACTCGAACTCGCCGCCGTAACCGAGACCGCCATGAAAACGAGTCAGGGGGTATTCAAAAAAAAACATATGAGATGACTATTTAACCACATATTCGACCATACATATGAAAAGGAGATAAAGAACTAAACTTTACAACAGGGAAAACGATTAAAAACCGAGTAAAACAAGAAAGATCGACACATTGTCGAGTAACCTATCACCGTTACCTTATAACCTCACGAATTTCAGAGCAAAAACGTCCATAAGTACGAGCTGCTCTCGGGTCATCGACTAAAAGAAGAAAAACGAGTTGTATGAGTCAAGGAGCCGAGTTGTCATAAGACGACACATTCGAAAATTAAGTCAAAACAGAAACTTTCTTACCTTAAAAGAATGAGTAAGGAACAAGGAAGCTAATGGTACAAAAATAATGGAGTTTGGTTGAGAAATACGGGAGAAATCTGGGTTTGAATGTCGAATAAAAGTGGGTGTACGGGCTCTGTGTTTTGTTGCTGCTGTTGCTTGTGTTTGTTGTACGCAGGAAGATGAAGGAGAAAAGAGGGGTGTGGGAACACGTCATCAGCACAACAACAAAATATAATAATAATACTAGTACATAATAATAATATATAATAATAAAGATAATAATAATAATAATAATAATAATAATAGTATATAAATATATAATAAAGAGATATTTAGGGGTGGGGTGTAAGGGGGTAGGTGAGCGTGTTGTCGAATTCTGGTTGGTCCGGATTAAAGTAGGTACAAGGTGAAATGTGACGGTCTATAGCTAGACGGAAAAAAATGTCTCGAGTTTATTTTAACTTGAGACGGAAACTAATATTATTACTGTCACTATTATTATTATCCGACCAAAAATACGTATACATATATTATTATATAAATCATGCCTTAAAGATATAATTTAATCGTACGTATTTTTATATACATTGAGTTTTAAAATATTACATTTATAAAAATCGTATTTGAAATAAAATTAATTGAATTGAATAATTCAAAAATATAAAATAAAGCAATCAAACGGTTTAAAATATTTTAAATGTCAAAATGGGAAATTCGCGGGTGTTACAGAACATTTGTCATGAGGCTGCAAATTCGGTACGGTATTGAAGACCACTTAAGTAATTTATGACAAATGTGTAGTTAATATAGTTTCTAACAAACAATACAAGTGATATATTGTTTAAAAAACAATTCAGAGTGAAAAGGTGTCAGTTACACATGTTGATACAAACTCCATTTTGTGGATCCGCTTACTTAGGAATTACCACGCACGGTTTTTCTTGAGCTCATTGCTCAAATGGGTGTTTCAGTTTTAAGGAATTTCAGTTTAAGTGCGAGTTTGTCATGTTAGACACATTAAAGAATACGGTTATTAAGTTCTACAGAAATAAGGTTTTCGGCTTACGGTTTCACTCTGTCTTATTTTGGTTGATCTCACTAAGGTGGACCAGTTGAAAATATGCATATAGGGATCACATTCAGATGCTATTTTCATGCTGCACTCCCATGCTCGATTCATGTTATTGGTTATATTGACATATGTGACCATTGAGGGTCCTGCTATGACAAACTGGAGCACATGCCGCATTAATCCTATGTTAGTATGATTGATGGACCGAAATGCTTAAGACGGTTGGATGTTTGATAGCATTTTTGAGCTCATAAGGTTATTGTAAATACAATTATCAGGTATCACACTTATATGAATGTATTTTGCCCAAGTCGGAGATTGTAAGAAATATGGGCCTAATACAATATTATATATAGACAAATTATTAATTCGGTAGTAATTGTATTTATGCGCTATCAGTTAAGGTTAACCCAAAATAAGGTGATCCGCTACGGTATATTTTATATGGCCTTGTTATTTATAAACGTTTTAAAAAGTATGGGTCAATCTATTATCTAAATGTAGATACCCATTAGGTTTGCTAATGCATGATGAGCGCATTAGACTAAGGAGACTATATATATCACCTTGGTTATGGTCCCTAGTAGCACACAATAACCTAATCTCCCCGCATCCCATCAGTATAGAAATCCCTATAGTATGTGTGTCTACTAGAAGACCTAATCCGAAGACCGTCCCTTCTGGTAGTTCATCCTACCTTTCGTCATGAAATCAGGTACGCTTCCGCATCTAGTATTTACCGAATAATTTAGTATGAAGTTTATGGTCTCAATTCGGATTAAATCTAACATTCAAGACAACTTACAGATTTACAAAATTGTTGTAACTTTATTCTTTAATCAACTCGTCGCAAATTTAACTATAGATGATTATATTATCTAGACATGATTAGGTGATGAACTAAAACTTAAAACATGCTTATAAGGATTAAAGATTAAAACATTGAAAGATTAAAGATGAGCTTACATAATAAAAGATTGAATCCAATGAAATTGATGCAAAATACCCAAATTGATTGTTCAATTCCCTGTCCTCTCTTTTCTCTCTAGGTTTTGTTTGAGTTTATGTTGAATAATAAAAGTGATGGTGAAAAAATTGAGTTGGGTATATATAATGACAATGGAAACTAAAAAAACTAGGAAAGTAATAGAAAATTAGAATAATAATATAATAATAGGGTAGTTACCAAATACTTCTCCCTTCCCTTTCTTTTTATTTTTATTATTTTTTTTTTGTATTTATTTTAAAATCATAATAATTATAAATAATTATATTACCTATTTTACATATTTCTCATTTTCTAATTCACATTGACCAACATTGACTTTGACTTTGAACAATTTTGACTTTGATTTTTACTTAAAAAATATGGAGTTTTAAAGTCTTCCCTCATTTAAAAGAACTTCGTCCCCGAAGTTCACCCAAACTACCCAAAACTGACATCATACATACTAATAGAAATGCTATCATTACTAGCTCATATTATGAAGGCAATCACACATGTCACTTAATTGTAGAACATGTAAAAGCATAGATAAACCATTCGTATAACAATTAGTCTTGCTTGTGACGGATACTATTCGTCACAAGTTTAAGACAGGCCGGATAGTACTATATTGTGTGGAAATGGTATGGAGATGGGGCCATGTGCAATTGTAGTGTAGGCTTTTGTAGTCAATAATAGACTGACATTTCCAATTAAAAACCTTACCCTCTCAATGCACTTGAAACAAGGTCATAATCAGTCTAAGATATCACAATTTCCATCTCTCTTCATATTCATCCGTCTTCATCATCAAAAAGCAAAAAACCTAATAAAAAACCATTAGTGTCCTTCATTCTCACCTTCAAATCAAATTACGAAATTCAAATCAAGTTCATTTTCATCTTCATCTTCATTCCAAAAATCAAGAAGAATCATCTTCATCTTCATTCCATTTTCATCTTCTCCGTCAACACGCTCCATCATAAAATCAAATAAAATACTACCCAGAAAAAACTAAAACTCCACAAAACTTCTCACTTCTCAATTTTTTTGTTGGTATGATGAATATCGTGTTGTATTGTTGTGTTTTGTTTATTTTTTATCAATTTTTTTAACAAATTCCATGATTGTTATTATTTTTAGTTTGGTTTTTTTACGTTTTTAGTTAAATGTTTTACCATTTTTAGTTTCGGTAAATTTACTTTTCATTGCAATTGTTGAATGTTTGTTGGTGATTGTTACCAACTTTAGTTTGATTGTTACAATTTTTAGTTTTAGTAAACTTTGTATCAATTTTTTTTTATCAAATTCCAAGATTGTTACCATTTTTAGTTGTTACGAAATTTTGATTAAAGAACGAAATACAATGTCGCCATATTGAGTTCACTTGTTTATACATTAAAGTGCTTTGTAACCAATTTTAGAGGTATTACAGAACTTGGGAGATGGTAACATATTGATCAATTAAGTAAACATGTAACATACTGAAATATGCTTCCATTTCCTAAATATTTGTGACCATATTTAACTGGGTATACTCCATTGACCCCATCACATCATATATTATATTAAAGCAACAACCGCAAACCCCATTGATCGCCACGTGTCACAACCCCTTTAAACGCCACGTGTCATTTTCTATTTTAAAAAAAAAAAGAAAATTATTAGATTTGCAATCATTTCATGGGAAGTTGCTAATTTTAAAATATACAAACAAATAAACATCAAAATTTTAGGAAATCTTTTTCTTTCCCTAGATTTGCGTCAATCAGAATCACAATAATTTAAGACGTAAATAAAAAAAAGGCAAGTGTATATTTTTTCTCATTTGTAATTTTTACTTAATTGTTAATTAATACAAATTTATAAAATAATAATAATAATAATAATAATAATAATAATAATAATAATAATCATTATATGAAAGTCAAATCAGTATTTAGTCAAACAAGGAAAGTGAATATTTTGAAAGTAATTTGACATTATGAGGTCAAATTAATAAAGAAAATGAAGATTTCTATACTTATTCTTCCTAAAATTAAGCAACAATCATTCCTAAAATCATGTAACTACCTAAATTAATTAACACCATCTTTATTCGTGGTGTATATTATTTTCAAAGAAGATTTAGAGTGTATTTTCGCTTTCCATCTTAACTTTCTTTTTCAAATTTAATTTCCAATATACTCCCTCCGTACCACAATAAGGGTAAGGTAACGTAGGGAAAATTGGAGTATTTAAGAAAAAGTGGAAAAAGTAAGGGTAAAGAGGGAAAAAATAGGTGGGGTATGTAATTGTGGGTTTAATTGTGGGTTGGTAGGTGGGGTATGTAATTGCATTTTGTGTAAATATCAAATGGGTATAAGGATAACTTGGTAATGTTGTGGGCCAAATAAGAAATGTTACCTTTGGTGTGGTACGTCCGTTTATAGTAAGTGTTACTTTTGGTCTGGTACGGAGGGAGTATATATTTTTGCTTTAGAGAACCTTTAGTTACCTACTACCTACCCCATAGTCATAGGTAACAACTTACAAGGTACGAAGTATTTTTGTTGCTCTTTTCAATTTTATTCTCCATATATTTCTCTTATTCAATTTTACTGTTACTCACAAAATTTTATTTGCTTTGATTTATGTTCGATTATGGTTTACCTTACAAAGAATTATTCAATTTTACTGTTACTCACCAAAAAAAAAATGCTACCAGTGAGTATATGGTATACAACTGTACATCACAAAGGATTAGTGAAGAATAAGTTCTGTGTCTGCTTATTCAACTTGCTCGGACCTCACAACATGAAGGATTGGCCATGATGGAAGAATTAGTAAAGAACATTTTTTTTCCACAAGTGACCAACAGAAGTTAAAAGATAGTAACAAATAGTAGTTATTTTACCAGATTCTTATGTAAGACCGTCTTATCCATGAATTTGTTATACACAGTTTGTCTCGCTTATCCAACGAGTCAAATTTAAGACGGATATTAGGATAACAAAAATTTGCGTCGTTTCAAAATAGCGATGGTGCGAGAGATTTGTAATGGTTAGAAAAATGGCAATCCAAGGAGTTATAAGAGGAGACTTTGCATACGGGTTGATAACTTTTTTTACCGAAAGAAGGTCTCACAACTCACAAGGGCCAATACATCATAAAGAGGATGAGGGGCAAACTTGCGATCGACAAAGTAATCAATTACCATTCTCCATCTTAAATTCTATTGCGTAAAGAAACCTTAATTGTATGGGTAGATAGATGTGTTTGGCCATGCTTTTTTATTTTATTTTAAAAATTTTGATTTTTATAAGTTCAATTCAATTTGATTCAGTTCAAGCCGATTTAGTTCAATTTAATTGCGATTTTTAAAACAAATTACGTAAAACAATTACCTCAAAATAATCAACCAGCATAGATTGATAAAATGGAGGTATAAGAGATGTCAGTGGAAACTTCCAGTGAGGGGTTTTGAAAATTTAGACAATTGCTAACAGTGAATCATAATTTTTTACTTTTATGTACCAAAAAAAAAATTGCTTATCCTTGATTTTAATATTCCTCGCAAAATAATAAAAATGTAAATATTTCTTAAGTCAGAGGGAATACTAGGATCACATATATTAAACCTGAAATCAGTGATTCATACGAGTGTCAAGTGTGATAAGCATGAGAAATTGAAATATTTAAAATTTCATGTAGTAATAATCGTAATATTAATTTTAATATTAACATAATTAAGTTACAAATCAAGTTCTTTTATTTATTTTTTAACAACAAATCTTTCACTACAAGCCAATGAGCCATTGTTAAAATCGCCTCTCATAAAGTACTATAACAAGTAAGTTTACTACTAATCATAAATTTTTATTCTTTCTCTAAATTAAAGTGCGATTCTTAAAGAAAGAAGCGGAATACAATATTTCATTACTTTGAAACAATCTTTAATTTATTATGATATATTGGGTTTTAGAAAAAATAAATAAATAAAATATATAAGTTAGCTAAAAATTTTCAAGTTATTGCATAATATATATCTGATCATGAGTAATAATAATATAGAATTATTAAAAGATCAAATTAGGTACTTAGTATTATTTTCAGTTTATATAAGTTGGAGTGATTTTAAAAAATTGTCTAACAATTAATGCATAACATTATGACACTAAAAGGCAATGAGTTTAACATGAGTCAATAAACAAAAGATAAGAAATAAAAATATTATTATTTGGCGGTGTTGATGGTGGGAGGTCGTGATGGATGGGTAATGAATAATGATGGGGTGAGGAGTCGCATAAGGTTACGGGAAGGTTTAGGGTTTATGGGGTGGGGCCGAGATGATGGTTATGCGGGAGGTATGGTGGGGAACGTAGGAGATGGTGCCTGGAGGGCAAGAGGGGGTAGTGTAGTTGGAGGACGTAGAATAGGAGTTGTAGGGTAGTGGTTAGTTGTGTGGGGCTGCTGAGATAGGGGTTGAGAGGGACGTTGTCGTGGTCCGAAATATTGGGTGCCTTCACCAATTAGGTGGAGTGTCTGATGGTGGGTCTCGAGGTAGTCGGTTACTGATGGCGAACACTGCCTATAACGTCCATGCGATGGTGGGTGGGATATAAGGTAGAGAATTGAGAGGAAAGAACAAACAAGAGGGTAATATGATAAAAAAAAACGTACAACAATGAGTAAAATTAAATGTATATTGCGTAAATAAATTGGTTGTGAAATCTACAATATTTTATATCCACTTTTCAGATTTTATCTCTCATAGAATAAGATTAAACAGTTGAGGGGAAAATAAACAGAGTATTTCGAATAAAATTAAGCAACATAAAACTTGTCAAAAGTGTATGAGTAGACAAAGTAGAATTTTCTAAAATTTAATAATTTATTAAATCCAAAAAATACGTAAGTTTTTACTTTTAATAATACTTTCCGTTACCACCCGTGCAGTGCACGGGTTCTAAAACTAGTATTAGTTTACTGAAAGTAATGATTTATACTCTTCATATAGTCAAATATTAAAATTTAGATAAACATGTTCCAAAATATAATATGTGACCATTTTAAGGACAATTGTTTTCGTTTGTATATTCTAATTGGGTTATCTGAAATGATAACATATGGCGACATATTGAATAATTTTGTAAACATGTTGAGATGTGCATTAAGTTTCCTTAATGCAGCTATATGTTTATATCCGTCTACACAATGTCACAATTTTTAGATTGGTCACATGTTAAACGATAAATCAAACATCTAATTCATGTAATTCAAGATTTGAACATCTAATTCACTAAACGATAAATGGTCACACATTTTATTGAAGTTATTGAATATGATTTTTTAAATGGTCACATGTTAAACTAAAGTGGTCACATTTTTCTTCAGTGATGGGAAAAAGTTATGCATGTTCATCTAATTCATTGAATTCGAGACTTGAAAACACGGTTTTATACAAACACAATATAGGTGAAGTCTTGAGGACAATGAAAAAGGGAGAGCATGTAGGTAAAAGGTTTTATGGATGTTCTCTTTGGCCGGTATAATTATTTGACTTCATTTCTTGTTTGTTAATTTATTTTTGTAATTGAATTTGATTATATCTTGTGTAATCTTTTTCTTATTTTTTGACACTTGTACAGCACAATGGCCGTGGCTTTTTTCAATTAATTGATGCATTGACGGAAAGTGAGGATTTAAATAAGAAGAACGACTTGCTAGAGAAAATGAAGAATTTGAAGATAAAGAATGAAAAGTTGAAGATAGTTGTTGTAGATGTAACACCCCCGCACACCAAGATGCCTTACCAAGGACCATCCCCGTGTATAGAGGTGTTACCATCTCGATCACCCGTGGTAGTAGATCAAATAAACAATAAAAGAACATTTATATTATAATACTTTAGGCTTTTACAACCAAAACAACATAACGTGATACAAAGTGATAACTACAACAGCTACTAAGATTATGCGTCGGGACATCTATTCCAGTAGCGTGGTGACTCGATTCCCCTCCAAGCTCGTCAGCACACAGACCAACTGTACCTGCTAAACTAACTGCTCACCATCCCCGAATGGATCCCCACAGTTTTGCAAAACACAACATGGGGTCAGTTACTGAATAACCAAAGCAAGACATGTACAAAAGATAAACTATAATCATCATCCTCCTCCAGACTCCCGATCTCACACCAGTAACCGACTACACACCGAAGTGTGTAGCCCTGCCATATTACCCATCGCAACGGGTAATCCTCGCTACCAATGGGGGACCGCAGCCAATCCCCACCTAAGCCCCACTCATCAATGAGCGAAATCCATGTCCCTTAATGTGCACATCCCCTCCCATGACGGATTCCACGGAGGGCGAAATAGGGTGTGAAGCCACTTTCGCAAGTGACTCCACCACAATCATCACAACATCAACACCACACCACACCAACACCAACACTCCCACAAAGATCAGCAGACAGTCAATCGTATACAATACAATACAAATCTCAAATCAATTAAACAAGAACTGAGTAGGGAAACCCTAACTTATTACCAAACCATGAAAATGCATCCGCAAATAGCCAAGCAAGACTCCGAGATGCATCCTACAAATGGTAACCATATCCTATTATAAGACTACCCCAAAAGCCTACTGAAAACGATAACAAAACAACGACTTACCTAGTGACGCGGACCGACGACGACAACGACGACATCCTTACAAGTATCCTTCATGTGTAATCCCCGTCCCCTTCCATGGTTAATGTCTAGGCTAGATGAGAGTGTAAGGTAAAGGTAGGTGATAGGTGAGAGAGATAAATTAGGGTTAGGGTGAAAGGAACCATCGGAAAATGAAATAAGACTTGCGAACTTTGTGTTTTATAATAACGCGTCAACAGCGGCTATACTCGGTCGAATACTCTCATACTCGGCCGAGTAAGCCCTACTCGGTCGAGTGTTCCCACTACTCGGCCGAGTAGTCTCTACTAGGTCGAGCAACCAACTACATAAGCCACTTATTTTCACTTATCCTCTCACCTATCCCCTTCTAAGGTCTTCCGTGGTCAAAGGGTCGGTCAAAAGGGTCCTTAAACAGAGTGGGTATTACAGACTTCCCCCCTTAAAAGGAATTTCGTCCTCGAAGTTCAACCCATACCTCCCAATCGCCAAGACAACAACATAAAGAAACCTCTCGTTACTCAACATAACACATAGAATGCACAAGGCTCCGACCACTACAAAACACATAAGGTGCACAGGACTCCAACCACTATCCAGTTCATTACAACATCGCCCAGATATAGCGTCCAACTCTAACGTAGGTTATAAACATTAAATTCATGATAACATAGAAGGACAAGATGAACATAGAAAAGAAGGTGACGCACAAAGGAACTTTGATTTAAATGAACTTTTATATCGCGATATTATCTACCCCTCTAAAAAGGAACTTCGTCCCGAAGTTCGTCCTGCCAAATAACCACGGTCAATCGAAGGCAGAACAACAATTATGGAACACATACCCTAGTACATATCAAACACACACCTCTACACATAAGTGAACAAGCATTTTATGAATGGCAGTCAACGGAATGGTACATACAACACACTTAATGACCTGTAAGACGTATGAAATGTCATAGTCCTTGATTAAAAAGGGCTACTACTACGAACATAACCACACCACGTATCACCATTACCGTCACACTTGAAACTCCCCCATAGGTCATGATTACATGTACAAAGTACCCTATACTAAGGTTCGGAGACACCGGCAAAATATTGAAGCATACACAAGACCAAAGAATTACCCATTTAAGGCTATAACGATTACCAAGAACGTAAGATTCAATTCCCTGGCACTCGGCTGAGTATAAGAGAGTACTCGACCGAGTAAGCTCTACTCGGTCGAGTATGCCATATACTCGGTCGAGTTTTCGTGGGCAGAGAGCAATTCTTAACATTAGGCACACGTTTTCCAATACACATACCTGCACAAATTCACATATGCCATTTCCTACTAAAAGTTTTATGTCTACTAGATCTAAAACACAGTACGAGCAAACAAGTAGTGGCCTTATGGCCAATTACAATTATCCCAAGGAAAAAGAGTATGACAAAGAGCGATAAATATCAATCAACAAAGCGAAAACAAATTCAGAAATACAACGAAAACACACATCCGGACCCTCCTCCATCTCCTCACCACCACCTGCACCGGATGTACCAGCTCCTGATGTACCTGCTCCCTGAAAACCTCCAGCTAAGTAGCCGCCTCCGCCTAGCTGATTGTCGTAGTTGACTCCCCACAGTCCCGCGAGGCAGCCAAACTCGGTCTCCTCTGGTGGCCTCCAAAAGCCGGGCTCGACTCCATAACTGTGGAAGACGCATTTGTCCACTCCGGGTCTCCTCCACCAAATGGGGTGTGCCAGCTAGGTCCCTATACCCTGGTTATAGGCCATCTCATGCATGTTGTGAAGCACCAAGGTAGTGGAGATCCGCTCAGTCAAGTTTCTCACCTGCATCCTAGGATCATGCAATGTGGAGTAGGTTGAGTACTGCTGTGGGTAGAAGCTCGGTATGGAGTAAGAGGGATCAGCCTAAACCTCGTCCACCATAGGCTGTCTCACTCTACGGCGCTCCAGCGGTGGGGGAGGAGCCTATTGTCTCTCAGACGCCGTGGTAGGCTAGGGTAAGTCTAAGAGGATTGTGGGATCGATCAAGTAATACTAGGGCCCGGGTCTAGGTACACCACTCCCTGGGTCATGCTCAGCTAAATGGCCAACCACGGGTAAGTGCGCGGGGTCAGGAAGTACCATCCATAAGGATCCTCTCGCCCTTCAAGCATACGACCCATCTTCCAAAGTCCTAAGCCATATGTTGGTAGACCAATACTTGGCGTTCATAGTAGGTACGGTCTCAAACAAATCATCCCCTGAGGGTGGTGGAGCTTCAAAGTCAGTCAGTCGCTGGGCTAAACGGGTCACTATGGCCCCACATGAAATGTGGCGGTTCGGAGACCGCGCCATAAGCTCTAAGTTAGAGTACACAAGCCCTGGAGCACTATAGTAGAAAGACTTCCCCCGATGAAGTTTAAGGTAATACATCAACAACATGACCTCGTGAGAGTTCAGCTTACTCACATTGTATCTTGCATACAGAAGACGGGTTATCATCCTAAGAAACATGCGAAGGGAGACATGCTGAACATCATTAATCAGCATGGCACTAGTGCTAGGAGCTGGTCGGCCAGTCAAGTAAGGTAGGTAAAGAGGTGCCCCACTGTTCTTTGCTACATCACTAAGGTATCCCTCCTCCTCCGCCTCTAGGCCCAGGTGGCCGGCAAACTCATCAAGGGTCAACTCATGGTCCTCGTTCATAAGGCGAAAGGAGACAATTTTCTCTCTCACAACATATACGAAGGAGCTTAGGAACTCCAAGGTCAGGTGGGGATAAGACTTCTTTCGTAGATGGTAAAGCCCTTCCATTCCCAAGGTCTCAAAGATATGCACTATATCCGCCTTGACCCCCAAAGTTTCCAAGATATCGGGGTTCACACACCGGGTTGGTCTCATGGTACGATCCATCAAAGCTACAAAGGCATTACGATGTTTGAAGTCAGAAAAGATTACCGATGAATATTCTTCCACCGGAGGAACGGCGGGTTCATGACTGGATTGACCCGTTTCCAATTGCACATTGGCACGAGTCCTCTTCTTGGCTGGGGCTTTTGATTTCGGCATGCTGCAAAAAGATGAATTTTAACAAGGATATTTTCAACAGAAATTTGCCATGGGGCGGACTGTTTTCGAATTGTATACTTTTAAGACGAAATTTTCTCACAATTTACAAAGCGTACTCACCAAAAAGGAAAGTTTTATCATCAACCAACTCTTTAAGAATCATCCTAAGACAGTCTAGTGAATTAAAATTCAAGCTTGAGCAAACCCTAGAAATGTTTTTGTATCATAGAAGGAGCGATTTTTAATCATGAAATCGGTGTTGTGAAAGCATAGACGATGTTTATGAATAATCAAGACCCAAAATGACAAAAGGAAACACCAAATTCGAACTATATAGGCTAGGGATTCGAAATTTTAACAAACTCCATAATAAATTGATAATAAGATGAAGAAATTGAAGAAATTGATTAAATACTTTACCTTGATTGAGATTTTGAGCAAGTAAGAGTGAAAATCCACAAGCAATTACCAACAACAATCACCTAAGAGTATTGAGAGAGAAGGAGTTTTGAAGTTTTTATGAGGAAAAAGGAGGAGGTGTGTGGTGGAAATAAGAAGAAGAGAAGGAGTTATAGGTTTTTTGTACAAACCGGGTTGAGTCACGATAAAAGGGTACTCGGTCGAGTATCGGGTTTACTCGGCCGAGTATGGACTACTCGGTCGAGTATTCGGTTTGCTCGGTCGAGTATCCAGAGGTTAGTAGCACATCTAAACTGACATATTGGGTGCTTGGTCGAGTGCCACTTTACTCGGCCGAGTGTGGCCTACTCGGTCGAGTATAAACTATACTCGGTCGAGTTTAACAGAACAGGAGCAAAATTCCAAATTATCAAACCTGCAAAACAAATAACGATGTTCAGAGTTCCATATAATCGAGCTCATCATCGTTAGACCCTAATTTTATCACATCAAAGCGCACCACACACAATATAACCATTATTAAGTGGATCTACGAGCGATACATGTTTCTTACACAAGTCCGTAGCAACAATTTATGTCACACTAAGGCGCACGACTAACTTGACCACACCACAGATAAGACCAAGTTATGAACCTGCATCAACACACCCCATTATGCACTCCTACACACACCAAGAAAGTCACATACAACACATGTCATGCACAAAATCTATCATGCTCAATTACGAAAATCTCTAGTCACCCATTAACTTACTCGAATCATGCCGTTCTTTTATCATGCATCCAACAACTCACAAACTTAACAATTCACAAGCATTAACCACACATTACTACACAAGTTACTACCAACAAATACATATGACACACAGACCTCACGCAACCACTTCTATTACCTACCCTTCCACAGTGGCTGACTTAAGCATGTTCAGGGCCGGGATTTTGAGATGAGGGCGCCTTCTCACCCAAAACCGACATAAGGGGACTCCCAACACACATACACCAGGTTCATTTTAATTTGACACCCTATGTTCATTTGGTTCATTAGTTCAAGTTCCAAAATTGTTGCTCTGATACCACTTTGTAACACCCCCGCACACCAAGATGTCTTACCAAGGACCATCCCCGTGTATGGAGGTGTTACCATCTCGGTCACCCGAGGTAGTAGATCAAATAAACAATAAAAGAACATTTATATTATAATACTTTAGGCTTTTACAACCAAAACTACATAACGTGATACAAAGCGATAACTACGACAGCTACTAAGATCATGCGTCGGGATATCTATTCCGATAGCGTGGTGACTCGATTCCCCTCCAAGCCCGTCAGCACACTGACCAACTATACCTGCTAAACCAACTGCTCACCATCCCCGAATAGATCACCATAGTTTTGCAAAACACAACACGGGGTCAGTTACTGAATAACCAAAGCAAGACATGTATAAAAGATAAACTATAATCATCATCCTCCTCCAGACTCCCGATCTCACACCAGTAACCGACTACACACCAAAGTGTGTAGCCCTGCCAGATTACCTATCGCAACGGGTAATCATCGCCGCCAGTGGGGGACCGCAGCCAATCCCCACCTAAGTCCCGCTCATCAACGAGCGAAATCTCTGTCCCTTAATGTGCACACCTCCTCCCGTGACGGGTTCCACGGAGGGTGAACTAGGGTGTGAAGCCACTCCCGTAAGTGACTCCACCACAATCATCACAACATCAACACCACACCACACCAACACCAACACTCCCACAAAGATTAGCAGACAATCAATCGTATATAATACAAATCTCAAATCAATTAAACAGGAATTGAGTAGGGAAACCCTACCTTATCGCTAAACCATGAAAATGCATCCACAAATAGCCAAGCAAGACTCCGAGACGCATCCTACAAATGGTAACCATATCCTATTATAAGACTACCCCAAAAGCCTACTGAAAACGATAACAAAATAGCGACTTACCTAGTGACGCGGACCGACGGCGACAAAGACAACATCCTTACAAGTATCCTTCATGTGTAATCCTCATCCCCTTCCGTGGTTAATGTCTAGGCTAGATGAGAGTGTAACGGAAAGGTAGGTGATAGGTGAGAGAGATAAATTAGGGTTAGGGTAAAAGGAACCATCGGAAAATGAAATAAGACTTGCGAACTTTGCGTTTTATAATAACGCGTCAACAACGGCATACTCGGCCGAGTAAGCCCTACTCGGTCGAGTGTTCCCACTGCTCGGCCGAGTAGTCTCTACTAGGTCGAGCAACCAACTACATAAGCCACTTATCTTCACTTATCCTCTCACATATCCCCTTCTAAGGTCTTCCGTGGTCAAAGGGTCGGTCAAAAGGATCCTTAAAAATAGTGGGTATTACAGTAGAATTAAATATTGAAATCAGGAAACATAGGAAAAGCGAGAAATTAGCTATGGTTTCTTTTCCTTGTTGCTTTCTTGGGTTATATTTGCAATTTGGTGTATGTTTAAAAATTGAGAAGTTGCAAACATTTGTTGACGTATTGAGTAAGTTTGTGTGTTCTAATGTGTAATATGTTTGTATTATGCAGATGTTTGTTTATATGCTTCTACATAATATAACAATCCTTAAATTGGTAATATAATGTATATGATGTTAAAATCTTGTAAATAGTAGTGTAATTTAGTAATCATTTTATAAATTTATTGTTTGCAATTATTATTACAGCAAAGTGGTAGCTTATCAACTAAAAATGGTGTCATATTGTCCTGCTCTAATAACACTATTATGTTTAAAAATATTTGTGAACTTTATCTTTTGCATGTTATTTTTGATGGTATCGTCCCTGAATGTATGGTAGATTTATTTGACAATATGTAACATGATTTGGGATGGTGACATATTCTACAAGAATGTGAACATAATGGGCGCATACATTGCCAAAAGAAATACAGCAGGAATGACAATTTGTTTATATGTTTATCTGTTATGTTACCAATTGCAATATGGTAACATATTGTGCGATAATGAATACATTGTGTAACATATACAGTACCATAGGTGATTAACTTTTCAATATGACAATAGTTTGTGCAAGAATGATAACATTACTTTTAAAATACACTAGCATGAGAGATACACCAATAATGTCAAATGTTCACATATTTACCCAGTATGTTACCAAAATGTATATGACAACAGACAACATATTGTGCAAGGATTAAAACATTACTTTTAAAATACACTGTCGTAAAAAATATACTAAGAATGTCAATTGTTGATATATTTACTCATTACGGTCCCAAATTGTATATGATGACATATTGTGCAAGATTGGAAACACTAATGATAAAATACAATGCCATAGGAAATACGCCAAGGATGTCAATTATTTACATATTTATCCATTGTGTTACCAAATTTAATCTGGTTACATTTTATGCAAGAATGAAAACATTTATTAATCAAATATACAGTCATTAACATGACATATGTTGTTTTTGAAAATGATACAAGTAGTATATTGTCTCTCCTAACATGAAACTATATTCTCCAACATTTCTTCATCTTTGAGTGTCCTTGCTTGGTAAATCCAAGAACGAAAGACATTATCACCATATGAATGCCTCTCCTAAGATGAATTTATTATCCAACATTTTTTTTGTTTTTAACAAAAGTAATATTTTTATATATGAATCTCAATAATAATTTTAATAGTAAAAGTAAAAATATAAAACAAACTCAATGTTTACCTTCAAAATTCATTAAATCTAAACATTTAAAGAATTAAAGGGACGCTAGTTTTAAAGAAAAACCCAATGTTTACCTTTAATCTCATCCTCTAAAAGTAATATTTTTATATATGAATCTCAATAATAGTTTTAATAATTAAAGTAAAAATATAAAACAAACTCAATGTTTACCTTCAAATTTCATTAAATCTAAACATTTAAAGAGACACTAGTTTTAAAGAAAAATTCAATGTTTACCTTTAATCTCATCCTCTAAAGCAATCATCCGCCATTTTTTTTCTTTTTAATTTGATGAATTTTATAGTGGGATTTTTAAAAAAAATTGGAATGTAAAAAAAATGAAAAAAGAGATGATGAGAGTGATGTATTTTGGAGGACGAAAATTTGAAGAAAAAGGTGGTGATGTGGAATATTTTCTGGAAGATGAGAAAATGGAGTATGATTGTGGAAATCATACACTCTTAACCATGTAATTGCTTTTAATGCTAGTAATTTATAAAAATTAAATATTAGCCTAAAGTACTACACTAGCTGCCTACTCTATTTTTCTCACCCATCCATTTGCACCATGATCCGCCCCATTTCCTTTTCATTTGGTATGTATTCGACCCGTCGCAAGCTTGCGACGGGTAGTACCGTCACAAATGAGAATTTGTGTTCGTATAAAACACACATAAGCAGAGTTATAGCAAACTCAAAATTTAGTAGTGTCACATGCGAGGTGTACTTAGCAATATTAGCCTTGTTCCAGTCAGAACAATTCATTACTCCAAATTCACCTACTTTTTGTTCGCTGCAATAACACTACACCCATGAAACCAAGGGATTCCTATAATGCTCATCACCTAATCATAGGAAGTTCCTGCAGATTTTTTCAATCTTCTCCAACAGAAATCTTAGAGAAGACTTTTTTTTTTACTAAATTAAATGATTATAATAATTTTGGATAACGTAGAGACAGTTTGTTTATCAAACAAGTTTTAATAATTCTTTTTTCTCAAATTCACAAAATTGGGAGTTGGTTTTGCTTACGATATACTTCCTCCGATCCACACAAATGGTAACATGGGAAATATGGTTATTTAAGAAAATGGGGAAAAGTGAGGGGTAAAATTGAAAAGTTTGATTGTGGCCACTTGAATAATGTAATGTTTAATTAAACATTAAGTGACAGTGGGTGAGTGTGTCATTTTATGACAAATTTGTAAATAGGTAGTGGGGTATAAGGATAACTTAGTCATTTTTTAGGCCAAATAAGGTATTTACCATTGATATGGATCGTTCATTTTAGATAATCGTTACCATTGGTGTGGATTGGAAGGAATATCCGTTTTTAACATTAAAACGGGTAATTATGAGTTCGCAATTCAAAATCTCATGATATATTGTTGTGATTTCTTACTTAATTGGCTCCTTATCATGTGGCCGTATGATAAACAAATCCTTTGTATATATAAGCCAAATAATTATTAGATATTTTATACATTTTATTTCTGTTTTATTCATACTACTTAACTAATTGACTTATTATGAGATTAAGGCATGTTCTTTTGGATTTAAAGTCACTTAATTTAAGTTCACTTCAGATCTTATAAGTTCAGTTCAGTTCAGTTCAGATCCTATAAGTTCAGTTTAAATCCTATAAGTTCAGTTCAGTTCAGATCCTATAAGTTCAGTTCAAGAAAATTATATACGGAGTATTATTTTTAAAAACAGATACAAAAATATTTTATATTAATTGTTCGATACACATAATAATTTTTTAAAAAAAATACTTAATAATTTCACCGTAAGTTCACTCTTTATTAATAACACAAATTATTCACTCCCCTCATAAACTCAATACATTTACCACACTCCCTTCCCTCACCTAATTATCACCTCTCCCGTTAATTACCTCCTTCATCACCATTGTTCGTTTCACCAAGGTACATTTTGATCTTATTTAATGTCCAATTTCAGATTTTCGTGCTTCTTTTTACATTAAACAAAATTCTTTATTTCTTAATTATGTATACTTGAAATGTCATTTGGTCAATTGAAGAAAAGGTGGAAGGTGTTAAAAAATATGCCCTAAATATCATCTAAGTATCAAATGTCGATCATTGTTTTTACATTCACACTTCATAATTTTATAAGGATGCAAACTCTTGGAATACCTATTATACAACATGACGTGAACATTGAAAGAACAGTAGATTCGGGCATATTTGATAAAAAGCGGAAGAAGGTCATGTATAAGGTGCGAAACAACATAGTCAAAAACATTTGGCGAGGTCATGGATTCATTGTCGAGAGTGAGAGTGAAAGTGATAGTGAAGATGAAAGGGAGGATTATGATAATATGGAAATTAATGGTTAGAAAAAAGATGTAATATGTGATTTATTTTTTATCATAATGTAATCGTAGTATAATGTATGAACAAACAAATGTATATAAAGCGAAAATTGTTTTATCTTACCTTGTGTTTTAGACTATATTTTTTTTTTATCAATGTCCTATCGTAGTAGTAGTAGTAGTAGTAGTAGTAGTAGTAGTAATAGTAATAGTAATGATGATGATGATGATGATGATGATGATGATGATGATGATGATGATGATGATGATGATGATGATGATGATGATGATGATGATGATGATGATGATGATGATGATGATGATGATGATGATGATGATGATGATGATGATGATAATAATAATAATAATAATAATAATAATAATAATAATAATAATATAGTGATATCACGATTCCTCAGGCGATCCTTGACTACCACTCTATTCTCCATCACCACCATCGTCGTCTCACGCCGGCCATCTCTTCATCGGCGTCTGTCGTGTTTATTGGTGTCGGCTGTTTAGGGTTGTGGTTGTGGGATTAGGGCATCGTGTTTTTGGTTTAGGGCTTTGGGTTTCTGGGTTTTTCTTCCGCCGTTGGCTGCCAACAACCACCCCACGTCGACCATTAGACCTCACTTCGCCGGTCAGGGGCAGTTGTTGTGGGTTGTTCAAACGGTGGTTCTTAGTTGTGAAGGAATTGCGTGCGGTGTGTCGTCTTTCAGGGGTAATTGTCGCCTGCTTTGCGACCATAGTCGACCTGCGCCATCACCAGTTGACCATCAGACCTCAAGTCGCCGGTCATTTCGGTGGTGGCTGACGGCACTGCTTTGAGTTCCCTTCCACCGGTGAGTGTTAAGTTTCATTTCGTTTTTTTCCTGTTACTTTTCACGCTGTTTGTTGCTTTGTTGCGGTGGTCCGGTGCTCCTGCTTGTGACCGGCCACTGCCGCCTCTGCCACTGCCTTATGTGTGTGGGTTTAGGTTGTAGTGGGTGTTGCGGTTTGATGTGTGTGGAGTTTCGGGTTGTGTGGGTGTTGGGCCGTTTTTCAACAGCTATGGTGTGGTTTGTTGGTGGTGGTCCTCGGCTGTTCAACGCCGTTGTGTGCGAGGAAGGGTGTTGGGTTTTGTTGTCCTTTCATGCCTGAGCTAGTGCGGAACCATTGTCCTTTTTCGGGTCTTCATGCGTGTCGGGATGGTTTCGGTAAGGGCCTGACTAAGGCGGCATGGCAGAAACATTTACAGGACCGACATTGTCTTGGTGGTGCGTTGGACCTTACGCGTCAGACTCTTACTGATAGTTTGACTGTGTATTCCAATGCCGAGAGTTCTTTGAGACGGATGGGACTCTGGTTATGTGGGGTGTGTTTTAAAACCCGTACTACTAGAGCTAGATGTCGGCATAGTCGGGGTGATATTGTGATGCATCCAGAGTGTGTTGATGGCCTTTACACCTTCCATATTTATGGTATTCCGAGACCTTTGGCTCCTTCTACTTCGGTTTCTTCTGATGATAGTGTTGAACTTGTTCAGTGGTCTATATCTTCGCTTGATCGTTTATTGTCGTTAGGCCTTCGCACCGTCAAATCTATTCCACCTAAGTGTCGTCTTGGGTTTACTCAGGCTTTGAAAGGGGCCATGGATGATGTGGCCGATTCCCCCAGTGATCTCTCCCGCTGGGTTCATTTGCTTGTTCTACCACTTTGTTTGCTTAGGACTTTCACTCCTCGGAGTAATCATGAGTGTCGGACTGCTATTCGGCGTCAGCATCAGGAGGAGAGTATTGTCAGGGCTATCCTTGCTTGGGGGTACCGGGGGGGGTTGCGGTTATTACGGGAGTGTTTCGATGAGGATCCTTCTTCGTTTCATGTGGATGAGGATCTGGATTTGAGTGAGCTTAACCTCCGCCAATGTCGGCGGAAGATTTGTGATGGCCACTATACTGCTGCTGTCCGGGTGCTTTCTTCCTCTAGGGTCGCCCCCTACTCCGATGCCACTCTTGTGGCCTTGCGTGAGAAGCATCCTGTCGCCCCGCCTCCTTCATTGCCTCCTTTGTTTGGGGATCATCATCCACTGGTTGCCTCTTCGACTGTGGTTTTGGATATGATTCGAAACTTTCCACGCGGTACTTCTTGTGGGCGGGATGGTTTTCGTGCCCAGCACCTAATGGACTGTTTGAGTGGCGCTGTTGTGGCTATCTCTGATGATTCGATCACTTCTATTACTAGGGTGGTTAATCTTTTTCTTGGGTCGGTGTCCTCTTCCTCTGGGTGAGTACATTGCCAGCGCCCCTCTCACGCCACTTGTTAAACCGGGTGGTGGGGTTCGTCCTATTGTTGTTGGCTCGGTCTGGAGACGGCTTGTCTCTGATGTGACCATAATTAGCGCATATTTAGCCCCCGAATTAGCCTTGTTCTCATGCTTTTTAGTGCATATTTGGGTCATTTATTATCTTTAGTTCTTTGTTTTGCATATTCTTTGAGATTTTGATCCCTTGGTAGGAAAGGAGTAAGAATCTTGCATTTTCATGGCAAAACGAGACTAAATTGATCGAATCCAATGACCAAGCATCAAGAAGAGACAAGATTAGAAGGCCTTTGTACATATGATAGTAGATGAGCAATGTTGAGAAAGGATCCTTGAGTCCCCAAGGAAATCCCCAAGGAATTTATGAAGAAAAGGGAAGAAAAGAAGAGGAAATCCTGCTGAGGAACAATCCGTGCGGATTGTCTACAATCCGGCCGTCCTCCACATGCCCAATCCGTGCGGTTTCATCCCAAGACGCTCGGGTTTGTAGCCCACAATCCGCCCGGATTCACCCTGAAGCCGCCCGTGTTCCACCGCCAGAATCCGCCCGTCCCGACTCCAAAACGCACGGATTCCTGTACAGCACAATTTCGTCTTCTCCAAGCTACAAAGAAAGAAGCCCTTCCTTCGAAAAATACCGGCTCCTCCCTGCTCAATCTAAAAAGTGTAATTACTAGTTTAGCCCTTAGTTAACCCTAATGCATCCCCCTAATTTCCACTATAAATACCCCATTAGTCTAATTAGAAAAGCATGTTCTTCTTATCAATAATTAGAGTAGTTAATATCAATCAAATCTCTCTTTAGTTTTGTAATCAACAATTAATTAAGTTTTAATACAAGTTTTATTTCCTTAATCTCTCTTTTGTTCATCCTTTATTTTGGGTAATTGAAGATTATTTGGGTTATTATTGGGAGATTGACAACCTCTTAATCAAGCATCAAGTACTTCTTTTATCTTTGCTTTATTATTGGAATCATTAGTAGGTATAATTCTCTTAATCCCTTTTTAATTATTGTTAATTACTTTCATTTGTTCATCATGTTTCATTTTGTTGGTATGATTGACAACCTTGCTAGCATGATCAACATGATAATGAGTGAGTAGTCTCTTAGCTAGGGTTAATGGGTGATTAGGGGAAACCAACATGGGGAATGATTCATGCTTAAATTAATATGCTTTCATGTTTTATTTGCTTGCTTGTTTTGATCTCAACTCATGCACATGTTATGTTTGATGAAATGCGAGCCTATGAATCCTTGCATTTTTTTACCCATCACCTATCTTTTCAATGAGACTTGTAAGACATAAACCAACTCGAGTCTCATTAGACCATGCATGTTGTTGAGTAGGGAAGACTAAGTCGACTTGTAGGTGTTGTACAATCTAATCGATTCGGCTCCGGGACCCAAACTTTCCTGGATTTTTAAGATATAACCCAACTCAATCCATCACAACAATAATTGCTTGCTTATAATTTGAGAACATGTTTGTATGATCAATTCCCATGATTCCCCTATGATCCCATGACACCCTAGTGCTTTTTATCAATTGTTTACAACCCTTTTAATTCATCTTGCTTGTCTATTTGCATTGCTATTTAGTTAGTGACCTTCTACATCAACCCAAATTGTGACACCCCTAAGACACCACTAGTTTCAATAGAAATCTCATCTCAATTCCCGTCCCTTGGGATCCGACCTTTACTTGCCTCTTTACTAATTGTAGAGTTTTTTGTGAAGCTATAAATTGTGTTTTGATTCGGACGTGACCCAACGACCACACCTTTAATTGTGAATACGAAACGGACCGATCAAAAATGGCGCCGTTGCCGGGGACGGTGTTTACTTGATTTAGATTTTCTTACATTGTTATTAGTTGTGTCTTTCTTTGCCTTGGGGAAGTAAAACTCCTCAAGGTTTGTTCTAATTGTTTTCAAGTTGTTTGATATTTTGCATGTCTAGAAGATCACAAGGTGACTTGTTACCTTTTGATCGTGAAATTGAAAGAACTTTGACAACCAATAGAAGACTTGCTAGGAGGAATTTGAGAGGTATTAGTGAGGTTGTAGATATTCAACCAACTATTGAGTTCATCAACCCTTTTGCAAGAGAAGGTGAGGAGAACCCATTACAAAATACCACCCAAAATCAACCTACAATGCCTAAGTTTTCATCACATTCCGTACCCACCGAGGAGAACCTACCCAATGGTACTCCCACACCACAACATCTAACCGGAAATTTTATTGCCAAATACGCCTTTATCCAATTAGTCGAAAGGAGCCAATTTGGGGGGATGCCTAGTGAAGACCCTCATTCTCATATGGAAACCTTTTGTGACTATTGGGATGCGATTTCTCAAACCGGTGTAACTCAAGACCAAATTCGATGGTTCTTATTTCCTTTTTCTCAAATTGGCACCGCGAAACAATGGTTGAAGGGCCTTGATAAGGCCACTCTCGGAATTGATTCTTGGAAGAAGTTGACTCTAGCTTTCTACAAAAAATTCTACCCACCGGAAAAGACTAACATGCTAAGAGCTCAAATTACGGGTTTTAAGCAAAGGGATGAAGAATCTTTGTATGAAGCTTGGGAGCGGTTCAAGGGAATTTGTCGCTCATGTCCTCACCATGGACTTAACGAATGCTTCTTGGTACAACAATTTTGGAACGATTTATATGAAGATTCAAGGAACATTCTCAATATGGGATCAAATGGAATGTTCACCGAAGTTGATGACAATCAAACATGGAACAAAATTGAGGAAATGGCGGTCCATAACTCACAATATAGTAGACCTTGCAAGGCTACTAGAGGAGGAAAGCATGAAGTGGACTCCGTTACTCAATTGGGTGCTCAACTTAGTGCTCACATTGACACAATCAATTTGAAGTTTGAAAAGGCTATGGCTAGACTTGAAGAAGTCTCAAAATCACCAAAGCATCATGTTAATGCCATGACGGCATCTTCATCAATCCCAAGTGGGATATGTGAGAATTGTGGAACTTTGGGACATGACCAAAGTGAATGTAGGGGAACAAATGAACAAGTGAATGCTTTCCAAGCATACAAGAGTGGTACCCCTTATTCCAACTATTACAATGAAAACACCAAATTCCATCCAAATCTCTCATACAAAAGCCAAAATGTTCAAAACCCTCAAACAACATACACCCCACCTCCCATGAGAAACCAAAATCAAAGACCCTTTTACAACCAAAACCAAGGTTACCAAAATCAAAATCCATACAATCACCAAAATGACCAAGGTTTTGATGTCCAAAAAGCGGTCCTCCAAATGCAAAAGAATCAACAAGAATTTTTCACTCAAATGCAAAAAGATAGTCAAGCCAAAGAAACCACCATCAACAACATCCTAGCTCACACCAAGATGTTGGAAACCCAATTGACTCAACTAGCATCTTCAAGCTCACAAAGACAAAAGGGGCAATTACCACCTCAAAGTAATCCCCCAAGACATGAAACGGTTAGTGCCATTCACTTGAGAAGTGGTACAAGGTATGAAGCACCGAAGAAGCAAGTTGAGGATGAAGTTGTGGAAGCTAGTGATAAGGAAGAAATTGTGCAAAACTCCAAAGATGGAGAATCATCAAAAGAAGAGATTTCAAAGAAAAATGAAGACAAGGTCAAGGAGAAGGAGCCCATTGTGATTAGACTTCCTTTTCCAAGTCGTCAAGTCAAGCCCAAATTTGATGATCAACTTGGAAAGTTTATGGAAATTGTGAAGAATTTGGAAGTCTCGATTCCTTTCACGGAATTAATCAATCACGTGCCGGCCTATGCGAAATACATGAAAGACATCCTCACAAAGAAGAAGTCGATCCGGAAGCTTGAGACTATCGCCTTCACTAAGGTGAGTAGTGCAATACTTCAAGGGAGTTCACCTCCAAAACTAAAGGATCCGGGAAGCTTCTCAATACTGTGTACCATTGGCGACACAACGATCAACAAAGCCTTATGTGATCTAGGGGCTAGTGTGAGTGTTATGCCGTACTCGGTGAGTAAAAGGTTGGGGATGGGAGAGCTTAAATGCACCAATATCACACTCCAAATGGCCGATAGATCGACGAAGACACCATTAGGGATATGGGAAGATGTCCCCGTACGAATTGGGAAGTTTTTCATCCCGGTGGACTTTGTCATTGTTGATATGGAGGAGGATTCCAACATTCCAATCATTCTAGGAAGACCTTTCCTACACACCGCGGGTGCGGTGATTGATGTGAAACATGGTGAGCTCACTCTAGAAGTGGGAGATGAAAGCATAACCTTTAATCTTGACAAGACTATGAGAGCTCCTCGTTTGCATGAACCATGTTTCATGATTGATCATTATAGCCGGAAGGATGAAAGGAAGAAGTCGGAACTCCAATGGAAGAAGAAAATTGAAGATACTCCATTCAAAGAGCAAGTGAATTGTGACAAGGAGAGCTTGCAAAGCTCATCAAAATCAAGCAAAGAAGAAGAGGATGGCCTCATTGGCCAAGAGAAGAATTTGGGAGAGTTGTCTCCATCAAATCAAGAGATTTTCAATGATCAACTTAATGAAGTTTGTGGTCTTTGGGACGACGAATTTGAAGGGATTTTTAATCCCTACATTGGTAATGCCATCGATCAAGACCGACAACAAGGGCCAAGGTCTATTGAAGAGCTTTATAACGATAATGAACAAGCTTTTGATTATTTCTTCAAGGTGTTGAGCAACATCAACAACACCTTGAACATGCCCCCTTGACATCTCATCAAGAATGAGAGTTTGGTGGAGTCCTCCCTAAACCACCATTTGTAAATATTTCTAACTCCCTAACTCGCATTTCAATTCTTATATTGCATTTTTGTCATCTTTGGATTTATTTTTATATACTTTGATCAAGATAATTGTCATGTTTGAGAGAAGTGAGGGAGGGATTAATGATTTCAATTGATGTGTAGTGCTTTAGCTTAGTGTGGGGATGGCAATCGCCTAGGCTATCCATGCCTTAGTAGTGCCCCCACAATGAAGAACACAAGATATGAAGAAGAATGGAAGAATGACAAGGGATATGCATTGTACACGGATGGAACTGAATCCGGGTACAAAAGGGTCGAGTCCGAGCGGATTCAGGAGAATCCGCCCGTCTACAGACAATCCGAGCGTATTGGGTAGAAGACGCACGTTCCTCTGAGCTGGACTTTTGAAATATTTTTGACTGAAAGAGAATCCGGGCGTCCTGAATCAAAATTCGCCCGTCTCTGAAAATACGCCCGTCTTGAAGGGAAGACTGTGACACCCTCACTTATCGCGGAAAAGTAAACACGTAATTCTAGAATAAAACTACATGGATATGTTTGTAATAGGTTCAATTGGGTAAAAACCTGTAATTTTAAAACCTGAACCTGTTATAAAGATATCCAAATTGGAAGGTGTCAAACATACAAGGTCTAACTAGAAGTGTCATAACATAACCATCGCTAAAGTCGCGAATAGCAAATTATACAACCAAATGTAAAGAGGGAGACATATGTCCCTAAAATGTATGTGACATAAAAAGTGTTTAAGGGTTACAATAAAATAAAGCCAATCTAGGTTCCAAGGTTACTTTGCTCGCTAGCTCGTCCATGTACCCCATATATGCATCACCTACCTGTCATTCGCATTTTATACAAATACGAAAGCCACGATCGATGGGAGTAACTCCGAGTTCTCCCAGCCACGAAATGTCATAATTAATATAACATGTAAACATAAGAATATGAATATGAATCACACATAGCCTTAGCATATAGATGCTAGACAATCGTGCTTATCATGTGAACAACAATATAACAACACATAGTCCTAGCATGCGAATACTAGACCGACTCATACTACACTATCATGTGAATCACATAACATCCAGGAATCCAAACTCTATCAACCATAGCCGGCTTGCATCTCACCTTCTATGATTCATAGAATCATCAAACAAGAAAGGACAATATATCAAAGACAGGCATAAGTTCTTAGCACGGTCAATAGTCACTCTGTAACTCGAGTCTATACCACGAGGTAGGGAAGGTAATCGAACCGGTATCCTGGCTCAGAGGTTCTATAAAAACATGGCCAAGACACAACATAACCCTAGTCCTAAATCTGCGCACCCCTAGACATGCGGATACACACCACCGCACCCAAGACCCACAATTTTATAAAACCATGTGAGTACCCTAAGGAGTCCACCAAAGGGTTGGCTAGTACTTAAGCTGACCACTTACTCTCAAAATAAGTAACGAGGTCATGCCCCAACTTGGATATAAACCCACCAAGTCAGGAACACAAAGGCTATTGAGCAGTGAACATACACTCGTCAAAGACTATAAAGACCTATCTATGATGAAGGCCGAAATACTCACACTAGGACCTAGTCCCACTAGTCCCACTTGAATACTTTAGCCCACACCACACAAGACAAGTAGGACACCCAATTAACCATAAGAGAGGCAAAGAGTCCAAACTTGCACACTCAAATGATCATACACACCCTAGCATATGAAAGGTTACGCAAGAGCATATTTAGCTGACAATCCAACAATATCTCCAATATCAATAATAATCCAAATCCCAGCTAACCGTTAATCTCATAATTCATGAGAATAAGCTAAAATGGCAAAGAGGCAACAAGACTCAAGCATAAGGCATCCAAAGCATTCAACAACCAACATGTGAAATGATAATTACAAATATCACGGCATAACATAAAACCTCCACTAACAATCAATCTCACCTCAAAGACAAACCCTCGACCCGAGTCCCGCGACGGGTCATCGGTCAAATCGAGGTCGATTGGTTTAAACCTAGTTTGACCAAACTCGTTCGGTCAATCTGGCCCAGCTCAGAGTCTTGGCCTACTTTGGCCCAAATCACAAAATTTATCACAAAATTATTCTCATGCTATTTCCAATTTCTATCATGTGAAAAAAAACGAAAGTAACACATTATCAATCACCTAAACACTTAACAAACAACAAGCACAACATTTACTACTAATGTGACATTAAATCGTCGAGTAACTCGGAATAGTTACCTTAAGCTAGAAAAAGGCAAATAATAACTTGAGAAAGCTTCTAAAACCCAAAATTACTCTCCATCTTCAACCACATATGAGCCACCTAAAATAATTATGTGAAAGGACGATATTAACGAATTATCGTTATATAAAATAAGAGACGGTTATTTAATAATATTTTAAATAAACCAAACTAGCGTCAAAACAATTTATAGACACGGCCCACAAGTTATTATGACAACCTCAAACTCGGCCTAA
This sequence comes from Silene latifolia, assembly GCF_048544455.1. Lineage (NCBI taxonomy): Eukaryota > Viridiplantae > Streptophyta > Magnoliopsida > Caryophyllales > Caryophyllaceae > Silene > Silene latifolia. Next base: position 41,728,324 of record NC_133526.1, read on the forward strand.
CCACCAACTACACATGGACTCAAACTCGTGACTTAGCTAGGCCACTGCCTAGGCCACGGCCAGGCCACAGCTAGGCCACTGCCAGGCCATAGCTAAGCTACAGCCAGGCCACTAGGAGTCTGACACGACCACCACCCGACTACCCATAGCCACCCTTCACCCTACTTCATAACCTGGCCCAAAAATCAGTCCAAAACAAAACCCAAAAGATGCCTAAGTTCGACCCCAACTCCAGTCCTCAAATGCAAAGTGAAAACCCACGATGACAGCTCTCGCCCCTGCCCAAAACAGAGTACCAATCGTCCCCTTAATACTCCATTCTCACGCCTAAAAACAATCCTAGCTGAGCCAACTAAGTCAGCATACACCGTCTTAAATATACCACTTACTAGCTAGCATCCCAAATGATCCCTAGAGGTCAGTATACACCGTCTCAATCATCTCCACATATCAGTATACACCGTCTCAACTATACAACTGACTAATTAACATCCATAAGGATCCCTATATATAATTATACACCGTCTCAATTATAAAACAGACTAACCAGCATTCGAAATAAACATATTTTACAAGTAATATCGAGTAATCCGTTATTGTTACCTTTTTAATCTTCTACCAGACCGTCTATTTTAGTACATACAACCGTCTTATAATAAATAAAGCTGAAAATATAAATGGGTTTGTAAAAATACATGACGAAAATGAATTTTACTTACAACGGATTGACGGAAACGATAAGAGGACCACTGTGGAATGAAAATCGTTGAAAACGGATGACAAACGGAGCACCGGGACGGATTATAGACAAAAATTGAAGAAGTAATGAGATGAAGGAAAAAAGAAGGGCGAAGAAGAGGAAAAGAAGAAAGAGACGTGGAAATCAAAAATGAGGCGAAGACTGCCCACTGCTATTTATTATACGTACGTTTCTTCGTCGTTAAGAAACTTCGATAGTTATTAAAACCGTTTCGAGTTAAATTTAACCGGTTTAAGAAAGAGTCTCATAAATGAAATGGAATCAATAATAAATAAGTTTAAAAAATGAAAAATAAAATAAACTCAGATAGTTAACGGAAATAATAAGAAATCGGCTTGAAACGGAATTATTAGCGATTTTTACGAAACTAACGGATATTAATAAAAATTGCTAATTTAGTGAAATAAGCTCAAAATAGCTAATTGGACGGTTTTGTTCCCAAAATCCATCTCGGGTTCACTTAAAACAACTTTCATAAGGACTCGTAAAGAAACGGAAATTATTAAATAAATAAACTCGAACTAACTTCAATAAACTCGAACTAACTTTAAATAAACTTATTAATGATTATTAAAATTAACGTATCGAATTATGATGAAATTAATTAATTAGCTAAGCATATATATATAAATCGTTAAATGATGTAATTAAATTCAAAATAGCAATTAAAAGAATTTTATCCAACTTAATAAAATACGGGGTGTTACAATCACCCCATCTTTTAAAAAGTTTCGTCCTCGAAACTTGAAAGTATAAATGAAAGGTTATAAAAATAAAACTGAAATTGGAATCGGTAACCAAAACATTTAAAAGGTCACTTATCGTAAGAATCAAAATTCTTTCAAAAGTTTCAAATAAAATTTTCCGACAGAACCAGACTCTCATCAAAGGAACGGAAGTGCTCTCGTTGCGCATTCAAGAACATCACATTCCTAATCCAAGATAAGGTCAAAGGCAAATCATTTGTATAAATCAAAAATCAAAATACTTTCGAAAACATTAATGAAGAGTTTTCAAAAGTATAAGTCTCATTCATGGAACGAAATTGCTCTTGTTGTGCACACAAGAACGCTAACCTTCCAAGTCAAAGACAAATTTAAAACCGAAAATCACTCGTCGACAAGAGTAGAACAAGTTATTAAACGTTTCTAATAACGAGTTCTAACATCCGATCAACGTTAAAATCAAAAGAAAAGGTAATTTACCCAAATTTTCTTTTGCAAAAGTGAAAATAGAAATAGAGATTTCACTTTTAAACTTAAAAAGGAGTCAAGTTCCTGAAAAATATGATATCAAACTTTGTCAAAGAAATCATAGATAGGTTAAAGTTAACAGAAATTGGGTAAAACTTAAAGAAATATCAGGTTTAGCAACTCAAAACCATGATAAAGAAGTCTATACTCAAGGAACAAATATGGAATTAAATCAAATTTTCATTTTCAAATCTTTAAAAATAGGTTAGGTTTGCAGAAGTGACATAAACTTTTAAGAATGAATCGAAACTGGTAGCTTGAAAGTTTAGAAGTTGTACAAAAAGGAAAGTAACTTAGATCATAAAAACAAAGTATGTTAAGAGGGTTCAAGCTTAACTAACAAGAGAGCTATAATGACTTTCATAGGGTAAAAATTGAAGTCAAAATTACAAGGATGTCAAAGATAGAGTTTCACAAGATACGAGTGTCAAACTTAAGGAGGAGCAAGATGAAGCGAGGAAATGAGGTATGAACGGTAACGCTTATGATCAAGGAGAAAGGGGATTTAGACAACAAGGAAACTTAAGCAACATGTCAGGGTGTGAGACTAAAAGAGTCGAATCATAAAGATAACTAGTTAACAACCAGTAAGAGATATTAGAATTAGGAAGGTATTCAAGACAAGGAAATAACGAGTAAACTTTTATACTTAAGAATCAAATCCAACCAAGGTATGAACGAAAGGGAGGAAAACGATTGATGGTACGAAAGAAGATTTTAAGGCTTAATCCATACGCTTCCTAAAACTTAAGGTTCTCTCTAACAAGGTCACGTCTATTAGGGTATTGTATCTTCATGACAAAACAACCAAATCCCAAACAAGGGTCAAGGTAAAATAAACGCTCGCTTAAGGGGTGATAAATCGATTAGATACTTCTTTCACCTATCTTATCACATTTTAGGATTTACCTAAAGCAAATCTACCACTCAAGGATAAAAGCATCTCTTTATCTCAAGCACTCGACACAACCTCAGTGTTTTAAAAACCAAAGAATCAATTGACAAAGACTTCTCAACAAAGTTCTCAAGAAACAACTAACATCAAATCACATCCCCAATTTATACGGGATTGTTAACATCTAAAAATGGGTTTTCTTCCAAATTCATATCCTAAACTTATCTCATGTTTACTCCTAAGGCGACGACGCTCAACCTACTAAGCTTTCAAATCCCAAACATAAACAACAAAGCCAAGTTCTATAACTTTAATCACATAGGCAACTCATTCCTAACACAAAGAATCTACCAATCAATTATACTCACTTTGTCAAGGAACTAGGTATAAGAATCACTAAGTATGTCTCATCACATTACCTAAGTCTTTCTAACATCACATCCCCTCAAAACCAGGGTTAAGGGTCAGACACAAACAATCTCCTCAAAAGTCGAATTTTCCAACCAAGGTCAACATTCCTCACAAGAAAGAGTACTATCTAATGGCGTTAAGGGAGGATAAGCAAAGAACAAAGGACAAGTTAGGAGTACAAGCGTAGCTTTTAAAGTAAAACAGAAGGGAGTTTAGAAGGAGGATAAGCACCAAGAGATTAAGAATAAGGCAAGGTACATAAAGAATGAGAAACATCTTCAAGGAAGTAGAAGCATTCTTCAAAGTTGAACAAATCTTCAATTCTCAACAATAGGCACTAAATCTTGATCTTCTTAAAATATAAGTGTCCTTTCAATGGAACGGAGATACTCTTGGCGATCACTCAAGAACATAGATATTCCAATTCAAAGACATAAAAATACATTTTTACACCAACAAATGATAAAACTAATTATCAGACATCTCCAATAACAAGCTTTAACACTAATTGACGTTAAAATCAGTGAAAAACATTAAAATATTTTCAAAACCTTTAGTTCAAAATTTTTTTATAATTAGGGTAATAACTCCATTAGCTATAGATAAGCTCACGGTCATTGATCCAAGAACGCAACAATTATTAAATGACAATCAACAAACAGGTTAGTACCTAACAAAGAGCAAACACAAAGAGACTACAACATAAGGTCCTAAGTCTACCCATCTTACCCATCTCTCAAGTTTATTATTTCAAGGTCAAGTTATTTATATTGGGGTGCACAAACGTGCGTCGGAGCAAATATGCTCGATACCAATCAGACACACCTCACTTATCGCGGAAAAGTAAACATGTAATTCTAGAATAAAACTGCATAGATATGTTTGTAATAGGTTCAATTGGGTAAAAACCTGTAATTTTAAAACCTGAACCTGTTATAAAGATATCCAAATTGGAAGGTGTCAAACATACAAGGTCTAACTAGAAGTGTCATAACATAACCATCGCTAAAGTCGCGAATAGCAAATTATACAACCAAATGTAAAGAGGGAGACATATGTCCCTAAAATGTATGTGACATAAAAAGTGTTTAAGGGTCACAATAAAATAAAGCCAATCTAGGTTCCAAGGTTACTTTGCTCGCTAGCTCGTCCATGTACCCCATATATGCATCACCTACCTGTCATTCGCATTTTATACAAATACGAAAGCCACGGTCGATGGGGAGTAACTCAGAGTTCTCCCACCACGAAATGTCATAATTAATATAACATGTAAACATAAGAATATGAATATGAATCACACATAGCCTTAGCATATAGATGCTAGACAATCGTGCTTATCATGTGAACAACAATATAACAACACATAGTCCTAGCATGCGAATACTAGACCGACTCATACTACACTATCATGTGAATCACATAACATCCAGGAATCCAAACTCTATCAACCATAGCCGGCTTGCATCTCACCTTCTATGATTCATAGAATCATCAAACAAGAAAGGACAATATATCAAAGACAAGCATAAGTTCTTAGCACGGTCAATAGTCACTCAGAACTCGAGTCTATACCACGAGGTAGGGAAGGTAATCGAACCGGTATCCTGGCTCAGAGGTTCTATAAAAACATGGCCAAGACACAACATAACCCTAGTCCTAAATCTGCGCACCCCTAGACATGCGGATACACACCACCGCACCCAAGACCCACAATTTTATAAAACCATGTGAGTACCCTAAGGAGTCCACCAAAGGGTTGGCTAGTACTTAAGCCGAAAGTGACCACTTACTCTCAAAATAAGTAACGAGGTCATGCCCCAACTTGGATATAAACCCACCAAGTCAGGAACACAAAGGCTATTGAGCAGTGAACATACACTCGTCAAAGACTATAAAGACCTATCTATGATGAAGGCCGAAATACTCACCTAGGACCTAGTCCCAGCTAGTCCCAGCTTGAATACTTTAGCCCACACCACACAAGACAAGTAGGACACCCAATTAACCATAAGAGAGGCAAAGAGTCCAAACTTGCACACTCAAATGATCATACACACCCTAGCATATGAAAGGTTACGCAAGAGCATATTTAGCTGACAATCCAACAATATCTCCAATATCAATAATAATCCAAATCCCAGCTAACCGTTAATCTCATAATTCATGAGAATAAGCTAAAATGGCAAAGAGGCAACAAGACTCAAGCATAAGGCATCCAAAGCATTCAACAACCAACATGTGAAATGATAATTACAAATATCACGGCATAACATAAAACCTCCACTAACAATCAATCTCACCTCAAAGACAAATCCTCGACCCGAGTCCCGCGACGGGTCATCGGTCAAATCGAGGCTGACTGGTTTAAACCTAGTTTGACCAAACTCGTTCGGTCAATCTGGCCCAGCTCAGAGTCTTGGCCTACTTTGGCCCAAATCACAAAATTTATCACAAAATTATTCTCATGCTATTTCCAATTTCTATCATGTGAAAAAAAAAACGAAAGTAACACATTATCAATCACCTAAACACTTAACAAACAACAAGCACAACATTTACTACTAATGTGACATTAAATCGTCGAGTAACTCGGAATAGTTACCTTAAGCTAGAAAAAGGCAAATAATAACTTGAGAAAGCTTCTAAAACCCAAAATTACTCTCCATCTTCAACCACATATGAGCCACCTAAAATAATTATGTGAAAGGACGATATTAACGAATTATCGTTATATAAAATAAGAGACGGTTATTTAATAATATTTTAAATAAACCAAACTAGCGTCAAAACAATTTATATACACGGCCCACAAGTTATTATGACAACCTCAAACTCGGCCTAACCACCAACTACACATGGACTCAAACTCGTGACTTAGCTAGGCCACTGCCTAGGCCACGGCCAGGCCACAGTTAGGCCACTGCCAGGCCATAGCTAAGCTACAGCCAGGCCACTAGGAGTCCGACACGACCACCACCCGACTGCCCATAGCCACCCTTCACCCTACTTCATAACCTGGCCCAAAAATCAGTCCAAAACAGAACCCAAAAGATGCCTAAGTTCGACCCCAACTCCAGTCCTCAAATGCAAAGTGAAAACCCACGATGACGCTCTCTCGTCCCCCCAAAACAGTACCAATCGTCCCCTTAAGACTCCATTCTCACGCCTAAAACCAGTCCTAGCTGAGCCAACTAAGTCAGCATACACCGTCTTAAATATACCACTTACTAGCTAGCATCCCAAATGATCCCTAGAGGTCAGTATACACCGTCTCAATCATCTCCACATATCAGTATACACCGTCTCAACTATACAACTGACTAACTAACATCCATAAGGATCCCTATATATAATTATACACCGTCTCAATTATAAAACAGACTAACCAGCATTCGAAATAAACATATTTTACAAGTAATATCGAGTAATCCGTTATTGTTACCTTTTTAATCTTCTACCAGACCGTCTATTTTAGTACATACAACCGTCTTATAATAAATAAAGCTGAAAATATAAATGGGTTTGTAAAAATACATGACGAAAATGAATTTTACTTACAACGGATTGACAAAACGATAAGAGGACCACTTTGTGGAATGAAAAACTCTGTTGAAAACGGATGACAAACGGAGCACCGGGACGGATTATAGACAAAAATTGAAGAAGTAATGATGACGAGAAGGAAAAAGAAGGGCGAAGAAGAGGAAAAGAAGAAAGAGACGTGGGAAATCAAAAATGAGGCGAAATGTGACACCCACTGCTATTTATTATACGTACGTTTCTTCGTCGTTAAGAAACTTCGATAGTTATTAAAACCGTTTCGAGTTAAATTTAACCGGTTTAAGAAAAAGTCTCATAAATGAAATGGAATCAATAATAAATAAGTTTAAAAAATGAAAAATAAAATAAACTCAGATAGTTAACGGAAATAATAAGAAATCGGCTTGAAACGGAATTATTAGCGATTTTTACGAAACTAACGGATATTAATAAAAATTGCTAATTTAGTGAAATAAGCTCAAAATAGCTAATTGGACGGTTTTGTTCCCAAAATCCATCTCGGGTTCACTTAAAACAACTTTCATAAGGACTCGTAAAGAAACGAAAATTATTAAATAAATAAACTCGAACTAACTTCAATAAACTCGAACTAACTTTAAATAAACTTATTAATGATTATTAAAATTAACGTATCGAATTATGATGAAATTAATTAATTAGCTAAGCATATATATATAAATCGTTAAATGATGTAATTAAATTCAAAATAGCAATTAAAAGAATTTTATCCAACTTAATAAAATACGGGGTGTTACAAAGACGCCCGTCTTCTTAGTTGAGGAAAACAAGAAAAATTGCTGTGAAGGAATCCGTCCGTCTTCTGAAGAATCCGCCCGTCCCGTGTCAGCGAATCCGAGCGTCTTCTCTGAAAGACGCCCGTCTTTAGGCGAGTTTTTCCCAACCCAGAAAAGGCAGAATCCGCCCGTCTCGAGCAGAAACCGCACGGATTGCCCCTACAGTTCGAATTTTTTTCGGCCTTTATAAAACCCCTCCCACCTTCATTCATTCATTCATTCATTCATAACACTACTCAGAAACATCAAAACCCTCATCCTCCCCATCACAAAAACAAAATCCCTCAACTACATTCACTAAAATCAAATCAAAACATCCTTTCAACAACAAATCAATCACTCCTTTTTCAATAAAAATCAAAACCAAGCACAAAATTTTCAACCTTTGAGTCGATTTTCGAATTCATAAAGGCAAAGCCTTTCACCTTTAAATCAATTTGGGTACACTACAAATTGAAGATTTTTCATTCTTTTCTTGGTTAATTCATCAATGGCAAGGACTAAGGGAGTAACAAAGGCAACAAAGGCACCAAAGGCAAAGACACTTTCATCAAGGCAAAAGGCTCTTCAAGCAAAGAAAGCATTGGCTATGGTGGTAGCAAACCCAAACTTGGAAGTGCAACAACAACAACAACCTTCTATGGAAGCAACAACATCTACTACTCCGGAAATTGATCAACTTTTGCATTATCCGGAGGTAACTTTTATTTCCAAAACCCATAGAGATACTTTTGCCAAGTTTGCTAGGAAATCATTTCAATCCACCAACTTTATTTGTGAAGATACCTTAGATAAGTTGGGTGTCCTTGAGCAAACTAGAGCCTTATTTAAAGCAATGGGGTTGAAGAAATTGTTTGAATCAAAAGAATTGACATAACCCTCCCTTACCTTGGAGTTTTTAAGTTCTTTGAAAGTCAACAAAGTTGAGACTAGGGAGAACCTCGAGTTTCGTCTAGCTAATGTTAGTAGATGCATTTCCTTTAGGGAATTGGGTGAAATTTTGGGTCTTAGTGATGAACCGAGTTATTTTAAGAATTATGGAAAGTATGACCCCGACCCTCTTTGGGAGGCAATTTCTGGAAGGAAATTTGAGGACTTTCATGCGAGTCGTGCTCTTTTAGTCCACCATCCGGGCATAAGAGCATGGCACAAGGTCATAGGAAACACCATTATTGCAAGGAAAGATACCAACCATTTCACCAAACTTGATTTTATTCTTCTTGAGTCGGCTTTGAACATTGGAAGAGTACACACCAAGCCTTTAAACTCTTTAAGGCTCTTGGTGGATAGATGGCTCAACATTGATTGTGGGAATAAAGGCACTACCGTTATTGTGAATGGCGGCCTAGTCACTATCCTAGCTAAATACTTTGATCCTAACTTCAACAAAGATAACAAGTATGAAGCAAAGGAGGGCGGTCATCTTGTTGAAATGCATACTATGATACACAAGTACAAGTGGGTTGCCCATAACCCTCTTGACACCAAGTATGGATGGCTCACTAGTGAGGCTAGATCGTTTACTTTGCCTTCAAAGATTTGTCGTCTAAGTGTCCACCGGACCAATTATCTACTTCCCCTTTCAAAAGAGGCCGAGTATATTATCCGACAACAAAAGGGTGAACTTGAAATGCCCTCCTCTTCCATTGTCACACCACCCTACCCTTTCGAGTACCAAGAGTTCAAACCCGATGGCGTTGAAGCAAGAAATGATTATTTGACTCTTCTCATGCAAGCAATGCACAAGCAAGCCTTTGAGGATCGAAAAAATGCTTACTTGGCTCAATATCCACCCCTCCTACACTTAGCTAGGCAAGGAATACTTGATCCATCATGTCCTTTGCCTAGTTGGGCGGATAGAGAAGTCCTATTTCCGGGTGCATCTAGGGTCCTTTCGGGTGACAATGAGGTTGTCGGTAATGAAGAAATTGATGATAACATTGTTGAGGAAGCAAGTGAAGAAGGAGAAGAGGATGGTGAGCAAGATGATGAGCAAGGTGAAGAAGAAAGTGAAGAAGCAAATGAAGAGGGAAGTGGCAATGAGACCACTTCTAATGAGGAAAGTGATGATGGTGATGATATGATGGAAGATTAGCAAGCCTTGGAGGCTCCTACCCTCTCATGGTTTGTCTATTTCTCTCTTTGTTTTAATTATTTTCTTGATCATTGTTGGAATAGTCCTAGCACCATAGAGGACTCACACCTCGGTACCATTGAGGTGTTCTCATTTTATTGTTCCCACTTTCAAAATCCAAAATGACAAATTAGTTTCATGCATTGCATAGTGTGTGCATGAACTATACCCATCCTTAGGACATTAGCAATAGTGTCAAACTCGGTTTGGGGAAGTTAATGCATACACAACGGGAGGTAATCTAAATTATCCTCTCCGTCATAAACAAAAAACCATGCATCATGTAGTGTAGACTAGTGTAGATTGCATTTAGTATAGAAATCATGCATCATCTTTGCATTATTTCCCATAATTTTGGCCATTGAGGACAATGCCCATTTTAGTGTGGGGATGGGAATTCTAACACTTAACTCTTATTCAAAAATCCAAAAAAAAATTGAAAAATTTCGAAAATCATAAAAATTTGAAAAATTGAAAAACCAAAAACATGTTTATTTCCTTTTGTAGTGTAGTCTTGTACATATTATCTTGTATATATTGTGTTTATCCTTGTTCACATTGATCGACTACGCCACATCCGAGACATGAGGATATTGAAGACCGCATGGTATGATCTTTCCAATCTCCTTTTTCCTCTCTATGTTAATGACTATGTGGCTTTATTTTGATTGATGCGGTATAACAATGTGAACTTAGGACTTGCATTTAGTTTACATGTCATATTAGTTGATAGAATCACTTGCATTAGAATGTGTATAATAGTTGCATCATAGCATGTAGTTGCATTTAGAAAAAAGTTTTGAAAGTGCCTAATTAGGAACTTTGACAAGAGCAACTAAGCCATTACAAATACTTTTTCAACTTAAGACTTTGCCTACTAGAATGGTTGTAAAACACCCTAGATAGTGTCATACTAGTGTCTTTTGACCCATGACCCAAAGCCTAGTCAAGGGTTTGCATGTGAGTCACCTATCCAACCCCGTGATGCGATGTGGACTTGGTTAACTTGTCTAGGTGACCTTGATTGACCTTGTGGTAAGGCAACCCAAAAATATTTTCTATCAATAAGCTTGAAGTGCTCACTTCTAAAGTTTTGTCATGTGGAAGTAATTTAATGCCAAGGAAACCTCAAATGTTATGAATTGTTGAATGTTGAGAAATTTAATTGTTTTGATGGAGGCTTACCACTTCGATGTGATTTGGAGCGGGATCCATTGAATTGGGCCCCCACACAGTTGTGAATTCGGCCGCCCAGAGACAGTGACTATCACCCCGAAAAGCTATTGTCTAGAGGTTAACCGGTTGCCTAATAAGCGATTGGCGAAAGCAAAGGACACTAGCCCGGAAGGGACAAACCCCATCTTAAATTTTTGAAATGTGAAAGTTAAATGAGGACAATTTTTGAATACTAGTCATATCCACCTTTTTTTTATAAAGATTTGAGCATTTCATTCCCAAAAAGCCTTTTTGTCAAGCCACTTTGTCGAGCTTGGGACGATCCATGACCTTTACTTTTGTAGAGAATTCGAGACTTGTCATGTCATATGCTACTAGCATCATAGGGATCATCATTCCACCACCATCCGATCGCTCTTGACGAAAGCATTTGGAAATTGAGGACGAAAGTAGTCTAGTTTAACACCATTTGGAGGTGATTTAGTGTCATCCTCTTAGCCTTAGTAATTTGTTGAACTAGTATTTGTAAAGGATTACATGATCTTAAATTTGTTCCTCTTTAGTGCCTCCGCCGCTTGATGAGGAAGTGGCTATTCCTTTTGTAGATGCATCCATTATGTGATTTTGTGTGCTTAATGTTTGGATGTGTCGCCATTTTGGCAAGACCCACCTTGCCTTGCAAGAAGGCATTCTACCTCATGGTTGTCTTGTTGTGAGTTGAAGGGGCAGAGTGAGACCCGCTAATTGTCTCATATCGCTTATGTTATTAGGTTAGTTTAAATAATGGTTCTAGTCTTTGTCACCTCTTTACTCGGGACGAGCAAAGGTTCGGTTTGCTTGTCTCTGATGTGACCATAATTAGCGCATATTTAGCCCCCGAATTAGCCTTGTTCTCATGCTTTTTAGTGCATATTTGGGTCATTTATTATCTTTAGTTCTTTGTTTTGCATATTCTTTGAGATTTTGATCCCTTGGTAGGAAAGGAGTAAGAATCTTGCATTTTCATGGCAAAACGAGACTAAATTGATCGAATCCAATGACCAAGCATCAAGAAGAGACAAGATTAGAAGGCCTTTTTACATATGATAGTAGATGAGCAATGTTGAGAAAGGATCCTTGATTCCCCAAGGAAATCCCCAAGGAATTTATGAAGAAAAGGGAAGAAAAGAAGAGGAAATCCTGCTGAGGAACAATCCGTGCGGATTGTCTACAATCCGGTCGTCCTCCACATGCCCAATCCGTGCGGTTTCATCCCAAGACGCTCGGGTTTGTAGCCTACAATCCGCCCGGATTCACCCTGAAGCCGCCCGTGTTCCACCGCCAGAATCCGCCCGTCCCGACTCCAAAACGCACGGATTCCTGTACAGCACAATTTCGTCTTCTCCAAACTACAAAGAAAGAAGCCCTTCCTTCGAAAAATACCAGCTCCTCCCTGCTCAATCTAAAAAGTGTAATTACTAGTTTAGCCCTTAGTTAACCCTAATGCATCCCCCTAATTTCCACTATAAATACCCCATTAGTCTAATTAGAAGAGCATGTTTTTCTTATCAATAATTAGAGTAGTTAATATTAATCAAATCTCTCTTTAGTTTTGTAATCAACAATTAATCAAGTTTTAATACAAGTTTTATTTCCTTAATCTCTCTTTTGTTCATCCTTTATTTTGGGTAATTGAAGATTATTTGGGTTATTATTGGGAGATTGACAACCTCTCAATCAAGCATCAAGTACTTCTTTTATCTTTGCTTTATTATTGGAATCATTAGTAGGTATAATTCTCTTAATCTCTTTTTAATTATTGTTAATTACTTTCATTTGTTCATCATGTTTCATTTTGTTGGTATGATTGACAACCTTGCTAGCATGATTAACATGATAATGAGTGAGTAGTCTCTTAGCTAGGGTTAATGGGTGATTAGGGGAAACCAACATGGGGAATGATTCATGCTTAAATTAATATGCTTTCATGTTTTATTTGCTTGCTTGTTTTGATCTCAACTCATGCACATGTTATGTTAGATGAAATGCGAGCCTATGAATCCTTGCATTTTTTACCCATCACCTATCTTTTCAATGAGACTTGTAAGACATAAACCAACTCGAGTCTCATTAGACCATGCATGTTGTTGAGTAGGGAAGACTAAGTCGACTTGTAGGTGTTGTACAATCTAATCGATTCGGCTCCGGGACCCAAACTTTCCTAGGATTGTAAGATATAACCCAACTCAATCCATCACAACAATAATTGCTTGCTTATAATTTGAGAACATGTTTGTATGATCAATTCCCATGATTCCCCTATGATCCCATAACACCCTAGTGCTTTTTATCAATTGTTTACAACCCTTTTAATTCATCTTGCTTGTCTATTTGCATTGCTATTTAGTTAGTGACCTTCTACATCAACCCAAATTGTGACACCCCTAAGACACCACTAGTTTCAATAGAAATCTCATCTCAATTCCCGTCCCTTGGGATCCGACCTTTACTTGCCTCTTTACTAATTGTAGAGTTGTTTGTGAAGCTATAAATTGTGTTTTGATTCGGACGTGACCCAACGACCACACCTTTAATTGTGAACACGAAACAGACCGATCAGTCTCTAAGGTTGGTGCTTTTATGGTTGGTCCTTCTTTATCTTCCTATTTTGATGGACTTCAGTTTGGGGTGGGTGTGTCCAGTAGAGGAAAGGCTATCTTGCATGCCTTGAACCGGCTCATTGAGGCTCGGGGTGCTGAGGTGGGGCTTTCTATGTTGCTGGTTGATTTCCAGAATGTGTTCAACCTTGTTGATCGTGCGACTATGCTTCAGGAGGTCCGCCGTCGTTACCCGGTTCTTTCCCGTTAGGTGGAGTTTTGTTATTCCAGCCTTGCCCGTCTTTTTTATGGGGAGCACTGCTTGTGGTCTTGTCAGGGTGTCCAGCAGGGTGATCCGTTGGAGCCTTTGCTTTTCGCTTTGGTTTTGCATCCCTTAGTATGCAAGATCCGGGACACTTTTGACCTCACTATGCAGGCATGGTACTTAGATGATAGCACCATCGTGGGTGATACTTTGGAGGTGGGGAAGGTCTTGGATTTGATTATGGTGGATGGCCCTCGTTTTGGACTGCATCTTAATGTCTCCAAGACGGAGGTCTTTTGGCCTGTTGAGGATCCTCGGAGTCAGCTTCCTGGGGTTTTCCCCCCTTCTATTTCTCGGCCATTGCGTGGTGTTACTGTTTTGGGTGGACCTGTCAGTACTTGTCCTGATTTTGGCAGTGAGATTGTGGCGAAGAGAGTAACTAAAACCATTAAGCTAATGGACTTGGTTGCGAGGATTGAGGACCCGCAATGTGAGTTGCTTCTTCTTCGAGCTTGTACTGGTATTTCTAAGCTCTATTTCTCACTTCGTACTTGCTCCCCTAGTGTTTTTGGGTCGGTCCATATTCCTTTTGATGTCGCTCTTCGTTCCGGCTTGGAACGTCACATCACCGCGTCTGGGCGGGTTTTGGGGATTGGCGGTGGCGCCTTGCTACATTCCCTTTTCATCTTGGTGGTCTTGGTGTCTATGCGGCTGGAGATGTTTTATTTTATGCTTTTATTGCGTCCCGTTTGCGATCTGCTTTGGTTTGCGAGCTAAACTCTCCGCCCTTTCCGGTATTGTAGCTTGCCCCCGCTTTTGATGATGCCGCGCGGTGTTTCTGCGACTACGGACTCACAGTATTTTAGGTAACCCTAGTGAAATTGCCCCCAAACTTATGAAGAAATTGCGACATTTATTTCGCGACGGTTCTTTCGCCTCGTAGTCTGTTTTCTCTTTGACACCGCGCCCGACTTGCTTTATAAGCGATCTCGGCGGGTTCTCACTCCTCTGATTGGTTACGCGCGGTTCCTATCTCGGGGTTGGGTTAGACTATGAACGGGAGGACTTACCGTAGTGTGCTTGGGTATCGTCTGGGTGTTCCGTTATTCACGGTATCTAGGCTCATCTGCTTGCTCTCGGGTTTTATTTGAGGATGTTTTTGGAGACCACGTTGTTTCTTGTCTCTTTGATGCGTGGGCGTTAAACATTGGCATAACCTCGTCCGGACACTCTTTTTAACATCTCGTTATAGATCCGGCATTACTTGCGGAAAGGAGGTTGATATCGGTTTGGTTGATGGACATGGTGGCTCTCTTCGTCCTGCGGTTTGTTGCTTTATTCTTGGGACGAGGGCGTGATGTGTGTGTTGACTTGACGGGGTCCTCTCCTTTGACTCGGGACTGATGACGGATTTTGTGCACAGTCGGGTTGTCGGCCGATCTTTCGGCGTAAGTGTGTTAAAATCTACGGGGATTTGTGCGCGACGACAATGTTATGGTTTCCTTCCTTTCTCTTTCTCTTCACTTGGGGAGCTGGGTTCGGATGTTGTTGCCTTACTCAAGCGGATCCAGAAATTCTCGTTATCTCAGGATGTTGGGGCTCGGGTGGCCGCTTACATTTTTACTAGACTTAGCTTTGCTGTTGCTAAGGGTGTGGGAGCCCAGATTGTCTCTCGGCTCCCCACCAATTTCATGTAAACTTTTATTTTTCTTTTAATGAAAGTTGCGCGCATCCTTTATTAAAAAAAAAATAATAATAATAATAATAATAATAATTAAGTTAATTTAAATTCGGATCTTATAAGTTCAGTTCAGATCCTATAAGTTCAATTCAGTTCAGTTCAGATCCTATTAGTTCAGTTCAGATCCTATAAATTTAGTTCAGTTCAGATCAGATCCGTTTCAGTCCAAAAGAACCGGGCCTAAGATGAATATGCAAGAATTTGTGGAAAATAATGGCCGTATGTTAATTGGAGCGGTGTATAGGGTGTAACTGTGTACTCCGTAACTGTATAAGGCAGCAATGCAGCATGAAGTGATTTAGGTTTGGTCGAAAGGAACAGGGAAAGGGTGGTAATGTGGCATGAAGAGGTGGGCGCAATGGGGCTAACATAGTGGTAGAGTAGCATCATTGCTAGCTGGAATCGAGTCAGCCACGCGCCGAATCAATAACTTTGACTTTATTCCAACATGTGGGCCCACGTGCTGTCATGCTTGTCAGAATTCCTTCGTGGTATTTGTAAGACCGTAGATCCATAAAATCAGCGGCAACACCCTCAAAATCCTCTACCTCACTTATACCGTAACGTTGCGTATTGCACGTTCACATTTTCACAACTCTTCTTTGACTTTTCTACACTCCATTCGGCTACTCATTATTCATCACTCAAACCTAGACCAGGTAATTGTGATCCGACTCGATAAAATCTGAAAATATTGCAAATAAAAACAATCCTTATCAAACCTGATGAATGGTGATGACTTCCAAGTTCCGACCCCATCGGATTCAATGATTCATACTTAGGATTTTAGGTGGATAATCCATAAACCTTATTCCTTTAAACTCGGGCTCGTCATGATTAAATTCAATTCAATTCGAATTAAATAATTCACTTTAGAAAACCAAATTCAAGGAGTTGTACGCACCTAAATAAGCAGGGTAGTAGATTAGTACGTATAGCTACATAGCCGTATAGTGATCTAATCATTGGGGGCGAGTAAAGATCCTCTTCATTTTCTTAAAGAAAATGGAGGTCCATTCCCCTTCAATGATCCGGATTTAATTCTCGATAGATCGAGTGGTTGTAAATATACTTGAGTAGGAAAAGGTAAATGAATGAAAATGAAATATATAATATAATATGGGCGTATTAGAGAGAAAATGAAGAGTATCTAAATTGAACAGAAACCCTTCACCTTTTTTGGACAATTGATTTTTTTTAATTATAAGATTTGTCTAGTTTAAAATTTTTATATCCAACGAAACACGCTACAAGAAAAAATATAGAGTTGTCGTTTAACAAGACGGTCTCTTAGATAAAATCAACCTAAATAGATACACAAGTTCTTATTTAAAATGAGTGTATTCGTTTTAAGGTTAAGGCAGGTCAAGTGACATGTCATATTTGTAAAATATTTAGGGGTTTTTTTGGTAACTACTCCCAACTATAAACATTTTTTTTTTGTAATTGTTCCCTACTTAAAAAAAAAAAAAAAAAAAAAAAAAAAAAAAAAAAAAAAAAAAAAACTGCTACCTTAATATTTATTTTGATTAAAACTTGCTACAAAAATTCATTCTCAGGTACGAAAAGGATGCTTGTTTGCGACGGTCTTTGCCGAGGTCGTTAGATGGTCAAACGATAACCAAAATAAGAGTTTTTGGATGTTTTGGAATCCTGAGATTGCAAATTTTGTGAATGTTGAAATAGGGGTGCTACGAGGTGATCCTAAATGGTGTAAAATGGTCGTGAATAGGGCCTGGTCTTGCACTCTGTTTTCGTGAAAACAGGGGCAGTTTTGCGGGTCTAGTTTGGGCACGATTTCCTAAGGTTTAGGATAGTTTTTCAGGTTAGTATGAAATTTGCAGTCTTAGAATTCCAAAACATCCAAGAACTCGTATTTTGGTTATTGTTTGACCATCCAATGACCTCGGCAAAGACCGTCGCAAACAAACATCCTTTTCTCCAAAAATGAGTACATGAGAATGAATTTTTGTAGGAAGTTTTAATCAACGTTTATAAGTGAGAGTATTTAGCAAAAATCCAAATATTTATTCAATTTTATTAGTTTATATGGCAAAAGAAAAAGTATTTATTTTATCAACGATGTCTAAGATAGATTATCATAGTTAAACACTTACCTAAAATATTTATTTGTTTTGTTTTTCTAACAGTGTCTTCTAACACACGTTAATAAACCGTGAATATAGAAAATTTGTAAGATATTCTCATGAGAAATTCAGGTATAAACTCAATTTTACTCTAATTAATTAACGAGAATATTTTACGAATTTTTTCATACTCGTCTTATAATGTGTATCCTTAGAAAACAAATTAGAAGAACCAAAATTTTGTTTATAGATCTTAAATTGGAGGGTTGATGAAAGAAAAACATTAGTTTGTGGTGGCAGACTTGAAAATGATTTGTTAAATGTCATAATCCAACGTCTAATTAGGTAGGTCATCGTCTTCTTACTTGCTTATCAGCTTATATATAATTCCTCATTCCTACATCTCATCTTTCGCCCTTTCTCTCTATCCCTTTTCCCCTCCACCCATTTTTTCCACAGGTATTTATTTTCTACCTTTCTTTTTTAATTAATAATCTCTCTTTTCCTCGTAATTTCCATCTTTACTCTTTTATTACTGACTTTCAAGCTTTGATTTGCCAATCATAATTTAAAATTTTAAAACTATGTGATTTAATTTTCATCTACTGCAAATCTTTGTTCTAGATCAGATCTAACATGAAAGTTTTAATCTTTCTTATGCTAATTCATAGATTTACCTGATTTTGAGCTACCCATGCTGTCATCTGAGCTGTTTCTTCAATTAACTTGACCCGTTTTAATGTTAAGATAGATATATCCGTCTTAAGGGAGACGGACTGTCTTTTTTATTCTCTGTGAGACGTATTTTAATCGGACCTAGACAACTTTGGGAAAGTTGTAAAAAGAACAATCTCAAAAAAACAAATAGTGGAAATGAATTGAATTTTGTTAATGATTTATGAGTTACATGTTGTGGTTTAATTGTAAGTTTTTAGGAAATTATAAAAAGAACCCCAATAAAAAAGAGGAAATATATTGATTTGTTGGTTATGATTTTAGATTATTATTATTGTTTAATGGTGATTGTGAGGCTAATGAGTTAGATTTTGGTGGTTTGTTGTGTGTGAACAGGTGTTCTCTTTGAAAACTGTAAAAAAATAGTGAAAGAAAAAGATGAATAATAGGTGGGAGATTCAGCAGAACGCCATGGTGGGAAGATGTGAAGAGATGAGAGGTCCAGTTGTGGTATCGGGTCGAAACGGGCAGATTGTTTGCCCAAAACCCAGGCGTGTTGGGTTCTTGGGTGGTAATATTGCCATGTCACTTAGATGGCAGCAAATAAGGTAATTTTGATAGTGCTAATTAATCATGTTTAGGGTAACTTGTGGTTTTGGGTTTGGTTTTGAGTGTCAATTGTGTTTTTCATTCATTTTGGTTGATGGTGATTGTTTTTGTTATGTATGGCAGCCATCAAAGTGAGATAAACGATGCGAAAACCGGGGCTGAGCTTCTAGACCTGATTTTTATGGGAAAGGTATAATCTTCCAAGCTTTAAGTTGTCGCGTTCTAGTACTAGTGTATTGCACTTGTTGGTCGCCTCATTTAAGTACTCGTGTTCTTGTACTAGTGTATTGAGTTGATCTCACATGTTCATTTTAAGTCTTCGCGTTCTAGTGCTGGTGTATTGTTTTGATCTCACATGTTCAGTTAAGTTTTCGTATTTCAGTAGTCTATCGGGTTGTACTTCGTATCTCACCAGTTAGATCCCTTGTACAAGTCTTCGTGTTCACTTGTTCAAATACTAGTATTGTGTCAATTATTTGAGTACTAATAATTTGATTTCTGTTCTCGTTACCACAGGAGGGTCATGGTGAAGATCAATCACCAGGAGAGATTGCAACATCACCACCATTTTTTTGCGGCACTCCACCAAGTAGAGCATCTAACCCATTAGTCCAAGACTCTCAATTTGGGGACGATAGTCTGTCCCCTTTGTCAACTTTACAAACCGCATACCCTTCACCTTCTCCATCACCCTCTATATCACCCTCTCCCATGAAGTCCGGATGCGTTAGGATGAAATTCGGCCTCAAGTCACCTACAATTAGAGTAGAAGGTTTTGATTTTGATTGCCTTAGCAGGGACTGCCAGAGTTCAAGCGTTACTGCCATGGCTTAAAACATTCATTTGGAAACTGTATATACAGCTCAAGCTGCCGTCTATGAGGTTCAAGATTTCAATGAAATTGTTTTTGTAGAAAGGTTTTACCTAAGATGGATCCGTCTGTTGCACTGTCTATCGTTTAGTGAGTCTTGTATGAGACGGTATTACATATAAAATCGACCTAAATCCTTATGGATAGGTCTTGAATAGGCTTTAGTTGTAAGATCGTGTCATACAAGTTTTTGTGTATATAGGATGTGGTTCTAGTAGAAATACTGAGGAAGGATGTCCGATGTGTTTGATCTCGTTTTTTTGTATCATGAGAGGATTGTAAGAGGCACTTGTATATAGAAAGGCCTTAGTGATCTTACCTTATGGAACTTATGGTGTAAATATATGATCATTTGATAAAATTCAGAGCACATATTTTGTCATAAATCTCTTGGGTCAAATTTGTCTAATACTTCGCCATTGAGACAATTTGCAAATTTTGACTTGCGTCATTTGTTTTACAAGTGGATGGAAATGAGCAAAAACCATCACTATTTTTAGTGTTGAAACAATCAACCGGTTTTATACTCCCTCCTATTCTATATATTCTTCCCTATTTCCTAAAACGGATTATTCAGGTTTTCTTCCCCTTTCTTATTTTGGAAACTTTTACTCTTATTTTATTCATTTTTCTCTCCTATCACCAAACCCCACCCAACTCTTTTCCTCATATTTTATTACTTTCCTTAATGTTTTGGCCCCACCATTTCTTATTTAATTCATAATTATCCCTCCCTCTCTCCAATTACCAAACCCCACCCAACTTTTTACTCTTATTTTATTCTTCTTCTTAATTTCCGTGCCCACAAACAAAGGGAAGAATACATAGAATTGGAGGGAGTATTAAATAAGACAAGACCGCTAGTGTTTAGTCTGTTTAGATATGGCTAAACAAGGTTAGGACGACCTATTCCCCTAGGTGGATTATACATTTGATGTATTAGCACTAATTTAAGAGTTTTTGAGCATTATAATAAATTTTTTGAGTTTTGTTTTAAAAATTATGAGTTTTACAATAAAGTTTCTGAGTTTATTCACTTAAACATTAAGCTCTAAAAAATTACAATAAAACTCAAAAACATTATATATAAATTTAGTAAAATTTGAGTTTTAATGGAAAAAAAAATAAAATCTAACTTATAAATTTTAATAAGCTCAAAAAAAATATACATATGCTCAAAAACAAATAAAGTTTGAGGTAATAAGCTTAAAAAATATACATATATGCTCAAAAACAAAAAAGTTGGAGGTAGTATATCCGATGTATGTTCCTTTTTCTCTAAAAACATCGGGTGACAAGTGTGGGGTTGACGAGTATGAAAACCTAGATAATTTTGTACTATGAAACCCTCATTAAGCTCCAATCGCTTTATTGATAAGCGATATTTCATTTTGTATAAAGATACATGAAAAATTCACATTTAAGACGGGAATATCGTTTTAAGTTTGAGACGAATTAAATATATCCATATGAGATGAATAAAACAAAAGAACAATGTACCGGAAAGAAAACAATTTTTTTTTGTCCTATGGGATACTTAATATTTAACTCATTCTAATATTAAGACGAATACCTCCGTCTTGATAATCGAAAATGCACAAACAGTAAACCATGTTAGGTCAACTATAGGGGGCTCTTTGTTGCGTAAAAGGACGAAATAATCAAACACCTGGTATTCAACCAAAAATGAAAATCATAAAATATCATTAATCAAATCTTTGTATAATCATCTTTATTGTAAAGCTTGAAACAATATCTTGAATCTGATTCGAGATGTTTGGTCACGTTGCATATATATGCATGAAGACCACTAGTTGATTTAATTAATTAAATTAATAACAGCTAATAAGAAAGAATAAAGAGGTGATGTTTACGTAAAATTGAAGCTAAAGTCGTACGCATGTTTAATAAGCAAAAACATGTCATCTAAAGTAAACCATGTCATGATTGTTGCTGGTGAGAAAAGTAGAGTATCCGGTCTTCTTCTTTTCAACATTATCATTTCCCCAATACGAAGTATTACACTATTTTCTTGCTTTCTTAACTTTCTTTAACCCTTTTGTTTGACGATTTCAAATTTGTTTCTAGACAACAAGGAACAAGTCTTCCACACTTTTAGTACAAAATGCAACTATAGGAAACGTATTATCTCTTAATATATCTTGTAAGCGAAATTAACTAATTATTTTAAATCTAGATAATGTCTAAAGCATAAATTATGAATACATATTCTCGTTTTGCGGTAGAAGAAGTGATAACTAACCGGATTTGAAATCATGAATTTAATTTTTTCCGGATGAGAGACCTACAGGCTAAAGTGTTATTTGTCAACTGCTAGTCCATAGTCGCACCAATGAATCATTCTTAAAGGCTAGTTCTAAGATATGCAATGATTTATGTAATTTCCGTGAAAATCTCACACGATAATTTTAGTAAGAAAATAGTCTCTTATATTCTTACCACATGGACCATATATAACTTTCAATGTTCCTTTGGAGTTGTTGGCCTTCTAGATGCCATTGATGATGTATCTCGTGCCCTATTTACTGTATTTCGCCAATATGATGAATCGAATAACTCGGGCACAAACGTTTAAGCCTGGTCGCAAGTGATGACGTGGTGATCGTGCGTCCGTGCTGGAGGAGGATGTGGTTGTAACACCCTCATACACCAAAGTGTCTTACCAAGGACCACTTTAACATATCAGGGTGCTACCATCTCGGTTGTCCGAGGTAAGATATATTAAATAGACCATCCAAGAACATTTATTAAAAGATATCAAAACTGTTTAAAACAAAATACAACTCTTGTTATTCCAAAACTGTTACAACTCCAAAACAACTGAAAGAAACCAAAGTTCATGCGACAGCGGAAGCTAGCTAAACTCAAGGTGATGATTCGGCCCCATCCGTAACCCGCGAGCTACATCCACAACCATAACCTGCTAAACCAACGACTCGCCATCGCCGAAGGGATCACCACAGTTTTGAAAACAATAAACGAAGTCAGTCAACTCTATAACCAAAATAAAAAATCAAAGATGCACAATCCAATACACAATTCAATCCAAACTCTAGAACCATCCTCCAAACTCCAATAGTAACAAGTAAGTGACTATACACTGAATTGTGTAGCCCTGTCAGGTTACCCGTCGCAACAGGTAACCCTCGCCGCCAGTGGGGACCGCATTCGTACCACCTAAACCCCGCTCATCGCAAACCCAGATCATTAATGTGCACATCCCTCTTGTGACGGGAGCCACAAGAGACGAACTTGGGTGTGAAGACCATCTCCCTAAAATGGCTTCACCAACAGTAACCAATAACTAAAGATATCACAATCAACCAAAATCACAATAATAATACCAATCAATCAATACAAATGTCATCTTATAACCAATTATGCAATCAACTGAGTAGGAAAACCCTACCTTAATAGAAATCCAAGCAAAAGCACAACAAAACAGCTAGAACGCCTCCTCTACAAAGTCCCCGCCTATAGTAATAACAATCCATCAATAAACAACACATAAAACTGATCTCTACCCCCAAAACCTCTAAATCAAACCAACTAGGGTTTTCATACTTTCAATCAAAATAATAATTAACAAAGGAATGAAACTTACTGATTAGATCTACGCGGAAAAAGATGTAAAACCCCCCAAATCGCACAACTCTAGCCTTGGAAGTGATTAGAATAGTCA
Source organism: Silene latifolia (assembly GCF_048544455.1). Lineage (NCBI taxonomy): Eukaryota > Viridiplantae > Streptophyta > Magnoliopsida > Caryophyllales > Caryophyllaceae > Silene > Silene latifolia. Next base: position 41,751,838 of record NC_133526.1, read on the forward strand.
AAGAAGCACTAAACGCGCGTGGTTTTTGATTTTGAGAAACTGATTATGAAATGATTAGAATACTTAATCATGCTTTTATACTTCTTTAACTATTTTAATCCAAAACCGTGAAAGTAACCCGTCAGACCGAGTACTCGGTGAGTACATGGGGTACTCGGCCGAGTACGACCTACTCGACCGAGTTTCTCACAACTCGGCCGAGAATTCCCAAAACAGTAGCCTGTTTATAAGCACTCGACAACTTACTCGACCGAGTAAGCTAGGACCAGAAAACCGTAGTACTCCAGTGGTGGCTCATTGTCTCTCTCTCTTTTTTTTTTTTTTTTGTAAATCAATTAGTTTAATGATTTTTCGATTAGTTTATCGACATTTTGATTAGACTAATTGATATGTTTTTTGATTAAGTTTACTTGGTTTGCTTGTTATTCGAGTAATTTTGTTTCGTCAATCGTTCTACATAATCCAATGTCTCGAGCTATCTAATTAAATCGATTTGTTTATTTAGTTTGTCGTGGTCACTACTACAGATGCAGGCTATAACAACGGTAAAAAACCGTTGTTATATAAAAAAGCGGACGTTGTTAAAGCGTCCGTTGTAGAAGGTTTTAACAACGGTTAGTTTTCTTAAGGAAACCGTTGTTAAAACTATTAACAACGGTTTTATGTATAAAAACCCGTTGTGGAAAGTGTGACTCAATTTTGGGGGGAAAGTTATAACAACGGGTTTTAATATACAAAACCGTTGTTATAACTAAAGACAACGGGTTGTTTGAAAATAACCGTTGTTGTTTGTTCTTAAAAATTAAAATAAAAAAATTAAATTAAATATTACTAGATGCATGCATAATTACGGCCCGTTAGAATTCCGATGCATGCATTATTACTGACATCACTGTACATATGAACGGATAATATGGAATGAGAAGGGTTAGTAATAAGATTTGAAGCAGCATTATTGAGAGATATGATGATGATTATGGCACAACTTCCTAACATATATATTAATTAAAAAGCAACTCAACCCACACATTGCTTAGTATAAATACATTGCATTATCTCAACTAACATTTCCATTATCTCAATATATTCATCTCCAAACCCTAACTGCTAAAACAAACTCTACTTAATCTTTCAAAACAAACTCAAAAAACTCCAACAAAATGAATGATTTCATCCTTAAGACTCTTACCATGATCGAGAACAACAACAACTTCATCCGCCGGTTCCTCCATATTGAGGAAAGTTTCAGGAGCTACCTTGCGGATGCTCGATCCGCACTGAAGCACGCCAAAGAAGATGGCTTGACGGAGCGGCGGCGATTGCGGCTATATGACGATATAGCAATCAGCTGGCTGAACGGAACCTCCAAATAGCCAAGGAGGAGAGGACGGATACGATAGAGCAGAATAAGATCCTCTATGAAAATATAAGAATTGCATTTTTACATATGTAATTTTTTTTTAATTTATGTATTTATAAATATATATATATATATATATTAATTATGTTTATCTTACTTCTTCATCTTGCTTCTTCATTGTTTTACTAACTAATTATGCGAACAATACTTAAACAAATAACATAATGGTCGATAAAAACACATACATGCAAAAGAAATAAATAGAAAAAGAAAATAATGACGATGAAACTAACGGTGAAAGGCGAGATTTACCTGATAAATACAGAACGTAATAGACGATGAAATCACGGTGACGAGAAGATAAAGCGACGATGAGAAAGAGAGAAAGAGAGTGTGTATGTGTTTTGTGTTTGTTTGTCTGCTGTGTTTTGTGTTTGTGTATTAAGGGTTGTGTTTTGTGGGTTTCGCAATGCACGGACTTGTTTGTGTGGTTTATAGTATGGAAGGTATTGACAACGGTTATTAAACAACAACCGTTGTGAAATATGTTTTAACAACGGTTGTAAAAAACACCCGTTGTTAAATAAGTTTTAACAACGGGTTTCAAAAATAACCGTTGTGATTACTTTTCACTAACTTTGCGCCAATTTTGCGCCAAATTATTAACAACAGTTGTGCATGTGTAACCCGTTGTTAAAACTAATAACAACGGTTTTTATAACCATACCCGTTGTAATTTATTTTAGTAAAATTCGCGCCATACATTCTATAACGTCTATTGTGATTTTCGTGAATAATCGTTGTTAAAGGGGCGTTGTAGTTGCCTGGATTTGTAGTAGTGGGTGATAATAATGTATGTTTTGAAGAGATATTGAGTAGAAATTATGAAAGAGGCACAACGTTGTATAATAATTCGATAATTTGTCAACCATTTGAGATAAATTACCCACAATATTTATTACTCCATATCACCCTTTTATCTTGCCAGGAGGTTTAAGAGCAGAATTTAGCCCAAATAGAGCGTCTCAAAACATTAAGAAGGCGTTTGATTCGCACATGGGTATGAGTTTGGAATCAGGAATCATACCTGAGTTCTATGAGATTTGAACTTCTTTTCTCATACCGGAGTTTGTTTCAATTCTTAGCGGTAAAGATTTAATTCAATAATTATATAAAATATTCACTTACAAAGTTACAATATGTCATAATACTTTTTTTTTCACATTTTTCTGTATTTTAATTTGATACCATGAGTATCAATCTCCACCTTATCCATTGGATATGAGAAACCCATAATTCATGAGTTTGAAGTATAACCGTATAAGTATCAAAACCATTGTTGTGTGGAGAAAAAGGATTGTACATCAGATATACTACATCATATTTAATGACTTTTTGAGTTTTTGTGTATTTTTTTCGAGTACTATAAGGTTTATAAATTACATCTTAGTTTTATGATGTCAAAAATCAATTTTTTTTGAGTTTATATGTAATTTTTTTGAGTTATAATGTAACTTTTTGAGATTAAAGTTTAAGTAAATAAACTCAAAAACTTTATAATAAAACTCAAAAAATTTAGATTAAAACTCAAAAAGTTTATCTTAATGCTCAAAAAATATACAATCTGATGTACTACATCAGATGTATAATCCACTACTTACTGTGTTGTGTGAGACCATTTTACTCATAAGACTAGTCCATTAATCAAAAGCCCAAATAAATTACTCAATAAAATTGTAAAAATATATTTTATTTTGATAACCTAGAATTTTAGATTGATAACTTGTATATTTAAATGAGTTAATTTTCATCATAAAATGTCGAGTTGTTAAAATAAAATTGAAATAGAAATTAAATTAAATTTTATAATTGGGTTTCTCTCCTTTTGGATCAGTCTTATGCTATAGAACGGTCCTATAGGAGAGTTATATTTGCCATTTGGCTCATTCCAAAATGAATCAACAATAACGACCTGGAATCGTACTCCAGCCCAAATAGGTCGTAATTTGTAAACCTGGCTGCTAAAGGTCGTCGACAAATTACTAAATATCGTCGACAATTTTAATGAACTTCCAAATTTGCCCCTCCCTCACACTCCCCCTTATATTTTCCTTTTTATTCAATAACAACCATTAAAATTCGAAATTTTGAAAAAAAAAACCCGACTCAAATTTCAACAAAAAAACGTATCGACCGCATAATTTCCGTCACGAATTCAAGCATTCAACAAGGTATGTGATTACTATTAAAATTTTTTTTGTAGTATTTTGTTAAGGTTGTAAATTTGTGACGGAATTAGGATAGATGCCAAATTAGTGACGGAATTAGGATAGGTGCTATGATTTCAATCGGATACTTTTTTTTTTTTATCCGATACTTTTTTTTTTTTTGGCATCTGGGCTGGGACGAGGGGGTTCTTCGTCCAAGACCAAGCCCAGACGAAGGATTCTCTCGTCTGAATAATCAGGGACGAAGGAATCCTTCGTGCAGGGCACAATCCGGGACGAAGAAATCCTTCGTCTCAGCCCAGTTTGTCGTGTTTTTTTTTTTTTTTTTATTTTAGAATTTGTCGATACTTTTTTTTTTTTTTTTTTTTTAAATAAAATTTTTTCCGTCTTGTTTTGTTATCGTTATAAAGTAATAAATTATTAATAATAATTGTCGTCCGTGGCGAAGTCGTTGTAAATATATATTTTTTCCGTCTCGTTTTGTCGACGTAAAATATAAATTAATTATTACTAATAAACCCCTTTTGGGGATATTTTGTTTTTTTATTTAATTTTTAATTTACATAAACTTATATTTATAAATTCTTTGTTTTATTAATTTAAGTAATCAAGTTGTTGTAAATATGTTTTTGTTGCGTCTCGTTTTGTTTACGTAAAATATTAATTAATTATTATTACTAAACCCCGTTCCGGGTTTTTTTTTTTTTTTTTTTTTTTTTTTTAATTTACTTAAACTTATATTTATAAATTCTTTGTTTTATTTTTTGAATAGATGGCCGGTGGAGGAAATGACCGTCACGTTCGAGCTCGAAAGGGGCTCCAGTTTGAGTCTGAGGTTGGAGATGGTAGTACCGATTCGTGGACTGATGAGCGGGTGGAGGAGGAGCTGGTTCGATCTGGTGATGTGATAGGTGAGGAGGAGGCGGGTATTGAGCGAGTGCGTAGGGTGCCACGTAGACGGAATGAGGAGGGGCGTTTCCAGCGGAGGTCGGATGGTAGTTCTAGTAGTGTGGTGGCTACGAAGAAGAAGTCGGGTAAGGATGTCTCTTGGTTGATCGATCATCGTGTTCCTGGCGGTCCGATGTTTCCCCACGTGATTCCTAGCTTTGGGGGCCACATTGCCAACACCTTATGGCCGACTCCTAATGAGGTCGGTCGACCGGTTTGACGGGCTACCACCGGTTTGGTAAGACGAGGTTGTTGAGTTGTTGGGAACTACCTCCCCGCCGTTCGGACTATTTATGACGGTATTGGTCTTTCTCACCTATTAGATTCCATGGCCGAGAATTATAACATGCCCCTTATTTCTCGCTTTTGTTGAGAGATGGCAACCCGACATCAACGGTTTTTCACATGCCTTTTGGGGAGATGTCCATACTCCTTCACGATGTTGCGCAGATCTTAGATGTTCGGGTTGATGGTAAATCGTTGTAAGGTGGAGAGTAATGACGGGAGGTTGGCGGATCCCCTTATGTATGTTTGTGGCTTCTTTGGGATTTCATCGGACCGATTGAGGTTGCCGTTGAACTCTACTAAGAAGGTCCCTATTTACAAGAGTGGGGGTATATTAGTAGATGCAGTTTGTGAAACGGCGAGAGCTAATTGTGATGTTGTTTTTGCTCGGGGTTTTTGGTCATGTGGTGTTGGGGTCGACACTTTTTGTCGACAAATCGGGTGATAGGTTACGTCCTCGCTTGTTTCCTTTAGTGTATGATGCTGATGAAGTACACCACTACGCTTGGGGAGCCGGTGTACTAGCCTTCATGTACCGACAGTTGGGGGTGGCTTCACGTCTTTGGTGTGAAGACTATTGGTGGTTGCTTGACTTTGTTGCAATCGTGGATCTATGAGTATTTTCCTATGTTCAGACCCGGTCCACCTTCGGCAATTGACCCTACTCAGCCTCGGTCGTGTTCTTGGAGATCCGTTGGTCCCTTCGCTCAAAATGCGGAGAAATTGTTGGAGTATCGGAGGTTGTTAGATGGGCTTACTTGTGCTTCCATTAGGTGGGATCCGTACGGGCCGCGTCAGGAGGAGTATCATCCTCGTACTCGTATGCCGTTTGTGTTTCGTTTCATGGACATAGCCGAGCCGTACCAGCCTGATCGGTGTTTACGACAGTTTGGGTATGTGCAGATCATACCCAATCCCATTATGAGATTGGTAGCGCATCGTCCTGCTTCGGGGATAGGGTACGAGGTTAGGGTTGAGGTTGCGGAGACTGATCATCTTTGGGATTGCTGGCAGGATCATGTGGTTCAGATTTCTCGTAGATCGAGACCAGTTAGTTTCCCGGGTGAGACGGCGCCAGATTATGAGGCTTGGTATAATGGGAATTCTCACCCGTTGATCATTGATCCCGACCACCATGATGCCCCCGCGCCACATGATGATTTTGATATTCCTGCTGAGGTAATAATTTTACTTACAGTTGTTGTAATAATTGTTTAACTTTCTTTCTGTTTATAATGTTTTAGTTGTTTTTGTCAATTTGCAGACTGCACGTGCTTTAGTGTTTCAGTTTGCCGAGGCCAAAAGAATTACCGATGACAAGAAACAGCTCGCCTTCTTCCGCAAGATGATGAAGAACATCGACCCATTGGTTGAGAGGGCTGGGGATATCATACGTGAGCGAGGACCTCGTCAAACACCCGGTGATCGTGTTCAGCGAAGAGCAGATGGTGTGTACACGATAGCGAGGCGAGGGATGATCGATGCGAGGAGACTATTTTTTTTTTTTTTTAATTTCATTTATGTTGTACGTTTTTGAAGACATTTTTTTTTTTAATTTCATTTATGTTGTACGTTTTTGAAGACATTTATTATGTTAGTTAACTATTTGAACATTTTTTATGTTGGATGATTATGTTACCCGGGATGTAGAAGTATTCCCAAAATGAGTTATCTTGTTCGTTCTATACTTGGCCCATTTTTCCAAGTGCGGGAACCATTGCCTCTCAATATAAGCCGCCACTCCCGCCCATTCCCTTGCCAATTTGCCCCACGCAACATTAAACTTATCTTCGGTCTCCGCCTCGACAACCGCAGTAAACAAGTTAAAAGTTACGTGGTTAGCCCAATTATCCTGTTTCGTGATATCAAGTGCTTTCGTCTCCACGTTAGAATATATATGCCAAAGACATAACAAGTGAGACGAATCTGGAAAAACAATGGGAATCGCGTTCAACAAACCACCCTCGCAATCAGTAACAATAGCATTAGGTTGAACGACATCATTGAGCAGGACCTTCAGTTTCCGTAGTACCCACAGATATTTCTCCTCGGACTCATGCGTCACAAGAGCATACGCGATGACAAAGCTCTTTCCGACGGGTGTGACTCCAACCATTTCAACAAGCGGAAGACGGTATTCATTTGTCTTGTACGTGGAATCGATCTGTACCACATAATAGTATGATCGAAACATCTTAACGGCTTCTGGATGAGCCATGAACACGTGGGTTAGCTCATCGGTCTCCGATCGATGACCCAATAATGAACGTACTTATCTTTGAACCGCAAGTGCTAACATCTGTTGTCTGTGCGGGTTTCTCCCATCTCTTTCCTCGGCCCTTACTTTCTGAGAACGATTGTAGATTTGTCGCCGATTAGGTCTTGACTTTTCCGGATTCCGCTGATGCAAACCCGCACTAATAATTGCCGGTCTAACGTGAGCTCTAACTTAGGCATCGATATAAGCCAACTCCTCGTTATCAAACTTTGCAAAGTATCTGTCGCCGTCACAATACAACGTTAAACCATGATTATGAAACCCGGATCTCATCACAAGCCGCCACTTATTCTCTTCTAATTCAACAACTTTCATTGAAAATTTGCAATTGCACCACGCGGTAGCCGTGTTACCCCTCATTAAAGAATCGGCATCCTTATTTACGGGACCTTTTCCACCCATCCGACAAACAAAATAACGTTGTCTCAAATTCGTGTTACGACCAACTTTCTTGTTGCTTGCTCTTTTTATACCAAACCCGAGTCGGAGTCCGATCTCATATGCCCAATTAAACGCTTCAATACTTGATGCAAAGAACAAGCTAGTCTTAAAATGATCTGAGTAATCAATACCGTCTCCATCGTTAATCACCTGCGCACGCATTTCAATAAATTAGTTATTAATTAATTATTTGCTACGGAACGAGTCGGAGTAAATAAAAAATAATATAAAAATAATACAAAGACGGTAATAAGTTATTTTATACAAAACGAGTCGGAAATGTTAAAGATAAAAATTTAATATAAAGACGGTAATTAATTAATTCAATTGTTTTATAATACAAAAACGGTATTTAATTATTTTATACACAACGAGTCGGAAATATTAAAGATAAAAATATAATATAAAGACGGAAATTAATTATTTGAATTGTCGAAAACTATAAAAAATAAAAAAATATAATACAAAGACGGAAATTAATTATTTTATACAAAACGAGTCGGAAACAAAAAAATAAATAAAAAAAAATAAAAAATAAAAATACACGGTTGGGCCCTGGACGAAAAATTCCTTCGTCCATAATGGGCCTTGACGAAAAATTTTTCGTCTCAAATTTTAGGTATTGGACGAAAAATTCCTTCGTCCAAGGCCCGTTATGGACGAAGGAATTTTTCGTCCAATACCTGGGCTGGACGAAAAATTTCTTCGTCCAGGCCCAGTCCGTGTACTTTTTTTTTTTTTTTTTTTCAATTGCTTTTTCAAATAAATCCGTCACAAAAACTATCATAATTAAAATCTACATTCATGACATCTATCCTAATTCGAGATTCAAACGATAATAAAACATAAATTTTTAACAAAACTAAATCGTAAACTAACCTCGTTCTTAGCTTCTTCATTGTTGGAATCGTTGTTAAAATCGTTAAGTTCACGTTGTTAATTACAAAACCCGACTTTTTTTTTTGTTTGAAATATTTTAATGAGACGGTGACTTGTGTTTTAGTGAGACGGAAATTGCATTTCTGTTTTGAGACGGAAATTGCATTTTGGTGAGACGGATATGGAGTTATGATATGGAGGGCAAACTTGGAAATTTACGTTAATTGTCGACGATATTTAGTAATTTGTCGACGACGTATAGCAGGACCCTTTGAAATCTGGGCCCAAGTCTTCAATACCTCATCGTCTCTTTCTCTCTCTATCTTCGAGGTCTAACAATGGCGGAAAGCGTAGTTCCAGTATGCTCTCAACAACATGCTTTTCATCTTCTCGATCAACTACTCCTTATTCTCAACTCTGATCCTCTCATGTAACTCCCTTCCCTTATTTCTTCTATTCCTATAGCTATTATTCCTTTTTCACTACTATTTCGATTACTCTTTGGCGATCACCTTTATTTTCTGCTAATTTTGTGTTATATTTCATGTCGAATCTCTTACTATATCACTTAAATTCATACAATTTCTATGTTAACTGAGTGATTTAGGTCTTTCTGATTATCTTCTCGCTAATTGTGAACTGTGAGTTTATAATTACTTGAGTACGTTATTGTGCTGTGCTGAATTGATTGCAGTTTGCTCCAAAATAATAATTTTTTTGCATTTGCAAATCTAATTAGGAAATACCACTTTAGCATTCAATTGCTAGATTTTGAAGGAGTTCGTCGATTATTAGCGTAAGCTCCAGTTTTAAACATCAGAAATTGGAGATATCACGTTGAAACAGCAAAGTCACAGTTTTTGCACATTGTAAATGTAGGTCTTTATTTAGTATGGCGAGCAATTGAGTGACCGAACCTTACTGCCAGCTATCGCCTTTTTCTAATTTCAAATTTTTTATATAGTTTTACGTCAAGTCGTCAAGTTCTTTGTTGTTGTGTATCTTTCATTGTTTTAATTTGATGATATTTCGGATTTCTAGATGCTTTTATCTTCCCTGAATTAATATGATGTTTATTTGATTTCTGTTGCTCGAATTAATTTCAGTGATGAGATGGGATTTGTTCATCCATCACTGCTACAAATGCTCAAAGAAGAAGAAGCTGGCCTTCCCCGTTCTTCTAAATGGCAAGAATTTGATGAAGGTCGGAGTTCTGAATTTTATGAGACTGATACATATAAATCTCAGAATGCTTTTTTCTGGAGTAGAGAGCACAAGTTGGGTATTTCGACAGAGTATCTTCTCCCTTTGTATAAAGCTGGAAAAAACAGATTTATGAATGCGTACGCGAGTTATAAAATGCAGGCAACTTGCGTCCTCTCTGAGATTGAGGATGAACTCATGAAGCATAGTAAAGCTCTTTTGTTACTGAGCAGTGATTTTGGTACTGCATGGAATGCAAGGTTAGTTTGAATTGTCTAATTTTTAACGCATGCTAATAGAACATTTTTTTTGCTGTTTGAAATTTTGAAATGCGAGCTATGACATGTTTTCGTTCTACAGGAAGCTTATTATATCCAAGAGAGACGATTTTTCTATTCTGGATGAACTTCACATTTCTGCGTTGGTTCTTTCATTTGCACCTAAATCTGAGAATGCTTGGAGCTACAGGTATATCCTTGTCATGACTGACACAATTTCTTCCATGAATGAATTGTGAAATCTACGAACTTCTACTATGGATATTTGCTTTGACTGTAATGTGCCAAATGTGGTGATTGTGCTTCTTTATCACCAGAGGAGTTCATGATTTTGTTAAATGTTTTGGGCCTTTTAATTCTCTTGGTCAACCTTTTTCCCCCTTTTTTCATGACAGGAGGTGGGTTATTAAGAGAATTGCTGGAAGATGTGCAACACCTACGCTGGAAGACATATTGGAGAATGAATCAAAGATTGTGGAGAAAATAGCCGAGGTTTAATTTCAGTTGCAGAATTGGCTATTGTTAAGGTTTATATGCTCTTCATGTTTGTGTGGCTTCATAGTCGAGCATTTATTAGATTTTCTGCAAGTTCTTTATTTTATTTTCTAACTTATGGATGCTATATGGAAAATATTTTCATTGCCATTATGTTGTGAACCCCAAATTCCTGTGGAATTTTGGTTTAACATGTACTCTATGAGATGAAGAATATAATTTGCTATTGAGAGTTTTGAAAGATTGTTGAGTATATGCTATTGAGAGATAGATGCTGACTAATTTGGACATCCTGCACAGAAATCTAAGATGAACTACCGTGCTTGGAATCATCGGTGTTGGCTAATTCCCTTCATGACTAGTCAACAGGTGAGTTTCTGAACTGAGCCATATCCCATATGCATTTTGTATTTTGCCCAAGGTTAATTGTCAAAATTGGCAATTAATTAATGCGCTCTATTTAGCACTACCTTAGAACTGGGAAGAGAGTTTCCATATAAATCCATGGCGTAGGAAATTATTGGAAAATGCTTTATCAATTCTGCCGGTTTCCAGTTAGCAAGGTACTTCTCAGTTCTGACTAGCAAGGTTGTGTTAATTGAGAAAAATATCTACAGCACTGGATTCACATCATAGTTGGATGATAAGGCTAACTTTGTATTAATCAGGAACAAATCTTATATGTGGCTTACATCAGGAAGGGTTGTGGGCCCCTTACGGAGGACGATGAACTCTCCTTTCTTCTGTTTTTGTTTTTGTTTTTGTTTTATCTGGGTCTTTATTCTGTAATGAAACATTATCTTCCAACGCAGGTGCTGCATGAACTAAACACCAACAAAAAGTGGGCTACATCACATGTTGCTGATAGTAGCTGCTTTCACTATCGTAGGGTAATTATCCCCTTTGAACATCATCAGATTTCCATGAACATCACAATAAAGTGCTAGTTATACGCTTTTTCCGGTTGAGGATTTTTAAATTTAATTGTCTTTGGGATTTGGAGGCTTTGTATGATGATTTTCCAAAGCCTCAGTCAAAAAGATTTATTGAGGAACAATGTTTTGATTTCAGAATCTTTATAACCAGTAGTCCAGTACTGATAGGGATGGATTCATTACTCTATCATTCCATGTTTTTAATTTAAATGTTGCTGAAAGAAAGAGCTCAATTGGACATGCGATATGTTATTGACTTATTGTTACTTGAAGTGGCTGTTTGGGCAAGAACCTAAAGATATATCAAATGACTGCAGAACTTAAGTCCCTCTCCCGCACCTTCAGTAAGAGCTTGCAAGAGTAATTGGACTTTGAAACCACTCAAAGCCTATCTTGTGATTTGTGAATGTTGTCTAGCTAGCTGATAAATAGGAAATTCCAAAAATAAATAATACAATACATGCCTCAAATCCTGAGTATAATTTATTTATAAGCAGTAAGTAAATGTTTAATATTATGCCTGCTGGAGATTAACCAGCTATATAAAACAGAATATTTTGTAGTCCTATAATATATATATTCTTTATTTTAAGCTATTCATTATTTTGGCAGTTAGAAATTACGACTCGGATATTATATTGATGTTGCTTGATGACAGAAACTAATGTTGCAAATGTTGCGCGATTCAAGTCCTGAAAGAAGTGTGAAGACATGTTCTTACCAGTTTGGACTGATTCACCAACTATGGAAGGTAGTCTCTTAAGTTAAGGGATCACTAATCAGCCGAGAGACTTATATGTTTTTCTTTTGGTTTTGTTTATGTGATGCTCAATCTTGTGTAAGAGAAATAGGTCCTCGTAGTTAATTTTTGTCCTTAAGTTCAGAAAGTTTCAGTCCAGAACAGGGCCAAAGTAAAGTTAATGCAGACTTTACTAAAGCTTTATACTAATGAATTAATACTGTCATATCATAATAATCTGATGGACAATGTATATGTGCTTAACCCAGCCTCATCCGTGACAGTTGCTGTTTGTAATATCAAGAACTTGAAATACTTGGTGCGAGCTAAGTAGGATTTAGTACATAGGTTTATGATATTGTTCAACATGCTATAGCACAACCATTGGACCTTACCTCAATTTTCTCTCTAAAATTTTCAAGTAATGGTGACAGGATGAGCTGGACTGGAACGAGTCCCTTATTAGACGCTATATCGGGCGCGAGGTACATATTTTTATATGTATTTTTGACATTTTAGTTATGTGATTTAGAAAGTTTACTTGGCATATTGTGGTAGTTTACTGTGGTCATTTGTTCTTGTAAGTTGGGATTATGGGAACCATTGCGGTTGTGGTTTATTATCGGTTTACAATATTGGAAAGTCACTTGCTTTTAAATGAGTTTTCACTGGATCACTTATATGTGATCTTGCTCTTTTGTTCAGTAGACTTTGCCATCGACAACAACCTGTAGGGTTTACTCACAGGATATAGATTCATTTGGTATCGTAATAATAGAAAAGCTTCCAATAACAGTTTTATTTCATAGAATTTATTGTTGCAAGCTCCAAATCAAACTGTCAGGTTCTGTTTAAGTTGTTTATCTGAACATTCTGTACCTTTTTACTGCGTTGTCCCGAACATGTCCAAGTAGTATCTCATTAGCTCAACCTCAGGCTTGAAATTTTCTTTTCTCCATTATGTTAGATAGTGCCCTTAGTTTGAGAAGGCGCGCCGCACACTGAGGCGATGGGGTCCCAAGGGGATGAGGCCGCAAGGCGAAGGCGCGCGCCTTTTGGAAAGGAGGCGCACTGATTTTTCAAACGAACATCCATATTTTACAATCAAATTTTGTGCGAGAATAGTCCATTTTTTTTTGTTTTAAACAGGGCTAACATATATTTAAAAGTGAAAATTAAGGATAAGGGAGAGAAAAGAAGGGTAAATAAAAGAATTTGGTAAAAAAAAAAATATGGAATTGCATACTAATGTGCCTTGAGTGCGCCTTGGTGTGCCTCACTAGTTGCGCCTTGTGTGCCTTGGGTGCACCTCATGCGCCTTCGGTGCGCCTTATGTATTCTATGCACCTCAGGCACTCTCTGATGCGATCTGGTTGGAGCCTCACTGCGCCTAGGCGCGCCTCAAGCATGTTTTTATTTTTCCATTTTTAATGGAATAGAATAATTATTCTCTGGCCTTTGAATATGACGTAATAAAGCAAAAGATCAAGAAGTGTCTCATCTTCTTATATTCTGAAGTCTCAGCTGGTCGATTGAAGCAATTTTCATTATAGATTTATGGGTCATACACACGTGTAAGGTTGCGTACATGTGATATTCTTTACTACTCCATAGGTGGAAGCCTTTGGAGGAATTGGATCACGGAGATAATGTGTACTTTTCCGCAGGCTTTGTGGCTTCATCGGCGGTTTTTATCAGTATGTTGGGTGAATCATTTCGGAGCCAATCAAGATGGCAGCTCAGAGCAGTCGAGTGAGAAGGGTGTTGAAGACAATCATGCATCCGACTTTATCGACAAAGAAGTTGGACTTCTTCACGATTGCATTGGTCTTCCTGACAGTATATTTGAGGATGTTCAATCACAGATCTCACACTGTGCATCCTACATTATGTGGCTAAATAGGGTAATGCACAAATCTCTCTCTGTTTTTGTAATCATTTTACACCACCTTTAGTTCTCCTACTTGATCGATCTCGTTGCTACACGTCAGGAACTTCGGCAGCCTTCAAATATTAATCTCAGTGAGAAGCTTGGAGTTGATAATCTGAGAACTTTGCTGAACGAGCTGTGCCCAGAAAAGACTGAGGTTTGGAATTGCTTACTGCACCAACATTCTTTGTAGTTACCGAAATTGCCCTGTTTGCATTTATTTCATGTTTACTTTGTTCTTATTTTTGTAAGTTGATATGGAGAATGTATAAACTCAACTGTCCTGAAAAAGTGCTCGGTGAAAGAAATAATTTTGCCTTAGTTGTTAAATATTGGTTAATAAACTACCTACCTATGCTTTTTAGGTAGAACTTCTAAGAAACGATATTTCAAAAAGGTCATTTTACAGTTTCATGTGATGGTATCAAAAGTAATGTAGTTTATGTATATTATAAACTGATTTACTAAAAAAGAGTCACAATGTACGATAAAAATTAAAATGTTACGTTATGAAACATATACCAAGTTTGAGACACGATTAGTAATAAGGTTTACGGAAAAATGGTATATCAATAATTTAGTAAGTGAACGTTTTTTACAGGTCTTGTGATAATTACTGCGGTTCTTTTGGATTGAAGATCTCTGAACTTAATGGATCTGAACTGAATAGAGATGAATTGAACTGAACTAAATAAGTGGTATGATATAAAGTAGTGACCCATTAGATGCAATTCTCAACGCCATCTTTTTTTTGGTACTATAAATAAATCCTCTTATATTCAACCAATCTACTCTTATTTCACGATTTGGGAGAATTTGAAGATAATATTCTCATTATTATCGATTTTTAGAGATAATAACTAGTCATTGTTACTATATAGTACATACATACATGGGGACCTACGCGGTTTAAGTAGAAGGCCATTTGTGCTATCTATTTTAGTATTACTTATTTTTAGGGTAGTAGAGATCAAATTGAAGAGCTGATTTTGAGGAAACATTCTAATTCTTACTAAATCAAATTTACATTTTCAAAAGAACCATGTTGGTCAACTCTTTAACACAAAAATAGGTTTCACCAAGTATACCATGCATTAAATTGGAGTCAACACTCATCAACCCTCCAAAATATATGCGGAATTAGTACTACATGCTTTCTTAACAACCTCTATTTATACTCCATATTCCATAACATATTTCCTTGTATAAAATAAGACGCTTCTCAGTATCTAACACTTTATTCTCACCATTTCGTCATTCAAGTATTATTTGTTTGAAAGGTTTTGTTGTCGAATATTGTACATTATGAGTTTTGTAAATGAAGGCGGTGTTACGAGATATATATCCGGTTGGGATGAAATGAAGATGAATCCGAATCCATGTTGGTGTTATGATGAAGCTAAGGTTTTGTTGTATCCTTTTCATATTTGGGTGGATGATAATCAATTCTCAGGAGATGACGATGAAGAGATTGTTTGGGCGTATGATGTTTGGGATTTAATGGATATTAAACAAACGCCACAACTTTGATGAGGAATAATACCTAAATTATTATTGCAAAATATACAACCAACAAAAAACCACCAATTGTGATAGGATAAATTCGGAATAAAATATGCGGAGCTTTATATTCGGAATAAACTTTTTTTTGCTAAATTGCAATGATAATTTCTTTAGATAAATATTTTTTTTGAAATTAATTTAATCTAGACTAATTACTAATTTCTTATCACATTTTGTCCAGGTGATAAGGTTATATAATATTTGTTAGACGTTGATGTCGACTTTTCTGCATTTTCATTTGTTATTTCTATATCAAGTACGTATTTGGTTTTAAGACCTCTGCTTTATCGTGATTGTCCATGAAAAATGCATATAACGTCTCACCGACCTCATCGCCTTTGTGTGTAGCACGAATCAACATTCCCAGAACTCACGAGGACTTCTTCCACGCTTGCAGTCATATATGACTCGAATTCAGACTAGATCGAATGATCCATCCAAAAAGAAGAGTCACAACTTTTCCTATTTGGGACCCGTAGTTAATTACATGAATCTTTGGTTGTTTTGTGTGTGAGGAATAGCGATGATGCAACGATCATAGAAGTTTGTTGGAGATATATGACATCAGGCGTAACAGAATTGTAACAAACTGTTGTAACAAACTTTTGTATAGCCTAACAACCTCATGTAAATATCTCAGTTAATTATTCATCATAATAAAATCATCCTTTAATTTTGTTTGAGTGTTTGAGAGCTAAACCTCGAGAGACTCCATTAATGGAGATTCATGCTTTTATCAAAGTTTCATTGCAATAATATGCAAAGAATGTATATAGAATCAATGGATAAACAAGAAAGATTCTGAATTGTAAAAAAGAAGCTTGTTTCAAATTTCAATGATTACATGACTCCATCTCAGTCCTACTCTCTTGCTTCAATCTTCAATATTTATCGTTCAAATGAACTCTTTTGCTCCTCTCTCAGTTACGCTTTTCATTCTCTCAACTTTCTCACCTCTCACCTCAATTATTTTCTCCCAATACTTCCTGCATCACAATCGTCTATCGCATTCACGACTGGACACCTTTTCCTCTGAAATTTGAAATGGTAATTCGTTTTGTCTCCAGTATTTCATTTTGTTGTGTTTAGTCTGTATTTCATCAAGTTTTGATTTTTACTTAGTAATGGTGGTGGGTTTTGTGGTAAGTGAAAGATGGAGTTTTATCCAGAAAGTGTATTCGATTATTGCGATACAGTTGTTGGTGACGATAGCTGAAGAGTCTATTGATCCAAAATACTCAAGAGGGGGGGTGAATTGAGGATTTAAAACTTTTTGAAAGCTTTTTGATTGTGCGTATGTAATTGATTATTTAAAGTTTATTGATTAAACTTTAACTAATCAACTACTGATTGTAAGCAAAAGAAACGAAACAAACGAAAGAAAGAGAGACACGAGGATTTTTGAAGTGGTTCAGTTTCACAAGTCGAAACCTACGTCCACTATTCTCGATTAATAAATTTAGTACCTTTCTACGGATTACAAATTTACTAACCCAACTCGTACAACTAACTCTAGCTGTAACTCAATGAGTACCGTTAAATACTCGAGTGACTAACTTACGCTAATAAGAAAGCACTAATGATTCTAACAAAGGTTCACGTTAATGAACAAGTTCAGAAATCAACTAAGCACTATTATCTTATAACGATAAATGAAGAACAAGTATGCGAGTTTGTAGAACACGACCTTTCGAAATTTGCAAATCGGTTTTCGCTAAAAACACACGGTTTGCACTTTTAAAATATGAAAACAATTTTATGCTTAAGGTCTTTATTTTAGATGTTGCAAATGACAAAGTATTTATAGGCAAAGAGAAGGAGGGCTACACGGTTTCAAGGAAACCCTAACAGCCGAATAATAGGATATAATTATAAATTATATCTTCAAATTATCTCTTACCTAAAAGCCATAGAAGATAATAAAGAATATTCTAAAAGATAGAATATAACCTATCTAATATTATCTTTACTATAAATTCTAAGATTATGATAAGATTTCCTAAAACAAGAAAATCTTTTACCATAAACAAATATATAAGTAAGATATACAAGATATGTAAAGATTATCTTATAGAATAAAATCTTTACCTAATCTCTTAGGCAACACGGCATAACACGGCTCATGGGCTCGTGAATCCATGCAAACCCTAATCTTATTATATAATTAGAATTTAGGTTTTAAGAGAGGCTAGATGGAAACCCTAATTGATAGTAGAGTCCAACTCATAAGTCGACCCAAAAGCTATCAATTAACGCCAACCATAAAACCGAACTCGTCATTAAACCGGGCTTTATAAAATAAATACTTTCCATAAAACATATAAAATAAACTTTAAGAAAATTGCAAATCAATTTTCGAGCCATTTAAAAGTCGTATATAAAAACTCAGCATTTCAATGTTATAGTAGAAGAGCTATAACATTGAACTCTTTTACTAGTAATGTTATAGCTGCAAAGCTATAACTTTACTAATTAAGAAACTCATTCTCTAATTACCACTACGAGATAATCACCTATACTATTCTAATCTTCAAGGAGATCTTCGAGTATAGGCTACATCATCATCCAAGCTTGACTAATCTTCTAGACGAACTTCGTCTTCACAATAATACTTGAATGAATCTATGAATTGTTTGATCTTGATAGAGGGCTTGAACTTCTCATGTAACCATCACAATCTTCTTTGTTGTTTGCAAAGGTTAACGCTAAAACACTTAACAAACTATTACGCACAACAAGTATATACAATATAAACACCTTGACATCATCAAAACATAAACATATAAACTATATGGTCCAACAAATTCCCCCTTTTTGATGATGGCAAGTCTCCTAAAATTGTGACTAATTCCAAAGTTCCCCCTCAATATATTACCGTTATCTTGATAATAAAGACTAACGCAAGATCAAAACAATATCTTCAAAACCGAAACTTTAAGGACTTTAAGAGACAATCGGTCTTGACAAGGAGCAAGCTTAGGTAAATGCTTACTATAGACGTTCTTTCCCCCTCTTGACATCATCGAAAAGTTAAGAACAAATCAAAAATGACTAGAATAATATAAGACGAGACAAGAGATAAAAACGTCATAAGAATTAAAGTAACATGCAATACTAGAAGCATCCAAAAGATAATTTGAATACAAACCAAGAATTAAACATGTCAAAAGCCGAAATGGGCCGAATGATAACATGTCTAATAGAACACTTGGGCCATAACCACAAGTGTAATGCCAAAATGGGCCGAAAAGAGTTTGATTAACACACCATTAGATGAAAATAAAAGAAAAGCTAATTAAGGTAAGGGCTAATGAAGGTAGGACGAGAGAAAATCAGATGTTGCGGGTCTTATACGGGTTCACATAGTCGGGTCGGGTACGGTGCTCCAAAGCATCCAGACGGTCGAAAGAACTCCTAACCAACTGTGAAAGAGTCCCAATGCTCCTCTCAAAATTAAGGACCTTTAAGGAAAGGGCCTTTGTAGCTTCCAACGTAAGAGCTTGATCTCCCGCCATCGCTTTCCCGTGCATCACCAACGCACCACCCTGACTAGTAAGGAAAGTGAGACGATCACCATGTGGGAACACTTCCCCACGGATAGCCTTTAGCTCCCTTTCAAAACCCGCCAATCTCTTATCCACACCCTCCATCCACGAGTACACCCGACTAGCATCCAATTCCGAATCTAAGGACCGAGATGGTCCAACTCGTGACAATGCCGTAGCCAAACTAGTCGAATGTTCCTCAAATTTCTACATTAACCCACTCATAAACCCTTCCAACTTCGACTCCATTGCTCCCAAACCCGAATCCACCGGAACTTTCTCAACATCTTTGACAAGTAGCAATTCGGGTCCATCAACAACAAGACCCATTAATTTGATTAACTTGTCACACATACAATCTCTAGCACTTACACCATAACTTTCAGGCCCTATCACTTGCTTAATCTCCAACAACCTAGATATCCACATACCGTAAGGCAAATCGATGGTAGTGCTCAATTTATCCTTGGTGACCGTAAGACCCGTTTGAAGAATACGGTGCAAAACAACACTCCCCAAGTTCACCTTTTGACCTTCCAACCAAGAATAAACCATAATCGCCTCATAACTCGACACCTTATCACGGCCCCCTCTTCTCGGCACTATGGTGTTCCACAAAAAATTCAAGAGAAACTTAATTTTGGCCGAAAGAGGACGAACCACGATATTGACACCCTCCGTTGTCTCCTCAAAATATTGTTTCACCAAAGATTCCTTTTCACTTCCAACATTAGACCATTCAAGACTCGGATTTAATTCAATCCCTTCATTAGGAACCGAAAAAGCAGAGCAAAAATCCGAAACAGAGACGGTAACATCGACACCATTAACAACCGCATGCAACACTCCCTTTTTAATTGACACACTAGCAAAGAACTGTACCACCTCAACCGGGTATACAGGACCCGAAAACTGACTTATGTGACTCCATCCTTGAAAATCAAGAAAATTGATAAAGAAGGAAAGAGCGGGTACACTAACCAACCAAGACTTCGGATAATACCGACCACCATGAATAGAATACCTCAAAACGCGATTGACCAAGATGCTTTCATCGTGTGTAAGTCGAACACGATTTAAGCCCTCCTTTGTCGCGGCTTTCGAAGCATCTCTGAACAGAGTACGAGTAACACCGTTCCGAACGAACACCTCGGGTTCCTCCACAATCGCTTCACCATTATCAACAACAACTTTATTTTTACCTTTGAAAAGGCGGCGTCTTTTTCCTTCGGAGACCGATTCATCCCGACTACGAAACAGGGGCGAGTTTTGGTTTGGTTGTGGTGAAGGACAATTCATGGAATGAGGGGTATGTGGTGGCAAGGGTGATGTTTGGTGAGGAAGGGGACGGTTTTGGTGGTGACGGGTTGAGGATCGGGTGTTTCTTGCATGGGATGTGTTCATGATGATGGAGATGGTTTGAAAAAAAAGATGATGGTGATTGTTGGAGTAAAGAGGAAGATATGTAATGATGGTAAATATTTTGGGGAAGGAAAGAGGTAGGCAAGTGGGGATGGGTGGACGGTTACAAGCAAGGATAGATATAGGTGTAGGTTTTAGGGTAAACAAGTGTAGGTGTAATATGGTAAGTGTAGTTAATTAGGAATAGGAAAGTGATAAGATGAAATTTATGATGATAAGACATGAATTAGGAAATTGGGTTGATATAGGAGTCATATGAGTCGTGTATTGTGAGCCTTTTTGTGAGATTTTCTTTTGATTTGGAAAGATAAAAGAAATATGGTGTGTTTATTTATTGAGATAGAAAATAGGTTTGTAGACTAATTAGATTCTAAATAGCAAAAAGAATCTTATGAAAACAAAAATTTCTATAACGAAATTATTCATGCAACGCAATATACGGACACAGTCATACAATCTTAACTTAACTAGTCAGTCATAAAAAGATTAAACATCTATAAAAGCTTAGGTACCACTGATTAAACCAATTTCCAACCGTAAAGTCTCAAATCGTTCTCTAGCTAATGATTTTGTCAAAATGTCTGCCCATTGTTTTTCAGTACTACAAAATTCAAGTTTTATATTCCCCTTCTCAACATGGTCTCTAATAAAATGGTGTCTTATTTCAATGTGTTTGGTACGAGAATGTTGTGCGGGATTTTTAGAGATTATTATCGCACTAGTATTATCACATAAAATAGGAATACATCCTACGTCAACACCATAATCACGTAATTGTTGCTTAAGCCATAAAAGTTGAGTACATACCAGTCCTGCAGCAATATATCCGGCTTCAGCAGTTGAAAGAGCAATCGAATTTTGTTTCTTCGAACCCCACGTGATGATACACGGTCCGACAAATGTGGCGACACCCGACGTGCTTTTCCTATCTAGAGAACATCCCGCGTAGTCGGCATCGGAATAACCGATTAGATCAAAACTGCACTCCATTGGATACCATAGGTATAAGTTGGCCGTTCCAAATAAGTAACGTAAAATTCGTTTTACGGCCGTCATATGCGATTCTTTGGGAGATGATTGATATCTCGCACAAACGCATACGCTAAACATAATATCGGGTCTGCTTGCGGTCAAATATAACAGTGACCCAATCATCCCACGGTAAGTAGTCTCATCAACTGATTTACCGTTTTCATCCAATGTCAATTTCTTGTTCTCGACCATTGGAGTAGGCATAGCATGTAAATTTTCCATTCCAAATTTCCGAATCAACTCCTTAATGTATTTCTGTTGATGGATCTTAATGCCTTCATCTGTTTGTTGTATTTGCAGACCTAGGAAGAATTTTAATTCTCCCATCATACTCATCTCGAACTCGGAAGTCATCAATTCAGAAAAGTATTTGCATAGGCTTCGGTTGGTCGATCCAAAGATGATATCATCGACGTATATTTGAACAACCAAGAGGTCAGAATCCTCAGTTTTTAGAAATAGGGTTTTGTCGACGGATCCTCTACTGAATCCACTGTCAAGTAGAAACTTGGATAATCTGTCGTACCAAGCCCTAGGTGCTTGCTTCAATTCGTATAGGGCTTTATCTAATTTGAACACATGATCCTCAAATTTGATATTCTTAAAACCAGGAGGTTGTTCAACGAAGACTTCCTCTTGCAAATATCCATTCAAGAATGTCGTCTTAACGTCCATCCGGAAGAGCTTCATTCCCTTGTGTGCGGCAAATGCTATCGGTCTAATAGCTTCAAGACGAGCAACAAAAGCGAAAGTCTCGTCATAATCTATTCCTTCTTGTTGATTATATCCTTGGACCACCAATCTTGCTTTATTTCTAACAATGACCCCGGCATCATCCAATTTGTTCCTGAAGACCCACCGAGTTCCAATGACTGTTCGATCTTTTGGTCTGGGAACTAAATGCCAAACCTTGTTTCTTTCGAACTGTTGTAGCTCTTCTTGCATAGCTACAATCCAATCTGATTCAAATGAGAGCTTCATTGATGTTCTTTGGTTCGATCATGGATAGGAAAGAGTAGAAAGAGCAGAAATTGTTCAAGGAACGTCTTGTCTGAACACCCTTCTTAATATTCCCAAGAATATTGTCCATAGGGTGTGAGTTCTTGTATTTCCACTTCGTCGAAGTACTTGGTTCATCCTCGTTATTTGAGCTTGACCCGACTTCTCTTGGTTCGGAATTTGAGGAAGTTCCCCCTGAATCCAATTCGGGTGTTGTATTTGAGCCGATTATAACCTCGGACTCTACACCTTGATTTGGATTCAATGTTACAGTAACATCATCTATAACATTGTTTTGGGAGTTCTTGTCTTGAGTCAATGTTATAGTATCATCAACTATAACTTTGCCTTTATCCTTTGAGGAACGATCAATTTCATCGTTTATTCCCTCAATCTCATTATCCTCTAATTCCAAATCCGGGGGATCGTCTCTAGAGAGACGAAAGTCGGGCTCATCCAAGTCTTCCTCCTCATCCTGTAATGGCTTATCGAACACGTTATCCTCATCAAAAATAACGTGTACACTTTCTTCAATACAAAGAGTCCTTTTATTGAAGACCTTATAAGCCTTGCTATGATCTGAGTATCCTATGAAAATCGCCTCATCACTCCTAGGGTCGAACTTACTTAAGCGGTTTTTACCGTTATTATGTACAAAACATTTACTCCCAAAACAACGTAGATGAGAGATATTGGGTTTTCGACCTCTAAGGAGTTCGTAGGGGGTTTTCTTAAGGATAGGTCGGATCATAGCACGATTATGGATGTAGCAAGAAGTACTAATGGCTTCAGCCCAAAAGTTACGAGGTAAACCACTACACAAGAGCATTGTACGTGCCATATCTTCTAAGGTTCTATTCATACGTTCAACGACACCGTTTTGTTGAGGAGTTCTTGGTGCAGAGAAGTTATGCCCTACACCATTAACTCGACAATATTCTATAAAGGTTTGGTTATCAAATTCGGTGCCATGATCCGCATTTAATAGACACTAGTTTAGTCTTATATTTGTTTTGAACAAGTTTCATAAGACAGTCAAATTCCTCAAAAGTCTCATCTTTTGAGTGAAGAAAGATAGGCCATACATACCTTGAGTAGTCATCTACAAGAACAAAGACGTACCTGGATCCTCCTCTACTCCTTACCTTCATAGGTCCACATAAATCCATGTGTACTAATTCCAAGGCTTGATCTGTGCTTACTACTCTTTTTGGCTTGAACGATGATCGTACTTGTTTACATCTTGCACATGTGTCACACATCTTTTCTTGGTCAAACTTGATCTTAGGTAACCCTTCTACCAAGTCCCATTTCTTGAGTTTGTTCAAGGTTAGAGAGCTAATGTGACCAAAACGCTTATGCCATAAACAAGGATCATCTAATGTAACTTTCATGCACGAAAAAGAGTTAGTAGGTACAACATTTAAATCCACCATGTAAACGTTCCTTTTTCTGTGGCCTTCAAGAATAACATTGCTAGTTCCTTCAATAATAATGCGGCAACTATCAGTATGAAAAACTACTTTGTTACCTTTGTCGCATAGTTGAGATATACTTAGCAAGTTATGCTTTAGACCATCCACAAGATAAACATCACTGATTGCGTGATCCTTAGAAATTCCAATTTTGCCAACGCCAACCACTTTTCCCTTTTTGTTATCCCCGAACGTCACTTTTCCTCCATTGAAGGGCTTGAGTGAAAGAAATAGATTTTTGTCTCCTGTCATGTGTCTTGAACATCCACTGTCAAGATACCATTGGTTGTTTTCTTTCACTACTTCCTGCATAAAGGATTAGATACAGTTTTTAGGTACCCAAGCCAAGTTGGGTCCCTTATTATTAGTTACTCTAAATACCAAATCCTTTCGAACCCAAACACGTCTAATGACCGTTTTTCTAACCTTAGGTTTGTTTGGCTTGGGAGGAGTTCTAGGGTTAGGGTTTTCTCTAGGTCTCGGAATTTCTCTAGGTCTCGGAATTTCTCTAGGTCTCGGAATTTCTCTAGGTCTCGGAACTTCTCTAGGTCTCTCTTGACTATTTGCCTTGTGAATAGGTTTACTGGATTGAGATTTACAAGGGCTTTGTGAGGTGCTAGGTTTCTTAGAATAGTCAAAGGCCATGTCATAGAACCAACGAAATTTGTTGTTTCTTTCTTCGTTAGGTTCGTTAGTGGGGGTTTCTTTATCCTCGTCAACTGTGTCAACAGTTTTGGCATGTTCGGCATTTTTCCGTAAATCATGAGCCTTTTTGACACAATTGATTTGGATGTGACCTGTATGACCACAGTAATTGCAAATCAAATATTCAGGAAGATCAAAGATACTTCCTTTTTCTGAAATCAAAATCCGAAGGTGTTGATTTGCATTTAGAGTGGTCTCTACGGCTGTAGCACTCATGTCCTAACCCCATCTTCATATTATTGTCAGATTGTTCGGTTAGGAAGTTTAGGACTTGTGTGCTACCTTCCCACTTGTCATGGACCTTTCTAGCGTGTAGAAGTAAGTCTTTTAGGGTCTTAATTTCCTCTTGACATTTCGTGTGATCTACATCATTGTTCTTTTTAAAGTTGTCACGAAAGTCTTGGAATCGTTTGTTAAGAATGAACACAACATCGGTGTGGTGTTTCTTAACATTGATCATATCGGTCTTAGATTCTTTTAATTGCTTTGAAAGAGAATCTATTTCTTTCTTTTGATCCAAGATCACTTCTTCATTAGAAGTGACCTTAGCTTCCAAAAGTTCTCTGACTTTTCTAAGTTCTAAAGTTATAGCTTCATTAGCTATAACTTTGGCTTGAAGGTGCTTAATTTTAAGCTTTAGGTCGGAAGTTATAGCTTCATTAGCTATAACTTTGGACTCTAATTCCTTCTTTTCAGCCATAGTAGAATCTAATGTTGTAGCATTCTCTGCTATAACTTTGGACTTCAACTTCTTAGCTTTAGTCTTGAGAATATGATTCTCCTCCGCAATTTCAAGAATCTGTTCCTTTAGATCCTTCAATTCCAAATCCTGTTCGTGACACTTATCAAGAGATTGTTCGAAAAATTCGATTAAAGCACTTTTAGACAATTTTCTAACACGTTTCTTAAGCTCAAGATAGCTTACCTCTTCATCGTCGTCTTCGTCTGATTCTCCAAGAAAGCAATAGTTTGAATGAGAATTTGTGCTTTCATTGTCACTGTCGGAGATTAGGTCAAGACTAACACTGCTGAGACAAAGGTTTGCTACTTCGTCGTCTTCAGATTCCTCGTCATCTTCTGAATCAAGGTCTCCCCAACACGAAGCCATCATAACTTGCTTGAATTCTCTCTTTGTCTTCTCACGTTTTGTCTTGTCCTTTATCTTCTCCCATGTTGGACAATCTTTGATCATGTGACCAGATTCTCCACACTTAAAGCAACCTCTATTTGCAAAGGACGACTTTGAGTCATTAACCTTCTTGTTGAATGACTTGTTGTTGTTGTTGTAGGATGATTTTGTTTGTTTATTTCGAAATATTTTATTTTTGAAACGTCGTGCAAACAAAACGGTTTCATCCTCTAATTCAGAGTCAACCTCCTCACTATTTAAGGCCATACTCTTATTGCGACTTGGTTCAGCGTCATCTTTGTTAAGAGTAATTTCATGGGCCATGAGAGCACCAATGAGTTCTTGATAAGACAGGGTTTCAAGATCTCGTGATTCCTCCATTGCAGTGACCTTAGCACGCCACTTTTTAGTAAGGCTCCTAAGAACCTTTCTAGCAATGTCCTCGGTACAGAATTTTCTACCTAGGTTTTTTAATTCATTTATTATACTTGAAAACCTTGCGGACATACTATCTAGAGACTCATTAGGCTCCATGATGAATAGCTCATATTTTTGCATAAGCAAATCAATTCGATGCTTCCTAACAATGGAAGTACCTTCATAAGCTAATTCGAGCCCGTCCCATATCTCCTTGGCCGTGGAACATGAAGAGAACCGATCAAACTCGGTGGAAGTCATTCCGTTTTGCAGAAGACTTATTGCTTTGGAGTTTTTCTCGGCTTTCTTGTAGTCGGCCTCGACATAGTCCTCTTCTTTGTTTTCATAGGTAGTGCCTTCCTCGGATGCCACAAGAATTTTATGCGGTCCGTTTTGGATAATCCTCCAGCACTCCCAATCGTGTCCTTTCACATAGTGAGTCATCATGTTTTTCCACAATCCATAATTCTTCCCATCAAAGACGGGACACTTGAGATATTTGGAATCCATTTATCACGTGATAGGCAAAATGGAATATAAAACAATAAGATAAATGAAAAACAAGATAGATCAACCTCTTTGCGGTTAGGCAATCAAGAGCACGAGGCTCTGATACCAATTGAAGAGTCTATTGATCCAAAATACTCAAGAGGGGGGGTGAATTGAAGATTTAAAACTTTTTGAAAGCTTTTTGATTGTGCGTATGTAATTGATTATTTAAAGTTTATTGATTAAACTTTAACTAATCAACTACTGATTGTAAGCAAAAGAAACGAAACAAACGAAAGAAAGAGAGACACGAGGATTTTTGAAGTGGTTCAGTTTCACAAGTCGAAACCTACGTCCACTATTCTCGATTAATAAATTTAGTACCTTTCTACGGATTACAAATTTACTAACCCAACTCGTACAACTAACTCTAGCTGTAACTCAATGAGTACCGTTAAATACTCGAGTGACTAACTTACGCTAATAAGAAAGCACTAATGATTCTAACAAAGGTTCACGTTAATGAACAAGTTCAGAAATCAACTAAGCACTATTATCTTATAACGATAAATGAAGAACAAGTATGCGAGTTTGTAGAACACGACCTTTCGAAATTTGCAAATCGGTTTTCGCTAAAAACACACGGTTTGCACTTTTAAAATATGAAAACAATTTTATGCTTAAGGTCTCTATTTTAGATGTTGCAAATGACAAAGTATTTATAGGCAAAGAGAAGGAGGGCTACACGGTTTCAAGGAAACCCTAACAGCCGAATAATAGGATATAATTATAAATTATATCTTCCAATTATCTCTTACCTAAAAGCCATAGAAGATAATAAAGAATATTCTAAAAGATAGAATATAACCTATCTAATATTATCTTTACTATAAATTCTAAGATTATGATAAGATTTCCTAAAACAAGAAAATCTTTTACCATAAACAAATATATAAGTAAGATATACAAGATATGTAAAGATTATCTTATAGAATAAAATCTTTACCTAATCTCTTAGGCAACACGGCATAACACGGCTCATGGGCTCGTGAATCCATGCAAACCCTAATCTTATTATATAATTAGAATTTAGGTTTTAAGAGAGGCTAGATGGAAACCCTAATTGATAGTAGAGTCCAACTCATAAGTCGACCCAAAAGCTATCAATTAACGCCAACCATAAAACCGAACTCGTCATTAAACCGGGCTTTATAAAATAAATACTTTCCATAAAACATATAAAATAAACTTTAAGAAAATTGCAAATCAATTTTCGAGCCATTTAAAAGTCGTATATAAAAACTCAGCATTTCAATGTTATAGTAGAAGAGCTATAACATTGAACTCTTTTACTAGTAATGTTATAGCTGCAAAGCTATAACTTTACTAATTAAGAAACTCATTCTCTAATTACCACTACGAGATAATCACCTATACTATTCTAATCTTCAAGGAGATCTTCGAGTATAGGCTACATCATCATCCAAGCTTGACTAATCTTCTAGACGAACTTCGTCTTCACAATAATACTTGAATGAATCTATGAATTGTTTGATCTTGATAGAGGGCTTGAACTTCTCATGTAACCATCACAATCTTCTTTGTTGTTTGCAAAGGTTAACGCTAAAACACTTAACAAACTATTACGCACAACAAGTATATACAATATAAACACCTTGACATCATCAAAACATAAACATATAAACTATATGGTCCAACAATAGCGGTTGCGGCTGTTGTGGTGACAGTTAAACCAATTTCACATTTCTTTACTGCGACAACTGGTGGTCTTGCTTCTTATATTCTCCTTAAACGCCACTTAAATGATACACTGATGTTGATGATCAGTGATGGAGCCAGTGGGTGCAAAATCTGAGATGTTCAGTTACTCCCCCGTCCCGGTCATTTGTTTACCTATTTTATTTTGATGGCAATTTGATCCTCCACACCCAATTTAAGATTCGAGTTTAAATTATCTCTACTCTACCTAAGGCCACAGTTGATTGTTGAGATTCACTTAATGGATTTATACCTTAATACACCTCGTTATTGGACGACAATTTATAGGCTCGTGCGTAATTTAGCTTGAAATTTTACTTGTGAGGATAAAATGCTCTTAGGATTGGAACTTGAAACATAAAGATGATTGAGAGGAGCACATATTTGATAAATTGACCTTTGCTAGAGCTAATTCAGCAGTGTTTGTTTGATGTGATGTAGTGCTGTGCCCGTTGTATTACTACCATCAGAAACATCCAGTGAATTACCTGCTTCTCGGAATTTTCACTATCTCGCTTGCATTTGCCGTTGGCCTGACCTGTGCATATACCAGTGGTATGTAAATTCTCTGTTGTAACTTATCTTGTTCAAGCTAGCTTCTTGTTACATCAGCTGAAGATTATCTTATGTAATAGTCCTCGGATTTAAATCGTGTTTTTTCTACTTTTCATAAAACCAGTTATTTATGATCAGCCAGATGTTTCTCTCGGTATATTTCCAAGTGAAGCAAAGTATGATATGGTGGAAAGTGGCGACTCAGATACTGATGTATTTCTCTCATTATCGTTTGGTTTGCAGTACGTGAGTTGAAGGATGTATAGAGAGAACTATGAAGTTCAATTCCAAATTGTCCATTTCGGAACAACGAGTGCGCTTCTGTTCTGGCTCGTGTTATAGAGAACTATGACAGCATTACCAGTGAGCCTTTGCTATCAATTCCTTTTCCTACATATGTGAACCTATTGAGGTGAGACTTTTAAATTGTTGGTTTTCTGATACATCTGTACGCCCGGAGTTTATTTGTTAGATGAGGCGAAACTTTACATTTGAATATTATAGAAAACTGTGTTGCGTATTGTACTCCCAGATCCGTGTATGTTATTTCTCATCCATTTTGCCTTTTTCTTTTTGTAGTTATGTGTAATCGTGGAGTAAATTATCTCATACCTGAAGCATAAACTATCATTTGTTTTGTCTCAGTTATTTTGATTTCTAACCCTAACTTTGTTTTTTATCGCTAGACCAATGAGATGTTAGACTATAAGTAAGTCGGTTAAGAAGTTAGTTAAAAGTTAGTTAGTCGCTTCCTAAATATCAGGGAAGTAGTTGCATTGTAAACACTATATAAGTAAGAACAATTACATTGTATCACATAACGTTTTACACAATCATCAATACAATACATTCTCTATTCTCTATTCTCTCTCTTTTATCATGAGCTTACACAAAGTCTTTCATGGTATCAGAGCAGGATCATTTACTTGATCCTGTTTCTGTTTACTATTTCGCTTCCGCATTCATACAAATCATTTCCATATTCATATCTACATCCTCCTGTCTTTACATCTTCATACTTTAGTTTCACTACTTTCTTTAAATTCTTTGTAATTCTCAGAATCTTTTCTTTTCATTCTTATATCTTTACTCAAAACAAGAAAGATGCCAGAAACAGAAAACACGGCTACTGATGCAGGTGTTGATGATCCGCTTTACATTCACAACACTGATCTCACGGGTGTCAAACTTGTGGCGAAGATTTTCGAAGGTGCTGGTTATGGTAGTTGGAGGAGATCCATGCTTATTGCACTTTCTGCCAAAAATAAATCGGGCTTCATTAATGGGAGCATTCCTCAACCTCCTTCTACATCTCTTTCTGACAAAGAAACAAATGGCAACGCCGCAACGATATCGTGTTCTCTTGGATTTTGAATTCGGTTTCACCGAAAATAGCGATTCTATTTTGTACAAAGGGGACAAACCGAGATTGCTTGGTCCGAACTTGAAGAAAGATTTGGCCACCCAATGGCGCACAATTGTACAAAGTGTTCGAAAGAAGTTGACCGAGTTTACTCGGGGAAACGACAAAGATATCCACTTACTTCACCAAGGTTAAATCAGTTTGGGACGAAATCGAAGGAATGGGCATGAATCCTAAGTGTTCCTGCAGATGCAATTGTGGTGCTAAGGAAAAACAGTCCCAATTTCGGGAGTATCAACGTCTTTGTGCGCTTCTTGATGGGTTTAAACGATTCTTATGCAGATTGTTCGTGGTACCATTCGATGCGTAACCCATTGCCAAAACTTGCTGTGATTTACAATAATCTTTTGCAAGAGGAAAGACAACGAGAGATTCACAATTCAACACAGTTCGAAATCAATCAAAGCAAATGTTGGCTAAAAATGTCAGTTTCAAGAATAATTCTTGGGGCAATGGTAATGGGAATGCTTTAACAAGGGTTTTCGTGGCCATAACAAGACTGGTAATCCCAATTACAAGGGTTACAATCCTAATTACAAGGGCAAGAACATTGTTCGAATCGAATCGTGGTTTCCATACTAATCATTTTCTAATCAAAGATCATCGTGGTTTTAACAAAAATCTCAATCGCTTTCAACAAAATCAATCGGTTCAACAACCGTAAAAGCCTCCTCCTCCTTTCTCGCAATTATTGCAAGAAATATGGTCACACAAAGGATTCGTGTTATCATTTGATGAACAGAATAGGCGCTTTCTCGGTAATGTATTCCACAATGAGCAAGGCAACAACCAGAATTCTTTCAATACTGACAATCAACAAACTGGTGCATCTGGGTCTGGTATTCATCCAAGTAACAATTCTCCTGAGACAAGCAATAATGATGCTGGAACATCTTCTGCTAACTTTGCAGGTACGAGTTCTTTGCATCATACTTTAATTTCTAATTATCACTCCAATCATTTTTCTAATACTTGGATACTAGATACAGGCGCCACTGATCATTTTTGCTCAAATAAGGCTTTATTTTCTGAATTCAAACGCCTAGACAAACCTTATTCTGTGTCTTTGCCTAATGGTGATGCGGTTAAGATAGACATTGTTGGCACTGTACATATTACTTCTAATCTGTCCTTGACCAATGTGCTATATGTTCCATGTTTTAAATTTAATTTGTTATCCATCAGTAAGTTAAATAAGCAACTACAATCAGTAGTGAGCTTTACACCTAAAATTTGCTATTTGCAGGCTTATTCCAAGAAGCCCTTGATCCTTGGTAATAACTACAATGACCTGTATTTGCTGAATTCTCACATAAGCAAGGATCTTGATAATGGTTCTCAAGTACAAACTGATAATAGTAATAAAGGCAATGTAAATTCTGTTGTTTCACAGGACTCTTGTCATGTCTGGCATAAAAGATTAGGCCATGTTCCTCTTTATAAGATGAAACAGTTGATATTATCTTACTTCGTATTATATTACGAGGAGAATTCGTAAGTGTTTATACTCTCCGTATTTTTATATTGTAGTGAGGTTGACATGGCTCTACGTATTGAATATTATATTTGCTTTCTCCTGGCTTTATTGAGAAGGTATTTTTTTAAGGTTTTTGCAGGCTGTATTATGAGCCATTGTCAAATGCGAGGCTTTCACGACGCCTGCGCCTTGCATTTTCTCAACGTTTTCTTGCCTTTTCAGCGTCATTATCATTTTTTTATGCAAATGGATAACTTCACATACTCGAATGGGTATAGACTATAGAGCTTACGACGATATGACTTGTACGCTTTCAATTAACGTTACTAAAAAATGTAAAATTGGATACAGATTATAGTGTGTATGTTGATATGCCTTGTACACTTCTAGTTAAAACATAAGTGAAAAAATTAAAAACGCTGTTGCCGGGGATCGAACCCGGGTCACCCGCGTGACAGGCGGGAATACTTACCACTATACTACAACGACAATGTTGATTATTCTCTAATTAGAAGTACTTTACTCTTTGCATAAACCAAAATGTTGAAATGGTAAATTAGACAAAGAATTGAGTCCATGATATTAACCGGGGAAATTAAACTCGACGTAAATCAAACATGCAACTTTCTGAACTGGAGCCATACGTGTTACGCTACCATCGCGTCACGAATCCGATGGATGGTTTTTTGCTGCCATAAAAATTGATGTACCATCAGTAGCATTTGCAAGCTAATGCTTCAATCTATTACGACATTGATGAAACTTTTTTTTTTTTTTTTTTTTTTTTTTTTTTTTTTTTTTTTGGCAGCTGTAAATAAAGGACATTGATGAAACTCAACATTCAAGGAATTGAGGAAAATATCTGGGAATATTAAAAACTTGTGCTGAATCGTCTTCGACGAGTTTAATTGGAGAAATGTACGATAATAATGGTGGACTTAATGGTTAATAGGTGGTGACCGAGGTGGTGGTGGTAGGAGAATAATAAGGATTAAAATGTCCAAGTCAAGATTGTCCATGTCCTCCTCTTTATTACCTTTTTTTTCTTGTTATGATCTGAGTTTCATTTTGCGAGCAAATAAATAAACGACTCGAATGTAATATTTTGTGACTCTATTCTCTAGCTTCCTCAATTTTAACACTGATTAATCAAATTTGTGTCCTTATTTTTTCCAAATTAAACCTTATCAATTTGCTACTCACTTATAGTTAACACTTAACATTCTAAGATCTATGAAAGACTTTGTGTAAGCTCATGATAAAAGAGAGAGAATAGAGAATAGAGAATGTATTGTATTGATGATTGTGTAAAACGTTATGTGATACAATGTAATTGTTCTTACTTATATAGTGTTTACAATGCAACTACTTCCCTGATATTTAGGAAGCGACTAACTAACTTTTAACTAACTTCTTAACCGACTTACTTATAGTCTAACACCCCCCCTCAAGTTGGAGGGTGTAAAATACAACCCCAACTTGGACTGGAGTTGATGATGTTGAGGTCCACTTAGAGGTTTGGTAAAAAGATCTGCTGGTTGCTGCTTTGTTGGAACATAAGATAGAGAGATTAGCCCTTCCAGCAGTTTTTCCCGAACAAAATGACAATCAAGATCTATGTGTTTTGTTCGTTCGTGAAAAACTGGGTTTTTAGCGATGTGTATAGCAGCTTGACTATCGCATTTGATTGGTATAGCCTTGATTTCAGGGACTTCTAATTCTTGCAATAATCTGCTTAACCAGGCGAGTTCAGCTGTCAACCTTCGTAAAGATCTGTATTCAGCTTCTGCTGAGGACAAGGAAACGGTTTGCTGCTTCTTTGATTTCCAGGAGAGCAAACTTCCACCTAAAAATACAAGGAAACCACTCACTGATCTCCTGGTTTGGGGACAAGATGCCCAATCCGCATCACAAAAACCTTCTAGGCCAAAAGTTGGTTTGTTGTTAAGTAAAATCCCCTGGGAAATATCATTGGCAAGGTACTTGAGAACATGAACAGCTGCAGTCATGTGATGATCTCTTGGGAAGGCCATAAATTGACTTAGAAGTTGCACGGCAAAAGCGATATCTGGCCTGGTATGTGTCAGAAAGTTAAGTTTACCAACTAACTTCCTGTATTCTGAGGGATTGTCTATGAGATCCCCTGAGTGGACATCTAACTTGACTGTGTAATCCAATGGTGCAGTAACAGGTCTGCAAGTTGTACAATTGAACTCTTCCAGAAGTTCTCTAGTGTATTTCTTCTGAGTGATGGCAATTCCAGCAGGAGAATGAATGAACTCCATGCCTAAAAAATAACTGAGATCACCTAAGTCCTTAATCTTGAATGTGTTATCCAGAAAAGTTTTAAGATTTGTGATCTCTGCATCATTGTCACCCACTAACAGTATGTCATCAACATAGATAGCCAAGAAGACAACTTTCCCATTTGTCTTTTTATGAAAGAGAGAATAGTCATTCTTTGACTGTTGATACCCTCTTGATCTGAGAGCATTGCAAAGTTTGGCATTCCACTGACGTGAAGCCTGTTTTAAACCATATAGGGATTTTTGAAGCTTGCAGACGAGATGTTTTCCTGGGACACTCATACCAGGTGGAATAGACATGTATACTTCCTCATCTAGGTCACCATGTAGAAAAGCATTGTTTACATCAAGTTGAGTCATTTTCCAATGCTTCTTTATGGCCACTGCAACTAAACTCCTTATAGTTGTCATCTTTACCACTGGCGAAAAAGTTTCTGTGTAGTCTATACCTTCTTTCTGAGTGTAACCTTTTACAACCAAGCGTGCTTTATATCTCTCTATTGTACCATCTGATTTGTGCTTGACCTTGAACACCCACTTGCAGGATATTGCTTTCTTTCCTGCTGGTAAAGGCACAATAGACCAGGTGTGGTTTGCATCAAGAGCCTTGAACTCTGCTGCAATGGCTTCTTGCCACTCAGGATAAACTGAAGCTTCTTGATATGATTTGGGCTCTTGCACAGGAACCATAGGAACCTGACTACCTGGACTACTAGAGGAAGCAGACAAGCATATACTAGACAGGAGAGGAGCAACACTTTCACACATAGAAGTTAATGTGTGATTACAGTAAACAGCATTGCAACATTTATTTTTCTTTGTCTGACAAACATACTGTTGTAAATAAGAAGGTGGCTTTGAAACTCGTTTAGATTGTCTGCCATTGGCTGTATTATCAATTGTAGGAGTGATATTATTGAAAGAGGAATTAACATGTTGAGACACATTAGTGTGAGGAATATCTTCCTGTACTGAACTCTCAGGTGTAACTGTACTAGTGTCTGGTTGTTCATTAGGGTTTATATTTGCAAATATGTCATCATTGTCAGTTATAGGAGCAGGAATAAAATGAGATGAACTATCTTTGATATAAGGAAAAATACTTTCATGAAACACAACATCTCTAGAAATTATAATAGAATGATTATCAAGACTAAGTAGTTTGTATGCCTTTTTTCCAAATGGGTATCCTATAAAAACACAAGGAGTAGCTCGTGGAGAGAATTTATCTCTACCAGGTTTAGATGTACAAGCATAGACAAGGCAGCCAAAAGCTCTCATGTGAGATAAGTCAGGTGTTTTACCAAATAATATTTGAAAAGGAGACAGATTAGATAAAACCTTGGAAGGCATTCTATTTATGATATATGTAGCTGTCAGAACACAGTCTCCCCAATACTTTGTTGGGAGATTGGACTGAAATTTTAAAGCTCGAGCTGTTTCTAAAAGATGCTTGTGTTTACGTTCCACCACACCATTCTGTTGTGGGGTATGAAAACAAGAAGTCTGGTGTAAAATACCATTAGCAGCAAGAAAAGAAGAAGTGATATCACTAGTACCAAGTTCAAAAGCATTATCTGATCTAATGATTCTAACCTTTCTGTCAAACTGAGTGTTCACCATTTGTATGAAAGTTTTGATGAAATTGAAAGCATTGCTTTTACAGGACAGAAGATGTGTCCATGTGCAACGTGTAAAATCGTCTACTATGGTCAGAAAATATTTATAACCATTATAAGTGGGGGTATGATAAGGACCCCAAAGATCTATATGAATTAATTCAAATGGATGCATAGAAACAGAAGAACTGATAGGAAAGGACAACCTATGTTGCCTAGCTTTAGCACATACAGGACAAGTAGTTATGTCTATTTCATTATCAAAAGTACATATTTGCAACTGTTTCATCTTATAAAGAGGAACATGGCCTAATCTTTTATGCCAGACATGACAAGAGTCCTGTGAAACAACAGAATTTACATTGCCTTTATTACTATTATCAGTTTGTACTTGAGAACCATTATCAAGATCCTTGCTTATGTGAGAATTCAGCAAATACAGGTCATTGTAGTTATTACCAAGGATCAAGGGCTTCTTGGAATAAGCCTGCAAATAGCAAATTTTAGGTGTAAAGCTCACTACTGATTGTAGTTGCTTATTTAACTTACTGATGGATAACAAATTAAATTTAAAACATGGAACATATAGCACATTGGTCAAGGACAGATTAGAAGTAATATGTACAGTGCCAACAATGTCTATCTTAACCGCATCACCATTAGGCAAAGACACAGAATAAGGTTTGTCTAGGCGTTTGAATTCAGAAAATAAAGCCTTATTTGAGCAAAAATGATCAGTGGCGCCTGTATCTAGTATCCAAGTATTAGAAAAATGATTGGACTGATAATTAGAAATTAAAGTATGATGCAAAGAACTCGTACCTGCAAAGTTAGCAGAAGATGTTCCAGCATCATTATTGCTTGTCTCAGTAGAATTGTTACTTGGATGAATACCAGACCCAGATGCACCAGTTTGTTGATTGTCAGTATTGAAAGAATTCTGGTTGTTGCCTTGCTCATTGTGGAATACATTACCAGCAAAGCGCCTATTCCTGTTCATCAAATGATAACACGAATCCACTGTGTGACCATATTTCTTGCAATAATTGCAGAAAGGAGGAGGAGGCTTTTCTGGTTGTTGAACTGATTGATTTTGTTGAAACTGATTGAGATTACTGTTAAAACCCTGATGATGCTGATTCTGAAAATGATTAGTATGGAAACCCTGATTCTGATTCTGAACAATGTTCTTGCCCTTGTAATTAGGATTGTAACCCTTGTAATTGGGATTACCAGTCTTGTTATGGCCCTGAAAACCCTTGTTAGCAGCATTCCCATTACCATTGCCCCAAGAATTATTCTTGAAACTGACATTTTTAGCCAACATTGCTGCTGATTCAGACTGGAACTGTGTTGAATTGTGAATCTCTCGTTGTCTTTCCTCTTGCAAAAGATTATTGTAAATCACAGCAAGTTTTGGCAATGGGTTCTGCATCAGAATGGTACCACGAACAACTGCATAAGAATCGTTTAAACCCATCAAGAACTGCACAGCACGTTGATACTCCTGAAATTGGGACTGTTTTTCCTTAGCACCACAATTGCATCTGCAGGAACACTTAGGATTCATGCCCATTCCTTCGATTTCGTCCCAAACTGATTTAACCTTGGTGAAGTAAGTGGATATGCTGTCGTTTCCCTGAGTAAACTCAGTCAACTTCTTCTGAACACTGTACAATTGTGCGCCATTGGACTGGCCAAATCTTTCTTCAAGTTCAGACCAAGCAATCTCAGCTGTCCCACTGTACAAAATAGAATCTGCTATTTCTGGTGAAACTGAATTCAAAATCCAAGAGAACACGATATCGTTGCAGCGTTGCCATTTGTTTGCTGTAGCAGATGTAGAAGGAGGTTGAGGAATGCTCCCATTAATGAAGCCCAGTTTATTTTTGGCAGAAAGTGCAATAAGCATGGATCTCCTCCAACTACCATAACCAGCACCTTCGAAAATCTTCGCCACAAGTTTGACACCCGTGAGATCAGTGTTGTGAATGTAAAGCGGATCATCAACACCTGCATCAGTAGCCGTGTTTTCTGTTTCTGGCATCTTTCTTGTTTTGAGTAAAGATATAAGAATGAAAAGAAAAGATTCTGAGAATTACAAAGAATTTAAAGAAAGTAGTGAAACTAAAGTATGAAGATGTAAAGACAGGAGGATGTAGATATGAATATGGAAATGATTTGTATGAATGCGGAAGCGAAATAGTAAACAGAAACAGGATCAAGTAAATGATCCTGCTCTGATACCATGAAAGACTTTGTGTAAGCTCATGATAAAAGAGAGAGAATAGAGAATAGAGAATGTATTGTATTGATGATTGTGTAAAACGTTATGTGATACAATGTAATTGTTCTTACTTATATAGTGTTTACAGTTGCAAATATGTACTTTTGATAATGAAATAGACATAACTACTTGTCCTGTATGTGCTAAAGCTAGGCAACATAGGTTGTCCTTTCCTATCAGTTCTTCTGTTTCTATGCATCCATTTGAATTAATTCATATAGATCTTTGGGGTCCTTATCATACCCCCACTTATAATGGTTATAAATATTTTCTGACCATAGTAGACGATTTTACACGTTGCACATGGACACATCTTCTGTCCTGTAAAAGCAATGCTTTCAATTTCATCAAAACTTTCATACAAATGGTGAACACTGAGTTTGACAGAAAGGTTAGAATCATTAGATCAGATAATGCTTTTGAACTTGGTACTAGTGATATCACTTCTTCTTTTCTTGCTGCTAATGGTATTTTACACCAGACTTCTTGTTTTCATACCCCACAACAGAATGGTGTGGTGGAACGTAAACACAAGCATCTTTTAGAAACAGCTCGAGCTTTAAAATTTCAGTCCAATCTCCCAACAAAGTATTGGGGAGACTGTGTTCTGACAGCTACATATATCATAAATAGAATGCCTTCCAAGGTTTTATCTAATCTGTCTCCTTTTCAAATATTATTTGGTAAAACACCTGACTTATCTCACATGAGAGCTTTTGGCTGCCTTGTCTATGCTTGTACATCTAAACCTGGTAGAGATAAATTCTCTCCACGAGCTACTCCTTGTGTTTTTATAGGATACCCATTTGGAAAAAAGGCATACAAACTACTTAGTCTTGATAATCATTCTATTATAATTTCTAGAGATGTTGTGTTTCATGAAAGTATTTTTCCTTATATCAAAGATAGTTCATCTCATTTTATTCCTGCTCCTATAACTGACAATGATGACATATTTGCAAATATAAACCCTAATGAACAACCAGACACTAGTACAGTTACACCTGAGAGTTCAGTACAGGAAGATATTCCTCACACTAATGTGTCTCAACATGTTAATTCCTCTTTCAATAATATCACTCCTACAATTGATAATACAGCCAATGGCAGACAATCTAAACGAGTTTCAAAGCCACCTTCTTATTTACAACAGTATGTTTGTCAGACAAAGAAAAATAAATGTTGCAATGTCATTTTTCTTTGTAATCACACATTAACTTCTATGTGTGAAAGTGTTGCTCCTCTCCTGTCTAGTATATGCTTGTCTGCTTCCTCTAGTAGTCCAGGTAGTCAAGTTCCTATGATTCCTGTGCAAGAGCCCAAATCATATCAAGAAGCTTCAGTTTATCCTGAGTGGCAAGAAGCCATTGCAGCAGAGTTCAAGGCTCTTGATGCAAACCACACCGGTCTATTGTGCCTTTACCAGCGAAAAGAAAGCAATATCCTGCAAGTGGGTGTTCAAGGTCAAGCACAAATCAGATGGTACAATAGAGAGATATAAAGCTCGCTTGGTTGTAAAAGGTTATACTCAGAAAGAAGGTATAGACTACACAGAAACTTTTTCGCCAGTGGTAAAGATGACAACTATAAGGAGTTTAGTTGCAGTGGCCATAAAGAAGCATTGGAAAATGACTCAACTTGATGTAAACAATGCTTTTCTACATGGTGACCTAGATGAGGAAGTATACATGTCTATTCCACCTGGTATGAGTGTCCCAGGAAAACATCTCGTCTGCAAGCTTCAAAAATCCCTATATGGTTTAAAACAGGCTTCACGTCAGTGGAATGCCAAACTTTGCAATGCTCTCAGATCAAGAGGGTATCAACAGTCAAAGAATGACTATTCTCTCTTTCATAAAAAGACAAATGGGAAAGTTGTCTTCTTGGCTATCTATGTTGATGACATACTGTTAGTGGGTGACAATGATGCAGAGATCACAAATCTTAAAACTTTTCTGGATAACACATTCAAGATTAAGGACTTAGGTGATCTCGATTATTTTTAGGCATGGAGTTCATTCATTCTCCTGCTGGAATTGCCATCACTCGAAGAAATACACTAGAGAACTTCGGAAGAGTTCAATTGTACAACTTGCAGACCTGTTACTGCACCATTGGATTACACAGTCAAGTTAGATGTCCACTCAGGGGATCTCATAGACAATCCCTCAGAATACAGGAAGTTAGTTGGTAAACTTAACTTTCTGACACATACCAGGCCAGATATCGCTTTTGCCGTGCAACTTCTAAGTCAATTTATGGCCTTCCCAAGAGATCATCACATGACTGCAGCTGTTCATGTTCTCAAGTACCTTGCCAATGATATTTCCCAGGGGATTTTACTTAACAACAAACCAACTTTTGGCCTAGAAGGTTTTTGTGATGCGGATTGGGCATCTTGTCCCCAAACCAGGAGATCAGTGAGTGGTTTCCTTGTATTTTTAGGTGGAAGTTTGCTCTCCTGGAAATCAAAGAAGCAGCAAACCGTTTCCTTGTCCTCAGCAGAAGCTGAATACAGATCTTTACGAAGGTTGACAGCTGAACTCGCCTGGTTAAGCAGATTATTGCAAGAATTAGAAGTCCCTGAAATCAAGGCTATACCAATCAAATGCGATAGTCAAGCTGCTATACACATCGCTAAAAACCCAGTTTTTCACGAACGAACAAAACACATAGATCTTGATTGTCATTTTGTTCGGGAAAAACTGCTGGAAGGGCTAATCTCTCTATCTTATGTTCCAACAAAGCAGCAACCAGCAGATCTTTTTACCAAACCTCTAAGTGGACCTCAACATCATCAACTCCAGTCCAAGTTGGGGTTGTATTTTACACCCTCCAACTTGAGGGGGGGTGTTAGACTATAAGTAAGTCGGTTAAGAAGTTAGTTAAAAGTTAGTTAGTCGCTTCCTAAATATCAGGGAAGTAGTTGCATTGTAAACACTATATAAGTAAGAACAATTACATTGTATCACATAACGTTTTACACAATCATCAATACAATACATTCTCTATTCTCTATTCTCTCTCTTTTATCATGAGCTTACACAAAGTCTTTCATGAGAGCTGTTGTTCAGCGTGTTTCATATGCATCGATTGAGGTTACATTTCTTCCGTTTTTCCCTTTTAATGCTTGCATTTTGATATGTTTTTGATGATCATTGTTCTGATAGTATATGATTAACAGGTTGAAGGTACAATTGTTTCAAAAATTGGGCCTGGTTATCTTGTTCTTGTTGGAATTCTTGAATCCGACAATTGCGACCCCGATTACATGTAATTTCTGTCCTTTTATCTTGTTTTTGGGTGGTTGTTTTGTATTTTTGGACTTGGTGTTAAAATGTTTGAAATTACCTTAAACATGCCATATCATAAAAGTTTACGTTTGATCAAGCGATTATTTTGTTTTTTGGTCTATTCAATACTCATCACAAAGTAATTACCTGCGTGTTCTATTTATTGGAGTGCAGAGATAACGAACACGATTGGACCTGCAAGGGAGGATTAACTCCTTGAAGTACATCATCTATTCTGATCCACGTAATGTCTCTTTTTCCACGAAATGTGCATTAAATACCTTCTCTTTGTTACAATAGAAAGATAAGAAGCTAAGAAGCTGAACTTTTGAAGGGTTTTCAAAAGGAAGTAGAGGGGAACATTTTTTTTAGATAGAAAATTGGTTTGAAGGAGATGAAGAGATTCATTTTTCCAATGACTAGATAAATTAAAATTCCACTATTAAGAAAGTTTCAAAATGAAAGCACTTAGGCTGCTCCGTTCTTGCTCCTTCCTTTAATCGTTGGAGGTAGAATTTTGGAACCCAAGCGCGAGATGTGTTAAAATTGTGAATGATTGGCCGCAAATTTTGGTGATGGTAGCATTAATATTAGTGGATTGAACTTGAAAGTTGTGACTGATATTATTAGACATGTATCAACGAGGTCATGCTGTTCACATGAATACAAAAGTGACGCTATTAAGAAATCATTATTTGGAAGTAGCTCTTCGATTATGTTATTTTTTGGATAAGTTGGGTAAAAATAGGTAGGACTTAATGAAGTAGTGTCTCATATTTATGCTATAGATTTCTCTCGTATATCTAGCCTAAGTTTAAGTGATAACTGTCGTCAATATTTGTTTGATTTTAGGGCTCAAATGTGAATTTTAGCTAAAGGAATTGGATTGGCTATTAGGTACATATTAACGATTTATTGTCTACCAAAAAAAATAATATTGACGATTTATGAAATTATTTTTTAGTACTCTTTCTTGTTGCGTAACTTGCACATTCCTGGAAAAGAGGGTTAGAATGGCGAGAAATTTATTTATAATGCTATTAAGAGGATGTTGAGTTTAATATCGTATATCATGTATCGGTACTGAATTACTTGAATTTGAAGTTTAATTCTCTATTTAAAGTTTGTTTACTTCATTAGTTGCTAAAGTATTTGATTGTATGCTGTTATACATAAATCATCATGATCCTTGATGTTCAACTTTTGTAGAATATTTTGAGCCTACAACAGTGGAAGGAGGTAGAGAAGGTGCAAGTAGGTTTTGTCCTAATACAGTTCGACACTCTATGGTCTTAGTGTGTCACTCATTAATTAGGCTTTTTAGAGAACACCTTGCTAGAGACGATTTTAGGGAGACGCAAATAGCTAAGAGAGCATTTAAATTCTTTTCATTTGCTCAATTATATGTACTTGGAAATAAATTGTGCAACATGTCACGTGTCTTCTATTTCAGGAGCCTAAACAATAACTTGAAAGGTCCAACAGGAAGGGATAGATATTAGCCGAGCTTCGATAAGAAGATAAGATGGTAACACACTAGAAGAGCCGTGAGAACGCAAGATGCCAGCATCTTTTGTTGTGTAGAGGTTGATACATTGGTTACGGTTTACTAATCAGTATATGATTATTTGTACACAATAATGGTGGTGGTTTTTTCATGTTCCATACCTCAGATGTATGTAAGTAGTATTGATAGTGATACGTGCATTTTATATAGTCTTTTTAGGCCTTTTCATGCACGTATTTCCATGCTTTTATCGTAGTTTATGCTACGAAATGTCCCGAATATGCTACTTTGGTTTGTTTTGTCTTATTTGCAGGAATGAACCAGAAAGTAGTGAAATCAAGCCTTTTACCGTCCGTTTAGCATGCATTTGGAGGAAGAGTGAATTTGGAGCGGGAATGTAGCTATTTTGAGATGCGCAAAGAAGAAAGATAGCTAGGCGAGCAAAGAAAGAACTTCAAATTGCTAGTGCCTACTTTGAAGAGCCATATCTCGAGTTCTACAACTGATATTCAGGTGATTCCAATTGGATATGAAAGCTTGTCCTCTTAGCTTTCCAACGCCACCGGAGTCGCCCTATTTGCCCAAGTAACGAAGAAATGGCAGCCGTTTGAAGTTCAGTGCGCGAAGCAGGAATTGTGTGTTGGAAAGTACTCGATCGAGTAGATTTATGTTCGATCGAGTCCTTTTTCTACTCGATTGAGTAGATTCAATTTAAGATTTACTCGATCGAGTAGATTTTCTACTCGATCGAGTGGTTTAAGCTTAATTTTACTCGATCGAGTGATTTAAAGTTACTCGATCGAGTAGTTTTTGTTATTGGGCTTGGGTCCGTGACGCATTAGGTCTAATTACGCATAGGTTTATTATAAATAAGGAGATTAGTCTTGCTAATCAGATATATCTCTCCATCTCGGATCATACATCTCTTAGTTTTACATCTCAAACA
The DNA here is from genome assembly GCF_048544455.1 of Silene latifolia. Taxonomy (NCBI): domain Eukaryota; kingdom Viridiplantae; phylum Streptophyta; class Magnoliopsida; order Caryophyllales; family Caryophyllaceae; genus Silene; species Silene latifolia. The sequence goes on from NC_133526.1 coordinate 41,795,805, forward strand.
CTTTGCTACGATTTCCGATCTACAACTTTGTAACCGTACTCTTTCCCTTTTAATTCATTCTTGTTTCTTTATTGCTTTTATTATTTCTCTATTTAGTTATCATGTCTTATGTTATTAGATTAGCAATTGCTAGTGTAGTATCCCGAGCCATGCGTAGCTAATTCCTTTAATATGTTAGGACTAGGGAAACCGTGGTAGCAATATGTTAGGATCGACATGATTAGATTAGTTTTGCGACAAGAATTGTATTAAGCAATATAATTGTGATTAGGTAGAATGAATGCATGCAAGAGACCGATTAATTAGTTACCCCCGACCTGGATCGAAAGATTGGAAGGGAAGGCTTGCTTAATTACAATAGGTGATACCTAATGTTGGACCATATAGATATATGTTAAGTTTTGATAATGACAAGTGTGTGCTTTATATTATATATACTTTTGCTCGTAATCGTTTGTTTAGTCTTTGTTAAGATTGACTTAGGTTTACAAGATTAAGCAAGTAATGTTATAGCATCCTTGGCTATAACATTGAAGATTTGTGAAGCATCGTTCAAGTAATGTTATAGCGGCTTGAGCTATAACATTGAAGATTCTTAAAGCGTCATAGTAACTGTAACAAGTTTCAAGTATGATAATCACTCAAGCAAAAGGCTCGATCAAGTCTATAACAAGCTCAAGATGAAGAGCTTATGATCAAGATAAAGAGATGATCCTACATTGAAGATCTCCAGGAAGATTAGATAGCGTAGGTCATCGTCTTATAACGGTATTTAAAGAAATGATTTTGGTAAGTAAAGTTATAGCTGTTTCGGTTATAACATTACCTACCAGACTCAATGTTATAGGTGATTTAGCTATAACATTGAGCTGCAATATCAAAAACGCACGACTTGTTTTTTAAATTGTTTTGAAAATAGTTTTTCAAATCTTATCTTTATATTCTTTAAATGAAAAACCTATTTTATAGTATATTTAATTTTGCACTTGAATTGGGTTATGAATAGATAATCACCCTTTAGTTAGGCCGACTTTGTGTGACAACTTATGGGTTGTTACTTGGTGGCTAACTAGGGTTTTGTACTAACTTATATCTAAACCCTAATTTGTTTAACCTAATATCTTACTAGGGTTTCACGTTGGATGTAGTAGGCTTATGGGCCGTCTCTTACACGTGTAAAACTCCTTGTGCAAGTAAAGATTAGGGTAAATCTAAATAAGATTATTATTAAAGATATTTTATATCTTTATGGTTATTTAGATTTATTCCATATCTTCTACTAAGATATTGCTAGGTTAAATAATAAGATTGGATCTCCTACTTACTATATACTTCACACGTGGTCTATATAGTATCTAGGGTTTATGGTAAAAATCTTATATAAATATTTGTTAGAGATATTTTATCTCCTTATATTTATTTTATATCTTTTACCTAAAATATTGTTGGTTTAAAATAGGAAAAAGATATATCTTATTCCTTCCTTAACCTACACGAGATCCTCTCCATATCTAGGGTTTAGGTAAAGATCTTAGATAAAATATTTGTTAAACATATTTTATCTCCTTATATTTATTCCATATCTTTTACTAAGATATTATTAGAATAAATAAATGGATTAAGATCTTTTTCTTGCTTGGATAAGATTCATGGTAAATCAAAATAATATTTGTTAGAGATTTCTTATCTCCATATATTATTTTTATTTTATTCTTTCCTATCTTCCAAGATTTTATGAGTTGTAAATGATTAAGTAAGATTTAACCTAATTTCTTCCTTGTGCATCAATCCACACGGCATCTAGGGTTTCTTAGATGAAAACCTAGATCTCCTCTCTACTATAAATACTACACATGATAATTCATTTAAAGTACTTTTCAATATTCGAACAAAACATCCTTTGCAAACGTTTTTAATTTTATTCTTTTTGCAAGTTAAAATTGTTTTTGAAAAGTCGTGTGTTATCTTATATTGCAATTATTTCTAAGTATCGTCATAAGATAATAGCGCTTAAATATTGTTTCTTACTCGTTCATATTGTGAACACTAGAAGAACAATCAAGCACTTTCTTAGTAACTTAAGATAGTCAAAACCGAATATCTAGTGATATTCAAATTGAGTTATAGCTAGAGTTAGCTATACGAGTTGGGTTGATAATTTTGTAATCCGGAGAAAGGTACTAAAATTATTAATCGAGAATAGTGGACGTAGGCTTCGACGTGTGAAGCTGAACCACTTCAAAACCGTGTGTCTTTGCATTTTCGTTTTTGTTCATTTCATTACGTTAATAATCACCTGGTTAATTAGTTAAAGTTTAATCAATAAACTTTAAGTAATTAATTACTTTGATATAAAATAAAAAGTATGCATAAATTTTTAAATACTCAATTCACCCCCCCTCTTGAGTATTTCGGGTGTGATATACTCTTCAATTGGTATCAAAGTCTCGTGCTCTTGATTGCCTAACCGCAAAGAGGCTAGATCCGTCTATCTTTTTATCTTTTTATTTTATTTTTATTCCGCTGCCTTACACGTGTGAAATGGATTCCAAGTATCTTAAGTGTCCCGTCTTTGATGGGACGAATTATGGACTTTGGAAAAACATGATGACACACTACATAAAAGGACATGATTGGGAGTGCTGGACGATTATAAAGAACGGACCAAATAAAATTTTGGTCGCATCTTCGGAAGGCACTACCTATGAGAAAAAGGAAGAAGACTATGTTGAGGCTGATTACAAGAAGGCTGAGAAAAACTCGAAAGCGATAAGCCTGTTACAAAACGGCATGACATCGACTGAATTCGATCGTTTTTCTTCTTGTACTTCAGCCAAGGAAATATGGGATGGTCTTGAGTTGGCCTATGAAGGAACATCGGCTGTAAGGAAATATCGCATTGATTTGCTAATTCAAAAATATGAACTTTTTAGAATGGAAAATAATGAATCTCTTGATAGCATGTCAGCACGATTTTCTACTATAGTCAATGAGCTCAAAAATCTTGGTAAAACTTTTAACTCCGAGGATATTGCTAGAAAAGTACTTAGGAGCCTAACCAAGAAATGGCGTCCCAAGGTCACGGTTATGGAAAAAGTCAGAGATCTCACTTCCCTTCCTTATGCAGAACTTATTGGTGCTCTCATGGCTCATGAACTCGTCTTGGATGACGATGAGGCCGAGTCCAGTAATAAGAAGAGCATGGCTCTACAAGCTTCTGCTAAAGAAGAAGATGATTTAGAAATAGAGGACGAAACGGTCTTGTTTGCTAAACGATTCAACAAACGCATTTTCAGAAATAAGCAAGCAAAATCGTTCAATAACAATAATAAGTTCTCTAATAAAAAAATTTCAGAGTCAAAGAATACGTTTGCTAATAGAGGATGCTTCAAGTGTGGAGAATCCGGTCATATGATTAAGGACTGTCCCACATGGGAGAAAATTAAAGACAAAGCAAAACGTGACAAGACTAAGAAGGAATTCAAGCAAGTGATGATAGCATCTTGCTTTGGGAGATCTAGACCCCGAGGACGACGAAGCATCTGAAGAAGAAGAAGTTGCTAACCTATGCTTAAGCAACGTCGCTTTGACCTCTTCTCGGACGATGATAAAGATAGTGTGGACTCCTACTGCTGCTTCCTAGGAGATTCGATTCGAAAGAAGAAGAAGAGGTAAGCTATCTTGAACTTAAGAAGAGTGTTAAGAAATTGTCTAAGAATGCTTTAATAGAATATTTTGAGCAATCTCTTGATAAGTGTCACGAATAAGAGATGGAATTGAAAGACTTGAAAGAACAAATTCTCGATATTGTTTGAAGAGAATCAACTCCTTAAAGCAAAAGCCAAAAACTCAAATCTAAAGTTACAAAATAATACGGCTACAACTTCGAGATACGACAAATCTTTGAGAAGAAGGCTCTTGAGTCTAAAGTTATAGCTAATGAAGCTATAACCTCAGACCTAAAACTCAACATTAAGCATCTTCAAGCCAAAGTTATAGCTAGTGAAGCTATAACATTGGAATTGAGGAAAGTCAAAGAGCTTCTTGAGACCAAGGCTACGGCTAGAGAGGCCGTGATCTCAGATCAAAAGAAGGAGATTGAATCTCTAACTCAGCAATTAAAGGAATCTAAGACTGTTCTTTCAAATACTAAAAGAACGCATACCGAGATAGTTCGAGTTCTTAATGATAGATTCCAGAACTTTCGTGACAACTATGAAGAGACTCATCCTCCCAAAGTCGTAGAGTCAGACCATTCCAAATGCAACAAAGAAATAGAGTCCCTAAAGGAATTACTTTTGCATGCTAGGAAAGTTCATGAGAAATGGGAAGGTAGCACACGTGTCCTAAATTTCCTAACTGAGCAATCAGATAATAATATGAAAATGGGATTAGGACATGAGTGCTACGGTCGTAGAGATCACTCTAAATGCAAATCAACCCCTTCCGAACGAGATTTCAGAAGGAGAAAATATACGAATTTACCAGAATATTTGATTTGCAATTACTGTGGTCATACTGGACATATCCAAGAAAATTGTGTCAAATATGCTCAGGATTTAAGAAAAGGAATCAACTTTGTTAAAGCATCCGACACTATTTTCGAAGATAATAATTGTACCCCATCAGAACCAAGTACAAGTGAGGAACGCAACAATGATCATCGTTGGTTCTACGATATGAGCTTCAATTTCAAGAAGGCTACCAAATCAAAACAAACACCTAAACCTAAAGAGTCCTTCAAAACCAAAACTCTCCCCAAACAACCCGAAAGACCTCGTCATAAGGAACCCACAACTCAACCTAAGGCGGTTCCTAAACAAACCCATTCGCCTCCAAAACGTAAAGTCATAAAAAGGGTTTGGGTTAGAAAAGATCTAGTTTTTAGAGTGACTAACGTCAAAGGACCCAACTTAGCTTGGGTACCTAAAAACTGTATCTAATCATTTTGCAGGTTGTGGTGAAAGAAAATAACCTATGGTACCTTAATAGTGGATGCTCAAGGCACATGACTGGAGATGTAAATTTATTTCTTTCACTTGAACCCTTCGATGGAGGTAAGGTCACATTTGGTGATAACAAGAAGGGTAAGATCATCGGTGTTGGTAAAGTTGGAATATCCTCTTCTCATGCAATTAGTGATGTTTATCTTGTTAGTGGTCTCAAGCACAATTTACTGAGTATCTCTCAATTATGCGACAAAGGAAATAAAGTTGTCTTTCATTCAGATTCCTGTCGAATAATAATTGAAGGAACGAGTAGTGTTGTGCTTGAAGGACACCGTAGAAGGAATGTCTATATGATTGATTTAAATAATATTCCTACTAATTCATTCACATGCATGAAAGTAACGACAGATGATCCGTGCCTTTGGCACAAAAGATTTGCTCACATAAATTCAACAACGTTGAATAAGCTAAAGAAATGGGATCTGGTTGAAGGACTTCCATCAATCAAATTCAATCAAGAAACCCTATGTGATTCTTGTGCTCGTTGCAAACACGTTAGATCATCGTTCAAATCCAAGAGAATAATAAGTACCAAAGAACCACTAGAACTCGTGCATATGGATATTTGTGGCCCAATGAAGGTAAGAAGTAGAGGTGGATCCAGGATGAGGAAGAAGATTTGAACGAACCTGATTTCCGATTATCCAGGGATGAACTTCCAGAATTGGATGAGGAAGATAAAGAAACTGAGGGCATAAATGATGAACAAGGAAGCCCTTCGAATGATAAAGGAAAGAGTACTAAGAGTTTAGTTGATGATACTAAAACCTCTTCTCAATCCAAGCAATTGGAGGATAAAGTTATAACTGATGAAGCTATAACTTCAACTTCTAATCAACGAACGAAGTCCAAAGTTATAACTGATTCTGTTATAACCCCAGACTTGGATTCAGGGGGAACAAGGCTTGAACCCCAATCATTCGAAGAAGGCGAGACAAGTTCAGATGAAGATGTGCCTCCTGTTTATAAGAAATGGAAATATAAAGATTCTCACCAAATGGAAACCATCCTAGGAAGTCTGAATGAAGGCGTTTGAACTCGTAGAAGACTTAACAACTTTTGCTCATTCTACTCCTTTCTTTCAACCATTGAGCCAACAAATATCAAAGAAGCACTTGCCGAACTAGATTGGATCGTTGCTATGCAAGAAGAGCTTCAACAGTTCGAACGAAACAAAGTGTGGCATTTGGTTCCAAGACCTAAAGACCGAACGGTTATCGGTACGAGATGGGTGTTTAGGAACAAGCTGGACGATACAGGAGTTATTGTTCGAAACAAAGTTAGATTGGTTGTACAAGGGTATAATCAACAAGAAGGAATTGACTATGATGAGACCTTCGCTCCTGTAGCCAGACTTGAGGCTATTAGATTATTAATAGCATTTGCTGCTCATAAAGGAATTAAACTTTTTCAAATGGACGTTAAAACAGCTTTTCTTAACGATTATTTGAATGAGGAGGTTTTTGTTGAACAACCCCCAGGATTTCTCGATAGCAAGTTTCAAAACCACGTTTTCAAATTAGATAAAGCTTTGTATGGTTTGAAATAAGCTCCGAGATCGTGGTACGACAGATTGTCAAAATATCTTCTTGAAAGTGGTTTTAAAAGAGGATCTGTCGATAAAACCCTATTCCTGAAAACTGAGGTTTCTGGTTTATTAGTTGTACAAATATACGTTGACGATATTATTTTTGGTTTAACTAATAATCGGTTATGCAAGTATTTTTCAGATTTAATGACCTCAGAATTCGAGATGAGCATGATGGGAGAACTCAAGTTCTTCCTTGGACTCCAGATTCAACAAACTCCTGAAGGAATTATGATACACCAACAAAAATACATCAAGGAGCTAATCAAGAAATTCGGTATGGAAAATTCTAATTCTAAGCCAACTCCTATGGGTACTGAGAAGAAGTTGACTTTGGATGAAAACGGTAAGTCTGTTGATGAGACGACTTATCGAGGTATGATTGGCTCACTCCTTTATTTAACTGCAAGTCGTCCGGATATTATGTTTAGTGTATGCGTATGTGCTCGATTTCAATCGTGCCCTAAAGAATCGCATATGATCGCAGTTAAGAGAATCTTGAAATATTTGATTGGTACATCTAAATTATATCTGTGGTATCCTCTTGAGTGTAATTTCGATCTCATAGGGTATTCAGATGCAGATTATGCAGGATGTTCACTTGACAGAAAAAGTACTTCCGGCATAGCCACGTTTGTTGGACCGTGTATCATCACGTGGGGGTCAAAGAAGCAAAATTCCGTTGCATTATCTACTGCTGAAGCCGAATACATTGCTGCTGGACTGGTATGTTCTCAACTTTTATGGCTTAAGCAACAACTATGTGATTACGGTGTTAATGTAGGGTGTATACCTATTTTATGTGACAACACAAGTGCTATAATTATATCTAAAAATCCTGCATAGCACTCACGAACTAAGCATATAGACATTAGACACCATTTTCTACGGGATCATGTAGATAAGGGCAACATAAGACTGGAATTTGGTAGTACAGAAAAACAATGGGCTAATATTTTTACCAAAGCATTGGCTAGAGAACGTTTTGATATTTTACGGTTGGAAATTGGTTTAATCAGTGGCAACTAAACCTGTCACAAATATTTTATTTCCCGTATGACTGACTAGTTGAGATGAGATTGTATGACTGTGTTCGTATTTTCCGCTGCAAGTACATTCTTATATAGTATTTTATTATCTTATGAAAATATTCCGTTTGCTAGTCTGTTATATTTTGTGTTGTATACAAACCGTAATTCTTGTTCATCACATACACATTGTAAGGTTTAGAGCTTCATAAACCAATGACATTCATGATGGTTTTATTTAGGATGTGAGTAGTACTCCATACATGGCATGTAACATCAAATTGCATAAGCATGATATTTGTCTCTTATTACTTGTATACACTCGGTTTGTGGTGGTGACACATGTGGAGAGGCGATCCTTCCTTTACGTTTTACCTACTAACCTCACATTAGCCAAATTTGCCTTGTTTTGACCTATTTATTCAACTACATTCCATATAGCCTACCCTTGTCAAGCTAGTCTTGTTGGTAAGTTTGAAAGTCTTGTTGTGGTCAATTCTGTTGATTTTGTGATGGAAATTGGAAGGAAGAAGAGAAAGATGGATTGAAACGAAAAAAAAAATGGAAAAGAAAAAAAAAATGAATGAAAAAAAAAAGAGAAAAATGTTATTATAAAAGATGGAAAAGCAGAAATCTCTTATTACTACTATTCTTATCATTTCCATATTACTTGAGGAGAAGTACTTGTTGATGTGAGTGAGTTTATGCCATACTTGGCATGGTGCATCATCCTTCATGTTGGGTTGGAAAGTGGAATATGGTTACTTTTGGTTGTGATCGGTGCTAGCTTGGCTTTTACCTCCACATATCCAAATTATTTTGCCCCTTCTTACCCAATTACCTCATCTCACATTCATATATAAGTCCTCGGCATGTGTTTTGGACCTTGGTTGGTTGGAGTGTGTATGTACGGTCACTAGAGATATCTATCATGTTAGATTGCATGCATGCTTTTGTAGGTCGTAGTTACGTGAGTGACTATTTTCATTCTCTCTTACAAAATCTATACTCATCTTGGTTTGTATTACACACTCTATATTTCGAGCTTGCTTATGTTGAAATCGTTCTTGTGTTATAATATGTGCTTTAATTAATATACATTTCTTGCCTCGGTTGATATCATTCTAGTCGTTTTATATCTGTTCTCGTCTTTTCGATGATGTCAAGAGGGGGAAGATAATTCTTGTGACTTAAGTATTTGCCTAAGCTTGCTCCTTGTCGGAATCTTTAATCTCTTATGGTCTTAGATGCTATATACTTTGTATATAAGTGGCTTGTTCTTGCGTTCAACTGACTATGACTTTATAGTATTATGTTGAGGGGGAACTTTCACTTGGTCACAAATCATAAGAGACTTGTCATCATCAAAAAGGGGGAATTTGTTGCACCATATAGATATATGTTAAGTTTTGATAATGACAAGTGTGTGCTTTATATTATATATACTCTTGCTCGTAATCGTTTGTTTAGTCTTTGTTAAGATTGACTTAGGTTTACAAGATTAAGCAAGTAATGTTATAGCATCCTTGGCTATAACATTGAAGATTTGTGAAGCATCGTTCAAGTAATGTTATAGCGGCTTGAGCTATAACATTGAAGATTCTTAAAGCGTCATAGTAACTGTAACAAGTTTCAAGTATGATAATCACTCAAGCAAAAGGCTCGATCAAGTCTATAACAAGCTCAAGATGAAGAGCTTATGATCAAGATAAAGAGATGATCCTACATTGAAGATCTCCAGGAAGATTAGATAGCGTAGGTCATCGTCTTATAACGATATTTAAAGAAATGATTTTGGTAAGTAAAGTTATAGCTGTTTTGGTTATAACATTACCTACCAGACTCAGTGTTATAGGTGATTTAGCTATAACATTGAGCTGCAATATCAAAAACGCACGACTTGTTTTTTAAATTGTTTTGAAAATAGTTTTTCAAATCTTATCTTTATATTCTTTAAATGAAAAACCTATTTTATAGTAGATTTAATTTTGCACTTGAATTGGGTTATGAATAGATAATCACCCTTTAGTTAGGCCGACTTTGTGTGACAACTTATGGGTTGTTACTTGGTGGCTAACTAGGGTTTTGTACTAACTTATATCTAAACCCTAATTTGTTTAACCTAATATCTTACTAGGGTTTCTCGTTGGATGTAGTAGGCTTATGGGCCGTCTCTTACACGTGTAAAACTTCTTGTGCAAGTAAAGATTAGGGTAAATCTAAATAAGATTATTATTAAAGATATTTTATATCTTTATGGTTATTTAGATTTATTCCATATCTTCTACTAAGATATTGCTAGGTTAAATAATAAGATTGGATCTCCTACTTACTATATACTTCACACGTGGTCTATATAGTATCTAGGGTTTATGGTAAAAATCTTATATAAATATTTGTTAGAGATATTTTATCTCCTTATATTTATTTTATATCTTTTACCTAAAATATTGTTGGTTTAAAATAGGAAAAAGATATATCTTATTCCTTCCTTAACCTACACGAGATCCTCTCCATATCTAGGGTTTAAGTAAAGATCTTAGATAAAATATTTGTTAAAGATATTTTATCTCCTTATATTTATTCCATATCTTTTACTAAGATATTATTAGAATAAATAAATGGATTAAGATCTTTTTCTTGCTTGGATAAGATTCATGGTAAATCAAAATAATATTTGTTAGAGATTTCTTATCTCCATATATTATTTTTATTTTATTCTTTCCTATCTTCCAAGATTTTATGAGTTGTAAATGATTAAGTAAGATTTAACCTAATTTCTTCCTTGTGCATCAATCCACACGGCATCTATGGTTTCTTAGATGAAAACCTAGATCTCCTCTCTACTATAAATACTACACATGATAATTCATTTAAAGTACTTTTCAATATTCGAACAAAACATCCTTTGCAAACGTTTTTAATTTTATTCTTTTTGCAAGTTAAAAATGTTTTTGAAAAGTCGTGTGTTATCTTATATTGCAATTATTTCTAAGTATCGTCATAAGATAATAGCGCTTAAATATTGTTTCTTACTCGTTCATATTGTGAACACTAGAAGAACAATCAAGCACTTTCTTAGTAACTTAAGATAGTCAAAACCGAATATCTAGTGATATTCAAATTGAGTTATAGCTAGAGTTAGCTATACGAGTTGGGTTGATAATTTTGTAATCCGGAGAAAGGTACTAAAATTATTAATCGAGAATAGTGGACGTAGGCTTCGACGTGTGAAGCTGAACCACTTCAAAACCGTGTGTCTTTGCATTTTCGTTTTTGTTCATTTCATTACGTTAATAATCACCTAGTTAATTAGTTAAAGTTTAATCAATAAACTTTAAGTAATTAATTACTTTGATATAAAATAAAAAGTAGGCATAAATTTGTAAATACTCAATTCACCCCCCCCCCCCCCTCTTGAGTATTTCGGGTGTGATAGACTCTTCACCTAATTAGGGCGAAAGCTAAGTTAGGGAGACCCTAGGGCGATTAGAGACCGAAAGGGTATAATCGTAGGTTTAAGGACCGAAAGGTGACGACCTCGCTCTTCTTATCAATAATTTAATCGACTCAGTTGACCCGATAGTGTAGTTGCCACGGTAGACCGATTTCTAGCATATTTTCTCTTTTATCCGATTTATCCCCGTATTTCTTCCTTATTATCTCTTGTTTTGATTTCTCTTCCCTTAATCCTCGTAGTATAGTTACCAAACAATTAAAACCCCCGTTACTCTTAGACTAACTTAAAACAGATAAATCTCATTTTTGCCTCCCTGTGGAAATCGACCCTACTTGCCGCTAGCTTCTGTTGGTTGTACTTAGGTTTATTTTTGATACTGCGACGACCGGTATCAAATTTTGGGGCCGTTGCTGGGGAGGCAGCGTAGTTTTATCTGTTTTTATTTAGTCTATTTCTTGTCTCAAGGAACCTCGGTTCCTTGAGACCGTTCTCATGTCTTTCGTTCTTGACTTTCCGCAGAGAGAGAACGAAAGCTTTGGTGCTTATGTAGACAGGTTAGAGGAGTTTCTCGAACCAAGACGAGGAAGGTTTTCGGGAGAACAAATTTTTCGGTCTATCATCAAGGGAATGAATGTCCCTACGCGAGCATACCTCGAGGCTAAAGGTAAGGGGGATTTTGATGGACTCCCCACAAAAGAGGTATTAGAATTTTTTGATTGGTTTGCTGCTGAAACTGTTAAACCCAATTTCTCTCTTCATGTTGACTCAGACGAGGGGATGGGTGAGACTTTAGAGACCAATCTAGAGGATGCCATAATCTTTTACGGAGACATAGAGGAGACTTCTAGCATGGTTGACAATCCCTTCTATAGGGAAAATCTAGAACCCCTTTATGATTCTTTCACACACAGTGAGGACGACTGGGAGGGTCTCTTTGAGAACTTCCCTACTGACGAGTCTAGCGCTAGGGGGAGTGAGGAGGTAGATTTAGACAGTCTTGAGGTCATATGGGATAATTATGACAATGTAGATGAGCCTATTATAGAGGACCCGATTGACCCAAATGACTTTATATCCCCATGCATCTGGGATGATTATCCACCTTCTCCTTTAGCAGACCAGATTCCTCCACCTCACAGTTTTTACCCGTCTGAGCATTTAAATTCTACTCGCGTTATTTTTGAGTCAAATGCTACAAAGCTCCTTTATTTACCACCTGCGGTTATTTTGAGCTTCTATATTCCGCCCTTAGCTGGAGGGAGGAATAATTTTGTGAATGATTTTAGAAGCTGTCATAGAAAATTTGTTAGGCTTAAATGTTATTATATTTTACTTTCCTATGCTATTGCTGTCTTATGGTGCTACTTACAGTTTTGTGTAGCACATGTGCAGAAGTTTGATAGGTTGCTGCGAGCTTTGAGCTGTTTTGATTGGGCTCAATTAATTAGAGCAGCTGGATGAAAAAGAAGGTCGAGCTGGGACCTATCTGAAACTAGCGCTACCCGGGAGGCAACCCGGAGATTTATTTTTAGTTGTTTTTCAAACATTGCATTTTATTTCAGTTGTGTGTAATAATTAGTCTTCGTACCATAAACTATATCAGTATGCTTGCTTTGTTAGTTTTGAGGGCTGTTTTTATTGCGACTTTTGCAGGAATATACTAAGGATCACTCGATCGAGTACTTTTTGTACTCGATCGAGAGCTTTTGCTGCTGAAATCATTCGATCGAGTACTTATTCAACTCGATCGAGTACCTGCAAAAAAAAAAAAAAAAAAAAAAAATACTCGATCGACCACTATTCCTCTCGATCGAGCTGTTTTGGACGCCCATTGCTTGGATTAGCTTCTTGTGACGATGTTTCGGAGCTATTAGTGACCTCCCACGTTGCTGGCTGGTTTGGGGAGGTCCCTTATTCGCGCAATCTTGTGAGCTTTCCGTATTTACTCTCTTTCTCTTTTAGTTTGCATTTCCTTTCCATGTTTTGGTACAATGAGGGCATTGTACGGTTTGGTTTGGGGAGGTTATGCATCCATATCTGTGTCTGCATCTTGTTTTTATTGCATTTATGTTATCACGTTTAATTTCAGTATGCATTGTTGTTTATTTTCATAAAAATCAAAAATCTCATAAAAATTGAAAAATTTCATAAATTCAAAAAATATTCACGTTTATTTTTGCATATAGGTTGAGTCGGAACGGTAGATTTCCGTGATGATAATGCACTATAACTTGTCATTTTACTTGAGCCTTGCACTTTTTTTGATAGTTATTAGCTTTGTCATACGCATAGTCTACGAGTTTCTGTTCAAATATAGCTGACTGTTTAGACTTGACCTGATAAATTGGCAACCTACTCTACAATTTCTGAGTTTTAGAGCCTTATAACTGGTGACATTCATGACCGGTTTATGTAGTACTTCCTCCATTCAACTCCACTCTACCACTTTACTTTTTCACGTTTCCCAACGCGTGTTTTACGCGGTAAATATCGTTAGTTACGTATTTGCAGAAATTATAAAAGTTAGATATTTTTAATGTACTCGTAAAGACGAATCAAACAAGATCTCACATGAATATATTTTCACTTATGTATTGAGAGAAAATTGAAATTGAATGTGAAGTTGTGAATAGTGTAGAAAATAGAAAGTGGTAGAGTGGAGTTGAATGGAGGAAGTAATTGAGAGTAGTACTCCTTGCATAACATGTTTATTACTTTTGCACATTTATGAAATTCGATTTCTTGTCAATTGCATACATTCGGGTTTGTGGTCGGCGTCACATGCAGGGAGGTGCTTGTAAATTTCCTTTTCTTACATTTTTCACCCATCTAGCTCCACTTAAGCCAAATTTAGCCTTTTGACCCATTAGCTACATCCATAATTAGTCTGCCTTGTCAAGCTAGTTTAGTGTGACTGTTGTGGTATTTTGATCCATGTTGCGAGTTTGGCTCATTTTTATTGTCTGGAGTTGGTAGGAAAATGAGAAAGGATGAAGGAAAGAAAAAAAAAAAGAAACGTGGAAAAGAGAAAAAAGAAGGAAAAACGTGTGAATGAAAAAAAAAAAAAAAAAAAAAAAAAACGAAAAAATGAAGGAAAAAAAGAAGAAAAAAATAATTTGAAATCATACGTGAAAACCAGAGGAAGAAAAGTTTGGAAATTTTAAGCTGGTTGATTTTGAGCCCGTCTGTATTCATTTCTATCTTGTGACGGTCTCACTCCTCCGTTTTATCCCATATTTTTGAGGAGATTGTGTATGAGATTAGTGAGATGAGTGCCAAAGAAGGGCACTTGTACTTTATTTTACAGTCAGCTGAGGATTGGATGGTCCTATATGGTCTTGTTTAGGAACTAGCTTGACGCTTTACCTCCACATTTCCATAATTTGTTTTGCCTTTTCTCACCTGAACCTCACTTTCCCATGTCATTTGTAAGCCCTCGGCTGTGATGGACATTGTTGGTTGGAATGTATGTGTAGTACTTGAATCGTCTATCATCTTTGTTGCATGCATGTTATGTAGGTCGCAGTCTAGGTGAGAGACTGTTTTCTCTTTCTCTCTTATACATATACTTTCACACTTTGCTTCATGAGAGAAGAGTGACCACGTGAGAGTCCGATTTTGTTGGTCTTGCAAGGTCGATAGGTCAGCTTTATTTATGGACATCTTATAATTCGTTTGCGTATTGACCATTGTAGCTGTAACTGTTGATTTTAGTTTGCATTAAACTGGTTTAAGTAGACAAGTAATAGCTAGCTCTGAGTTATCTTTTCCGTTCCATTAGTTTGCATTTAGTTTACTCGAGGACGAGTAAAGGTTTGGTTTGGGGAGATTTGATACGTGCATTTTATATAGTCTTTTTAGGCCTTTTCATGCACGTATTTCCATGCTTTTATCGTAGTTTATGCTACGAAATGCCCCGAATATGCTACTTTGGTTTGTTTTGTCTTATTTGCAGGAATGAACCAGAAAGTAGTGAAATCAAGCCTTTTACCGTCCGTTTAGCATGCATTTGGAGGAAGAGTGAATTTGGAGCGGGAATGTAGCTATTTTGAGATGCGCAAAGAAGAAAGATAGCTAGGCGAGCAAAGGAAGAACTTCAAATTGCTAGTACCTACTTTGAAGAGCCATATCTCGAGTTCTACAACTGATATTCAGGTGATTCTAATTGGAGATGAAAGCTTGTCCTATTAGCTTTCCAACGCCACCGGAATCGCCCTATTTGCCCAAGTAACGAAGAAATGGCAGCCGTTTGAAGTTCAGTGCGCGAAGCAGGAATTGTGTGTTGGAAAGTACTCGATCGAGTAGATTTATGTTCGATCGAGTCCTTTTTCTACTCGATTGAGTAGATTCAATTTAAGGTTTACTCGATCGAGTAGATTTTCTACTCGATCGAGTGCTTTAAGCTTAATTTTACTCGATCGAGTGATTTAAAGTTACTCGATCGAGTAGTTTTTGTTATTGGGCTTGGGTCCGTGACGCATTAGGTCTAATTACGCATAGGTTTATTATAAATAAGGAGATTAGTCTTGCTAATCAGATATATCTCTCCATCTCGGATCATACATCTCTTAGTTTTACATCTCAAACACTTTGCTACGATTTCCGATCTACAACTTTGTAACCGTACTCTTTCCCTTTTAATTCATTCTTGTTTCTTTATTGCTTTTATTATTTCTCTATTTAGTTATCATGTCTTATGTTATTAGATTAGCAATTGCTAGTGTAGTATCCCGAGCCATGCATAGCTAATTCCTTTAATATGTTAGGATTAGGGAAACCGTGGTAGCAATATGTTAGGATCGACATGATTAGATTAGTTTTGCGACAAGAATTGTATTAAGCAATATAATTGTGATTAGGTTGAATGAATGCATGCAAGAGACCGATTAATTAGTTACCCCCGACCTGGATCGAAAGATTGGAAGGGAAGGCTTGCTTAATTACAATAGCTGATACCTAATTAGGGCGAAAGCTAAGTTAGGGAGACCCTAGGGCGATTAGAGACCGAAAGGGTATACTCGTAGGTTTAAGGACCGAAAGGTGACGACCTCGCTCTTCTTATCAATAATTTAATCGACTCAGTTGACCCGATAGTGTAGTTGCCATGGTAGACCGATTCCTAGCATATTTTCTCTTTTATCCGATTTATCCCTGTATTTCTTCCTTATTATCTCTTGTTTTGATTTCTCTTCCCTTAATCCTCGTAGTGTAGTTACCAAACAATTAAAACCCCTGTTACTCTTAGACTAACTTAAAACAGATAAATCTCATTTTTGCCTCCCTGTGGAGATCGACCCTACTTGCCGCTAGCTTCTGTTAGTTGTACTTAGGTTTATTTTTGATACTGCGACGACCGGTATCAGATAGCTTTACTCGATTCAAATTAGGGCACTCAAATATCCGAAAACTCTAAAATTATGTGTAGTTGAATTAGGTCAATTATGTATTTGACATAATGCTAATGTCTAAAGGTATATCTAAAACAGGTTTATTTGGGCCGTGTGTTGATAAAACTACTTTTTGAGTGAAAATGTTTAGAACTTTCTTAAAAAACCGTGTTTCAAAATATCTATGTGTAGTTGGTCTGGTATGTGTGTTTACGTTACTTCGCAAGCTACACAATAATTCTGATATATTATGTACTCCATGTGATGATGTTTTTTAACAATTAACCTTCTAAGCAAAAGGCGTTATATTTGGATATTTATGCTTTTAGCAAAGTTAAAACACGAATTATTTACGAATGATGTAAGTATATTTGCAATTGATTCAACCATCAAAACAATGTAAGAAGAGTTTCATTGTGAACGCCACTCAACATGTACAAAATAACCGAACAAAGTCAAGATACGCTTCCATGCATATGAAACGTCACGAATTAAAATATCTCGGGGGACCGCGCGCAATGCGCGTGGTGCAACCAACTAGTATTATCTTAAATGTCAGATAGCTTAACTTTTAATCAACAGCTAGTCTTGCTTGTGACGGGCTAATCCCGTCACAAGCTTGTGACCTCTCACAAAAAGGGAGAGGGGACAAGGTGGGGCACCCCCCATGTGCTTTCCACTTGCCTCTCAATGGGCATTTTATGAGAGAAAACGGTATCCGTCACAAGCTTGTGACGGATATCGCCGTCACAAATGAGAATTTGTGTTTAATCAATTACAATAACTAAGTAGAAAGTAAGGTATATGCATTAATGCATGCATAATTGCATACCTGCATGCAATTAACTCTGCCACCATTGCTAGCCAAAGAAGTAATATCATTAGAATTCTTCCTAGAAACAGGGAATCCTGACATAGACTTCAAGCCAGTGAATGGAGCCACCATGTTGGCCTTAGCCGCAGTGCTGACGGTGGCGACCGCCGCATTAGACATCAAAGAAGCCATTTATGCTTTTCTAAGTTTGTTTTTGTTTTTGTTTTTGTTTTTGTTTTTTTGAATGAAGGTTATGAAATATAGCACAAGTATATATACATGAGAAGGAACCCAATCTAGCTTAGATGATTGGTTATAAATTCAATAAAGGGATATGGTTTCAGAAATTCTTGGCCTTATACAATTCTGCATTTTGTAGGGAGAAGAGAATGGTGTTGTGGGACTTTCCGCATCACCACAGATTATCAGACAAGATTGTATTGCTGAAATTTCACCCCATTCTCTTCCCAAATACTTGAGCTTATTATTTGGGCCCAATTCCTCATATATGGACCAGGGTACGAGTATCGGTCCAACCAGGCGGCAGAAGGCAGCAGCCCATAGGTCACGAGTAGCAGACTAAGGGGAGCTGAGTAAAAACCCATCAAGTGGAAGCACGACAGCCTTGGAGAGCAAGCAAGCTAAACCATACTAGAGTTTAGTCCTATATAAGACAAGGAAAATGAGTTGGCGCCACCACGTGACACCCAATCTCGGCACCACCCTCTCACATGCAATAAGTGGGGGATGCATGTGAGAGGGTGATACTCAATCTCGATGCCACCCAATCTCGACGCCCTATCATTATTCGACAAGGAAAGGCAAAGGAAGGAGATCATCCACAATCACATAGCAACCCTAACACTAGTAATATTGTCGTCCTCTTATACTCGTGACCTCATAATCATAATTTGCTAGCGTTTCCCACCTTGTGTTTTCCGCGTTACCTAATCCCTTGTGTCAAAACTTTTTATTTACGTTCTTTATTATTCGCTTCACAACCATACAAACGCATACATAATCTTTCCTCCATACAATATCATACGATTAGCCATAGACCGCTTTAACCCTAATTCATATAACTTGGTAAAAAATACCAAAATACTTATGTGTATTTTTTTTCGAGCTTTTATAATTTTTGATTTTAATTTTAATTTTTTAATGTCAAAATTAAATCTAATTGAACTCATATATATTATTTTTGAGTTTCATTATAATTTTTGAAGTTCTATTTTTATAATGAAACTCGGATTCTTTTAAATAAAACTCGTAATCTGTAAGTCTAAGCTCAAGTAAACACATTATAAAGATCGGTGTATAAAACAATTGTGTTTTCTTAGTGTTATCGCAAATCTTCAAAACAAACATAATGTTCAATGGATACACATTATAAAAGTGTTAGGATTCGGTAAAATTGAGAGTTCACTACTTCATACACCGATCTATCGATTTAAAACGTATGCCAAAATGTGACTAGTTTTAGTGTTTGATCTTATCCAAGAATAATCGATATTTATCAGTTATTGTGAGAGGGTATAATGAACTGAATGAGGTGATTATTATTAATGAGTCGGTTACATTATATAGTAAACCGTCTTGAAGGATAATCCAAGAATATTCCTAATATTCTATAGGATATTATTATGATACCCATAATAATATCTTTCCTAATATCTTATGCTAACTAATATCTCTAATACACCCTCTCAGTCAAAGCGGTAGTTAACGGACACTTTAACTGGACTAAAAAAGAATAGTTGATGATGCCACGTAGAGGAGCGGAGTTGATCGTTGTCAACGCTTGAACCGGATATAGTAGCTTGCGCTTGTCTGGATCATGCCAATAGTAGAGCCACACATAATTAACACTAATCGAAACTAATTGTGCACGAGCGTCGAAACTATTCGTGAGACACAAAACTAAAACGTCAAGGTGATTGTCTTGATTTTAGTTTTCTTTCAAGTGTAGAAATCACTTCTTCAGTGGTGACAAATTATAAAAAATGCATTTAGTTTATTTAAAATGTTAAATGAATTTTTTTTTTCTTTTTATTTATACTCAACATAATCTTAATTTTTAATACACTTTATTTTCCAACTCTACTAAAAAAATAACTCTAAACTCTTAAAACATTATTAGTCAAGAATGTGACTAGTTTTGACAAAATTGAAGACATGATCCCCATTGTATAAACCCTATGACTTACTAAAAAATAACTCTATGAACTCTTTAAAACTCTAATAGTTTTTGAGAAAATTGATAATCATTACACAAATCGACGTAAAATGAATCGATTTCTCTAAAACCAAAACAACGAATTATTAAGTGAAACAACGGTAAACTAATCGACACAAAAAGAATCGATTTTTTAAAAATCAAAACGACAAATTACTAATTGTGACAACAAACTCCCCAGCAGGGCGTTTTACCCCCGGGCCTGACTTGTTAACCAAATAGTGAGACACCCGTAATAGTCGTTCAATGCGGGACTAAAAAATTTACAAATCTACCTATATATATATATATATTTACTAGGTAGTATCCCGCGCTTCGCGCGGCCTGTTTTAAAATTTTATTATTATAATTGAAGAAAAATAATATAATTCGTATATAACCTTTAATATTTTTACCTATAAATAAAAATAAATTAATTTTTTTTCTCAAATTTTATTTTTTTAGGTTTAAGTTCAGTGTTTTAAAATAAAATACATATAATTTTAATTAAAACTAATACTAAGTTATAGTTAATTACGCATGATCAACGTTTTACAAAAAAAAAAATTATAACTGATCAAATTATCACATTAATTAAAATAAAATTTATTCGAATAATGCAACAATCAACATTAAGGTATCAAATTATATCATTTCACGATACGTTATGTTCCAAATCAGTTGAAAGATTTATTCAAAATGATGTGAATATAATTTTATGCAATTTTTAATTTTGAATGTATAACGTTTGATATTTATGTATCAAACATATAGGGCCCAAACTAAACTTATTCAAATGTTTTAGTTGTGTCTTACATGTGCTATGTGTCAAACATATCTATCAGAAATTTGCACCTTTTGTATTTTTAGCAACTATAATAACGATGTTTAAGAGTTTACCGTAAATAAAATAGGTTGAATTTTCTCAAATATCATTTTTATAAGCTAACGTATAAAATATTTAAATAAAAGTAATATCTAGTTAGTCATAACTAATGTTTTGTTCTTGACGTATACATATTTAACTAAAGATATTAAAGAAAAATCTAATGTGTATTTTACTTTTTCATGTTATTTATATAATAGGGTTTTTCTACATGATACCCTTGTACTTATTCGAATTCTATGTGATACCCCTCGCTTTTCAAAAATACCCGCGGTACCCCTAAACATGATAAAAACATCTTAAAATACCCAAAATGCTCTAATCCGCCTCTTTAGAATGTTTAATTTATACATTTTTTATTGATTTTTTTGGCAATAATTTGTCATGTCATTAACATAAACATCGTCTACTCAATTGTAAACATATTTTCTTTACAAAATATAACATATTTAAACGTGATTTTTAGTAGATTGGATATTTTTAGAACATTTTACTACATTTAGGGATACCAGTTATATTTTCAAAAATATAGGGATATCACGTAGAATGCGAAGAAACGCGGGGTATCACGTAGAAAAACCCTATATAATATTATATTACTTAATAATCATTACTTTTCTTTTAATTATTCAAACTCATTCGTGATCACTGTGTACATACATACTCGTTATCACAGTATTTAAACCTCTCAAAATCTCATATGTATTCATTTTGTCGCAATATAGTTTTTTCGTTCCCACACTATAAAAACTTATATCTTAGTAGTTTTTTTTTAAACTTTTGTTTTTAATATATACAATGACTCTTTAAAATATATTTTTCTTAATAAAATTAATGGTCTAAGTTTTATAACTTTCTCAAAATATTTTTTTACGTAAATGTGAAACATTGTAAGATGCTCACTTTAATCATCTCTACATATCAAATTATGTTAATAAATATAATGAAAAGTATACTCGATTGAAAGCATTTTTTGCAATGAACGTTTTTATTTACATTTAGAATTTTTATCAAAATTTTTTTTTTAATAAATTTAGAATCAAATCAACGTAATTATTTAATATAATTTTATAATAAAATTTATTAAATTATAATTAATATTTACTAAGATTTATGTTGCATTTATTATGTTTATATTTAATGTTCAGCTGTAATTAATACTTGTATTTAATGTTGGGTTGACACGTGTCGCATCCACAGCGTTTCAACCCAGTTTTATATATATATATAAGATAAAAGAGACTTTTTTTCGAGCGATTCTAAGCTGTCCACATCATCAAAAATCAATTTAGGAAAGTTTCATAAATAATAATTTTTGATTTAAAAAATAAAGTGGAGAATCTTTTAATTATTATTATAATAATATATAGTATATATTTCCTAATTTATATTCAAGTCATGTTTCTATTTTTACGTGGAAACTTTTACATTTCAATTGACAAAAAAATATTATTTAAAAAATTATGAAAATAATATAATTAGATTTGTGGTAAAAAATGCTATCATTAGAGTATAAATTTCATATAATTACATGTTAAAAATTGTGTATTTCATAGTATGCTATATGTCCACATTGAAAAATAATGTTGGTGAGGTAAATATACTAGTATAAATAATAGAATTGTCCCACATCGAAAGATTTGCATAAAGTGGGGTGACCCTATGATTATAAATAGGAGTCATCCTTGGAACTTAGGTATCAACCCAAAATCTTTTGAGTCTCTTAAGTATTGTCTTAGAGAGTTCTTAAAAATTTGTATCATTATCTCCAAAATATGATATATATTTTCTATATTATATTTAAGTGAATTTTATAATTTTCATATAAAAACTTATAACATTTGACAAAAAAACATCGTAAAAAAAAGTATGAAAATTATATAATTAGATTCCTGGTAAAAAAAATGTTATCATTAGAGTATTGGTTTCATATCATTTGTACATATTTTAATTATAATAAAAAAAAATAGAAAAAAACGTACGAATATTAATAGATAGTATAATATTTGCTTATTATTAAATCGGGTTGGATGTCAAAGTAGGTTCGAAAAATATGGTGTATTTCTAAGTATATTATTCGTTTCACATTGAAAAATAATGGAAGTGTTATGAATATACTACGTACAAATAGTTGAACTGTCCAACATCATAAAATTATAATAAGGTGGGGTGATCTCATGATTATAAATAGGATTCATCCTTGAAATTTACTTATCAACCCAAAATATTTTGAGTCTCTCAAGTATTGTCTTAGAGAGCTCTTATATATTTTAAGTCTCTCAAGTATTGTCTTTGATAGCTCTTATAAGAATTTATATTAACGGCACGCATCAGTTACAATAATAACATACAAATATTAATCGCGTATGTAAATAATTTATAAAGGCGATTAAATATTAGTGATATTATAATATAATTATTTTAAGACAATTGATAGTATAAATAACTTCATTTATGTCAAAATCACAACTTAAAATAAAATGGTGCTAAATATACGTAAATTGGTTATTAATTTGTTATAAATAATGATAATCTCTACACTAAGATATAAATTTTATAAAATATAATAAAATCAGGTGTTATATAAAAAGATTGTGAATACACAAACAAATCAATAATTAGCTTTTTACTTTGATAAATAGTAGAACTAAATCTTTTTAACTTTCAAATATAGGTAATTATTATGCCTCATAACATTTGAGTAAGACTAAGGCTCTGTTTGGCAGCGCAAATCAGGTACCTTTTTTCACCAAAGTAGCTTTTTTGCAAAATGTTTCGGGTAGCTTATTTATTTGTAAGCGTTTGGCAAGTAGCATTTTTTGGCAAATAAGCTACCTGAAATGAAATGCTACCTAATGTAGCATTTGACATTTCAGGTACCTGATTATATTTTACATACCATTTTTACCCCTTAACATAAATGATAATAATATTAAACCATGTCCCATTACGTCTTTTGACACATATCAATTACCTTTTCAGTTAGTTTGCCAAACAGTTTTTCATAAAAATCAGCTACCTTATCAGTTCTTAATTTTCAGCTACCTTTTCAGTTACCTTTTCAGGTTTCAGGTACCATTTCAGGTTTCAGGTACCTTATCAGGTTTCAGGTACCTTTTCAGTCAATTTTGCCAAACAGAGCCTAAAACACAACGTTATTTTTAACCATTTATCGAAATTGCACCAGGAAAAAAACATATTACATTTATTTATACATTTTATTGATTCCTCCATTTCATATTAAATTCGTGTTAGGAAAAAAAATAAAAAAAAGGTAACTTAAACAATTAGATTAGTGAAAATACTTATTCTATATTCCCAAAGATCAATAATTGCATAAGTTAGGTGAGTGATCCTATGATATAGTTAAAAAAAAATTATTAAAATAATATGATTAAATTCATGGTAAAAAAATGTTATCATTAAAGTATAGGTTTCGTATTATTTGCATATATTACAGATGGTATACTTTTTAGTATGTTATATATCCTAAATTGAACGTATAAATATTAGAATTGTCTCACATCGAAAGATTAGCATAAGGTGGATGATCCTATGATTATAAACATAATGCATCCTTAAAACTTAGGTATCACCCAAAATATTTTGAGTCTCTCAAGTATTGTCTTAGAGTGCTCTTATAATATGATATAAAAAATAATGTTGAGAATGTTTTAATTATTATAATACACATTTATCATATTATATTTAAGTGATGTTTATAATTTTTATATAAACACTTATACATTTCATTTGACAAAAAAAGTATCGTAAAAAAAATAGCGTGGTAAAAAAAAATGCTACCATTAGAGTATATATTTCTTATTATTTGCACATATTTTAATTATGATAAAAAATAAAAAATAAAAACGTACGAACATAGTATAGTACTAAGTACGAAAAAGATGGTGTATTTCTTGGTATGTTATTTGTTCCACATTGAAAAATAATATAGATATGGTTAATATAAAGTATAAAGAGTCGAATTGGGGTGATCTTATATTTCTATGATTATAAATATGGGTCATCTTTGAATTTACGTGTCAGCACCCTAAAATTTTTTGAGTCTCTTAAGTATTGTCTTAGAGGTCTCTTATTAGAGTTTCTATTATTATCTCTACAATAGCGAAATTTATTTATTATTTGTTTTTCTCGCATAAATAATAAACGGTAGGTATGTATGTAAACAAATAATTATATGTAAAAATTAAAGCCTTATAATATTTTTTTATTATAACTAAGTTAATTACCCCGTGCAATGCACGGGCTTTCAACCTAGTACAACAAGATTAGGTTGTTTATTAAAATTTGTCGACCATCCTTAGCAGCATCCAATGAAAAGGGGGCCGGAAAAAAGCTCGTTTTTAACCCAAAAAATACCCAGGCCCATTCGAATACGACCATTCTAAGTACGATCCAAACCAAATTGCGAAAAAAAACTTGGTGGCATAGAGCAACATTAAAAAGGGCAATGAAAAATGCACTTAAAATTAAAAATAAAAACAAGTCGATCTGAAAAGGAAACCCAAGAACCCTAAATTCGCACCCAAGTTTTTGGCTCTCAATTTTTGATTTTAATTTACAATTAACATATGGATAGCTTGTAGCTTTTTCCCCAATTCTTAGGGTTTCTAATTCGATCATCTCTCTCCTCGCTTCAGTAAGTACTTTATTCATTCACTTCGCTCTGCTTAAACCCCCAATTTTGTTTTTTTTCTGTGTTTTTTTTTTTTAATTGAATTCGATAGTTATGTTTAGCTTGTTATTTGATTCGCTTTGAATTCATCTACTGCTCAGAGTAATTTTTTTTATTGCGAGTTTTTGGGTTTTTTGTTTTTGTTTTTTAGTACTTCGCAAGTTGCATTGTTGGAAGATTGTGTTTATTTTGTGTTAATTGGAAGTGAATTGGGTGGAAATTTTGATTGTAACATTGTGGAGTTTGTTGCATTTTGTAGGTTAGAGGTTGAGATTGATTTAGGTTAATTTTGGATACGGAATATGGATGGAGATAGAAGGGGTGGATCGCTTAGAGGTCGGTCCAATGCGCAGTTTAAGAAAAAAGGGGGTGGAAGCAAGAAAGGTAGGTGGAATGACTCTAGACCGGAACATCGTGGAAACCCTCAGATTCCTAACCCGTCTGACACTGTTTACCGGATACTATGCCCATCGAAGAATATTGGGAGTGTTATTGGGAAAGGTGGCAGCATAATTAAAGTATTGAGGGAAGAAACGCAGTCAAAAATAACAGTTTCCGACACATTTCCCGGGTCGGATGAACGTGTGATCATGATTTATAGCCCTCCTGAAAAGGTCTTGAAAGATGAGTTGGATGAGGGGGGTGAGGATGGGTCAATGAACCCACATTGCCCTGCACAAGATGCTCTCTTGAGAGTTCATGAGAGGATACTTGAGGAAGATTTTTTGGCTGCAAAGGAGGAGGGTGACGATATGACAGTCACTTGTCGTCTCCTTGTTCCTGAGTGTTTGGTAGGATGTCTCCTTGGTAAAGGCGGTGACGTTATTCGGAGATTGAGGAGTGAAACTACTGCTGGAATCCGCGTGCTTCCGAGTGAGCATCTTCCAACTTGTGCGTTAAGTACTGATGAGCTTGTGCAGGTACTGCTTCTGTTCTCTTACTTATCCATCTGTATGGGATTGGTACTCTCTTTGTTCCATTTGAGTAGTTTTTTTGGATATTAGAAGACTGCACGTGTGCTCAAGATTGCCTTGTTTGTCACACTGCTATAAAAGTAATCCACTTGCTCAAATTCCCGGTACTCCACAGTTGTTTGTGACTTTCCTATAGCTCCTTTCGAGAAGCAAAGTGAACAGTTAAATGAAGCTTAAAGAGTATGTGTTATAGAATGTAGTTGTACAGCTATTAGAGCATATATGTTAATTCAAATTGTTGTGACTGTCTAGTGTTTACTTGCTCCACAACCTGGTTTCACCTGATATATTGGATTAGACATGTTGAAACACATTATTTCAAGTTTTCAAAATTTGTCCCATCGAATGTGAACCTGTTTGTATGAGATGTGATTTACCGAGATGTTTGCATGAGTTTCTGACTTTCAGTTTAGTGAGTTACTGTTTTTATAATTTTGGCTTCCCCTGTATGAACTCAGTTACTTCTTTTTAATATAAGACGTTTTAGAACTTGGTGGTTGGTATCTTCCTTTGCTCCCAAGGGTTTTTCTCCCTTCTCCCTTGTGCTATTCCACAAGTGGTTGTGAAGCCTACTGTGTACGAGTAGATATTGGAAACATGGAAATATTTGGCTGTGGAAGTCTTCTTTTTTTTTTTTTTTTGGGTATTTAACTGGATCAGTAGAGCCGAAATGTATCTTATATAAGAACTTAAGAAGATAGGGTAGACAGCTTTAGAATCCTAAATTCATTTTATATCAAAGGGACTATTATTTTTAGGAGATAGAAAAGGTTGTCTTAGAGTATCTACTAATTAGTAAATATATTTTTCACCTCTTGACCTTAAACAGATACAAGGGAACCCTACGGTTGTCAAGAGAGCCCTTTATGAAGTTTCAACCCTTCTACATCAAAATCCACGAAAGGAGAAAGCTCCGAATTATGTCATGCCTTCACGAGCCCAAGCCTTTCATCCTGTCGGTCGCCCTGTGACTAACCTTCCCCTGGCCCATGGGTCAATGTGGTCTCCGCGCCATCATTCTCCACACATGCCACCTCCACCTTGGATTGATGACTATGAACGCCATGCAGGATATCCTCCAGGCAGGTATGACGATGGGTTTCCCAGGCCTGGTATGGAGCCTTCTGGTGAATTCTCCCTGAAGATTTTGTGCTCAGACAGCAAGATTGGTGGGGTGATTGGAAAAGGAGGCATCAATGTGAGACAGCTGCAGCAGGATACTGGTACAAGCATCCACGCTGAAGATCTTACTAACCAATCGGAAGAACGTGTAATTCGTGTCTCAGCTTTTGAGGTGAAGATTTATTTACTTACTGTTATTAACTAATGGCCATACGTTTTTATAACATTTCTTGTCACGATAGTTTCTTCATTTACTCCTATGTGACTAGTATTTTACCGTACAGTTTCTTCATTTAGTCGCTTTGCAGGCATGTGGCAGTAAGGCCTATAACCTGTCTGAGATCTTGACTAGTGTTTGTTATGTTTCAGACGTTGGCAAACCAAAGATCACAAACTATTGATGCTATTCTTTTGCTTCAAAATAAAGCAAGTGAGGTTTCTGATAAAGGTGTAATTACTACGAGACTTCTTGTCCCTTCTAATAAAGTTGGATGCCTCCTTGGACAAGGAGGTACAATTATCAATGAAATGAGAAGGAGAACTCATGCAGATATACGTGTGTACTCCAAGGATGAAAAACCTGAGTGTGCTGCTGAAGATGAAGAGCTAGTACAGGTAATACAGGATCATAAATAATGGCGATTATGCGTTGGTTCTGCTTATTTAGATTATCTTGTGATTATGAAACCCTCCCATTTGTGCTGATAAAGATTCGTTTTTAGATATCTGGAAGTTTTGGAGTTGCCAAGGATGCTCTGGGAGAAATAGCCTCTAGGCTAAGGGAAAGATGCCTGAAAGATGCCAGTGTTGAAGCAGAACCAGCTCCACCAAGACCAGTACATGGTTATGGCCCTACTGGAAGCTTTTCCCGAGGAGGACCTCCTATTCCTGGTCCTGTTGGACTCGGTCCTTCCGGAGGCTACAATGCTGTCAGGGTAATTCCTACATTCGCTAACAGTTAAAAAAATTAATTGGTTCACAAAAGGGAAGATTATTATTTTTTATTATTTTTTTGTTACTCGGAATGATTTTATTTAGGACTGCTATAGGAAATAGGAAGTAGGGTTAAACTTGGTGGTTGTTCAATCTTGGTTATATCTTATCACGGAAGATTGTTGGATTCCAAACATAATGCGGCGCTTTTTCTTTAAATCATTACTTTCTTCTTGTGTCGCTTGTAAATTTGAACAACTGCTGTCAAGACAATATTGACGTAGTTTTTAGGTGGTGGGGCTGACTAATATGGCTTGCCGTAATTATAACATGCTGTATCAATACCATAATGATCCTTTTTCAACAAAAAAATACCAGAGTGATCAATAGCATTTTCTATGAAATTAGTTGTTGGTGGTCCAAATTCTCTAGAGTCTAGTCCTTCACTTTGTCTCTTCTTTGTTCCATTCATATTCCGCCAAATCAGTTCTCTCGTAAAAGAAGTATATTTGATTTTCTTTAGGTGTTGCTTGCCAGCATTTGAGATTTTTTATTCAGCATGACATCTATCTTTTTTTGCTTATTAGTATTATATTATGTTAAATTATACTCCATAAAACTTGAAGGCTTAATTGATTTGAACTATGCTCAGAGGGTGTTTAGTATAACCTCTTTGTTGCTTTCTTTAGGGTGGTATGCCTGGCTATGGATCGCCTGGTTATCCAGTCCAGTCAAGTGCATCTAGGTATGATTAATAAATATTGCCCAGTTTTAAATGTGTGGATAATGGTTTTGTTGTTACTGAGTTTTTTTTTTTTTCCTGTTGTGTTAAGATACCCAAATCCCAACAGCTCTGTCGAGCCTCATTACCAAAGTAGTGCCGTAGAGAGTGCTCCTGGAACAGGGGGGAATGTCTATCCCAGTAACGCTGAGGTATATTTTTATCATAGTCACTTTGTTTTTTATATAGTCCAAATTATTTTTACTATTTTATGATTAGTTGGTAATGCTAATAAACTTCTGCTATTCAGTCTCCATCTCAATATTTAGCATGGTGTCTCAGCTTTCTAAATGATCTAATGGCATGATTGTACACAAATTCTCATATGAGACATGTCGTCATAAGATTATCATGAAATTGACCTATATTTCATAATATATGGGGTAGTTATTCATTTTTGCTCGGTTTATTGGTATACGGTGGAGTTTTTAGTTTAATGGGTTGGTCTCATATTATACTATTAACATGAGACCGACTTTGATGAGGATGTTGTTTGCACAGACCATCTAGTATTCAGGAGGAGATGCTACACAGTGATGCAGTTGTCTTGCAATATTATCATATGAGACATGTTTTCACAAGTTTGTCATAAAACTGACCCATATGTCATAATAAATTGGGTAGGTGTACCAAAAAATTAAAAATAAAACTGACCCATATGATAGAGTTTTTAGTTAAATGGGTTGGTGTCACATAATATTATAAACATCAGTCTGTCTTTAACAAGGAAGTTGTTAGCATTCATAACTAGTAATCAGGTGGACATGCAACACGGTGACGCAATTGTCTGGCAATGTCAATAGTTTATTGCATTGCTTTATTCCGCTATTAGAGTATGTCGGTCACTCTAGTTTGCCTGAGCTTTTAAAAATTTTCCATTTTTTTACATAATGACAGAGTAATCGTGATGCTTTGCCTTAAGAAAATGAACTCAATGGACTTGTTTTGCTTTATTTAGGCTGCTGGGATGAAGCCCCATGATCCTTACCTTAGTGTCTCTGAATCAATGGCTGACGTTCATGGCGGCTCCGATCACTTGCCACCAGGGACCCACCAAAATTACAACGGCCAAACTATTCCTCATCAGAGCCCGTATACAGATACGAAAGGACAAGCCGCTTATCATAGTACCGCTTTGCAACAATCAGCATGGAATCCGACACCTTATCAGCCACAGGCTCCTTATCAGAGCCACCAACAAACTGCTTATCAAAACCCTCAGCAAAGTGCTTATCAGAACCCTCAACAAAGTGCTTATCAAAACCCTCAAACTGCTTATCAGAACTCTCAACAAACTCCATACCAACCAACCGAAGCTCAGCCAAGCCCATACACGAGCATGAATGCGCAGCATAATGCTTACCAGAGTGCTCCTACAACCCAGGGTGGCTACCAATACTAGTTTTAAGTAATTTTGTACTATGGCTGAAATTATTAGCTTTTCTTAAAACCACCTGAGCACTTAGTCAGTGGCCAATGCGAAAAAGGAAAAAATGGTGGTCTAGTGGTGAATTTACTCCTTTATCCCTTTATTTTGCTCCTCAAATTTCTGTTTTTTTATTTTATTTTGGGACTTTGATTTCCCCCTTCTGGTTTCTCTTTACGCTCAGTTGAGCTGTATGCATACCGTATTGTCGGGAGTATAAAATTCATCGTGGATTTTTCTTTTACTGCATTACAGGCAAGTTTCTTTTTTTTTTTTTTTCTTTTTTTTTTTGCCAAATGTAAAGAAAGTGTTTCACATTAGTAGTACTACTCTCCACGAGTCATTATTATTAAAGTTGAAGTCGCGTTTTGTTCTCAATATTTTGGATTGGCGTTGTTCGAAGTAGGAGTTATTGCAGCGCTGTTCAAGGTATTCGTATTATGCGAGCCTGAAATCAAATCCCCTCATTCAAGTGTCTAGCTATCAAAAGCGATCATATGAAAATGAGAAACTGTTAAAAGTCATTGTGGGTTGTGCTTCCCATCCGATGTTGCTCATGATTAGGCTTGTCTCCTTGTAGTATCGCCGTGGTTTCTCCATCTAAGTCTCTCAAATCCCAACTTTATTAGAAAATTTCATCATTTCAAATTTCAATCAATATAAAAAACGTCATTTACTTTTCTTTTTTTCTTTTTTTCCATTGGTCATCTCATAACTGAAAGGGCTAGGGATGCGCGCTCTTCGAAAGGTATGAAGAGCTAATTCTGACCCATTTTGTGTCCTATATTATGTTCTGTTGACCCACTACTCTTTCAAACACATCCGGTAATTTAATATATGATAATTCACATGTTCTAGAATGTGTACCGGAATTAAAAAAAAAAAAAAAAAAAAAAAAAAAAAAAAAAAAAAAAAAAAATCGTTATGTTGAGGGATAATCTACCGCTAAGGCAGAACTCAGAATGACTCCCCACACAACCGCGCAAACACAAACCCATCCAACATCCACACCGCATGCACACAAAAACACTTATCACGTTCAACTCACATTAACCTAAGCTGGCCTGTTAAATTAACTGAAAACATTCCGTCTCACACCTTTACTCCAGAGTCGCATAATACCGAAAGGGAGTGAGGGAGGGACTTCTCTCCCTTGCCAAAACGTTCCAACTTGGGTTGAAACTTCTACCAACCATTAAGAGAATAACTAGCGGTGGGAATATTAAGGTCTAGAAGAAGAAAGATGGTGAATATGAACACAAATTTGAGAAATGAAAAATTAAAACTCACATGTTTGCCAAAGCAAATAACAATTCAGATAGCAAGGAAATTTTATCTTATACTCGTCGGCGTCGGCGTATTCTTCACGTTGTCAATACAATCAAAAGGGGCCAAAAATGTTTCTAATGTAATAAATACATCAAATTCCAAAACTGGAAATCTCAATTCTCCAAATTAAGGGAGTATACCGCTAAACTACAATCGAAATAAAAAGGCCAGTAAGATAGACATTTTCCCAAAAAAAAAAAAAAAAAAAAGGCTATCCAGAGGCTTACAGAACTTTCTTATCATTTTCCATGGAAGCGTACCGTTTACTCAGCATCCATTGTCTACTATTAGTGTAAAGAGCAAGTAAAACAAACTGAGAGAAGCAGACCATCATAAGTATAGCCTCAAAGAGGAAAGGATACCTTTCTGGAGGACGCAAGGTTAAATAAACTATATGAATAACCAAAATGCATAAGAGGAGCAAGAACATGAGCAATGTTCTCCTGGGTGAAGTTTTGAACTTCTTAGAACTTCTCCTTCTTGGTGGTGCATAGAAGGTAAGGTCAAACAGAATGAAGAGAGAAAAGTATGCCAACACAAGTTGATCACGACACACAAGAGGAAACATCGAGAACAAAGCAAATTTTGTTAGCCATCTGAAAACCATAGGCTCTTCAAGAGCCATAAGGCTTGCTGGTAGAAGAGGCAGCAAGATAGACTTCTCATGGACTGCAGAATCAAACACACAGTTAGGTTTAGGGCCTCTCAAGAAACAGAAATTCTTTACGGGATTCGCGGTATTAAGACAGTTATCTCCCAAGAGACGGACTCACTCATTAAAAGTGTGACACATTAAAAATAGGGTTATTTAATATAAATACTACAAACTATTCGAGTGCTTCTCAAATTACTCCAAACTTTGATTTAACTAGCAATATACCCAACTATTATACCCTTCCGCTTTTAATAGAATTGTCTCGTTTTTAACCTAGAGTAACAGGTAAATCTAAGCAGGACCCACAACTTCATCTTCTACCCAAACTTTCCTCCACTATTGTTCCTCCTTCTACCCAATTTTTCCATGTTCAATTAAAATCCATCTTGTTCAAAATACCCGAACTTCCTCCTGCATTTTTTTTTTTCAATTTAAATCTCCTATCTCTCCCATTATCACCCATACATCACCCTCCTAGATCCCATTATCATCCATACATCACCCTCTCAACCACCACTTACACCATCCTCAACCACCACTCACCACGGCCACCCATATTTCGCCGCCATCTTCAGCCGTCGACCACCATTATTCTTCACCTTTACATTCCTTTCTCTACTGTTTCGCCTAGAAAATAGAGGTTACGGCCAGCCTTGCCTCGCTTTCCTACTGTCGGCCACCGCGATTGTGACCTCTTACATCCTCCAAGCCTCTTTGTCGTCTTCATGCATGTACCTCTAACAGTTGATTTAAATTTCTAAAACCCTAGATCCCAAATCAATTTGGGGTAAATATTAATTTGGGGATTGATTGGGGTCGTGGGTGGTGTCATTATGACGGTTGAGAGTTGGGCTAAGGCGGTCATGGTTTGCGTGTAAGTGGTTATGGGTCGACGATGGCGATTGTGGCGGTGTGATTTGTCGATGATAATGGTAGGATCTGTTAGGGGCGAGTTTGCAAGGATAATAAGGGAGTGACTTGTTATACATGTAGCAGTTTACCCGAGTATATTCTGAGAAGAGGGAGTTAATACTATAGTTTATTGCAAGTTAAATTAAAAGTCAAGAGTATTTTGAGAAGGGGGGCAATAGTTCAGAGTATTCATGTTAAATAACCCTTAAAAATATTTGATAGTTACTCCATATACGGTAAATGGACCAGTCTCACGATGATAGTTGGGCGAGTCTGTCTCTTTTTAACAGCAAGGTCAATAGTAGAAAAAACCTTAAGCATACCTTGATACGAAAACAAGTAAAATGCGAAAGAACTATTAAGTAAGCCATAGAGGAATCCTTTGTTGCATGGATACTTTATCTGCTGAATCATTGAAGGCAAACATGCTGAGATGGTGGCGACCAGGCTAATCAGCTTCAATGATTGTGTAGCGAATAATTTTTTCCACTTAATAAGAACTGATGTTGTGCACCAGAAGTTGGCCACATAGTCCTCGTAAATCCCTCTCTCAAAAGGAGCAAGCCGGGCTAAAACCTTCATCGCATATTTAAAACACAAGTCAGAGAAGAAGTCACTCTCATCGAATTTCCATTGTAAAGTTTGCTTCTAAAACATGTCTGTCCAACTCGCCAAGATAATATCCTCATGACACACAAGACGCAGCCTTGAAATGTTGTTAGAGAAAAAAAAAAAAAAAAAAAAAAAACCTCCAGATCACCCTTAGAAAGCTGAAGGAAGAGGTATCTTCCTATGATAATAAAAGATTTACTTCCCTCATCCCATATTGTCCCAATAGACTTTAATGGTCAAACAATATTGACAATTGATATTATCTCGCGATATGCAATAAACTTTTTTAAAATGATGGTACATATATTTTTTTTATCTTGATACTTCGTACAAAGTTTACGTTGTATTTCTACAATGTACAATTGACTTACTTCCTGCATCTCTATGATGAATTTAATCTGGTTGTCCAATGGCAAAAGAACTAAAGAAGGGAATTTATTAGCTCCGTATTTAGTACTAATAGGTGAACTGGGAGAATCCACAATCCATAATTCATAAGCGATAAACTGTTGTCCTACTTTTGAATAGTCGAAACAAGAACTTGTGATGTAAGAGTTGAAGCCCCAAAGCCGAAAGGAAGAGTTTGAGGGATTTTTTTATAGGAATCAGAGTGGTTTTCCTTGGAGATGGAAAATTCATAGTACATGATATGCATGATATGAGCTTTTCCTGGTAGTTGGCTAAGCTGCGCTAGGTGCAGGAAACATCAAACAATCTTGTGAATTACATTTGTACAAGTTTTAATCTAGTATAAAATTGTTCACAGAATATGCGCATAACTTCATAAAGAACAATGCACAGAGAAACAGTAATGCAACTGTAAGGTTAACGTTAACAGATCTAGAGTGAAAAACTCTAACAAGGTGAAGGCATTTGATAGCCAACAAGCATGTCAGCTTTCATCTATTAAATAAACACAACAAATGCATTCCACAAGTATAAGAAAGGGGTGAGAGTTTACTGTTCCGTACTTCAAAGAAGGCTTCTTTAGAATGAAGATACGGCCACCAGACTACAGCAATTGTCCCGATAACAACAAATCCCAATTTTGACACCTCAAGGAACGGGTTGTGACGTCTTAAGCATCTGCCAAGAAGATGGCTGAAAAAAGCGGGTGCAAAATATGCACTCATCTGCCAGAAAATTAACGGTTTAAGCAACAACAATGCAGTAACAAGACAAGGCAGAGAACAGTAAAATGCTAATAGCTTGCACATTAGGACAGAAAAATATTCCACATGGGCTGAAACATTAAATGAAATTTGATTGCTTGATAGAAAACACTCTGAAAAGTCCAACAAGATAAGAACAGCACCTGCTTATGGCTTAGGGCCAGAGTGAACAATGCACATGCTACCAGGTCCCTGCTAGAGATAATAGCAGCAATAGCACCCATAGTGAGACCCAAACTGATACAGTTAAACTGCAAAATAAAATGGGAATGGAAAAGTTAAAACTTCGAAACATTTATCGGTACCAGAAGGAGAAAGAGAAGTCATACAAATTCCAACCTGAAAATGGCCATGGTCTATAATAATGAGGGATGGATTAATAAGGATCATTGTGCTAAGCCACACTATATCACTTTGATGCTTCCGAGGGCGAGCAACTCTATACGCTAGAATAAAGCAAAAAACGGCAGGAAAGAACACCAAGATATCAGAAGACAAGACTGTCCATCTCATCAGCAACTTCCTAGAAGAAAAAGACAATAATAAAAAAAAAATAGTAGAGAAGGCAACTTCCACAGATCATAAGAGACACAAAGCCTACACGATGTAATTGTTCGCAACGATCTGCTAGAAGAGGACTGACCCAAGATAAGACTCGTGACCACGAGAAGTGAAAAGGGCGACAGATTCTGGGAGGAAAAACTTCAAGATGAGGCCATGAACATAACTTTGGTAAGCAGTCAGTGGAGGATAATCAAGGCCCCAATAGCTAAGGTCATTGATGGTGCTATTACGATACCAATCCTTAACAGGAAGATTAACTGTTATCTCCATCCAATGCCTTTGTGCTTCAAAATCTCCAAACTTGGGAGGTGTTCCAGCCCCCGAATATGGGTGTAGTGAAACAGCCAGCCTAACTAATACAGCAAACAGAGATACACATATAAAAGAGACTCCCAAACCCTTGTTAGCTATCCACCACCATGGACTATCCTCCTGCTGATCACGGATATCTTTGATTTCCGTTTTGTTCTCCATTTTTCACAGCACCTATTTAGCCTTCCACTTTCAATCTTACAACACGACAAAACCAATCAATCAATTCTCCACGCCTTTTAGAATCCAGCAAAAATCACCTAATAAACACACACATTTCAGTGAATGACGAATAATTTAATCATACCGCAACAGGCAATACAAAATGAACAAATTCACAACAAAGTTCTTGCTAAACCTCCAGCCAGTGGCGGACCTAGGATTTACATTTTCTATAAAACGCTACTAAATTGCAATCTTAGTTTTCGTTCTCCACACCAACAAAGTTCCTGTAATGCATTGTCATCCAAAAATCAATAATCACATACATTTCCTAGGAAAAAAAACTCGAGTTGACAACTTGACACCGAATCTATCAGTGAAACAAGCTAAAACTCCACAAAATCAAGTTTTAATAGGAAGAACCAACACAGATCGGAAATTTTAGGTAATCACATTTTCTGGAATTAGGAATCATATCGAATGCGAACACGCGATAACGCCAAATTACTCGATGTAAAACAAAATCAACAGTAGAATAGCAATTTAAATCAATTAAAGACACAATGATGGTGAAATTGACGAAATGCAGGTAAAATTGATGAATTGGGCCATGTGATTAGCGAGGAGAGAAAATGTAAATCGAGAATTGAATCATGAACAAACAAAATAGATAAGGATGAAAAAGCGAGGCGAGTAGAAATCTCACGCAATCCAATAAGTTTTACCCCAAATTGGATAAGAATAAACCCTATAAATGCGGCATGACGGAGATGTCGGCGGTGGAGCGTCGGAAAATCGGGGTATCGCGGCCGTGACGGTGGGGCTATGAAACTCGTAACTTTCGCAAGCACATGGAAATTTACGTTGTGTTTTTATCACTTCCTGTTTGTTGGATTAATCGTTTTACCCAACTGTAATAAGGCGGGTTCGTTTAATTAGCGGAAGGGATTAGAGAAAAAGGACCATATATCGGAGGTGCTGCCTCCAACTTTTTTTTTCCGTCAAAACTCAAATTAACTAAACTTATATGTAATGTTTTTGAGTTTTATTGTAATTTTTTAGAACTTAATGTTTAAGTGAATAATCTCAAAATTTCATAGTGAAACTCAGACACTTTAAAATAAAATTCAAAAACTTTATTATAATGCTCAAAAACAATAAAACTGGAAGTAATACATCAGATGTATGGGGATTAGTCTAATGATTAATCCCAATTTGTGCAATTTATGTGTAGGGGTGTTTGGTAAAAGAGTAGATTGATCAAATTTTAGGCTTTTAGCATATTCAAGGCTTTTAATATGTTTGACTTAACAATTTACTAAATTACGTGTTTAGTAAATGACATATTGGAAACAGTAGATTGAGCCATAATCTACTGTTTATAATATGAACATGTATACAACTATCTATTAACCTAAACCCACTAATTATCAAACACTTCTATTAAATCTGTTAATTGTGATATACTAGACAAACATGTCAATCTGTCATTTGTAATATGCTTAACCAATCTGCTTCTGCTAATTATAATCTGTTAAGTACCAAACCGGGTCTAACACTGATTCTTCTAGTATGTATACGTATGATATATCTTATGGTTTTACCCGAAAACCATATCGATCCTCTTCCACGGGTACTAATTACAGTATTTACCCCTTTTGTTTCATTTGTATGAAGTTTTTAAAAAGTGCAAATTTCTTTTTTATTGTTTTTCATGTATTACATGTTTTCTATATTATTCAAAACAATTATATTCCGTATTAAGGAATACCACTTTAGCATAAAATCATTTTACAAAAGACAGTTGGTGGTTATGACGTAAATTAGGGGTATAATTGACAAACAATTTGCTGGTTCAAAGCTTTCTTTTTGGTGTTGTACTCGTCTTGTGACCAATTTGAAAGGAAAGCGTACGTTAAATAAGCAAAAAGTAATTATCTTGTTAATGTATATGACGTCTTTTATATTCCCTTCATTCAAAACATTTGAAAAATAACCCTTAAAAATTACTCACTTCGTACAAAAGTGTTCTTCCCATTTTTCTAATATATGTGAGTATTATTTTATTGAAATGAAAATAACATAAGTGTTTAAAAGGAATACATAGTTTATGCTATAACTAGCTTTTGAACCCGTGCCCGTACGGGCGATCTTCAAAATTGCATTATAAATAATGTTTATATTATAATTGTAATTAGCATACTGATTTATGTGACTTTAATCGAGTGTAAACAAATAACTATTTGTAAATCCAACATCATATAATAACTATCATACTCTAAAAGCATACACGATGTATGTGCATCACGTTCATTTTGTCCGCTCTTTGTATTTATGTCAAAAACAGAACTGCTTTACTCGGGCACTCGGCTTCTCCCGCTATTATTCAATTATGCAGTCAATTTTTGCTTCTAAATTATTAAATTAACCTTTATAATTCCCACTCTTTAACCAAAATCATTATGATTCAATCAATTTATATCACTTATGCTGGATGAAACATCAAATTTATCAACATTAGTGAAGAATTTATCGAAGTTTGATGATTAGGGTGAATATTATATGAAAATGATGTAAAACTCATTCTTCAGCTGCCATTTACTACGGGAACATTGTTTAAAAGCCTTCTCCAATCACTTTCCCAAATCTTTCTTAAATTTATAGAACAAACAATTGTTTTCCCAATACATCAAAGTTCATCAGCTTGCTCGACTCGGCTCGAACTTTGCCTCAAATCGCAATGACTCGTATTTGTACCAACATGTCAAACCCGTGTAACAGATTTAGATTTTTTTTTTACGAATATACATGCTTTAACTTAATTTCATTGATTTTTCTACATGGTACCCTCCTATTTTTTCGAATTTGATTTCGAAACATCATTGGTACCCAAACTTGATGAATACCTCTCAAAATACCCAAAATGCACTAATCCACCTCTTTCAAAAGTTTATTTTATGCACTTTTTGTTGATCTTTTAGCAATAATTTGTCATGCCAATAACTTAAATATTGTTTACTCAATCGTAAACATATTTTCTTTAAAAAATTTAACTATTTGAAAACTCGACTTTTAGCATGTAGAATTCGAAAAATCGTAAGGGTACAACGTACAAAAAATCTTTTCTTATTCATCTCCTTAATTTCGTGTTATCACATTAATTAGTCTTAAACCCGTAAATTGCACGCGTGGTAATGAAAAGCGTTTTTGACCTTACAAACAGATCGTGTCGTGTCAGGTCGTGTTTGTGTCAATGATAAGTAAGTTATTATCCTCCCAAGTCCTAACCCGTACTCAACAGGATTGCAGAAACACATCGAAAGACCCAATCCTAATCCAAACCCATTTAAATTTTATTGTATAACCTATCCCGATGTGTTTAACTCAATTATCTTTAAACATATCAATTTGAATCCATTTAACCGTAGCTCATACCCATTTATAAACTAATTTTAGAAGTTATATTTTTAAAACAAACATTATAATTGAAGTTTAATAATCCTAATAATATACTTCGTATAAATTTTTGAAAAAGTGATACATGATGAACTCACGAGTCATGACTAATGTCAAATTTTCATTTTTTTTACTTATGTATCAAGTTAGAAGAAATAAAAAAGTAAAACAAAAATGTACTCCATATTGAGGTTAATTATAATTTATAAGGTCTTTGGAGTTGTGCGCAAGAATTGGAAAGTATACCTTTTTGTCTCTCATGAGACCTACTGTTACAATTTCTCGTTTAAGAATTAAGATGATTATTATCCGTTTTAAACTTAAGACGGATAGTATCCTGCTTAAGCAAGACTTAGTGATCTCTTTTATGCCCTTGTGACTCACACATGAAACTTCATTAACCAAAGAATAATTGCTTGTATGTACTTAAAAGCTTCATTGACTAATTGATTCCGATTTTTCTTATTGCATCTCTGTTGTACAATTGAAGAGAAAAGAAATGCTAAAACCGGAACTAAAGATTTGTAAAAGCCTTCATAAATGAATAAAAAAAATTTTAGTGACAATAGCCATAAACAATCAAAAGAATCCAAACAGTTTCGAAAACATTTACCAAAAAGATTAAAAAAACCCTTGAGAACTGCAAAATGTAATACTTCGTACGGAGTATAGAACATTAACAAACTTGTTATAGTGACCTCACCCAACGATCAATGAATCAATTATCCACTGCCGGATTTTACACATTGTATTTGCCGAGTTATTCATTGTTGGACCATCTTTTCGACTTCCTTTAACATTTGATAATCTTAGAACACTTAAGAGGGGATAGATTTACAATTCAAGATTTTTTTTTTTTTTTTGAAAGGTTACCCATGTAGGCTTTTGTCTTGAGGTGCAACCCCATCCCTCTAAAATCTAAATGGTACTCCTATGTAGATAACGTACAATACTTTAGTATAATTAAGATCTACTCCGTAAGATTGAAGGATGTGAGATATATATATATATATATATATATATATATATATATATATATATATATATATATATATATATATATAGAGAGAGAGAGAGAGAGAGAGAGAGAGAGAGAGAGAAGGGTTCTTATAAGGCCACTACATCTAATAAGTCCCTAAGTCCTTATAAGGGCCTTTGGATGGAAGGGATGGAGGGATGAGATTACATCTCATTC
The DNA here is from genome assembly GCF_048544455.1 of Silene latifolia. Lineage (NCBI taxonomy): Eukaryota > Viridiplantae > Streptophyta > Magnoliopsida > Caryophyllales > Caryophyllaceae > Silene > Silene latifolia. Next base: position 41,836,493 of record NC_133526.1, read on the forward strand.
AAGGGTCACAAATGAACCTCTCTAATCTCCCTCCCTAATTGTGTATAACTCCACCTAATTTTGTACAACTCTTCCACCATTCTAATCTCCCAACTCACTTCCTCATTCACTCATCCTCTCTCATTTCTCACATTCACTCTTTCTCTCTCATTTTCTTCCCACCCTCTCTAAACAAAAAAAAAACCCAAACTAATACAAAAAAAAAAAACCAAACAAAAAAAAAACAAAAGAAACAACCAAAAACCCAGCCCAAAAACCCAGCCGACACCACCCGACCTCCCTCCCTTCTTCCCTTCCCACCTCCCTCCCTCCATCAACATCAACAACAACAACGCAACAACAACAAAGAACAACAACCAAAGAACAACAACACCACCACCGACATCAACACCGTCACCCATGCCGCCACTCACCACCAAAAACCACCACGACCTCCTTCTGCCGCCTCCCTCTTTTTCCTTCTCTCGGATCTGCAAGCCCCCAGCCCACCACCATTTCCGACCTCACAACCTCCTGCCACCGACCTCACAACCTCCAACCACCGCCGAAAAAAAATTCAGATCTGGGTATGGTGGGTTTTTTCGACACCACCCTTTTCTCCCTGATTCACGACCTCCGCCGCAACTCACCACCACTCCACTCCCTTTTTTGCGGGTTTTCGAATTTTAGTTGTCCCAGCTGCTGTACTTGCTGTTTTGCTCTGCTTTTACTGAAGTTTAGTTGATTAATATGAGAAAGTTATCTGCTTTTTTGTGTTTTTGCTTAGAAATGATGGTTGGGTTGATGAAATTTATGTTAATAATTGGTTTAACTCTGTTTTAATCCATGTTTTTTCTTGTTTAAATTGATTTTAATAAGTTGTTTGAATGGTTTGCTGAATAGATTAATTGAGTTTTTGTGAGAAAAGTTGAGATATTGGTTATCTTGGGTAATAAACAAGGAATACACGGTGTGGGACAAGGGAAGGAAATGGGTTGTTATTGTTATATTTTTTTTAAAATTTTCGTTTGGTTTTATGTGTGTTTTTTTTTTTTTTTTAGATTTTAGATTTGGTTTTTTGTGATTGTTATTGTTACATAATTTTTTGGTTACTAAAGTTATACATTTTATGACTAAAGTTATACATTTTATGACTAAAGTTATACACTTAAAACATTAAAGTTATACATTTTATGACTAAAGTTATACACTTTTTACATTAAAGTTACACTATTAACATCTAAAGTTATACATTGTATAAATTGAAGTTATACAACCATTCAAGTTTGTTTTGTTGGTTTTTTTGTTTGGTTTGGTTTTGGTTTTTTTTTATTATTTGTTTTTTTGTCTCTTTTTTTTTTTTTTACTAAAGTTATACATCTTGTCTATTAAAGTTATACACTGCGTGCATTAGAGTTATACACACGATATTTAAATTTGGTTTTGTTATTTGGTTTTTTTTTAGATTTTAGATTTGGTTTTTTGTGATTGTTATTTGGTTTTTTGTTTTGTTATTGTTATTATTGTTATTTGGTTTTTATTATTGTTATTCAAGTTTTTTTATTTGTTTGATTTTATGATTTGTGTTATGTTTTGATTTTATTTTTTTTATTGTTTGATTTTTTTACTATTTACGACTAAAGTTATACATTTTATGACTAAAGTTATACATTTTATGACTAAAGTTATACATTTTATGACTGAAGTTATACTCTTATGGAATAAAGTTATACAATTTTGGACTAAAATTACACAAATTTGGACTGAAGTTATACAAATAAGGACTAAAGTTGTACAAATAAGGACTAAAGTTATACAATTTTGGACTAAAGTTATACAAATTTGGACTACAATTATACAAAAAATGATTGAAGTTATACAAATAAGGACAAAAGTTATTCAAATAAAGACTAAAGTTATACAAAAATGGACTAAAGTTATACAAAAAAGGACTGAAGTTATACAAAAATAGACCAAAGTTATACAAAAAAGGACTAAAGTTATACAAAAAAGGACTAAAGTTATACAAAAATTGGACTAAAGTCATACAACAATGAACTAAAGTTATACAAAAATGAACCAAAGTTATACAAAAATCGACCAGAGTTATACAAAAATGAACCAAAGTTGTACAAAAATGGACTAAAGTTATACAAAAAATTGGACTAAAGTTATACAAAATTGGACTAAAGTTATACAAAAATGAACCAAAGTTATACAAAAATGAACCAAAGTTATACAAAAATCGACCAGAGTTATACAAAAAAGCACCAAAGTTATACAAAAAATGGACTAAAGTTATACAAAAAATTGGACTAAAGTTATACAAAAATGAACCAAAGTTATACAAAAATGGACGAAAGTTATACAAATATGGACTAACTTTGGTTCATTTTTGTATAACTTTGGTTCATTTTTGTATAACTTTAGTCCAATTTTTGTATAACTTTAGTCCAATTTTTTGTATAACTTTAGTCCAATTTTTGTATAACTTTAGTCTTTTTTTGTATAACTTTGGTCTATTTTTGTATAACTTTGGTTCATGTTTGTATAACTTTAGTCCATTTTTGTATAACTTTGGTTCATTTTTGTATAACTTTGGTCCATTTTTGTATAACTTTGGTTCATTTTTGTATAACTTTAGTCCTTATTTGTATAACTTTAGCCCATATTTGTATAACTTTAATCCATATTTGTATAACTTTAGTCCATTTTTGTATAACTTTGGTTCATTTATGTATAACTTTGGTTCATTTTTGTATAACTTTGGTTCATTTTTGTATAACTTTAGTCCAATTTTTTGTATAACTTTAGTCCAATTTTTGTATAACTTTAGTCTTTTTTTGTATAACTTTGGTCTATTTTTGTATAACTTTGGTTCATGTTTGTATAACTTTAGTCCATTTTTGTCTTAGATGAAAAAAAAGTATCTCACAAAAAAAAAACGAGATTTAAAACACGAAATCTTAAAAAAAACGTATACCAAGAAGAGATTTAAGAAAATGAATAAAAAATGAGAACTAACAAAATAAAAGACAACTAAAATAAAATAAAAGACAAAAAAAATAATGAATGGAAAAAAAAAAAAAGAATCAGCGGCGGTGGGGCGGCGGTGGTGGGGTGGCGGCGGCGGCGGGGGTGGTGGGTGGTTAGTTGGTGTCGGGTGGGGTGGTGGTGGGTGGTGGTGAATGAGGAAGAGAGGAATGAATGATTTATTTGAGTTTTTTTATTTATTTGGATTTTTTGGGTTTTTTATTTATTTGGATTTTTTGGTTTTTTTTATTTATTTGGGTTTTTTTTTTAGAGTTTGAGAGAAGAGAGAAATGAAATGTGTAAGATAAAAGAGAAATGGATGAGTGGAAAACAAATATATAGTAAATTAGTGATTAATTAGAGTGGATTAGTGAAAGAGGTGAGAGATTGTGAGATTAGCTTATAAACACACTTTTTTGGGGTTGATCTCATCCCTCCATCTCCCTCCATCCAATGGCTCATAATAGAACTTATGGACTTAATATATCTAAGGACCTTAGTTGATCTCTTCTATATATATATATATATATATATATATATATATATATATATATATATATATATATATATATATATATATATAGGGTCGGGATCCGGTGAGAACCACTAGTATAATGAGAACCATGAGAACCACTATTAGATATAATAATACGGAAGGTTGTACAGCGAGTATAATAATTTTAAAAATCAAACGCCCTTCCTCCAAACCTTATAATCTCAGTCATTTTCCAATCTTTCTTTCTCTCTTCGATTATCAACATCTTCGACAATACTAGCTCTTTATTTCTCTACGATCGATCGTCACATACTGAACGATCAATCTCTTCAACGATTTACCTATTCGAGGCTGGTTCAATCAATGGCGCATGTTAATTCGAGGTAAAATTTCGAAATTGATGATTATTTTTTGTAAAATTAGCGTTTATATTTTGATCTCATTGTAATTTTTTAATTCGTCGATTAAATTAGTTGAATTTAGGGTTTAATTATCGTGTTAGATTGTTCGTGAAATTAGGTTTAGATTAATTTTTTGATTCGTTTATGCTTGTGAAATTAGGGTTTCATGAATAAGATTGGGGAAATTGAGAAATTAGGGTAGGGGAAATTCAGAAATTACCTAAATTTGTTGAAAACAAGAAATTTGGGAGTCAATTTCGTGAGATTGATAGTCTTTATAATCGTCAAATAATTAGTTAGGTGCATGTAATTTCTTTTTGTGCATTTAAATTAGGGGTTCATGAATCGGTTCGAAACAATTGAGACATTACGATTTGGTAATTTGAGAAATTACCTAAATTGGTTGAAATCATGACATTGGGGACTCAGTTTCATGAATTAGATCATGATACCACATTGTAAAATTGTAATAGCTTTGAAAGTTACAGTTTTCCAAGGTTTAATGATGCCACCGTTCATTAGATTTAGAATTAGAATGATTCTGGTTTTCATTAGCTGATTAGTTCTGACTTTAACTTGTTAACCTCCTAACAATGTACAAATTTCAATGCAAAACTTTCAGACTTTGGTCTTGCGAAAGAAGGGCCAATGGGGGACCAAACTCATGTGTCTACGCGTGTTATGGGCACATAAGGATATGCAGCTCCAGAATACATAATGACTGGTGAGGCTTCTGACAAATAATTTCATAATAGCTTGATGTGGCATTGTACGCAATTTTATTTTTCTGAGTGTCGGACTCTGTAGCTCACTTCATGTGCTTGCATATAAACCAATCAATAAGCAAACATAACTATATGATGAGACACATAGAGTAGTCAATATTTGATTAGGACAGTGTGTGTTTTTCCAAACAAACCCCCAGCTAATGGTAGAATACATGACCTTCATAATGCATCATCTACAATCCAACTGTACTGACTGTCATGATGATGAAGATCACATTATTTCCGAATTATGTTCAAAAGCCGTGATTCTAACAAATTATGGGTACAAGCGACTAGATGAGGTTCCAATTCATTTCAAAGTCTGAAATTTGGAAATTTCGTTGATCCGAGCAAATTTTTGCATGGGTTGGATTATAAATGGCATGAAATTGATGCATTGTATTTGAATAGCCTGATTAACAAATCAATGTCATGTGGATTGAAAAAGTGGAGAGAGTTTTTTCAGAAGTTAGGAGTCACGGATTTCGTTAAGGTAGTTCCATCTGAGAAATCGATTGTCGTGCTGAATCACATAACGAAGAGTAAAAATAACATTTCCCCAGGATTGTTTGTTGAAGATTGGGAGTCGCCAGAGTTAGTTGATATACTTTCTTTATTCTCGAAAGATGGCAGCCAAGAGAGGTGCAAGTACTTCTTGGAAGTTCTGGATGCTCTTTGGGATGATCATTTCAGTGACAAAGCTATTGGATATTTCAGGAGTCTCGGTGATAAAAATAAATTATATTTCGAGTCTTCACTGGTGTCTTGCTTATCTGATGTTAAGTGGGTGGTTTCTAGTGCTGATAGTAAGCTTCACTTTCCAAGCGAGCTATTTTACGATCGTGATGATCTTCCACTCGGTTCTTGGTTCTCATGCACCTTATGCTGTTCCTAAGGTCAGTCTTTTATTTTGATAAAAGCACTACTGTTTTGACATGGATTGGTCATCTATATACTGTGCCTAAACTGAAAGGATTGGGTTTTACTTGTTTATATACCATTGCAACTGTCTGGGGGTAACAATTACTTTTTCAGTTTGAGATTCCTTGCACATAATCCTACTCATATTCATTTCCTTTGTTTCATTGGAACAGTTAAAAAGCGTAAAATTATCATCTGAAATGAGTTTCAAAACTCAAGTTACACTTGATGATGCGTTGGCAATTCTTCAAACTTGGAGAAGCTTGAAATCTGCTTTTACAGCGAGGTATAGTATTAATTTCTGGTGCAAGCCCGTTACTTTACATTGCAGATGAGACATAACTGATTGCAACCAATACGGCTGTAATTTAAGAAAAAAGTTTATTTCATGCATTAAATCTTCAGTTCTTCTTAAGGATTTACTTGGTAATTATTTGAGTTGGTTTCTCTTGTTTGTAGCCTAGCCCTATCGTTTTTCTATTGTAACCTTTTCAGTATTTCATTCATGGTTCATATAGTGTAATTATTTGATCTCATGTAGGAAATTGTATTAATGTATGAAATATTGAGTGCAGACCGAGTTAGTCATCTTAAATTATTTTGAAAGTCAATTAGCTCAAATGGGAGAGCATTGTGCAATGCACAAGATGTGGGTTCGACTCCCACATTGGCTAGGAAATATCAGTGTTAGACCGCCAAAGACAGGATGTATGGTCATTTCAAGACGTTGTGCAGGATATATGATCTTAGCTTGGAACTTCCTTTTACGATACGAATGATGTCATGACTGATCTTATTTTGGAGTCTTCCTTTCACGATACGGATGATGTCTTGACTAATTTTATCAGGTCGTTCCATTTTTCTCAACTCTGGCAGTATACATTTGGAGCCAAATCTAGCACAAGAAGCAGTTGATCAACATATCCTTAAACTTTCGCTTCATTTTAGTACCACTTTTGCAGGGACTGGTCTGATCTGTTATATTCGGAGGGATATTGCAGCATGGCCATTTTTTAATCAACTGGATGATGGACTTACTGTAAGTGCATTAAAAATTAGGTGGTTGTGGGTCTCAATCTCACTTTCACACGTACATTTTCTCCCTGGTTTTCACAACTTGGTTCCGGATTAACCAGGCTATAAAAGAATGTTTTGAAATAATCCAATTTCCTCAAATACCTCTATACCAGTCACATTGAGGAGCATGATCTCTGTTCCAGTTATAGCCATTAGCTACATTGTATCCTTTATCATCTGCGTACCATTTCCCATTATTAAATCCAGTGATAAAATCTTCTCAACTTTACAAATTCTTTTCCGGTACCAGCTAGCATCTGCATTTATTATTTAATAGGCTATATGGGACTTGAACCCATACCTTTGTGCAAAATTTGCACATTGCTCTATCATTGAGCTAATAGCCTTTAGAATACGCTAAACAAAAAAGAGTATGAAATAACGGACGTATCATATGATTATGGCCGCCTAAATGACTGACATAAGTACACTGAAATGTTTCTCACATATTAGTAAGATATGTAATAGATACACTAAAATGCCTTGAAAGGTAAGTAAATATATTAAATCTCCTTCACAGTCATTTCCTTTATTTCATGCACATAGAACCTTATTTCATACTCACGGAACCCTATTTCATACACGTAAAACCTTATTTCATGCACGTAGAATTAAAATTAATGTCCTTGACCAACAGTAATTAGCAACATAATATAACCAACTTATGCAACAACTGAAGAACTTTTTAATGCACATAGAACCCTATTTCATGCACGTAGAACCTTATTTCATACACGTAGAATTAAAATTAATGTCCTTAACCAACAGTAATTAGCAACATAATATAACCAACCAACTGATGCAACTAAAGAACTTTTTAATGCACATAGAACCTTATTTCATGCACATAGAACCCTATTTCATGCACGCGGAATTAAAATTAATGTCCTTAACCAACAGTAATTAGTATCATAATATAACCAACTGATGCAACTGAAGAACTTTTTAATGCACATAGAACCTTATTTCATACATATACAACCCTATTTCATGCACGTATAACTTTATTTCATGCACATAGAATTAAAATTAGGACCCTTTTCACGAACCTTATTTTATGCCGAACTATCACATAGAACAACAAATGGGCAGTAATATGCCAAGTTTGAGCATCAAGAAAAGCAAATGAGTAGCAATTCGTTTTACACGAACCTTGGCACTACCTCGAATACAAATCAACTTTTCTCACATAGAACAAGAATATAAAATCTAACAGGTAATAATGGTAACCAATATTTTATACTTATTTCATCCTAATCATATTGTCTACCTTCCAGTAGCTATATGCCTATATCCTCACGCAAGTATGGGGAGACTAATCGTAAAAAATGAGCATCAAAGTGTAAGTGTAGAATACATCTGAGATGACAAGTAAGACAGTTCCTCAAGGGCTCTAATTCTCATAAGTTGGGCATGGATCAAATCTACGCAACCTTGTTCAACATCCAAATAACCCAAAAATAAAATTGTTAGTTGCACAAGCAGTATTACTAGAATAAAAGAAACATACGACGGAGCGAGAGAAAAGCAAGAAAAAGGAAGTAAACCTGAAAAGCAGAAGCCTCAGTAGTACTCCCCATACGAAACTCATCCAAAGTAGTCTTCCCAACCACAATGACACCTAACTCCTTAACCTTCCTGACCGCGGTGGCATCGAAAGGCGATCGATACCCTTCCAACACATATACTACTAAATCTGCAGTGTTTGAACTTGAAATTTGAACAATTTCAGCAGCAAATCAACAAAATTCAGCTTAGTTGACAACGAAACATCGATTTCAACACACAAAACACAATAAGTGACATTTGAATAAGCATAATAGAACTTGATAACTAATAATCGAATTTTCAAACTATTATAAACTGTAGTAAAGTGATGTAATCAAAAGTTCAACAATTTCCGAGCATAAAATTCAACAACAACAACTACTAATTGTAATCAGAAATTTATAAGATAAATAATCCAAAGACTTTGTAATGTGATGAGAAGTTATATACCAGAAAAATTAGGGTTCACTTTGTTGTACAACCTAGAAATTTCATAAAGAAGAATTCAGCAATTAGCTAAACCTAATGACAAATTCTATGATTGACGAAGTAAATGAAGTATTTTCGCAGGTTAAAAATGAAAAGTAACAAACGACATGGTAAATTAGGGTTCGACTATTGCTTAATTTTACTGAAACTAAGACTACAATCTAAGAATTTGTCATACAACAATAATTAATTAACTTAATTAGAGAAACTACTAGAAATTAGGGTTAATAGCACGACACAAATTGATGAATATGAGGAAAAATTACATGTAGGAATAAATTAGGGAAAGTATGAAGTAGAATCGCTAAATCAACAATGCAAACAGACATAAATAAAAAAAAATCAGAGAAGCAGCAAGAGACAATACTTAATCTTAGCGGGCGAAAAAACTCCAACCCAGTCATCTGAAGATGGTTCAGGGGACTGAAGCTCTACATTAACCCATTCATTATCATGACCCTGCAAAATCAACAATGCTATGAATCTATGATCATCACTGCACATCTTTCAAAAATTGAAAGATCATAAACGATAACCTCCAATTATTTACACCCAATTCTTAACTAACTTTCAAGTTTTCAAATTCATCTGTTCACTTACCCACCATATGCAACATCTTAGTATCTATTTATCCTACTATTACATAGAATTAGCATAAAACGAAACAAAGTATCATCTGCAGTGTTTTAAGCTCTACATTAACCCATTCAAATTGATGAATATGAGGAAAAATTACATGTAGGAATAAATTAGGGAAAGTATGAAGTAGAATCGCTATTAATTTGAGCAGAAGAGTACCTTAATTTGAAGGAATGAACCTCGTTGATGGCGGTTGAAGCGGATTAGAGGTCCGAAAATACTGGTGATGAACGAGTTGAAGCTAATTTGAGAAGCAAATTTGAGAAGTATGATAATTAGAGAGAATGACCGGAGCGGATGATCGGAGAGGATGATCGGAGAGAATGATTGTCGAAGAGAGAGAAAAAAAGATGAGTGAGAATAAGGATTTGTGTAAATGAGTTACAGAGAAGAGTTTGGGGGTGGGGGGTATGTCGTTGTTTTTTTATTTTATTAATCAACAATGTTCATCGCATATCTAATTTAGTTATATCTAAGGGGTGTGAGTGGTTCTCACAGTTCTCATTATCTTGATGGTTCTCACAGGATCCCGAATCTATATATATATATATATATATATATATATATATATATATATATATATATATATATATATATATATAGAAGAAGGATCAAGTGAGTCCACCCTTTTTCATTGAGTCCATAAGTCCCATTTAGAGCCCTTAAAAAGATGGGATGGAGGGTTGAGATTGAAGAGGAAAAACAAGGGATTAAGGCTAAAATGAAGGGATTGATGCTAATTAATTAGTTTCCCTCACTACCATCACTAATCAACCCCTAATTTCACTATATAACCTTTCTTTTTCCACTCACTTCTCTCTCCTATCACACAAATATCATCCCTCAATCTCTCTAAAAACCAAAAAAAATCCAAAAATCCAAAAAATTCAAAAACCAAAAAAACAAAAAAATTCCCTCCTCTTTTGCCTCACCCCACCTACTCGGACTTCCATCCACCACAACAACCACCGCCTCGTCTCAAACCACCAACAACTTACGCACCACTATCATCCTCGCCTCCAACCACCAACAACAACCGCGCCAACTAAACACAAACACCGCCCTCCTCTTTTTTTCAGATCACGTACCACCCACCGTCCACTATCAACACCACCCACTGGCGCCACTTCATCCTTTCCTCTTTCAGATCTGACCACCACCACTACCACCCAACCGTCACTCTAGATCTGAAAAATAAATAAAATTTCAATTAAAAAAACAAAAAATGTTGGTGAAGGGCGTCTATTTCTCCTTCCCCCTTCTCAGATCTATTGTAGTTGTTGGTGTAGTGTTGCAGGCAATATTCTATTTTGTGTTTATTATGTTATATTTTTTTCCTTTCCTTTAATGTTTAATAGGCATATCTAATGATAGGTTTAGTCGATTTTATTCTTCTTCTTTTTCTTTCTTTTTTCTTTTTTCTTTTTAAAAAATTGAGGATTGGTGGTACCACACTTGTACTGGTACTGTCGGTTTTGTAGTGGTGATGGGCCCCCCTTCCTCTTACGTTTTTCTTTTGCCTTTCACATTTGGTGGTGAAACACAAATTTAGAGAGTTTGTGTTTGTTTGCTCTGACCATTGCGTTTAGTGTTTATAGAGATTTAGTGTTTGTCGTTTGTTTGCTCGTTTTGTATATTTCTTTCTTTTTTTTTTTTTTTTTTTAATTGTTGTTTGTTGTTTAACGTGTAAATCTAAAAAAAAAAACACAATTTATTAAAATTACATTCATCTTTCAAATTTACACTCGTATTTTATTAAATCTACATTCGTAGATCTAATAAATATATAGTAGTTTAAATCTACTTTTATTTTTAGATCTATAAAATAGATGTTTAGTCTTTTTAAGATCTGTTTTTGTTAATCGTTGGTGTTATTGTTATTGTTCCAGATTTATACTCGTATTTTTTTACATTTACACTTGTATTTCTTTACATTTACACTCATATTTCTTTACATTTACACGCATTTCTCAGATTTATACTCACAATTTTTTACATTGACACTCATATTTCTTAACATTTACACTCATATTTCTTTACATTTACACTCGTAAATCTACCCGTAAATCTTAACATTTACACTTGTATTTGTGTACATTTACACTCATATTTCTTAACATTTACACTCATATTTCTTTACATTTACACTCGTAAATCTTAACATTTACACTTGTATTTGTGTACATTTACACTCATATTTCTTAACATTTACACTCATATTTCTTTACATTTACACTCATAAATCTTAACATTTACACTTGTATTTGTGTACATTTACACTCATATTTCTTAACATTTACACTCATATTTCTTTACATTTACACTCATAAATCTTAACATTTACACTTGTGTTTGTGTACATTTACACTCATATTTCTTAACATTTACACTCATATTTCTTTACATTTATACTCGTATATCTGATCATTTACACTCGTTTAATTTATATATATTTGGACTCATATTTTCGTGGATATGATTTGGTGGTGGAGGACGGCGTTGGTGGTGTTTGTTGGGAGTCGGACTAAAGTTTTAATCGTAAAAGGACCAAAGTTATACTTATAAAGGACCAAAGTCACACTCAAAGGACCAAATTTACACTCTTAAATCTTCAAATACATAAAATTATATAAACTTCACATTAACACTAAAGTTTTACTCGTAAAGGACAAAAGTGACACTTATAAAGGACCAAAGTTACACTCAAAGGACCAATTTACTCTTAAAATACTACATTTACACTCTTAAAACATTACATTTACACTCGTAAAACATCACATTTACACTTGTAAAATGTTAAAATTATGTAAATTCAAAATTTCCGTCACAAAAAATCAAATTTACACTCTTAAAAATGTTACATTTACACTCGTAAAACTTCACATTTACACTTGTAAAATGTTAAAATTATATAAATTCAAAATTTCCGTCACAAAAAATCAAATTTACACTCTTAAAAATGTTACATTTACACTCGTAAAACTTCACATTTACACTTGTAAAATGTTAAAATTATATAAATTCAAAATTTCCGTCACAAAAAATCAAATTTACACTCTTAAAAATGTTACATTTACACTCGTAAAACTTCACATTTACACTTGTAAAATGTTAAAATTATATAAATTCAAAATTTCCGTCACAAAAAATCAAATTTACACTCTTAAAAATGTTACTTTTACACTCGTAAAACTTCACATTTACACTTGTAAAATGTTAAAATTATATAAATTCAAAATTTTCGTCACAAAAAATCAAATTTACACTCTTAAAAATGTTACATTTACACTCGTAAAACTTCACATTTACACTTGTAAAATGTTAAAATTATATAAATTCAAAATTTCCGTCACAAAAAATCAAATTTACACTCTTAAAATGTTACATTTACACTCGTAAAACATCACATTTACACTTGTAAAACTCATACACTCGTAAAACATCACATTTACACTTGTAAAACTCATACAACATGACATTTACACTTCTGAAATCTAAAACTCAAAAATGATTAATTAGGGGCTAGAGAGAGAAAGAAAAATTAATTAGTGTATAGAAATTTGATTAGTGGTAATTTTTTTGGTAATTTTCAATCTCAACCACCCATCTCAATCCAACCATCCACATTTTTTTCCTTTTCTTTTAATGGCTTTTAATCAAATTCATCTCAACCATCCATTGAGTCCATCCAATGGCCCTTAGAGGGACTTATGGACTCAATGGCCCATGTTGGACTCATTAGATCTTACCTATATATATATATATATATATATATATATATATATATATATATATATATATATATATATATATATATATATAGAGAGATTGAATCACGTGTGACCCTTCTTGCTAGGGTGAGGCGGTGACACCTTCTAAACCATTAGATCAAACAACTACAAATGCATCAGATGTTGACATGTGTCCCCTAATATAACCCCTAACAAACTCCAAATTTCCCTCACTTCATACATTTATTCCGTCACATTTACTCCCTTCACTCTCTCTCTTCAAGCCGTCTAAGACAATGAGCTCCTTCATCGCCATTCACTCAGATTTCGACGCCATTACTACTAAGCTTCCGTTCCGCCATTAACACTGAGCTTTCTGACCTCCGTTATCATCCATAAGTTAGGTAATTTCGATCACCTCATTTTAATTTTCAATTTGCGTAGATTTTCGACCTCCGTTATCATTCCTTATTTTTCACCCTAATTTTCAATCGACTTATTTAATTCGTTAATTTATCGTTGTTCTTATGCATGTTTTGATCGGTTTCTGAGCATAATCGAATACTGGCAAGACTGAATCAAGAGAACATATATTCTATGTTTTAGATGACTGTTTAAAGAAGATTTAAAGAAAGGCATTTATGCTCCTACATATGAATCTTATGCATGTTTTGGTAGAACTTTTGTCATTCAGGTGGATGACGCTGAATAATGGGCTGAAAACATATGAATAATTTCTTTTTTTAAGACAACAGTAAGAACCCACAGCTCCTACATTGGCCTGCACCAATTAAAATCTTGCTGGCCTACTTTATAGCGTCTACAGACTGTAGACCATTCACGAATACATACCACTCAGGCTGATTGCTCCGCTTTAACAAGGGTTTGGAACCATGAGTGTAAGACTCACGGTCAAGTGTAGTACATGGAAGTGTAACACCAGTAAATTCCCACGTCTGTTTACAGTCTTAATCCTTGTAAACTTCACTGTTAATCTTGTTGTTGACAGCCTGCTGCTGGTACGCCGATTCCTGGGAAGGGTGTTGTTATCTGCAAGTATCCTTCTGATCCAACTGTGGTTCTGGGGTACATTTCTGTTGCGGGTTTAATTATATCAACTGTTATAGGGTACATGTCAGTATTTTACCCCTACAACAAAAGGGCAATTCCATATGGCGCACTGTTCCGCAGTAAAACCATGTTGGTGTTCTTCAACATTGCTTGGTATGCATCTTCTTTATACTGCATTGTTGTTGGGCGTTTCAGATTTGCTTGCCGAACATTGATATATGATGATATTATTGGTTTTGCATGGAGACAGATTAACTGCAGGACTAGCAGCGGCATTGCTTCTATGGCCAACAATCACAGAGCAATTCCATTTGAGTAGAACAGTGCATTATGACATGAATTACAGCTGCCCGACTGCTAAAACAGGGCTGATTGGAGGGGGTGCCTTTGTATCACTCGACTCGTGCCTCTTCTGGTTGATATGCCTAATGTTGACAGACAATGCTAGAGAAGATTACTTTGAGGAGACCGATGAGGCAATGAAAGGCGGACAATCCCAAGTAATCAATGTTGATCACCATCTTGGAACATATGGATTCAGCGTCATCCACTCTAACTTGTAGACCTTATCAATCTTATTCTGCAGATTAGAGAAGATTTAAAGAAAGGCATTTATGTGGAAAGCCTCACAGAGCTAAAGGTTTCAAGTGCTCGAGATGTAATGCAACAATTGCTTGAGGTAGTAATCCACTAAATTGAATTAGTTCTTCCAGCACAAGTTATGTCCCAGTCACTGAGTTTGCTAGGTTCACCAGGAGCTTTTAAGTGGGAAGGGCTTAATGGTTCGTTTCGTCCATTGGGATCTGACAAAAAGCAATCTCAGGTTCGTGTTTCTGTTATTTTGGCAAGGTGATTCAGTTTGTTACAGGTTAGTTAAATACTCCATATCTAAAGGCTATTAGCTTAAGGTTCCCCTTACTTAATCTTTGTTATGTACCCGTATATCTTAACGGCTATTAGCTCAAATGGGAGAGCAATGTGCAAATCTTGCACAAAGGTATGAGTTCAAATCTCATATAGCCTAGTTAATTTAAGAATCTAGTGTATTAAACTTAAATACAATAACATTGAGGATGAGTGAGCCAAATCCGTACTCAGATGTGCAAAATTGAGGATGAGTAGAAGAAGCTCAAACTTAGATGTGCACATATACCATATTAATTTTGTGTTTTAGTTTTGATGATTAGATTAGAAGGAAGGTTGAAAGATGCAGTTTTTTGGGGGAACAGAGATAAACCCATCACCACCATCGATAAAAGATCATCGAAAACAATGCACATATGATTTATATCTTCAATAGAAATGGTGTTTGTTTGCTTTACAGGGAATGGAATCGTCATCTTCATACTTTAGATCCTCAACAAGATCATAAACTTATGTTTGGTTTGCTCTTTTCCCTCAAATCTCTTACTGCTAAGATGGACCCCACTTGGTAATAATCGACTTTTTTAATGTTAATGTTTTCCTGATTTTGGATTTGTTAATTTGTTTGAGTTTATTGTTTGAGTATATCGGACTCCCCATACCCTACAATTTGCGAGAGTCATTGAGTCACTCGGGTCGCAAAATGTATGTGGCTAGAATATGGTATATGTGGATTAGAATGAATCAGATGAATATCACTTTGGCAAAGTTTTAATTTTTTTTTTTGATACAATATGGTGAGTGTTGGAGTTATGCATCTCCTTTAATAAGATGTTAGATCATATTCTTCTAACTTATTGGCATAATAATGAGAGTACGGATTAGGCTTTGAAGTAACAAAGATGTGATCAATAACCAACATGGGAGTCGAACCCACACCTTGTGCATTGCACAACGCTCTGCCATTTGAGCTAATTGGTTTTAAAATAATTAAATCATTAAACTAGTTTTCATCATGTGAGTTGTTCTCTTATCTCTGCTCCCCCTGCCATTAGAGGAACGACTGAAGAAATTGATTCTCGAGGTGTGCTCTAGTCCTTACCTTGGAACTTTCCATTTTTTGGTTAATCGCTACTCACACTGTTTGAAAAGAAATAGTTGTCACTTTGGTATTTTGCTATGTACTAGTATAGTTGTGTATATAGCTTCTGATCTTTTTCCACGTTCATGTTGAGGAACAAAATTAATTGCGGTTTTTTTGAATATGTGCTGCTTTAGTTCATTCCATCTTGAAAGAATGTGAAAGAAAATCATACCCCCATTTATTTTAACCACTTATGATGACCAAGTTTCACAAAATAAGGTTTGAGATTCACCAAATAAGGAAAAGAGCAAAAAAACGTGATTTTAACCACTTATGATGACCAAGTTTCAAAAAATAAGCTCTAAGATTCATCGAACAAGGTTTGAGATTCACAAAACAAAGTTTGAGATTCACCTAATAAAGAAAAGAGCAAAATAGGTGATTTTAACCACTTATGATGATCAAGTTTCACAAAACAAGCCTTAAGATTCACTTAATAAGGTATGAGATTCACAAAATAAGGTTTGAGATTCACCAAATAAGGAAAAGAGCAAAAAACGGGATTTTAACCACTTATGATGACCAAGTTTCACAAAACAAGTCTTAAGATTCATTGAATAAGGTATGAGATTCACAAAATAAGGTTTGAGATTCACCAAATAAGGAAAAGAGCAAAAACGGATTTTAACCACTTATGATGACCAAGTTTCACAAAATAAGCTCTAAGATTCATCGAACAAGGTCCGAGATTCACAAAACAAAGTCTGAGATTCACCTAATAAAGAAAAAAGCAAAATAGGTGATTTTAACCACTTATGATGATCAAGTTTCACAAAACAAGCCTTAAGATTCACCGAATAAGGTATGAGATTCACAAAATAAGGTCTGAGATTCACCAAATAAGGAAAAGAGCAAAAAACGTGATTTTAACCACTCATGATGACCAAGTTTCACAAAACAAGCTCTAAGATTCATCGAACAAGGTCCGAGATTCACAAAACAAAGTCTGAGATTCACCTAACAAAGAAAAGAGCAAAATAGGTGATTTTAACCACTTATGATGATCAAGTTTCACAAAACAAGCCTTAAGATTCACTGAATGAGGTATGAGATTCACAAAATAAGGTCTGAGATTCACCAAATAAGAAAAAGAGCAAAAACAAACTTTATGATTCAAAATATTGTCTTCTAATTTCACAAAACAAACTTTAGGATTCACAAAATAGGGCATAAGATTCACAAAATAAGAAAAGGAAGAAAATAGGTGATTTCGACCATTTATGATCAAGTTTCACAACATTGTCTTCTAACATTCACAATATAAGCTCTAAGATTCACAAAATAAGGTTTAGGATTCACACAATAAAAAATGATCAAATTTTTCACAATATTGTCTTCTAGCTTTACAAAACAAGCACTAGGATTCACAAAACAAAGTCTAGAATTCACAAAAAAAAAAAGAGCAAAATAGGTGATTTCGACCATTTTATGACCCAATTTCACAATATTACCTTTTAGTTTCACAAAACAAGTTCTAGGATTCACAAAATAAGGTCTAGG
The DNA here is from genome assembly GCF_048544455.1 of Silene latifolia. Classification (NCBI taxonomy): domain Eukaryota; kingdom Viridiplantae; phylum Streptophyta; class Magnoliopsida; order Caryophyllales; family Caryophyllaceae; genus Silene; species Silene latifolia. Next base: position 41,854,153 of record NC_133526.1, read on the forward strand.
ATTCACAAAATAAGGTATAAGATTCACAAAAAAAATGCTATAAAAACTGACATACTAACCTCTTAGCGGCATTTGAGCAAACACTTGGTGGGCATTCTTCTGTTTGAGATGGTTTTCATTATCCATTATTCCTGGATTTCCCTTTTGTGCTTCGCAAGCTATCACCAATTCATCATCAATCGACGAATACAAATAGATTTACAGGAACAAAATTATATGAATATGCTTAATTATATGAATATGCTTAATTTAGATCAAAATTATAAAATTACCTCGAAATTAATCAAAATCTTCTTCTGAAATTGTTTGAATGGCGTTGTTGTATGTTGTTTTGATAAAATGTATGAATAATTTTCCAGGAAATCGTTGCAATTGTTGTTGTTGATTCGAATTTTCCAGGAAATCGAAGAAATCTTTGAACAATTTTCTAGGAAAACGAGATATGTGATGTTGTGTTCGTTGTCATATTTTGATAGAGAGAGAGGAGGGGGGTAAGTATTGGGCTGTTGATTGTATTTGAATTTCCCAGGAAGAATTAGTCCACCCCAAGTTTACAAGGAATTTGGTGAGAGACCGGCCGCCTCGCCATAATGAGGTGCCTCACGGATCCGGCCTCTATATATATATATATATATATAGAGGCCGGATCCGGTGAGGCACCTCATTATGGCGAGGCGGCCGGTCTCACCAAAATGATACATGTTGAGTGGACTGTGATATATTGCGTTCTATTGGGCTTAGATCAAAATTGACCCAATTACATTATTACAAACAACGTTCTTTCTTCATCATCAAAACTCCTCTCAGCCATCTTTCCCAAATCAATCTCCATAACCTAATCAATTGAAGCAATTGTTCGTAGATTGCAGCGATTTTCCGATCAATTGTAGCGATTTCCCAATCAGTTTGACTCCATCCTAATTTAAACTTCATTCTTCGTATCAATCATTCTTCAGGTTTCTTATTTTTCTTTTTTTTGCCGCTTTTATTCGATTATATCGTTTAGTTTTACTGTAATTTCAATTTCATTTCCGTTAATCTTGTCGTAATTGGAGTCATCATTGATATATAATTTCTCATTGATTTCGATTAGTTACTTTTTTTTTTTTTTAATTAGGGATTAGAAATGTCAACACTAAAGATTAAGAAATTAAAATGACAATTATTTTCATATTGTTTCTAATTAGAGGTGTGTGACGTAGTATTGCGAAGTTTTGTATGAGTCGGTCTCACAGTTAACACGGAAATCAGTTGTTGTTACTTTTGATAGTGGCATTACAAAGTGTCACAATGCGGGCTTGTTTCATGTCACTATATACTGATACGAAGTATAATTTGGAATATTTGGTATGCAACAAAAGAAAAGAATTTTCATGGACGGAAAGTATAACAAAAGCAATAACATTCAACTTAATAATGAGACAACGACGGATAAACCTGGCGAAAAATTAGGGTTTCGGTAAAGAGGAGATTGAAATTGGGGGATTTTGGAGAAGATGAAGGGTTCTAGAGAGCCAAATTTTGGGAGTTCGAGTCTATTTATTTCCAGATGAGATTTTCTTAGGGTGAGGCGGCTGGACACACCCTATTTTGTTCTTTGCCTTATTTTGTGAATCTCAGTCCTTATTTTGTGAATCTCATACCTTATTCAGTGAATCTTAAGACTTGTTTTGTGAAACTTGATCATCATAAGTGGTTAAAATCACCTATTTTGCTCTTTTCTTTATTAGGTGAATCTCAGACTTTGTTTTGTGAATCTCAGACCTTGTTTAGTGAATCTTAGAGGTTGTTTTGTGAAACTTGGTCATCATAAGTGGTTAAAATCACGTTTTTTGCTCTTTTCCTTGTTTGGTGAATCTCATACCTTATTTTGTGAATCTCATACCTTATTCAGTGAATTTTAAGACTTGTTTTGTGAAACTTGATCATCATAAGTGGTTAAAATAACCTATTTTGCTCTTTTCTTTATTAGGTGAATCTCAGACTTTGTTTTGTGAATCTCAGACCTTGATCAGTGAATCTTAGAACTTGTTTTGTGAAACTTGGTCATCATAAGTGGTTAAAATCACGTTTTTTGCTCTTTTCCTTGTTTGGTGAATCTCAAACCTTATTTTGTGAATCTCATACCTTATTCAGTGAATCTTAAGGCTTGTTTTGTGAAACTTGATCATCATAAGTGGTTTAAATAACCTATTTTGCTCTTTTCTTTATTAGGTGAATCTCGGACTTTGTTTTGTGAATCTCGGACCTTGTTCATGAATCTTAGAGCTTGTTTTGTGAAACTTGGTCATCATAAGTGGTTAAAATCACGTTTCTTGCTCTTTTCCTTATTTAGTGAATCTCAAACCTTATTTTGTGAATCTCATACCTTATTCAGTGAATCTTAAGGCTTGTTTTGTGAAACTTGATCATCATAAGTGGTTAAAATCACCTATTTTGCTCTTTTCTTTATTAGGTGAATCTCAAACTTTGTTTTGTGAATCTCAGACCTTGTTCAGTGAATCTTAGAGCTTGTTTTGTGAAACTTGGTCATAAAATCACCTTTTTTGCTCTTTTCCTTATTTGGTGAATCTCAGACCTTATTTTGTGAATCTCGTACCTTATTCAGTGAATCTTAGGACTTGTTTTGTGAAACTTGATCATCATAAGTGGTTAAAATCACCTTTTTTGCTCTTTTCCTTATTTGGTGAATCTCAGACCTTATTTTGTGAATCTCATACCTTATTCAGTGAATCTTAGGGCTTGTTTTGTGAAACTTGATCATTATAAGTGGTTATAATCACCTATTTTGCTCTTTTCTTTATTCGGTGAATCTTAGACTTTGTTTTGTTCCTCAACATGAAGGTGGGAAAAGATCAGAAGCTATATACACAACTATACTATTAGAAAGCAAAATAACAAAGCGACAACTATTTCTTTTCAGCGTAGCAGTTAACCAAAAAATGGAAAGTTCCAAGGTAAGGACTAGAGCACACCTCGAGAATCAATTTCTTCAGTCGTTCCTCTAATGGCAGGGAGAGCAGAGATAAGGGAACAACTCACATGATAAAAACTAGTTGAATGATTTAATTATTTTAAAACCAATTAGCTCAAATGGCAGAGCGTTGTGCAATGCACAAGGTGTGGGTTCGACTCCCATGTTGGTTATTGACTGCTACTGTTACTTCAAAGCCTAATTGGTATTTCTCTAGTGGACTTTTGGGTTTTGGCCTTTTCTGTCATGTCCAATTGCACCCAATTTAGATAATTTCTAACATTGACTTTACAAAGGACTCAAAATTGTAATCCTTTGCTCCTTTAGTGGCTCTGCACGACGTTTTGGCTTATGCACGCCGTTTGTGGACATCTAAGTTTGAGCTTCTTCTACTCATCCTCAATTTTGCACATCTGAGTACGGATTTGGCTAACTCATCCTCAATATTATTGTATTTAAGTTTAATACACTAAATTCTTAAATTAACTAGGCTATATGAGATTCGAACTCATACCTTTGTGCAAGATTTGCACATTGCTCTCCCATTTGAGCTAATAGCCGTTAAGATATACGAGTACATAACAAAGATTAAATAAGGGAAACCTTAAGCTAATAGCTAACAAAGATATACGAGTACATATAGTATGTTCATTAGATGGCTGGAATTAGTGAGCTAGTACCAAATTGGTAGCCAACATGCCTTAATAGTTGGAAAACAAATATTAGGTGGTTGTTTGAAAAAGCGAGTTATAAGGTAATAATTTCAGGATTGATGAATGACATGTACTTCTCGACCAATTTCTGTTCCTCCACTGAGCTTGTTGAACTACCTTTCATGTGTTTCTTTAATATTTCCACCGTGTCAGTTTGACCTTCACGTAGTGCCCAATTTAAAGCATTGCTTCCATCACGAGCCTGTAAATGACACCAGTGACAATTAATTGCATTACTGGAGGTGATAATACGGGCTGTTTCGAGTCTAAAAATCTGAGTGTAAAATATGTAACAAACTGTGCACATAATTTACGCCATATGAATTAAACCTGTGAAAACTCCGGAGTGAACTTACCAGTAAATAGAAGGCGTTAAATGTAAATCCTGCACAAGCTGTAGTAACAAGTGTATAGCTGACTGTGTACAGCGATTTATTCAAAGGGACACCTGAAAAACCAAAAAAAATATCACAAGCTTAGCGACATGAGAGCTATGTTTTAGATCCCATTCAGTAACTCTACTGTGGGAGGTGGATAAAGAGCTGAATCCCTAACTTTTCCTAACCCAATGTGAACATATGCTAAGGTGGTTATATAAGCTGAAAACCAATGTCCAATTAAGTCTTATTAAGAAAAGAGAATTCACCGAGTTTAAACTAAAACAGTTGCTTGATAATTGAGAGCAACAAGTAAATTTCGGTTAACTAAGATAGCTAGCAACACACCAGGCATAGAGCAGTCGATATCAAGCATAATTAAGAGATAAAGAGAGTGGCATACCTATAGTAGCAAGGAGGAGTCCAAGCATAGAACAAGATAATCGAAAGCACGGACCACGGTGCAGCCTCTCCTTGTGATCCCGAAGATCTTCGGGGTAAGTATATGCAATATGCAATTCATAAGCTAATTGACACTCTATATCAACAATCCACAACAAGGAAAATGTTTGGGTCGACAAACATAAACTAAAAGATTGAACATAAAGGATTGTGAACTCAGGACTCTCCAAAAGCACAAATGAAAACGGCTAGAGGGTAAACCATGGATACCAAGGTATACCACAAAATCAAACATAGCGAAGAAGGTGACTACTGCTTAGTAAAGAGTCCTGACCTGCATTTGTACAAGAATATGACCAAATTGAAGTCCAATAATGCAAGTCACAGCGGCTGTCAGAGAGCTGTAGTCAAAGATGTATCAATGTCAGAACTCAGAGCACATTCGCAACAAAAAAAAAAATTAACCTAAAAGCAATTGCCAGAGAGCACTCAGCAGTATTTCTACAAATTTAATTAATCGTAGTAGAGAATTTATACCATAAATACAGTATATTGAATCCAAAATATTAATAAAAAAAAAAAAAAAGGAAACTCAGATTACCCCAAAATTCCTTCCGGATCAAATGGAGCATGACACCATGAAGGTGAACTCTCAGGGATTCCAAATCTGGTCTTGTTACACTCCTATAAGGAAGAAATAATTGGCGGATGGGAAGCTCACTAGTAATGGCGATCGATCGAAAGCTCATCTTTAATGGCGAAATTCGAGCTTAAGCAAGATGAATATGGTTTGAAGAGAGAGAAAACGAAAAAGACTAAATGAAGGTGATGTATAGAATGTGTCGTTAGTTAGGAATAATAAAGGGGACAAGTGTCATAATCTGATGAATCGATAATAGTTAGATCCAATGGTTTAGAAGGTGTCCAACCGCCTCACCCTAAGAAGGGTGCCTCACATGATTCAATCTCTCTATATATATATATACATATATATATATATACATATATATATATACACATATATATCAATACTATATATTAATTCCAGAAACCAAGGGACTTCAATGTAATTAAAGAAATTTATACAAATTAATTATATTATATAGTTTTAAATCACTAGCACCGTGTGATGGACCCGATTGAGGGATCTCAATGCAAATATTATATAGTTTGGGTTAAAATTAAATTATATAAAAGCTTGATAATTTTCCTAAACATGGTTAATTTTCCATAAAATAAAATAATTAATTAAGATGGTCAATTTCCTTAAAATAAAATAATTAATTAAGATGGTCAATTTCAAGGAGACTAAAGGAAAGAAGATGTTTGGTAATTTTCCTAAATATTTATAGAAGACTAAAAGATGGTCAATTTCCTTAAAATAAAATAATTAATTAGCATGAACATGCACATTTATGGTATTAATTATTATCATCATAAAATTATATATTAAATTTAAAATCTATGAAATTTTATTAAACTTTATAGTTTATTAGATTTATATATATTTAAATTATTTAACATACAAAAATATAATAAGTAGGTTATAAATAATTCAAGTTAGATTCCATAATATATAATATTGCATAACTCTTTCAATTTGATTTAATGCTTATATGCAATATATTTATATAAATATATAACCCTCTTAAAATTGCATGCCTAAGTAATAAAAGTAATTTCGTCAGTAAATAAAAGAATTGTAGTAACATTATTGGATATAGTTATATAATAGTAATCACTCATTTGAATAGTAAAATTAACAATATTATCAAGGAGATTAGTGAGAGGGGTAGAAACAACAACAGTAGTAGTGAAATAATCAATATTAATGCGGCAATAGTGAAAGTAACAATAATTACGGCGGGAGTAGTGAAATTATCAATGTTAATGCAACAGTAGTGACAGTAACAATAATTACGGCGGGAGTAGTGAAAGTAACCAATGATTACGGCCAAGTAGTAAAATGTTATTACTATGTGTCATTAATAAGAGTGAAATATTAATAGCGAAAGTAGTGAATTTGTCTCAAATTTTATTTCATTGTAATTTTAGGATATGTCATAGAAAAATATATTAATGATAAATTTATGGGTTATTCAACTTTAAGCACTTTAATTTAATGGAAAAAAAAAATTAATGGTAGGTAGAGGTAGCCCGGGCGAAGCCGGGCACCAATACTAGTATATATATGATTATGTGAACATAAAAAGATTTGATTCGATAGATCAATGCCTATAAAATGGAAAATATATTGCAAAATGTTCTTTTAAAGCTAATGGAAAGATTATTCTGGTGATATTTAAATTTCAAATATATATAAAAATAAGCTTATCATATGCGTGATTTGAGGAAGGCACATTAAATGGACTGTTTTTTATTTTATCAAATTTTGTTCTATCTAGGAAATATTTTGTTTTAGGAAGATGTCTATGACTTTGACACTTTGTTCAATTGAATTAATAGAAGGAATCTTTCCATTATACTATGATAATATTCCATTATATGATAAGCTTTGAATTTTGCCGAAATTTCGTGAAAGCTTTATGCCATGGATAAATCAGTATTATCTCCTACCTCACATAGTGATTTTAGTTAAGTTTTTGTTGTTTTAGGGAATTTTTTTATTTAGTGAAATATTGTAGGACTGATTTGCGGAGTATATATAGTTATTTTTGTTTTTAATTAGTTTAGTTAAGTTGTGTTTTTGATTCCATCAAGATTTTAGTTTTAAAAAAGTAGACGTGATATTTTTTGCTCTTAATGTGTATTTTATTAATGGCAAGATTAGTTGAATATAAATAATATGGGTATATGGTAAACAACCAATCATCCCGAAATTTCCTCCTATAATCATGCTAATTCTTCTTGTAATCATGCTATCTTCCTTTTTATAAGTTTATTAACGGAATCTTTTTTTAACAAATCATAATCACATTGATGATTATGAAGAATAAATAATAATGCCATTTTTTTTGCTAAAAAAATATATGAAAATAATGTAGTATTTTATTGTGGGAATGACGCTTGGAAGAAGCCATCTGTTGCTGACACGTGGCAGATGGTTTCTGCTTTAATATAATGTATGATTATGATTATGCGTTTGGGTGGACAACACACAACAGACTCGAGAAGGTCGTTAATCTTTTATCTTTAAATTTCGTAGCTGCTGTTGAGGATTAATGAAAATCCACCTCTTCAAAAAAAATTATGCTTTGACTTGTTACTAATTACTCCATCAATTAGAAAATCTCAAACTGTAATATCAGACAATAACGATATACTCTTACGACTAATTCAACTAAACTGTACGAGGTTTGACATTCATTTTTAGTTGAGATACATGTTACAAGTTTCCGATGTGGTGAGTTCCGTACTTAATTTTGTTTCTTTAATTTCAGAGAAACTCCGGTTAAGGTGATAGTATTATTATCACAAATTCTCACCTTACACGAACACTATCGATCTAAAGTTGTAAATAAATGAGACGGATTATATTATTATATGCATAAATTGTAAAGTTACTCAACAATTTAAAACTTCTTTTATAAAACTCGTTAAGACTGAATTTTTTATGAGTAGCTCGTACCCACATTATGATATGACAACCGATTTGATCTCAATGTACGGTAAGAGTCACGGAATTATGTCCTCAATTTTTTTGAAACCCAACTGGGTATATTCATTAACTAGATATAATAAGACGATCAACAACCTCAGGAAGATTATCGACCCAAACAATTCTACCAGAGCCTACCGGCGCCACATGTGCTAACGCGTGAGCCACCGAATTGTTTCGCCTACTCGTAAAAGACCAAGAAACCGAAGAAAAGGAAGTACAAAACCGTAAAATATCGTTTATAATGAAAGCAAACAAACTACGTCCCTTCTTGCGTTGTCTCAAAGCTTCAATCACTTGCGAGCAATCACTTTCCACTATGACACGATCATGGCCTTTGTCCACCGCTACTTCGAGTCCTTCAAGGATGGCCACCGCTTCCGCCACATGAACCTCCCAAACCGCTCTCCGACTTTGCGCCATGCCCCAAAGCACCTTACCCTCGCTGTCCCGACATACTGCACCAATACCCACACCCACACCCTCTTTCACCCCCGCATCAACATTAAGCTTCACCCATCCCGTCTCTGGAGCCTGCCAGCCCTCCACTCGGACCCCGTCTGCCAGCTGCTGCCCACCCCTCTCTTTAGGTCGCCCCATCATCTCCCCTTCAACCTCCTCCATAACACGCTGCACCCTCTTTACCACCTCCGCCACCTCAGCCCGTCCTCCCTCAAACGTGACACGATTTCGCGCCTCCCAAACCGCCCAACACACCACCATCATCAACCCGTACTCCCTCTTCCCCAGCCCACGCCAACACTCCTCCACCCAATCTCGCACCGAGGTAACCTCCTCTCCCTCATCCCCTAGCAGCTCCACCTCCTCCCACACACCCCTTGCAATCCCACAATCCCGAAACAAATGCAGACTCGACTCGACATGACATTGACACAACGGACACAAAACATCATCTTGACCGACTCTATTATATAAATTTACCTTTGTAGCTAAAGCGTCGTTGCACAATTGCCAAAAGAAAAGCTTGATCCGAGGCCACACTTGAACCTTCCACAAGTTGTTCCACAGCCATTTGCTCTTCTCCCAACTCGACGTCTCCATCACCTCAACATCCTCCCCCACCAGCATCTTGTATGCAGATCTTACAGTATATTCACCATCCCGCTCTAAACTCCAAAACCACGAGTCCTCAATTGATTACCCTCCAAATTACCTTTCTTTTAAAGCATGTACAATAGAGAGGATTTATCCTTCTTTTAGCACCCTCTCTCATCTAAGAGGAGGTCCTCTCCATTGTTGTGGAACAAAATGGATCATCCTCTTAGATAGAGGAAGTACTCCATTTCCTCTAAAATTAGAGGAAGAAGAACTTTGGCCCTTGTGCCATCTATCCAATTACATTTTTCCATTTTTAATATTTACATTTTATTTTTTCTTTTTAATAGAAGTTAAAATATAATTAAAATGGTAGATGATGGATAAAATGATCCTCTCTATTGTACAGAAATATATAACAAGAGGATGACCATAGTGAAAATGAATGTGGATCATAGAGAAAATAATGTGTTAAAAAATAAGAGGATGATAATGTACTTTATTGTACATGCTCTTAGAAGCCTAAGAGTCATACTGGCAACCCGAAAACCCGAAGGTGACAAATGTAGATGACTAGATGGTACAAAATATAATGTTTGACAACTTATAGTTCATAACAAAGGCTCTACCGATTGCGCCACCTTGCTTGACAAACAATCCAAATCCCTGGCTTTGACTCCAGTTTCCTTATCCATACATTTGACAGTTTGACCAAATCTAATGCTCTCTATACGTATGATCGATCATACCCTATAAATACATGAACCCCCCCTTAACTTGTAGACACAAACAACAATGGGGAAAACATTGGCTACACTCTTTGGAATGACATCAAAGTTGACATCTTTATTACGCGATTCAATCACGCGAACAACCTTCTTAAGGAACAGACACCATTCTCTTCTCTTGTTTTCTACTTCTGATGTCGTCGAGCTGCTCAAACTTGCTCAAAACAAACAAGCTCTTCTGCGTGTAATCCATTCTCATGTTGCTAATTATATTTTCAGCTAATCCTGTGGTTTTTCGATTTGGGTTTGCTAATTAACAAGGATTCAATTAACAGGTTGAGCATGTGATCAAGAGCAGGAACATGGTAGAGACGATTTCTACGGTAGAATTTTATTGTCATCTCCTTGTGAAAGGAGCATCTCAGATAGAAAGAAACAAGTAAGTTTATCTTCATTCATGTTTTTTTATCGACAAAAAAGAAATCATCAACGCAACGCAACTAGTTCGCAGTTTAACCAAAAAAAAAAAAAAAAAAAAAGCAATAAGAACAGTTCATTTCTGTTCATTCTGTACGACGGAAGTTTTGGGTAGGGGTTTATGTCAGAACTAGGCGAGCTTAAAAAGTTTCAAGTCGAAATCTCATTATATAGCGTTGGAAGATTTTCTCATATCTTTCATGCATAACTTGTTTCAGGGATTGTCCAGAAGAATTCAAGGAAGCTATATCAAGCTTGATATATGCGTCTTCCAGGATCGGAGAATTCCCAGAACTTGTACACATTCGAGACTATTTCGCCTCCAGGTTTGGAAAGGATTTTGTGTCACAAATCACAGAATTTCCTCTGTATTCTGATGTGAATGCTAAAGTAATTCTCGAAATCTTGTCCTGCAATTCTTGTATTTCTCGGTGATTTTTAAGCAAGGCTAATTAGAAGTTTTGGGTTTCTTTCAGCTTGTGCAGAACCTTTCCACACGTAAACCGAGCTTGGAAACACGAGTGAGCTATCTAAGGGAGATAGCATCAGAAAATGGGATAACTCTACACCTCGATGTAGATTCGCGACAAGGTAACAAATTTAAACCACCAAATACGTAGTCATATAGAGATGATAATTTTGTTTATAAGCTCAATTTTCTCTTCTGTGGTTTAGAAACAGAAAAGGGAAAGCCAACTAAGCTAAGCCGAAACACATTGACGATAAATCAAGTCCTTACAAGCAGTGGTTAGGACAAAGATGACAAGAGTTATGATGTTTTAGGATATTCATTCATTCATTCAATTTTTCATTTATTCATTTTATTCAATTGTTCGTTCATTCATTTATGTAATTACATGTATGTAAGTACCACATTTGAGAGGTTCACGGTTTGATATGAATTTTGAATCAAAGAAAAAGAGCGTTGTTTTAGATGTTAATCAGAAAGGGAAAACAGTTACGAGTACACAGCTTTGTTGCAACAGAGTTTACTATGAAAGGAAACCATGAAAAGAGCCGTGAAACGCCATTAACAATTCATTTCCAAGCAAATTGGACCTTAGAAAGTTAATTCATAAATTCAGAAGTAACATTACACGAATAAAAACAGGTCCTAGCAGTAAAAAGAAACGAACCTTGTATGAACACAGTAGAATACAACAGAGGTGTACGTGGAGAAAAAACCTCTGCTCAAGAAGCAAGATTACCGCCACTTTGTTGCCATAAATTGATGATATCAGTGGCTTGATTAAGAAGAATAATCATTTGTTTCTGAGAAATCCAGGGTTTGCTCTCCAGCAACACCTTGAGCTCTTCCCAAGCATCTTTCCTTGGCCAAAAGTAGTATGGACTTAAAGGTATGGTCCCATGTCCAGGGACACTTTGGTCGAGGGCTAGGCCAATGTTCTTCTCCATCCAGATGAATTTCAATACTAACCTCGGCTTATCCGTTGACTTTACAACCACTTTCAGCTTCTACATTAATAATACAACGACCAAATCAATCATAGCTCATAGCAACAAGATGATCAAATCAATCACAACTCACAAGTCACAACATACCATATAATGAACTATTGGGTTCTGTTAGATTTGACAAATGGGTCATTCATGCAAGGATTAGGTCAATTCGAGTATATCATACACTGGAGGTTGGATCATTTTTGAGCTGCAGTTTGTTCGAGTGCGTTATTATATGGTCATATTTTCATATTTGGGTTGTTCTGTACTTCTGTTTGGTTTAACACAGTCCATGTTAGCCCTGCCATGTTTAGGTTCAACCCATCATGCCCTTTACATAGCAGAGGATGCAGAAACGAAATTCAGAGTTAACTTATCCAAGAACATTATCAGCCATTGGTTTGTCGAGAAATCGAGGATTAAAGCGTATTAGAAGTCAAAATTAGTGGTCTCATAAGGTCATTCACAGGTTGCCTAAGAAAACAGCCTTTATTAAGTACAACAACAACAACATTAGCTCAGTGCCTCAATAGCTCGTGCAAATTGCAGGGTAGGGGGTTCGAATGTACGCAACCTTATCCGTGTTAGTTAGCCTCCAAAGAGGCAATTTTATTAAGTAACTTATGAAAAAAGCAGACCTTAAAACAGCAATCACTATATTCCATCAAAACCAAATGTATCAATCAATCCATTAACCTCATAAAACAAAATTCAAACAAAAAAACACACAACCACAATAACCACAAGAAATTCCTCGCCTATTCGTGTCGAGTAGATGGTAACACGGCCAGGTTTCCGTGTTTTAATAATTTAAATTTAAATGAAATATAGCAAAAAAAAAAAGGGGGAATTGAAATGAAAAAGAGAGGGCAAAAGATTACCTCTTTATTGGCAGGAACATCAAAATCATCGTCGGAAATGGGTTGAGAAGATGAGACATTGGTACAAAATGTTGGATTTTTGTTGATAAAGTGGGAGAATGATGGTGAAGATAAGGGTTTTGGGTTGGTTGGAAAGGTGGTAAGTTTGAAAGGTGGTTTAAGAGAGAATTTGGGAGATGGGAATGCTGAGGTGTTGACAATGGCGTTAATATTGGGTTGGACCGCCATTGATAGCATTTTTTCAAGCTTCAATTCAAGGAGGGGACTGAGGAAATTCTGGTGAGATTTATGGAGAGTTGTTTCAAGTTCAAGATAAGGAAATTTCTGTTGAGCCCGTCTAGTTGGGTTATAAACTTATAATCACTATCAAGCGGAAAATATAGCAAATTAACCCCATAAACCAGTAGGTCTCATGAGAGACTGTCTCTCACTAATTTTCTGGGAGACATAATAGGGAAAAAAGAAATTCAGTGGGTCACTCACTCCATTATGTGAGAGGTATCTCAATAACGCTATTGAGAGACCGTCTCTCTGAAGTTTTTGTGTAAACTTGATACTATATGCAATCAAACTCCTTAATTTATAAATGTAGCAAATCTACCCCATAAATTTCTCTTAATGTGCAATTAACTACATATTTTATTTTTAAGAATAAAATTTGTTAATTAATTATTTTACTATTATTGAAAATCAAAATTATTGAATAGATTTTAATCTTAAAATTCTTGTTTATTAAAAAACATGTTCAAATATTTCTTTTATTTATTTTGGCGAAAAATGTTCCTACATTGAGAATTATTAATGATGTTACAATGAAAAGTTACCTGACCGAATTTTTGTTTATACTAAAATTGGTTCGCATTTTTCGTTGAATATGTAAATATTATATTTAATTATTTAAGAAATATACTTATAATAGTTTTTATAATATAAAAAAAATAGGTTTTATTTAAAAAAAAATGGTAAAAAAAACTTGATTTGTGTTTAATTGCACATTTTTGGAAAGTTGTGGGGCTAATTTTCTACAAGTGAAACTTAAGGGGCTTATTTGCACGTACTCGTAGTTCATAAGTTATGAGGGTAATTTGCTACATTCCCGCACTTATCAAGCACTAGTCCATGAGGTCAACTGGTCAAGGGCTTGATCCTGCCCATGAGAATAGAGTAAACTCTTAGTCAACCGATTATCTGTTCGTGATAGCACACGTAGCGAAGAGATTATATACGGTTGTCGACGGTGGACACCTCGATTTACACTAAAAAAAAACTTAACAAGCACTAGTTAATTTGTCGCGGAACAAAATTAATGACTGACCTAAAGTAAAATTTATATGGGAAAACTTAGGTGCTGTTTGGCCAAGCTTAAAAAGTGCTTTTGTAATTAAAAAAGTAGTAGCTTGGCCAAACATGGTAAATTAGAGAGTTTTAAAAGTGCTTTTGAGAAGTCAAAAAGTGATTATTCACCCCCAAAAGGAGAAGTAGATATTTACTACTTCTACTTCTACTTTTTACATAAAAACCAAATAAGCAAACAAAAGTTGTGTTAAAGGTAGTTAGGCCAAACATATAAATTTTGTGAGAAACCGCTTTTACAAAAGTATGGCCAAACAACTAAAACTTTTCCGAAAAGTAACTTGTGAATAAACTCCTTTTGAAAAGGAAAGGTCATTTTCCATAAGCAAGGCCAAACAGCACTTTAATAAGTTGAGAAAATGACTTTCTAACTGTTTGGCCAAGCTTTACAAGTGCTTTTCTAACTGAATAAGTAGAAGTTAGGCCAAACACTATAATTTTGGTGTGTATAAAATAACTTTTGAAAAGTCAAAATCTAAAAATAAGCCACTAAAAGGAGAAGCACCAAATTTCTACTTCTACTTCTACTTCTACTTCTCACATTATTATTCACCAAATTCCCTATAAATTTCATATTTTTTATTTTTTGCATTTTTGTATAATTTATACTCTATAATAATCATAATCTTCTTTAACTCTATTAATGCCTACGGATTATTTCTTTTACTAATTGCTCCTAGAAATTAATTATGATTGTAGTGGAATTACCCTTGACTTAATGGATGCTTTGCTAATCGTCTCCATTATTGACGGTCTTTCACAAATTGATTGTTATGGTTTTGATCCTATGATATTTTTGTTAATTGCAATTTCTTTCAGTCTTATGAGTTGAGTATGAAAAAAAGGTTATTAATTTAATAATTATTACATAAGACCGTCTTACAGCGTGAGAGATCCTTTAATATGTAAAAAAGATGAATGTTCAACTAATAAAGGTAATATCCCGTACCGTAGTGTAAGACCGTCTTATTGTCTTAAAGCGTGAGACGATCCTTTTATTGTAAAGATGATTAATGGTTAAGTTAAGTAATATCTCGTAGTGTAAGACAATGTCCTTTTCTAAAGCCCTTATAAATGTCCAAAGTTTCTCTAAAACGTTGGTTATGAACAGTAGAGCAGTGCTCTTCGTGCGTCTCACGTGATGAACAGCCTTTCTACTGTTGCTGCTCTTTAAACTTCTTTTTTTGTTGATTGTTGCTTCTGTATTGTCTATCTCATTCTTCTCTCATTCTTCTTCGTCTCTCATTGTTCTTCACCTGGTTATTTTGAGCTCTTTCATTCTCCTTTTCTGCATCTCTAATCATGTCTTTCATCTGCTAATTTCTTCTTTTTTTTCATTTGCTTGCTTTGTGTACTTATCAGGTTGATTTATTTCCTTATTTTGTTTTTGATTTCACCGATTTTGATAGCTTTCTCCTGCTCCGATGCTGGTGTTGACGGCGACGGCGATGGAGACCAC
The DNA here is from genome assembly GCF_048544455.1 of Silene latifolia. NCBI lineage: Eukaryota > Viridiplantae > Streptophyta > Magnoliopsida > Caryophyllales > Caryophyllaceae > Silene > Silene latifolia. Next base: position 41,869,653 of record NC_133526.1, read on the forward strand.
CATGATTATTTGTGGTGATGATTGTAGCTCTGGTAATTCATCACTTTTCGTGCTTTACACTTTCTCGGACCTAATAATTCAATTAGGGTTTTGCTTTATCTTGATTATCAGTCAATAATCAAATTCCTTATTGAATTTTAAGGTTTTTTGTTTGATCTGTGTATTGAGAAGTTTCGGACGATTCAAAACCGTTTTCCGACGCTTTAAGCCATTGATTTCTACCAGGTTGAGGCTTTGGATGGTTTTGACTTCCCTTGTAAACAATCTTAGTCACTTGTCCTTCGACTATTTCTCAACGTTCTTCTTTGTTGGGCAATTCGGGTATGAACACTTGTAATAACTTCGGGATTTTCACCGCCTTTACTTGTATTTGACCGTATTTTCTACAAAGACTAGCCATCTTGACTCTATTCATCCGAGCTATTGGTTGAGAGTTATTGTAGTTCCTTTGCAGATTTGGGTATGGTTTGTGTAGTTATAATTTTTAGGGGTATGATTTGATTCGGTTTAAATACAGATTGTGTACTTGTTTGTTCATTCTTTGTTTGTATCATTTTGTTTCTTGGGTTCATTCACATTTCATCCTTCTCGCATTCAATATCGCCGGGACTCACATGTTAAATATAAGTTGCTCTCATGTTTCAATTCAATTTAGTATAAAAAAACGATGGAACTAATATTCATATTGACAAATTACATAACTTGTGCACTTTTGTAATCGATTTGAAGTTCTATTTGGCAAGACTATCACCAAAACAGTAATATGTTACTTCCTTGATTAGATTCTTCGATCAATGAGGGGCTGTTAGCTTTATTCTATGACTGTTACCGACTTGGGTGTCTTTTCTTATCATGTTTGGGCGTTTTTAAAGCTGATTGAAGTAAGCATCTCGAAATTTGAGAACGACTTAGATATAATGAAGGGTCATTTATATCCACTTTCGGAGTTTCATCATCACCAAGTTGGTCCTCTTCTTCTAAATCTGGTTAAACAAGGGTTGGCAAGAAATTAAAGATATTTCTTTTCAACTTATGTTGCTGATATACTCATTTAGGAGTAATTAGACACAGGACTATGGCCCAAGTATCAGACAAGGATACAAGAGGTAGTACTAAGAGTCCAGAGTTATTACAACCATGAACACAAATCCTTAGTTTTCCCACTTAGTAGAAAGGTCTTGCAAGATAACTTATGTTACTGACATAGTCTTATGTTGGTTTTTTTACTCCCATTTCAATCGATTTTCCCTTTCATTTTCATCGTTTACTCTACTGTTTTTTTCTTCGGTTTTTTTCTTATTTCAATGATCGCTTTGTTTACTCTTTCTTTTCTTGAATTTACCTTTTTTTTCATTACCAAATAAAGTTGAAGTCTTTTACTAATTTTACATTTTGTTAGGGTGAATTAGGGTTGACATTCATAAAATGAGGGGCACTACTATAATAGATGTTTTCATGATAAACTGTTTTGGGTTGTGCTTAGTGTCAAATTTTTAAAGAGTGAGGACTCGAGTATGTTTAATTAATGGTATTCCATTTGTTTACTCTTCTTTCTTCTTTGTATTGTCTCTCAAAAAATCTGGCCACAATCTTAAAAGAGGTGGTTGGCCTGTAATTTTTGGTAAAATCTTAGGAATTTATCTTCTTTCTGATCTCTCTGATTATTTTGAGTGCTGATTTATTCGAATTTATTTCTTGTTTTACTTTTCGTGCACTTTTCAGAACTGGTGAATGTCATTTGTTCATTTGTGATTTTTTTTATGTGTGACGTTGTCCAGTTCGGGTTGATTTCAGTTGCATTCATGTGTTGCCTTGTTCATTTGCTGAAATGGTTTCAATTTCCTGAATAGAACTTGCTGAGGAAGAGCCAGGCTCATCTGATGGCTGCAGTTCATTTAATCCTTGGATAATCTCCTCTTGTCTCTTATAGTACGCTTCAATCTTCCATCTTTTTCCTGAACAAGGGTTGAAAGTTAAGGTAAGATCAGATTCTTTAGCGATTTTTAAGAGTGCTATTGATAAAATTTGTATGGTATGAACTATGAAGTCGGAAACTCATTAGTATAAAAAGCTGCCATATGGCTTCCCTTGCACAATGGAAAAAGTATGGTTTGCATGAAAGCGGAAATCTTACTTAATCCCAACACGTTGGATTTGCCTAAATCTCGATCAGCAGGAAGCTTGAACATGTCGAGGCTGAGTTGCCATGGCGGGTCGGGCTTCGGTCTCAACAAAGGTATGCGGAGATGCACGGTGGCGGCGATGTAGTTTCGGTTTCAACGCCATAATGTTGTTGTCAGAAGGAGAAATGGTATAAACAGACATGTTTTGCCTCCATCATTTGATTGTTGGTTGTTTTGATACGGGTTGTTTTAATACGAGTTGAGAAAATGCAATCGTCATTTATACGGGTTGCTTTGATTTGGTCTTATGTTGTATTCATAATTGATTTGTCTGTGTATAGAACATTGGAGCAGAAAATGATGGCATCAATGGTGACTGAAAGTGACAAGTGACGGTGGAGCGTTGTCGGTTGTATCACACTTTCGCTTTTTAGTTTACACTCACACTTCTTTTTTCCCCGTTCTGATCTTGTCGTCGTCGCTTTACTGGGTTGCAGGTCAGGATTCATCCTCCAGCCAAATCTGCTTTAGGGTTGCAGATCATTACTCGGGGATACCGACTGCGGTGTTACTATGTGAGTACATTGCTTTGTCTTTTCGTTCAGATCTATTTGTGTTTAAAACCCACATCTTATTGATCTGTTTAGGCTTAATTATAATAGGCTTTGAATAAGTAAATTAGGGGATACTAAATGGTCATTTTGTAAAGGTTACTTATAGCTAATTATGCCTTTTGTAGATTGAAATTAAACGTATCCTTATTTATTTAATTAAGTTACTCACCCTGGCCTTAAAATCAAAAGTTTAGTGATCTGTTCTAGGTTGATTCTAGCTTTTTATGACGATTAATTTGGGATTACATAGATAGTGAATAGTTCTGTTGAAAGCTAGCTTGAACTTTTTTTGAGTCGGTCAATTTGATTGGCTTCTAATTTCGGTCCGTTTATGCTTATTTTGTTATACTAACGGACATTCATTAATAGGGTTTTCCAAATTGGTGATCAATAGTAGAAAATGTGAATCTTAAAAGAGGTTATCCTAGGACTGGATTATGTATTGTTTGAAATTTTTCTTACTTTTGATACTCATTTGTAGGTTGTATCATCTCAAGGCGTCATAATCCACGAGGGCGTCACTTGTGATGGGTCAACTAAGCAAGTCATTACCATGATCATTTATTAAATTCAGGTAATCATACTATTACTTAACTGGTAATGGCCTAATGGATAAATATATAACTGAATTGTGTAAAACTAAGTACAACTGTGCAAGTGATTAAAACTCAAAAGTTGGTATGGTCTCTGGAATGCAAAGACTTGGAATTAGTTATATTTCTAGGAAATCTTACCTAGGACTCTTAAGAGGGCTAAACAATAGCATTTCCACTTTATCAAGACTTTGCATTAATGGTTAGACTCCTCGCTAATGTATCCACTCTTTTGGCGATGTTTTTTTGTCATCTCCTCTTTAGATGAATCGCTACTTTTAGCTTTTCGTATATCCAGTAATTTATAATGTAAAGTACCTTACCTTCAATCGTCTTAGTCCCTCTTTAATTTGTACGTAATTTGTAAGAATTGGCGTGCAAAGCTGTTTGTAAGGTTACTTGAATGCAAACTGAGACCTTATATGTTAATTGAATATAGCCACAATTATTTATCTAATTAAAACTTGACTCTGCAACCCTATCTAAAGAGAGGATATTTAGCTCTTTAGCCTTCTTTTAGTATTATGTAGATACCTTTTATACCATTTATCCTTCTGACAACAACATTATGGCGTTCTTTTGCAAAACATGTCTGTTATCTTAAGAGAGGATATCTAGCTCTTTAGCCTTCTTTTAGTATTATGTAGATACCTTCATACCATTTCTCCTTCTGACGACGACATTATGGCGTTCTTTTGCAAAGCATGTTTGTTTTAATAGTGTTGATGACTTTGTTAGTATGTTTCAGGATGAGCTCAACAAGGTTGTCAGTGAAAAGGATGTAGCTGAACATGAAAATTCGACTGAAAAGTCAAAGCCAAAGCCAAAGGACCAGAAACACCATTCCCTTTTGCTGAAGGTTTGGATATTCACTTCTATATGATATTAGGTGTACTTTTGTTTCAACCATTGTTAGTCCAAAGTCCAAACACATTCATATGCAATTAGAGTGTCCATTGCTTCCTCTGTGTTCTCACCTTCTTATTGGTAATCTTATTCAACCAGCTGCTTGCAGAAGATGCTGGTTGTGAACCTGGCGATATTTGTGATTTTGAGTTGCAAGCATGTGATACCCAACCCAGCATAATAGCCGGTGCGCTGAAGGAGTTTGTATTCTCTGGAAGGCTTGATAATTTATGCAGTTCATTTTGTTCTTTGAAGGTTTGGCTTCTGAAATCTCTCTGAATCACATCATTTGAGGCTTTGAGGCAAGCTGCCCAACTTCTTTAATTGCATTTGGAATGCAGATCCTTTGTCTTTCAATTTGCATTTTGAAACCACAAAAATGAGTGTCTTACCAATGCTTATGATCATACCATATAAACTTTAATGCTTTTGTATGGGTTTTTGAAATTTTGTTGTGTATTCGTGAAAGAACTGTGAAAGAAAGTTTAAACCCTAGAATTACACATACAGTGTCTTGTACCATTAAAAACATTATCATTTATCATTTCTTGAAAGTTATGCTGAGAATTTCTTCTGGTGGAGTGGTTAAATGGTTGGCATATTAGTTTGAGTCACAATGTTCAGAAAATGCCATCCAGATGACCGGAAATTCTTTGGTTTCTTTCCTCTTGTCTGTAAGGGTCCGTTTGGATACAATTTTAGGAGGGAAAGGGAGGGGAGGGGGAGTGAGGGGAGGTGAAGGGAGGGGAGAGAAGGGGAGGGCAAATGGAATGTGGGTGTTTGGATAACAAAAATTATGAAGGGAAATGGAAGGGAGGAAGGAGGGAGATGAAGAATGGATGGAGGATTGAAGGATGGTGGTGGTATAATTAGAGTCCAAATAATGTTTTCTTTCCAAATCTTGCCACCCTTGGAAAGATTATAATTTGTTCTATAGGGGGAAAAATAAGTCCTCTCATTTCTCTCCCCTTCCATTTCCTTTCTCCCATATTTTTTATCCAAACAAAGGAAATTAAATCCCTCCCTTTCCCTCCCCTCCCCTTCTCTCCAATTCCTTCAATCCAAACGGACCCTAACTGTTGTGAGAAATATTGAATGGACGAATATATGTTTTGTGACGTGGAAATGGACCGTCCACTCAATATAACTTGCAACAAGAAGACAATACCCAACGTTTGCGAAGCAGATCTGTGGCACTGAAGCCTGTATATTGTATAGTGACTCTTCTAGGATGAATAAGATGTCAGAGGATGACAAAGATTTTATATTTTGATGGTCCAATCGAATGAATAGTAGTATGAGTAATGCATATCAATACGGTTGGGAACGCATATGGTAGTTATAGTATGTAAGATTGGTTTAGATAGGGGTCAGCCAATGCATTTGCGTTGCGTTGCCCACTCTCGGGAAGCAAGAAACAACTTTTTTTATGTATCTGTGAAGATTGTTCCACTACGGTTACCTTCCCTTGCTTTTGTTTATGCATTGGGCCTTGATCCACTATTTCTGGGCTCTCCGTAAACCAAAACATGACTCCAGCAAAAAGTACGACCACATATTATGATATTTGTAGTGGTTGTTTTAGGTGTATATGGTTCGTGGCGTTATGCTTTTATCTTCAGATGTCATCTAGCTTAGTATACAAAATCATTGAGTGTTCATGACCAAGATTCAAAACCCGTCAGCCTTTACACACAAAATAAATAAATACACTTAATAGTAGAGCTTCTGTAATCTTTGTGAGTGAGGCATGCACAAATTTTTTATACCCTTTGTCCCATTCATTTGTTTGCGTTTTTTATTCTCTGTGAGGGGTATTTTTATCAAAGACAAACAAATGATTGGGACAGAGGGAGTAATTTTATTGCTTTTAGCTTCTTATTCTCAAAAATGTAGTTTGATCTCAAAACACTAAAATATAGATTTAGATCCGAGAGAGGAGGGATGGGATAGAGAGAGGGAGAGATGGGTCATCCCGATTTATTCTTATTCAGGATGAGAGAGATGGCGGGAGGGGGGATTGAAAGACGGAAGAGGAGGTTGTTTTTTAGTGTTGAGGTTTAATTAGAAGGAAAGAGAGGAGAGATGTATTATGGATAGTTTGTTGTCTTTAGGAGAAATAACATCAGTTTGATATTATATTTTAGTAATTTTCTTGGTATTTGTTCTTGGAAATGAAATAAAACAATAAGGAAGCGAACTAACTGATAAACATTAAATGTCGATGTAGAATGGGAGCCATGTCGTGAAAAATTGCACGGGAGGTATAGAGTAATTAAAAGGCAATTAATTATCTTAATGAAGACAGACTATTAACAATCAATGATTTTGGTGTGGAGGCAGAGGGGCGGAGGGTGAGAGGAAGGGAGAGAGGGCGTTTGTGATTGGTTTTTTTTCCCCGTATTGAGAAGAATGAGGAAGGAGGGGTAGATGGTCAGCGGTGGGGGAGACAGATAAAGGGATTGGGGCAGGGAAGACAAGAAGGGAGAGGTAATGGAAAGCAAACTGACTATTAGAGAAGTGATTGATCATTAAACCCAAAATATAAAAAAACATTGATAGAAGTAAATGTAAAAGAGTTGGTAATTCGCAGTTTTTTTCCACATGTCATATAGTCTTGTTTTTGTCATAAAAGAAAGTATGACATGTGGTAATTCAAGAATCAAACAATTTTTGGCTTAGCATTTGCGCATTTTCATTGGTTGTTCAGACCGTCTTGTTCTTGAGTTTGTTTGAATTTATTGTTGGTAATTAAGAGCAGCTCAATATGTTCAATATATGGGTAATTAAGGGATGGATTAGGAGTAATGTTTTTGGTTTAACAATGTTCTAAAGTTGAGAAATGGGTAGAATAATTGAGTTTAACTGATCTTGATAGGTGAAATAAAGACCTAACAGCTACCATAACGAGTGCTCTATTCTGTTTGGGAAAAAATCGAAACGATAAAATGACATTTTTTGTACTACGTATTTGAAAAGCTTGTGGTCTGTTTCGCTTAGAGGGGGGAGGGCGTGAGGGAGATTTTGTGTTTGGTTTTGTTCAAATTGAAAGAGATGGAAGGAGAAAGAGAGGGAGATGGGGAGAGGGAGGGAGGGAGGGAGAGAGATGTTGTGCTTGGTTGTGTCCAGATTGAGAGAGATGGAGGGAGAAGGAGCATGAGATGGTAAGAGGGTGGGGGAGAGAAGGAGAGCGTATACACTGGTTATCATTTTGATCTATAACTTTTATTACCCACTTCTAATTGATTTATCTTATTAGTTTTGTTAAAGACAAAAATTGATTCATCTTATTTGTTGTTGATTAGTCACTTCTGGATGTCATTTTATCTTGAAGATAAGAGTGATGGTGGTGACATGGAGTTGGACAATCAAGATCGAGGGTGGTTTTTTCATACTAGATGTCTTTGTTAATGGTAAGTTTTATGATGAAATATTGAGTCTTTGTCCGTAGTTCAATACAATCGGTGTTTAAGCTACGCATTAAGTTTATTACTGTTTCTCAAAACATGAGATATGTTATAATCATTTTGTTCAAAAGTATCCTCAAAAGTTTCTCAAAACATGTCGATTGGGTTCTTGTTTTCAAAAGTATCCTCTCCCTAGATTGAAGCTGTGCATTTGCTATTGCAATATTTTGTACTTTGTTTTCTTAATATGACCTAAAGGCTCTACATATCTTTCTTTTTTATTTAGTCTCTACACAATATTTGAAATTTTCAGAGGTTAAGAGATAAGAAAGCGTAATATTAAGGTAATGTTGGTGGACGCAAAAGCACATATTTGATGCCATAATTCAATGTGGTTTTATTAGCAACATTCGGATGTATTGTTATTGGTATAGATGTCGCATCTGCGTGTTTCTATGATATGTTGCGTCCTATGTCGTACAACACTTTAGTCTTCAACACTTCTACATGTTGAACTTCGTAAATTTTAACGTTCAAAAACTTGAAATAGTAGACGAGAGATTTGGGCGGTTTGATTGCTTCGTTGTTACCTTGTTGACATCCTTAATTAGGGTTTGATGCTTTTTTTATAACCCATCATCTTTGCTTTTCTTTGGTGTGTTACGATATGACTTGCACCATGGTCCACCGACTCATGAAGCATGCCCTTGCCTCATCTAATTGACAAAGAGCAACAGACAACCTATACGTGAGATGAATCATATAATAGGGTCTACCTTACTCCTCTCCAACTTCTTTTACTCACACATTAGTGAAGATCCACTTTAACTCCTCTATGAGCTTGATCTTGCTTGTGGAGTTGCATCCATTGAAGCAAGCCCGACCATACGCTTTTAGTGAAATGTTGATGATTTTCCTCTGCATAGTGGAAGAGGCGCCAAAACTATTTGCCCGTTTAGATGTTATCATGGCATCAACCCCGTGTTCGGCTTCTTGTGTGATCAAAAATCAGATACTTGGAGACACCCGAAATGTGACATACGACATTAGTTATCGGGGGATCCGATTGTCTTCTTTGAAACCAACTATAGGGAACTCCTCGGCAACCTAGATATACTTCGTAATATCGTATAATCATTACTTATATAATTATATGGTTAATGACTTAATGTGTCTTACATGACAAACCATCTTTTAAGTTTTCGTGTTATATTTCGTATGGTACTTTGATTTTTTGCTTGCCTTTTGACAATGTACATGACAACTCTTCCATTATGATGTTTGCTTCGGTTTGTAAGTGGTGATTATGGTGCATTTCTTTGTGGATCATTGATAAATATTTCATTTGTGTAGCTTCTTGTTAGTACCGTGGGAGATATGATAACAATTCGACCTCCGTTACCCTTCAACCACTGCCTTTATACCTTATTACAAACGCTTTGCTTTGGGTGACTGGTAAATATATGTTTCGGGAAATATGTAACGACTAATAAATTGCACGTGTCTAAATATGATGCAAATTAATCAACTATATGGTACATTAAGAAAACTGCAATTATCATTATACGCTAACGTAATAGCTTGGACAACAAAACAAAACGCGTCTTGGATCTCCGCGCTGCGCGCGGAGAAACAACTCTATTGTTTCTTCGTGCACCGAATGATTTGATAAGGGGCACAAATGACAATTGTATCACTAAATATTTGAAGACGGATCAATAGAATAAGAAAATAAAACGTCAAATTAGGACAACTACATTTTAGAAATTCTCGCAAAGTCTACGCCATAAACAGATTTGCTGCAACACAAATGGAAACGCGTCTTGGATCTCCGCGCGCACCGCGCGCGGAGAGACAACTAGTATATGTAAAAAGATGAATTTTTCCCTTATAAAAGTCTTACATTGTAAGACTGTCTTATATGTAAATAAATGAGTTTTAACTTATAAAAGTCTTACATTGTGAGACCGTCTTAATGTCTTATATATGCATATAAGTAATATATAGTTAACAAAAACAAAGTGAAAAAATAGGATAAAAGTAAGTAGGCCAAACATATCAATTTTTTAAGAAACTACTTTTTCAAATGTTAGGCCAAACAACTTCAACTTTTTCGAAAAGTAGTTTCTTAAAAAACTCATTCTTAGAAGTAAAAACTCTTTCACATAAACTTGGCCAAACAACACCTACCGTCCCATCTCGCCAAAAGTCGGTTTTCATAAAAATAAAGAATAGTTGGGGACTGAAATTTGTTAGGAAATGTACTTTTTTTCACATAGGAACATTCGGTATATCAGCATATGTAGGAATTTTAGCAAGTGGGAAGAAAAATAGTTATAATAGGAGTAGGTAGCATTTATTTTTAATACTCTTTGAAATGTCACAAATGTTGTTCTGATAAAAATTGTCCACACATCATTTCTAAAAGATTTGCCTGTAACAAGTTGAATTGGTATTCCGTAATTTAACGACCAACAAACGGTGGTAATACATCTAAATTTTGCATTTGTACCACAGAAATCAAACTTGTAACCAAAAACAATAACAAAACATCCATTTATGCATTAAATAAACTTATTGCAAGACCGTTTATACAACAAAAATTACATGTATGATGTATTGTCTTAGGACCACGCTTCGACATGGTACCTACCAGCCTTCTCCAATGCTATGAGCCACCTAGCAGCGTCTTGCTTGGAAGCTCCACTCTCCATGCTGATGATTTCTTCAAAAGCCATCATAACATCAGAAGGCATTTTACTCGAAGAACCGGCGACATAAATAGAAGCCCCTTCGCATAGAAGGTTCCAGATTTTCTTGCTAACCTCCCTCATCTTATGTTGTACATACACTTTCTTCGGCTGGTCTCTGGAGAAAGCCGCATAAAACCCGCCACCATTGTCTTCTGAAAGAACCCTCCCATTCTCGGAATGGAGCTGCCAGAAATCTTGGTACAAAAAATCGTCTTCTTTCTTCCGACAGCCAAAAAAGAACAAAATTGGTGCAGTGGGGCTGGTTTTACTCTCAATGGCTCTCTGTGCCACAAATCCGCGAAAAGGAGCACATCCTGTCCCCGGTCCAACTAGAATAAGAGGGAGTGATGGCGATGGGACCGGAAGTAAGCCTTTTTGAAACCATACTGGAACTAAAACCCCTGTTTATTCAGAAGAGATACGTTAACACAGTTTTTGTAGAGGGATAATAAGCATTCTCACACATACAAGTTGTATAAGAATTTGTGCTTTGATAAATTGAACCTGAAATTCTGTAATAGTGATTAGGGAAACACCTTGTTCAGGATCAACTCCGGCCAGCCAATTTGAGCAAAGACCAGACCGCTTCCTCTTAAAAGGCGTTGTCCATGACACCACACTCACGGTCAAATGGACTTCTTTGGGATGAGCAATCGGAGAGGAGGAAATGGAGAAAGCCCTAGTTTTCAAAGGGGGGACCAGCTGGACTAACCATTCAAATGGCATTTGGACAGAAGGGAAATCCTCTAAAACCTAAAATTCATTTGAAATGAAACCGCATATATGAGAATAAATGTTGAATATTACTGTAATTGCTTAGCTATAAAAAATCCAAATAAGTCACCTCGAGGACAGTTCTTCTTTCCTTCTGGTTATATTCGTACAAATCATCACGCCCTTCAGGTGACGCAAAATACTGTAGTCTTTCCTTCTCGTGCTCAGCAGTCGCAAAGTGACTCATCACCTGCAGAAATATTAAGGATAATACTCCATTTAAAATGACACAAAATTCGATTATCTCCATACAACGAATTACTTACTTTTGATAGTCATCGTTTGAGGAATTTGTTAATGTCAATTAAATATTTCAACTATTTTGAACATAAGCATGATCAGCTGATAATCCATATAGAAGTGATAGCTTTACGCAGACATCTCACAGTATTAACAGTACCTCAAACAAATAGCGTCGAGGAGAAGCTGAAGCAATATCCATGGTCAATTCCACAAATGACTTTAGCCTGATTGGCACCTCAGATATGTCCAACTCATGTATTATATCTCTCGACTGAACCTGCACCAAACATTGCATTTTTTAATTTCAAGCAAAAAATTTAAATTATTAATGTCCTTGGTTTTAGCTTACGACGAAATAAAGCAAAATGGTTCACCAAGCTCATTGTGGTTCCTTTTTGTGAATTACCAGCCATTCGATGCAATTACCAACATAATTTTCATTTTGTGGCCATCCAAAAACACTCTGTGTTATTAAGCAGGGGTAAGTCTATGACATCTGATTCCACCCCCCTTCCTAGCCGGTCTTTTGCGAGAGCCCTTGAGGCACTGGGGTAATGTTGTTACTGTAGTAAACAAAAACTACACCTCCAAACACCTAAAACACTATACATATATAACAAGGTAGCAAGAATAGCTCTGTGGCAAAATTATAGATAGGTTAAGCGACAAAAAAATCCAGCAAAAGAAGAATCTCTTTCCATAGAATGATATGGTGATATCAGTAGGTCTAAAATGTCAATCAGTTCGCCCTCAATGTTTAAAATTCAAAAAGCCGAACATTTACATAGCAAACATTAGGGTTATAAAACTACAAACCGTTATGAGTGCTTCAGGATCCAAATTACAACGATGTAAAAAAGCATCAACAGCATCAGGATTTTGAGATGGAAGTATCTCGAGCACATCACCAACTTCATACTCAACTTCCTGAAAGAAATGAGATATATAGATAGAAAAAAAGTCTCAACAAAGCTCTAATTAGCTTATATAGTTCTAAAACCAAGATATACAGTCTGCAACTCACGGTAGAATGAAATTCAAATTCAAGATGGCGGACATCTCTCTCACACCCTGCTCTTGTTAATGAACAGTTACCCACCTGAAAGTAAAAAAGGGATTTACATTCATAAATGAACATGAAACCTGTTGACGGACAATAAGCTGCAAGTAAAGACAACTGCATGCATTATGTATGTCATAAAATGAAAACATGCTTATGTTACACAAGTGTAGGACATCACAGTTTGTTTTCTTTTACCCATAAGTAAAACCTTCCATTCATAGACTACATAAGCAGATACAAGTATACAACTGGATGGTCCACATGGATGTATGCTCTAGAATATGAGTTCAAACAGCTGATCTTATCTTGAAAAATCAATAAGTTAGGAAGGTGTTTGAGTCATTAACATGAATAGGGTAAGACGGTCCTAGGGTGGAGTAGGATGAGTTCTTGAGATTTTAGGGCTTTAGGCTGAGACGCGTTTTTATCTTGGAATCTTACAAGCTCACCACAAAAGTTAAATTATCACCGAGGTCTTACCATAGGATTCTCTTACCGATTTTTTTGCCTTGACAAGTATTTGTATCCTAGATGTAGAAATTGCTGAGTATTACTCCTTCCATCCCATTTATTTTGTCCTCATTTGATTTGGTGGTCAAACAATGTCGACATTGACCAGTATTTTCTCATAATATACAGTAGTGTACAATTTTTTTAATGATAATAGGTAATAGTTATTTTGATAAATCAAACATGAAAAAATTTACATTGTATCCCTACTACATTTGGAGAGAAAAATGGTAACTGGCCACCAATGTAAAATGGAAAACACAAAATGTAGGATGGATGTAGGACCGTATAATAATTTCAATCTTCGATCAATTAGCGGCAACATGAAGAGAACAATATTATCACAATACAACTGGCTACAATATACTGTAGCAGCAGTAATACTGGTGACCAAATTGCACCAATAGAAAACGAGCATAGATCAGCTTTGACATCGATTCAAGAGACACCAAGCAAGAAAGGTCCATAAACTATCATACAGCTGAAACCCATATAGGATAAAAAAGAAAGGCTCACTGCAGCTACGTCATCACCATTGCAAACACGAAGATAGAAAATGACGCAGACCCAAAGGAATACCATTTTTAGCCAGCAGTGAGGTCTGCTCTTGTCTGCAGGAACCCTCGCAGGAGACATCAAGCGAGAACATTGAATTGAAAAAGCTCTAGACTCCAAATCTGTATTAAGAACAAACAATCACATGTCGATACAAATGTAATATGCCAATATCTATAAAGGCGCTAAAGGCTTACGAGATAATAGAAAAAAATATTATTTTGACACGATGAGCGAGAATATGCAAAGTTGCCGAGAGAACAAAAGAGGCAGGTGAAATATCCAAAATGTACAAAAGAGATTAGAGCTAAAATGGGAGCTAGAAAAAGAGAGATCACTTGAGCGCAACCTCACCAAGTTCCAGCATGCAGACAACAAATACCTGATATGGCTGATAATGATGAACTTGTCTTGTCTTTGGGATGATAAGTTACAACTACTTTAGGCTTATCCATCATTTCCGGAACAATAAAGTGCTCCCCCTTTGGGAAGAGTTTTGGATATCTTTCATACAAGCAACCCCATAATGACGACATCCACGGATCTAACGAACCTTCATACCTATCATAGACCAATGAGAAAAGCTTCCTATCAACGGTGTAAAAAGTCTTTATCCCAAAGCACTACAGATTAATGAAAACTAAAATAATATAAAAGCTCTTGCATAGAAGCAAGTTGTTAAGACAAAACATGAGTGTGGTAAATATATGCTTTGCTTAGACAGGTAGAAAAATTAAGAAAGAAATTGAGATCCATCAGGAACAAGATCATACCCTGAAGGATGCTGATCATCTCCAAGGCCTCTTTCAATAAGTGGAGTTCCACCAAGTTTTGAGAGCCTTGCATCCAGCTTCTTTGCAACAAACTGCAGTAACAGGGACATATTGACTCAACACAATGTGGGGTTATGTGCTATATTCCCAAGTATAGTTCAGCTACCAAACATTATAGCTGTAGTTAATTTCCAGGCTTCCAGGCTTCTAGCCTACACAAAAGTTTCATGTTTTTTTCCTTGAAGAGGGTGGTGGGGGAGGGGTATGAGAGCCTCTATAAATGTAGAGGGCCAAACCCCAGAAGAACACTAACTTCAACATCCAACCATGAGGCTCGTGAATTTGTGCAACATGAATCAAACGCCAGACTCTCATCTGGAACTTGGAATTACAAGGTTCAACCACTTAAAATGTACTGCATTGATTCTATTGCCCACAGTGCAGTTTTTTTCTCAATAAAATTGAGATAAGATGAAGGGTCAAAGAAGTGTGGTTATGCACTAACCAATACAATCTACAATGTAACATAGCTGATTAGCAACACAAATGCAGAAACCAAATTCTGGAGAGCTAACAAAGAGAGAAAGAGGTACCGTAGTTCCCCAACGATAGACAGGATCGTAGAAGCATTACATTGTATTTCTGGTATCCTGAGTCTCCTAATCCAAAAACTCCGTAGTGCACTCCAACCAGCCACCGTTCAGGAAGCCTTGCTTGCAAGAGGAACCTCCAAAACACCTACAGTTTATTAAAGTGATTCACTTGAAGAAAAGGAAAAAAGACCATAAATGTCCAAGTTGAAGAAGTTCACTGAATAGCTGGTATGACTAAATAACCTTCATTGAATCAGGTGTGTCACCCTGGCCTGTAGTGGAAACAACGAAGATCACAGTTTTCTCTTTGGGTAGCAAACTCTGACAAGAAAAAAATGTGACGGCTTTAAAGTGATACAGTTCAAAATATACAATTACCAACCAATCTATATGCCTAACTAACCACTTCCACGATGCTGGTTATGAAAACAAGAAAGTAAGATGATAATGAAACAAAGTTCTAAGAGGATTGCTATCTAGCTTCTCCCTCCAACCTTCTCCTTTTACCCTCTCACAATCGGTTAAACAAATATATATCGTGTGGGATTGGATGGCAAGTTGATGAGGCAAAATATACAGTATTTTAACCGATTGTGAGAGGAGAAGGTAGAAAAGAGCAGGTCGATAGTATTCCTCAAGTTCTGAATTTGGTTGATGCATAAGTTTACAGACAAAAGTCAGAACAGTGAAAAGTCCGTTGCCATATAATGAAACACCATAATACCTATGCCAGCAATCTCATCTCATGTACTTCTAACTTTAAGCAAATTGACATCAAACACCCACAAAATAGAGCAAGAAGTGAAAAGTCCGTTGCCATATAATGAAACACCATAATACCTATGCCAGCAATCTCATCTCATGTACTTCTAACTTTAAGCAAATTGACATCAAACACCCACAAAAATAGAGCAAGAAGAAACCGTTTCTACAACTTTAACAGTAAGTTAATTTTATAAGATTTGAGTAAGAGCTATTGTCGTAAACCCCGAAACTCTCTTAACGATATTACACAAAGTTTGCAATTTTTTCTGAACATAACTCAATCATTCAACCAACTACACCCAGCAAGAAAGAACAAAAATTTCCAGCAACAGTATTTGAATACTAAAATAAACTGGAATTACAAGTATAACCCATGAATCAAGAAATGAAAATAAAATAGAAGCTTCTCATACGGGATCAAATTCATTGACGGGGAGAAGCGAAACAGGGCAAGCTCTGCGGTCAGCTTCACGAGCAATGCGTTCAGCAGCATCCATTGCATTGCCTGTTTGAGAAGCGTATAGAATCACAAGTTTCTGGGTTTCCTCCATGTTTGTAACTTGCTGTAATCAGATGCATATTACTATATTAAGATGATAAAATTCGAAAAATTGAAATAGGGAATTAGGGTTTGAGAGCTGAGAATTGAAATTGAAAGATTGAACAAGGGGGATTTACCTGTATGAAACAAAGTGGTGGAGGAGGACACCGGTGGACGAGGCAACGATAAGGACTGTACCGTCAAGCAGGGGCGGATCCAGGATTTGACTAAAGGGGTGGCACACTAAGAAAAAAAAAATGCGGACAACATTTATACATTAAAATTCTAACATTGTCAATACATATATACCAAAAACTCTAAACCAAATACCAACAAACCTAAGTCCATTATTCTAGAGGGCATATCCATTTTCGGCGATAGAATGTACCTCACATGAGCGTAGAATTGTAAAGTTGTAGCGGACAAGAACGGTCAAAACTTGAACATAGCCATATCATTCACATTAATCTTAGATAATAAATAAACGACAACGAAATAAATGCAACTAAGAGGCGAAACACCAAGCAAAACTAATGCAATTAAGAGGCGAAACACCAACCCACATCTTACTATATCTTCAATCCACCTTTGGGAAGCAAGTCTAAGACGCCCGGCTACCGAAATGACTGGAATGCTGGATTCGCCTCTATGATACTCACACTTCCATCTCATTACTTGTAATTATACATCAATCAATAACCCACAGTACTAAAATTACATGCTTATCCTTGGTTTTCTTCTGTATTCGTTTCTTGTTGAATTGGCAGGCAAACTCTTATTGGCTAAATGAGGTACTATGGGGTTTATACAAGGCTATTACTTATGTAAAAGAGCTTTACGGAAATCCCACAGTCTATTATTCAGCGGGGCCAAGCGCCTCTGTTAGCCCTCCCCTACCCTACCTCTGCTGTCCGGAGGACTCAACACCCTTGGTTCATTTTACCCAAAAGATGGAAATACTTGAACATTGATGTATGTGAAACCAAAATGCAGGCATGAGTGATGCAGGAAATGTGCGACTTTCACAAGGAAGGCATGATATGAAGAGAATCAATTACTACAAAACCTACCTGATGGCACTAAAGAAGGCGGGGCCAAACGCCTCTATAATTACCCAATATACATAAATTGAACTCAAACAAGTATCCTACGAATCGAAATTAATTGCTAAGTGAGTGATTGATTTAGGGTTTGAGAAAAATGAGATAATTAACCAATCATTCAATCTAAACTAACCCAAATCTACAATTACACAAATAGAGAAATAGATTAACAAACTAATAAGAACAATTAACAAATTAATGAACCAAATATTCAATCAATCAAATGCTCAAGAATCGAATTTGGGCGAAAAAAAATTACTTACCCACTACCCAGGGCGGCACTACGGCAGGATTAAGGCCGGAGGTGAGGAGTAAGCCGACGGTAAGGTGGAAGGCCGGAGGTGGGCGGCGGTAAGGTGGTCGTATTTTGGATATTGGTTTTGTTTTATTTTGTATAGAATAGAATAGAATATCTTTACGTGGTATTCTATAGCGCGCCTTTTTTTTTTTTTTTTTTTTTTTTTGGCAGATTTTCAGTTTTTTTTTTTTTTTAAATTACGCCCAAATTAATAGCTCAGGTTATATTTTGCACCCAATATCATTTTCAGGCAGAAAAAATTATAAAATGACAATTTTGCCTCCGCGTCTATTACTCTGAGTTTTTGCAACTTTCAGTTCCCCCATTTCATCTCTTCAACCTAATTTTCCCTAAATATTTTCCTCAAAACATTTCCCCCTAAAAATTCCCCCAAATCTCCGTCATAATCGTAACTTTAATTATTGAGCTCCTATATTTGAAAGATTGTTCATCCCCAAATTTATGTAAGTTCCCCTTCTTTCTCTTTTTTCGTATTTGTTTGTAGTTTATATTCAAAAGATACAAATCATAAAGGCAACCTAATTAGCAAGAACCTTACCAAAATTAAACGAAAACCTTCAATTGAACACAATGAACGAAAACAAAACAATGAAGATAAAGTTAGGATGATGAACACAATGAATGAAATCAAATTGGGGAAGATGGGAGAGAAGGATAAAGAAGAGGATGGATGAGGAGAAAGAACAATCTAAACAATATGCTTAATAAAAGGAGGAAGGGCAAAATCGTCATAAATTTACTGTTTTAACCATTGAATTTTGATAGAAATATGGCATAAAACCGATTTTGGGTGCAAAATATAACCTGAGCTATTCATTTGGGGTAATTTAAAAAAAATGACGTGGGAGTAATGTAAAAAAGTGGATTAAGCGTGACTGTAATTGATAATTTACTCTTAAAATTAGGACAATATAAACTATGCCCCTTCGTTGTTTTTCTCAAAAATTAGGACAATATACTAAACTGATATGGACAATACTTTGAGTGATAGAGGTGTTTATACTTAGAACTATTTGAGTTAGAAGTATATACACACGGTTTTAGTCCAGTATATGTCACAAAATAAAGTCGACTGTTGCAAATACCAAAAAATTATGATTGAAATAATTTTTTTCTTCAACTTATCAATGAAGATATGAAGTAAATATTTTTTAAGTTGAATACTCGTGGCTATGAAGATCTTAAGTGAATCCTTTTTAAGTTGAATACTTGAGATACTTAATCGTTTTATGTTCACAAGATTGAATCAATAATCAGATTTGAGTCATAGTTATGAACACTGTGACACGGACAAATTGCGAGATAAACAAGATATAAATAAGGAGAGCAAACGTAAAAATGAATGAACAAACAAGACGATGTTTAAAAAATTGGTTCAGCCTACTCTGAGGCCTACGTCCAACCGTTATTTTATCGTTTGTTTAGAAATTTACTCTAACTTTCTAAACCCATTACAATAAAAATACTCGTCAACCTACTCCGGTTGCACTTGCTTGAAACTACTCCGCTTCAAGACTTTCACTTACTCAAAGTTACTCCGCTTCAATATTTAAGTTCTATCTCACAGGTTTATAGAGTATTTGAATTTCAATCTTTAACTTAATGAACATGGAGACCACACTTAAGGCTTAAACACGAGATCATCAAACTCAGATGTCAAAGTACAACAAACTGATATACGCAGACTTTACAGCTCTTTTGAAAAACGATTGAAAACCTTTAAAATAAAAACAGTTTTGCAAATACGTTGAAGAACGAAAGATTAAATTTTGCAAAGTGTTTTCTCAATAAATGCTCAAAAAAGTTTTGAGAAATAAATGAGACAAGAAGTCCTTATTTATAGAAGAAATAAAGCACTAAAGAGGATGTTCTTTAAGGTTGCTTTATTTCTTTGACAAATCACAAATTCTTATTTCAGACCGTCCGATCCGTCTGAAATAATAAGACGGGTCAAACCCACCCATATTACATAAAACAAACCGTCCGGAATTTGCCAATTGGGGGGACAAGTAATTAATGAGCCGCCTAAAAGTTGATTTGTGTAAGATGTGATGATTTGAGGTTTAATATAATAATAGCAAAAGTACAATCATTATTTTACTCTTTCTAACCTAAACCTACTGCACTTCTTCCTCTACAACAGGGGCGGCCAATAAAAATTGGAGGCCCTGTTCGAAATTTCATTTTGAGGCCCTAAGAATCATATTTGTGATTTTTTTTGAAAACAAATTATTTGCGCTGTGTTTTAGCCATATTGAACACTCCCTCCGTCCAGATGAATAGTTTTCGTTTGCTTTATTTTCACCTCACAAAATAGAATACACACAAACTATTAACTACGACAAGCCATATTTATTGTTTTTTCCCTGAATAATTTACGAAAAGCGAAAAAATAACAAATTTTACCCTTTTACTTGAGAAAATTGAGGAAGGAAGGAATGAATTGTCATTGACGTTATATTTGGAGAAAAAGGAGAATAAGAAAAAAAAATATTTATTATATTAGATGGATTGAGCAAAATAATCCTTTTCTATGGGTGAAAACATAAGTTAGGAGAGCTGACAGCGTCACTATATTAGCCAATGGCCCACTTAGACAAGATAAGGTGAGGCCCACAAACAAAAGTGGCCAAAAAATATGTCGTTTAGAAGAATCGAGCACGCGACGCTCGCCATGGTAGATAAGAATTCAACCACTGTAACATCTGATACATTACGATTTCTGTTCTCATATTTAAATTAAACCCTTAAAAATGAGGCCCTTGTCTCTGTTGGGCCCCGGTTCGAGGAACCGAACTGCTCACCCAATGGGCCGCCCCTGCTCTACAACAATCAAATTCTCCATTTTCATAGATCAAAAAATCAGTTTTCATCTACAATTATAAAGCTCAATCCCTCATTTTATTTATCACCAAACAAAATGTGACGATCTTGGTCTCAACGTCCCATTTCTTGTTTAGTACTCCATAACTTTTATTTATCCCCAAAAAAAAAAGTTACACATGGAAGCCAATAATCTATGCGTGATTGTCCCAGTAGAGGATGAAGTTGATGATGTCGTTCAAGGGGACTCTCTTGTGGTTAGCAATGATGGTGAGTTATACGGTTTTCATATGGTTAATATGCATGTAATTTTCATACGGTTTTCATACGATTTTCATTATGCGACGAGTTATACAAGCAACATCCTCAATAAAATGATCAACTTTGAATGACCCCTTAGTATTGTCAATGAACCTTTAAAGTAGCTTGAATGAGCTAGAATGAAGACGATGAAAGTAGTTAGAATGATCTAGAATTACGTGTGTTTTATTAGTACTTCTAAAACAATTAATTTGATTTTTTCCAAACTTGTTGCCACTTATGAGTTTTTTGTGTACAGTTAATCATACAATGACGTTGGTTTAATGAGGAATTCTTAAACAATGTTGCCACTTATGTTTTGTGTGCAACTAATCTTTTGATTTTTTTTATTCACACTTTTTGTGTGCAGCTAATCATTGCATTTAATGTGATGACGATACTATTCTATTATGTTCTGATGATAATATTTAATGTGATGACGACATTATTTTATGATTTAATTATTTTTCCATGTTTTGAAACATATGTCACCATTTCTTGCTCACATGTCTGGGGAAATTTTTGAAGCAATACTGTTTATTATGGAACTTGTTTAATTATGTTACCATTTTATCCAATCATTGCATTTAATGAATTTAGTGATTGTACTATGATGATCTAATGATTGGACAGTAATATTCTTTTTTTTTGCATTTAATTCGTTTTCTGAAACATATGTCAGCACTTATGGTTAATTTGTTTGGTGTAATAGTTCAATACTGGCTGTATACATTTTGACTAATTATGTTACCACTTTTTTATGGATCAAATGATTGGACAGTAATATTCTGTTTTGCATTGATTTGTTGCATTTATTTCATTTTCTGAAACATATCTCAGCACTTATGTTTAATTTGTTTGGTGTAATAGTTCAATACTGACTGTATACATTTTGACTAAGACCCCGTTCTTTTGGACTGAAACGGATCTGATCTGAACTGAACTGAACTTCTAGGATCTGAACTGAACTGAACTTATAGGATCTGAACTGAACTAAGCTTATTGGATCTCGAATCAACTTATAGGATCTCGAATCGAATCGAACTTATAGGATCTCGAATCGAATCAACTTATAGGATCTGAACTAAACTTATAGGATCTGAACTTAAGTTACACGATCCGAATTTAAATTAACTTAAATTAATTTAACTTGAATATTATTATTATTATTATTATTATTATTATTATTATTATTATTATTATTATTATTATTATTATTATTATTATTATTATTATTATTATTATTATTATTATTATTATTATTACTACTATTACTATTACTATTACTATTACTATTACTATTACTATTACTATTACTATTACTATTATTATTATTATTATAAAAAAACGCAAAATTTTATTGAGATTAAACAAAAATTTTACAAGAAATTAGTGGGCAGCCAAGAGAGAACATTGATAAGAAAATATAGTCTAAAACACAAGGTAATATAATAACATTTTTCCGCTTTATATACATTGGTTTGTTCATACATTATAGTATTATACTACGGTTACATTACGATAAAAAATAATGAGAAGAGTGATAATTTTGTTTTAGAAATAATAATGTATATATGTATCGAATAATTAATAATGTCAAATATTTTTGCGACGGTTTTTAAAAATAATACTCTGTATATAACTTTTCTAAACTAAATTTATAGGATCTGAATTTATAGGATCTGAACTGAACTTATAGGATCTGAACTGAACTGAACTTATAGAATCTGAACTGAATTGAACTTATAAGATCTGAACTGAACTTATAAGATCTGAACTGAACTTATAGGATCTCGAATCGAATCAACTTATAGGATCTCGAATCGAACTTATAGGATCGATCTCGAATCGAATCGAACTTATAGGATCTGAAGTGAACTTAAATTAAGTGACTTTAAGTCCAAAAGAACAGGGCCTAATTATGTTACCACTTTTTTATGTACCCAGAGATTGATAGTGCAGGATCTTTAGTAGGCGCTGTGGCTGATAAGTGGGAGGATTTATACGAATTATACAAAAAGCACTCTCAAGCTATTGGATTTAGCATTAGGAAAAGTGGTCTTCGTAGGGCTGATACGCCTGGAGCTCCTGAACGTGAGAGATACTTTATTTGCTCGTGTGAAGGTCGTAATGAAAATGGGAAGAAGGCAGAGGCAAGTGCCGACATAAATGGGCACGGGAAGAAAAATGTTAAGACACGATGCGAGTGCAAAGCAAACGTAAGGGTCCAAGTGAATAAGGAGAAGGGCGTATGAGAAGTGTTGAGCCACATTCTTGAACACAATCATCCACTAAACCCCCCCTCCCCCACAGTGGCAGCACCACCATCGTTCCGAGAGGACAATTACGGATGCCGGAGGTGACTTTATAGAGGTCATGACCGAAGCCATGGTGGCCGCAACCGTGCAATATAGGATCGCAGCCAAAACGGCGGGGGGTGAAGATTTAGTGGGCCACTCAAAAAGAGATCATATTAACTTTGTGCATAGACTGAAGATGAAAGCTATTGAGGGTGGTGATGCTTCAACACTAATGACTTTGCTGGCGAGTAGACAAGCAGAGGATCCTAGGTTTTTTTTCCGAGTCCAGTTTGGTGAAGATGGAAGGTTATGTAACATGTTTTGGCGGGATTCTATGATGAAAGAGGATTACTTGTTATATCATCATGTTCTGATTTTTGACACCACGTACCGAACAAATAGGTACAACCTCATTTGTGGTGCATTTGTTGGTATAAACAATCATTGGTCAAACGTTATGTTCGGGTTTGCTTTATTGGCTAATGAGAAACAAGAATCATTTAAGTGGTTGTTCAACGTCTTCAATGAGTCTATGGGCACGGACACTGTCCCGGTCACTATCTTCACCGATCAAGACCTAGCAATGAAGAATGCAATTGATGAGGTACCTTTCTGAGCACAAATGGCAACATATGATACTTCATTGTTTACATACATTGCTATAAATTCATGTGTCAGCAAATATCTACTAATTGTCACTATCAATTAAAAACAAAAGTGATGTTTGTGTTTAAATGTCAACAGATTAGCATTATTGTAATACACGCCCTTCTAGAGACCCTTTGACCAGCGTTGACTGACCTTGGGAGCGGGAATAGTCTTAGAAGTGCGTGCCAAAGCCATTTTGGGTTACGAGTTATGGGTGGTACTCGATAGAGTGGAGGCTACTCGATCGAGTAGCTAGGTTACTCGATCGAGTAGGGGGCCACTCGATCGAGTATGTTGGGTACTCGATCGAGTATCGGGTTTTCAGCGAGGATTTTTAATCGCGTTTTGTTAAATCTGCAAATCATTTCCGCCTCATTCCTCCTATCCTTCAGTCGCCTCTTTCCCTTCCCTTCACCATAAAATCTCCATGGAAGCCTTTTGAAGGTTCTTGTGCCTTAGGAAAGCATAGTTTGAGTCGGGTAGCGGTCTTTTGTCGGATTTCTCTTTATAGGCTTTGCTTGATTGCTGGATATGTCATATGTTGGCGTGGATTGGTTGCAGTTACTTAAAGGTAGGTTCGCCTACTCAGTTTCTGTAGATGGTCTAGTGTGTTGGTTGTTGTGGTTGTATTGTGGTTGTTGTGTGTCGTCGTATTCGTATTGACGGTTGTGATTATACATTGTTGATAGATTCAGACGGTTGTTGATATTGTGATTGTGATTGTTTGTCTATGGTTCTCGAGATGCGTTCTCGGCTGAGTGGAGTCACTTGTGGGAGTGGCTTCACGCCCTAGTTTCGCCCTTCGTGGAACCCGCCACGGAAGGGGATGTGCACATTAATGGGACAGGGTTATCGCTCGGTATGATGAGCGGGGATTTGGTGGGTACGACTGCGGTCCCCCACTGGCAGGGCTGGTCCAGTGGACAGTTGGTGACGAAGATTGATCGGTGTGGGTGTGCTTGTGTGTGGCTGGTTGTGTTACATTGAGTTGTTAGTTGTTGTTGGCTTTGTTGTGTTCTATCTCAGTACTGACCGTGTGTGGTTGTCTTCTTGTTTATGTGTCTCCCGTGATCCCTTATGGTGAGCAGTCTGTCTTAGCAGGTGTTGATATCGTTGGTAGCTGGAGTCCGGGCAGGGATGAGTCTTCACGAGATTTGATAGTTATAGCGAGTAGACTTTGAGTTGTATCTTTTATATCATCAGTTGGTTTTAAGTCACTTGTAATATAACATAATAGTTCTTTTATCGACATTTGATTATTACTGTCC
The DNA here is from genome assembly GCF_048544455.1 of Silene latifolia. NCBI lineage: Eukaryota > Viridiplantae > Streptophyta > Magnoliopsida > Caryophyllales > Caryophyllaceae > Silene > Silene latifolia. The sequence goes on from NC_133526.1 coordinate 41,894,627, forward strand.
TCGGGCAACCGAGATGGTAATGCCCTTATATGCTAAGGAAGGCCTAGTTAGGGCTCCTCTGGATATGGGGGTGTTACAAAGTGGTATCAGAGCGACGATTTTGGAACCTGTAACCAATAAAAATAATGAACGTAGTGAGTCTAATAAAATGAAACTGGTGTATGTATGATGGGAGCCCCGCTGATGCTAGATTTTGGGTGAGTAGGCGCCCTCATTTCAAAATCTTGGCCCCATGATACTTAAGCCAGTCACATGGTATGGGAACGTGGAGTCCGTGTGTATATGTATGATGTGTATGTTCATTGTGTCGGAGTTATCTGAGGTCGAGTCTTTGCTAACATAGAGATGGGTATAATGGTTGCGTTTGGATAATGCTTAGTGAAGTTTTGGCTTGATTAACGAGCTTGTATGATGATTCCGGGATATGTGACAAAAGTCTATGTGATAGAAATGCGTGAAATGTGAAAGTGTATGCCGTAATATGAAAGTGATTATGTTGGAGTTTGCTTCAAGTGGTTGGTAATGGTAATACTATGCGAGTTTATAAGTCCTACGCTAGCCATAGTGTAATAGTTATAAGAATTGTTGAGTTATATTATGAAATATGGCATATAGTAATGCATATATGCCTTGTTTATTGGTTGAAATTTTTCCGCTGCGTGACAAACGATTTATGTAAGATGATTTGCTTACAATTGGATTTGGAATATGATAGATTAATTTGCTATGTAGAGTATACATTATACTTTTATGACATGTGAAAGAACGAACTAATGTTAATTATATGTTTCGTGTGGATGTGAACACGAGTTTGGTAGTAATGCGGTAAGATAAGTTTAAGTAATGAATGATAACGTGATTATGCTTATGAATGACTCGGTAGCAGGTAAACCGAGTTGAGTAATTTGTGGTAGCATAGTATGGCATGAGCCTTAATGGTTGAGACAATATGGTAAGCTTGAGTAATGATGGTAATGCGTGAGTAAGTGTGATGACTAGTGGCGAATTCCGAACTCAGTTTGGAATCGACACGTAGTATTGTTTTTGCAGGAATCTTCTATTTATCTCGTATTTCTGACCAAGTACTTAACTATACTTGACCGAGTGCGAGTACGTACTAGACCGAGTAGACCTCACTCGATCTAGTTAGGAAGCTGTGACGTCGAGATGTGGAAAATTTCTGCAGATACTCGACGAAATAGCACCTACTCGATCGAGTAGGGTGGTACTCGATCGAGTACCCAAGGCACTCGATCGAGTAGGTTACTGTACAGTGAGTCTTACGGGTTTCTTAAAACCCCTATCCTTTCTAATCCCTCTCATTCTTTTTCTATAATTCGAAACCCTAAGCCTTAATTCCTCTCAAAATCTCTCAAATTCTTGTGTGGTAGTGGTTGATTTGGGGTTATTTCCTTTGCTTAATTTCGTTTCTTTACTTTACTACTTAATCAAGGTATGCTTTTCTTCCTAATTTACATGATTTATTGATTTGAATGTGTTAGAATAATGATACAATCTGAAATTTTCGATTCTTATGATCGATTTATTGCTTTAAATTGTTGAAATATGATTGACATGCCCTCTTTGTTTGATTGTTGGTGATTAATTACTGTAAAATAGCCTAGAAATTGCCAATATTGAAGCCGAAATTTCTAGGGTTACAAAATCGAAATTGATTTTTGATTGTTTTACATTGATTAGATGATGGAATTGAGTATTATACATTGTTTATATCATGTTGAAGGATGGATTTTGATGATTATCACCTTAAAAAGTTGCCTTAAAACTCCGTCTTAAAAGTGTCTCAAATGGAAATTCGTGATTTATATGTGGAATTTGGTGTTGTATATGACTGTTTAAGTAAAGGTTGAACTTCAATGTGATGGTAGTGGTGTTAATTCATGAAGAATATGTCAAAATAATTACAGCTGTAGAGACCGTCTGACAAGTTTAACTGAGTTATTTGTTTCTAATATTGAAGGTGATGATAATATGTCCTAAGTTACTTTTCCATGAGCTTGTACAATGCCTCACATGTTATTAGGAGTGTATATGGAGTGACCTTAGAATCATGCTAGGAAGTTGGAATTTGTTGAGCATGTGTACTCATTATGATAAACTTTTCACAACTAGTAAACATGAGTAGCTATAAACTGAATGTGCATATCAAATTGGGGAAACCGTTGGTGAATATGTGTATCTAGCTGAGTATTCAAAGTTAATGGCATGAATTATGTGCTTCACATGTCGAACTTGTTGACGAGTTGGTGTACTTAGCTGGGTATATAAAATCCAAATTACGTGAAGTATATGCTTTACATGTTTATGCAAGTTTGTTTAAAATTATGTGCTGAAACAGATGCCGAGACCGAACGTAGGGACCCGTCAGAGTAAACGGGGGAGGGTTACACAACCTGAGATGGGGGAAGGGAGTGGACCCGTGGTACCCGCAGTTCCGGAGTACCCTTCTGTTGTGTTTGTAGACTTCAAACAGAGAGAGCGTTTTGTAGTTTTACAAAAACGCAAAATGAGGCCGACGAGGTGTATAGATACTACACTTTTGGAGGAGTTGGGAATAGAGACGGATGTCCGTCACATATTCGAGACTTTGGGTTTTACGGGGTTGTATAGGCTGAGGAAACATTCCTACCCTTTTCTCACCTTGGAGTTTATGATCTCCTTTATCTATAACCCAGCTGCCCAGACCGTTGAGTTTCGGTTGATGAACACCAGTTTCTTGCTTTCTATGGACCAATTTGCTTCTCACCTTGGGTTGGCCAAGCCTTCCAAGGACTCCATCACTGATATCCCTGCTGAGTGCGGTGTCTGCCGCCTAATGCCTTGTCTGACCGGAAAACCAGCTCCCACCTCAAGTAACATGCTGATTAATGATGTTCAGCATGTCACATTGAGGATCTTTCTTCGTTCCCTCTCGAACATTCTTTATGATCGACCGGATATCAGTAAACTGAACAACCATGAGGTGTTACTTCTGATGTCTTACTTGAACCCGAGCAGGCCAGGAAAGTGGTCTTTAATGCTCTTTCCATCGTCTCTGCGCCCTTGACTTGATGGCCACCGCCTCTTCCCGTACTTGAGTTGTGGCGCTATCGCCACTCGGTTAGCTGAAAAAAGCTAACCTCCTTTGAGGCTTCTCCGCAGTATGTGCCTCCTCGCTGCCCCAGGCCTACTATGGACCGTGACTACTATCTCGACAAAGTGGTTGAGAACTTTGGCTGACGGTAGCCTAGCTTGGAGGGTATGGGGCGTGAGTTGGATGGGGATTCCGGCTCCTGAGCACCTTCCACCGACCGAGCCGTTAGAGCCGGTGGTGACAGCTATTGACTCCGACGAGGGGGAGGAGGATGATGACGTGCCCCGTCAGTTAGAGACCTACCTCATCGATGACGCGATCCTCGAGGTGATGCCCGAGCCAAAGAAGGGGGAGAATGCGGCGGTCAGGGAGGAGAGACCCGGGTTGGGGAGAGGACCCCGCAGAGTGAGAGAGAGGACCTCGGAGACTAGGCCACGGCCGGTAGCACCACAGCAGCAGCAGCACCCTTTTCCGTGATACCCTTACCTCGACACCCCAGAGACGCGATCCAGCTACTTGGCAGAGATAGTGTCATCTACTTTGACACTCAGGAATATGCACGAGATGGCGTACACTCAGGGGATTGGGACCGAGGGACCGCATCCGGTTTGGTGGAGTGGTGTTGGGGATTATAGTGGGGTTTTCCACTCCTACGGGGTGGATCAGTCGACGTGGGGGACACCTCAGTCCTTTCCCTACGGTGGTTTGACCCCATGGCATGTCGGCCCGGGAGTTGGAGCGGGGGTTGATGCGGACATTGGGACATCGGGAGCGGGTACGTCTGGAGGTGGTGGTGGTGATGATGAGGTGATGGTTGAGCAGCAGCAGGAGGAGTGATACTCCTCGTTTCTATCTTTGTTTATGGTTGTTGGTATTAGATGTCGGTAGTGTTGTTAGATATTAGTAGTTGTTTTCGTTGAAACTTTGGTTATGGACTTGTATTGTTGGCCATAAGGCCGGATTTGATAGTTGACCTTGTTGCAGGATGTTGGGAGTCGGGGAGTCATCCCGACTCAAGTTACGTGACGGTTATATATATATATGTGTGTTGGTTTATGATAGGTTTTATAAGGCATTTGACCTGTAGGTACTCGACAGAGTACCCCCATACTCGGTCGAGTAGCTACAGGTATGACAGAATTGATGCATTCTGATCTTGGGGCTACTCGATCGAGTAGCCAAGACACTCGATCGAGTAGCATGGCACTCGATCGAGTACCCTTACATACTCGATCGAGTAGCATTGTTACAGGAACTTTTCGAAAAGTAAAAATGTTCAACTGTTCTATAATTACAAGTTTGATGTTTAACGTAGTTATTAGTGCGTAGTAACATCTTTGAACCGTTAATTTCATATGTTAGAAGTCGTGCTTGAGTTTCTTATACATTTTCGTCACAAATGGTGAAGTGATAATGGTTTCTTGTCGCTTTAATATTAAATCCGCCATATTATGATCTATTCATCGGAGTTACATCTTTCATACGCTTGTGCATACAATATTACCGTGCTTTATCGACGACGGCTAGTTATTCCGGTGGTTTGTGTATGATTTCTAATTTAACGAGCATAGGCTTAGTGGGTAATGTCCGTAATGAATAATATGGTTCTAAATTATGTTGTGATACAAGTAATAGGTAATAGGTGTGGTAATTTTGGTGGTGAACTTCGGGGACGAAGTTCCTTTTAGAGGGGAAGAGTAATGTCGCAAAATAAAAAGGCTGATTTTCACGTTATGTTGTTATTCGTTTATAATGTTTTGTTGTTTAATTACAAAATTTTCTAGTGCTTTGATCACATTGCTTATATGAAGTGTAAGTGGTTACTTTAGTTCATTGAAGTGAATGTGATAGTATGTCATAAAGAGTTAGTTGTGGTGCAATGTGTCGTAATAGAATCGTGTTGTTGAGTAACATGGTGGTATTAGTTGTACAATATGAAGTTGTTATGAGATATGTTTCGGATCGATAGTTGTTACCATATGATGGGTGATCGTCGTTTGTGCTGGTTCGTATTGCGAGGTTGATGTTTTATATATGATAGTTTGTAAGGGTAGATGTATACATATAGAGTGACAATTGACAATGATGATGTTTATATGATAGCTGTAAGAGTCGATATGAATAGAGCGTTAGACAATGATGATGATGACATGGGGGTGGCGTTTCAGGGAAGTAGGTGGTTTGTGTCGGAAGAATAGTGATGTCGTACCTTTCCGTGTCTTGTGCGTTGAGTTAGGTGAGTTGAACTTCGGGGACGAAGTTCTTTTTAAGGGGGGAAGACTGTAATACCCGCCCTTCTAGAGACCCTTTGACCAGCGTTGACTGACCTTGGGAGCGGGAATAGTCTTAGAAGTGCGTGCCAAAGCCATTTTGGGTTACGAGTTATGGGTGGTACTCGATAGAGTGGAGGCTACTCGATCGAGTAGCTAGGTTACTCGATCGAGTAGGGGGCCACTCGATCGAGTATGTTGGGTACTCGATCGAGTATCGGGTTTTCAGCGAGGGTTTTTAATCGCGTTTTGTTAAATCCGCAAATCATTTCCGCCTCATTCCTCCTATCCTTCAGTCGCCTCTTTCCATTCCCTTCACCATAAAATCTCTATGGAAGCCTTTTGAAGGTTCTTGTGCCTTAGGAAAGCATAGTTTGAGTCGGGTAGCGGTCTTTTGCCGGATTTCTCTTTATAGGCTTTGCTTGATTGCTGGATATGTCATATGTTGGCGTGGATTGGTTGCAGTTACTTAAAGGTAGGTTCGCCTACTCAGTTTCTGTAGATGGTCTAGTGTGTTGGTTGTTGTGGTTGTATTGTGGTTGTTGTGTGTCGTCGTATTCGTATTGACGGTTGTGATTATACATTGTTGATAGATTCAGACGGTTGTTGATATTGTGATTGTGATTGTTTGTCTATGGTTCTCGAGATGCGTTCTCGGCTGAGTGAAGTCACTTGCGGGAGTGGCTTCACGCCCTAGTTTCGCCCTTCGTGGAACCCGCCACGGAAGGGGATGTGCACATTAATGGGACAGGGTTATCGCTCGGTATGATGAGCGGGGATTTGGTGGGTACGGCTGCGGTCCCCCACTGGCAGGGCTGGTCCAGTGGACAGTCGGTGACGGAGATTGATCGGTGTGGGTGTGCTTGTGTGTGGCTGGTTGTGTTACATTGAGTTGTTAGTTGTTGTTGGCTTTGTTTTGTTCTATCTCAGTACTGACCGTGTGTGGTTGTCTTCTTGTTTATGTGTCTGCCGTGATCCCTTATGGTGAGCAGTCTGTCTTAGCAGGTGTTGATATCGTTGGTAGCTGGAGTCCGGGCAGGGATGAGTCTTCACGAGATTTGATAGTTATAGCGAGTAGACTTTGAGTTGTATCTTTTATATCATCAGTTGGTTTTAAGTCACTTGTAATATAACATAATAGTTCTTTTATCAACATTTGATTATTACTGTCATCGGGCAACCGAGATGGTAATGCCCTTATATGCTAAGGAAGGCCTAGTTAAGGCTCCTCTGGATATGGGGGTGTTACAATTATGCTTGTAGGGATACATTAATCTCATATGTTTACATATTCATAGTATGATGATTTAATTTAGTCATAAAATTAAAAATGGATCTTATGCATGCAAAACTATTACAAAGTATAAGAAGAAAAATCAATTCTTACATTAATGATTTCGGATAAATGGGCACTAGTAAGTTTACCTTCTTACTAGATCTTGAGCTTTCCAAAATGAAAGAATATGATTCAAGTTTAGAAACTCTCCTAAGGAATTATACCCAAGGTATACCCTTAATATTTTAATTAATATTAGACTAGTATTAATTAAACCAAGCTTAAAAATAACACAAAATGGAGATTTTGTTCTCTTGTATTTCGGTCAAGAGAGGAGTATTGTGTGAGGTTTTATTTCTCTAAGGTTTTTTCACAAAAGGTAGAGAAGAGAGAATTTTTCTTACACTAGAAAAATAGTAAAGTAGTGAATGAATAATAGAGGAATCCATTGGGTTCCTCTTAGTGGAAAAACCGGTGGGGGTGGGCTAAAGGGGAGCCAATGAATGGTCTTGCTCTTCTCAAGATGAGACTAGGCATGCAAGGCTAGATATTAGGCTTAATCATTATGTTTCCATTTAAAAATAAAACACAATATTAACCCTAAACCCCTCCATAATTTCGGTACACTAGGATAAAATGGGTAGTCCATTTTATTTTGTCATTTGTCAATTTTGTCACATGTTACATGTTACATGACATGTCACAATGTAATGTATTTTTAACATATTAAAAATCAACATATTAATAAAATATGTCACATACAAAATTAACTAGTAATTCTTAATTACTTGTACCTAGATGGTTTATCAAATTATAAATTTACAACAACTTGAATTTATAATAAATTATTCAATCCGTTTCAATTGTTTCGTAAACAATAATTTAATCTAAGTAATAAAACAATTCGATTACTTAGACCATATCTCATTTAATCGAATTACAATGAGTCACGTTTATTTTACTCACAAAATCATCCGTCAATTTTAAGCAATTTAATTAACTCGTATCGACATACGATTAATTAAAGGATCAATTAAGAGTATTACCCTATAGGTATGACCGCAGGGTATCAACTGATCACCACCGTCGCACAACAGTAATGTCAAACTCTAGTCAGCCAATCATTACCGATATGTGTGGACCAGTTGACTGTAAAATATTACTTTCCCTCTTGTATTCTTAGACATGAGATTTAAATATGTGATCATCGTGATCGACAATTGTGATCGCATTATTGTCGGGGACACTTACTCCAACAATGCTTACGTCTTACCAGGCCATGACATTATTGGTTGCTTGCAGGTTTACAAATCATCAAGACATAGGTTATGCCAGTGGCACATACAACAGAATGCGATCTCGCACTTTAGCTCGTTAAAACATGATCGAGCATTTCAGAATGCATTCAACAAATGTTTTAACGGCTGCTATAGTGCGATCGAATTTGAAACAACTTGGAGGAAAATGATATCAGATTATGACCTTCAAAATAATGAGTGGTTTAAAATATTGTATGGATTAAAAGAGAAATGGTCAACCGCATCAAACAAAGAGTACTTCTCTGCAGGTATATTATCTTCCCAGAGGAGCGAGAGTACCAATCATGCTATGGGTTTTCAGGCGACTAAGACAACTTCGCTGACTGAATTCTATCATATTTACGAAGGCACAGTTAAGCGGTGGAGAGATGAAGAGGAGCGTAAAGAATTCAATTGTATTAGGTCGACTCCTACTTTCGTGTATCCTCTAGTCGACTTATTACAACATGCCTCTCTAGTGTACACAATTGAGTTGTTTCGCTTATTTGAGAAAGAGTTTGTTGTGGCTATGGGTACAATGGCCGTAATACTTTCAACTGAAAATGGAGTTCTACTATATGGTGTTGATCCACCTGGTGTTTCTGGAAGTACTCATCATGTGACATTTGATTGCGTAAACAATCTGGTTAAGTGCTCTTGTCAGAAATTTTAGGAAATGGGTATGCTTTGCTTCCACATTCTCCGCGTGTTCCATATGCACTCCGTAACTGAAATCCCTACCAGGTACATCTTAAGGAGGTGGACTAAATTTGCCAAAAGGGAAGTCTGGAGTCGTATTCTTCCTAATGATATGCGTAGAGCCATTGCCAACGGAGCTTTAAATTGGCGGCGATCTATGATGACAAAGCTGTATAATCTAATTGCTAAGTGCCAAAATGAGCCTGATGCAAGAGCAATTGTTGACAAGCTCTACTCCACAATTAATGATGAGGTTCAACAACTATTTAAGGATAAAATGAGCACTGAAGAAGCTCTGCCAGATCCTGCTCTAAATGTTACCGCCGTACTCGACCCCTTTAGATCAGTTACCAAGGGAAGGAGTAAGCGTAAACCAAGCAGCGTGGGCAAAAAGAAGCGGTCAAAAAAGGGAAGTGACAATGTGGCTTCGAATGCAGAGTTGTACACTCCAGTTCCACGACTTTTATAAGTCGGCTGAACTTGCCTGACCTTATTTTGGACATTTTATGTAATATTTTGGGTCTACAGCGTTTTGGAGAAGATGTCACCACATTATCATATAATGTGGTTACATCTTGTGCAAATGTCTGAACTATTGTGACCATCTAATATTCATGTGATCACATTTTTGTGAAAATCTCTGGACTATTCTGACCATCTAATATTCATGTGATCACATATGTGAAGTTGGTAACATTGTAATATAATGTGGTGACATCTTTCACAAATGTCAGTTCAAATAATCTGAAAATATGTACTTGGTGTTTATCAGTCCATTATGTGTACTTGGTGTTTATCAGTCCAATATAACTTGCATGAATCCTTGACAAATTCACAACTTGACAAATAGTCTCATATAAGTTCATAATGGACACATATTACACCTACATCATATTTTGTTTTATGTTGTGACATTTCAACTATTTGTAACCATATCATCGTTTATCCAATTTATTACATGAATGGCAACATTATATGCTCATGTGTCAACATTATAATTTAATAAAAAAAATTAGTCTCACATATGTCCTTACTGGTGACATACTACACCAACATGATATTTTCATTTATGTCGTGTCATTTGTTAATTTTTGTAACCATATTATCCTTTATACAACTTACTTCAAAATAATCTCATATAAGTTTCTAATGGTCACATATTACACCAACACCATATTTTGTTTTATGTTGTGTCATTTATTTTATTTGTAACCATATTATCATTTTATCTAACTTATTACATAAATGGCAACATTATATGCTTATGTGTCAACATTATCATTTCTCAAATTCAAAGTTGTCTCACATGAGTTGTTAATGGTCACATATTACACCAACATGATTTTTTGTTTTATGTTGTGTCATTTGAACAATTTGTAAGCATATTATCCTTGTGACAACTTACTACATAAATGGCAACATTATATGCCTCTTTGTGAACATTATCATCTCACAACTTCAAAATAGCCTCATATAAGTTGTTAGTGGTCACATATTAAACAAACATGAAATATCCATTCATGTACTCAATTTTTTAATATATGTAACCAAAGTAGTAGTTCATGACACTTTTTTTCCATCAAAGTTTTTTAGGTACTTGTTAGGCAACAGTTTGCACTTTTATGGCGACATATTTGACTTCAAACCAAATGTCATCACATTTAGACTCATTGTCACCACATAGACAAATACAATATCAATGGAATTTTGGCAACATTGCAAGTTTATATGGCAACATTATCTACATTGTCAGCTGAACAACAAGCAAACCATACTTAATATATTCACAAGTTAACAACCACCAACTAGTGTATGTTACAGACGTCTGCAATTTAATTAACTCGTATCGACATACGATTAATTAAATGATCAATTAAGAGTATTACCCTATAGGTATGACCTCATGGTATCAATTGATCACCACCGTCGCACGACAGTAATGTCAAACTCTAGTCAGCCAATCATTACCGATATGTGTGGACCAGTTGACTGTAAAATATTACTTTCCCTCTTGTATTCTTAGATATGAGATTTAAATATGTGATCATCGTGATCGACAATTGTGATCGCATTATTGTCTTGGACACTTACTCCAACAATCTCCCACTGTCCTCGACAAGTGTACGTCACCAATTCTCTTGTCCTATTACTATCTCTCACTCAATGCAAGGTGTCTTTCAGGTCATACTTGCAAGTGATCATATCGAGAGTGGTTTCCTTGATCTGGAGAATAACTGATTGACCGGAATTATCTACCATAGATACCTTTCGAGCGTGGCCACGCATTTCCAGTTCATTACTCCTCGATTGGCCCTGAGATATTGTTTTAACCCTGACAAAGGGGTGGATAATTCCTATCGCACTATTCCCTTCGACTAGCCACAGCTCATCATAACCCAAAATAAGCCCTTTAACCCCATTTACGAAGGTCGTAGGATCATAAATCAAAGTTACTCTGAAATTGTGCCACCTTGGGCGAACAGTCTTTAGTCAAAAGAATCGACTCATTAGAATATTATAGCAGCTCTTGCCACGACCAGGCTATATAAATTTGCCAGAACTCTATAAGCGGTCATTAGGCCCGATAAAGTGTTCCTAACAGTCTGCCTATGTGATCGACTAGTCATCTCATATGACTCTATGGCACTTGAACTTGCCATCAATCGCATCACACTCTAGTCACTTCGAGACGTCACCTCATACAAGTGACTATGGGCGATTACTATGTCAATTTAGTTCAGTTTAATGGGGTTCAATCTTGTCTCCACAACCCATTTAAATATGTCAAAGTAATGAAAAATAAAAGACAAATGTGATTATGCATATGAGCAAATAAAATAACTCTTTTATTTCATATCAAAATCTAACATAAAACTGGCATGCGTTTAAGTCCCATGGACGCAACATGTCCATCATGCTTAGCCTGCGATAAAGGCATGGTGAGCGGATCTGCAATGTTATCATCCGTCCCAACCTTAACAATCGCAATTTCCTTTCTTTCAATGAAATCTCTAATTACATGGAATTTTCTAAGTACATGTCTAGATTTATTACTAGACTTGGACTCTTTAGCTTGGAAGATAGTCCCATTGTTGTCACAATAGAGAGTAATGGGATCATTGGCGGTAGGTACTACTTTTAGCCCTTTCAAAAATTTCTTGATCCATACAGCTTCCTTGGCAGCTTCTGATGCTGCTATGTACTCAGCCTCCGTTGTAGAATCCGCAGTCACAGCTTCCTTGAAGCTTCTCCAACTAACGGCACCACCATTGAGCATGAAAACAAAACCAGCTTGTGATTTCATGTCATCTCTGTCTGTTTGAAAACTGGAGTCCGTGTAACCCTTAACACAGAGCTCGGAGTCACCTCCAAACATTAGGACAAAATCCTTAGTCCTTCGCAAGTATTTAAGGATGTTTTTAACGGCAATCCAGTGACTCTCACTAGGATTTCCTTGATATCTACTCGTCATGCTCAAAGCATACGAGACATATGGACGAGTGCATATCATGGCATACATGATTGATCCAATGGCGGAAGCATAAGGGATCAACTTCATGCGTTCAACATCTTGGGGTTCTGTGGGTGATTGAGACTTGCTCAATATGGTCCCACTAACTATAGGAACCAAGCCTCTTTTGGATTGGTCCATGCTGAAGCGTCGAAGAATCTGATCGACATAAGATTCCTGACTTAATGCCAATATCCTTTTGGGTCTATCTCTATAGATCCGGATACTAATATGCGTTGTGCTTCTCCTAAATCCTTCATTTGGAAGTGGTTACCCAACCACTCCTTAACGGAAAACATCATTGGAATGTCATTTCCAATGAGTAGTATGTCATCCATATACAATATTAGGAACGCAACATTGCTCTCACTGAACTTCATGTATAAGCATGGTTCCTCAATACTTCGAGTAAAACCATTTTCTTTTATGACATGATTAAATCGATGGTTCCAACTTCTCGATGCTTGCTTAAGACCATAAATGGATCTCTTAAGCTTGCATACTTTGTTAGGATTTTTAGGATCCACAAAACCTTCGGGTTGTATCATGTACACTTCTTCTTCTAAATGCCCATTTAGAAAAACGATCTTGACATCCATTTGCCATATTTCATAATCATGAAATGCGGCAATCGCTAACAATATCCGAATTGATCTTAGCATAGCCACGGGGGCAAAGGTTTCGTCATAGTGAAGACCATGAACTTGAGTAAAACCCTTTGCCACTAGCCTAGCTTTGTAGACATCATCATGTCCTTCTATGCCATTCTTTATTTTGAAGATCCATTTGCACTGAAGAGGTCTTGCCCCTTCAGGCAAGTTCACCAAGTTCCAGACTTGATTTTCATGCATAGAACTTATTTCGGATTTCATGGCCTCAAGCCATAAAGTTGAATTGGGACTAGAGATTGCAGCTTTGTAGGTGGCGGGTTCGTCACTTTCTAAAAGTAACACATCGAGGGTCCCATCCTCTTCGATAAATCCAACATATCTATCAAGATGGCGAGGAACTCGACCCGACCTTCTCGGTTGAGGAATAACAACAGGATTAGATGACGAAGGAACGTCTTCTTGCGTCTCTACTTCGGTTTGTGGCTCTTGAACTTCATCAAGTTCAAAATTTCTCCCACTCTGTCTCTTAGAAATAAACTCTCTTTCTAAGAAGACAACCTTACTAGACACAAACACTTTGTTTTCTTGAGGTTTGTAGAAGTAGTATCCTCGAGAGGTAATGGGGTAACCTACAAAGATGCATTTTTCGGATCGTGGGGCAAGCTTGTTGTCGGTTTTTGCCTTGACGTAAGCATTACATCCCCAAATCTTCATATAGGATATATTAGGAATCCTTCATGTCCACATCTCATATGGAGTCTTTTCGGTTGTCTTTGTTGGACTATTATTCAAAGATTTGATTGCGGTTTGGATTGCAAATCTCCAAAACGAGTCGGGTAACTCGGTTTGACTCATCATGGATCGAACCATATCTAGTAGGGTTCGATTTCTCCTTTCGGCAACACCATTGAGTTGTGGTGTACCGGGTGGAGTAAGTTGTGACACAATGCCACAACCTTTCAAGTGTGAATCAAATTCATTACTAAGATATTCTCCACCATGATCGGATCGTAGTGCTTTTATCCTTTTGTTCAATTGGTTTTCTACTTCATTTTGAAATTTCTTAAATTTCTCAAAAGCTTCACTCTTATATTTCATTAAGTAGATATACCCATATCTACTTAAATCATCGGTGAAGGTTATGAATTAGTCATAGTTGCCCCTAGCGGTGATGGTCATTGGTCCACTTACATCGGTGTGTATAAGTCCCAATAATTCACTAGCTCGAGTCCCTTTACCACTAAAAGGATTACGAGTCATTTTTCCTAGGAGGCAAGATTCACATATACCATATGATTGAAAATCAAATGGTTTAATAACATTAGTGGAAACTAATCTTTTAATGCGATTCTCATTGATATGACCCAATCGACAATGCCAAATGTACGATTCATTTGGATCACTTGATTTGAGTTTATTTGATTGTATATTATAGATGTCTTTACTTGGTTTTGATGTCTCTAGAACATAAATGCCATTAATAGATGAACCTCGGCCTATGACCAAGTCATTTCTAGAAATAGTACAACAATTGTTTTTAATGGCAAAATTAGAACCTTCTATGTCTAACATAGCAATTGAAATAATGTTCTTAGATAGAGTAGGTACATAAAAACAATTATGAAAATACAATTCAAATCCATTCGGTAGAACAAGTAAATAAGTACCCTTGGACGCGGCCGCTACCCTAGCTCCATTCCCAAGTCGGAGATCAACATCGCCTTTGCTCAACCTTTCCACATTTCTTAGCCCCTGTAAATGATTACAAAGATGAGAACCACAACCAGTATCTAGTACCCATGTTGTGGTGGAAGTGAAATTTACATCTATAACATAAATCTCAGAAGAAAATTTAACAAGTGGAATGACAAGTCCATCCCTTATATTTCCCAAATATATGGGGCAATTTCTCATCTAATGTCCTATGCCATGACAATAATGGCATTCATCATCAATTTTGGCTCCTCTACTAGTCCCACTAGTCCTTTTGTTACCATCGTTGAATTTTCTCCCTTTCATTCCCTTCCTCTTGAACCATTTCCCTTTTGTATCAAGAACTTGCTTGCTAGAACTCCCACTCATTTCGGCATCCCTTTCTTCCAAAGATAGGGATTTCATAGACTTAGTGACATGGTCTACCAGAGACGCATTCACACAAGGCCTAGTTATAGTAGGAGGTAAGGAGGAAGTGATGAAATTGAGGTTTCCATCAGAACCGATCCCAAAATGAAGTTCTCTAGTAGTATCGAGTTGCTGGTTGGAGCAAATTTCGTCAAATAACTTGTGACATGACTCAATGGTAATTGGTGTTGTTGCTTGTGATGGATCCATTGTGATATAAATCAACTACAAATTTGGAGGTAAAGGAAATATTAACATTTGTCATTTTAATAAAATTTGCAAATATTTTTAAACAAATTTTAAACATTTATATAGTGACCTCTACCCAACTATAATAAATGATCCCGAGATACAAATTCATATTAATTTGGGCACGGTGTAGCCGATTCATCCCTTATCAATATAACTCGGTGGATTAACTCTTTAATCGATTCTACTTTTAGAACTCTCGGTCGATAAAATTACTCTAATATTTATCTTTAGCCCGGAACACATGCGACTACGATCACGAATACTTCCGTTGAGCTCAATCCAAATTTCGATGTAATAACATTTTACTACCCCACTTCGCCAACGTAACAAGGTTTGTATTACGGTGAAGCCGGCTCAACTCCCTTATGAAATTGGTACTTCATGGGTTCTACTATTTGGTAAGGCTATTTCTCAATTATTAATTTAGCGAGAGGTCATGTCAATTTATTATCTATCACGTTTTAAGTGAACTAAAGCGGTGAACTACGATAATTATAATTGACACGGTCGATGACTCGATTAAATAAAATGCATGTTTAGTTACGGCGATTTAGCGATGCATGCAAACATATAAATAAAATGCAAAGCATAAATATAAAGTCCTAGTATGGCTTTCCTAAAATAGTAAATCTAATAAACTATTACAAATTCGGAAACCAACTCTTTTGGTCCCTTGCACTTCGGTCTTCGCACGCATCTCGAGGTAACACCGTCTTCATGGAAACTTCGGGAAATTACAAAGTAATAAATAAAAATTACATAATTTTCTATTATACATTTGTAATAAAAATAAATCTATTAAATTACAAAAAGGTGATATGAGATCACAATAATTACAATCGAATCGATATTCCCATGCATTTCGGGTAATACCAATTAAAACTAAGGCCATACTAAGTAAAATTACATAATTCAAAAATTATATAAAATAAAAATATGACAATCATAAATAAAATGCAGCATTATAATATGTATGAACATGCTTAATGTTATGCTAAATCGCCTTATAAGAGCCAATATCGTATAATTTATTGGTTTTTATGGATTTGCGTGATTATAACTTGTTAAAATCACAATAATTACATAAATTCATATTTATGTACAAGTTAATTACCCTAACCATCTTAGGACTCAAAACTTAGTCTTCACTAACATTTTGACAATAATTAAACTTGATTTCTTAATATTGTTCATTATTGGACAAAAAATACAATATTATACTATAAACTTCAAATTAAATTGTAAAAATTCCACATAATTTCAAAATTTGAAATTTAAACTCATGAACATTCTGGAAAAATACCATGACACTCATAATGTTCAAAACTTAGGTTAAAAATTTCGAAAATTTTTCAAGAAAAACATCGTTGCGGTTTACCGGTTTTATCAATTATGACCATTAAAATATAAGCAAATTAATTTTTATCAACTTTTCACTTTTAGATCTGAAATGTGGGATAAAATGCAATATATGACATTTTTCTTTAGTCATGAAATATGTTTTAGCATTATATACTAAATTAAGTCACTATTTATTAAAATTTTACTCAAAAATTCATAAATCATGCAAAATGAGTTCAATCCGTCTAATATTTTTACACACACTGAGTAAAAATGCATGTGACAACATATTAAATTTCCATGACCATATTCGAAATATAACTCATATTAACTTAATAAACCCTTTAAATTCGATTTAAGCTTATAAAATCCATATTTCATGCAAAATAACTTAGTTTTTCATGAGATTTAACATGCCACTAGTAGATAATATATGTGAAAACATATCCAAAAACCACTAAAAAATTCGAAGTTTAGCTATTTTTCGTCCAAAAATGACATTTTTCTCATAAAAATCACATTTTAATGCCAATAATATATAAAATGAACAATAAAATCCATAAATCGTCCCATATGACCTAAAATCCATTTAGGACCAGAAACTTTTAACATGCAAAATTATTTCATGATTTATCTTCATAAATCCTAAATAACAAGTTTTATATGTTAACTAATTAACTCGGGAAAACAAAACCGATTTTGCATGCAACAACCGTGTGCTCTGATACCACTTGTAGGGATACATTAATCTCATATGTTTACATATTCAGGGGCCGTTTGGTTCAAAAGGTCGGAATGGATTGGATTGGAATGAGATACCAGGAGGGGATGAATTTAGAACCCCATACCTATTATTTATTGTTTGGTTCAATCTAAAATTATATGGAAGGGTATGCAGTTAGAAACCTGAGTAGAAAAGTGGGTATGAGATTCCAAGGGGTTGGGGTGAAATTAGAATCCATCAGGATTCTAACTCCATTCCAAAATGCCCCAACCAAACACTAGAATTAATGAAATTCATTCCATTCCATTCCAACACCCCCAACCAAACACCCTCTATGATGATTTAATTTAGTCATAAAATTAAAAATGGATCTTATGCATGCAAAACTATTACAAAGTATAAGAAGAAAAATCAATTCTTACATTGATGATTTCGGATAAATGGGCACTAGTAAGTTTACCTTCTTACTAGATCTTGAGCTTTCCAAAATGAAAGAATATGATTCAAGTTTAGAATCTCTCCTAAAGAATTATACCCAAGGAATACCCTTAATATTTTAATTAATATTAGACTAGTATTAATTAAACCAAGCTTAAAAATAACACAAAATGGAGATTTTGTTCTCTTGTATTTCGGTCAAGAGAGGAGTATTGTGTGAGGTTTTATTTCTCTAAGGTTTTTTCACAAAAGGTAGAGAAGAGAGAATTTTTCTTACACTAGAAAAATAGTAAAGTAGTGAATGAATAATAGAGGAATCCATTGGGTTCCTCTTAGTGGAAAAACCGGTGGAGGTGGGCTAAAGGGGAGCCAATGCATGGTCTTGTTCTTCTCAAGATGAGACTAGACATGCAAGGCTAGATATTAGGCTTAATCATTATGTTTCCATTTAAAAATAAAACACAATATTAACCCTAAACCCCTCCATAATTTCGGTACACTAGGATAAAATGGGTAGTCCATTTTATTTTGTCATTTGTCAATTTTGTCACATGTTACATGTTACATGACATGTCACAATGTAATGTATTTTTAACATATTAAAAATCAACATATTAATAAAAATATGTCACATACAAAATTAACTAGTAATTCTTAATTACTTGTACCAAGATGGTTTATCAAATTATAAATTTACAACAACTTGAATTTATAATAAATTATTCAATCCGTTTCAATTGTTTCGTAAACAATAATTTAATCTAAGTAATAAAACAATTCGATTACTTAGACCGTATCTCATTTAATCGAATTACAATGAGTCACGTTTATTTTACTCACAAAATCATCCGTCAATTTTAAGCAATTTAATTAACTCGTATCGACATACGATTAATTAAAGGATCAATTAAGAGTATTACCCTATAGGTATGACCGCAGGGTATCAACTGATCACCACCGTCGCACAACAGTAATGTCAAACTCTAGTCAGCCAATCATTACCGATATGTGTGGACCAGTTGACTGTAAAATATTACTTTCCCTCTTGTATTCTTAGACATGAGATTTAAATATGTGATCATCGTGATCGACAATTGTGATCGCATTATTGTCGGGGACACTTACTCCAACAATGCTTACGTCTTACCAGGCCATGACATTATTGGTTGCTTGCAGGTTTACAAATCATCAAGACATAGGTTATGCCAGTGGCACATACAACAGAATGCGATCTCGCACTTTAGCTCGTTAAAACATGATCGAGCATTTCAGAATGCATTCAACAAATGTTTTAACGGCTGCTATAGTGCGATCGAATTTGAAACAACTTGGAGGAAAATGATATCAGATTATGACCTTCAAAATAATGAGTGGTTTAAAATATTGTATGGATTAAAAGAGAAATGGTCAACCGCATCAAACAAAGAGTACTTCTCTGCAGGTATATTATCTTCCCAGAGGAGCGAGAGTACCAATCATGCTATGGGTTTTCAGGCGACTAAGACAACTTCGCTGACTGAATTCTATCATATTTACGAAGGCACAGTTAAGCGGTGGAGAGATGAAGAGGAGCGTAAAGAATTCAATTGTATTAGGTCGACTCCTACTTTCGTGTATCCTCTAGTCGACTTATTACAACATGCCTCTCTAGTGTACACAATTGAGTTGTTTCGCTTATTTGAGAAAGAGTTTGTTGTGGCTATGGGTACAATGGCCGTAATACTTTCAACTGAAAATGGAGTTCTACTATATGGTGTTGATCCACCTGGTGTTTCTGGAAGTACTCATCATGTGACATTTGATTGCGTAAACAATCTGGTTAAGTGCTCTTGTCAGAAATTTTAGGAAATGGGTATGCTTTGCTTCCACATTCTCCGCGTGTTCCATATGCACTCCGTAACTGAAATCCCTACCAGGTACATCTTAAGGAGGTGGACTAAATTTGCCAAAAGGGAAGTCTGGAGTCGTATTCTTCCTAATGATATGCGTAGAGCCATTGCCAACGGAGCTTTAAATTGGCGGCGATCTATGATGACAAAGCTGTATAATCTAATTGCTAAGTGCCAAAATGAGCCTGATGCAAGAGCAATTGTTGACAAGCTCTACTCCACAATTAATGATGAGGTTCAACAACTATTTAAGGATAAAATGAGCACTGAAGAAGCTCTGCGAGATCCTGCTCTAAATGTTACCGCCGTACTCGACCCCTTTAGATCGATTACCAAGGGAAGGAGTAAGCGTAAACCAAGCAAAATGGGCAAAAAGAAGCGGTCAAAAAGGGAAGTGACAATGTGGCTTCGAATGCGAGTTGTACACTCCGGTTCCACGACTTTTATAAGTCGGTGAACTTGCCGACCTTATTTTGGACATTTTATGTAATATTTTGGGTCTACAAATAAGTTGGAGAAGATGTCACCACATTATCATATAATGTGGTTACATCTTGTGCAAATGTCTGAACTATTGTGACCATCTAATATTCATGTGATCACATTTTTGTGAAAATCTCTGGACTATTCTGACCATCTAATATTCATGTGATCACATATGTGAAGTTGGTAACATTGTAATATAATGTGGTGACATCTTTCACAAATGTCAGTTCAAATAATCTGAAAATATGTACTTGGTGTTTATCAGTCCATTATGTGTACTTGGTGTTTATCAGTCCAATATAACTTGCATGAATCCTTGACAAATTCACAACTTGACAAATAGTCTCATATAAGTTCATAATGGACACATATTACACCTACATCATATTTTGTTTTATGTTGTGACATTTCAACTATTTGTAACCATATCATCGTTTATCCAATTTATTACATGAATGGCAACATTATATGCTCATGTGTCAACATTATAATTTAATAAAAAAAAATTAGTCTCACATATGTCCTTACTGGTGACATACTACACCAACATGATATTTTCATTTATGTCGTGTCATTTGTTAATTTTTGTAACCATATTATCCTTTATACAACTTACTTCAAAATAATCTCATTTAAGTTTCTAATGGTCACATATTACACCAACACCATATTTTGTTTTATGTTGTGTCATTTATTTTATTTGTAACCATATTATCATTTTATCTAACTTATTACATAAATGGCAACATTATATGCTTATGTGTCAACATTATCATTTCTCAAATTCAAAGTTGTCTCACATGAGTTGTTAATGGTCACATATTACACCAACATGATTTTTTGTTTTATGTTGTGTCATTTGAACAATTTGTAAGCATATTATCCTTGTGACAACTTACTACATAAATGGCAACATTATATGCCTCTTTGTGAACATTATCATCTCACAACTTCAAAATAGCCTCATATAAGTTGTTAGTGGTCACATATTAAACAAACATGAAATATCCATTCATGTACTCAATTTTTTAATATATGTAACCAAAGTAGTAGTTCATGACACTTTTTTTCCATCAAAGTTTTTTAGGTACTTGTTAGGCAACAGTTTGCACTTTTATGGCGACATATTTGACTTCAAACCAAATGTCATCACATTTAGACTCATTGTCACCACATAGACAAATACAATATCAATGGAATTTTGGCAACATTGCAAGTTTATATGGCAACATTATCTACATTGTCAGCTGAACAACAAGCAAACCATACTTAATATATTCACAAGTTAACAACCACCAACTAGTGTATGTTACAGACGTCTGCAATGACATGACAACAAAATGAAGCATCATTCATGTCAATAACAACATACTAAACATGTTCTAAAATATGAGAGCCTTGTTTTTTACTGATAACAACTACCTACAATCAAATGCCATCCACGACTAATAACATTGTTGGCGATATTAACAAAATGTTGTCATCACAAAATACCTTCACTTACGCCTTCCCACCACGTTTTCTCCCTCCTCGGTTGACCCCCCTCCTGTACGTTGCCGTCAGAACTTTCCCAGTCTCAACTATGGGCTGTTCCTCAGCGCCTCGTTAGCACCCTCAGGTAGGGGGTTTTCCACAGCTTCATCCCTTTCCTCCCTCTCTTGAAAACCTATGTCATTCAACCCTAGATCAAATGACGGGGGTTCCACAAGAGTCGCTGCCAAGGGATGGTCCACCATTTGTCCCATCTTATGAAAATCAGCAAGGAAGCTTTGATTGTTCTCCAAAGCTTGGGTCCATGAAAATTGAGAATGTTGTTGGGTCGGCTCCTTGCTATCTTCTGCCTCCTCGGATTGAAGCACCTCATCAGCAATGACATCGACGGAGAAGAAAGCTTCCAACTCCTTGATCATGTCATTATGGAGTCGTGAAACCAGCTCCGGGTTGCGTTTTGAGGTCATTCATTTAAGTTTACGCACCTGCAAACATGAAAATAGGAGAATTAGGAAAGAATCAGGAAAATAAATGGATACTTATTAACACACATTCAGCAAAGATACTTACATCTGGATACTTTTGCTGAAGTTCCTCATTATTCATCAGTCCAGCGGGGAGAGGGAGGGTTATGGTCCTTGGCGTATTCTCTTGTAACGTGTTGCGGTCCTCAACAGGCTGGCAGTACAAGACTTTAAGCTGATTATGTGATATGGGGTAGAACTCATTCTGCCATTCGCTTATACCAAAGTGGCCGCCATTCCTACTGTATGCAACCTTCTCCTCCTTCACCCTTTCCTTGATTTTGTCGTATGTTCAATGCTTCAGTAAGGGCAGTTCACGGGGTGCGGGATTCCCTCTCCAGCTCAAGCGGTGGAAGTAAACCAACTGTAAAAACAGTAGGCAGCCACGAACATGTGTGGTGTCATTCTTCTTGTATGATTTCACGGCCTCGCTCAACTTAAAGATAACATAGGAACACCAGTCTTGCTTCACTATGTCATCTATATTTTCCACCGCTCGGAGCAGCCTTAGATCAACACGTTTGTGCACCGTGGGCGCTAAGAAGGACCCCATCGAGAACAACACAAATAACTTCTTAAACATACTGCCACCATCTACCAACCCCATCATTTTCGTCTTCACCTTGTCTAGTGAAATCTCAAGAGCTGGAGCCACATTATATCTCGCCTTCCATGACATTACTAACCCTCGATCCGGGTTGTCCTTTGTCTTTGGAGATGTCAACTGGACAGCCCTCTCTGTACATGGAAGCATGAATACGTCGTACACATCATGCTTCGTGATGACAAAGTTTGTCTTCTCACTGAACATAAACATTTGGGAGACGTCATCATAACACTCCATCAACCAGTCCACCATTAGATGATAGAAAGCATTTGCTTTCAACTCCAAAAGGCCCCCAAACCCTATATCCTCTACGCTTTTTTTCTGAGCCGGTGTCAACATCTCAATCAGCTCATACAACGCTCTCGGGTTACCGTGACCTTCAACTTCCTTCTCCTTCGCTACCACCCTGTTCACATCAGCATTTTCCTCCTCGATTTGTTCTTCCACTGGCCTCTCCAAGCGGACAATCATATTCCCTTTCACTCTCGTTGAAGCCTCCCCAACTTCAAACCTTGGCTTCACACTTTGGAGTGGTTTTGGTTCGATATGTTTACCTATAAACATTGAACATACAGTTTCTTAATCGTCACATAAAAATGGCGACCTTTTCATCAACAACTAGGTTTGTGACCCGTGAAATTCACGGGTTTATCTGTTTTAATTTTGTTATTTTTATCTTTTTATTTATACTTGTCTAAGCAATTAGTTGATCCATTTTAAAAAATATAATACATAAAAGTTAGTCGGTTAGTGTCCTATTTCTTTGACAACTTTGGTTTATTTTCAAAACTATATATTGTACTTTAGTTGTTTATTTTATTAATATACTAATAACATGTGGTTTTAAAATAAATAATTACCTTTAGTAAGTCCAGTAATTCATGATAAATGCTTAAGATTACCTTTTAATTAGATTGTATGGATTATGTACTAAATTTTCTATGTGAAAGCTTGAATGTCCCTTTGTCATTTAGGCCAATAAAGTTAGTACGTGAATACGAAAGAGTGAATTAATCCATAATATTAAATTATTGATCCTTTTTTTTTGAGAATAATAAATCTCGAAATGTAAGGATTTAAGAAGATATAGAATTATAGGACTTTTTATCTTCTCAATATTTTAATTCTCATAAATCATATTTTCTAATAGTAGCATAATTATGAAGTTTAATAAATGATAATCTTAATATATCGTTTATATCAATTTATCAAAAATCCTAAATTTTAAAATTTTGCATAAAAGATAAAATGAGTTAAATTGTAGCCTACTACAAATCTCATTGCAATCTCATTTGTGTTATAAGACATACACACAAGATAATATGACATGTACGCATAAGTATTAGACAATAATTTACATTTAGCTATTATCAATATCAAAAGAGATTTTTTTGTCCAACTTGTTAATAAGATTGAGATCCTCGTAACTCCAATTTCATTCTATGAGAGCTATTTTTCAAAGAAAAAATGATGAATAAAAAAATAACACTTACCCAAATAAAACATATAGTTGAAAGTTTCTGAAATAATAAAAAAAAAATATGAACCTTAAAACAATTACTCATTCACATTCATGTTGTCAATCTTGTAGTTAGTTTATAACATAGTATTGAGTGTAATGGGAGAGTATTTGTTTAAGCAATTATAGTATTTCTCTTCTTCATATAGTCTTCTTTCTCCAGTTAACTACCCATACAAAAAAAAAATCCACTAAGTGATTAATAACAAATAAAATGGTGGAATTTGATTTATGTAATATTAACCTTATCGTTATTATATTAAGTTTTCTCTTACCACTCTTCTTCATATAGTCTTGTTTCTCCAATTAACTATCCATACAAAAAAAATCCACTGAGTGATTAATAACAAATAAAAGGTGGTATTTGATTTATGTAATATTAACTTTATCGTTATTAATTTAAGTTTTCTCTTAAATAAGGTAAGAAATAGGCATTGAATTATAAAGATATAGGTATATTTACCTTTGAATAGTTCAACTCCACAAATCTTGATAGTCTCTAAATGAAAACAAAATTACATATATATTAAGGTTAAAAATGTGAAGATTACTTCAAACCAATCGAACTTAAAAATAAATAAATAAATTATTAATTTTAAAACCTTAATACACTTACCTTGATGTTGATCACATACATACAATTCTTTTGGCAATAGGGGTAAAAAAAAATTGGCTTGAATTTTGGCTCACAAATGTTGCCTTCCATAAAACATTTATATAGCCAAATGAGGATGCATTTTATGACTTTTAGACTTTTTTTTATAATTATTATTATCAAAGTTAATATATACATAAATACGTAGAAAGGTTTCATGACTTTTGAGTATTCGTTTTCATTATTAGCATATTTATTATAGACATAAATATAGAGTAAATAGAAAGAAATGTAAAAGGTTTTTTCTTTCTTTCTTTCTTTTTTTTTTTTTAACAAAATTCACATTACATGAGAATTGTTTAGGGATTTATCTTATGAAACTAAAAGAGGTGGATATTTTGCCTTGCCTTTTATTTATAAATTATATTTATAGATTTATTTATTTATCAAATTTACCAAAATTGAGCAAGTTTATTTCAATAAGATTTAAGAGGGAGTTGCACATATAAACAGTTTAAAATTAGAGTGATGTAAATTTTTAATTTTTCGTTTAATCTATTCTAGTTTTAAAAATTAAAATATTAATGTTTAATGTTAAGTATGTTATTATTTGCTCTTAATATTTACAAATTATTTATTATTTTATAAATGGTGTAAAATTATAATTATGTGATATTTATTTGTTGCTTAAAATATTCTAACAATAAACGTAAAAATTTTAAATTTAGTATGAAATTATCTTTAAGGGTTGTTTAATTTATCTAAAAATTTAAAAAGCCAAAGTTAATGTTTGTTATTATGCTATTTGCATTTAATGGTTCAAATTTTTTTTCTTTTTAAATAAGAAACATGTTTTGTGACCCGCGAAACTCGCGGGTGTGGTCTATCAAACTAATTATACTTTCACTAAGTTACTCAGTAACAATAAGTTTTCCATCAACACCAGACCATTATGAGGAAAAATGAAAAGTTCATACGATTTGATTTTTAAAAATTGGTGCAAACATATATATCTACATCTTAAACACCCTCACACATCTTTTCTTCTTTCACCGTTCTTGAATAACAGAAAACAAAAAGATGAAACAAACAAAACATGCGCTTTAGATTCAACTAACTATGCGAAGATTGGAAGATTTGCTATTTCGATCAAAAGTTCTAAACTATTTAAGGATAGTGGCATAAAGATAGGCGTCATTCATCATTTATCCAGAAGATCGATTACAATGGGAGAGCAGGCAAAGTAGTACGTAATAGTGCTATCTTAACTCTTAAGACACAATATATACCATAATTATGTTCCCAAATGAGACATGAATACACCATGTTAAAAGAAATGGTTTTCTAACGTGTGTCCTTTGGGCACACTGTTGGAGCTTGTGTCCTCCACAAATTAGTGTGATAACATTTGTAAATCTCTTAAAGGTTCACAAGGGTATACTTCGTATATTTAATCAGTTGATTAACGTTTACCTAATAACGGTTGACTTGCTAGAAAGTTTGACGTTATTATCATACAGATGGCGGTGATCAACTGGTCCCTAAAGGTCACACCTATAGGACGTATTTGAGAAATGTGGTTATAGAAATATAATTACATTGATGCCCAAAATGACTAAAAAGTTAGTCAATGTGTTGATGAGATAATTATTTAATGAAAATTAAATAATATTAAGTTGAGACAATTAATCATCAATTAAGTAAATTAAATATAATAAGTTATATTTAATTAAATATATATAAGGTTAGTTTGGACGAATTAATCTGTTAATTCGTAATTAAATATAATCAGTTGTATTTAATATCAACAAGTTGAATGTGTCATAGTGGTAATAGTGAGGGTACACAAGCCAAGAGGTCATGGGTTCGATCCTCACTAGATGATAATTTAACACACTTTATATATTTTTGGAAAGACCAAAAATAAGGAAATTTTATTCCTTATTTCGGTCAACATTGGCCGAATATTAGGAGAGTAATATCTTTCTTAATTAATTTGGTTATTCGGTCTATATAAGAGAAAGGTAGAGAATTATTTCTAACCTAATGCTTTTTCTTGACCGAGCCTCCTCTTTCTCATCACAAAACACAAAGACAATAAAATTTTACAGAAAATTTTAGATTGATTTCTAGCATAATCAAAGGGTATATCTCAGATCGTCTTGGGTGCAACTAATAGGCGAATATCAATTTTGATATTGTTCTTAGGCCATATTTGCTAGGACCAAAGGTTATTTCTGAATCCTTTACTTTTGTTTATGTATTTTATTTTATGACCATTGATCATCTGTTTTAAATCGTTATAATCCTTCTAGTTTAAGGGAAGTATACAGACTTATTTCCCACACACACATTAAGAGTATAAATAAAGAAAGAAACAAAGGAATATAACAAGAGAATTGTAAATATCAATTCATTTTTTCCATATTTAGTAAAATATTCCTCTCATCCTTTCTTTATTTAGGATCTTACACGTTAGAAAAACCCTTTTTTTTCTCAAAAATTGCAATAGCTTAGGAAGAATGAATGTGAGTGAAATCCTAAATTGAAGTTACCATAAGATAAAATTATATAGAAGTTGAAATTGTCTGTTTCTAAAGAGTAATCGAGTTTTCTTATTCCATATACATGAAGGACAAAAATTCACTTGAAATAAGCATAAATTAAAAAATTAAATATATAAAAGTAAAAATAGTAATATCTAAACTGAAATATGATGACTTTATTGACTTAAGACATTAAAATAGTGGGAGAACAAGTAGAAGAGGATTGTATGAGGTCACAACTCACAAGCTTGTGACCGTCACAAGTAAGACTAACTAAAAATAGATTCAATCTGCTACACTTCTCAAAAGTACTTCAAGTACTTCATGGTTTGTTATGTTTCTCTCATGTCCCGTCTCGTTAATTATTTGATTCACATTTGGTTTGTTCATAGTAGAAACAATATAAGAGTAGAATACGTCCTGCAATAGCAATATTAGCCTTTTAGGATCCTTACTAAAAAGAAAATCAAGCAAGGTGCATGCATGTAAAAGGATAAAATATGGTGGAGAAATGAAATTAACCTCCAATTTGTTGACTTTTAAAAGCTCGAGTTCAAATTGACCATAAACATCCTCCTATTCTCCAATCTCAATTGCTTATATGCAAACATGAAAACAAAAACATAGCTCATCAAATGTGTGAAAATAAATACCACTCTCTTCATCCGATCATTTGTTTATCTATTCCATTTTTGTTTGTCTCAGTCAATTGTTTACCTTTCTATTTTGGAAATCGCTTTGATGAGCAATTTGATCCTCTACACTCAATTTAGTCCAATTAGCCCTTTTCTTTTTCTTTGGTCTTTGTGTCAAAATCAAAGGTAAACAAATGACCGGAACGGAGAAAGTAACTATTTGACAAAATTGTACGAGTAAAATAATTGCAAGGTCTAAGATGTACCTCGTTCCACGTCTAACCAAGTCTGCAATAAAGCCAAATGAACACCCATAAACAAATTAAAAATATAGTAACAAATTAATAACTCCACCATATAACATTTTCACAGGTATAATGAATGACTAATAGTACACAATTAGGGTAAATATGCAATTGGAATAACATTCCATGAGAAGATGGTTTAGTGACCTTAATCATAATTATGATTAATATTTAAACATTGTTTATGCTTAACCAACAACAATTATGAAGCAAAATAAAATAGAAATTTTGAGTAAAAAAACAAAGCTAAAATTGCCTTCCACCAGAATTTCCAAACTTGGTTCCACTAAAAGTCAATCTCAGCCCTACAATTAGTGAAACCAATAACCCATTGTGCTCAATTACCCCTTCAAGTGTATAATGAATCACAATCACGTAAATAACTACAGTTCATCACCATTATTAAACAATTAACGAACGTAATCGAAAGAATTATCTTGTATAATTAGACTTCAGACCACATAAAGTTTTGGCAATTTTAAAACTAATATGACTAATTTAGAGCTAAGAATGTCTAATAATAAAGAATAAAGAAAGATTCATACTTTTGAACAAAATTATGCGCCAATCATTTTCATCCTGTAGGTGCGTATTTCATCATGTAGAATTAGACGACTTGCCCCATGTTGAGTGTTGAGATGACTGTCAGAAACAATTAAGCAAAAAATCAGAGCTATCCAACAATACCCACATAAACCTTACATGAGCCTAGTTTACTAAACTCAAGATCTGAAATTGCAGCCGCTGGAAAAACAATAAATTGAAAAAATCAGAAATCACAAAAAAAAAAAAAAATGTTTCGTAAGAAGATTATCGTTGTTGGTACATACAATCAATCAAACAATAATTATTCAATGATGCATGAACATGAGATGAATCAAATCAAATGAATAGAGGCATACCTGTTTGTTAACCTTGACAATAAAATAATATCAGAACATGAGACCGATTTTGTCAAATTATTATAGACACTGATTGCTGATTTTAGGAGAAGAGTGATGTTAAGAGCAAAAACCGTCGATTATATTGATTATTGGAAGATAAATTGTACTGAGAGTAATGATGTGACACGATTGAATGCTAATTAATGGTGGTGGCGTTTTTTAAAGGTGAAGATGATAAGTATTCGATTAATGGTAGTGACGGTTTTTTCTGTAAAATTAAAGCGAGTCTTCAATTGGGAAAATTGAGTATTCAATAAGGGGAAACCAAAAGGTTGTTACTTGATAGAGACTTTGGACGCTGACATGTGGCAATATAACACTATTCAAATTACCATTTTTTATAGTATTGTATATATTTTATAGTTTAGAGTGACACGCGGATTAAGATGTGGCATTGCAAATGTATTCGTGGCTTTTCTTTATCCTACGTGGCATTGTCTGCGTGGCCTTTTGAGGCTAGCCTTTTAATAAGATTTTATAGATAATAACGTGGCTTTCTATAATTGGTGACGTGGAATTTTGGTTATGCAAGGTGGCATTTAGTAATGCGAGGTGGCATTGTCTACGTGGCTTTTAATTTAATAATATTTATAGATGGGTACTATACATATTAAAATATTACAATCTTTGAAATTGTCGAGTAATTTCAACTATTTGTAACCACATTACAATCTGTTTTCAATAGTGGAGGAATGGTAACATATACTCCCTCCAATTCCATATTTTCCTCCCTTTGTTAGTGGGCACGGATATTAAGGAGAGACATAAAATACGAATAAAAGAGTTGGGTGGGGTTTGGTGATAGGAGAGAGGGATGAATAATTAGGAGTTAAATAAAGAATTGTGGGGCCAAAACATTAAGGAAATTAATAAAATATGAGTAAAAGGGTTGGGTGGGTTTGGCGATAGGAGAGAGGGATGAATAAAATAATAATAAAACTTTTGAAAATAAGAAAGGGAAGAAAATCTAAATAATCCGTTTTAGGAAATAAGGAAGAAAATATAGAATATGAGGGAGTATATGAAACATGGTAAACAAGTTCTCCAAAACTGAATCTTTGCTATATGTACTACCATTTCCATAATTTGTCACCACATTAGCAATATCAATTCAACTATGGAGGAATGGTAACATATTGTACCAAAAAATAAACATTCAAGCACTTTATTATATGTCCTACTATTTCCATAATTTGTCACCAAATTAGCAATATCAATTCAATTATGGACGAATGGTAACATATTGTACCAAAAATAAACATTCAAGCACTTTGTTATATGTCCTACTATTTCCATAATTTCTCACCAAATTAGCAATATCAATTCAGTTACGGAGGAATGGTAACATATTGTACCAAAAAATAAACATTCAAGCACTTTGTTATATGTACTACTATTTCCATAATTTGTCACCAAATTAGCAAAATCAATTCAATTATGGAGGAATGGTAACATATTGTACCAAAAAATAAACATTCAAGCACTTTGTTATATGTACTACTATTTCCATAATTTGTCACCAAATTAGCAAAATCAATTCAATTATGGACGAATGGTAACATATTGTACCAAAATAAAAACATTCAAGCACTTTGCTATATGTACTACCATTTTCATAATTTGTCACCACATTAGCAATATCAATTCAACTATGGAGGAATGGTAACATATTGTACCAAAAAATAAACATTCAAGCACATTTGTTATATGTAGTAGCATTTCCATAATTTGTCACCAAATTAGCAAAATCAATTCAATTATGGACGAATGGTAACATATTGTACCAAAAAATAAACATTCAAGTACTTTTTTATATGTACTCCTATTTCCATAATTTGTCACCATATTATCAATATCAATTCAATTATGGAGCATGGTAACATATTGTACCAAAAAATAAACATTCTGGCACTTTGTTATATGTAGTAGCATTTCCATAATTTGTCGCCACATTAGCAATATCAATTCAACTATAGAGGAATGGTAACATATTGTACCAAAAAATAAACATTCAAGCACTTTTGTTATATGTAGTAGCATTTCCATAATTTGTCACCAAATTAGCAAAATCAATTCAATTATGGACGAATGGTAACATATTGTACCAAAAAATAAACATTCAAGCAGTTTTTTATATGTAGTAGCATTTCCATAATTTGTCACCATATTAGCAATATCAATTCAATTATGGAGGCATGGTAACATATTGTACCAAAAATAAACATTCTAGCACTTTGTTATATGTAGTAGCATTTCCATAATTTGTCACCACATTAGCAATATCAATTCAACTATGGAGGAATGGTAACATATTGTACCAAAAAATAAACATTCAAGCACTTTTGTTATACTTCCTCCATTCAACTCCACTCTACCATATTAGTTTTTGTACACTATTCACAAATAAACCTTCACTTGTAATTTTCTCTCAATATATAAGTGAAAATATATTCAAGCAGGATCTTGTTTGATTCATCTTTACGAGTACATTAAGAATATCTAATTTTTATAATTTTTGCAAATACTTAGCTAACGATATTTACCGCGTAAAACACGCGTTGGCAAAAGTGAAAAAGCAAAGTGGTAGAGTGGAGTTGAATGGAGGAAGTATGTAGTAGCATTTCCATAATTTGTCACCAAATTAGCAAAATCAATTCAATTATGGACGAATGGTAACATATTGTACCAAAAAATAAACATTCAAGCACTTATGTAGTTAGACTTCACCCATTTGTAACCATGTTACAAATTCAATTCAATAATGGAATAATGGTTACATATTTCACCCAAAAGTAAATATCTTAAACACTTATTAGATAGATTGTATCTAAGATATATGTAGTACGATTTCTATTAGTTGTTTACCAAATTATCATATATCGGAGAATCTATTAAACTGGTAACATAATAAGGACCTCTGATAACATATTCGCCATTGTAAATATATTCTACACATTATTTCTTTTGAACAAATGAGGGGAATGGCATTATATACGTTGTTAATGGACACATTTTACAATCACATCAAATTTTCATTATTGTATTAACATATCAACACTTTGTAACCAAATCACATATAGAGTTAAATCAAAAGGTTTATATTCAAAGAAAAGACATTATACATGGTCTTAATGGATACATATTACACCAAAAACGTTTTCTCAATATGTATTATTATTTCAACAAATTGTAACCATCTTACAATATCCATTTAATAATGGAGAAATGGTAACATATTGGACCACAAAGAAAACATTTCAAGCACATATTACATGACCTAAATCTTTGTTATATGTAGTACAAATTCCATTATTTGTCACCACATTATCAATTATCTCACAATCATGTTAATTGGTAAAATAATTAAGATCTTAGTAAACATTATTGCCCTTCATTTAATTAAGATCTCAGTTATATATGTTATTAGTGGCCACATATTACACCAACAACAATTTTGCAATTATGTTGTCAGATTTCACCAATTTGTATCTATGTTACAAACTCGATTCCATAATGAAAACTTGGTAACATATTTTACCCAAATGTAAACATATCAAGGATATCTAATAACATAATAAGGATATCTGGTAACATCCGTTCTACACAGTACTTTTTAACAAATGTGGAATGGCATAATATATGTTGTTAATGGTAAAATGTTACACCAACATCAAATTTCCATTTTTGAATTAACATATCATTCAAAGAATAGGTCACATCATCATCAAAGATGTATACAGGAATGGAAGTCATGCATTTTATCATGATTTCAGTAATGGACGGATGATAACGAAAAACAGGTAAACATCTGAACCATATATTACATAGATCGAACATCAGATATATGTACTAGCATTTCCATTGTTTGTCACCAAATTATCATCTCTCAAACTACTTCATTTAACTGCTAACATAATAAAAAACCCTCAAAACATATTACACATTGAAGAGATGCTATAAATTTAAAAAAGGTTGCATGGTCACATAATCCAACAAAAACTAAACAACTAAAGGACATAATACAGAAAAATTTATCTCACAAATTTGTAGTACCATTTCATTTACTTGTGTTTTTAAACAATGCATCACATTATCAAATAAATTGGCCATATACGTGGAATTAAAGCAATTTAATTATCAACTTCATAATGGTTAAAAAGTTAAAAAGGGTTGACATTTTACCTTCCTTTCCCTTTGCCTTTTTCTGCACCACTTTTGGTGGTGGCTCCAATTCTTCACTTTTAAAATCTTCAATGTCGGATTCACCGACTTCCTCTTCAATGACCACACCCTTCCTCTTGCCGAGAACAGATTTCGGCCGCCCTCTTCTCCGCACACAGGGTTTTTGCTTGTTCTTCACAACAACATCTTCTACAAGACAAAACCAAAATTACCAAACATAAATAGAGAGATTGAAATATTCAATTAGATCAGAGTTTTGCTCCTAATTCATGTACAAATCGGTCCAAAAAATTACCAAATTAAAAAATATAACAAAAACAAAAAAATATGGAAACAAATATCCAAATTAATGGTAACAGTTCTCAATCATTTACCCATGTCAGGTTCTTCTTGAATAACAACCTTCCTCCTACCGGTGGCTCTTGACCTCACAGGAACATCTTCGACAGTGGTAGTTGATGCCTTTCTTGGAGGGGTTCTCGTTGCCATTTTTTTCTTCCCCATTTTTTTGGATTAATTAAATATGGTGCATGAAGAGTGAAGACGGAGAGAGAAATTATGGGAGAAATAAAAATGGTGAAGAATTGAAAGTGGGAGAAATGAAAATATGGAGGGAGAAACGAGGTAAAAAGATGGGAGGGAGAAACGAGGTGTGTTAAAAAGTTTTGAAAAATGAAAGATTTTTTTGGATTTTCACTATTCATGCATTAAATGCCCGCAAACCTACCGCCTATCCATTCCCCAGCCCATATTAGCAAATCAGTATCAAACCCACCCATCTTATAAATAAGAAGGATATATATGGTCTTAAGGAAGACTAATTGTTGACAAATAAAGAGTAGCCTTTGTTAAGGTAAGTGTTAAGCATTGTTTTAGCACACACTTTTCAGAAACCTAATGTCTCAACACTCAACATGTGACATATTTCTTTTTTGCAGATTTGTTTTCTAAAATAGGGTTGATAACCAAAGAAATTATTAAAATGGGTTGAGTTTCAAAATAATTACCCAAAATGGGTCCACGTCAGCCCGAAGCTAGTCTCATATTCAAATCGCTCTCCCCTAAGCGGCTACATTCGGGACGACATGAAAATAAAGTTGCTTTTAACAGCCAGTGACTTCATGCGTATTAGTAATATTTTATTAAAAAAATAGAAAAAGAAAAAAAAAACGAACTGATGCGAAAAGTGAAATTGAACCCAGATCACATCACACAATCACCATCCATTGCGCCTCTACTCCACTACCCAACAAAATAATTATGTTTAATATTTGCACTCAAATATATATATATATATATATATATATATATATATATATATATATATATATATATATATATATATATATATATATATATATATATATATATATATATAGAGAGAGAGAGAGAGAGAGAGAGAGAGAGAGAGAGAAGAGATCAACTAAATCCAACATATGTATTTGAGTCCATAAGTTCTATTAAGAGCCCTTGGATGGTGAAAATGGATGGACAAGATCAACCTCCAAAAAGTGTGTTTATGGACTAATATCACTCCTTCTCTCCTCCTTCACTAATCTTTCTAATTAATCACTAATTCACTATAACTTCTTTTCCTTTCATCCACTTCTCTCACATATCACACATTTCATCTCCTCTCTCAAACCCCAAAAAATAAAAACCCAAAAAATCCAAATAAATAAAAAAACCCCCAAAACCCAAATAAATAAATAAAACCCAAAAAATCCAAATAAATCAAAAAACCCAAAAAATCCAAATAAATAAAAAAACCCAAATAAATCATTCATTCCTCTCTTCCTCATTCACCACCACCCACCACTATCCCACCCGACACCACCCAACGCCCACCACCACCGTCGGTAAATTCTATAAACTCGTTTTTTTTTTCCAGATTTTGTGTCTCGGTTTTTTTCGTCACTTTTTTTTTTTTTTTTTAGATATACTTTATTTCATCTAAGATCTACTAAAATATTTTTCATAAAATTTGTTGTTAAAATTTTTATATAAAAATGATATAAATTGACTAAAGTTATACAAATAAGGACCAAAGTTATACAAAAATTGACTAAAGTTATACAAATATGGACTAAAGTTATACAAATAAGGACTAAAGTTATACAAAAATTGACTAAAGTTATACAAATTTGGACTAAAGTTATACAAATATGGACTAAAGTTATACAAATAAGGACTAAAGTTATACAAAAATTGACTAAAGTTATACAAAAATGGCCTAAAGTTATACAAGGACTAAAGTTATACAAATAAGGACTAAAGTTATACAAAAATGGACTAAAATTATACAAAAATGGACTAAAGTTATACATATAAGGACTAAAGTTATACATATTTAGTATAACTTTAGTCAATTTTTGTATAACTTTAGTCCAGTTTTGTATAACTTTACTCCATATTTGTATAACTTTACTCCATATTTGTATAACTTTAGTCCATAGTAGTATAACTTCTGTCATTTTTTGTATAACTTTAGTCCAAATTTGAATAACTTTAGTCAAAAATTGTATAACTTTAGTCCATAATAGTATAACTTTAGTCTAAATTTGTGTAACTTTAGTCAAAAATTGTATAACTTTAGTGCATAATAGTATAACTTCAGTCATTTTTTGTAGAACTTTAGTTCAAATTTGTATAACTTTAACCCATTTTTGTATAACTTTAGCCCATTTTTGTATAACTTTAGTTCAAATTTGTATAACTTTACTCCATATTTGTATAACTTTAGTCCATAATAGAATAACTTCAGTCATTTTTTGTATAACTTTAGTCCAAATTTGTATAACTCTAGTCAAAAATTGTATAACTTTAGTCCACAATAGTATAACTTTAGTCCATTTTTGTATAACTATAGTCCATTTGTGTATAACTCTAGTCCTTATTTGTATAACTTTAGTCCATTTTTGTATAACTTTAGTCCATTTTTGTATAACTTTAGTCCTTCATATGTATAACTTTAGTCCATATTTGTATAACTTTAATCCAAAATTGTGTAACTTTACTACAAAATCGCATAACTTTAGTCCAAAATCGTATAACTTTGGTCCAATATATAACAATAACAAAAAAAAAACCTATAATAACAAAAACCAAAAAAACCCATAATAACAAAAAAATATCAAACTTCAATAAAAGAAAAAACCAAAATCCAAACCAACAATACTAGAAAAACAAAAATCCTTATCTAAAACAAACCATAATATGTAAACACTGAAAAAAGGCCAAAAAAAAAATAATGAAAAAAAAAACGAAAGACATCCCACAAACCAAATTCTCAAAAAAAAATATTAGTGTAACCAAACTCTCAAAAACCAATATGTATAACTTTAGGCATAAAAATTGTAACTTTAATGTTTCAAGGGTAAAACTTTAGTCGTAAATAGTGTAACTTTAATGTTTCAAGGGTATAACTTTAGTCATAAAATGTATAACTTTAGTCGTAAATAGTATAACTTTAATGTTTTAAGTGTATAACTTTAGTCGTAAATAGTATAAATTTTATAAAAACCAAATAAATATGAAAAATCGTAATTAATCAACAAATAATAAATCTGAAAAAATTAAATAACAACCACGACTTTAGTCGTAAATAGTATAACTTTAATATGCCAAGGGTATAACTTTAGTCGTAAATAGTATAACTTTAGAGGTTAATAGTATAATTTTATTTTAATTATTGTATAACTTTAGCACAAAAAAAAATTGAAAAATAAAAAATAACCAAATAACCAAATACCAAATTCCAAATTCCAAATACCAATAATAAAAACCAAATAACAATAATAACAATAACAAAACAAAAAACCAAATAACAATCACAAAACAAAAAACCAAATAATAACAATCAAAATTAATTTCCTATATAGATCTAAAAATTAAAAAGAAGAAAAACCGTAAAACTAACCAAAACTAGATCTACCATAAAAAACCAAATAACAATGACAAAAACTAAATAACAATAATAAAAAAACCAAATAACAATAACAATAACAATAACAAAAAACCAAATAACAATATTAAAACCAAATAACCAAATACCAAATAACAATAATAAAAAACAATAAACAAAACAAAAACAATAAAAACTCAAATAAACACACTGATTGAACCCAACAAACAGAGAAAAAAACCAAAAAAGAGAGACGAAAAAGGGAGCGGGTGGTGCCGAGAGGGAGGTGCGGGTGGTGACGGCTGATGAGGAGAGGCGGAGGGAGACGAAAAAGGGAGCTGGCGGTGGTTCGCAGTGGAGAGGATCTGGCGGTTGTCGGCTGAAAAAAAGAAAAAAGGAGAGGAAGGAGAAGAGGCGGGCGAGGGCTGTTGTCGGCTGAAATGGTGGAGGTCGAAATGGTGGCGGTTCTAGAGGTGTTGACGTCGTATGGTGGGTGTGGTGTCGGTTGGTGGTGTGGCGTGTTGGGTGTGGTGTCGGGATGAGGAAGGAGGGTGTCGGTGTGTGGCGAGGAGGAGGGAGGAAAGGACAAGATGGTGGTGGGGTCTGGTCGGTGTGTCGGCTGGGGTGGCAGTGATAGGGTGGTGGTGGTGGTGGGGTGGTGGTGGGTCGGGTGTGGTGGAGTGATTTTTTTGGTTTTTTTTTGTTTTATTTTAGTTTGGTTTTTTTTTATCAGTTTGGTTTTTTTTTTTTGTTTAGAGAGGGTGGGAAGAAAATGAGAGAGAAAGAGTGAATGTGAGAAATGAGAGAGGATGAGTGAATGAGGAAATGAGTTGAGAGATTAGAATGGTGGAAGAGTTGTACAAAATTAGGTGGAGTTGTACAGAATTAGGGAGAGAGATTAGGGAGGTTCATTTGTGACCCTTGAATGAGATGTAATCTCATCCCTCCATCCCTTCCATCCTAAGGTCCTTATAAGGACTTAGGGACTCATAAGATGTAAGGGCCTTATGAGAACCCTTCTATATATATATATATATAGAGAGAGAGAGAGAGAGAGAGAGAGAGAGAGAGAGAGAGAGAGAGAGAGAGAGAGAGAGAGGGGTTCTTCTAAGGTCCTTACATCCATTGAGTCCCTAAGTCCTTATAAGGGCCTTTGGATGGAAGGGATGGAGGGATGAGATTACATCTCATTGAAGGGTCACAATTCTCCCTCCCTAATCTTTTCCCTAATTGTGTATAACTCTACCTAATTTTGTACAACTCTTCCAACATTCTAATCTCCCAACTCACTTCCTCATTCACTCATCCTCTCTCATTTCTCACATTCACTCTTTCTCTCTCATTTTCTTCCACCCTCTCTAAAAAAAAAAAAAACCCAAACTGAAAAAAAAAAAACAAACTGAAAAAAAAAACCAAACTGAAAAAAAAAAACCACCCTCCTCGTCTCAGATCTACCCTTCGACCTCCACCATTTCAGCCGCCCCTCTACCCTTCGACCTCCACCCGCCGCCCCTCTACCCTTCGACCTCCACCCGCCGTCCTTCCCTCCTCCCTCCACCGCAACAACTCCACGACAACAACACCAACACAACCACCCTCACCTCCTCACTCGCCCCCTTTTTTTCAGCCGACAACAACAACAACCACCGCCGCCAGATCCCTCACTGCCCTGCTTTCCCTTTTCGTCTCCCTCCGTCTCCCTCCGCGTCTCCTCATCACCTCCCTTTTTCGTCTCCCTCCGCCTCTCCTCAGCACCTCCTTTTTTTTCTTTTTTTTTTCTCTGTTTGTTGTGTTTTCAATAGTCCCTGCTGCCGCCTCACCCACGCCACTCTCCCTCCCTCTGCCGCCTGCCGTTCTCCCCTTTTCCTCTTCCTTTCTCCTTTTTTTCAGTCGATATGTTTGTTGTGTTTTCTCTGTTTGTTTTGTTTTCTCTGTTTGTTGTGTTTTGGTTTTACGATTTTGTTTTTTGTTTTTTTTTGGGTTTTTTTTTGTTTTTTTTTTGTTTTTTTTTTTTTGATTTTTATTGTCCATTTTTTTTTATTTTTCAGATTTACTTTGGTTTATTTTTGTTTTTTTGTATGGGTTTTTGATTTACTTTGGACGTTTTTGTTTTTTGTATGGGTTTTTGATTTACTTTGGTTTATTTTTTTTTGCTTTATTTTTTTATATTTGTTGGTTGTTGATGATAAAAGTTATACAATTTACGACTAAAGTTATACCCTTTAAACATTAAAGTTATACATTTTATGACTAAAATTATACATTTTATGACTAAAGTTATACCCTTGAAACATTAAAGTTACAATTTTTATGACTAAAGTTATACATATTTTGTTATTGTTATTTGGTTTTTTTATTTTTGTTGGTTATTGATGGGTTGTTTTTAATTTTTAATTTATTATTTGTATTGTTATTTCATTGTTAATTTTTTTTATTTGTATTGTTATTTCATTTATGGGTGAATTTTTCTTAATAGATAACATTTTGTATTTTTTTGGTCTAATTTGGTTTTGTTATTGTTACATATTTTTTTTGTTTTTTCATTGTTATTGTTACATAATTTTTTTGTTACTAAAGTTATACATTTTATGACTAAAGTTATACATTTTATGACTAAAGTTATACATTTTATGACTAAAGTTATACAAATTTGGACTACAATTATACAAAAAATGATTGAAGTTATACAAATAAGGACAAAAGTTATTCAAATAAGGACTAAAGTTATACAAAAATGGACTAAAGTTATACAAAAAGGATGAAGTTATACAAAAATAGACCAACGTTGTACAAAAAAGACTAAAGTTATACAAAGATTGGACTAAAGTCATACAACAATGGACTAAAGTTATACAAAAATGAACCAAAGTTATACAAAAATGAACCAAAGTTATACAAAAATGGACTAAAGTTATACAAAAAATTGGACTAAAGTTATACAAAAATGAACCAAAGTTATACAAAAATAGACCAAAGTTGTACAAAAAAAGACTAAAGTTATACAAAGATTGGACTAAAGTCATACAACAATGGACTAAAGTTATACAAAAATGAACCAAAGTTATACAAAAATGAACCAAAGTTATACAAAAATGGACTAAAGTTATACAAAAAATTGGACTAAAGTTATACAAAAATGAACCAAAGTTATACAAAAATGAACCAAAGTTATACAAAAATAGACCAGAGTTTTACAAAAATGCACCAAAGTTATAACTTTAGTCCAATTTTTGTATAACTTTAGTCCAATTCTTTTGTATAACTTTGGTTCATTTTTGTATAACTTTGGTTCATTTTTGTATAACTTTAGTCCAATTTTTTGTATAACTTTAGTCCGATTTTTGTATAACTTTAGTCTTTTTTTGTATAACTTTGGTCTATTTTTGTATAACTTTGGTTCATGTTTGTATAACTTTAGTCCATTTTTGTATAACTTTGGTTCATTTTTGTATAACTTTGGTCCATTTTTGTATAACTTTCGTCCTTATTTGTATAACTTTAGCCCATATTTGAATAACTTTAATCCATATTTGTATAACTGTTGTCCATTTCTGTATAACATTGGTTCATTTTTGTATAACTTTGGTTCATTTTTGTATAACTTTGGTTCATTTTTGTATAACTTTAGTCCTTATTTGTATATCTTTAGTCCTTATTTGTATAACTTTAATCCATATTTGTATAACTTTAGTCCATTTTTGTATAACTTTGGTTCATTTTTGTATAACTTTGGTTCATTTTTGTATAACTTTGATTCATTTTTGTATAACTTTAGTCCAATTTTTTGTATAACTTTAGTCCAATCTTTGTATAACTTTAGTCTTTTTTTGTATAACTTTGGTCTATTTTTGTATAACTTTGGTTCATTTTTGTATAACTTTAGTCCATTTTTGTCTTAGATGAAAAAAAAGTATCTCACAAAAAAAAAACGAGATTTAAAACACGAAATCTTAAAAAAAACGTATAACAAGAAGAGATTTAAGAAAATGAATAAAAAATGAGAACTAATAAAATAAAAGACAACTAAAATAAAATAAAAGACAAAAAAAATAATGAATGAAAAAAACAACTCAAAACATACAAATTAACACAAAAAAAAAAAAAAAAAAAAAAAAACCGAAAAAAAAAAAAAAAAAAAAAAAAACAGCGGCGGTGGGGTGGCGGCGGCGGCGGTGGTGGGTGGTTATTTGGTGTCGGGTGGGGTGGTGGTGGGTGGTGGTGAATGAGGAAGAGATGAATGAATGATTTATTTGAGTTTTTTGATTTATTTGGATTTTTTGGGTTTTTTATTTATTTGGATTTTTGGGTTTTTTTTATTTATTTGGTTTTTTTTTTAGAGTTTGAGAGAAGAGAGAAATGAAATGTGTAAGATGAAAGAGAAATGGATGAGTGAAAAACAAATATATAGTAAATTAGTGATTAATTAGAGTGTATTAGTGAAGGAGGAGAGAGATGGTGAGATTAGCTTATAAACACACTTTTTTGGGGTTGATCTCATCCCTCCATCACCCTCCATCCAATGGCTCATAATAGAACTTATGGACTTAATATATCTAAGGACCTTAGTTGATCTCTTCTCTCTCTCTCTCTCTCTCTCTCTCTCTATCTATCTATCTATCTATCTATCTATATATATATATATATATATATATATATATATATATATATATATATATATATATATATATATATATATATATATATATATATATAATAAGTGCATTTCATGTGTTTTATAAATCTTTAAGCGAGTTAATGAACATTATAACACACTTTCTGTAGTGGTTAAGATATTAGGCAGTTATTTTAGTAGACGTAGGATCAAGTCTCCATGCATAAGTTATTGTCTTCTTTTTGTCTTCTTTTTTCCCCAAAAATATTGTAGTCGCTCAATGGGTGAGCGACTTTATCCCAAGTCGCCTACCCGCATGGCGATTTGGGTCAAAACCTCCAAGCCTTAAAATCACTAATATTAACTTGTTACCCGGGATGTAGTCGTTTAGGGGGAGGGCGACTTGAATCTGAAGCTAGTTTCGGTGCTGGCGTGGACCCATTTTGAGTAATTACTTTGAAACCCAATCCATTTTGATAATTTCTTTGGTTTTCAACACAATTTTAGTAACAAATAAAATTCTTTTTTGCATGTGTTATTTTATACCATAGGAGGTGGGGGTAATAAAGAGACTTTCTAATAGGCAAATAGTGAGCAATTAAAGCTAATATTATTAATATGTTTTTAAGAGTGGATGAGAAAGAGTTATTATGCATGAAGAGGAAGAGTACACATGCGTTATTTTCTGAGATAAAAATCTGTTAATTAATATGGTGCTTTTAGAGTTTTAGTTTACCAGGATTATATTTATAGATTATGACTTACTTTCTTCCGCCAAGAAAAAAAGGAAAAGGAAATGCTCACGTTGGTTTGTTCTTATGCCTTTAGACGATGCCAAGTCAACTTTTATGTATTCAACTACTACTCTTATGTCTAGCCTTTTAATCTATCTACTAGTTCTTTTACCCGTGAAATTCACGGGATGTTTCTATTTTACGATATGTTCAGCGATGTTAGGAAACTCCTTAAGAGATTTTTCACACGATGGTTATGTATTTATTCTTATTCATCCTAATATACGTATCCTCTTGACGGAAAGACACTCAAATGTGTTTTATTTACAGTAGGTATGTTTTTGGGCTTTACTTAGTACATATATGTGTAAATTGATTATTACCCTTGTCAGACGAGACCGGATCGATTTCTATCCGCATAATACTGTCCCAACCAAATCATCCAACAATCATAGCAATGATCATGTTAACCAACTTTCGCACACACATGCCATCCTCTCACCGAAAATTGAGATTTCTTTGCATTTAGAGTAACTATTGGCAAATGACAAAAAAATGAAAAAGTAAAGACTTTTTGAGTTGACGACTAACGTTATGCATGGCCCATCGATACCTATCAGTTTGGCCTCAAAGACTCAAAGTTATGTAAGTTTTAGATAGTTTTTCCGTCTTCCATATCCTCAACGAACTTAAGCAGTAGTCATATATAGCACCAAAAAAGGGCTTATCGGGTATAAGACTTCCTCCGTTTATCTCTCAGCTCGAGCATTACTTTATTCTAGAAAACACGGTATATATGTCTATCGTGTTACTAACCTACGAGGGTATAACTTTTACGTTCTAAAAGGTTTAATAGAGTCACCAAGTCGTGATGAGGCGTCATATTTCTAAGTCCACAAACTATCAGAATTAATATTCTGTTTTTCTGACGAAAATACAACAGAAAGCACCAAAATTTGGGGTAATTAATGATCAAGTTGATAGAATGTCTCTACCTGAACATTGAGTCATTGATGTAAGCAAAATGTACACACTAAGTATCTAAGTTTAATCATTAATTTTTAAAATAAAATAAGATGAAAAGTCATAGTTTTTTCCCTGTAGATGAATGTGGAACGGTTTTGACTTTACCTTAGAGGGTGGCTCTGTATCATGGAGTACTACCAAAGCCAAACAAATTCTCACAACACATAATTAGCTGTATCAATTGAATTTATTTAAGACTAAACAAATCTACAACTATACATTAATGATCGTTTCATATTTTGATGGCGGTATGTTGAACTTGGAAAGCTCTGCCTACTTCGTTGTCGAAGATTTAGTGACGTTAGGATCTAGCCCAATGACTTGTTATTTCATTTCCTTTTCGTGTTCATCTCGTGTTCTTTCGTTCTTCTCGTACCGCTTCGCATTTGTCCTTCCATTTGTACCTTACATAAGCACACATGAAAGATAGAAAAATAATTTATACAAACAGGAACAATTGTGCAAATGGAATTAATCTTTGAGACTATGAGTGATCAAAATACCTGACTGAAGAAGCTAATATTGAAAAATAATAGAACAAAACTCAAACAGGAGTACTAAAATTTCAATGAGATTGAAGGAACGAAAACTAAAGACTTAAAAATTGCACATTATAGAGTACAAGGTTTATGAATTAATATACCGGTATCCCCGAATAATGTTTTAGTAGCCGCTGGAGATAAGAAGTCGGTTAATAAAGAGAAGACGGACTTTAACGATTAAGAGTGTAACGTGTAGATGAAAGAATTGGCTCAATGAAAGATCAGACCCCTTGAAATATTTCCACTTCTATTTTTCATTATCGAATCCTGCCATCCTTGTTGTCTTATGTCGTGAGCAGCCACTCCAATCTCTGAAATTATTCCCCTACCCCTTTGTTTTTGTTGTTATTGCCGCCTTGCTCATTTTTCTGACGATCCATAAATAGTGAGAAAATCCGACAAAAATTTAAGGCTTAAGTCTGAGAGTGAATGTTTAAGATAGAGAGATAAGGGATGGTAATTAAAAAGAAATGAGTGTACCATTATAATTTTG
This sequence comes from Silene latifolia, assembly GCF_048544455.1. Taxonomy (NCBI): domain Eukaryota; kingdom Viridiplantae; phylum Streptophyta; class Magnoliopsida; order Caryophyllales; family Caryophyllaceae; genus Silene; species Silene latifolia. Next base: position 41,939,296 of record NC_133526.1, read on the forward strand.
AAGGATATAGACCTTTCGTTTTACTCCATATTAATTATCTCATCTAATTAGATTCAATGCAAATTCCGCAAGGATTTCAACATAGAAATGAATTTGGATGATCATGCATTGATGATATCCTTTTTTTGCTGGTAGAGATGAAGCGTTTTTTTGGAGTTTCATATTTATTTTACCCTATCCTGCGGAATCCAAGGACCAATGTAAATGGGTAACTTTCAATAGCTGTAAAGTGGCATATAGATAAGCAAAATATAGTGCCACGTGTCTTTTAAACAAATGCTCAAATAGCCTTTTTATATTATTGTATAGATTTATATATTAATCCTCTAATATCACCGCTGACATGACATGATATTAGAACACTATAGATGCCATGTCATGTTTATAGAACTTAACTAAAAACAAATGCCAGTTAGATTAAAGTTATATATAAGATGAGAATTCATTGGATATGCCTATGATTATCATATTCACAAAAAAATCATTTTTTAAATTCCATAACTGATAAATCATTGTTGTGAATATCATGTACAAAAGATCCCTTCCTTTTGTACTTTTAATGATTATGTAATTTACGCTAATATAATCTACAAAGAAAGGAAACAAAATATTAAAATACAAGCTTGTTTATGGGGCATTTCCAGCTGTTGAACCCGATGAACCCCCACTTCAACAAAAAATGTAATAGACTCCGGAGTTTACCCTTCCCACGAATGCGCGAATGCTAACCGTGGAGAGAAAAACCCTTAAAAAAGCCTCACTAAGCTCTTTTATCTGACTCTTCCAGAAGTATATTTTTTTAAATTGTTAATTTACGCTAATATGATAGACAAATAAAGGAAACAAAATATTAAAATACAAGCTAAATCATGAAGTATATTTTTTAAATTGTTATATCGATTAGTAAAATTACAAAGTATGAGTGACAGGGAAATATTATATGACGCAAAATTAAGGTCGTAAGACTTCTTTTCTGGCTACAATTACAAAGTATGATGTAGAGTACCAATCATCAATCCGTATTTTTTAAAAATTCAAAGGAAAAAAATATTAAAAATACAGCTATTGTGGTTGTGAGTAATTACTTGTATTAAATTAGACGATCTCACAATGTAATACAGTTCCATAATGTGAAAGGAGAGCTTATTTATTAGCATTATATGAATGACTTTTTATTTTCTTTTTCTTTTTTTTTTTTATAAAAATGGACAGTTATACAGTGTGAGACCCTCTTATTCTATAATTTGGATTGTATGAGACATTCTCAGTATATAAATAAAAGACGATTTATTTATTATAAAATTGAATGTTTTTTTTAAACAAAAATGAACAGTTTCATAGTTGAGATTATCTTACTCTATAAGTTTCGAATAATTATTTTACATGCTTCACTATTTTTTTCTGATGAACTTTTAATGGGTGCACGTAGGCAAGAGGATGGGCTCCGTGTAACACCCCCACACTCCAAGTGCCTTACCAGGACCACTCAGGTATAAGGATGCCACCATCGCGGTTACCCGAGGCAAGATATTCATAAGACAGTAACGAAACAACTTTAAAAGTAAATAAAGTTTAAAGTGATTACATAGCAATTCCAAACTGATAAAAAGAAATACAAGATTCTCAGACGGTCTACTCCTAAAACTATCAAAGCTATAAAACATCGTCTGACACAGCGGAAGACTTCTAACTGCCACGTGATGACTCATCCCAGCTATCCCATACGCGTCATATCATACCTGCTCAATAAATACTCACCACCCCCGAATGGATTACCACAATTTTTAAAACATTTAAACGGGGTCAGTACTAATCACACAACTCAATATATCAACAATAAGATAAACAGACAGCTTAACCGTCACACACACACACAATCACACCAATCCCAACAATCTCAATCACCGACTGTCCACTGGACCAGCCCTGCCAGTGGGGGACCGCAGCCATTCCCACCTAAGCCCCGCTCATCATACCGAGCGATAACCCTGCTCATTAATGTGCACATCCCCTTCCGTGGCGGGTTCCACGAAGGGCGAAACTAGGGCGTGAAGCCACTCCCGCAAGTGACTCCACTCAGCCGAGAACGCATCTCGAGAACCATAGACAAACAATCACAATCACAACCACAACCGTCACAATACAATTACTATATCAAACAATCAATCTCAACACATCAACAATCATCCCATTATGGGACTAATATTGAGTAGGAAATCCTACCTGGAAAGCACAACTATCAGACGGTCTCTCACAACCAGATCAAAAAGCTTCTTCTACGAAACCTCCTCCTATCATACAACATACAAATGCTACCAAATCACAAACTACTCAAAAACCCCCAAATCCCTAGATTAGGGTTTAACCAACTTAAAGGAAAGACAACAAAAAGGGTACATAGATCTTACCCTTGACGCAAAGATCTCAACGGTATAACAAACGATGAAAACCGACCTTCCAAACTCCGGGATTTGCTAACAATGCGATTAAGGTGATGAACGTACTTGCTTTCTCTCTTTGACAGTAAATTAGGTTTTGCAAAAGTGTTTAGCATGATGACGGAAAAGGTTATATATCTTAATCGCATAATTAACAAAACCCGAGAAAAACTCCCCGTAAACCGGCTACTCGATCGAGTATCTAAGGTACTCGATCGAGTACCCCCTTACTCGATCGAGTATCCTAGTTACTCGATCGAGTACCCAACAGGTCAGAAACTATTTTAAAACGCAACTTACCCTTACTCGACAGAGTAAGGCCTACTCGATAGAGTACCCAAAGACTCATAAATACGGAGTATTACAGTCTTCCCTCCTTAAAAAGAACTTCGTCCCCGAAGTTCAACCCATACTCAAAAACAAACATACTAACTCGATCAAGACACAACAACGTGACTAAGAACTCAAAACAAAACTCCAACCCAAACATGAACTCGTAACACCAACTCCACTAACTATTCCTACCTCCACAACATGGCTCACGATATCGTATCGACTCCATTATATCTCTCTCAACACTAACTCCATACACTACCAACTAGCTCCGTAATACATCATCCAGAGCCAATCCAATATCAAAATACCCCTAACATCAAACGGAATGTTACATTCTACCACCCTTAAAAGGAACTTCGTCCTCGAAGTTTACTTACACTCATAAACATCATCATGCCACTATCAAAACTCTCGAACTCCTAAACATCACACTACTACAAGCACGACCATGGCCTTTTAACAACATCAACCACAAAAAAAATCCCTCCTTTACGCTATGCTAATACTCTACTTCCAATTATTTTACAACATGCACAACCATGAAACTCACTTTTATCGCATCCTACTCCTCTTAAGACAAATGTTACGTCCTCGTAACTCACTAATACTAAATCCTTAGTTAAATCATCTCATCATCCTCATCACCACCACATGTCAAAGATAACCGCCTATAACCTCATTTCTATAACCGTTCCTATTTCCAAGGCTTTCTTACTTAAACAGTTCTCATACTTCAATTCACTCTGCACTCCATCTAACTAATACCACAAAACCCTTAGCATAACCAATACTCCAACTCTTCCACATTACTGCAACATGACATACCTCTCTATATAGACTATATAAAACTTCTATCGCCAAAAGCATAACTCACGATCCACACGTGTTACGTACACTCACACAAGATCCTCAAGTTCTTTTCTTTCCTCACTGCAAAACTCATACATGACTTAACAAGACACTAAATCCAAACACTCTTCCCTCACTGGCCCAACGAAAGATTAAAACCACCTGCAGCTTTCAGATCATTACCACACATGTTCTACGAATCACTTGCCATGACTATGTGCACCGATGTCTCATCTACAATAAGGTCAAATGTTCTGTACAACCTCTTACAACTGTGCCCTATCAACAGAAAATCACTATACCATCACAACAACAAAACATACACAACTTTCTCCCATATCATACTCTACCCTCACACCCAAGTTGAAACTGGTAAGAAACATCAACAAACAAAACAACAGTCTACATGTTCAACCAAAACTCACAAAGAACAACAGCAAATAAAACAACAATCTATGTATAACTGGTATGCACTTTCGAAAACTCATATCATAATCATCCCGCCTACTCCACCACAACCGGTGACGGCATCACAACACCGTCACCAACAACCGCACCGCAGTGCGAAATTACCCGCATCACAATACGAAGTACCGTGCCCGGATCACCACCCGAGGCACCACAACCGCACCGATAGACATCACAACTTACTCAAACCCATAAACACTGACTCAGCATAACTTCTCAGACAAGAAAAACTTACTCAAATCCACTTTATTAAATCACAACGCAACATATTATATGGATAAACAGATAAGCACCTCATGAACATCATCTCTACCATTTCACAGAATACGCATGTGTTATCAATACACATAAAATTATAACTAGCCATGCCAAATCAATCAAATTATTACCTTTTTAGCCTCATTCCATCAGATTGTCGTACCCTACATATATCACAAACATTCATATAACATCTTTATAACTATCACACCATACCGCTTCTCGTGAGGTCAGAACCTCACACAAACATTTATACACATCATAGACCCATAATCACATCCAACTAGTCAATCCTGATCACGTAAGTTACCACTCGATAAAGGTTACCTGTCGCCCGAGCTTAACTCATATGCCCCTCATAACATATTTTCCCATTCGCATAACCATCACCTCATGCCATACCATTAATATTCAACCACTAGCGCTCGCCTCATATAACCACATCTTATACTCCCTTACAACCATACATATCAATCCGGCCTTTGTAAAATCAACCTCTCTAGGACTGCTGTCTTTCTTATCTATCATCACCCTTAACCACTAGTGACAACACCACAATACCACCACTGCTCGTATATCAAACCTCTTACACTCATATCAAAACAACACGGTTTTTCTCCTATCTTTGGTTAACATCCCCAAATAAAGAACATCAAACCCATCAACAAAATTACCTCAACATTATTCCCAATACTATCTTAATTGTATCGTCATCTAACTTTCCACCAAAAATCTCATATCGTGTAAATACTCCACCAACTCTTACTCCCTTAATTCCTCGAAACTCATTATTAATCACGTTGTCCTGAAGCTCCCATATAACCATTAACTAACATCCTCATGATAATATCACACATTTCGATGATTCCTTACCTTTATATCACATAACTCCGGTGAAAATTTTCCTTAGCTTACTTTTTACTCTTCTTTTCTCTTCACATTCAACAATACCATTTAATAGCTCAACTCCTTATTACTTCTATCTAATTCTTTAGTGCTCCGGTTACCTTCTCATTCCGCCAAAGCTCAAATCCCATTATTTCATGTCGATATCATCTCACTCTTTCTTACCATGGATCTTCTCTTATTATGCTATCGCTCACACTTGTCACTAACCTATCCATAAAATCAACGTTCATTTGTTTAAACAACTCCATTTCATGCCGTTAAATGCCCAAAGAAATCACACGTAGTTTCACCTCTTAATAAACCAAATCTCCCAAACTCACTCACTGTCTACAAATCCACCTCGCAACATGTCTCCATAAAGTTCACTATATACCACTCTTCTCAACCCCTTTAAAACGAACTTTCACTACATATATTCTTGACCCACACGACTCCTAACCATCTCACTCCATAATTCTTTATACATCTCAAGTTGCCACTATCCAAACCTTCCTTTCAATCTTTTCATTCTCACGTTCCTTAGACCCACATCATCCCTTACCCACTTTCACTTACTTTTACATCACTCAATTTCGCGAATAAATCACTCACCACGTCTCACCAAAACTTGCACCATGCCTCAATCAGCTCATCAATATTCTTTTTCTTTTTCCACTTTTCAGCACAACCACATCTAGCTCATCTCCTCCCACCAAACTCATACTCACCATAAGGTGTCACTCACCACCCCATAAGATTGGGTAACTTACGTATCAAGACCAACTTACATGTAAAACAATGCATAAAGAAGTAAAATAACAACTTTGAATTAAACATAATATGCAACGAATGTCAAAAGATAAGCATATGACCCAAAACAGGGTCACTAGATCGAGTCCACCACTCGATCGAGTAAGGGACTTACTCGATCGAGTAGGTGAAGATCAGAAGCATGTAAAACAAGTCACCAGGGCTACTCGATCGAGTAACTAACGTACTCGATCGAGTTCCCCCTTACTCGATCGAGTACCAAGGCTACTCGATCGAGTACCCCAATTCTCAGCACTGACCAGTTTTCGTAAAACAGTCATAACTCACTCATTACTTGGTCGTTTTGGGCGTGTGACCTATCGTTAGAATCGTAAAAGGACAAGCTATCACCTCCAATTGGAATCACATCAAAATCATTTATGCATCTCAAGTTATAACAGTTTAAAGACAACCTCTTTATAATCGAAAAACACAACTACTTGATTTTACTTCCAAACAACTTAAACAACAACCAAGCAAACAAAACCAGTCCAAAACTCATAAAACCAGTATTCATAATCATATGTTACTATTTTCAAAAGCCAAGCAACAAAATTAATCATGCACATAGATTATTTAACTTGTCAATCACGATTTACCACATGCTTTTATTTTATAACTTTACGTACACAATAACATAATATACAACATAAAATCCCCTATTCACATGTTACAAACATTGCCATATTATTAAAATCCATTACCCACATAAACATGTTCCACACATGAATTTCATATTTTTATGCAATTACTTACTTAATCTCTTCCAACCAATTGTGGACAGCGGGCCGCCCACGGGGGCGCTTGGTGAGAACGAAACAAGCGTTCGCATTTTGTATGGAGTCGCCACCAATTTTTATGGGAAATTGGAACCGTTCGAATACCTCGTGTCATGTTAAGACACAAAGTAGTGACATGAACACTAAGCAATCGTTACCCTTAGCATTCTATGTCTAGAATGACTCTCGTGGATGCCAATGAACACGGGTGTTCACAAGTATCTGGAGTAAGGGGTGAGGGTACGTATTAGGAAGCTCTTTTGATCGAACACCTAATCCCGCCCGCCTCGATAGCGGCCTCTACTAATGATTAGGGAAGTTATATATACTTGATATATCGTCGGCTATAATGCATGCAATGCAACATCCAAGTTTTAATCCTAACATGTGAGAATTTAACTAGGCCGGTTGACACGTAGTTAGCATGCAATTGGGTCGAAGTAGGATTTAATACTCATTTACATGTGAAACATACAAGCAAAGAAAGGAATACAATAAAAGAAATACAATAATGAAAATTACATTAATTACATTGGGATAGGCAATTTATGTCGAAAATACCTTTAAAACGGATAATTTGAGAAAAAGAACAAAAGAAAGAATTAACGAACAAAACAGAAGGTGATAATATGGTTAATAGTTGATTAACACGTAAACTAATTAAACTACGTCAAGGCAGAAACGGAGTTCAGGGACAGAACTCAGCCAGGAACAGGCGCAGCAGAGCTGCGTCTTTTGGAATAGCGCGGCAGCGCTGCGTCTCCTTTGGCTCGATTCTGGCATGAAGCCGTATTTGCAAGCCGTTAATGTTAATTGGTGATTTTAATGATTAATTTAATTATTTACTCGGATGAAAGTGATTAATAGGTTATTTAACATATGAATGGGTCATGAAAGCAGTAAAATATGAATGAGACGGATGCAAACGGATTAATTACATGATGAAATAATGATAGAAGTGAAAAATATTAATGAGTCCTACGAATTAATTCAATTAACTACGTTAGATATAACGGATTAATGACGAATATGCGATGAACATGACAAAAGACAGATTAAAACTATATCAAAGACGAATTCCAGAAACCCAATACGAACAAATTGAATCTCTACAACCCGGAATTGAATTTTATGACGAAAACCCGCAAATATTGGATTATAAGGGATTTAAGTCGGATTTATGACAATTTAAACATGAGAATAACGGTGATTATAACATATGTGGAACTATTACGATATTACGACGAAGAATTAACAGACGAAGTAAGCAAAAGAAAGATTTTGAACACGAATTACAGAGGACAAACGAAGAAGAAAGGAAGCAGGAACTGCGGCAGCCTCAGGAAGAGGCGCAGCAGGAACTGCGCTCCTTCGAAGAGGCGCAGAAGTTGCTGCGTCCTTTCTCGACGGCTATCTACTGGAAATTCGCAAAAACAGGTTTTAAAGCATGGTTTTAGAAATCGGTTTCAACGGTATTTTCGACGTAAACCTTACAATTGATGATACGAAAAGTAAAATACAATAAATAAATAAGGATTATACACCCTCAGACTTACATGTTGACGAAACGAGAAGAACTAAGATATCGATTAGTGATGCTCGACGCGAATGCAAAGAGAATGCCCTCGTAAGAGGAAAACGATTGCCCTCGTAAGAGGAAAACGATTGATTAAATTAAGTTGATTAAGTGTAGTTGGTCAAATTGGTCGGTCATGCAACGGAGAGGCTGGTACCTGGAAAGATCCGAGCTTACGTGGTCGAAAGTTCAAGCACGTAGGCGCCAATAAGTAAGAACAAAGTCTAGAATGCAAAGGGAGAAGAGAAGGGCGGACACTCGCGTGAGAAATATGAGGAACAAAAGCTCCTATTTATACTAATCACGTGAAGGAATTAGGGTTTCGGAGACTCTTTGGAAGTGAATCTCGGAAAGATATGAAAAAGATACGAAGAAATACGCAGAAAAGGGTTTGGGAAGAGGCGCAGCAGCCACTGCGTCTCTTGGAAGAGGCGCAGCACCTGCTGCGTCTATTCCCAGGAGGTTTCCTCCTGCTGAAGAAAGATTTCCGCGTTTGAGTTATGGTAGGACGGAAATAATTCGAATATCTTAATATCTTATACGAATATTACGGGATATTATTTGCCAAAAGATAAAATTTGTGAAATATGGAATAGAAATATCCTAACATTCCGAAACATTCCGACTCGGGATTTAACAAATTATCGAAAAATGGAGACGGTTTTAGGCCCGGACTCCGAATGTACTCTAATTACTGCCAAAACGACCGTATCGGGACGTAGATGACAACTAAGAGGTCGACGTTAATATTTGAGCAATCACTTGACGATAATCTTACGAACTGTCACAAATCGTTCCGCATACCAAACATGCGGCCCAATCATCACCGGGTGGTTTGCGGGAGGTGCGAAAATGAGGTATCTCTGAGCCCCCACTTTGACCGAGGCTTGGACAAGGCAAAAGTCAAAGTATAGCCATCAGGTCAATCGAAGATTACAACCTGACGACTATGGCGACGCGAGGCGGCTCAAGGGGTCTGAACCAAGGACCTGTCGTCGGGAACATTTTAGAGTCTGTCGACTATCGGGGAGGGTCGTTTAAAGTCCATTAGACTACGTAAGGAGGCTCGCCAGCCATAAGAATAGACCATACCTGAGACTTCTTCCTCGAGATGCTTCCGGAGTTGCGTAGGAGCTAAGGTTGAGCATGGGAGCTAAGGGTAAGACCTAAAGGATATATAAGGATTGTGCTAGGGTGTGGGACCCTAAAGGAAAGCATTGACGGGAAGGAGGCCTAAAGTAAGTTCAACTTAAGAGGTAAATCGGAGGTTTGGGTATAGGAACTCTATTGGTTTGGGGAACTTGAAGGCTTATGAACCTAGAAGGAGTGGGATCCTATAGTTAAAAAAGTCCTAATTTCGGGTTTACGAACCTAAGAAAGAAGGCTTTGGGTTTGGGAACTTCTGGAGAACGACACCCTCGTCGGACTCCGCGGGGAAACACGAAATATTGAGAGTAGCAGGACACGGTGGGAACCTAGCTGAGAGGAAATTGTTTGGATAATCTTTGGGAAAATATTGCAAGTAGCGGACACGGCTCGAATCGCTGGAGGGAAAACTGTTTGGATAAATGTTAATCCTCACGTCTTGAGAGAGACAGTACGTCCGCTTACTCTCGCTGGAGACATCATGGGGAATCATTCTTCTTGTCATGAGAGGGAAAGTATATCCGCTTACTCTCGCTTGAGACATAATGAAGGTGCGTCGAATTTTTGTAAATAAGTAAATGCTTGTTGCGACAAGCAAAAACGGGTCTTGGAAGGAGTAAACAGTCTGCTGCTGGCTTAGAAATGAGAGCCGGAACGAAAGAAAATCGTCGAACGGACCAAAAGAGTAAAATAGCATCGGGGAAGAGGCGCACCAAAGATGGGCCCACAAATAACGAACTTATAACGAATTTTTGAAAATCCGTATGGAGGGAACTAAAGGAAGAGGCGCAGCAAGAGCTGCGTCTCTTGGAAGAGGCGCAGCGCCGCCGCGCGTCTATTCCCCAATTTGGCTTTCCTGCGTAAAAACGCGAAAATCAGAGGGATTGTTTCATTTGCCTTCGAAACACAAATCACTCATTTCTCTCTCAAATCTTCACCATTTCCGCCAAGGTTTGATTCAAAAGCTTGCTTTAAACATGACTAATTGAGGTATGTATCTTAATCTTGCATTAATCATCTACATTTGTTGAATTTTGAGCCGCGAAATTTAGGGTTTTCGACCCTTTTGATCGAAAATTTGGGGCTTTTCCCCCAAATGGATTTGCCTTGTCAAATTGATGTTAGAAATGGATAGTAGGTGATGTTAGGAACATAACCATGTGTTTGTTTCGAATTTTCATCAAGTTTTAAGCCTTTGAGTGAAATTTTGAGACGGTTTTACAGCTAAACCGTAAATTGCTTCGAAAATAGCCTTAGGATTGCCCATTTGCGATGAAATTTGATATTTGGGATCCTTGGGTGATGGGTAAACTTTCTACCATCTCGGAATTTTGGTTTGTAACAACTTTTTTAGGACACCTTTCTATTATCGCCGTTATAGCGAAATGCTGCCGAATTTTCGACTTGAACCCGGAACTAGGCTTTGAATTGGACTTGACTTGACCCAATTTATCACATGAGTGATTGGGTTGATGGGAATATGGCCAAGGATGGCAAGGAAAGAGCAATTTCAGGGCCTTGAAGGCTCGAAAACTCCTTAACAAAGGCTTGTCGTCATGTGACGCGGCCTGAATTTGCTTTAACGTTGCAGGTGATGAGGCTTCTACTTCTGGGAGAGCTCCCATGGAGATAGACGCCGCTATTATTGAGGAGGCTTTAGAGCAGGCCTTCACCGCTGCGGTGATGGCTGCTGAGTTTCACGAGGAGGAGGCCGTCGAGGAGGAAGAGATTCCGAGACGGGCCAACGTCGGGCGAGGAGGTCGTCAGCTGAGGGGAGCTTCCGCGTGAGCTGAGACCTGGGAGAGTAGGCACCTCATGTGGGCTGCAGAGGGTCACCTGTCCTACAGGACGGTGAAGAGCCTGGTAAATAGGAATTCACTACTCACTACTCATCCTCTTTCATTATTTTTGTCCAAATTTCTTTCAAATTTCATTCAAAACTAAAGATAGCTTTGTTTCAAATCATAATAGGAGGCCGGGAACATCAGGTCGTTCTCGGGGTACACGACGGCGATGGAGCACTACGAGCGGCTGTCGGCGGAGGAGAGGGCCATGATCGAGCGTGGAGCGTTCGGTCCTTTGGTTCAGGTCTGGAGGGATATCGTGAAGAGGAAGTTGCGGGCTAACCTTAGCCTGGTCCGCGCTTTCTTGGACCGATCCTGGGACACGACTTCCACATTTCACATGCCTTTTGGTGAGGTGGGAGTCACTTTGGAGGATTACGGCATGATTTCTGGTCTGCCGTGTGGGACTGAGGAGATGGTGTGGCCGGAGACTGCCATGAGGGCGGACTCGGCCGAGGCGAGGAGGTTGATCGGCTGGAACTTGTCGCCAAAGGTCACATTCTGATCTCGGGTTTGGTACCCGTTCTTACGTTCGAGACTACTTTGCGAGGAAGACCCGCGCCGTGACGATTGATGGGAGGGAGACGGCTCCTCCTCCCTCGTCTGGTGAGCGAGGGCCTGTCTGTGGCTTTGGTGGTTTCGTCTTCGATTTACCTCAGAGACAAGGGCGAGAGGCTGTCGACGAAGCTTCTTCCCTTCCTTTCTGACCTGAGTTCCCTAGGGCGCTGGGACTGGGTCACTACTGGTTTTGCGGTCCTCATCCGCTTCATGAGGGCCATGGTTCGTCCGGAGTTGATGGAGAAGGGGACTTCTCCAGGTGCTGTCGGGCCTGGACTACTGCTGGAGGTATGAACCTTCCTTTAGACCAAAGTAAATTCCTTTCTTTATCAAATCATGAAAGATTGTCATTTATTATTCTGCTTTACAGGCGTGGGTGTACTCCTACTTCCCGAGTCTCGCGCCCAAGAGGACGGAGCCGCTGGAGAGGGCCTATCATGTGGTGAGGGATTGTGTGATGTGCCGGACGAAGAGCAAGCGTTCTTCTCACAACGTCTACCGGCGGGATGTGAACGCCCTTCAGCTGAGCAGCGTGAGTATCCCATTTGTATTCATTTATACTTCTTATACTTTGCCTTTAATTGATCATAAGAATGATCTTTGCCTTATCTTGTCATAGTGGGTGCCCAGACCTTGGGCGGAGTACGCTGGAGCGCCTCCTTTCGTCGCTAAGGTCCTTCGACCTAGGAGCCCGAGCCGACTGCTGTTGTGGACGTCGATGGGTCCTGTGTGGTACTTGGGCGAGCGTTTGGCTCGTTAGTGCTCTCGGGACACGTTGACAGTTCCCGTCGATCCTCCCAGGACGATGTTTAGGGAGCCTTCTGAGGCTGAGAGGGAGGCGGACTTGGCTGCTGCCAGTGGCGACGACCTTCTTCTTCCTGGCGAGGACTACTCGGCGTTCCTTTACGGGAGGTTGGCGTACTGGCCGGTAGTGGTGAGTATCTTTTACTTTTTTTTTGATTTGATTTTGAGAATTACGACGAAAGATCATCGATTAATGAGAGCTATTTGTCTTTGCAGGAGGTCGAGGCAGCGGGCATCGAGCCCCCAGTGTACCCCAAGACCCTCGAGTACACTGACGCGGCCGGGAGGACGATGATCTCCGAGCTGCGTGACTTTGACATAGCTGTGACGGATGCTGGCCTAGACGACTGGCAGCACCTGATTCGGAGGGTGAGCCTCTAACTTGTATAACTTTCGTGTAGGAACACATTTGATTGAGCTTGTTCAATTTTGCTGAGAATTTCTTTTGAAAATGCAGGTCGCGCCGTCCCGGTTCGTGGCACTATGGAGGGTGGCCAACCGGCTGCGAGCTACTGCCATCGAGGCACTCGTCGGTGGTCGAGGTCGTCAGGTATGAACCTTATTTGATTTTTTTTTTATTTTTGATTTCCAATTTTGCTTGCATCGATTGACATGAGCCGATTTATTGCTGTTTACAGGGTGACCACGAGCTGGAGCGAGAGTTGACCCAGTCTCGGGAGGAGACAGCTCGCGTGTTGAGGGAGCTCGAGGTTCGGGATGCCGAGATCGCTGCTCTTGTGGCGAGAGTTGCCGAGTTGGAGGGCGCCCAACAGTAGTTTTGTGTAGTTTTGTAGACTTGTACATTTGGACATCTGATTTTGAACATTTTTGGACCTTGTTTGGGGCGCAAGCCCCCAGTTTGCTTGTACATTTGCTCTATTTGGTGTATATACGATGGCCTGAGTGCCTTTGCTTTGGGTTGTGTTCTTTGGTATCTGCAGTTAGTTACGAAACAGTTTGGTAGACAACGGTTTACGCCGTCATCATTTGCCGAAATTTTCATAGAAATCACGCAAAACATACATTTTTATATACATATGGCCTTAATTAGCGCAAAATGAGACTCAAAAGACCACAAAAATGCAAAAATTTTGCCGGAAATGACCGGACGGTAGGGAGGGTTACCCCTAAAAAAAAAGAAAAAGATAAATCTATAAGTTAGAAAATGTAGAAATGAAATCTTTGAAATTCGTTAAAAATGAAAACAAAAGAAAATTATTTCCCAAAAAGAAAATAAAAGTTATTTCCTAAAAAAAAGAAAATGAGAATTATTTCCTAAAAAGGAAAGGAATTAAGTGTGATGAAATGGCGAAGGTGTCGACGTCGTCTCGAAATGCGTGCCCGCGAATTTAGGAAACCTGAAATATGGTAATCTTCTCGTATTTACCAAAATAAAACCCCGCAGGAATAGGAAATCATGCGTTATAGAATTAGGAAAGATCCAACGCGGAAATCACAGAAGTGAGACTGGGGAAGAGGCGCAGCATGAGCTGCGTCCCTTTGAAGAGGCGCAGCAGTGTCTTGCCTGTTCTAAGCCGGTCCGTTCTGGCGGATTTTTGGAAACAGCAATTAGTATAAATAGAAGCGTCGACGGAGGTTTAATTCACATAAATCTTCCGTCTCTTCTTCGTCTATTCACATAAAACTCCCAAAATAAATCTTCAAAAGAAAATTTTTCATTATGAATACTTTGGAGATCCGCTTGAAGGAATGGACCAATGAATTTTCAAATATGGAGAAGCATGACATGGGTGCTTATAACCTTGGGTCTTTATTGAGTTTGAAACTCATTAAGGTTGTAAAACCGTTCTTGGATGCTTGCCTTGACTATTGGGACCCGAATTATCATTTTTTCGCGTTCCCAGGAGGTGACATTTGCCCATTTCCTGAAGAAATTGCTGCTATTGGTGGGTGGGACCCCTAACATTTACCTGCCATTCCTTCCACTTCGCAAGGGTATAAGAGCAAATTCAGAGACTTGCTTGGACTGACCAGACTTGAGGTGGACCGTCTAGTTACCCCGAAAGGCGTGAGAATGTTGGATTTTGTAGACCGATCCATCAACAAGGCCGACCCTACTGTTTCTCATGTTGCTAGGAGGAGGGCATTTGGCTTTTGTTTGTTGCATGTGTATGTCTTCCAAGGACACATTGATGAAGACTTGAGAGGTGATCCCCGTCTTTTGGGCATTATTGAGCAAATGGAGCTGCGCAGGAGCCCAGCTTGCTTATGCTTAGGAGAGATTATTTTGGGTTTGGATAATAGGAAATCCAACCGCGATCTGCCGTTCTTGGGGAGTCCCGTCATTTTGCAGGTAAAAGACATCTCTTTTTTTTTTTTTTTTTTTTTTTTTTTTTTTTTTTTATGTCTAATACCTGCTTTTGGTAGGTTTGGCTTATGGAACGGCTCCGATTGATCGAGCCCCCAGTTCATGCACTTTCCTATCATTCCCGTTCGATTGCGATGAGGACGCGGTTGTACATGGTGGACTTCACTCGGTCCGTGATTATTGGAAGAACAAGTCAAGAAGAATGATGATGGTCCGTTGATTAGGTGGGTTGTCACCGTGGTGGCACCTCAAGTCCATCCTTGGAGTGTCTTCTTTGGATCCCACTAGGTCCGTGCGCATTCCGGGATTGGAGTTTATGGTATGCATCTTTCCGAAAGACCGATGAGGCAAGTTGGGTTGAAGCGCGAGACGATCCCTAGGCTTGACACCGTCCCCGCAGATCGCTATGGCGCTTACTACCGAGAGCCGAAGGGAGTGGGCTATTAAATGGGCCCAAAGAAACATGTGGTTCTTGAGCTTCTCCGCCAATGCTTTGTGGGTGTCGGATTCTTATCTGAGGTGGAGAAAGGCTACTACTCCGGAAGAGCGCGAGAGACTGAGGAAACGCGAGCCTGTTGACTATAAGGTGCGCGAGGGAGAGAAAGAGAAGGAGAAGGAGAAGCATCTGACAGAGGGAGAAGAAGAAGCCGGGTTTCAGGTCATTCATCCTTCAAAGAAATCAAAGACTACTCCTGTTGCAGAAATGGTGGTTGGCAAGAATGGAAAAGCTAGACCTCGAGAAAGACCGTTGGTGATTAGGTCTGAAGTAGTGCAAGAGCGCCCAGCTCGAGGTCGTGACAAGAAATATGACAGGAATGACAAGGGCAAGGGGAAGATGGAGGAATAGCCCGAGTCTTTATTTATTATTTGATTATTATTATTATTATTGTTGTAATAAAAAGGAGGGATTTTTAGAATCCTAGCCTATTCTATTTTTATTATGTAACGTACTACTATTATTTAGGAAGCGAATGAAATAAAAGGTTAAATGGTTATGAAACCGTTGGGATTTTCTACTTATTATTCTTGTCTAATTTCAAATGCAATGCAAATGTCCTTCTATTTACATTTTAGATATAATGGGTTGAATCCTGTGAAGGATTGCCTACGTATTCACTTGAAAAGCGAAATCAAACCCTTGCGCGTAGTTCGAGTAAATGTAAAAGAATAAATGTTCGAAGCAAGAGCTTGTAATGAACATAGAAAATAAGCATGAGCTTTTGCTTACTCTGGAGGTGCGAATTTAGTTTATTTGATGATACGAGGATGACAATTTTGTCAAAATGCAAGAGCATAGTGACATTTAGCTTATTTCAGCTGGGCCAGGGGCCGTTTATTTAGTGCCACAAGAGCGACACGTGGGTTTACGCGAGGCGCGTTTTTGTTCCTATTCTAGGCATAGTACCGTTTCAGTTGGTCAAGGTTTGTGGGGTTTGAAAACTCATTCCCATCTAGGTCTGTAATTCTAACCGCACCCCCTGGGAGTATGGAGATGACTAGAAATGGTCCGGCCCAATTAGGTTTGAATTTTCCTCTTGGGTCAACAGGTAAAAGAGCCCTAACCGATTTGAGTACTAAGTCTCCTTCTTTGATGTTTCTTGGCCTAACCCTTTTGTTGAAAGCTCGTTTGATACGTGCTTGATATGTTTGGACATTATGTAAGGCACGTAGCCTACGCTCATCCAGGAGGATGAGTTCTTCATATCTATCCCTCTTCCAATCGGCCTCCGGGATTTGACTTTCTAGTAGAATACGCAGGGATGGTATTTCTAGCTCGACTGGTTGTACGGCTTCCATGCCTTAGGTCAAATAGAAAGGAGTAGCCCCAGTGGGCGTCCTGACAGATGTACGATATCCCCATAAAGCAAAGGGTATATTGCTTGGCCAATCTCTATAGTTGTCAATCATTTTCTTGAGAATCGTGACAACATTCTTGTTTGCCGCCTCTACCGCGCCGTTAGTCTGTGGTCTATAGGGCGAAGAGTGGTGATGCTTAATCTTGTATTTGGCTAGCAATTGCTCGGTTTCAGCTTGGAAGTGTGACCCATTATCGCTAATGATCTCATGTGGGCAACCATATCGACAGATGACGTTGTTTAGTATGAACTTTGCCACATTTTTAGCCGTAAGACCAGTGTAGGAAGCCGCTTCTACCCATTTGGTAAAATAGTCAATTGCCACTAGAATGAAACAGTGACCTCCTGTTCCGGCTGGGGTTATCTTTCCGATTATGTCAATTCCCCATGCAGAAAATGGCCAAGGAGATGTCATTGTGTAGAGCAACGAAGGAGGGACATGTTGTACATTCCCGAAGGTTTGACAATTGTGGCAATGTCTTACGTATTTGATGCAATCGGATTCTATTGTGGTCCAATAATATCCCAGACGTGTGATTTTCTTTGCCATCATAGGCCCACTCATGTGAGGACCGCATTCTCCGTCGTGGACTTCTTCCATCACCTTTCGTGCCTGTGAATGATCAAGGCAACGTAGGACTACACCAAGAGGTGTTCTTTTGTATAATTCTCCTTGCATCAGAATGTATTGGGAAGCTAATAGGCGTATAGCACGTTGTCCCCTCTTGTCCATATCTGGTGGATAGGTACCATTAAGCTTAAAATTCAGGATTGCTTGGAACTAGGGCTCTTGTGCGATTTCCTCTTCATCGGTGATTTGGTGGACATAAGCCGGCTCTGACCGTCGTTCGATGCACAAAGGCATTTCCATCATGTGATCCAGCATATTTATCAAAGATGCAAGTTTCGCAAGAGCGTCTGCAAATTGATTTTCCTCCCGAGGTAGGTGTAGGTATGTTACGTGATCAAAGAATTGAGCGACTTGGTCTATCCTAGCCTGATAGGGTGCGAGGCTTTCACTTCGGATTTTCCAAGATCCTGTAACTTGGTTGATGATCAGTGATGAATCCCCATGTACTCGGAGGTTTTTAATGCCTAAGCTTACTGCCGCTTGTAGTCCAATGAGACAATCTTCGTATTCTGCAGCGTTGTTTGTCACCTCGAAGTCGAGTTTGACAGCAATCGGTGTATGCTCACCTTCAGGAGAAATGAGCAACACTCCTATTCCGAATCCTCTTAAGTTTGATGCTCCATCAAAGTATAGGTCCCAGGAGTCTACATCAGTTTGAAGTATATCCTCGTCGGGAAATGACCAAGTATCTATGGTTTATGCGTCATTGATAGGATTTTCTGCGAAGAATTCGGCGACGGCGCGACCTTTTATGACTTTCAGTGGCACATATTTAAGGTCGAATTCTGAGAGCATCAGAGTCCATCTTGCTAGACGTCCGTTGAGGACGGGTTTCTCGAAGAGGTATTTGACTGGATCCATTTTTGAGTATATCTTGACGGAGTAGCTAAGCATGTAGTGACGTAGCTTCTTCGTTGCCCACACAAGAGCGAGGCATGTCTTTTCGAGTTGTGAGTATTTGCACTCATATTCCAAGAACTTCTTACTTAGATAGTAAATAGCTCTTTCTTCACTTCCTACAGTTTGAGCCAGCATAGCACCCATTGCGGTTTCAGTTACTGTGAGATATAAACCAAGAGGTTGATCTCGTTGTGGCGGCATGAGCACTGGTGGTTTAGCCAATATTTCTTTGATTCGGTCAAACGCCTTTTGACAATCATCATCCCACATGGTGTGGTCTCTTTTCTTGAGTTTCTTGAAGATAGGCTCACAAATCATCGTAAGTTTCGATATGAATCGACTTATGTATTGTACTTTACCCAGGAATCCTCTGACTTCTTTTTCTGTTTGAGGTTGTGGCATTTCAATCAGAGCCTTGATTTTGGAAGGATCTATTTCTATACCCTGTTGGCTAACAACGTATCCTAGGAGTTTGCCAGATGTTACCCCAAATGTGCATTTCTGAGGATTGAGTCTCATGTTGTACTTTCGTAGCCTTGCGAAGAACTTGCGAAGGTTCGCAATATGTCTCTCTCTTTCCTTGGATTTGACGATCATGCCATCTACGTATACCTCAACTTCTTTGTGCATCATGTCATGTAGGAGTATAGTTGCGGTGCGTTGGTATGTAGCTCCGGCGTTGATCAATCCGAACGGCATTACTGTATAGCAATAGGTTCCCCATTGGGTGACGAATGCGGTCTTATGCATATCTTCCATGGCCATCTTGATTTGGTTATAAACCGCATATCCATCCATGAAGGATAGTAATGCGTGGTCTGCAGTATTGTCCACTAATATGTCAATGTGAGGTAGAGGAAAGTCATCTTTCGGACTTGCTTTGTTCAAGTCCCTAAAGTCGACGCAAACCCGGATTCTCCCATCCTTTTTGGGTACGGGTACTATGTTAGCTACCCAGTCAGAATACTCGGAAACTTTGATGAACCCGGCTTTGAATTGCTTGTCAACTTCTTCCTTAATCTTTAGAGCCCACTCTGTTCTCATTCGTCGAAGCTTCTGTTTCACAGGTTTGAAACCCGGCTTAATCGGAATCCTATGTTCGCAATATCCCCTGTCGATTCCTGGCATGTCTTTGTAGGACCAAGCGAAAACGTCTTTGAATTCATTTAGGAGGTCTATGAAATCGGCCCTTTCGGTAGAGCTCAAGGTAGTCCCTATCCTAAGTTCTTTGGGTTCTAGTTCGGTTCCTACGTTGATGGGTTCGGTGTCCTCTATTACTGGTCCCCCTTCCCCTTCCTGTAATATTTCTTTGGCTACGTAGGGAGGTATTTCGATTGAGTCTGGGTCTTGGTCATCCTCAGTATCATCGTAAACAGAATTGCACTCAAGATAACACAAAGAGTAAGCAGAACCTGATTTATTCATATTAGGGAGTGGGCATGACAACAGGAATAGACTCTCTAATGACTTCTCTAGACTCCGACTCTGACTCCGACTCCGACTCGAACTCATCGTCTTCTGGTTCTCCTTTGAACATCTCTCCTTCTCCAGTGGTGAGCTTGAAGAGTCTTCCTTGATTGTTGGTCCATTTGATTGATTTTCTCCATCCTTTCTGCTGCTTTGTGTCGGTTTCTGTGATCAATGCGGTGGGGTTGAAGCGATCGTCTTGAAGTATCATAGTAATGATCTCATCCTGCGCGGCCCTAACGAATCGATCTTCTCCAAACAATAGGCTAACAGCTTGTTCGTCTAAGCAAGGTGCTTGACGGGTTTTGACGGTAGGAACCGTTTCTGGAGGAATGAAGTAGCAATCGTGAAAGATCTCGATTCCGGCTAACTTCCTCTCAAGATAATGCCAAGGTTCGGGAAATCCATGAAAGAGCTCTGAACTTCCTTCTTGAACAAAGTACCCATTTAAAGTGGGGAGATATGGCCTCATTTGGATTCCCACGTGCTTGCGGTTTTGGACTTGGGCGAGCATTTCGAGAACTTCATCTTTTGTGGGTTTGTACCCTAGTCCAAGTGGTATCCTCGTTGAGTTGCCTTCCTTGTATGGTGCGAAGGTATTCTTCCGAATAGGGTTTAAAGGCATTCCAGGGAAGTATCCCTGGGATTTGAGTATGTGGTTGACCACCAAGTTGGAGTAGGGATTATAGTACAAGGGTGCCAACTCACTTTCTATAACGCTTACACTTTGGAAGCCCCCAAGTTCGTATACGGGATCCGCAAGGACTTGATTGTTTGATTGCTTCTCGATTATTACCTTGATGGGTGACGAAGTGATCGTCACTACTTTGCCATTTAGTGGGATCTTGATCTTTTGATGAAGGGTGGATGTTACCGCTTTGGAAGCGTGAATCCAAGGCCTTCCCAGAAGTATGTTGAATGAAGCTTCGATGTCCACTATTTGGAAGTTAACCTTTCGCTCGATTGGTCCCGTGGCTATGGTTAAATTAGCAAGTCCTACTACTTTTCGTCGCGTACCGTCATATGCACGTACACCTTGATTGGTAGGAGTCCAATCCGACTCTTTCATGCCTAGCTTGTATGCCGTTTTGAGGGGTATGACGTTGACCGCGGAGCCATCATCTACCAAGGTCATTGGCACATTCTTCTTTAGACAAATGACAGTGATGTATAGAGCAAGGTTGTGACTAGCGCCAAAAGGTGGCAAGTCTTCGTCTGAGAAAGTAATAGGATTACTTAGCTTAGGAGATTCTTGGAAGACCAAGTTAACTACATCTTCAGGAGTGGAGTTATGTGCTACGTTTAGCTTGGCCAAAGCTTGCAGTAAAGCTTGGCGATGTGGGAATGAGCTTGCTACTAGTTGCCAGACTGAAAGATCAGCCTTGGTTTTCTGTAATTGCTTGAGCAAATGATCAGTGGGGTCATCTTCATTGTCATTTGGTGTGACGACGTTGGTTGGACCGTTTTGAGTAGTGCTTTGATATGAGCGACCCGAACGAGTTAGGTGGTCCACATCTTGGTCTTCACCATTTTGGACTATTTCTTTGACTAGGGAGTTTTCAATGAGATACTCGTCCTCATCATCATCGGCCCAAACCCCATTGATTGCAGCTAGTTCCCTCATTCTCATGATATCACTTTCTAGTCGTATGATTTGGTCGACTAGTTTATCAACTACGGTGACTACTTCTTGCATAGTGGCATTTTGAGAGAAGATCAATGGTACACGTTCTTTGGGTGTTGCGTTGGGATTGCGTAAGGTTGTTACCATGCTTTCTAGTTCCCAAACTTGTCTATCTACACTCCTTGCCCATGTGATGAAGTCGGAAATGGTGGGGGAGATAGTAGAGTAGAGCCTTTCTTTCTCAATTGCATGAATTTCATTTTCGGTGGGAGAAATGAGGTGTGAGCAATCTAAGGTAGATTCATCACTTGTAATCACTAGAACTCCAAGAGGATTCTGAGTGTTGTTGGGTTTACCTCCTGGTGGTATTGGGAGTCGACCATCTTCAATCATATCTTGAAGCACGTGTTTCAACTTGTAGCATTTTTCTGTGTCGTGCCCTTTGCCCCTATGGTATTCACAAAGATGAATTTTCATCCCAAAACTTGGACTTCCTTTCGGGTTCGGGAGTAGGTCCAATGGGTTGGAGTTTACCTTGCTTCATTAACCTTTTTAGAGCGTTGGAGTAAGTATCCCCAAGGTTTGTGAATTTCCTTGGTGGGGTAGTTTTCTTGGATGGCTCGAGAAGGTTAACCTCATCGGTCTTGCTAGTAGAGCCGTATGAACGACTTGTAGACCCTTGATATCCTCGACCTACCGTTTTGGACAAGAGTCCTTTATGGATGTCATCTTCAATTCGTGTCCCTAATACGGTTAAGTCCTTGAAAGTCTTGATGTTTTGATATCTCAAATGATTGGCATAGATGGGTTTGAGATTATCCACAAACTTTTCCACAAGAGTAGCCTCATCCGGGCGCTCAACTAGTTGAGTGCTAGTCTTCCTCCACCTACTTAGGAAGTCGGTGAATCCTTCTTTGTCATTTTGGGTAAGAACTTCTAGAGTACGCATGTTGACTTGGATCTCGGCATTATCCGCATATTGTTTAGAGAACTCGATTGCGGCGTCCTCCCAAGTAGCGACCTTCTTGTGATCTAAAGTGTAGAACCATTGCTTCGGGATGGTGTCAAGAGATGAAGGAAAGATCCTTAAGAACATCTCGGGTTTAATGCCTTTGATAGACATGTAATCCTTGAAGGCACGGATGTGGTTCAAAGGGTTCTTGTGTTCCTTGAACTTAGGGATATCCGTCATGTTAAAGTTAGTTGGCAATTTGGAATTGACGGCTTCATACTTGCGATTGTTCTCCCTATAAATATCATCCCCCTTAAGGTACATCAATTGCTCCTCTAGGTATTGGAGTCTTTTCTCAGCTGCAGTCATCCCCATGAGAGGATTTTCATCTCTAGATTCATCATCGGAATTACGTAGCACTTCACTTTCAATGGGAGGCAACCTTCCCTCTACAGCATAGATACGGCCTTCGATGAGTTCAAGGCGGTCATAGGTTTGTTCTTGAGTAGATTGCATTTGGGCTAGCGCGGCCAGGATTCGATCATTGCTATTCTGGAGTTGGTGGAAGTTTGTTTCATCACTTGATCCGGGCATCTTGGAAACTGGATAAGAGATCGGCAACGAATCAAAACACGATCGACCATTCTATCACACTTGCTAAAAGAGGAAAAGTTTTGACTCGTGAAGTGGGTGTGTGCCACTTGTGTTGAGTGAGTTTTGAAGAAAGACAAGGTCTTTGAAAATGTGTGTCCTAGTCAACTGTAGTGTAGTTGTAGGAGTGGACTTGAAGTGAGGTTTTGAAATGGGTTTGTGGCCCGAATTTTGACACGACAAACGGACAGAGTTTTGACCGGATTTTGCGCTAATTAGAAGCCCTATTTCGAAATTCTTGTTTGAAAAAAGGGTTTTGATTTTTGAAAATTCGTCATGGTTTTGTTTAGAAATGGTGATCACATAAGGTTTACACATTTATACAAGCATTATAACGGGATGCTGAGTGCATTTAGAAGGGTTTTGGTTTAAAGGGTGGGTTGCCATACCGAACCATCAAACCCGAAGTCTGTGGAGAGGCTCGTGCCAAACAAGAGTAAGGCCGATTCCTAGTCCATTTCCTCAAGTAGTGAAGGCCCTTGATACAAACAAGAGTAAGCATCATGGTATGGATGACGTCAATCGCTATCCATCCTTAGGCCCAAATAAGAATTAGGACTGTTTAGACGGGACGATTGTTCGAATGGGTTGGGTTGGGCCTAGGAAGGCCGAATTAAACGCTCTAGGAAGACCGAGTTATGAAAACCGACAATTGTCTTGTACAAACTATTCCCTAACCTTGTTCAAGTTTCACCCTTGGCTACACGTAAGTGTATTATCCCCTGCGAAGTCGCCAAACTGTGGACAGCGGGCCGCCCACGGGGGCGCTTGGTGAGAACGAAACAAGCGTTCGCATTTTGTATGGAGTCGCCACCAATTTTTATGGGAAATTGGAACCGTTCGAATACCTCGTGTCATGTCAAGACACAAAGTAGTGACATGAACACTAAGCAATCGTTACCCTTAGCATTCTATGTCTAGAATGACTCTCGTGGATGCCAATGAACACGGGTGTTCACAGATATCTGGAGTAAGGGGTGAGGGTACGTATTAGGAAGCTCTTTTGATCGAACACCTAATCCCGCCCGCCTCGATAGCGGCCTCTACTAATGATTAGGAAAGTTGTCTATACTTGATATATCGTAGGCTATAATGCATGCAATGCAACATCCAAGTTTTAATCCTAACATGTGATAATTTAACTAGGTCGGTTGACACGTAGTTAGCATGCAATTGGGTCGAAGTAGGATTTAATGCTCATTTACATGTGAAACATACAAGCAATGAAAGGAATACAATAAAAGAAATACAATAATGAAAATTACATTAATTACATTGGGATAGGCGATTTATGTCGAAAATACCTTTAAAACGGATAATTTGAGAAAAAGAACAAAAGAAAGAATTAACGAACAAAACAGAAGGTGATAATATGGTTAATAGTTGATTAACACGTAAACTAATTAAACTACGTCAAGGCAGAAACGGAGTTCAGGGACGAACTCGGCCAGAACAAAGCGCAGCGAGAGCTCGTCTTTTTTTGAATAGGCGCAGCAGACGCTGCGTCTGTTCCTTGGCTCAGTTCTGGCTGTGAAGCCGTATTTTCAAGCCGTTAATGTTAATTGGTGATTTTAATGATTAATTTAATTATTTACTCGGATGAAAGTGATTAATAGGTTATTTAACATATGAATGGGTCATGAAAGCAGTAAAATATGAATGAGACGGATGCAAACGGATTAATTACATGATGAAATAATGATAGAAGTGAAAAATATTAATGAGTCCTACGAATTAATTCAATTAACTACGTTAGATATAACGGATTAATGACGAATATGCGATGAACATGACAAAAGACAGATTAAAACTATATCAAAGACGAATTCCAGAAACCCAATACGAACAAATTGAATCTCTACAACCCGGAATTGAATTTTATGACGAAAACCCGCAAATATTGGATTATAAGGGATTTAAGTCGGATTTATGACAATTTAAACATGAGAATAACGGTGATTATAACATATGTGGAACTATTACGATATTACGACGAAGAATTAACAGACAAAGTAAGCAAAAGAAAGATTTTGAACACGAATTACAGAAGACAAACGAAGAAGAAAGGAAGCGAGAAATCTGCGCGGCCCTCACGAACAAAGCAGCGAGAATCTGCGCTCCTTCAAGAGGCGCGGCGATTCTTGCTGCGTCCTTTGTCGACGGCTATCTACTGGAAATTCGCAAAAACAGGTTTTAAAGCATGGTTTTAGAAATCGGTTTCAACGGTATTTTCGACGTAAACCTTACAATTGATGATACGAAAAGTAAAATACAATAAATAAATAAGGATTATACACCCTCAGACTTACATGTTGACGAAACGAGAAGAACTAAGATATCGATTAGTGATGCTCGACGCGAATGCAAAGAGAATGCCCTCGTAAGAGGAAAACGATTGATTAAATTAAGTTGATTAAGTGTAGTTGGTCAAATTGGTCGGTCATGCAACGGAGAGGCTGGTACCCGGAAAGATCCGAGCTTACGTGGTCGAAAGTTCAAGCACGTAGGCGCCAATAAGTAAGAACAAAGTCTAGAATGCAAAGGGAGAAGAGAAGGGCGGACACTCGCGTGAGAAATATGAGGAACGAAAGCTCCTATTTATACTAATGACGTGAAGGAATTAGGGTTTCGGAGACTCTTAGGAAGTGAATCTCGGAAAGATATGAAAAAGATACGAAGAAATACGCAGAAAAGGGTCTGGGAAGAGGCGCAGCAGCCACTGCGTCTCTTGGAAGAGGCGCAGCACCTGCTGCGTCTATTCCCAGGAGGTTTCCTCCTGCTGAAGAAAGATTTCCGCGTTTGAGTTATGGTAGGACGGAAATAATTCGAATATCTTAATATCTTATACGAATATTACGGGATATTATTTGCCAAAAGATAAAATTTGTGAAATATGGAATAGAAATATCCGGAACATTCCAGAACATTCCGACTCAGGATTTAACAGTTATCAGAAAATGGAGACGGTTTTAGGCCCGGACTCCGAATGTACTCTAATTACTGCCAAAACGACCGTATCGGGACGTAGATGACAACTAAGAGGTCGACGTTAATATTTGAGCAATCACTTGACGATAATCTTATGAACTGTCACAAATCATTCCGCATACCAAACATGCGGCCCAATCATCACCGGGTGGTTTGCGGGAGGTACAGAAATGAGGTATCTACACCAATTCATTCATTACAGCTACACACTTCTTACCACATATACACATGAACAATAGTGGACAAGTACATAAACTTATCATGCAACCTTATGCAAACCAAATATACGTATACGACACAACATTCCTATGCACATGTTATTATTATGCCACATTATGAATCATCCATCCTGCAACATCATCATTCATCACATATTATCACATATGAACTACTTCCTTTTTCTACCACATCATTCATCATTCTCATATACTTTTCCTACAATTCCAAAACAACATTGTAAACCAACTATCATGCTTTCAATCAATAGCTTACGAAATCACATCATCACCATCTTTTCTACACATTCCCCATTCTCCACATACATACATCCACCGATTCATGCCACACATCACCATATAGGTACACAATTCACAAGATAAACACATAGCGATCCCGACTCATATCCCATGGTGACCGGTTCAAAATTGTAGGGCGAGTTCGCGACTTTAGGACGTCTCCCAAGCCTTTGCATTAGCTCCTACAACCTTTACCCCGGGTTCATTTTAATTGACTCCCTATATTCATTAAATTCATTGGTTACAGGTTTCAGATCGTCGCTCGATACCATTTGTAACACCCCCACACTCCAAGTGCCTTACCAGGACCACTCGGGTATAAGGATGCCACCATCTCGGTTACCCGAGGCATGATATTCATAAGACAATAATGAAACAACTTTAAAAGTAAATAAAGTTTAAAGTGATTACATAGCAATTCGAAACTCGATAAAAAGAAATACAAGATTCTCGACGGTCTCTCGCTAAAACTATCAAAGCTATAAAACATCGTCGACTTCTAATCGCCACGTGATGACTCATCCCGCTATCCCATACGCGTCATATCATACCGCTCAATAATCGCTCACCACCCCGAATGGATCACCACGTTTTAAAACATTTAAACGGGTCGAGATAATCACACAACTCAATATATCAACAATAAGACAAACAGACAACTTAACCGTCACACACACACACAATCACACCAATCCCAACAATCTCAATCACCGATCGTCCACTGGACCCCCGCCAAATGGGGGGCCGCAGCCATTCCCACCTAAGCCCCGCTCATCATACCGAGCGATAACCCCGCTCATTAATGTGCACATCCCCTTCCGTGGCGGGTTCCACGAAGGGCGAAACTAGGGCGTGAAGCCACTCCCGCAAGTGACTCCACTCGGCCGAGAACGCATCTCGAGAACCATAGACAAACAATCACAATCACAACCACAAAGTTTGTCACAATACAATTACTATATCAAACAATCAATCTCAACACATCAACAATCATCCCATTATGGGACTAATACTCGAGTAGGAAATCCTACCGGAAAGCACAACTATCGACGGTCTCTACAAAACCGTATCAAAAAGCTTCTTCTACGAAACCTCCTCCTATCATACAACATACAAATGCTACCAAATCACAAACTACTCAAAAACCCCCAAATCCCTAGATTAGGGTTTAATCAACTTAAAGGAAAGACAACAAAAAGGGTACATAGATCTTACCCTTGACGCAAGGATCTCAACGGTATAACAAACGATGAAAACCGACCTTCCAAACTCCGGGATTTGCTAACAATGCGATTAAGGTGATGAACGTACTTGTTTTCTCTCTTTGACAGTAAATTAGGTTTCACAAAGGTGTTTAGCATGATGACGGAAAAGGTTATATATCTTAATCGCATAATTAACAAAACCCGAGAAAAACTCCCCGTAAACCGGCTACTCGATCGAGTATCTAAGGTACTCGATCGAGTACCCCCTTACTCGATCGAGTATCCTAGTTACTCGATCGAGTACCCAACAGGTCAGAAACTATTTTAAAACGCAACTTACCCTTACTCGACAGAGTAAGGCCTACTCGATAGAGTACCCAAAGACTCATAAATACGGAGTATTACAGTCTTCCCTCCTTAAAAAGAACTTCGTCCCCGAAGTTCAACCCATACTCAAAAACAAACATACTAACTCGATCAAGACACAACAACGTGACTAAGAACTCAAAACAAAACTCCAACCCAAACATGAACTCGTA
Organism: Silene latifolia; assembly: GCF_048544455.1. Taxonomy (NCBI): domain Eukaryota; kingdom Viridiplantae; phylum Streptophyta; class Magnoliopsida; order Caryophyllales; family Caryophyllaceae; genus Silene; species Silene latifolia. The sequence continues at coordinate 41,967,707 of NC_133526.1, forward strand.
ACACCAACTCCACTAACTATTCCTACCTCCACAACATGGCTCACGATATCGTATCGACTCCATTATATCTCTCTCAACACTAACTCCATACACTACCAACTAGCTCCGTAATACATCATCCAGAGCCAATCTAATATCAAAATACCCCTAACATCAAACGGAATGTTACACTCCGTACCATAGTGTGGACAAGGCCCTCGGGAACTGCGTCCGCGGGATCCACACTAGGCATAATCGACTCGAGGTTCTTTCGAATCGAATTAAGTCATATTAGAGTCGCCACCAAGTTTTATGGGAACTTGGAACCGTTCAAGTCAACTTTACACCTTTCATCGAAAAGCATAAAGCCAATCGACTACGAGTGATTAAAGATAAAGACTTGTACCCTATATCACTCGATTTGAATGACTCTCGTAATCCAATGGTATTTAGACGGATCCACAAACCATAGATCTTGAGTAAGGGGTGAGGGTACGTGTTGGGAAGCCCATAAAGACACCCAACCCCGCCCGTCGATAACGGCCTCTACTAAGTCAAGTGTCGGAGTTCAAACAAGGTCATAGCTACTACGATATATAAAATGCAAACATCGTTTTAACCCTAACATGTGACAACAATTTCTATGTCGTTTTAGATGCAACTAAACTAACTTTGTCAAAGTTGTAATTTAGCATATGGGTTGATTAATCTAACAACATTCAAACGAAACAAACAAGGCTTGATGGGAATGGGGGAGCCGTTGGGATCTACCTATTACAAACCAGGCATTTCATGCCGACACAACAACAAATTAAAGATACAACTCGATCTAAATACAAGTGTTACATACAAAACGATACGCGACAACACACACGGCCGTTTGGCCTAGAAAACCGTGCACATGAGGGGTGGCCCACGGCTCACATGACCCACGGCCTTGGGTCACTCCTCGTAATGCGTGCTCGCGCTTAATCTCATCGAATTAGACATAGGGCTACGCACCAAAGCATGCATTAGCATAAATCGGGCCATGTTGCTTTAGACAACATGCGGTTTACTACGCTTCTACAAGCATTGGGAACAACCGTCTAACCAAACAAGACCAAGGTTTTTGAAGAGGTTTTGACTCAAAAAGAAGTAAAACAAACTCGAAAATTACAACTCGATAAACAAACGATAAATTACAAGCTAATGAACGACAAAGAACAAAAGGTATAAAACAAGCGAGACAAAGAAAGACGTGGCCAACCCCACGGCCTAAAGCCATGGCCCAAACCAACGGCCAAGATAAGGTCAACCTAGTTCCTAAGTTAAGTTCATTGGTTAGATCGAATGTTTGCGAAAAGGGATAGGAAACAAGTTAGAAAACGAGTTAGAAACAAAGTTGATTGATCGTCGCGCAAAGTGTGTTATTCTACACGGCCTAAGGGTCCAATTAGGTCAGATATCATAAGATTAACGCTTACTCGTCGAGTGTTAATAGGAAGGTGCTAATCACGCACTCCTATGCTAGCGAGAAATCAAGTGATAGGAAAGATGCGTTCAATTATTTACAGAATTGTTAGTTGATTTTTAAAGCTATGTCGATGTACCCTAGTGTGTCTAATTAGGTTATTAAATTAATTTAATGTCATCTAAATACGTCATAGGTTAACAATCAGAGGTTAAACTAACATACAACGGGTCCTAGGGTATGTCGATTTGGCCGAAACAAAAAGGGGGTCGAAAGCGAAGAGCGAAGTTAGAAACTTGTTTTATTTATGCCCTACCTTGAACACGAGGATATGTAAATGAGACGGGGGTGTACGACCGACAGAAGTAGCGGTTTCTTTTCCCATCTCAAGTCAACGCGGGTGTTCATGGTGGTACTTTAACTCATACTCGGACTAACTAGTTTCATAGTTAATTTAAAACAAACGATAAACAAACGAAAAAACAAACAAAAAAAGACAATAAAAAATGAGCATAAAACAAACGAAATAAAAGGGAGAAGAGGAGGATTTGATGCACCCTCAACCTACATGTATCGTTGACACCGTCTTGGGTCGTAATCGATGGTAGATCTTATCTCGAGAGGCCGTCGTCGACGAAGAATAAAGCAAACACGCGTTTTGGAAACTTTCTGGACAGCGATTTTCAAACAATGATATCTCCCTCGTTTCACGACGAAAATTCGATTTGAAAGATGTTTTGAAAACTAGAAAGAGAGGAGAACAGGAATCTTAAAGCAACCCCTGCTCGTTTTGGGTTAAAGGGCACGAAAAACGAGCACAAACAGAACTGGACAGACAAGAATAAAAATGCGAAAAACAGTGTTATTTCACTCTTTTTTTCGAGGGATTTCGTGTACTCTCAAGGGCAATTTGGCTCGTAAATCTTTGTCTAATGTGTAGATGGATGTTATGTGGTTAATTAGGAACAAGAAACTCGAGTTTTGATGAAGGTTTGATGGAGGAACGAAAGGGTTTTCGAAGAGGACACACAAACAGTTCAGTTTGTGTGTCGGTTTTGTTTAGGGTTTTTGAAGGATGTTTAGGGTTTGTTTCTGAGGTTTAAAGCTTGTGGGTGATGGTTGGATGTATGTAGAACTTAGAGGAATGAATGTATGGTGAAGGGGTGGTATTTATAAGGAGTTAAAGTAGGTTAAAAGAGAGGAAGGAGCAATCGGGCTTGCTCACGGATGGCTGCTGTCCATCGGTTTTTGTGAGGGTTTGAGAGGGGTTTTCTTGGTGATTAAGCTAGGATAATATGGGTAGGATACTAGGGTATGGGTTAGGGTTAATGGGTACGGGTTTTGGTAGTGTTTGGAGCGGGTTTGGGCTCGGGAATTGGCTCGCAAAAACAGGGGGGCTGCATTGGTTGCATGTTTTTGTGAGGGGTTTGGGACGAGGATTTGGGCTGTGGTATGGGGGGTTCGAACAAGGGTGGATGGGTATTGGTCTAGGTTGGTTAGTGTACTCGAGATTCGTGCCAATTCGTAAAGGAAACGGGCTCAAAAACCGAACTAAAATCGAGCTCAAAAACACATGGTTGAAACGAGTTCTTTTCGATTTTCAAATCGATTTTTCAAATCAATTAACACCTTAAAATAAATGACTTTTCAAATCAAATATACTCATAAAATGATTTTTCAAATCAAATGTTTATTTTATTTTCAATAAAATAAACTTGGGAAAATAAATTCAAAATAAAATAAATTAAATTGAAATCACCTTAAAAAAGACTTTAATAAATGAGAAAATTGTTGATTACAGCCTTTTAAAAATCACTTTTTGAAAATTACAGCCTTATATAATTTTTTTTGAAAATTACATCCAAAATATTACTTTTCTTCTAAAATTGCACCAACTTGAGGTTTTCGGTGAATTTTGATGATGTTTTTATGATGTTTGGGGTGATTAATTGGTTTGTGTCAAGGAGAGGTAAGAAATCTGGGTAAGTAGGCTCTCAAATAATAAAGGATACATCATAAAAACATCATCAAAAATCACCAAAAACCTCAAGTTGGTGCAATTTTAGAAGAAAAGTAATATTTTGGATGTAATTTTCAAAAAAAATTATATAAGGCTGTAATTTTCAAAAAGTGATTTTTAAAAGGTTGTAATCAACAATTTTCTCTTAATTTAAATATCATTTAAATTAATAAAATGAACTCACTAAAAAAAACATTAATTTAAATATCATTTAAATTAATAAAATACTTCATCGACGACGCCCATTCTACCTCGTAAAACGAGCTCCAAATAATGACAATGACAACTAAAGAATACATGTGTCCTATCATCATCGGGTGTTTGTCGGGTTCTCTATAAATTCCAATATTGACAGATACGGGTATCTACAGAGCCCCCACTTTGACTGAGGCTTGGACAAGGCGAAAGTCAAAGTATACCCCAGTCCCTCTCGACCGAGGATTCTTCGGTCGTTTATAGTCCATTAGACTTGCGTATATAAGCTCGCCAGCCATAAGAAGAGACCATACCTGAAACTTCGTTGGGGATTGACTCTCGCTTCTGTTGTGTCAAATTATCGTCGTTGGTCGTCGACCCCTAAAATTGCATATATGGTGAGTTGAGCCTTATCCTTAGGCGCCTACGTATCCGTTTCTGAGGGAATCAAACCCGCGTCGTAGTTCGGCCTCTGCTGACACATGCCCAAAGTTTATCATCTGCTGGCGTATGTCCAAAATTCATCATCTGCTGACATTTGCCCAAAATTTATCATCTGCTGGCGCTTGTCCGAATGGGACGGGACTTTCCAGGGAGGTTGCCGCCGCTTTCGTCATTTGCTTTCAGCTACGGAATTCTTCCATTTCATACTCTTGTATTGAATTGAATTCTGAGTGGATGTCATCCTTTTCATCTTGATAATGGTCTCTGAAGCCAACGGCTTCGAGCCCCGATTTGTAATGGCTCTAAAGTCGAAGACTTTAGAGCCCCCAGTTGAAGCATATCCTGCTATATTTGAAACATAGAAAATGTACTAGCAATAATCATCACATAAGCACATTTGGATCATCGATCTTGAAATTGGATCATTTGAAAAACTGGGTCATCGACCCGAAAATTGAATTTGAAAATTTTGAATAAATGGGCCATCGACCCGAATTTTGAATCACTTAGAATATTGGGCCATCGACCCGAGGTTTGAAGTTGAAGTGTTGGAATGCTGGGTCGTCGACCTAAAATTAAATTTTGAATGATCAATCATCGACCCAAATTTGAACAAGTTGAAAATTTTGAATAAATGGGCCATCGACCCGAATTTTGAATTTGAAACGAATCCCTTGGATGTTGGGCCATCGACCCGAAATTTGAATTTGAAACGAATCATGTTGATTTTGAACTTTGAGATTTGAACCTTGACTTGAAATGTACCACTACTTGGATCATCTATCCATAATTCGCAAAAAGTTTTTGAAATTTCGGAATTCTGAAATATTTGGCATTTTGAAATCGAACCTTGACGGGTGAGCATGAAACATGACACAGACACTCTGTAAGACTCGTAAACAACGTGGGCGTAGCCCGCTACCGTAAAACAAAAAAGGAAAATAAAACCGTAAGTGTGCACGGGTTTTAATTCAATTATTGACTTGTTGGGGGTAGAAAGGTAAATTGGCCGTTCCGGCGCCAAAAGATGGCAAATGGGAATCACAAGGTCGTCGGACTTGGGACAGAGATATCGTATGGCATGGGCGTGCTCCCGAGGGCACATGGGAATCAAGATCACTTGGCATTGACAAGGTGGATTAAACTCACGGAGCAACAATGTTGGCTTCGCCCAGACACTAAACACAGACTGATTTTATGAGAACACTTAGACATCACACATGACTTTTGTTGGGAACATTCTGTCACTCTTCTCCTCGCCTCCTTTCTTTTCAGCGAGTTTCATCATTTCTTGCTACCGCCTTCCTTCTTTTCAGCGGGCTTTTACTATTTTTTCTTCCACGCCTTCTTTCTTTTCAGCGGGTTTTTTCATATTTTCTGTTCCCAACACAAACTCACATCTATGTGACTCAGCATCTTTGCCTAAACCATTAGATAAAGCTCATTCCGAGACTTGATACTATTCATTTGAACCTATATCCTTATCCTAGCCTACATCGAGTGCTAAGACCGACTCAAACAAAGGTGGCTTCATTTGGACTTGGTTAGGACCCGTAAAAAACCGACAAGGTGACAACTTTGTTGATGAGTGGATTGAATCCCTTATTCTGAAGGACTGCCTACGTATTCGCGTGGAGCGAAATCAAATCCGACGTAGTTCGATCAAGGTGCATAAACTTGGCATTTTAATTGTGTGTACACACTCGAAGGTTTCACCTATGGTATCATGTCGTATCCCATTCTAGCCTGTAAAGTACCGTTAAATCCCGTGTCTAGGGTTGGTACAAAAGGTTGTGGTTCTTTGGGATGTGGAGCTTGGTAAAAATAGGTTCGCAAGGTAAACCATCATTCTGAAGGTTCGTTTTGTGGTGCTAAGGCCAAGGGCTATGGCTGCTGATGTGGTTGGAATGGGTGTCTCGGGTTTGATGAACCACGAGTGCAAATGGGTTGAAAAATGATGTGGGTTCAAATTTCCATGTCTGGACCCTAAAGGCTGGGTGTAACAACACAAGCGGAATGATTCTCAAAATTCCCGACTATCTCTTTGTAACTGTCTCCGGAAGGACTTAGAGGGTAAAGAGGTTACTACTTAAGCTTTTGGGCTTCGCCCATTGAACTTCAACTATGGGTGCTTGACTTGACTTCTGGCTTCTGTAACTTCGACATTCAACCAAAAGCGTTCTGCAACAACTTCAACATCTTTTTTCTTTTTTTCTTTTTCTTTCAACTTTTTTCAATTTTCTTTTTTTTTATTTTTTTATTTTTTTTTTTCATTTTTCCAATTTTTCTCCTTTTTTCATTCTTTTTCATCTTTTTTCTTTCTTGGAAAATGATCTTCTATTCATTCTCTTAGTCATAAATGGATACACCTTGAAAACTGGGCTTCGCCAACTAATTTGGATAGGAACTAACAATTCCTTGTTAGAACGGGTTGATATCTTCTCTCTTCGAGATGGGATGATTTTGTTGGGGAAAAGGCTTGCCTTCCATCATCAATATGGAAAACAAGGAGCTAGTCCGGGTTCGTCCTAGAATCATCTAAAGGCTTGTCATAAGCACTGGTTCTGATGGAGGTTTTCTACCGCCAGACATGGAATAGGTAAAGGAATCAAACACGGAATCCTATTGTACCTTACATTTTGAAACGGGACATATTTCTACCCCAGGGATGCCTTTGAGTGTGTTGTGCATTTTATCATGTTTCGGAATGATTGAGGATTGGAAACAAGACATATTTGGAAACGAAACTGCAACTTTTTATTGGAATGAAAAAAGCTTAACAGACTCGAAGGAACGATTCCTAGGACACACCCTAGGTCATCGCGGAACAAACGACTCAACTTCAAAAAAAGAAAGTCCTAGACTCGACTCGACTAAGATAAGAAAACAGATCCCGACTCATAATTTCAAATCTGGTCATGAGCTTTCCCTTGTTCAAATTTGTCGACTTAAATGCTCGGTTCTAGTCCTTGATCCCTTTGATGGTCTGCCTCCATCCTGAGGTAGTCCTCTGAGGATCTACGCCAGTGATGAAGGTTGGTGAATCGAATTGTCTTTTATTAACTTCGTTAACGAGAGGAGTACATTCTAGAGCAAGACTCCCGACTTGAATTTCATTCTTCGGGTTTGGCAAGAATTCAAAGCAATCCACAAATATTTTCCCGATAAACACCCCTTTTAAGTGACATGGGTGGATAAGATGGGAATAATCGACATTGTCTTCGACAGAAACAAAGTTGGCGTGATCGGCAAATGGATTGGTGATGTTATTGGGTTTAACAGCTGGGATCGGGAGCGTTCCGTTCTCAATCATGTCTTGAATTTCGTGCTTCAGTCGATAGCACCTTTCCGTATCATGGCCTTTCCCTTGATGAAAGGCACAGTAGGCATTTGGTTTATACCATTTATCTTGTTGATCAGCGGGAGGGTTCGGAGTTGGAACAATAGGCTTCAGCTTTCCTTGGGCTATGAGCCATTGGAGAGCGTTTGTATAAGTGCATCCGATATCGGTGAATGCCCTAGGTGTTTGGCGTTGCGACTTCTTCGATTGCCCTTCTAAGAGATTGATGGCTTCATCAATATGGGACGTTGCTGGGGTCTTACCCTTAGACGATGAGGCCCCTTGGTACCCTTTCGGCCTTTCAGCCTCTGCCCTTATGACATCATCTTCTACCTTTATCCCGATTCTTATCAATTCTTTGAAAGAGCCAAAATTCTGGTATTTCAGAGCATTGCGGTAAATAGGTCGTAGATTCTTTACGAACTTATCTACCATTTCAAATTCATCAGGCTTCTTGGCTAATTTCACGCTTTCAGCGCGCCATCATGCAAAGAATTCAGTAAAGCCTTCTTTGTCTTTCTGTGTCATCACCTCCAATGTTCTTATGTTGGTTTGAATCTCAACATTATCAGCATAGTGCTTACAAAACTCCACCGTGATATCTTCGAAAGTAGGGAAGTTCTTAAGGTCTAGATTGTAGAACCACGCCTTCGGTGTTCATCCGCAGATTGAGCGAAAATTTCGAGAGCATGTCGGCAGGTACTCCCTTCAATGCTAAGTACCCCTTATAGGCCTTAACATGGTGGACCGGATCTTCAGTGCCCTTAAACTTTGGGATATCGTGAGTACCATGTTCGTGGGCAACTTATCCCGAATCGGGGCATAGGCCCTAGCATTCTCATAGTGGATGTTCTTCCCCTGGAGAGTTTCGACGGTCTTCAATGAACTTGAACCGTTTCTCCGGATCGATCGAGGTGGGGTAGATAGAGGGGAATCTTCACCCAGCTTAGATTCGATTGCATCCATTCGGGTCATCATGAGGTTCACGGCCTCGGTGAGCTTGTTGACAAAGATCTTCCATTGCTTGACATCGGGTTTTGGGCGGCCTTTCTACAAGAAAACCCCGAACCGAGTCAATATTTAAAGTAAGAGCCCCTGCACACTTAAGGACACGACACCAACTCGACTCAAGCAAAGACTCGACTCGAGACTGACTAACCAAAAGGTTCGACTCACGGTTGGATCTAGACCTTGGTTCATTTTAGACTCGACAAAACGACATGACTCAAATCACATAAATCGGTTATAAACCGGACTCGGTGTGGCCAAACCCGTGATTGGACTAACATAGCCCATAGGTTCGGGTGAAACGCCCTAAATGGCCTAGCTTGGGCGTTTTTGTGGACTATCCTAGACCAAAAGGTCGACCAACATGACTCAAGGCCCAAGAGGTGAGCTTGGGTGACCCAACAAGGTCGTGTTCTAGACTCTTAGAACGAAACACACCCGGCCTAACACGGCCATGAACTGGACACGACTTGACGCATTTCATGCTTGGTTGAGGTTCGAGAGGCATTTTGGATTGGTTTTGAAAAAAAACGAAAGATTGATTCGAAAATGAGATTTGAAATGGGCAGCATGCCGGCTATAAAAGCTCATTTTGGGCCGAAAATTCTAGTCCTATTTGGGCAGCATTCTGGGTTTTTTAAAACCATGCTATTTTGAAAGTAAGTTGTTCAAAAGTTCGGTTTTGAAAAAGACATGGGAAATTTCGAAAAGACTCGGGAAAACAATTTGCACATTGTCATTCTCATGTTACAAGGATGTATGCTCCTAGACATCTCTAAGTCTCGGCAAGTCTTCTACAAGAAGGTCTATGCCCTCCATCCTTTTGCGGTCTTATAGAGTAAGGTGTCTTAAGGTAGAGTACCTAGAAGATCGTCCCCACCATCAAGAACCACGCGAGGTGAAGTGGAAGCGAGCAATGTGCAGCTTCCTAGCATAGTGGGACGTCGCCCCCACGCATCACGAAGAAACGCTTTGGGACGGCCCGGCAAGTCCTTAAGGGTTTATGCATGAATCGTAGCACTATGAGTAATGTTTTACTTTCCAACACTTTCTTTTCAAGTTTCACCTCGGAGGAAAAGACCCTAGAAACAAAGTGTAACTAGTCCTCTTTTCCCAAATGAGTCGCCAAATCGTGGACAAGGCCCTCGGGAACTGCGTCCGCGGGATCCACACCAGGCATAATCGACTCGAGGTTCTTTCGAATCGAATTAAGTCATATTAGAGTCGCCACCAAGTTTTATGGGAACTTGGAACCGTTCAAGTCAACTTTACACCTTTCATCGAAAAGCATAAAGCCAATCGACTACGAGTGATTAAAGATAAAGACTTGTACCCTATATCACTCGATTTGAATGACTCTCGTAATCCAATGGTATTTAGACGGATCCACAAACCATAGATCTTGAGTAAGGGGTGAGGGTACGTGTTGGGAAGCCCATAAGGACACCCAACCCCGCCCGTCGATAACGGCCTCTACTAAGTCAAGTGTCGGAGTTCAAACAAGGTCATAGCTACTACGATATATAAAATGCAAACATCGTTTTAACCCTAACATGTGACAACAATTTCTATGTCGTTTTAGATGCAACTAAACTAACTTTGTCAAAGTTGTAATTTAGCATATGGGTTGATTAATCTAACAACATTCAAACGAAACAAACAAGGCTTGATGGGAATGGGGGAGCCGTTGGGATCTACCTATTACAAACCAGGCATTTCATGCCGACACAACAACAAATTAAAGATACAACTCGATCTAAATACAAGTGTTACATACAAAACGATACGCGACAACACACACGGCCGTTTGGCCTAGAAAACCGTGCACATGAGGGGTGGCCCATGGCTCACATGACCCACGGCCTTGGGTCACTCCTCGTAATGCGTGCTCGCGCTTAATCTCATCGAATTAGACATAGGGCTACGCACCAAAGCATGCATTAGCATAAACCGGGCCATGTTGCTTTAGACAACATGCGGTTTACTACGCTTCTACAAGCATTGGGAACAACCGTCTAACCAAACAAGACCAAGGTTTTTGAAGAGGTTTTGACTCAAAAAGAAGTAAAACAAACTCGAAAATTACAACTCGATAAACAAACGATAAATTACAAGCTAACGAACGACAAAGAACAAAAGGTATAAAACAAGCGAGACAAAGAAAGACGTGGCCAACCCCACGGCCTAAAGCCATGGCCCAAACCAACGGCCAAGATAAGGTCAACCTAGTTCCTAAGTTAAGTTCATTGGTTAGATCGAATGTTTGCGAAAAGGGATAGGAAACAAGTTAGAAAACGAGTTAGAAACAAAGTTGATTGATCGTCGCGCAAAGTGTGTTATTCTACACGGCCTAAGGGTCCAATTAGGTCAGATATCATAAGATTAACGCTTACTCGTCGAGTGTTAATAGGAAGGTGCTAATCACGCACTCCTATGCTAGCGAGAAATCAAGTGATAGGAAAGATGCGTTCAATTATTTACAGAATTGTTAGTTGATTTTTAAAGCTATGTCGATGTACCCTAGTGTGTCTAATTAGGTTATTAAATTAATTTAATGTCATCTAAATACGTCATAGGTTAACAATCAGAGGTTAAACTAACATACAACGGGTCCTAGGGTATGTCGATTTGGCCGAAACAAAAAGGGGGTCGAAAGCGAAGAGCGAAGTTAGAAACTTGTTTTATTTATGCCCTACCTTGAACACGAGGATATGTAAATGAGACGGGGGTGTACGACCGACAGAAGTAGCGGTTTCTTTTCCCATCTTAAGTCAACGCGGGTGTTCATGGTGGTACTGTAATACTCCGTATTTATGGTCTTGGGGGTACTCTATCGAGTAGCCCTTACTCTGTCGAGTAAGGGTATGTTGCAGAATAAAATAGTTTCTGACCTGTTGGGCACTCGATCGAGTAGTCAGGGCACTCGATCGAGTAGGGGGTACTCGATCGAGTACCTTGGGTACTCGATCGAGTGTCCGGTTTATCGGGGGAGTTTTCTCGGGTTTTGTTAATTACGCGATTAAGGTATTTAAATCAATTCGTCTTTGTTCTAAATCACTTTTTACAAAACCTAAAACCTGTTTAAGAGAGAAAGCAACTTGTCTTCTTCCTAATCGCGTTCTTGACAATCCCCGGAGTTCAGACGGTCGGATTGCATCGTAGTTTGTGTCGTTGGATTCCTTGCGTCGAGGGTAAGCTTTTAATATAATTTATATACCGTTTTGTTAAGATTGATGAAACCCTAATTTGGGATTTGGGGATTGTTATGAGTAGTATTTGAATAGTAGTCTTTATGTGTTATATGTTAGGAGGAGAATTCGTAGAAGAGGCGTTTTGAGACAGCTGTAGATACCGTCTGCGTGTTGTGCTTTCCAGGTAGGATTTCCTACTCAGTATTAGTCCCATAATGGGATATTGGTGATGTGCTGTAGTTAGTTGATTGATATGATAATTGTATTTGTGATTGTGATTGTGGTTGTGTTCGTTGATGGCTCTCGAGATGCGTTCTCGGCTGAGTGGGGTCACTTGCGGGAGTGATCTCACGCCCTAGTTTCGCCTTCTGTGGAACCCGCCACAGAAGGGATGTGCACATTAATGAGCAGGGTTATCGCTCGTACGATGAGCGGGGCTTAGGTGGGAACGGCTGCGGTCCCCCATCGGCGGGTCGGGTCCAAAGGACGATCGGTGATTGAGACGGTTGGTTGGATGTGGTTGTGTGTGTGTGATTTCAAATTGTCTATTTGTCTTATTGTTGTTATTTATATTGATTGTGTGATTAGTACCGACCCGGTGTTGTTTTGTAAAACCTGCGGTGATCCATTCGGGGATGGTGAGCGAGATATTGAGCAGTATAGAGATGATACGGGGATAGCTGGGATGGCCACGACATGACGATAGAGTCTTCCGCTGTAGTTTAGCTTTTATTTCTATTTCAGTTGAGAACAGTTAGTTTGAATAATGTATCGTATCTATCAGTTTGGTTTCGAGGATTGTATTCATTCATTAAAGTATTTATAATAAATGTTGTTTCTGTTTTGTCTATTTGATTATCATGCCTCGGGCAACCGAGATGGTGATGTCTTCATACCTGAGTGGTCCTGGTAAGGCACTCGGAGTATGGGGGTGTTACAAATGGTATCAGAGCGACGATCCTGAAACCTGTAACCAATGAACTTAATGAACATAGGGAGTCAATTAAAATGAACCCGGGGTAAATGTTGTAGGAGCTAGTGCAAAGGCTTGGGAGACGTCCTAAAGTCGCAAGGGGTCGCCCTACAACTTTGAACCGGTCACATGGGAACGTGTTTGTTGAGTCGTCTATGTGATTGTTTAACTTATGCAACAATGTGATGAAGTGTGAGGGTTGTTTGGTGTTGAAATAAGAAGTTGAGCATGTGAAAGAAAATGATATGTGGAACATGTTAATTAGATGATAGCATGTTGAGGTGTTTACGATGTGGCTTTTATAGCATGATGATTTGATTTTATTGATAAGTAGAATGGATGCGTAGCATATTGATTATGGTATCATGCGATTTATATAAAATTTAACATGTTAGTATGTGACGTAATATGCGGGTAGCTTTTACGTAATAGTGATACTTGATCGAGTGAGACTAACTCGATCGGATAGGTTTTTGACGATTTTGGACCAGAATCGAGTTTTGGGGCACTCGATCGAGTAACTCGGGGTACTCGATCGAGTAGGGGGTCACTCGATCGAGTAGCCTAGATACTCGATCGAGTGGGTTAGAGATCAGAAGGTCTGTTTGGTTCTGGAGTTTGGGTACTCGATCGAGTACATGGGGGCACTCGATCGAGTAGCCCGTTACTCGATCGAGTGGGTTTGGATACTCGATCGAGTGGGTTCTGGGCAACGCGTGTTCGTGTTTTGAGGTTTAGTACGCGTGTTTATGTTTATCCCTTTCTTCTATAGCTTCAAGATGCCGCCCAAGAGAAACGCTTTGTACGCAAGAGCTGAGGTTATGACTACGGATGACATCGTTAAAATGTTGGAACACCAAGACGCTCTTACGAGACCACGAAGAGAGTGAATGAGGACAAGGACAAGAGTAAGGAGAAGGAGGTTGACCATGCTAAAGTCAGCCTCTATATCGCGAGGTTTAACCCGAAGGAGTACAAGGGAGTTGAGGAGCCTAACCACCTTGATAGTTGGCTGAGGGAGATGGAGAACATACTGGATTTAGTTCGCTGTCCTGATGAGATGAGAGTGGATCAGGCTGCATTCTATCTGAGGGAGGCAGCTGGCAAGTGGTGGGATTCAGTGAAAGTGAGTGCCAAGGAGATATATACCAACCAGGGGTTACCTGCTATACCTTGGGAGGAGTTTCGTAGGGCTGTGAGGAAGGAGTTCGTACCAGAACATGTGAGGAGTAAGTTAAGGGAGGAGTTTGATAAGTTTAAGATGATCGCTTTGAGATGTCGTGGCCGAGTACTACGAGACAGTTCAATGAGAAATCCAGATATCTTGAGGACATGGGTTTGAGTGATGAGAATTTGGCTTTGAGGTTTGAGAGTGGTCTAACCACGAAGATTATGGATAAGTTACCCGTGGGAGTCCTCACCGATGTGAAGGAAGCATATGAGAGGGTGGGAGAGCCGAGAGACTAGTGGAGATGGCTCGGGAGAGGTCCGTGGAGAGAAGAGGAAGTCGGAGAGCGAGGGTGGTGGCCAATCTAATTACAAGAAAGGCAACCACAATCAATCTAAGGGATTTTCTTCTGGTTCCGGGTTCGATCTTTGGAACTTCCTTTGGGCGAGGTCGTGGGAGTGTGAGCAACACCGGGAGTGACTGCTTTGGTTGTGGTGGCGTAGGCCACAAGAGACATGAGTGCACGAGCGCACCGAGATCTTTTCGAGACCTCGCACAGAGCTGCGAGCAACGGACCCGGGGATCATGGCCAAACCGGGAGGTCGAGCTATCGAGTGGAGGCAACCGCAACGGCGGTAATTCTTATCAGAAGACACCGATGAACAACAACAACAACAACCAAGGGTCGGGTGCTAAGCCGACCGCATCGCTAATCTTGTCCGGGAGGTGGGCGAAGACCGATGGCAAGTTGTTCATGATGGACAAGAAGGCAGCTGAGGAGGATGCGCACGTTATCACCGGTACATTCCTTGTTAATGGTATTCCTACGTTTGTTTTGTTTGATTCGGGGGCTTCTCAGTCGTTTGTGTCTTCGAGTCATGTAAAACAGTTGGGTTTGAGAGTATATGAGTCTGTTAGGGAGCAAGTTTTCATACCTTCAGGTGAGTCTGTATCGTGTGGGAGGTTGTTTAGAGATGTATCTTTGATAGTGGGGCAAGTCGATTTCCCTGTAGACTTGCTAGAATTTCCTTTTAATGGTTTTGAGATGATAGTTGGGATGGATTGGTTAGGGAAGTATAAGGCTAAGATAGACTGTCATCAAAAGAGAGTGTCCCTAAGAGGTCCTAAGGGTGTAAGTGTGTCTTATCGTGGGTTTCTAGTCAAACCCAAAGTTAAGTTGATTGCAGCTGTCACTTTGAAGTCGTATCTGAGGAAGGGATGTCCTCTGATTTTGTGCCACGTGAGAGATGACCGGATAGAGAGCCCTACGATTGAGGAGATACCAGTGGTGGGAGAGTATGCGATGTCTTTCCGAAGAGATTCCGGGTTGCCACCGAAGAGGGAGATAGATTTCACCGTTGAGTTGAAGCCGGGGACGGGGCCAATCTCTAAGGCACCGTACCGTATGGGTCCTAAGGAGATGGAGGAACTTAGGAAGCGGTTGGATGATTTGATAGAGAAGGGATACATTAGGCCAAGTGTATCGCCTTGGGGAGCACCGATTACGTTTCGTGAAGAAGAAAGATGGGAGTTTGAGGTCGTGCATAGATTACCGGAGAGGTCGAACCGTGTGACGATAAAGAACAAGTATCCTTTGCCAAGGATAGATGACCTGTTTGATCGGTTGAGTGGTGCAACGGTCTTTTCTAAGATCGATTTGAGATCGGGATACCATCAGGTGAAGATTAGAGATGTGGACATACCGAAGACAGCTTTCACGTCGAGGTATGGCCATTATGAGTATGTGGTGATGCCATTTGGGTTGTCCAATGCGCCGGCAGTGTTTATGGATTTGATGAATAGGATCTTCAGACAGTTCTTGGACCAGTTCGTGGTGGTGTTTATCGATGATATCTTAGTCTACTCTAAGACTAGGGAGGAGCATGAGGAGCATCTGAGGATCGTGTTGCAGACGTTGAGAGATCATGAGTTGTATGCTAAGCTGTCCAAGTGTGAGTTCTGGTTGGAGAAAGTGGCCTTTCTGGGGCATGTAATCTCTAAAGATGGGGTAGCTGTGGATCCGGCGAAGATTGAGGCGGTAACGAAGTGGGAAGCACCGAAGAATGTTGCTGAGGTGAGGAGTTTCTTGGGTTTAGCTGGGTACTACAGGCGGTTTGTGAAGGATTTCTCCAAGATAGCTAGACCGATGACAGCGTTGATGAGGAAAGAGAACAGGTTTCGTTGGGATGAGAGTTGTGAGAAGGCGTTCCAAACCTTAAAGGAGCGTTTGACCACAGCTCCTGTCTTGGCATTACCTGAAGGGAGCGAGAATTTTGAGGTTTATACCGATGCTTCGAAGAATGGGTTGGGATGTGTGTTGATGCAGAATGGTAAGGTGATTGCCTATGCTTCTAGGCAGTTGAAGCCTTATGAGGAGAACTACCCTACTCATGACCTGGAGTTGGGTGCAGTGGTGTTTGCTCTCAAGATTTGGAGGCACTACCTTTATGGGGCAATCTTTAAGGTATTTTCGGATCACAAGAGTCTCAAGTACATCTACACGCAGAAGGAGTTGAACATGAGACAGAGGAGGTGGATGGAGCTGATTGGCGACTACGACATGGAAATCATCTACCATGAAGGAAAGGCCAATGTTGTTGCTGATGCTTTGAGTAGGAAGAGTGTACATTCCTTGTGTACAGCTCTATCTTTGATGAGGTTGAGGGATGAGGTAGCGAGCTTTGGGATTCATATGATGCAGAAAGGAGATACCATGAGTGATATGACAAAGACTGACTTGAGTTTTATGATGACATTCGGGATAAGCAAGCTTTGGATCCTAAGATAGTGGAGTGGAGAGCTGGAGTAGAGAAAGGGACAGTGTCCCGGTTTTCCATTCATACAGATGGTAGCTTGAGGTTTGATGGTAGGTGGTGTGTTCCTAATGATGAGGAGTTGAAAAAGACAATCATGACAAGCGCATTGCACACCATATTCATTCATCCAGTGGAGACAAGCTTTACAAAGATCTGAAGAAAACGTTTTGGTGGCCTGGAATGAAGAAAGAGACAAATGAGTTTGTGTCCCGTTGTTTGACATGTCGAGAGTTAAAGGGGAACAGAGAAGACCACAAGGTAAGGTTCAGTCCTTGGAGGTGCCTGAATGGAAGTGGGAATCCATTTCCATGGATTTTATTGTGGGTTTACCTAAGAGTCAACAAGGTAACAATATGATTTGGGTGATAGTGGATCGCTTGACCAAGTCAGCTCACTTTGTTCCAATGAAAGATACATGGACTAAGGCACAACTGGCTATGGCCTATCGAAAGAACGTGCTTAAGTTACATGGAGTCCCTAAGGACATAGTGTCTGACAGAGATGCGAGGTTTATCTCAAGGTTTTGGAAGGAGTTGCAGAATCGTTGGGAACAGACTTTGAAGATGAGTACAAAGATTTCATCCTCGCGACGATGGGCAGATCGAGAGAACAATCAAGACTCTTGAGGATATGTTGCGAGCTTGTGTGATGGATTTTGGTGGTAGCTGGGAGCAGAGGTTGGATTTAATAGAGTTTTCTTACAACAACAGCTATCACACTAGTATAGGTATGGCACCGTTTGAGGCTTTGTATGGGAGGAGATGTAGGAGTCCAATCTGTTGGGACGATAGTCTTTGAGGCAATGGTTTTAGGACCAGAGATGGTACAGAGATGGTGGAACAGTTAAGATGATCGGGGAACGGATGAGAGCGGCTCGGGATCGACGAAGAGTTATGCGATCTACATCGTCGGGACATAGAGTTTCAGGTTGGGGACAAGGTTCTTCTGAAAGTGTCCCCTATGCGTGGAGTTATGAGATTTGGGAAGAAAGGCAAGCTAAGTCAGAAGTTTATAGGGCCTTATGAGATCTTAGAGCGAGTTGGGGAAGTGGCTTATCGTTTGGCTTTACCGGCTGCTTTGGAGAGAGTGCATAATGTGTTTCATGTATCGCAGCTGCGGAAGTATGTGAGTGACCCGTCGCATGTGTTGGAGGCAGAGAGCTTAGAGCTGGATGAGTCTTTATCGTACCTTGAGGTGCCTAAGCAGATCCTAGACCGAAAAGTTAGAAAGACCAGGAGTGGTGAGACAGTTTTGCTTAAGATCCTTTGGTCTAACCATGAGACTGAGGAAGCTACATGGGAGGCGGAGGATATCATGAAAGAGCGTTACCCTTTCCTTTTTGATCAGGTATGTATGGTTACGAGGACGTAACCTTGTTTCTTTTAGGGGGGTAGGAGGTGATCGCGAGAGTTTTTTTTAAGAGTTTTTCACACCCTCTTGTTTATGTTGTGTCGGTATGTTTGTCGGGATAAGTGGGTTAGTAGCATGTTTTACGTTGTGTTTATTTTTTTTTTTTTTTTTTGGACCTTCGAGTCGGGAAGCTTATGGGGGTACCTTTGTTTGGTAGTGGTTTGAACTTCGGGGACGAAGTTCCTTTTAAGGAGGGAAGACTGTAATACTCCGTATTTATGGTCTTGGGGGTACTCTATCGAGTAGCCCTTACTCTGTCGAGTAAGGGTATGTTGCAGAATAAAATAGTTTCTGACCTGTTGGGCACTCGATCGAGTAGCTGGGGCACTCGATCGAGTAGCTGGGGCACTCGATCGAGTAGGGGGGTACTCGATCGAGTACCTTGGGTACTCGATCGAGTGTCCGGTTTATCGGGGGAGTTTTCTCGGGTTTTGTTAATTACGCGATTAAGGTATTTAAATCAATTCGTCTTTGTTCTAAATCACTTTTTACAAAACCTAAAACCTGTTTAAGAGAGAAAGCAACTTGTCTTCTTCCTAATCGCGTTCTTGACAATCCCCGGAGTTCAGACGGTCGGATTGCATCGTAGTTTGTGTCGTTGGATTCCTTGCGTCGAGGGTAAGCTTTTAATATAATTTATATACCGTTTTGTTAAGATTGATGAAACCCTAATTTGGGATTTGGGGATTGTTATGAGTAGTATTTGAATAGTAGTCTTTATGTGTTATATGTTAGGAGGAGAATTCGTAGAAGAGGCGTTTTGAGACAATTTGTAGATACCGTCTGCGTGTTGTGCTTTCCGGGTAGGATTTCCTACTCGATATTAGTCCCATAATGGGATATTGGTGATGTGCTGTAGTTAGTTGATTGATATGATAATTGTATTTGTGATTGTGATTGTGGTTGTGTTCGTTGATGGCTCTCGAGATGCGTTCTCGGCTGAGTGGGGTCACTTGCGGGAGTGATCTCACGCCCTAGTTTCGCCTTCTGTGGAACCCGCCACAGAAGGGATGTGCACATTAATGAGCAGGGTTATCGCTCGTACGATGAGCGGGGCTTAGGTGGGAACGGCTGCGTCCCCCATCGCGGCTGGTCCAAAGTGGACGATCGGTGATTGAGACGGTTGGTTGGATGTGGTTGTGTGTGTGTGACAGTTCAGCTGTCTATTTGTCTTATTGTTGTTATTTATTTTGATTGTGTGATTAGTACTGACCCCGGTGTTGTTTTGTAAAACCTGCGGTGATCCATTCGGGGATGGTGAGCAGATATTGAGCAGGTATAGAGATGATACGGGGATAGCTGGGATGGCCACGACATGACGATAGAGTCTTCCGCTGTAGTTTAGCTTTTATTTCTATTTCAGTTGAGAACAGTTAGTTTGAATAATGTATCGTATCTATCAGTTTGGTTTCGAGGATTGTATTCATTCATTAAAGTATTTATAATAAATGTTGTTTCTGTTTTGTCTATTTGATTATCATGCCTCGGGCAACCGAGATGGTGATGTCTTCATACCTGAGTGGTCCTGGTAAGGCACTCGGAGTATGGGGGTGTTACAGGTACTTTAACTCATACTCGGACTAACTAGTTTCATAGTTAATTTAAAACAAACGATAAACAAACGAAAAAACAAACAAAAAAAGACAATAAAAAACGAGCATAAAACAAACGAAATAAAAGGGAGAAGAGGAGGATTTGATGCACCCTCAACCTACATGTATCGTTGACACCGTCTTGGGTCGTAATCGATGGTAGATCTTATCTCGAGAGGCCGTCGTCGACGAAGAATAAAGCAAACACGCGTTTTGGAAACTTTCTGGACAGCGATTTTCAAACAATGATATCTCCCTCGTTTCACGACGAAAATTCGATTTGAAAGATGTTTTGAAAACTAGAAAGAGAGGAGAACAGGAATCTTAAAGCAACCCCTGCTCGTTTTGGGTTATTGGGCACGAAAAACGAGCACAAACAGAATCTGACAGACAAGAATAAACCGCAAAACAGTGTTATTTCACTCTGTTTTTCGAGGGATTTCGTGTACTCTCAAGGGCAATTTGGCTCGTAAATCTTTATCTAATGTGTAGATGGATGTTATGTGGTTAATTAGGAACAAGAAACTCGAGTTTTGATGAAGGTTTGATGGAGGAACGAAAGGGTTTTCGAAGAGGACACACAAACAGTTCAGTTTGTGTGTCGGTTTTGTTTAGGGTTTTTGAAGGATGTTTAGGGTTTGTTTCTGAGGTTTAAAGCTTGTGGGTGATGGTTGGATGTATGTAGAACTTAGAGGAATGAATTTATGGTGAAGGGGTGGTATTTATAAGGAGTTAAAGTAGGTTAAAAGAGAGGAAGGAGCAATCGGGCTTGCTCACGGATGGCTGCTGTCCATCGGTTTTTGTGAGGGTTTGAGAGGGGTTTTCTTGGTGATTAAGCTAGGATAATATGGGTAGGATACTAGGATATGGGTTAGGGTTAATGGGTACGGGTTTTGGTAGTGTTTGGAGCGGGTTTGGGCTCGGGAATTGGCTCGCAAAAACAGGGGGGCTGCATTGGTTGCGGGCTGTTTGTGAGGGGTTTGGGACGAGGATTTGGGCTGTGGTATGGGGGGTTCGAACAAGGGTGGATGGGTATTGGTCTAGGTTGGTTAGTGTACTCGAGATTCGTGCCAATTCGTAAAGGAAACGGGCTCAAAAACCGAACTAAAATCGAGCTCAAAAACACATGGTTGAAACGAGTTCTTTTCGATTTTCAAATCGATTTTTCAAATCAATTAACACCTTAAAATAAATGACTTTTCAAATCAAATATACTCATAAAATGATTTTTCAAATCAAATGTTTATTTTATTTTCAATAAAATAAACTTGGGAAAATAAATTCAAAATAAAATAAATTAAATTGAAATCACCTTAAAAAAGACTTTAATTTAAATATCATTTAAATTAATAAAATGAACTCACTAAAAAAAACATTAATTTAAATATCATTTAAATTAATAAAATACTTCATCGACGACGCCCATTCTACCTCGTAAAACGAGCTCCAAATAATGACAATGACAACTAAAGAATACATGTGTCCTATCATCATCGGGTGTTTGTCGGGTTCTCTATAAATTCCAATATCGACAGATACGGGTATCTACACATAGCAACTCCAATGGACAAATATAATAGGGTGTAGTTTGATTTGCCACATCAACTTTTCAAGCTACGCTACTTTCCAGCTACATACCGCTTCAATGGTAAACTATAACCTCTCGTAGCTTGTATGGGTCCACATTCATAATTTTCATCCAATGAGATAATTTATTTTTTATTTTTTTTAAACCAAGCCATATAGCTTGACAAAGCTACAATGCTTGAAAGCCACTCTTAAATTTCCAACTCCAATGGTAAGCTACATGCTTATAATTTTGCAAATATTGCAAGCAAATCTCTATACATAAACCATTGGAGCAACTCCAATGGCAAGCTACAAGAACTTGTAACTTGCCTTTCCACATCAAATTTCTAAGCAACATAGTTTTTGAGCTACACCGTCCTCCAATGATAAACTACAATGCATGTAGTTTAAAATGACCCACATGACAATAAATATTATATTTAAATTATTTTCTTATTTTTTAATTAATTTTTTTTCCATTTAAATGTCAAGCCATGTAGCTTGGTAGAGCTACATTGGCTTACAAGTAGGATCATATTTTCCGTCTCCAATGATGAGCATACCGCTTGACAATTTTTAATAATTGCAAGCAAGTCCCTAAATGCAACCATTGGAGTTGCTCTTATAAGTGGTGGTTTAGTACTCTAGATTATGAGTGACTTCATTTGAGATTTTTTTACCGATAATTTTTTTCACCATTTAAGTGAGGTTATATGTCCTTTATATTGTCTACTAGATTTCATGCCCGTGCGTTGCACGGGTTATTAAATTGTTTTCTACTTTTAGTTGATCAGGTGAAAATGGGTATTATAAATGTTTATAGTGGCTTTAAAAATAAATGTAATTGTTTTTGTGACAAATTTAATTTAATAAATTCAGTTAGTCTTTTCTAACATTATTACACCCCGCGTTCTATCTTTATTGCACTCTTGTCCTTTTCTAACCCAAATTAATTATTCCCACTAACCCTTGAAATTTAAATTAATTTTTAAATTACTCTGAAGATAACTATTAAAATGTATAATGATTTTAAATTATTAAAATATATTTTAATAATAAAATTAGATAAAAGCAAAATATATGAAACTTAGACGATAGTTATTGTTTAACACTAGAATTCTATTTCTAGTAATTCACCAATGGAGGGCAAATTTGGACTTGACAAAATTACTAATAATGGAGGGCAAATTTGGATTTGACAAAACTACTATATAAAATTAGCTAAGTATCTTAATTTTTATGAACATTTCATCTTACCTATCTATCAATCACCATGGCGAACGCCACGTGTTCTAACTCAAAAAAGGAGTGGAGTAATTAATTAAATAAAAGTTAAGAAGTATTAGCCTTATGTTAATGATAATCTAACATATTCTTAAGATTATCATAATTGTAGAAGGATAACATATGAGCAAAACTCTACCCAAAATTATTTTAGCTAACAACGTGCTCCGTACTTTCAAAAACAATACTTTAGTTAACTTGCCTAGAGATTGAGTTGAATTCCAATTCTTTTACATTTGTCATACCATATATAAATTAGGTTATGTCTTCTATAAAATATGGCTAAAAGATATTGATAATATATAATTCCCCGTTTGTATACCTTTAACTAAAATAGCCCTCACAAAAAATAGAAAAGGTAAACAAATAAATGAGACGGAATGATGCATACATACACCTGTAATATTTTACTCCGTACATCACAATAAGAAACATAAGCCCCTATAATTTAATGTCTGTCGTTTCTCTAATCACAAAAGTATACTCGTATACAATTCAATAATCCAACAAAAGAAGGCCGATATCTGGGAAAAATCTTATAAAATTTTAATGAAGAAAACACTTTGTCACGGATCGGACGGAGTGCCTCTTTGAATATAAGTGGAGTTTAAAGAAAGCATATGATACTAGGAAAAAAAGTGTTTTGATATTACCCTAATTTTTATATGGGAGACTTAGAGTAATGCTAATGTGAGATGTAATGCTAATGCGAGACTTTTTATATGAATATATGATGGATAGTTACTATTTTATTACTTATTTTTCATTTTTATTCTTATTCGATCAATTTGTTGTCGTTCGTTAATTAACGGATGCTATTATTCTTGTAGTGATCAAAATTGGGCTATATAAAGTGATGAAAAATGAGATGGTTTAAATCATTCTGTGCTCATTATTTATATAGCTTTATAAATTATTTAAGTAGACTCCTATTGAAATTGAAATTATATGGTTCAGTGCATTTAGAAGTTGCCTCACATTGAAATTTGCTAATCCTAACGTCTACTTATCTTATTTCTCATGCAGATCTTAAATTCCGGTAGATATTGGTATGTGTTAGCAACTTTAGGAATGGTAGGAGTATAATTATTTATCTATTATTTTCTTTTTATAAAAAAATATAAATAAGTTACTTTTTTTTACGATGATAAATATCATCAAATATCAACATCAATATCAAAATAAAATAGTCTATTAACAACCTCTTCATGTACAAACTAATGAAACTAATAATAAAACACAAATAAAACCACTAATTCACAATGATTAAGGCTCCGTTTGGTAAAACTAGCTGAAAAGCTACCTGAAACCTGAAAAGGTAACTGGAAAGGTAGCTGAAAATTACGACCTGAAAAGGTACCTGATTTTTATTAAAACTGTTTGGAAGACTAGCTGAAAAGGTAGCTGATATTTGGTCAAATGACGTAAAAGGACATGGCTTATTATTGTTATCATTTATGTTTTTATTATTATTGTTGTGTTATTGTCGTTGGCATTGTTAGTAATTAGAAGAAAATGTAATTTTTTTCACTATAATTGCACAAGTCTTCAACATGTTTCAAAATGACGGAAACAATAATTAAAATATCATGATAACGTAAAAACAAAAAATCAAATAGTATATCATCAAAAAATGTATTTTATGGATACGAAGTAAGTTTTCTATTAAACCATACATAAAAATAATTAATTAAATTGCACCCTGAATTAAAGTATTGATATTATCACGGACGCTTTTCATTTCCGTAGAAACTCTTTAATTGGGTTTATTTGGGATCATAATATAAAAAATAATAATATTGGAGTAAAATATAAAAAGTTGAAGGGTAAAAAAGTAAGCAAAATATAATCAGGTACCTGAAATCCCAAATGCTATCCTAGGTAGCATTTCATTTCAGGTACCTTTTTTGCCATAAAATGCTACTTGCCAAACGCCTTCAAGAAAATAAGCTACCTGAAATTTATGTCAAAAAAGCTACTTCGATGAAAAAAGGTACCTGAAATGCGCTACCAAACAGAGCCTAAGTTGCGTGTTTGTTGGCTCATATGGCTATCAATCCGTCTCATTGTAAACGGACATTATTCGTTTAAAAGTCTAGATGGATAGTGGCCCTCTCGCAAAATGCAATTGAGAGGGCAAGTGGGGTATCCATTTCCCATCCACTTGCACTATCCACTTTCATTTTGTGAGAGGGACACTATCCGTCTACAGCTTTAAACGGGTAGTGTCCGTCTAAAGTGAGAATTTGTATATGGCTATATATATTGATCGACTTAATGTGAATTTAGGACATAAATAAATTTAAGGGGTCTTATTAACCAATAATATTAGCAAAACTCCATCTTAAAAAGAAGTCTCAAACGTCTATAATATGAAAAACTTGAACTCTCTCTCATTGCTCAAGAAATGATTCTTTTATCGTATAAATGTAATCGTTCCGTCTCCATTTAGTTTTGCCGTTACATGTGAGATAATGTCAGTTTATGTACCTCAAAAGATTTGAAACTGCAAAAAATAAAAAAGAGTTGACAAACTACTATAAGTTTGTAAAATATTACTCGGTAAAGGCACATAAAGCGAAAAATACAAATTGAGCCATGACCTCATACAACTTTCATTTACACGAAGGGGAAGATACAAATATATTGTAGTCGATAGAACTAACTAATTTAATATTGACTCAATTGTAACCTGAATCAATCTCAAAGTATGAGTATGCTAAAAAAAACATCTAAAATTGATCTCATATCAAAGTGGACTAAAAATTTTAAGTATTTCATGCTCGATAGAATCACTCACATTAGCCGAAACTGTTACACGACTTCCTGAACTAATAGTTCTCAGAACAACCACTTGATCATCAAAAGAGAAAAGAGAATTATTATCATATTCAAAATAACATAATATAATTTTTTACGTAAATGAACAATAACAAATAATATTAACAAATATGTCTAATGTATGCATAATAATAAGCATAAGCAATACTATACTATATATCCAATGGTTGCCGAGCTGAGCTTTGACATATTTTGCTTTATATAGTCTATACTCATCATAAAAATAATGTACTTGATTGTTGTAAGGAGTCTTAATCGAGAAAAAGATATCACACCCTTCAAAATTTTATCTGAACTATAATAATAAAATCCTACTAAAATTATGATCTCTTCCTTTTGAACAGTTTGTTACGTACTATTTAAAAAGAATATAATGTAGATTTAATTTAATTGAAAAAATAATTTAAATTGAAAAAATAATTAAAATTTATTTAGGTGTTTTAAAAACTTAGAGACTATCACGTGCTTCGAAAAAAGCCTCTTTTATATATATACTAGATTTAATGCCTGGGCTATACCCGTGCCTATTTGTAATATCCCATGATTATGATTTAATAATACTCTAAGGCTCTGTTCTTTCGCACTTAATTTGCTGAACTGGACATATAGAAATTGAACTAAACTTTTAGGAGTTTAATTTTTATGCATTCTGAACTTATAAGCTGAATTGAACTTATAGGAGCGTAATTTTTCTGCACTGAACTTATATGAGGTGAACTAAACTTATAGGAGATTAACTTATAGAAAAATGAGTATATAATCCAAAGAGACTCAAGTTCAAGCCTCTTCAAGAACATTCTTTTAGAGTGTGTATAACACTATAACGTGAGTCAGTATCTTGGGTAGTATGGCAGATGAAATAACTATTACTCGTACATTTTAGTATCCTCAAATAGTCAAATGCATGTACGATTTATATAATAGAATAGTAGAAATTTTCTTAAGATGTATTAAATTTCGTGTGTAGTTCTAAAAAAAGATATACTTCGTCTAATTTTCTTAACTTGAATAGGATTATGTACTCCTTGTCTTTTACCGCAAAATATACGCAAATAATTCAATTGATAGATTTGATGAGAAAAAGGAACATAAATCGGATGTACTACTTTCAACTTTGTTATTTTTAATTGAATGGACAAAATGTAAAATACAATCTTCAAGATTGGTACAATTAGACGATTCACACATTTGTAAGCTTACAATTTTCAAGAGTCAAAACTCAAAACTCTAGACAATTCTCAAAATACAAAACAATTAACATATCAGCACAAATTCTAGTGTATAAAACGGTATCACGGAAAGACTGTTCTTTTTGTAAGGAAACCATTTATTTATACTATTAATAATTGAGTGTTTTTTATATAGAACAATTGTCTCACAATATAAGACCGTCTTACATAATAAGTACCGTATTATTAAACATCAGTCGCATCCCTATTAATATCCTTCCTTTTTAGGGGGGTGTTATACCAATTAGGATCCTCTCCATTTCCTTTCTCTCTATTTCCTCTCACAAACCCATTTAATAATATTATCCCTTCTATACTCTATTAATCCTTTATTTCTATGCATAAATTGTGAATCGTTCGATGTTGACAGAATACAATCTCGTCCGTCGAAAGGAAATGGACTCTCCATTTCTTTTTAGGAAATGGAGAGGATTTTGACTCATGTTATACGTAGTAAGAATCTTTCTCTATGGCTTGTAACTCATAATAATAATCTTTAACTTTCTTTCAATATGTATAAAACTCTTTAGAAAGTTAACGTTATAATGCCCAAATTATTAGATTTGTCAAAAAAAGAAGGCTTCACTTTACATAATACTAGGTAGTATCCTGCACTTCGCGCGACCTGTTTAAAACTTTTATTATTATAATTGAAAAAATAATATAATTCATACTATATAACATTTAATATTTTTGTTTATAAATAAAATAAATTAAACTTTCTCGAATCTTATTTTTTTTTAGGTTTAACTTCAATGTATAAATAAATACATACAATTTTAATTATACGTAGTAACCATTAAGTGATATTTACTTATGCATGATCAATGCTTTATAAGTAATTTGTTAACTAATTAAATATCATATTAATAGAAATAAAATGTAGTTGAATAGTGTAACAATCAACATTAAGTACTTAAATTAGATTTATGCTCCAAATTAATTAACATACGTTCAAAATGATGTGAATATAATTTTATACATTTTTCAATTTTTAATGTGTACCGTGTGATATTTATGGATCAAACATATCAGGTCCAAACAAAAATTATTCGAATATTTTGGTTGTGTATTACATGTGCTATGTGTCAAACATATCTATTAAAAATTTGCACATTTTTTTTGAAGCAACTACGCAGTATATATAATGTTTAAAATTTTACCTATAAATAAAATAGGTTAAACATTCTCAAATACTCCCTCCTAGTGTATATAACATTCCCTATTGGTGGGTGACACGAGAATTAAGGATGTTCGAATTAAATAAGCTAAAGTATTGTGGTAGGGTGAGGTAATTGAAGAGAGGGAAGGTATTGTGGGAATTATTGTGGGTGAGGTGATTAAAATAAGTATTGTTGTGGGTGGGGTGATTAAAATAAGATAAAGTATGAGTATTGTGGTGTATTGTTGTGGGGGTGAGCTGATTAAAATAAGTATAAAACTTTACTAAATAAGGAAAGAGGAAAGTTATTGTGAATAGATGAAAAAGTAAAGAGAGAAGGTTATTTAGAATAGGAGGGAGTATTATTTTCTGAGGTGTAACTTTAAAGTATTTAAAAAATACGGCGTAACATATAAAATATTTAATTAAAATTAACATTTAGTTAGCTATAAATCCATAATCAATTTGGTTTTATACTTGACGTATACATATTTAATTGAAACTATTAAAGAAAAATTTAATATGTTTTCTACTTTTTCATGTCGCTTATAACACTATTGTTATTAATAATCATTACTTTTTTTATTATTCAAATGCACTTGTGATCACTGTATACATACATACTCGTTATCACATTATTTAGACCCTCTCAAAATCTCATGTGTATTTAATTTGTCGCAATATAACTTTTTCATTTTCATACTATAAAAACTTATCTTTTAGTACTTAGCTTTAGGTTTTGTTTCTAATAAATATAATGACCTTCCAAATATTTTTGCTTAATGGATTTAATGATATAGGTTTTATAATTTTCTCATACGTAAAAGTAATGCATTGTGAGACACTCACTTTAATCATCTATACATATCAAAATATTTTAATAAATATAATGAAAATTATACTTTATTGAAAGCATTTTTCACAATAAACGCAATGATTTACATTTTAGAATTTTTGTCAAAATATTTTTTTAATATTTACAATCAAACCATCATAATTATTCTATTTGATTTTATAATAACACTTATTAAACTATAATTAATATTTTGTTGAGATTTATGCTGCATTTATTACGTTCGTATTTAATGAACAACTGTAATAAATGATGGTAATTAAAGTTGAAACGCCACGTGGTGCATCCACATCGTTTCAACCAGCTTATATATATATATATATATATATATATATATATATATATATATATATATATATATATATATATATATATATATATATATACTAAGCGATATCCCGCGCTTTGCGCGGCCTACTTGAATTATTTATTATTACAATTGAAGAAAAATAATATAGTTCATATATGACATTTAATATCTTTACTTATAAATAAAAATAAATTAACTTTATCAACTCTTATTTTCTTAGGTTTAACTTCAATGTTTTAAGATAAAATACACACCATTTTAATTATAATTAAGAGTGATAGTTAGATATTCATGATAAACATTATTATATAAATAATTTTGTGACTTATCAAATATTATATTAATTAAAATAAATGTATTCGAATAATGCAACAATCAACATTAAGTTCTTAAGTTAGATCATTTCACGATACGTTATGCTCCAAATAGATTAATATTTGTTCAAAACAATATGAATATAATTTGATGCATTTTTCATTTTTTAATGTATAATGTGTGATGTTCATGTATCAAACATATAGGGTCAAAGCTCAACTTATTTGAATGTTTTGGTTATGTATGTCTTGTATATGCTATGTGTCAAACAACATATTTATAAGAAATTTGCACCTTTTGTTTTTTTTGAAACAACTATATATAAAATATGGTTAATTGATAAACAGTACCAATATAATGACCCTTTTTCATAATCAGTATCAACATAATCAATAATTAGAAATCAGTACCAAAATATTAACTTTTTTCTACGATAAGTATCAAGTCGCCTTAAAACCCCATCTTAACCTACTCGAAAAAGTCCAAAAAGCCATCATTTAAGTACAAATCTCCACTCGTTATCACATTATTTAAAATCTCTTAAACTTCAAATGTATTTTCATTAAGTTTTTCATAATTTTTTCAAATATCTCATTTGTTATCACATTATCACTTGTCCAATATTTTTTTTTCAATATCACATAATAAAAACTTATCTCTTTGTAGTTATCTTTAAGTTTTGTTTTTAATAAATACAATGACTCTTCTAAATATATTTTTCTTGATGGATTTAATGGTCTAAGTATTATAACTTTCTCAAAATGTTCTTCTTTAAGTAAATGTAACGCATTGTAAAACACTCACTTTAATCATTTATACTTATCAAAATATTTCAATAAATATAATGGAATATACTCAATTTAAAGCATTTTTCGCAATAAAGGTAATGGTTTACATTTTAGAATTTTTATCAATTTTTTTTATATAAATTTAAAATAATCACCGTAATTATTATTTGTATTTTTATAATACATTTATTAAACTCTAATTAATACTTTGCTAGGATTTATGCATTATTTATTATGTTTATATTTAATGTCCAGCTGTAATTAATACTTGTATTTAATGCTGGGTTAACACGTGGCGCATCCACAATGCTTCAACCCAGATTATATATATATATATATATATATATATATATATATATATATATATATATATATATATATATATATATATATATATATATATATATATATATATAGTCGGGATCCTAGGTGAGAACCCCTAAATATTTGAGGATTGAGTAACGGATACAATATCGCGCAATAAACTAAACAATATCACTTAAGAAATAAGGTAACAAAAACAAACACGCACGCCTTTTGAAATTCATAACCGCGCGACAGTTTTTTCGACTTCTCACTTTCTCTCTCTAAAAACTAAAAAACCACAAAAACTCTCGATTATTAAAGCGAATCAACAACAATTTACGAAGAAATACTAATCATTGTTCAATTCAATTGTATTTTGACTGGAAATCAGGTACAATTTCTGTCTTAATTCTCTCGAATACTTGAATTTTAGTGTAATCATTGTTAAAATCGAGTGTTTGTTAGTTTAAGTATCAAAAATATTGATAAACTTCGTTAATTTCCAATAATTTTCATATAATTGTACAACTTCGTAGTTGTTAATTGAATGTTTTTCTGTTACAGTTGAAATTACATATTTTCCTCTTTAAATCTGCTAAATTAGGGATGAATATTGTTCGACTGCGAAAATTACGGTTCGACATTGTTCGAAGTGAAAAATTAGTATTTCGTATTGTTTTAATCAATTAAAAATAGGTTTTAACCTATTCAATGAAGAAATTTATGTTTAAACACTGTTCGATTGTGATATTCAAAGTTCAACATTGTTCATTTGTGAAAAATTAGGGTTAAAACTGGTTAAAAACTGTTTAATACATTAAACCGTTTAATTGTTCGTTTGAACACTATTCGATTGTGAAATTGAAAGTTCAAAATTGTGTATTTGTCAAAATAACGGTTGCAAATTGTTTGAATCGCGAAAATTAGGGTTAAAGGTTTGGTTAAATGTGAACAAGTACAGTTTCATATCACTGAATTGAATTTGTTTTGACAATGAGGTCCATGAATTGAAAGTTTCTGTTCAGTACAATGAGCAACGTTGATATATGTGTTGGCAATGAGAAAGAAAAACTTGTAATACTGTTATTTGTATGGTCTGATATTGAATCTGAATATTAGTGGTACTCAATCTTCATGAATTTTGTGTAGTTGTATTATTGATAGTGTTTACAGAAATACGAAACTGTATACTCCTTTAAAAATACTTCTTACCAGTGACATACAATAATGATGTTGTTTTGAATAAGGTGTGAAATTATTTCTAATGAAGTGTGATATTGATTCAGCAGAATGGCCTCAAAAGCTTCCAAACAACCTGAAAAAACATACACGAGAAAGAGGAAATCAACAAATGATGAGGTTGAACAACAACCAACCAAGAGGTCAAAGGATGGTAATGGAAATAAAAGTAAAGCTGACGAAATGGTGTTACACGATGAAGTCGAAGAGCATCCTGCCATCAACAAAAAAAGGGCCAACCATCAACAAAGAAATCAAAGACTGGTAGAAACAAAGATGACGAATTGGTGATACAGGATGCAGAGGTAGAGCAGCCTGAGATTAAAAAGAAGAAGGTGCAACCATTTCAGACTAAATGTAGGCCACTCAAATTGGTTGAGTTGATTGCCAACTTAAATGAAGAACAAAAGAAGGTTGTTTCTGATGTTGGCTTTGGTGGATTGTTAGAGTTGAAACTAACAAAAATTCCACATGGAATTCTAAAGTTGGTGCGGAAGGCATTTGATCACACAAGCAACATGTTCAAAACAAAAAAAATTGATTTTCTGTTGACGAAAGACGATGTGCATGACATATTTCAACTTCCTCGACAAGGTCGGAAAGTGGACGTCGCTCACATGGGAAACACCACTGCCGTGACAGATACAAAGCTGAAAAATGCATGGAGGCCGAAGTTTGGATTGGAGAGTACTTCGGCTCCAATTATGGTCAAGGATGTTCATGAAAGACTGATGGAATGTAATGATGCTGGAGATGAATTTAAAAGAATGTTTGTAATTTACAGCATGTCTATTTTCCTAGCACCGTCTTCAAATAAATCTCTGGACTTGAAACTGGTAAAGGCTGTTGAGCATGTGACAAGGATAAGCCAATTTGATTGGTGTGAATACGTATTTGAGGAAATGGTTAGAAGTGTTATGGTGTTCAAAGAAGGGGGGAAAGTCAACTGTCAGTGGATGCGTAATAGTTCTTATGCTAGCATATATGCATAGGTTCGATTTCAAGGGCGATGTTTTAGAACAAACTTTACCACTCATCCAACATTGGGACGATAAAAAATTGTCAAAGAGAGTGGATGATGAGAAAAAAACAGGATCTTTGGGGAATGCTCCTGTGGTCATGGGCCACGTCTCGGTCTGTGGATTTCGGGCCACCTACCAATCCGTAGTCGCAGGCCACCTGCAAGCCCAGTCGATCTGTGGACATGCAGCGGTCTTTTGAAAGCCACGCTCGGCGGCGTAAAGATGCTTTCGACCGGATCGTTTTAGATCGGTCGGTTTCGTCTCGGTAAGGGTCTCGAAACGATTAGAGATGTTCGGAGTCGCCACCAAGCATTTGTGGGATGCCTGGAACCCATTCGAATTCCACTTTATACCTCGGTCAAATCGAAGCACAAAGCAGCGTTTTGACATAGGTACTAAAGATAAGGAAATCGTCCCTCTTTAGCATCCTATCTCTAGAATGACTCTCGTACGCCCTGGATAAGGTCGTCCACTATGCAAAGTTTCTGAGTAAGAGGTGAAGGTACGTATTGGGAAGCCCTTTAATCAGACACCCAATCCCGCCCGCGTTTAGCGGCCTCTACTGATCGATCTTGGTTGGTTGAATGCAAAAGGTTGATAAAACGGTTTAAATGCATGAATGCGCATCCAATGATTTAAACCTAACATGTGAGAGCTTTCTAAGTCGGTTGATTTAATCCAAGTATCAAGTATAAGATGTCGAGTTGGATTAATGATTGATTTGCATGCAAGACGGAAATTAAACATCCATTTACCGTATTAGGTTTAGGGTGCATAACATGATCCATTTGTCTTAGTAAGGCATTTTGCAAATATGGTTTGAATAATCGAATAGTCATCTGATCCGTCCTATATCCGGTTTGACCGGAGTCGGGATCGTCCTAGACTAATGCTGGAAGGGAACAGGCCCTGTACCAGACGGCTATAAGAGGCGCGAGCCAGCCGGCGGTGTAAGGGGCCTCCCTCTGGTTTTGAAAATGAGAAATGGAGAGCCTGTTTGAGGCGCGGGTTAGCCAACGGTTGTATGCCGTGTTCTGACTATTTAGAAAACGTTAAAAAACGTGTTGAAAATGGGTTTTTGAACCCGGTTTGATTTTGAAAGGGTCGTTTAGACCGCATTTGTCGATTTGAAGAACTAGACTCGAATAATCATCATTATTTGATAATATTCGGCGTCGGGTTCGGTTTGACAAACTTGTCATGAATAGTTTTGAAAATGATTATGGACTAATTGTTTTAAGTCCATTTGAATGTAATTAGTCGGTACTCATCATCGTACCCGGGTTAAAATCCGGCATGGTATGTAGAACCAAGGATGACTTCGTGTTGGTGACTAATATGTTTGTTTGAAAATGTAAAGAAATGAAATAAAAGGCTTTAAAATACCTTTTAAATGTCATTAACCAAATATTATCACCGAAACACGGATTTAACCGTCATGGTATGAAGAACCAAGGGTGAAAAATGCTTTATGGTTAAAACATATGAAATGAAACAAAAAGGTTTCGAAAATACTTGAAATGGTAAAAACCGATTACAAATATGAAAAATGGATTAAGGGAAATGACGAGAACAAACACGGTTGATTTCTGGTTTGAATACCCCATTTAGGCGCGAGCCTGTTGGCGACCCAAGGGGCTTCTGCCTCAGACCAAAAATCAGTTTTGGCTCGTTTATTCCATGTTTTGGTTCATGTTATGCATGTTTTAGCATGTTAAAGTCATGAAACAAATGAAAACATAAAAAAAGAGGATTTTTACACCCTCATACTTACATGTTTGGTTATGGCGAGTGACCGACGTAAGTGTAACAACTCGTTTGATCGGAAAAAACTCGGTTTAAAACCGTTTTGGTAAGTAAAGAGTGTTTTAAAAGTTTAGTGATAGTGTAGTGGTCAAAGTGGTCGGACAAGTGATTTAATGCACGATCACGGTACCAAACAATATGTAAGGCTCGTGTTTACGATCGGTAGGTCGTAAATACGCGTCGGGTTGTGACTTAAGAAGTCGAGTCGAGAATTTTAAGGGAGAAAAGAGGGGGCGGACACTCGCGTAACTCTCAAATGGGGGCATTTGAGGGGTATTTATAGGGGAATGAGTGGTTGTGTGAGTTTTGAGCGACGTGGCCACCTGGGCTGCTCAAAGAGGCGCGAGCCACGTCGCGGCACTTCGAGTTGTGTTGTCACTATCACAACAAACGCAATCATGATTTGTTCTATCCTAGGTTTTGTAGTCACATGTTTGGTACTTGACCAACATGAATCCGGGAAAACTTAGCATAGAAGGTTTGAGATATTTTGGTTTTTGTGTTTGACTCGGTTTGACTCGTTGTTGGAGTCGGGATTTGAATTTTCGAGTCGATTTTTGGTCCGGTGTCGGTTTTGACTCTAGTTAGTGTCATCGCGACCCCGTCGTCGTGCATTAAACACTCCAGGTATTTTTGAAATGTTTTGAAATGTTTTGTTTTCGAAATCGTTTTAAGTTTTCCGACGTAAAGTTGTACACAAACTGTCGATCAAACGCTGCGATCCCAAAACATGTTGTAGTCCGATAATCATCGGGTGTTTGTTGGAGTCTCGGCGATCATCGGGTATCTACAGAGCCCCCACTTTGACTGAGGCTTGGACAGGGCAAAAGTCAAAGTAGAGTCCCCAGGTCAATCGAAGATTACAACCTGAAGACCCAAGCGACGTCGAGGCGACTCGAAGGATTCGGGCCAAGGACCTGCCGTCGGGAAGGGCGACGCCAAGGCGACTCGAGGGTACGAGTCAAGGACCTGTCTTCGGGAACATTTTAGAGTCTGTCGACTGTCCGTGCGGGTCGTTTAAAGTCCGTTAGACTACGTACAAAGGTTCGCCAGCCATAAGAAGGAGTCATACCTGAGGCATCTTCGGATATATCCTTGCATGGTCGCGGATAAATGCTCGCCAGCTGCGGTGCGTATGTGAGGAGGGCTCGCCAGCCGCGATGCGTTGTAAGGCTCGCCAGCCGAGACAAGGAAATGTACCCGAGGCATCTTCGGGATGTGTCCTTGGAAGGGTGCGGGCAAAGGCTCGCCAGCCGATGATAAGGAAATGTACCCGAGGCATCTTCGGGATCTATCCTCGAATATTTGCGGACAAAGGCTCGCCAGCCAAATGATAAGGAAATGTACCCGAGGCATCTTCGGGATCTATCCTCGAATATTTGCGGACAAAGGCTCGCCAGCCAAATGGTACGGTCGGTTAAGGGACCATGTGTGTAGCCGCGTCAAATGGGCTTGTTTTGAAAGTAGCGAACTCGTGATGTCGCTGGGGAAATAGTGAGTATGGATTCTCACTATCACTATTTTTGGAATGAGTGGGTTCCGCGAGGAAGCCCCCTGCTGGTATTTGAAGGAATAGTGAATTTGGAATTTCCACCATTCGGTTTGAATTTGCAGAGGCGGTTTTGATCGCCGTTTGTTCTAATTTTTGAAGGAAAATAGCAAATTTGAGTTTGCTATAGCGTTTGAAGTGACGGTTTATGTGCCGCCGTTGACATTTGTGTCCAGAAATAATAACTGACTGTTAGTATGGATTTGCTTTACCGAGGAGCTGATTCCGGAAAAGATGGTGAAGATTGTAGGAACGAGCCCGCAATAATATAAAAACGTGGTAGGATTAAGACCGTTGCAAATCCTAAGAACCGTGGTAGAGGTAGAGGAAGGAATTAGGACTACTATATTTGTTAGAACAAAGTTGTAATTAAACTAAATGGTATGTAATGTTAGTACAAAAAGGAATTTAATGGTAACTTTTTATAATGGTAAAGTAGTGATGGCTATTTTGGATCTCATCTAACTCTTGCTAAAGTGTGATATTATTTCATGTTTGGTGTGATATTGTGTAATAATTGCTGTGATATTGCTTCTCAATATCACACAGGGCTAAACAATACCACACTGTTTACTTAAAAATATCACTATGGATATGGATTGTTAAATCTCACGTTGATATTGTTTTTAGAATGTTGTGATATTGTTGTGTACACAGGTTGATATTGCTTCTCAGTATCACACAGTTTGGTAAACAATATCACACAGATTACTAAACAATACCACACTATGAATATGAAAGTTTAAATCTTACGTTGATATTGTTTTCACAATGTTGTGATATTGTTGTGTACACAGGTTGATATTGTGTTAGAAAACTGCAGAAGCATATTATGAACTGCCATATTTTGACAACACACAAAACACAAGATGTGAAAATCTTAAAGCAAAAGGCATATATAGTAGTTCTGATGTAGTGATACTGTTTAGAGTAAGATGTGAAATATATAAATGTAAGGTGTGATATTGTTTCTCAGTATCACAAAATACAAAAACAAGTCAACTGAGACAAATAAAATAATCAAATATTCTCCGAGTACGAGTATTTTCTATATAAAATAAAGTATAATCTATACTTTAATGAAGGTTGTGGTCTATATTAATATACTAGTCATAAAGAATGTCGTCTATTTGCTGCTGCTATAATTAATGAGCGCCATCAACAAAAACTCCTTCGACCGATCAACCATCATCAACATCATCCTCATCTGAACTACCCTGAAAAATACAAAAAGGTGAAACAGTGATATTATTTTATATAAGGAGTGATATTATTTCAAATGAGGTGTGATATTGTTTATATCTCGGAACAATTACAAACAATATCACATTCTGTTATCCTCAAACAGTGATACTGTGTAGTACAAAGTGTGATATTATTTCTAATAAGGTGTGGTATTGTTTCTAAAATTACCAGAAAAATATAAAAGAAAGTTGAGACAGGTGTTGACACATTCTGTTATCCTCAAATAATATCACATTCTGTTATCGTCAAATAGTGATACTATTTAGTATAAGATGTGATATTATTTAAAATAACATATGATATTGTTTCTGACTCGTGACCATACAGCATATATAAAAAGTTTCATACATAGACTTTTCATGGTGAATATACCTTATTGTCAGCATCAGGTACAAAAGCATTAGGACAATTACGTTTATCATGGTGAGCCATTTGTTTGCAATTACGACAAAGCCTTTTAGGCTTCTCCGCTTTAGCTATGCATTGTTGCTTTTTGGAGATCATTCTCTTCCCGCTACCCTTGTTCTTTGCCTGACGAGGTGGTAGAATCCTCACCTCAGTTGAGGAACTGCACCCAAGAAGCATCTCCAACTCCTGCTCTTTGGTCATTGACTCTGATTGCGGATTGAGTTTCACCCTGAATTGTTTAAGTGTGTCAACAAGATCAGTGATGTCCTTCGTAGACACATTCTTGAGATGGTCGCGTAGAACTCTGACCATAACTTGCACATTTCCATCTTTCTTAAATCAGTGGCATCAAAATCCTCAATTAACTCACCATGTGGACCATAAAGAGGGATCTTATGTGTATTCTTGGTCCACCGCATAAGAATGTATTTATCGGGCAAAGTGTGTACTTGTTTTCCAGAGTAAACCCAGATAATGTGTCTACAAATAATACCCTTCTTGTTGAACAACTTGCAAGAACATTCAGAGTCATTCGTTAGAGAATTGTAGACAACTTGGTAGGTCTTCGCGTTCGCATCAGCAATACCAATTAATTCTACACCGTTTGCAGGTGGTGTGAAGCCACCAACACTAAGGGAACAAATAGAAGCAGAAGCTTCTACTTGAAAATCTGCGAAAGCAGCATTTGTATAAACCTTGGAAGCATGAGCTTCCAACTTAAGAGAAGTTGCTAATTGTGGAAGAGTACAATCATCGTCTCTATCAAGTTGTTTTTGAGTATGGCGTTGTACATCAATGGCGCTTTGAAACCGCATCAAGAATTCAACAAGTGTACCATGTGCATTTTCAAAACGCTTGAAAAAATTATTCTGACTCTCAGAACGTTGAGTTGTTCGTAATAGACAACCCATAGGAACATAACGAAAATAAGCTGGGATCCATTTTCTCCTTTTTCTAAACATGGTTGACAACCAGGAATTACCTTCAAGATTATGCTCATTGACCAACTGACACCACTTATCTTCAAATTCAAGAGGTTCTAACTCAGCATCCCAAACAATAGCATTCAAACGGCTGACAAAATCAGTCTCTTTCGATATTGCAGGCCCAACCTTATCAATAAGCTTTTGCATGATATGCCACATGTAATATCTGCGCTTAGCATGTTTGAAGACAGCACGCAAACCCAGCTTTATTCCAACACACTGATCAGTTATTATACAATGTGGCTCTCGCTGTCCCATAACATCAAGGAACTTTTGAAAGACCCACGTGAACGAATCTTCATCCTCATGAAATAGCAAGATGTGGACGCGGTCCCACGGGGGCGCTTGGGAAAGGAAGAGAACAAGCGTTTGCATTTGTGGAGTCGCCACCAACTTTTATGGGAAATTGGAACCGTTCGAATACCTCGTGCCATGTCAAGACACAAAGTAGTGACATGAACATCAAGAACTCGTTACCCTTAGCATTCTATGTCTAGAATGACTCTCGTGGATGCCAATGAACACGGATGTTCACAGAGATCTGGAGTAAGGGGTGAGGGTACGTATTAGGAAGCTCTTTTGATCGAACACCTAATCCCGCCCGCCTCGATAGCGGCCTCTATTAATGATTAGGGAAGTTATTCATACTCGATATATCATCGATTATATGCATGCAATGCAACATCCAAGTTTGAATCCTAACATGTGAAGATTAGACTAAGTCGGTGAACAATTAATTTAGCATACAATTGATGTCAAAGTTGGACTAAGGTTCAATTACATGTGAAGGCATACAAATGATAAAAAAAGAACAATGATAAATACAATAAAGGAAAATTACAATAATTAAATTACAATAATTACATCGGGTTTAGTGATTTATGTCGAAAATACATCTAAAACGGATAATTTATGAAAAAGAATAAAGGAATGAATTAACGAACAAATCATTAGGCGATAGTACGGTTAATAGTTAATTATACGTAAGCTAATTAATCAGGTCAAGGCAGAACGGAAGTTCAGAGACAGAAGTCAACCTGGAACAGGCGCAGCAGGACTGCGCCCTTTGGAAGAGGCGCAGCAGTTGCTGCGTCTGTTCCAAGGGTGAGTTCTGGCTGTGAAGCCGGAACCGCAAATCGTTAATATTAATTGATGATTTTAAGGATTGATTATGATATTCAACTCGGATGAAAGTGATTTAATACATTAATTACATGTGAATGAGTCATAAAAGTAATAAAACATGGACGAAACGAATCAAAACGAATTATTTACATGGATGAAAGATTGATTAATGACATGGGTGAACTAAATAGGTTAAACATAACGAATTAATGGAGAACTAATGACGAATAAACGATGAATATGACAACAGACAGATGGAAATATATCAAAGATCGAATTCCAGAAACTCAATATGAATGAATTGAATTTCTACAACCCGGATTGACTTTAATGACCAAAACCCCTAAATATTGGATTATAAGGGATTTAAGGTCGGATTTAATGATTAATTATATGTTAACGATGATAAACAGTGTACATGTGAGATTATTATGCTATTATATCAAAGAATTGACGAAAACAAACAAAACAAAGAAAAGAAAACGAATTTACAGAGGATGAAGGAAGAAGAAAGGAAGCAGGAACTGCGGCAGCCTCACGAAGAGGCGCAGCAGTTGCTGCGTCCTTTCTCGACGGTTATCTTCTGGTAATCCGTAAAAAGGGTTTTAAACGTGGTTTTATAAATCGGTTTTAATAAGTATTTTCGACATAAATCTTACATTAGTGATACAAAAAAGTAAAGAACAATAAATAAAGAAGGATTTACACCCTCAGACTTACATGTTTGACGAAACGAGATGAAATAAGTTTATGATTTAGTGATGCTCGACTCGAATGTAACGAAAGTGCCCTCGTAGGAGAAAAACGATTAAGATTAATTAAGTTGATTAGTTGTGGAGTTAGTCAAATTGGTCGGTCATGCAAACGAGGCTGGTACTCAGAAGGATCCGAGTTTACGTGGTCGAATGTTCAAGCACGTAGACGCCAAAAAGTAAGAACGTGGTCTAGAATGCAAAGGGAGAAGAGAAGGGCGGACACTCGCGTGAGAAATATGAGGAGCGAAGGCTCCTATTTATACTAATCACGTGAAGGAATAGGGTTTTCGGAGAAACTTTGGAAGTGAATCTCGAAAAGATATGAAAAAGATACGAAAAACACGCAGAAAAGGACCTGGGAAGAGGCAAAGCAGTCACTGCGTCTCTTGGAAGAGGCGCAGCATCTGCTGCATCTGTTCCCAGGTGGTTTCCTCCTGCGGAAGAAAGATTTCCGTGTTTAATTTATGGAATAACGGGATAATTCGGTTTTCCTTAATATCTTGTATGAATATTACGGGAAATTATTTACCAAAGATTAAAAGATTATGAAATATTTATAAAATATGGAATAGAAATATCCGGAACATTCCAGAACATTCTGACTCGGGATTTAGCGGTTATCAGAAAATGAAGACGGTTTTAGGCCCGGACTCCAAATGTACTCTAATTACTGTCAAAACGACCGTATCGGCGCGTAGATGACAACTAAGAGGTAGACATCAGTGTTTGAGCAATCACTTGACGATAAACTTACGAACTGTCACAAATCGTTCCGCGGACCAAACATACTGGCCAATCATCACCGGGTGGTTTGCGGGAGGTGCAGAAATGAGGTATCTACAGAGCCACCACTTTGACTGAGGCTTGGACAAGGCGAAAGTCAAAGTATAGCCATCAGGTCAATCGAAGATTACAACCATGAGGGTGGACTCGGCCGAGGCTAGGAGGTGGTGGAGTGGCCGGAGACTGCCATGAGGGTGGACTCGGCCGAGGCTATGAGGTTGATCGGCTGGAACTTGGCGCCGAAGGCTGTTACAGTGCCTGGTTTGGTGCCTAGTTCTTATGTCCGAGACTACTTTGCGGGGAAGACCCCGGCGCGGGTGGTGATTGACAGGGTAGAGACGGCTCCTCCTCCCTGTACAGCTGAGCAGAGGGCCCGTTTGTGGCTTTGTTGGTTTCTGTCTTCGATTTACCTCGGAGACAAGGGAGAGAGGCTGTCGACGAAGCTCCTTCCCTTTCTTTCTGATCTGAGCTCCCTAGGGCGTTGGGACTGGGTCACTGCTGGTTTTGCGGCCCTCATCCGCTTCATGAGGGCCATGGTTCGTCCGGAGTTGATGGAGAAGGGGACTTCTCCTGGTGCCGTCGGCCCTGGACTACTGTTGGAGGTATGAACTTCCATTTAGACTAAAATCAATTCTTTTCCTTATCGAATTACGAAAGATCGTTGTTGACTATCTTGCTTCACAGGCGTGGGTGTACTCCTACTTTCCGAGCCTCTCGTCCAAGAGGACGGAGCCGCTGGAGAAGGCCTATCCCGTCGTGAGGGATTGGGTGATGTGTCGGACGAGGAGCAAGCGTTCCTCTCACGGTGTTTACCGGCGGGACGTGAACGCATTTTAGCTGGACAGCGTGATCATCTCACTTATATTCGTTTTGCTTCTTCATTGCTTTTCAACCGATCATAAGAATGATTCCTTGCTTGTCTTTTCCCAGTGGGTGCCCAGGCCTTGGGTGGAGTACGCTGGCGCGCCTCCTTTTATGGCTGAGGTCCTTCGACCTAGGAGCTCGAGCCGGCTGCTGTTGAGGACGTCGATGGGTCCTGTGTGGTACTTGGGCGAGCGCTTGACTCGTCAGTGCTCTCGGGATGTCTTGACGGTTCCCATCGATCCTCCTAGGACGATGTTCAGGGAGCCTTCCGAGGCTGAGAGGGAGGCTGACTTGGCTGGCGTTGGCGGTGACGCCCTCTTGCTTCCTGGTGAGGACTACTCGGCGTTCCTCTACGGGAGGTTGGCGTACTGGCCGGTTGTGGTGAGCATCTTACTCTTCTTTATTTTTGATTTATAGAATACGATGAAAGATCATCACTTAATGAGAAACATTTGACTTCGCAGGAGGTCGAGGCGGCGGGCATCGAGCCCCCAGAGTACCCCGAGACCCTCGAGTACACTGACGCGATCGGGAGGACGACGATCTCTAAGCTGCGTGACTTTGACGTGGCTGTGACGGATGCTGGCCTGGACGATTGGCAGCATCTAATTCGGAGGGTGAGCCTCTACTTTGCATGATTATTGTGTAAGAAAACATTTGATTGAATTTATCCAATTATTGAGAACTTCTTTTTGGAAATGCAGGTTGCGCCATCTCGGTTTGTGGCGTTATGGAGGGTGGCCAACCGGCTGTGAGCTACTGCCGTCGAGGCACTTGTCGGCGGTCGATGTCGTCAGGTATGAACCTTTCGTCTATTTTATTTTTTGATTTTGATTTTCCAACTTTTCTTATAATTGCTTGAAATGATTGACATGAGCCAATTTGGTTGTTTGCAGGGGGAGCGTGCGCTGGAGCGAGAGTTGGCCCAGTCTCGGGAGGAGACAGCTCGCTTGTTGAGGGAGCTTGAGGTTCGCGACACTGAGGTTGCTGCTCTCGAGACGAGAATTGCAGAGCTAGAGGGCGACCGGCAGTAGTTTTGTTTTTGTATTGGCTGTATCTTGCACATTTGTACATTTTAGGACCTACATTTTGGACATTTGGATTTTGCTTGGGGCTCGAGCCCCCAGTTTGTGCATTTCCCATTTTTAGTTGTATATATGATGGCCTGAGTGCCTTTGCTGCTGGGTTGCGTTGCTTGTACCTGCAGGTTAGCTTTGAACAGGTTTGGTAGATGACGGTTTATGCCGTCATGCTGCCGAAATTTACATAGAAATTACATAGAACATACATTTGTATATACATATGGCCTAAATTAGCGCAAAACGAATGACTCAAAAGTGCCAAAAAATGCAAAAGAAAGTGCCAAAAATGCAAAAAATTTGCCGGAAATGACCGGACGGTAGGGAGGGTTACCCCTAAAAAAATGAAAAAAATATAAACCTATAAGTTAGAAATGAAATGATTAAGAAAAGAAATAAATAGAAGAAATATATATAGGTTTTGAAATAAATTACATTAAAATGAAAATTATTTCTTAAAATGAAAATATACAAGTGTGCTAAAATGACGAAAATGCTGATATTGCCTCGAAATGCGTGCCCGCGGAATTGGGAAACACAAAATATGGCAATCTTGACGTGTTTACCAAAATAATAACCCGTATGAATAGGAAATTATTCGCTAAGGAATTTAGGAAGGATCCAACGCGAAAAATCACAGAAACGTTGCTGAGGAAGAGGCACGGGAGGTGCTGCGCCTGTTCCCAGGTGTATCCGTTCTGGCGGATTTTAGGAAACAGATTTTAGTATAAATAGAGACGTCGATAGAGGTTTTATTCACACAATTCTTCCGTCTCTTCTTCGTCTTATTACATAAAATTCTCAAAACATCATTCATCATGAATACTTTGGACATTCGTCTAAAAGAGTGGACCAACGAGTTTTCCAACATGGAGAAACATGATATGGCTGCTTATAATCTTGGATCTTTGTTGAGTTTGAAGCTTATCAAGGTTGTCAAACCACTCCTAGATGCTTGTCTTGATTATTGGGACCCGAATTATCATGTTTTTGCGTTTCCCGGAGGTGACATTTGCCCATTTCCTGAAGAAATTGCTGCGATCGGTGGGTGGGACCCAGAACACTTGCCTGCTATTCCTTCCACTTCACAAGGGTATAAGAACAAGTTTAGAGACTAGCTTGGGTTGACAAGAATTGAGGTGGACCGTTTAGTGACCTCGAAAGGAGTGAGAATGTTGGACTTCATCGACCGATTCATTAACAGGGCCGACCCCACCATTTCTCATGTTGCTAGGTGAAGGGCATTCGGATTTTGCTTGTTGCATGTATATGTTCTTCAAGGGCATGTTGATGAAGACTTGAGAGGTGATCCTCGTCTCCTGGGCCTAGTTGAGCAAATGGAGTTGCGCAGGAGCCCTGCCTGTTTATGCTTAGGAGAGATCCTATTGGGTTTGGATAATAGGAAAGCCAATCGCGACCTACCATACTTGGGAAGTCCCGTTATTTTGCAGGTAAAAGAACGCTTTTTTTTTGTTTTTTTTTTTTTCGTTCTAATACCCGCTTTTGGTAGGTCTGGCTTATGGAGCGTCTTCGATTGATCGAGCCCCTAGTTCATGTTCCTTCTTATCACGCTCGTTCGATTGCAATGAGGACCAGGCTTTACATGGTGGACTTCACTCGAGTCTGCAATTATTGGGAAAACAAATTGTAGAGTGATGATGGCCCCCTGATTAGGTGGATTGTACCATGGTGGCACCTCAAATCTGTCACTGGAGTGTCTTCCTTGGATCCTACT
The DNA here is from genome assembly GCF_048544455.1 of Silene latifolia. Taxonomy (NCBI): domain Eukaryota; kingdom Viridiplantae; phylum Streptophyta; class Magnoliopsida; order Caryophyllales; family Caryophyllaceae; genus Silene; species Silene latifolia. The sequence goes on from NC_133526.1 coordinate 42,012,549, forward strand.
CGATCTGTGCGCATTCCTGGCTTGGAATTCATGGTATGTATCTTCCCGGAAAAGCTAATGAGACAGGTTGGATTAAAGCAGACAATCTCAAAGCTTGACACTGTCCCGCAGACTGCCGTGGCGCTTACTACTGAGAGTCGAAGGGAATGGGCCATTAGATGGGCTCAAAGAAATGTATGGTTCTTGAACTCTTCTGTTAGTGCCTTATGGGTGTCGTATTCCTATCTGCGTTGGAGGAAGGCCACTCTTCCAGAGGAGCGCCAGAGATTGAGGAAGTGCGAGCCTGCTGACTACAAGGTGCGCGAGGTGGAAAAGGAGAAAGAGAAGCATCTGACTGAGGGAGAGGAAGAAGCCGTGTTCGAGTTGTTCATCCTTCGAAGAAACCAAAGACCTCTCCTGTCGTGGATAAGGTGATTGACAAGAATGGGAAGGCTAGGCCTCGAGAAAGACCGTTGGTGATTAGGTCTGAAGTGGCGCAAGAGCGTCCGGCTCGAGGTCGTGACAAGAAATATGACAAGAATGACAAGGGTAAAGGGAAAATGGAGGAATAGCCCAAGTCTTTATTATTATTTATTATTATTATTGTAATAAGGAGGTGGGGTTTTTAGAATCCTAGCCTATTTTATTTTTATTATGTAACGTATTATTATTAGAATTAGAAAATGAATGAAATAAAAAAGGTTAATTGGTTATGAAACCGTTGTGATTTTCTATTTATTATTCTTGTCGAATTCCAAATGCAACTGCAAATGTCCTTCTATTTACATTTTGAAATTAATGGGTTGTATCCCGTGAGGGATTGCCTACGTATTCATTTAAAAAATGAAATCAAACCCTTGCGCGTAGTTCGAGTAAATGTAAAAGAATAATTGTTCTAAGCAAGAGCTTGTAATGAACTTAGAAGATAAGCATGAGCTTTTACTTACTCTAAAGGTGCTAATTTAGTTTATTTGATGATATGAGGATGACAAATTTATCAAAATGCAAGAGCAGAGTGACATTAGCTTATTTCAGCTTGGCCAGGGGCCGTTTATTTAGTGCCACAAGAGCGACACGTGAGGTTACCCGAGGCGCGTTTTTGTTCCTATTCTAGGCATAATACCGTTTTAGTTGGTCAAGGTTTATCGGGTTGGCAAATTCATTCCCATCTAGGTCTGTGATTCTAACCGCACCCCCTGGAAGTATGGATTTGACTAGAAATGGCCCAGCCCAATTAGGTTTGAATTTTCCCCGTGGATCGACAGGTAAAAGAGCTCTGACCGACTTGAGTACTAAGTCTCCTTCCTTGATGTTTCTTGGCTTGACCCTTTTGTTGAAGGCTCGCTTGATACGTGCTTGATATGTTTGGACATTATGCAAGGCGCGTAGCCTACGTTCATCCAGGAGGATGAGTTCTTCATATCTATCCCTCTTCCAATCAGCTTCCGGGATTTGACTTTCGAGTAAGATACGCAATGATGGTATTTCTAACTCGACTGGCTGTACAGCCTCCATGCCATAGGTCAAATAGAAAGGGGTGGCCCCAGTGGGCGTCCTAACAGATGTGCGATATCCCCACAAAACAAAGGGTATCTTGCTTGGCCAATCTCGATAGTTGTCAATCATTTTCTTGAGAATTGTGACAACGTTCTTGTTTGCCGCCTCTACCGCGCCATTAGTCTGTGGTCTATATGGCGAAGAGTGGTGATGCCTAATTTTATACTTGGCTAGCAATTGCTCAGTCTCAGCTTGGAAGTATGATCCATTATCGCTAATGATCTCATGTGGGCAACCGTATCGACAAATGATGTTGTTTTGTATGAACTTTGCCACGTTTTTAGCCGTGAGACTAGTGTAGGAAGCCGCTTCTACCCATTTGGTGAAATAGTCGATTGCCACTAGGATGAAACAGTGACCTCTTGTTCCGGCTAGGGTTATCTTCCCGATTATATCAATTCCCCAGGCAGAAAATGGCCAAGGATATGTCATCGTATAGAGCAATGAAAGAGGGACATGTTGTACATTCCCGAAGATTTGGCAGTTGTGGCAATGTCTTACATATTTGATGCAATCGGATTCCATTGTGGTCCAATAATACCCCAAACGTGTGATTTTCTTTGCCATCATGGGCCCACTCATGTGAGGACCGCATTCTCCATCATGGACTTCTTCCATCACTTTCCGTGCCCGTGAATGATCAAGGCAACGTAGGATTACACCAAGAGGTGTTCTTTTGTATAACTCTCCTTGCATGAGAACGTTTTGGGAAGCTAGTAGGCGTATAGCACGTTGTCCCCTTTTTTCCATATCCGGTGGGTAGGTACCGTTGAGCTTGAAATTTAGGATTGCTTGGAACCAAGGTTCTTCTGCGGTTTCCTCTTCATCGGTGATTTGGTGGACATAAGATGGCTCTGACCGTCGTTCGATACATAAAGGCATTTCCACCATGTCATCTGGCATATTAATCAAAGATGCAAGTTTTGCAAGAGCATCTGCAAATTGATTTTCTTCCCGAGGTAGGTGTAGATAGGTCACGTGATCAAAAAATTGGACTACTTGGTCTATTCTAGCTTGATAAGGTGCTAGGCTTTCGCTTCGGATTTTCCAAGAACCCGTAACTTAATTGATGATCAGGGATGAATCCCCATGTACTCGGAGGTTTTTAATGCCTAAGCTCACTACCGCTTGTAGTCCAATGAGACAAGCTTCGTATTCTGCAGCATTATTTGTCACCTCGAAGTCGAGTTTGACAGAGATTGGTGTATGCTCGCCTTCATGAGAAATGAGCAACACTCCTATTCCAAATCCTCTTAAGTTTGATGCTGCATCAAAGTAAAGGTCCCAGGAGTCTACATCGGTTTGGAGTATATCCTCGTCTGGAAATGACCAAGTATCTATGGTTTGTGCATCATTGATGGGATTTTCCGCAAAGAATTCGGCGACGACGCGCCCTTTTATAACCTTCAGGGGCACGTATTTGAGATCGAACTCTGAGAGCATCAAAGTCCATCTTACTAGGCATCCGTTGAGGACGGGTTTCTCGAAGAGGTATTTGACTGGATCCATTTTGGAGTATATTTTGACGGAGTAGCTAAGCATGTAGTGACGTAGCTTCTTCGTTGCCCACACAAGAGCGAGGCATGTCTTTTCGAGTTGTGAGTATTTGCACTCGTACTCCAAGAACTTCTTACTAAGGTAGTAAATAGCCCTTTCTTCCTTTCCTACGGTTTGGGCTAGCATGGCGCCCATGGCTGTTTCGGTTACTGTGAGATACAAACCAAGAGGTTGATCTCGTTGAGGTGGCATGAGCACTGGTGGTTTAGCTAATATCTCCTTGTTCGGTCAAATGCCTTCTGACAGTCATCATCCCACATGGTGTGATCCGTTTTCTTGAGCTTCTTGAAGATAGGTTCATAAATCATGGTGAGTTTCGATATGAATCGACTTATATATTGCACTTTTCCCAGGAATCCTCTGACTTCTTTTTCTGTTTGAGGTTGTGGTATTTCGATCAGAGCCTTGATTTTGGAAGGGTCTATTTCTATACCTCGTTGGCTAACGACGTATCCCAGGAGTTTGCTAGATGTTACTCCGAATGCACACTTCTGAGGATTGAGCCTCATGTTGTACTTTCGTAGCCTTGAGAAAAACTTGCGAAGATTCGCAATATGCCCCTCTCTATCCTTGGACTTGACAATCATGTCGTCTACGTATACCTCAACTTATTTGTGCATCATGTCATCTAGGAGTGTGGTTGCGGTGCGTTGATATGTAGCGCCGGCGTTGATTAACCCAAACGACATGACCGTATAGAAATAGGTTCCTCATTGAGTGACAAAGGCGGTCTTATGCATGTCCTCTATGGCCATCTTGATTTGGTTATAACCCGCGTACCCATCCATGAAGGATAGCAACGCGTGATCTGCGGTATTGTCCACCAATATGTCGATATGTGGTAGAGGAAGTCATCTTTAGGACTTGCTTTGTTTAAGTCTCTAAAATCAACACAAACACGGATTCTCCCATCCTTTTTGGGTACGGGTACTATGTTGGCTACCCAGTCAGAGTACTCGGAAACTTTGATGAACCCGGCTTTGAAGTGCTTATCGACTTCTTGTTTAATCTTGAGAGCCCATTCTGTTCTCATTCGACGAAGCTTCTGTTTCACGGGCTTGAAACCTGGCTTAATTGGGATTCTATGTTCGGCGATATCCCTGTCGATCCCTGGAATGTCTTTGTAGGACCAAGCGAAAACGTCTTTGAACTCGTGTAGGAGGTCTATGAAACTGGCCCTTTCGGTGGGGTTCAGGGTGGTCCCTATCCTAAGTTCTTGGGGTTCTAGTTCGGTTTCTACATTGATGGGTTCGGTGTTCTCTATTACTGGTCCCCTTTCCCCTTCTCTTAGTATTTCTTTGGCTATGTAGGGAGGTATCTCAATTGAGTCTGGGTTTGGGTCATCCTCAGTATCATCGTAAACAGAATTGCACTCAAAATAACACAAAGAGTAAGCAGAACCTGATTTATTCATATTAAAGTTTGAGAAAAGTTGAAACAAAGAAGCCATCTGATCTGTGGTCAGTGGCGGTAAAAGGACAGTTGTTGGGACATTTCCCGAACTACGGTTACTATTTGATGCTAAGCTAGGAGAAACAAAGGGAATGGGGGTGACGACAGGAGGAGACTCCTTAGCGACTTCTCTAGACTCCGACTCTGACTCCGACTCTGACTCTGACTCGAATTCATCATCTTCTGGTTCTCCTTTGAACATCTCTCCTTCTCCAGTGGTGAGCTTGAAGAGTCTTCCTTGATTGTTGGTTCACTTGATTGATTTTCTCCATCCTTTCTTTTGGTTCGTGTTTGTTTATGTGATTAACGCGGTAGGGTTGAAGTGATTGTCTTGAAGTATCATGGTAATGATCTTATCCTGCGCGGCTTTAACAAATCGATCTTCTCCAAATAGTAGACTAACAGCTTGTTCGTCTAAGCAAGGTGCTTGACGGGCTTTGACGGTAGGAACCGTTTCTGGAGGAATGAAGTAGCAATCGTGAAAGATCTCGATTCCGGCTAGCTTCCTTCCGAGGTAGTGCCAAGGTTCAGGAAATCCGTGAAAGAGTTCTTGACTTCCTTCCCTAACAAAGTATCCATTTAAGGTAGGGAAATATGGTCGCATTTGGACTCCTATGTGCTTACGGCTTTGAACTTGAGCGAGCATCTCGAGAACTTCCTCTTTAGTGGGTTTGTATCCTAGTCCAAGTGGTATTCTCTTTGAGTTGCCCTCCTTGTAGGGTGCGAAGGTGTTTCTTCGGGTAGGGTTCAAAGGCATTCCAGGGAAGTATCCCTGGGATTTGAGTATGTGGTTGACCACCAAGTTGGAGTAGGGATCGTAGTATAGGGGTGCCAATTCACTTTCTATGACACTTATGCTTTGAAAGCCCCCAAGTTCATATACTGGATCCGCAAGGACTTGATTATTTGACTTCTTTTCGATTATTGCCTTGATGGGTGACGAAGTGATCGTCACCACTTTGCCATTTAGTGGGATCTTGATCTTTTGGTGAAGGGTGTATGTTACCGCTTTGGAAGCGTGAATCCAAAGTCTTCCCAGAAGTATGTTGAAGGAAGCTTCGATGTCTACTATTTGGAAGTTAACCTTTCGCTCAATTGGCCCTGTGGCTATGGTTAGGTTAACTAGTCCTACTACCTTTCGTCGTGTACCATTATATGCGTGAACACCTTGATTGGTAGGGGTCCAATCCGACTCTTTCATGCCTAATTTGTATGCCGTTTTCAGGGGTATGACGTTGACCGCGGAGCCATCATCCACCAAGGTCATTGGCACATTCTTCTTTAAGCAAATGACGGTGATGTAAAGAGCCAAGTTGTGACTAGCACAAAAGGGTGGCAAATCTTCATCTGAGAAAGTAATAGGATTACTTAACTTTGGTGATTCTTGGAAGACCAAGTTGACTACATCGTCGGGTGTGGAGTTATGTGCTACATTTAGTTTGGCCAAAGCTTGCAGTAAAGCTTGGCGATGTGGGAATGAGCTTGCTACTAGTTGCCAGACTGAAAGATCAGCCTTTGTCTTCTGTAATTGCTTGAGCAAATGATCAGTGGAGTCATCTTCGTTATCATTTGGGGTGACAACGTTGGTTGGACCATTTTGAGTAGTGCTTTGATATGGACGCCCCGAATGAGTTAGGTGGTCCACATCTTGGTCTTCACCATTTTGGACTATTTCCTTGACTAGGGAGTGTTCAATGAGATACTCGTCTTCATCATCATCGGCCCATACCCCATTGATTGTAGCTAGTTCCCTCATCCTCATGATTTCGTCCTCTAATTGTGTGATTTGGTCGACTAGTTTATCAACCACGGCGACTATTTCTTGCATAGTAGCATTTTGAGAAAATATTAGTGGCGCATGTTCTTTAGGTGTTGCATTGGGGTTATGTAAAGTTGTCACCACATTTTCCAATTCCCAAACTTGCCTATCCACACTCCTTGCCCATGAGATGAAGTCGGCGATGGTAGGGGAGATAGTAGAGTAGAACCCTTCATTCTCGATCGCGTGGATTTCATCTTCGACTGGAGAAATGAGGTGTAAACAATCTAAGGTAGATTCTTCACTTGTGATCACTAGAATTCCAAGAGGATTCTGAGTGTTGTTGGGTTTGCCTCCCGACGGTATTGGTAGTCGACCATCCTCAATCATGTCTTGAAGCACATTTTTCAATTTGTAGCATTTTTCTGTGTCCTGCCCCTTACCCCTATGATATTCACAGTACGAGTTCTCATCCCAGAACTTGGATTTCTTTTCTGATTCTGGAGTAGGTCCTATGGGTTGGAGTTTGCCTTACTTCATTAACCTTTTTAGAGCGTTGGAGTAAGTGTCCCCAAGATTTGTGAATTTCCTTGGTGGGGTACACTCTTCTTGGATGGCTCGAGAAGGTTAACTCCATCGGTCTTGCTAGTGGAGCCATAAGAACGACTTGCTGAGCCTTGATATCCTCGGCCTACCGTTTTGGACAAGAGCCCTTTATAGATGTCATCTTCAATCCTTGTTCCTAGTACGGTTAAGTTCTTGAAAGTTTTGATGTTTTGGTACCTCAAATGGTTTGCATAGATGGGCTTTAGGTTGTCCACGAATTTCTCCACAAGGGTAGCCTCATCCGGGCGTTCAACTAGTTGGGTACTAGTCTTCCTCCACCTACTTAGGAAGTCGGTGAAACCTTCTTTGTCATTTTGGGTAAGAACCTCTAGAGTGCGCATGTTAACTTGGATCTCAGCATTATCCGCATATTGCTTAGCAAACTCGATTGCGGCATCTTCCCAAGTAGCGATCTTCTTGTGTTCTAGAGAGTAGAACCATTGCTTTGGGATGGTGTCAAGAGATGAAGGAAAGATCCTTAAGAACATCTCGGGATTAATGTCTTTGATAGACATGTAATATTTGAAAGCACGGATGTGGTTCAAAGGGTTTTCATGCCCCTTGAATTTAGGGATATCCGTCATGTTGAAGTTGTTTGGCAACTTGGAACTTACGGCCTCATACTTGCGATTATTCTCCCTATAAATGTCATCCCCTTTAAGATACATCAATTGCTCCTCTAAGTATTGGAGTCTTTTCTCAACTGCGGTCATTCCCATGGGAGGGTTTTCGTCCCTGAAGTCATTCACGAAGTCATCAACGACTTCACTTTCTCGAGGAGGCAACCTCGCTTCTACGGCATAGATCCGGCCCTCGATGGTGTCAAGGCGATCATACACTTGGTCTTGGGTAACTTGGATTTGAGCTAGCGCGGTTAGGATTCGATCATTACCATCTTGGAGTTGATTGAAGTTCACGTCGCTTGTTTCAGGCATCTTGGCAACTGGATAGGAGATCGACGACGAATCAAAACACGATCGACCATTCTAACACACTTACTAAGAAAGAAATGTTTTGACTCGTGAAGTGGGTATGTGCCACTTGTGTTGAGTGAGTTTTGAAGAAATGACAAGGTTTGAAAATGTGTGTCCTAGCCAACTATAGTATAGTTGTAGGAGTGGACTCGAAGTGAGGTTTTGAAATGGGCTTGGGCCCGAAATTTGACTTGACAAATGGACAGAGTTTTGACTTGGTTTTGCGCTAACCATAGGCCTTTTTCGAAATTTACACTTTAAAAGGGATTTTGATTTTACAAAAATCATCATGGTTTCGTTTAGAAATGGTGATCACGTAAGGTACAAGCATTTATACAAGCATTATAACAGGATGCTGAGTGCATTTAAAAGGGTTTTGGTTTAAAGGGTGGGTTGCCATACCGAACAATCAAACCCGAAGTCTGTGGAGAGGCTCGTACCAAACAAGAGTAAGGCCGATTCCTAGTCCATTTCCTCAAGTAGTGAAGGTCCTTGATACAAACAAGAGTAAGCATCATGGTATGGATGACATCAATCGCTATCAATCCTTAGGCCCAAATAAGAATTAGGACCGTTTAGACGGGACGATTGGTCGAATGGGTTGGGTTGGGCCTAGGAAGGCCGAATAAAACGATCTAGGAAGACCGAGTTATGAAATTCGACAATTGTCTTGTACAAACTATTCCCTAACCTTGTTCAAGTTTCACCTTTGGCTACACATAAGTGTATTATCCCCAGCGGAGTCGCCAAACTGTGGACGCGGGCCCACGGGAGCGCTTGGGAAAGGAAGAGAACAAGCGTTTGCATTTATGGAGTCGCCACCAATTTTTATGGGAAATTGGAACCGTTCGAATACCTCGTGCCATGTCAAGACACAAAGTAGTGACATGAACACCAAGAACTCATTACCCTTAGCATTCTATGTCTAGAATGACTCTCGTGGATGCCAATGAACACGGATGTTCACAGAGATCTGGAGTAAGGGGTGAGGGTACGTATTAGGAAGCTCTTTTGATCGAACACCTAATCCCGCCCGCCTCGATAGTGGCCTCTATTAATGATTAGGGAAGTTATTCATACTCGATATATCGTCGATTATATGCATGCAATGCAACATCCAAGTTTTAATCCTAACATGTGAAGATTAGACTAAGTCGGTGAACATTTAATTTAGCATACAATTGATGTCAAAGTTGGATTAAGGTTCAATTACATGTGAAGGCATACAAATGATAAAAAAAGAACAATGATAAATACAATAAAGGAAAATTACAATAATTAAATTACAATAATTACATCGGGTTTAGTGATTTATGTCGAAAATACATCTAAAACGGATAATTTAAGAAAAAGAATAAAGGAATGAATTAAAGAACAAATCATTAGGCGATAGTACGGTTAATAGTTAATTATACGTAAGCTAATTAATCAGGTCAAGGCAGAACGGAAGTTCAGAGACAGAAGTCAACCTGGAACATGCGCAGCAGGACTGCGCCCTTTGGAAGAGGCGTAGCAGTTGCTGCGTCTGTTCCAAGGGTGAGTTCTGGCTGTGAAGCCGGAACCGCAAATCGTTAATATTAATTGATGATTTTAAGGATTGATTATGATATTCAACTCGGATGAAAGTGATTTAATACATTAATTACATGTGAATGAGTCATAAAAGCAATAAAACATGGACGAAACGAATCAAAACGAATTATTTACATGGATGAAAGATTGATTAATGACATGGGTGAACTAAATAGGTTAAACATAACGAATTAATGGAGAACTAATGGCGAATAAATGATGAATATGACAACAGACATATGGAAATATATCAAAGATCGAATTCCAGAAACTCAATATGAATGAATTGAATTTCTACAACCCGGATTGACTTTAATGACGAAAACCCGCAAATATCGGATTATAAGGGATTTAAGGTCGGATTTAATGATTAATTATATGTTAACGATGATAAACAGTGTACATGTGAGATTATTATGCTATTATATCAAAGAATTGACGAAAACAAACAAAACAAAGAAAAGAAAATGAATTTACAGAGGACAAAGGAAGCAGAAAGGAAGCAAGAACTGCGGCAACCTCACAAAGAGGCGCAGCAGGCACTGCGCTCCTTCGATGAGGCACAGCAGTTGCTGCGTCCTTTCTCGACGGTTATCTTCTGGTAATCCGTAAAAAGGGTTTTAAACGTGGTTTTATAAATCGGTTTTAATAAGTATTTTCGACATAAATCTTACATTAGTGATACAAAAAAGTAAAGAACAATAAATAAAGAAGGATTTACACCCTCAGACTTACATGTTTGACGAAACGAGATGAACTAAGTTTATGATTTAGTGATGCTCGACTCTAATGTAACGAAAGTGCCCTCGTAGGAGGAAAACGATTAAGATTAATTAAGTTGATTAGTTGTGGAGTTGGTCAAATTGGTCGGTCATGCAAACGAGGCTGGTACTCAGAAGGATCCGAGCTTACGTGGTCGAATGTTCAAGCACGTAGACGCCAAAAAGTAAGAACGTGGTCTAGAATGCAAAGGGAGAAGAGAAAGGCGGACACTCGCGTGAGAAATATGAGGAGCGAAGGCTCCTATTTATACTAATCATGTGAAGGAATAGGGTTTTCGGAGAAACTTTGGAAGTGAATCTCGAAAAGATATGAAAAAGATACGAAAAACACGCAGAAAAGGACCTGGGAAGAGGCGCAGCAGTCACTGCGTCTCTTGGAAGAGGCGCAGCACCTGCTGCGTTTGTTCCCAGGTGGTTTCCTTCTGCGGAAGAAAGATTTCCGTGTTTAATTTATGGAATAACGGGATAATTTGGTTTTCCTTAATATCTTGTATGAATATTACGGGAAATTATTTACCAAAGATTAAAAGATTGTGAAATATTTATAAAATATGGAATAGAAATATCCGGAACATTCCAGAACATTCTGACTCGGGATTTAGCGGTTATCAGAAAATGAAGACGGTTTTAGGCCCGGACTCCAAATGTACTCTAGTTACTGTCAAAACGACCGTATCGGCGCGTAGATGACAACTAAGAGGTAGACATCAGTGTTTGAGCAATCACTTGACGATAAACTTACGAACTGTCACAAATCGTTCCGCGTACCAAACATGCGGCCCAATCATCACCGGGTGGTTTGCGGGAGGTGCAGAAATGAGGTATCTACACAAGGCAGAAGCAAAAGTAACTGACCTTTTGTGGTGGTCTACGCCAGTAAAAGGAGTGAAAAGCATACAGTACTTATTCGTACTATAAGTTGGATCGTAAGTGATGTAATCACCAAACAAAGCATAGTTTCTACGAGACTCTGCATCACACCAAAACGCACGAACCAAGCATTTACCAGAATCCACCTCATAAGCAAAGTAAAAACCTTCAGTGGTATCACGTTTATCCTCAAAATAGTTAACAAACAGTTGAGCATCCCGGTCTCCTATGAAACATTTGATATCCCTTCCAAAATTCTTAAAATCAACCAGTTGAGCTCCAACATTCTCATAGCCATCTACATATTCCTTGACATTTCTAAATGCCCTTGTTGGCCCTTGATTAACCCTTGAATGATCAATAATTGTCTTTTTATGGTAAAGATGGAGGTGCCTGTGTTTTTTTTGAAACTGTTGATTTCTAAGTGAACAAAGACGGTAATTATGCCACTCACGAAACTGAAAAACAACGTAACCATCCCCATTATAGCGAAACTCAATCATAGCAGTACAACCAATCCTAGTTAATTTAGTGTTCCTGATATCAAAAGGCCTGGGAGTTGCCTGCTCCTTTCCACTATCTAAAACAGTAGCCTTCCTCTTACGATCTCTAAAACCTTCACGGTTGCAAACAACAAATTTATACTTCACATCACCGAAAATGCACCTTTTTGAGAAGACTTCCTAGGTTCAAAACCACATGCTTCTGCATACACATCATAAAAACTAATAGCTTCTTCCAACGTCCCAAACAACTGGCCAATATAAGGTTTAAACTCAGGTGCAACATTCCTTGTCCACAATTCACTACCACCAGGTGTGGAGTCCAAAAGTAGTTGATGCACACGAGAAGGAACAGAATGTTGTTCAACATGTGGAGTAGAGCTAGATGCATCAGGTGGTTCAATGAGAACAGTAGAAGTAATTGAAGACTCAACAATATCATTACTATCTTTAGAGGTAATGGCAGAGACATGAATATCATTACAGGAAGAAGAAATTACATTACTTGTAGGATCTGGCAAGAAAAGTAAAATGTAAAATAACAAGAAAAAGTCTTAAAGATATGGACGAAATCAATATCACACAAGTGGCTGAACAATATCACATATCAAGGAAAACAATATCATGTTATTTGGGAAAAATATCACACATGAAGATGGAAAACGATATCACAAAGGAATGTTGCAGGAACAAGATCACACAAGTGGCTGAACAATATCACATATCCAGGAAAACAATATCACGTTATTTGGGAAAAATATCACACATGAAGATGGAAAACGATATCACAAAGGAATGTTGCAGGAACAATATCACACAAGTGGCTGAACAATATCACATATCCAGGAAAACAATATCATGTACTCTGGAACAATATCACACATGAAGTTGAAAAACAATATCACAAAGGTGAATATACAATGGTACATATCAACATAAACAATATCACCAGTTGTAGAAAACAATATCACCAGTTGTAGAAAACAATATCACATATTGAGCAAAACAAAAAAAACACTTGCTGTAAGGTACAAAATAAGAACGTCAATGAACAGAAAATATTTATAGGTACAAATAATTATACGAACAGAAATAAAGATGACTAGTAATAGAGAATATTTACCAAAAGTATAAAGAACATGTGATTCAAAGCTGAAAGTACAAAATAAAGAGAGAATACGCAGAGATTTGAGAATACGCTGAAAGTACAAAATTAAGAAGAATAACATACCAGACATCGCAATGATGATTGAATACGCAGAGATTTGAGCAGGAAAACCTGGAAATAAAACAAAAACGTACCGAATTTTAAGAAACACAAAATTAAATTGAAAATAACAACAAAAGCAAGATGAAATTCAAATTTTAGGGACGAAAAACGCGAATTACGTACCTGAGCAAACGAACTAATTGGAATAATATGATAATTGTGAAGAATGAGGACGAAAAACGGAGATCACGCCTAAATTCTAGAGTTTCCGAGCTCAACAATGGAAGAAGAAGCTACAGTAGAGAGAGAAGTTAATGGGAGAAGAAGAAAAAGGAGGAATAACGGTTTTGGCTTGAAAAAGCCGTTTATATAGGCACGCGTTAAATTACAAATTTGCCCTTGCTTGTTTCCACCCTAAATACCTATCATAGTATTAATCCTCAATCCTCAAATATATAAGTAATACTCACATGATCCCATTCCTATATATATATATATATATATATATATATATATATATATATATATATATATATATATATATATATATATATATATATATATATATATATATATATATATATATATATATATAGAGAGAGAGAGAGAGAAGGGATCAACTAAGTCCACCATATATATTTGAGTCCATAAGTCCTTCTAAGGGCCATTGGATCAAGGCAATGGAAGGATAGAATTTGATGTCAATATGTGGCTACAAATTAATCCCTCCACCTAGGGATGGCAATGGGTAGGGTCTGGGTAGGGTCCGCCTAGACCCAGACCCGACCCGAGATTTTCCCCTTGGACCCGTACCCGACCCAGATCCGCAAGGTTCTAAAATTTGAGGACCCATACCCGGACCCTATGGGTAAGGGTAGGGTCTGGGTCTACCCGCAGGTCCGAGTTTCAGCCACTTTAGTAACAAGATTAACAGCTATAGGGTCTATAATATTAAAAAAAAAATCATACTACTTTAACATTATGAGTTTATTAATCTGCCGTTAATGGTGGTTGTCAGTCGCCGGCTATTAGAGAGGTGGTTGCCAGTCGCGTATCAGTGTTGTGGTGGTGGTTTTCTTGTGTCAGTGGTGGAGTGGTGGTATTGTCAGAAGAGTTTGGTTGGATTTTATCACTTTATGGGATGAGGGAAGAGAAAGAGACTTTAGTTGGATTTCTACAGTCTGCCAGTATGAATACAGAAAAGTTGTAATTTTGATTTTTTTTTTCTTTAATAAAGGGTCTAAGGGTCGGGTATGGGTCTCATAACTTAGACCGGACCGGACCAAAATATTTTCTTAAGACCCATACCCGACCCATACCCATTGGGTCTGAAAAAATGAGACCCATACCCGACCCATTAAGGTCCGACCCTCAGGGTCTGGGTCGGGTCCCCGACCCACTGCCATCCCTACCTCCACCTTTTCACTAATTAACTCATCAATTCAATAAACCAACCTCACTAATCATTCATCATCTCATTATCACAACTCCTTCTCTTCTCTCTACATCTCACTTTTCTCTCCTCTCTAAAAAAAATCCAAAATCCCAAAAAGCAAAACCCAAATAAATCACCCACTCCTCTTATCTTCATTCAGCACCACCCACCACCACCCCACCCGACACCAACTCACCACCCACCACCCCCGCCGCGGCCACCCCACCGCCGCCACCTCGGTATATTTTTTCATTTTTTTTCGTTTTGATGTTAATTTTTATGTTTTGAGTTGTTTTTTCCATTCATTTTTTTGTTGTCTTTTATTTTCTTTTAATTGTCTTTTATTTTGTTAGTTCTCGTTTTTTTTATTCATTTTCTCAAATCTCTTCTTGTTATACGCTTTTTTTAAGATTTCGGGTTTTAAATCTCGTTTTTTTTGTGAGATACTTTTTTTTCATCTAAGATTTACTAAAATGTTTTTCATAAAATTTGTTGTTTTAATCTTAGCTATATAAAAATTCTTATAATTTGTTGATTTTAATCTTATATTTCACATTTTTATATAAAAATGATATAAAATGACTAAAGTTACATAGTTATGGGCAAAAGTTATACTGTTATGGACTAAAGTTATACAAAAATTGGCTAAAGTTATACTGTTATGGACTAAAGTTATATAAAAATGGACAAAAGTTATACAAAAATTGCCTAAAGTTGTACAAATATGGACTGAAGTTATACAAATAAGGACTAAAGTTATACAAAAACTGACTAAAATTATACAAATATGGACTAAAGTTATATAAATAAGACTAAAGTTATACAAATATGGACTGAAGTTATACAAATAAGGACTAAAGTTATACAAAAACTGACTAAAGTTATACGAATATGGACTAAAGTTATACAAATAAGGACTAAAGTTACACAAAAATGGACTAAAGTTATACAAAAATGGACTAAAGATATACAAATACATTAGGAATGTGTTGAACTTCTACTCAATGAATGTATAACTCTAGTAACGATATGAATAACTTCTACTCAACGAATGTATAACTCCAGTAGAAATGTGTATAATTTCAATGACTTTAGTCAATTTTTGTATAAACTTAGCCCATTTTTTGTATAACTTTACTCCTTATTTATATAACTTTAGCACATTTTTGTATAACTTTAGTCCATTTTTGTATAACTTTAGTCCATTTTCGATAAATTAATTGGAATTTATATAAGTACTTTTTGTATGAATTTAGTCCATATTTGTATAACTTTACTCCATATTTGTATAACTTTAGTCCATTTTTGTATAACTTTAGTCCATATTTGTATAACTTTAGTCAATTTTTGTATAACTCTAGTCCTTATTTGTATAACTATAGTCCATATTTGTATAACTTTAATCCATTTTTGTATAACTTTAGTCCTTCATATGTATAACTTTAGTCCATGTTTGTATAACTTTAATCCAAAATTGTGTAACTTTACTACAAAATCGCATAACTTTAGTCCAAAATCGTATAATTTTAGTCCAAAATCGTATAACTTTAGTCCAATATATAACCGAAATCCTAAAAAAACCACCAATACTAACTTTAAACCAACAATACTAGATCTGAAAAAATAAAGTCGTTATCTAAATATCAAAATGTAATATAAGACATATTTGAAATAAAAAAATAAAAAATAAGTAAATAACAACACACAACAAAATAATATAAATTGTATAACTTTAATTTTTGAAGAATATAACTTTTGTCGTAAATAGTATAACTTTAATGTTTAAAGGGTATAACTTTAGTCGTAAATAGTACTCCCTCCAATTCGTTATATTGTTCCCATTTGCTTTTGGCACGATACTTAAGAAATACTATTAAAAATGAATAAAGGACATTGGTGGGGTTAATGTTAGGAGAGAGAGATGAATTAATAGGAGTTAAATAATGAGTTGTGGGGCCAAAACATTAAGAAAAGTAATAAAATAGGAATAAAAAAGTTGTGTGGGGTTTGATTATAGGAGAGAGAAATGAATAAAATAAGAGAAAAAAGTTACCAAAAAAGGAAATGGGAACATTACTTGAATAATCCGTTTTGGGAAATAGGGAACATTATAGCGAATTGGAGGGAGTATAACTTTAATGTTTTAAGTGTATAACTTTAGTCGTAAATAGTATAACTTTAATGTTTTAAGTGTATAACTTTGTCGTAAATAGTATAACTTTTATAAAAACCAAATAAATATGAAAAATCGTAATTAATCAACAAATATTAAATCTGAAAAAAAAATTAAATAACAACCACGACTTCACCATCAATAACCAACAAAAATTAAAAAACCAAATAACAATAACAAAATAAAGTAAATCTGACAAAAACACAAAAAAAACAAAATAACAAAAACCAAAAAACAAAGAACAAAATAAAGTAAATCTGAAAAATCAAAAAAATGGACAATGAAAATAAAACAAAACCCATACAAAAACGAGATCTGTGACAATAAAAACCAAAAAAAAAAATGGAACGAGATCTGAAAAACCGAAAAAAAAAACCAAAAAAATAAAAACAAAATCAAAAAATCAAACTAACAATGACAGATGAAACAAACAATCGAAAAAATCAAACCAACAATCGAAAAATCAAACCAACATGGACTGAAAAAAAAGAGAAAGGAAGAGGAAAAGGGGAGATCTGAAAACCAAAAAAATGGAACGAGATCTGAAGGTTGTTGATGTCGGTGGAGGGAGGATTGGCGGCAGGAGGTGCGGAGGTGACGGCGGGAGGAGGAGGAAGGAAGGACGGCGGGAGGGAGGAGGCGGCGAATCTAGAGGAGGCGTGGTAGTTGACGGAGGGTGACGGTTGTGCTGATGGTGTGGAGGTTGTTGCTGTTGTCGGGTGGTGCGGGGGTAGTGGCGGTGATCAGGAGGGTTGTTCGTGGGTGCCGGGTTTGGGGGTGTGAGGGATGAGGGAATTTTTTTTTTTTTTCGGTTTTTGTTTTGTTTTGTATTTTTTTTTTTTCTGAAATATGGGAGTGAAGAAAGAGAGAGAAATGGATTGAGAGAAGGGTGAGAAAATGAATAATGAGGAAGTGGGTATGGAGGTTACAATAAGGAAGGAGTTATACAAGATTAGAAGGAGTTATACAAGGATTAGGGAGGGAGATTAGAGAGGGAGATTTGTGACCCTTCAATGAGATGTAATCTCATCCCTCCATCCTTTCCATCCAAAGGCCCTTATAAGGACTTATGGACTCATATGATATGAGGGACTTACTAGAACCCTTCTCTCTCTCTCTCTCTCTCTCTCTCTCTCTCTCTCTCTCTCGAGAGAGAGAGAGAGAGAGAGAGAGAGAGAGAGAGAGAGAGAGAGAGAGAGAGAGAGAGAGATTGGATTTGGTGATTTTGGTTCTTATGGTGAGTTGTGAGTTGGGGGAATCTCAGCCATTAGATTAAATTAGAGATGAGTGGCCAAGATTAATCTTAGTTATCATATAAAAGCATTGTTTTTAGTTTATTTTCTCTTTTTTTTTTTTTTCTTTCTCTGTCTCTCTCTTCTTTCCGTCATTTACTATCTAACTGTTTCCCTCTCTAATTAATACTCCCTATTACTGCAAAACCGTTTATATCCTCATTCTTAACTGCAAGCGTTTCTCTCTCTTTTATTATTCTTGTGTTATTCTTCTTCAACTGTTCGTCACCTTCGTGTTTTCTCCTGTGTTTCTCTTCGCCATTGATCATCTTTCTTCCGATTGAAGGTAATTTCATGACGTTTTCCTCTTTTATTCTATTATTTTGTTTTATTTCATGCTTTTGTATGCTTTTTTATTCGTTTTTTCAGTTTAATTATCGCTAGGTTTACTTAATCGAGTACTTTAATGTCGTTATTGCGTTTATGCAGTTTCTTCATTGTAATATGATACTGCATTTTTGAATTTCTGATTTTTCCTGAAGTGATTTGCATGTTCTAGTCGTTTCTGCAGTTTTCTATTGTTTTGAAGTGATTTGCATGTTCTAGTTGACGAGTTGTGTTGAGTACTTTACTATTGATCTCTACACACTTTACTTTTTGTGTTATTCTGCTGTTATTCTATCGCCTAGTTTGTTGTCAAGTTATTTGTCATGTTTTAATTGTTTAATGTGCTTTTCTAGGGTTTTTGTGTTTGTTCGTGTTGTCTTCACTTTTCAGTACTTCTGTTATTCCGCTGTTATACTGGTTCTATAGTGTCATTGCAGCGTTACTCTTCCTGTCATTGTAGTGTTTTTCCTGTTTCTATTTTCTGTTATTCTTTTTGTGTTATTCTGCTGTTATTCATGTGGTTTTGTTTGTTTGGCTTTGTTTGTTTGTAGGTTTTAGCATCACTAATGGACTTAGTTTGTGAGGGATGGGCAATAAATATAGTGAATGAAGATAAATTGTTATTTGCTAGAGAGTTAAGCTCTTTGAAAAGAAAAAAAAAAATTAAATGGGCTTTATTGGACGATAAGAGTGATAAGTGCTTTGAAGTTAATGTACGAGTTCGTCGTCGTAATCAATCAATGTCGGCAGTTTTAAATAGCCAGGACCTAATGGAAAGAGTATTCGATCATGTAGAGACTACTTTGGACAAGAGCAATATGTCTCTTGTTTGTAAGAAATGGTCACAAATATTCCTATTTCATAAAAGTGCGCCCGGTGTTCATGCCGAATATATGAAAGTTCTAACAACAAGTCACAGTCAAGGTTTTAAGATTTTGTCAAGGGGCTCGAAAGTAGTTTCCAAACGATGCAAGTGCTACATGCTTGCAAGTGAGCCAGCAAAGGCGGTGTTGCATGCTTGCCGGTATATACACGATCATGACATGATCCTTGATGCACCTGTATCTGAACGGATCAGGCTAATTCACGAGTACTTTGAAACACTCAGGGACTATCCTCCTGCTTATGATCTTGCTTACGAATTGTATTATAAGTCAGTCGATGTTGTTGACGTTGACTGACTTTTTACGTTATGTCATGTATTTTCGGAAGTACATTTTGGTTCTTTCTCGGAAAGAATGTATTTTGGGTATTATGTAATTTGAAACTGTCTCTGGTTGTAATTTAGTACGTTATTTTGTTTTATGAAGGCTTATGTAGGCCGTATGTAATTTTGAAACTGTCTTTGACTCTTTATTCAAAGAGGCTTTCTTTTGATTCTCTTTGTGTTTTTGTTTACACTTCCGTGTTGTTCTTTTTGTGTTTTTACTGCTGTATTATAACGATTACTTTATTAGTTTGACTAATTGTTAGTGTTCGTTATTCTCATTGTTACGGTACTCTTATTCTGCCGTCATTATTAAAAAGTCCAGCTGAATACCTATTTATCATTGAAAGTGATCCTTATTTTTATTTTCTGGATAGTACAGCTGAAAATGAAGTTAAAAATCAAATCCGCAGCTTCATCAAAGTCTACTCAACCGTCATCATCAAATTCTCCGGGTCCTTCTCCATCCAAATCCCCTGTCACATCTCCGTCAAAGAGCACTGCTTTTCAGAGAAGGAGTACTCATAGTCAAGAAATATGTACAATCGAACCACCCACTAAAAAAAACAAACGAAAGGCTGAGACCCAAGTTGCGAAGTTGTCGTCTAGTCCACCAAAGACTAGTAGTAAGTTGGCTGGCAAAGTTAAGCATGAGAAGGGAATGGTGATAAGTAGCAACCAACCTCGGGCTGGAGATGCCGCAGAAAATAACCCAGTGTATGTACTACTGTTATTCTACTTTTATTTTGCTGTTATTTTGCTATTAATATGTTACTTTTCGTGTTATTTTTTGCTGCTCTCCTGTTATTTTGCTATTATTCTGCTGCTTTGCTTTTGTTATCTTAAATGTTTTAATGCATTGCATATTTTTTCCCCTTTGTGTGTACAGTGTCGATCCATTTGTTAGCTGTTGTCGGCCTACTTTTCTTCTCAGAGTTATTGAAGCCCTCACCGAGGAGCAGAAGGAGGCTGTTAGGGAAATGGGATTCGGGGGTTTACTTGAGTTGAAGCTTTCTTCCCTCCCCCATACCATGTTCCGGGAGATTATATATGCTTTTAGAAGTGGGAAGTTTTTTGAAATATCTGAAACGGAGAAGTACGAGTTGACTGCAGATGATGTGCACGATGTGTTTGGTTTACCAAATTCTGGACCAAAATTGGATTTGGTTATTACTGGGTTTCCGGGTTCTGCAGACGCTGATGGAGAAGCTTTGAAGCATGCTTGGCATGAGAAGTATGGTATCGCCAATAACAAAAGTGGGATACCACTTAACAAATTTCAGGAGACCCTGCTAGAGTCTTTGGTTGCGGATGATGAGTTTAAGAAGACTTTTGTTCTGTTTGCTATGTCGTGTTTCGTTGCTCCTGTGTCGGGTTTTGTGGTTGATCTTAGACTTCTAAGCGCTGTGGAAGATGTTTCTAGGATCAAGGAAGTTAATTGGTGTCAGTTTGTCTTCTCACACTTGGTGACTTCTGTGCATGAAACCTTTAACGGGAGGAAAAATATTCATTGTTGTCTAGTGCTGTTGGCTATCACCTATTTTCACCGTTGTTTCTTTAGTGGTGATCAGGTGAATAATGAGCTACCGCTCATTATGTTGGAATATGTGTCCTCCGACAATAGTGCGATCACGACTGTTGATCATGATGATCACATGTTTAAGTCTCATTTTAAAAGAATACAATTGGGAAGTAATTTTTACTGTCAACTGGTCAACATATATCGGTAATGATTGGCTGACTAGAGTTTGACATTACTGTCGTACGACGGTGGTGATGAGTTGACCCCTAGGTCATACCTATAGGGCAACACTCTTAATTGATCATTTAATTAATCGTATAACGTTACGAGTTAATTAAATTACTTGAAAATTGACGGACGATTTTGGAAGTAAAATTTACGTATCACATTTAAATGTGATTAAATGAGATACGGTCTGAGTAATTGAATCGTATCATTACTCGGATGAAATAATTGTTTAAGGTAACAATTAAATTTGAATGAATTATTATAAATACGATTTATAAATTGGTAAAATATTTTGGTACAAGTAATTATGAATTACTAAGTCGATTTTTGTATGTGACGTATTTTTATTAATACGTTGATTTTTAATATGTTAAAATTACATAACAAATTTATGTAACATGTGACATGTGACATATTGACAATTGACAAAAATAACATGGAATCCATGTTATCAAAAGTGCCGAAAATTGGAGGAGTATTAAGCTATATATTGTGTTTATATTATAAGTGGTAAACATAATGATTACATGCTTTAGTAGCCATGCAACCCTAGTTTGCATTGTGAAGGCAAACAAGAGCATGCATTGGGTATGATTTCTTCCCTCCTCTTCCCTCCTACCCGGTTTTACCAAAGAGAAAGGCAAGGGTTTTTTCCTTATATTTTTGATTAACACATTACATCAAGTGTGGTTAATAATTCATTCTTTTACTCATCCAAAAATTAGAATTCTAGAGAGATAAAAAGCTCTCTTCTTCTTCCTCCCATAAACCGAAAATATTAAGTGTATTATAATATTTTTGGGTCATTTTTCTACTAGATTAATATTGTACTAGTTCTTATAATATTAATTTTAATTAAGAGAAAGCCTTGGGTATTAAGCTTTGGGAGAGATCCTACACTTGGATCTTAGTTCTTCCATTAAAGGAAAGCACAAGAACAAGAGAGAAAGGTGATCTCTCTTGTGCCCTTTAACCGAAAATCACATTGTAAGAATAATGTTTCTTCCTTATTTTATTTTAATGTTTGCATGCATAAGATCAATCATTAATTTTATGACAAATTAAATTAAAACATATATGAATATGTAAGTATATAGATCTACTTTTCCATCAATCGGTATCAAGAGCCATGGTTGTTTGCATGCAAATCGGTTAAAAGTTTTTCCGAGTTATAAAGATTAACATATAAAACTTGTAAAATTTGTGTTATTATGATATATCACGAAATTAATTCATGCATGTTAAAATTTCTGGCCCTAAAATGTTTTAGGATATTTTGGTTATATTTACGGATTTTTATTGTTCATATTATACAATAATGGCATTTAAATATGATTTTATGAGTAAAAATGTCATTTTCGGTCTAAAATTAGCTATACTTCGAATTTTCCAGTGATTTTTGGATATGTTGTTACATATATTATTTTGAGATAACCTGTAAATTTTGATAATTTTTGGACTTGTTATGCTCGAAAAATGGATTTTTCATTATTAAATTCGGATTTAGGTGAAAAAATAGGTTAATATGAGATAAATTTCGAATCTGGTCATGGAAATTTAATATGTTGTCACATGCAATTTTACAAGATATGTGTAAAATAATGGGCTATAGTGAAGTCTTTTTGCATGATTTATGGATTTTAAAGAAAAATAGCATAAATAGTGACATTATTAGTGAAAAATTAATAAAACATAATCTATGACTTAGGAAAAACGTCCAATGTTGCATTTTATTATCTTTTTCAGATCTAAAATTGAAAAGTTAATGAATATAATTTTTCCCATGTTTTTATGATTATTTTATTAAAAAACCGATAAACCGCAACATTGTTTTTTCGGAAAAATTTCGAAATTTTTTTTTTTTTTTGACCTAAGGTTTTGAACATTATGAGTGTCATGGTATTTTTTTCCAGAATGTTCATGAGTTTAAATTTCAAATTTTGAATTTATTTGAAATTTTGTGATTTATTTGAAGTTTATAGCTTATTTTTGTAATTTTTAGTCCATTAATGAACAATTTTATAAATATGAGTTAATTATGGTCAAATAATTAGTGAAGACTAAATTTTGAGTCCTAAGAGGTTAGGGTAATTAACTTATGCATAAATATGAATTTATGTAATTTTTGTGATTGTAAAATATTGAAATCACGCAAATCCGTAAAAACCGAGTAATATACGATATTGGCTAATTAAAGGCGATTTAGCATAAAATTGGGCATGTTCATACATATTATAATGCTGCATTTTTCTTTATGATTGTCATAATTTTAATTTATGTAATTTTTGAATTATGTAATTTTACTTAGTATGGCCTTAGATTTTAATTGGTATTTCCCGAAATGTATGGGAATATCGATTCGGTTGTAATTTTATTGTGATCTCGTATCACCGTTTTGTAATTTAATAGATTTATTTTATTTTAGTTACAAATGTATAATAGGAAATTATGTAATTTATTATGTAATTTTATTTATCTCGGAGTTTCCCAAAGACGGATTTCTTCAAGATGGCGATACATAAAGACGGTGTTACCTCGAGATGCGTGCTACAACCGAAGTTCAAGGGACCAATGGAGTTGGTTTCCGAATATGTAATAGTTAAATAGTTTTTCTATTTTAGGAAAGGCCATACTAGGATTTATTTATTTTTATGCTTGCATTTTATTTTATGTCACATGCATCGCTAAATCGCCATAACTAAAACATGCATCATCTTCATCGAGTTTATCGACCGTGTCAATTCGAATTATCGTAGTTCACCGCTTTAGTTCACTTAAAACGTGATAGATAATAAATTGACATGACCTCTCGCTAAAACAATTAATTGAGACATAGCCTTACCAAATAGTAGAAACCATGAAAACCTATTTCGCGATGGAGTACACTCGGCCCTACCGGGGTACAAAACTTGTTAAGTAGGGGAAGTGGGTGATAAATGTCTATCCACCGAATTCATGTTGATAAGGGATGAATCGGCCCTACCGTGCCCAAGTTGATGTGGATTTGGATCATGGACACATTTATTCGAAATTTGGATTGAACTCAACAAAAGTTTCTGATAAGGGATGTATCGGCCCTACCGTGCCCTTGTCGGATGTGTTTTGGGCTATAGATAATTATTAGAGTAATTTTATCGACCAAGAGTTCTAAAAGTAGAATCGATTAAACGTTAATCCACCGAGTTATATTGATAAAGGATGTATCAGCCCTACCGTGCCTAAGTCGATATGAATTTGGGTCTTGGAATCATTTATCTAGTTGGGTAGAGGTCACTAGAAAAATGCATAAAACTTGTTTAAATCATACATTTTTACGAGTATTATTATTAAAACGACATTTGTTTTACTCCTTATATTTTGTTTTGTAGACCACTTCTTTTTCTCATAACAAATGGCAACACCAACTCCAAACGCCACACCTCTCGCTAGTTCATCATGGCTCCGATCCTTTATGGATCGATGTAAACTTGAAAAGAATGGGTCAAATTTCTCCGATTGGGATGCCCAACTCAAATTGGCCACCCAAGGTGACGACAAGTTTCGTTACCTTACCGAGGCCTCTCCACCCGAACCTACTACTAGGTCGACCGCCGCCACTAGGGAAGCATATGAGGCTTACCAAAAGGAGTCCGCCGCAATGAAAAATGTCTTGATATTTGCGATGGAGGCGGACCTCCAAAGGAGAGCCTTTAAAATGGGCAATGCTAATGAGATTTACTCCAAACTTGTGACAATGTTTTCACAAACTCCGCGGATCGTCCAATATGAGTTGGCCGCGGCATTCTTTGATCTCGACTTCTAAGAGGGCCAAAAGGTTAGCCCTCATGTGCTCAAACTCATGGAGCTTGTCGAGACCTTGAAAATTCAAAAGGTTAAAATCCCCAAAGAACTCATTGTAGATAGGATTCTACACTCCTTGTCCAAAGTGAAAGCGTATGTTCAATTCCGGGTGAATTTTAACATGCAAGACAAGGATGTGTCTCTTGAAGAATTACACAAGTTACTTGTGCAAGCCGAAAGGGACATGGGGTTAAATGTGAACCCACCCAAGGATGTGCTTAACATAAGCACTAAGAGTAAGGGGAAGTTCAAAAAGAATGCAAGGAAGGGTAAGAAGCAAGCTCCCACTTTCACCAAAGCTAAGCTTAATGAAGCTAGCACTTCAAAGATCAAGAAGGGTCCTCTTGATAAATGCCACTATTGTAATGGTATGGAACATTGGAAAAGAAATTGTTCCAAATACCTTGGTGATATTAAGGCTGGAAAGATCACTCCAGTAGGTAAATGACTATCCTTCTTTTATATTTCTAATTCAACTATGGCATTATGATGCAAAGTTGTGATAATGTATCTCCCTTTTTATTGTAAATAGGGCCTCCACCAAGCAAAGACAAGGGAAAGGAAAAGCAAGCATGAGAAACCATCAAGAAGCTAGGGATAGCTTTCATGGAGCTTTGCTTTTCATTGTCTTATTTTAAATTATGTTTTGGATTTTAGAACCTTAAGTTTCCGTGTTCGACATGGAAAGGTATTTTGGATAATGGGTTGTATTTTGGATAATGGTGACTTGGTTTGCAACCCAAGTCACCCGTTTTATCATTTTATCCTTTTGTTCTAAAATTCATCTTTAAATGCTTGCTCTTAGAAACATAAGATTATTAACTTAAAGTGATCTAATAGACAACTACAATAACGGGTTTCATTATATGTCCACATGCTTAAGGCTTGTGTATGATCATTTATAAAGTGGTGTTAAGTCTATGAACTTTCTTAAAGGTATGTCAATCACCAAGTACACATATGAAATCTAAAACTATTAGTCAACCTATGAGGTAGTTCTCCTTATACTTCAAATCATTATTTGTGTCTCATATGCTATCTTTGAATCTATAGTGTATTTATTCTAAAGATAGAGTGGGAGAAAAATGAGGACACAACACACGAGACAAGATAAAAATTGTGTACTTGTGTAAATGAAGATCTACGCAAGAGAGAATGATTTGAATGAAGGTATATCTATTTACATAGTATACCGAATAGATGAGATCTATGGTCTCAAGTTAGTTCTATATGACTAAAGAGACCAAGTGAAGTAATCATAAGAATATATTCTCAAGATAACTACACGAGGAGACCAAAAGAAAGTTTTGGAAGAAAAATGACTAATGTAAAGTCTTAACAAGTTTTTGACTAAGCTCTATATGATAAATTTTTGACCAATAGTTTCAAACTTGAGATTTACTTAAGAGCCTAAATAAATCATAGTAACATACTAGTTATGATCGAGTTGCAAAGATTGATATACCGATATCTTCAATGACCAAGTTTTAACCACGCAAATGTCATTGCTTAACCTCATTATGAAATGGTTAAACCTCCTTCCGAAAGGGTATTTTCGAAGGACGTGTTCTAGATATTATTTATATTTGAATAATGACATTGCTACACATCATTATGACATGAGTGTGTTAGAGATTTAAAATCTCTTTCCGTAAGGTTAAGATGAGACCTCTTCAAAATAGGTATTTTGAAGGGATATGATGGGAACATATATGGTTTGATCTTAATAACTTGGCAATGCAATTTATATTTCAATTCTTGAAAAGTTTCGATTGAGAAGTCAATTTTGAAATATGTAGAATTGAGTGGGAGTTAGGAAATTATCATGTGAAGACATGAAATTTAGTGGGAGCTATCATCCTTTGAATGTTTACAACTCATCACTCATTGAAGAATGACGAGATAATACCTTCTTTCATAAAGAAGCATTTGAGTTTTCAATTCTGGATGAAAATAGACTATGATGAATCCAATTACATCAAGGGATGTTGGATTAGTATTAAGAGATACACATCGTATCAACATTCACATAGGTTATTCATGTAGATGAAAATGGAATTGCCATTAGCAGTCATGGTCGTTCATTGAACCTATGAACGGTTGATCTCATGATTATTAGTAACTAATGTTTCCGCCATTAGAATAATCATGTACATGTCCAATTATGAATCATATGCATAAGAGCATGATGATTGATTGGTAAGCCATAATAGAAACGTCATGAATTCTCAAGTAGAATCCGATGAGCGATTTCGGTGTTTGACGGAATACTCTATTATGTGATAAGAGGTTGCACATTATAGAAAGTTCGAACACACGTAAAGATTTATGAAAATTCTAACTTTTCAAATCAAAAGAAGAAATAAGAGGTTATTGGGAAGATACTTAGTTGAATAAGAAGTTACTCAAAACTAATCTTTCCTAACTATGCTAGGACTTGTGAGAAGTGCTAGGCTAATCGTCTTGGCAAATTGTTGCAAGACTCTACAAAACATGTACCTAGTGCATTGTGTGTGGATGGAGTACTTGATCAGTACAAGTTATGTCATTCACCACAAATTCGTTCGTTATGTGATGATCGATAAGGAAGTTTCTTCAAGTTAAGGAACCGAAACCAAGGTCGGGAACCTTGATGTGTACTTGGTAAGATTCATGCTATGAGAGAGAACATGAATGTGAAGGGAATGCAAGTGTAAAAAGTTTGAACACATGGACACATGGCATGTTAAACTTCTATTGCAATCAATAAGTGTTTACACTTACGATATACATCACAAGGTTGTAATATGATATTGACTACCCGAATGTGATGTCGACATTTGTCGTTTGAGTTATTATTAACTCACCTTGTACATTGTTGTATCCAAACGGGTTGTGGAGACAATTGAACCCCGTTAAAGTGAACATGGATTAACATTGTATTTGCCCATAGTTACTTATATGAGGTGACGTCTCGAAGTGACTAGAGTGTGATGCGATTGATGGCAAGTTCAAGTGCCATAGAGTCATGTGAGATGACTAGTCGATCACATAGGCAGACTGTTAGGAACTTTTTGTCGGGCCTAATGACCGCTTATAGAGTTCTGGCAAATTTATATAGCCTGGTCGTGGCGAGAGCTGCTATAGTATTCAAATGAGTCGATTCTTTTGACTAAAGACTATTCGCCTAAGATGGCACAGTTTCAGATTAACTTTGATTTGTGTTACTACGACTTTCGTAAATGGGGTCAAATGGGCATATTTTGGGTTATGATGGCTGTGGCTAGTCGAAGGGAATGAGTGCGATAGGAATTGTCCACCCCTTGTCAGGGTTATAACAATATCTGAAGGCCACTCGAGGAGTAATGAACTGGAAATGCGTGGCCACGCTCGGAAGGTATCTATGATAGATAAATCCGGTCAATCAGTTATTCTCCAGATCGAGGAAACCACTCTCGATATGATCACTTGCAAGTACGACCTGAAAGACACCTTGCATTGAGTGGGAGATAGTAATAGGACAAGAGAATTGGTGACGCACACTTGTCGAGGACAAGTGGGAGATTGTTGGAATATGTGTCCTCCGACAATAGTGCAATCACGACTGTTGATCATGATGATCACATGTTTAAGTCTCATTTTAAAAGAATACAATTGGGAAGTAATTTTCTTGTCAACAACTCGGTCAACATATATCGGTAATGATTGGTGACTAGAGTTTGACATTATTACGTCGTGACGACGGTGGTGATCAGTTGACCCCCTAGGTCATACCTATAGGGCAACACTCTTAATTGATCATTTAATTAATCGTATAACGTTACGAGTTAATTAAATTACTTGAAAATTGACGGACGATTTTGGAAGTAAAATTTACGTATCACATTTAAATGTGATTAAATGAGATACGGTCTGAGTAATTGAATCGTATCATTACTCGGATGAAATAATTGTTTAAGGTAACAATTAAATTTGAATGAATTATTATAAATACGATTTATAAATTGGTAAAATATTTTGGTACAAGTAATTATGAATTACTAAGTCGATTTTTGTATGTGACGTATTTTTATTAATACGTTGATTTTTAATATGTTAAAAATACATAACAAATTTATGTAACATGTGACATGTGACATATTGACAATTGACAAAAATAACATGGAATCCATGTTATCAAAAGTGCCGAAAATTGGAGGAGTATTAAGCTATATATTGTGTTTATATTATAAGTGGTAAACATAATGATTACATGCTTTAGTAGCCATGCAACCCTAGTTTGCATTGTGAAGGCAAACAAGAGCATGCATTGGGTATGATTTCTTCCCTCCTCTTCCCTCCTACCCGGTTTTACCAAAGAGAAAGGCAAGGGTTTTTTCCTTATATTTTTGATTAACACATTACATCAAGTGTGGTTAATAATTCATTCTTTTACTCATCCAAAAATTAGAATTCTAGAGAGATAAAAAGCTCTCTTCTTCTTCCTCCCATAAACCGAAAATATTAAGTGTATTATAATATTTTTGGGTCATTTTTCTACTAGATTAATATTGTACTAGTTCTTATAATATTAATTTTAATTAAGAGAAAGCCTTGGGTATTAAGCTTTGGGAGAGATCCTACACTTGGATCTTAGTTCTTCCATTAAAGAAAAGCACAAGAACAAGAGAGAAAGGTGATCTCTCTTGTGCCCTTTAACCGAAAATCACATTGTAAGAATAATGTTTCTTCCTTATTTTATTTTAATGTTTGCATGCATAAGATCAATCATTAATTTTATGACAAATTAAATTAAAACATATATGAATATGTAAGTATATAGATCTACTTTTCCATCACATTAAACATTGGGATTTTAAGTCTTTCAGTGAGAGATTGCAGCGTGAGGCAGCTGCTGGTGCTCTGGGCACTAGGGAGCTTTCAGACGTTGCTTTCCCATTGTCTCGTCCAAACATCGTTGGCTCTGGTCAACGTAGTCAACGTCGATGTCTTGTGCTGGATCTACCTGATGATATTCTTATGGATGAGCAAGTACAGTCTGCAGCGGTCGACGTAAGCACCTGTTTGATTGTTTTTAAACGAATTATTCTAAAATGTTATTATGTTATTGTCTTTAAGTATTAGTTGTCCTACAACTCACCATAAGACCATTGGATGGTGAAAATGGATGGCCAAGATCAACCCCAAAAAAGTGTGTTTAATAGCTAATCTCACCATCTCTCTCCTCCTTCACTAATCCACTCTAATTAATCACTAATTTACTATATATTTGTTTTCCACTCATCCATTTCTCTCTCATCTTACACATTTCATTTCTCTCTTCTCTCAAACTCTAAAAAAAAACCCAAAAATCCAAATAAATAAAAAACCCAAAAATCCAAATAAATAAAAAACCCAAAAAATCCAAATAAATCAAACAACCCAAATAAATCATTCATTCCTCTCTTCCTCATTCACCACCACCCACCACCACCCTACCCGACACCACCCCACCACCCGCCGCCGCCGACGTTTTTTTTCTTTTTTTTTTCTTTTTTTTTTTCGTGTTAATTTTTATGTTTTGAGTTCTTTTTTTCCATTCGTTATTTTTGTTATCTTTTATTTTATTTATTTATTTTCCTTAGTTGTCTTTTATTTTGTTAATTCTCGTCTTTTTACTTATTTTCTCAATTATCGTTTTTTTATAAAAAAAACTCAGATTTGAAATAACACAAATAATAACACTCCCCAAAAAAAATATATAAAAAGTGTAACCTTAATTGTAAATTGTATAACTTTAATGTTTTACGAGTATAACTTTAGTCGTAAATTGTATAACTTTAATGTTTTAACGGTACAACTTTTGTATAACTTTTGTTTGGAGTTGTTTTTTTTCTATTTGTTAGTATTAATTTTAGACATATTAAAGTTATTATAATGCATATTTTGACATTTCAAATATCGTCTTGTTTTTTATTTTTACAAATGTCGTTTCTTTAAAATTCGTCTTGTTTTTTATTTTTACAAATGTCGTTTCTGAAGTTATACAAATATGAACTGAAGTTATACAAATAATGACTAAAGTTATTCAAAAACTGACTAAAGTTATACGAATATGGACTAAAGTTATACAAATAAGGACTAAAGTTACACAAAAATATGGACTGAAGTTATACAAATAAGGACTGAAGTTATACAAAAACTGATTAAAGTTATACAAATAAGACTAAAGTTATACAAATTTGAACTGAAGTTATACAAATAATGACTAAAGTTATACAAAAACTGAATAAAGTTATACGAATATGGACTAAAGTTATACAAATAAGGACTAAAGTTACACAAAAATATGGACTGAAGTTATACAAATAAGGACTGAAGTTATACAAAAACTGATTAAAGTTATACAAATAAGACTAAAGTTATACAAATTTGAACTGAAGTTATACAAATAATGACTAAAGTTATACAAAAACTGAATAAAGTTATACGAATATGGAAACTTCTACTCAATGAATGTATAACTCTGGTGACGATATGAATAACTTCTACCCAACGAATGTATAACTCCAGTAGAAATGTGTATAATTTCAATGACTTTAGTCAATTTTTTTATAACCTTAGCCCATTTTTTGTATAACTTTACTCCTTATTTATATAACTTTAGCACATTTTTGTATAACTTTAGTTCATTTTCGTATAACTTTAATCCATTTTCAATAAATTAATTGGAATTTATATAAGTACTTTTTTGTATAACTTTAGTCCATTTTTTTACAACTTTAGTTCATTTTTTGTATAACTTTAGTAAATGTTTGTATAACTTTAGTCCATTTGTGTATATCTTTAGTCCATATTTGTATAACTTTAGTCCATTTTTGTACAACTTTAGTCCA
The DNA here is from genome assembly GCF_048544455.1 of Silene latifolia. NCBI lineage: Eukaryota > Viridiplantae > Streptophyta > Magnoliopsida > Caryophyllales > Caryophyllaceae > Silene > Silene latifolia. Next base: position 42,044,248 of record NC_133526.1, read on the forward strand.
TTTTTTGCATAACTTTAGTCATTTTTTGTATAACTTTAGTCCATATTGGTATAACTTTAGTCCATTTTTGTATAACTTTAGTCCTTCATATGTATAACTTTAGTCCATATTTATATAACTTTAATCCAAAATTGTGTAACTTTACTACAAAATCGCATAACTTTAGTCCAAAATCGTATAACTTTAGTCCAAAATCGTATAACTTTAGTCCAATATATAACCGAAATCCTAAAAATCACCAATACTAACTTTAAACCAACAATACTAGATCTGAAAAAATAAAGCCATTATCTAAATAAAAAAATATAAAATAAGTAAATAACAACACACAACAAAATAATATAAATTGTATAACTTTAATTTTTGAAGAATATAACTATTGTCGTAAATTGTATAACTTTAATGTTTAAAGGGTATAACTTTAGCCGTAAATAGTATAACTTTAATGTTTTAAGTGTATAACTTTAGTCGTAAATAGTATAACTTTAATGTTTGAAGTGTATAACTTTAGTCGTAAATAATATAACTTTTATAAAAACCAAATAAATATGAAAAATCGTAATTAATCAACAAATATTAAATCTGAAAAAAAAAAATAACAACCATCAATAACCAACAAAAAATTAATAACCAACAAAAATTTAAAAACCAAATAACAATAACAACCTCCTCTTGATTCTAATTGGAATTGGAGGAACATTTGTAAGGTTAAAGATATTATGCGGAATGGATACTTGAATAACTGTTGGATTAGTGATCCTAAAGGTTATTCTATTCGTTCAGGTTACAGTTGGTTGCAGGGACAGCACCCCCCTGTGCAGTGGTATCAGGAAGTGTGGGATACATGGTGTGTGCCTAAACATTCATTTATTGGATGGCTTATTCATCATGGAGCTTTGAATACAAGGGAGAAGTTGTTTTCTATAGGAGTGGCAGAGACTAATCAATGTGTTATATGTGAACGGGATGTGGAGACTCATGCTCATCTGTTTGGACTGTGTGAGTACAGCAGCAGAATCCTGAAAGGTGTGGAGTGTTGGTTGCAGATTGGACTGGTTGGTCCTCAAACTGGTTCAGTTTTGCAGAGGAATGTCTGTCATATGGCCAAGATGGCGTGTTGGTACTATATTTGGATGGAAAGGAATTGTTGCAGATTGGAAGGGGTACTAACTAGGCCTGAACTAGTTTGTACTGATGTTCAGAGAATTATTAGAGCAAGGATACAGCAGCTGCTCCCCTCTGTGGTTGGGCATGCTGACAGAGTTTGGCTCATTCAAATTGGCATGTATGCTTAAATAGTTTGTGCTGGTATAGGTGTACCAAGAAGTAGTTTGTTGAAATGCATTGTAATGACTCCATTTTATTGGTTATTAATGAAAAGCTCACATTTTACCAAAAAAAAATAACAATAACAAAAAAAACCAAATAACAATAACAATAATAATAACAAAACAAAAAACCAAATAACAATAAAAAAAACAACACCCACAGAAAAATAACATAAAACCAAACGAAAATTAAAAAAAAAATGAAAAAAAAGAACGAAAAAAAGGAGAAAGGAAGAGCAAGGAGGGAGAAAGGAAAAAGGAAAAAGGAAAAAACCAAATAAAAAAACCAAAGTAAATCTAAAAAACAAAAAAAAGACAAAAAAAGCGAGAAAACAAAGACAACAACAACGACACCACCACACCACCTTCTTCCTTTTTCCTTTCTCGCACAACCACCGCCACCCCCACCATAACCACCATGACTGACCCACTCACCTCACCTTTCTCCCCAAACCGCAACAACCACCACCACCACGAGCAACAACCAGCAATGACAACGGCCGACGAGCAATGGAGGAAAGGCGGGATTTTCAAATTTTGAATTTTGATAATAGGCGGGCGCTTTTTTGTTTAGATCTGAAGAAAAAAAAGGACGAAGTTGGCAGAGGGTTGTTGCGATGTTGTTGTTGGCAGGTGTGGGCGGGTGTGGTGGTGGTAAGGAGGGTTGTTGGTGGTGGTGTTGTTGTTGTTGTTGTTGTTGTCGTGGAGTTATTGCGGTGGTAGAGGGAGGAGGGAGGCGGGTGGTGTAGGGCGCCAGTTAGGCGCGGTGGTTCGTGGCAGGTGTGGCGGTGGTGGAGGACGTGAGTGGTGGCTGTGTTGTTGTTGTTGTTGTTGTTGTTGTTGTTGTCGTGAAGTTGTTGCGGTGGTGGAGGGAGGAGGGAGGCGGGTGGTGGGTGTCGGGCTGGTGGTCAGTGAGCAGTGCGGTTGTCGGGTTGGTGGTCAGTGAGGGTGTTTTTGGGTTTTTTTTTTGGTTTTTTTTTTGGTTTACTGATGAGAGGAATGAGAGAGAATGAGGGTATGAGAGAAGTATGAAAGAATGAATAATGAGGACGTGAGTTGGGAGAATTAGAAGGAGGATGGAGTTATACAAATTAGGAAGGAGTTGTACATGGATTAGGAAGGGAGATTAGGGAGGGAGATTTATGGCCATCCATTGAGATGTAATCTCATCCCTCCATTCCTTCCATCCTAAGGTCCTTATAAGGACTTAGGGACTTATAAGATGTAGTGGCCTTATAAGAACCTTTCTCTCTCTCTCTCTCTCTCTCTCTCTCTCTCTCTCTCTCTCTATATATATATATATATATATATATATATATATATATATATATATATATATATATATATATATATATATATATATATATATATGGGTAAAGAAGACGTACTAAATTCTAAAAGACAAATGTTAAGATGCTGTCTATTTTAACATGCATTAAGTTGATAACTTTTTCAAAGATTAAAAATTATCCCTTATAATCTTCTTATTCTTCTCGAAATTTGTATATACAAATTAATCGTAACAATATTTCATAAGATGATACAAAGAACAAACTTTTTATAAAATAATAGGAATATATTATCTAATCGATCACAAAAATTTGAGTTGTTCGTGAGCTTTTCGAGCCAACTCCAACGTTACATCGACTTGACTCGTTCATAGAATATATTCAAAAAAAATTATACAATATTCTATTAAAATTCCACAAATATTATTATACAATCAATATATATAACCAAGACGTCCAAATAATAAAATAAAAAAACGTAAATTGTTGATGGAAATGGAGTGAGTAAGTTACGACCATGGAGTCGGTAACTAACGAAACAAAACATAATACAAAACAAAAGTTTGACGGTCTTACTTCAAGTTTGATGGTCTTACTTCAATAAAGTAGTTTTCGCCTTTTCTCTTCACACCCTTTGTCTACCTACAATTCTGCAACCAAAGAAATATACATGTTTAGTAAATTAAATCACATGATTATAATAGCATGGGGCATTGAATAAATGAAAAATAAATGGGTTTTTCTACATGGTGACCCTGAAGTTTTTCGAATCACACATGGTAACCCTATAAAATAGAAAAAGTTTTTGGTAACCCTGAAGTCCCTTAAATGTAATTAACGTGACCCTGAACTTTAATTCCGTCAAAATGGGCCGTTAAGTGTCATATGTGGCGAATGACATGGCTAATGTTCGCTGATGTGGCTAATGACTAGGTTGTTTTACTAATACACATAGGAAATGAATAAATTAAAGAAAAAAACCAATCCACCACAATCACAACCTCCGCTATAACCACCACTATCGTCGCCGCCACCCCACCCTTCACTAACCTTCGTCGAACTACCGTCGGCGCCTCTCCACCCTTCACCGCCCACAGCTTCCCGTCGAAACACCAATCCCACCAATCCCGCCGCCGTCCGTCGAAACCCGACACCCTTAATCTTCTCCCCCACCCTTGTAATCTCATCTCACTCCCCTAAAAACACTAGATCTGGGTTTTATGGAGAGGGGAAGGGGTTTCTAAGGTGGGACTCTGGCCCTGTAGGGTTGGATGGGGATGGTAGTGCTTTTGGCATGGGGAGCCTCAATTTGTTGATGTCGTTGTTGCTCGTTGATAAATTCTTGGCTGCTTCTGGTGTCGCCATGGTGAAGGTCGGCGAGAGAGGGATGCTGGCGTGGTGGTCTGAGGTGGTAGCCACGGTGGTGGTGCGAGGTGGTGTAGAAGATGGTTTAATTTGCGTCGTTTTTGTTTGTTTTTTATCTTACATTATTCCATCTCGCAATCCCGCCTTGCAATCCCGTCTCGCCTACATATTAAATTAATAAAATAATAATGATACTTATAATATATTAAAAACCCGACTACTTATTAAATCTAACTAATACGACTAACTAATTAATCCCGCCTTGCAATCCATGTCACACGCCACATCAAGACCAAATAGCCACATCACACGCCACATCAGCACTTAACGGTGCAAATTAACGGAATTTTAGTTAAGGGTTACGGTGATACATAATAATGCACTTCAGGGTTGCCATTTTTGTTTTCTAATTTGCAGGGTTACCACGTGGGATCTGAAAATGTTCAGGGTCACCATGTAGAATAACCCAAAATAAATTTAAAAAAACTCAAGGTGAATGAAAAAGGGTAGGGGTATGATTTTGGATGCTCTTCTATGCGGAGGATGTATACCTTTTATATGCATTGCTAATTATGCCTTTAATTGTACTCCCGTTTTTATTAAACTCAAACTCTAATATAATATTTTGTCTTGATTTCTATTACTAATATTGCTAAAAATCTAGAATTTGGCTTCAAATTTGCTACGTACAAAATATTATTCTATACAATCTTATATTTTGCTACGTACAAAATATTATTTTATACAATCTTATATCTTATCAAGTTCAACATTCTATATTAATTTTTAAATTAAGTGTTTTAAAAAACTTGGGGACTACCACATGCTTCGAAAAAAGTTTCCTTTAATAATATAGATAGAATTTTAAATTAAGTGTTTTGAAAAACTTGGGGACTACCACATGCTCCGGAAAAAGCTTCCTTTAATAATAGATATAGATAGATATTGACAAGTATCTCATTAGACGTTTCAAACGGGTCGGGTGGATTGGGTCATGTGTTCGGTTATACGAGTCGGGTTAAACCACGGGTTAGGTCGAAAAAGGATCGGGTTAGGTCAGAATACGGGGTCAAAAATTAGTTTCTGTCGACTTTTTATAAATTGGAAAGATATTTTTTATAAACTATATTGAATGAATTATAAAAATTAAGTTATTTTAAGAATTATTTTATTATTAAATATTATAAAAGAGATATAAAATTGATTTTTTTAATTGTGTTTGAAATTTAAAGTGCTAAAAATTAACATTTTTTTAATTATTTTTTCAAATAAAATATTTAAGTATTAATATTTGAATAAAAATTTTGATTTATCTTTGACCTAACAAGTCAGAGCCTAAACTAACGTGTCATTTCAGATTCTATTTAAACGGGTCGCCGGTCGAATTTTCGGGCCTTGAACATGGAAAAAACGGGGCAAGTTGGGTCAAAATTCGACAGGTTTATATCGCAGTCATGTTTTAAACTCATAACTTATCATTTCATTAAAATAATATAACATAAAAATTGTACATATAACCAACTATAAACTAGCCCGTGAAATTCACGGGTTTTAACTTTGAGTTATATTTATAGATAGATAGCTGGGTGCAATCCACGTGGGGTGAATGAAAAAAAAAATAAGATTGAGTGGAAAAATTCAATGGGGTTTTTGGAACGATTTTTTAAAATAATGGTCAAAAATAAAATATTTGTTGTTTTGGGTCGGTTTTGAAAATATTTGTCAAAATGGTGTCCACGTAGGCTCGGTTTTCAAAACCTAAAATACCGAACAAACACGCCATTACCAAACACGCCATTACCAATGGCGTGTTTTATGAAGGAAACACGTCATTAATATTGGCGTGTCTTTACAGTTTTTTCCCAACTGACAGACTCCCATAAACTTAAAAAAAAAAAAAAAAAATTATACAAAGACACGCCATTAGGAATGGCGTGTTTCCTCCCCAAAACCCGCCATCCCCAATGACGTGTTTCCTTTAGTCCATTTTATAGAAGTTTTTTTTCCTACTTACTATAAACACGCCATTACTAATGGCGTGTCTGTTCCGTGTTTCAGGTTTTGAAAAACCGAGCCTACGTGAACACCATTTTGACAAATATTTTCAAACCGACCCAAAATGACAAATAACTTATTCTTGAGCATTATTTTAAAAATGAATTCGGTTTTTGATCACTTCCTTAATTTTCTTGGTAATTGGTGTTATTGCTTCTCTTTGCACCACAATTTGGTTCAACCGCTCCCCCTTCCACTAATTTGTAATCCTCCAATTTCTTTTCTTTTTAACTATTTTACATTTTATTTTCATTTTATTCAAAGTTTGGATCTTTCATCTTAATTTTTATGTTATTATGCCTATATTTGTGTTTGATTGCTTTTCGCTTTCTGGGTTTTTTTGCTTTTCAATTTTCCAGTATTTAGTTGTGTTCACTTATCAATAACTACTAATCTTATAGCTCCCGTAGAGAGAGAAACCCAAAAAAAGCCCCAAAATTAAAAAAAACCCTAAAAAATCGACCACCTCCTCGCCGGCGACTACTCCGGTCACCTCTTTAGGTCGCCGGCGAGGTTTTTCCAACCTTTTCAATTCGGTTCCTTTCTGCTATCAGTCAATTGTTTTCCTGTTGTTGGAATAAGAGGGATTTTGATTGATCTTCGGTCTGTTCGTTGCTTTCAAGGGTTGTTTATCGATCGTTTGTCGCGGATTTCTTCATCTAGTGCGACTTCCTTGGAGCGCTTTTCCTGTTGGGAGCTGCATTTTGTGCATCACGGCCGGTGACTTCATCTTCCCTTCCTTGTGGGTTTGGTTGCTAATTAATAATCTTGCTCTAGTTTAATAAGTTTATGTTTTAATGTCACTTGGTTGGGTTGGTACTTGATTTTTCCGGTGGGGATCTTGCTTGCATCCTTCTGCTGGTTGTTTTGGTATAAGGTCCCCCTTTTTCCTGCTTTTTGTGTTTTCCATTTTCCTGCCAATCAAGCTCCGAGTTTCTTCTAGTGGTTAATTGTTTCGAGGTGCTAGATCTTTCATCTGTCTTCACTGGGTCTTTGGTTAGTCACTTTTGTTCTGTAGTTTTTCGGGATTTAAGGTGTACTCGTTTCCGCTTTTTCGGTAGTTGAATGATGTCTTCTTCTACCGGTCATTATAAATTTCTTGAAACTTTTGCTTGTGCCCATGTGAGCGATGGGTTTATGGAGAATGATGGGGATAGGATGTTAGGCTCTTTTATGAAATTGCAGGGGTCAGCTCCGTTAATCTTAGCTGAGGTGAGGGAGCTTAAAGATAGGGAGAACGGTCTTTTTAGGCAAAATCATTTTGATAGTGCTGCAGCGTGTTATGATGAAGCTTGTAAATTGCTTAGCTTAAGTTTGGGAAATATTGGAGGTGAAGATATTCAATCATTATCTGACCTTGTTGTTTCCCTTATTTCTAATATGGCTGCTTGTGCCCTGAAACTTGAGGAGTATAGAGCTGCTTCGGGTTTATGCTCCATGATTTTGGATTCATTTCCTCGTAATGTTAAGGCACTTTTTCGTAGGGTGGTTGCTTATATGAAGTTGAAAAGGTTTTCGAAAGCTGAATTGGATTTGGTGGAGACCTTAGTGGTTGAACCTAGTAATAAGGATGTTTTAAGGGAATTAGATGTGGTAAAAGGTCACCTTCTCATTAAGAAAAATGGTAAAAGAATGCTGGAGGTTGCTACTAAAGATTGCGTGGATGAGAACAATAAGAAGCATGTTCATGTCCCGGATGTCTCGGCATCTAATGTAGGTATAAAAGTGTGGGATAATATCCGTATAATACCCTTAAAATATAGGACTATAACGCAAATTTTATATGTGATTATTGTCATAAAACGAAAATACAATAGAAACGATAAAGGTAAAAGAATCAACCTCGGGTCCTAGTGCAATTCGGCAAAATGAATAGAAATCAACGTAGATCTCCTCCTAATTGTTGCACCCAAGACCGTCTGAGATTATGCCCTTGTGCTAGAATGTATTCTCTAATTGCCTTGCAATATTGAGAGAATTTGTTGTGAGTTTCTTTAGATGTGAGATCTAGGTTTTGAGAGAAAAATGTTCTCAAAACCCTAATAATTTTGCAAATGAAAATAATTAGGTTACAAAAGAGAGAGAGCCTCTCTTTTGTTTCCTCTTGCTTGGCCGGCCGTGAGCCTACATGGGGAAGTGGGCTTCCACTTCCTCTTAATTTTACCTCGTGGTCCGGTTCGTAAAATGCTAAATGTATATGACACGCTTTTATTATAAATCGTCATCGGTTATCGGTTATTAAAACATCAACTAATAACACGGATTAGTTGAAATATTAATACATGTCCGACAAAGACAATATTGTATAATTAATTCAATATACATCAATTAAATATAATCGTTAATATTTAATATACGAATTAACCGCTTAATTCGTCTTAGCCATTATTATTTAATCCGTATCAAATAATCATCTCAACATCGCGTTTGACTAATTATTAGTCAATGACTCCGACTAACTGCTTAGTCAACTTTGGCATCAACATGACTGTATTTTCATACCGTCACATCTCTCAAACGTATCCTATAGGTGTGACTTTTAGGGACCAGTTGATCACCGCCATCTGTATGACAATAACGTCAAACTTATCTAGCAAGCCAACCGTTATTGATAAACGTGGACCAACTGATAATAATACAAAAGTATACCCTTTGATCCTTTTAGAGATTTAAATGTTATTGCACTACTTGTAGAGGACACCAGCCCCAACAAGCTCCCACTTGTCCGTACAAGTGTATGTGTAATAACGTTATCCGCACTAACCGGAGGACACACTCAACAAACTCCCACTTGTCCGTACAAGTGTATGTGCGATAACCGATTCTCATATTCATTTAAACATTTCTCCCACTCAATGTAAAACAATTTGCAGATCCGGATCCGCAAAGGTCGTATTTTACAATCGATCTGTATCTAGAGTGGTTTCCCCGACTAGAGAGTAACTCAACTGATAAAACGAATTCGTATTCGAGCATGGCCATGCATTTCGATTCTGACTCCTCGAGTGGCCCTGAGAAATATCGAGTACCTGATAAAGGCTGAATATTTCCTTCAACTCGACTCCTTCCGACCTAAGCACAGCATGAAATGACCCAGAAAAAATCTACTTGGCCCCCTGTTATGGATGACCATGAGAAAGAAACCAAAGTCACCCAAAATCTTCCTTAGTCTCAAGAGACAGTCGATAGTCAAAAGAATCGACTCTTAGGATCACCATGGAGGTCCTATCCACGACCGGGCACCGAATGTTAGAAAACATTTAGGACTCCACGTCGATGTCACAATTGTGTCCTACGAGATATCCGTATAAATCGCCTCTGTGATTGGTCAGTCAACCTTTTGACTTATGGCTCGTTGAACCCACCATCAACCAACGTCACAAAATAATTACCTTGAGTTATCAGCTCACGTGGGCAATTAAGGACCAAAAATATAATGTTTGTTCAGTTCACTTTGTGGTGTTCAAAATTGTCGTACAAAACCACATGAAAAACAAAATATATAAATATCAAAACGATGATGTCGTATAGAGTACATAAGAGAATGAATCTAATCCATAAAAGAGTACTACAACTTAGGAACACGTTTAATTCCCATGGAATTAACATGCCCTTCATGCTTATCTTGTCGTAATGGTTTAGTGAGAGGATCTGCTATGTTATCATCTGTAGCAATCTTTTCTATCACTACTTCCTTTTGCTCCACGTAATCTCGGATTAGATGAGCTTTCCGTTGTACATGTCTAGACTTGTTGCTAGACTTTGGCTCCTTAGCTTGGAAGATGGCACCTCTATTGTCGCAATAGATGGTGATCGGGTCATTCGAACTAGGCACTACAGATAGTCCTTGTAAGAATTGACGCATCCATATCGCTTCCTTTGCAGCTTCAGACGCGGCATAGTACTCAGACTCAGTCGTAGAATCTGCTATAACACTTTGTTTGGAACTCTTCCAGCTGACTGCAGCGCCATTAAGAGTAAAAACGAATCCAGACTGAGATTTTGAGTCATCTCGATCCGTTTGGAAGCTAGCATCTGCGTAACCGGTTGTGCATAGCTTTTGTTCGCCTCCATAAGTCAATGCCCAATCTTTAGTCCTCCGTAGGTACTTAAGAATGTTCTTGACAGCCATCCAATGTGAATCACCTGGATGCTATTGGAATCGACTTGTCATACTCAATGCATATGCCACGTCCGGACGTGTGCATATCATGGCATACATGATTGATCCTATAGCCGAGGCATAAGAAATCCGTGTCATGCGCTCTTTCTCTTCCGGTGTCTCTGGTGCCTGAGACTTGCTCAAATGCACCCCTGGAGCCATAAGAAGAAACCCCTTTTTGGAGTTAGTCATACTGAATCTCTCTAGGATCTTGTCTATGTAAGACTCCTGACTGAGAGATAACATCCGACGTGATCTATCTCGATAGATACGGATGCCCAAAATCCTTTGTGCCTCACCCAGATCTTTCATCTGGAAGTGGTTTTTCAACCATACTTTTACCGAAGTTAAGAGAGGTATGTCATTCCCAATCAGGAGTATGTCATCGACATACAATATTAGGAAGACAATCTTGCTCCCACTCGACTTGATATATAGACATGGTTCCTCGACCGATCGAGTAAATCCATTTTCCTTTATCACTTGGTCGAAACGATGATTCCAACTCCTAGAAGCTTGCTTAAGTCCATAAATGGAACGCTTAAGCTTGCATACTTTCTTAGGATGTTCTGGATCTATGAAACCTTCGGGTTGTACCATGTACAACTCTTCCTCCAAAAACCCGTTTAAGAAGGCGGTTTTCACATCCATCTGCCAAATTTCATAGTCATGAAAAGCGGCAATCGCTAAGATAATCCGAATGGAACGCAAAGATGACTACGGGTGCAAAAATTTCATCGTAGTGCAAACCTGGCACTTGGGTGAAACCTTTAGAAACTAGTCGTGCTTTATAGATATCTTGTTGACCTTCCACAGAATGCTTTATCTTGTAAAGCCATTTGCATTGAAGGGGACGAACCTTAGCAGGTAAGTCAACAAGATCCCATACGTTGTTCTCATACATAGAGTCCATCTCGGATTGCATGGCCTCAAGCCATAACTTTGAGTCAGAACTAGTCATGGCACCTTTATAGGTTGCGGGTTCACTACTCGTTAAGAGTAGAATGTCATCTATGTCATGTTCCTCGACCATACCAATGTATCTGTCCGGAGGAATAGAGACTCTTCCCGACCTCCTAGGTTCCTCAGGAATATTAACCGCAGCCGGGATTGAAGGAATATGATCCTCCAATGGTTGCTCGGTATTTGGTTCTGGAATCTCCGACAGGTCGAAGGTTCTATCACTCTTTGCATTCTCGAGAAATTCCTTCTCTAAGAATGTCGCACTAGCCGCAACAAAAACACGTTGTTCGGTTGGCGAATAAAAGTAATGACCAAGTGTTCCTTTAGGATAACCTATAAAGTATGTCTTGACCGATCGCGGGCCGAGCTTATCCTCGTGTCTCCACTTGACATAAGCCTCGCAGCCCCAAACCCGTATAAAGGACAAGTTAGGGACCGTTCCCTTCCATAGTTCATATGGAGTCTTGTCAACAGCTTTAGACGGACTTCGGTTAAGTATTAGAGCAAATGACGAAGAGCATAACCCCATAATGAGTCGTGCAACACCGTGTGACTCATCATGGATCGAACCATATCAAACAAAGTGTTCGATTTCTCCGTTCGGACACACCATTCACCGAGGTGTTCCAGTGGTGTTAATCGTAAGGCAATCCCACGCTTTTTAAGGTGTTGATCAAACTCGTGATAAAGATACTCGCCACCACGGTCCGAGCGCGTGTTTTAATCTTTCTTCCCGATGAGGTTCACGTACCCTATTCTCGGTATTCCTTGAATTTCTCAAAGGATTCACTTTTGTGCTTCATTAAGTAGACATAGCCATATCTACTTAAATCGTCCGTGAAAGTGATGAAATACCTATAGCCTTCTCGTGCGGTGATTGACATAGGTCCACACACATCCGTATGTATGGGTCCTAATAGGTCGCAGCCGCGCATTCCAACACCTTTGAAGGAAATTCGAGTCATCTTACCAATGAGACATGATTCACACGTGCCAAATGATTGAAAATCAAAGGCCGAGATAGCTCCATTTTTGATGAGCTTTTTACGCGTTTCTCATTAATGTGTCCCATACTGGCAGTTGCCATAGATACGTTTGATCTTTGTCACCAACCTTTAACTTCGATTCATTACGTGTAATATTTCGGTGGTCCGATCTAAAACATAAATTCCGTTCATGGAGACTGCCTTGCCATAAATCATATCGTGTAATGAGAAAATGCAAGTATTATTCTCTATTACAAATGAAAAACCAAGTTTGTCAAGTGCAGAAACTGAAATAATGTTTTTGGAAAGACTGGGTACATAATAGCAGTTATATAAAAATAACTCAAATCCGCTAGGAAGCTGGATCACGTATGTTCCCCTCGAGACGGCAGCCACTCGTGCTCCATTCCCGACACGCAGGTCCACCTCACCCTTTACGAGGGGTTCGATGTTTCGGAGCCCCTGCACATGATTACACAGATGAGAACCACAACCAGTATCTAGTACCCAAGTTCCGTAACTTGCGTGGTTAATCTCAATCATATGAATAAAAGTAGAAGAGGAAGAAAACATACCAACAGGTTTAACACGACCTGCTTTTATGTCCTCATGGTAAACAGGACATGTACGCCTCCAATACCCAGTCTTGTGGCAATGATGGCATTCCATGTTTTTGGTCTTGCTCTTTGTCGCGCCTGATGAGTTACTTGCCTCACCAGGCCCACTCTTACCTGAGCCCGACTTCTTGAACTTCGGTTTACCTACCGCTAGGTCTGCTGGAGCTTTGCCCTTACCCTTGCCCTTGTTTGACACAACGAGAACATCCTGTTTCAAGCTCCCACTGAACTTCATGTCCTTCTCGGTCTGTACAACTAGTGAGTGAAGTTCATGAGGACTTTTCTTCAAATCATTCATATAGTAATTCGCTCTAAAGAGCGCAAAACCATCGTGGAGTGAATGAAGCATGCGGTCAATCACGATGTTCTCGCTGATTTTACAATCAAGCGCCTCTAGTCTCTCGACATTCTCAATCATGCTGAGAATGTGTGGGCTAACCGGTTAGCCCTTCTGGAGTCTCGCATCAAAGAAGCGAGTGGTATGCTCATAGGTCACGATTCTCGGTGCTTTCGAGAATTCCTTAGTGAGCGTGGTGAAAATCTTGTTTGCACCTTGGGCTATGAAGCGTTTCTGCAAATTGGATTCCATTGTAAAAATGAGTACGTTTTTAATCGCACCCGCTTCCATGACGAAATCGTTATACTTGGCGATCTCGTTAGCTCCAGCCGTGGGGCCTGGGTTTGCCAGGATGGGCTCTGTCAGAAAATTGAGCTTCCCGTCAGCAGCGGCAGCATTCCGTAATGCCGCCTCCCAGTCCGCGAAGTTTGATCCATCATTCTTCAGTCGAGTAGACTGATTCATCTGATTCATGAAGATCCGAAGCCAGGACTCACGGTCCAACGTGGCACTTGGCATTGGGTCGTCAGCACGGCCAGCCATTTTGTTATTAGCAGTTTAAGTGATCGTGATCTACACTGAAAAATAGGAAAAACAAAACGAAATAAGCAACTCATCGAGGTGATTTAAGTCTATTAAAAATTATTTTAATCGTGTAGACTCATTGCACTTGTATAATTGATCTCCCTCAAGAATAATACAAGTGATCCCAAGACTCAATTTCCGTAAATTGATAAGCCAACTGTTTAGCTAGTTCTATCGTTAGAACTCTTGGTCGATAGATTTCCGTAAATCCTATCTAAAGTCCACCATAATCACAGGATCGTACGAGTGACCATAGTGTTGAGATAAAATAGGTCAATCGGTTCCAACTTACCCAACGTAGAAGGGGTCATATTATGCCTACCGACGAAGAAGGGATTCATTTGAGTTTGACCTATAAAGACTGTTCTCAATTTTTGTTTATCCGAGGAAGATCCCATCAACTTAGTTTTAATTCATTTTAAGTGAACGAAGAACTAGCATTACGTGAATGAATTAATTTAGGTGATGGCTTAAATAAAATCGTGTGATATCTGTATATCAAAGAAAACTAACGCGTGACCTCTATATGAGTTAGTTTTCATGCAATTATTAGGTGGTTTGGTTTTAGGCGGAAAATGATGCAATCTATCGTTACGATAAAATAAATAAAAGAATGCAATACGTAAATAAAAATTCCTAGTGTGGCCTATCCTAGTAAAAAGAACATAATACAACTTTGGAATCCACCGTTGGACCCGAGAAGCTTGTCTTGATGTTCCATCTTTGTCCATGCAGCGGGAGTGAGCATCCGATCTCCATCTTTGGTCTTCTCAAAATTACAATTAAAATTTACAAAATATAAACCTATTTACATTCTAAATAAAAACTGTAATTACAAGAAAAAAAATAAAATGGAGATACGAGATCTCAAAATACAACCAAGACCGTGTTCCATCATTACGGTAACACGTTCTACTAAGGCCACACTAAGTTACAACCGTTTGCAAAAATAAATAAATACGTAATAAAAGCATTCAAAACATTCAAAATAACGATAAATAAAATGCATCAACTAAAACAAATTTATTCGAGACATAATTCCGTAATTATGTAAAATTTATCCAAACCACCTTTAATGATTAAAATTATGCGACAAAACCGCTTTAATCAATTTAATTTTAATCCGTGATAATCCGTTACTTTAAATCGCTTTAAAATAACTAAATGGTACGTGAGTGAACCGTTTCACTATCAAGCGAATGCATAAAATCCGTATTATGCATAAAACATGGCCAAAAAAAAAAATTGAAGCATGAAATTTTTTTTTCTTTTTTTTTCACGGTTAAACCGTGACAAAACAGCCCAAAAAAATTTTTTTTTTTTTTTTAAAATCTCAGCAGAAATGCCGAGACCAAAAGGGGGAAAAACAGTAGCTAAACTGTGAGCCACAACAGTTCCAAACAAAAACGATTTGTTAAAATTCAATTGCAATTTGAACATAATTCGTATGAAAACAAAACTACAATTGACATGATCTTAACATATTGTTATAATTATCGTTTAAAATAACAATACGCAAAGAACAAAACGAAAACAAAATATCGTCTGATCTAGCAAAAACCGTGTAAACAAGGCACGGTTCCCAAAAAAAAAAAACAGCCGAAAAAAAAAATCCAGCCGTGACAATTTTTATGCAAAACTCATCGAATCAAATTTGTTTGATGAAAATCACAAAGAAAAATTTACGTGAGCTCGCTCTGATACCACTTGTGGGGTAATATCCGTATAATACCCTTAAAATATAGGACTATAACGCAAATTTTATATGTGATATTGTCATAAAACGAAAATACAATAGAAACGATAAAGGTAAAAGAATCAACCTCGGGTCCGAGTGCAATTCGGCAAAATGAATAGAAATCAACGTAGATCTCCTCCTAATTGTTGCACCCAAGACCGTCTGAGATTATGCCCTTGTGCTAGAATGTATTCTCTAATTGCCTTGCAATATTGAGAGAATTTGTTGTGAGTTTCTTTAGATGTGAGATCTAGGTTTTGAGAGAAAAATGTTCTCAAAACCCTAATAATTTTGCAAATGAAAATAATTAGGTTACAAAAGAGAGAGAGCCTCTCTTTTGTTTCCTCTTGCTTGGCCGGCCGTGAGCCTACATGGGGAAGTGGGCTTCCACTTCCTCTTAATTTTACCTCGTGGTCCGGTTCGTAAAATGCTAAATGTATATGACACGTTTTTATTATAAATCGTCATCGGTTATCGGTTATTAAAACATCAACTAATAACACGGATTAGTTGAAATATTAATACATGTCCGACAAAGACAATATTGTATAATTAATTCAATATACATCAATTAAATATAATCGTTAATATTTAATATACGAATTAACCGCTTAATTCGTCTTAGCCATTATTATTTAATCCGTATCAAATAATCATCTCAACATCGCGTTTGACTAATTATTAGTCAATGACTCCGACTAACTGCTTAGTCAACTTTGGCATCAACATGACTGTATTTTCATACCGTCACATCTCTCAAACGTATCCTATAGGTGTGACTTTTAGGGACCAGTTGATCACCGCCATCTGTATGACAATAACGTCAAACTTATCTAGCAAGCCAACCGTTATTGATAAACGTGGACCAACTGATAATAATACAAAAGTATACCCTTTGATCCTTTTATAGATTTAAATGTTATTGCACTACTTGTAGAGGACACCAGCCCCAACAAAAAGATAGTGAAAGTGTGGTCACAGAGGTGATGGATGATCCAAAGGATGTGAGTATAAAGGATAATGAGAGTGTGAATATGGAAGTGCGGAGGGTCAAAATTTTTGTGCCAATAAGTCAGTTCTGGAGTTCTCCAAAAAGGGAAGGGGTAATTCCCGTCTAAGGATTCCCGCGGAATCTTATAAAAAGTTGATGGATGGTAAAACGGTGAGCTTTTACCGTAAACGTGATTTGTCAACTTTAACAATTCGTATTCTTAATGGTGAGACTACTAAGGAACGAGACAGTATAAGAGAACGATGTAAAAAGAAGAAGAGGAGGAGATGTCCTAAAAAGTGGAAATCTAAGATGATGGGGGCTATGAACGAAGACATGACTTCTTCTGAGGTTATCAACGTGAAACTTGATATTCATAGCGCAAGCTTGAGCGCGTCATCTACTGAGGCCGTGACTTCAAGTGCGTCTTCAATCTGTGACAATTTTTCTTCTCCTAGTACTCATATCCCCCAAAATAAGACTAGGGGTGGTATTAATGATCCAAGCGTTCCTGCCTCTCTGCCTTTCATTTTTTTCTGGTCGTCCTAAGATGTGTAAGATTCTCTCATCTAAGAAGCCATCAGGCGCCCCTTTTACTCCTATGCTTTGTGGTAAAGCGATAACTAGGTGTCGTATTAACTAATTATTCTACCAAATTAAATATTTATAAACCAAAATTGACTCTACACTATGCAATTAAGAATAGTAGTAAAGGGAAGTAAAGGTCGAACCCAAGAGAAAGGATTAAGACTAAAGCTTGAATTAAACTAATGACAATGAACAAAACACAAGACTAGGCACAAACTATGAATATAAACAATGGACAACAATTGAAAACACATAAGAGGAGAATTGGCATGGAGGAAACAAGTAACAAGATGAAAAAGATATGATCTTGCTTATGAAACAAAGTAACAAACACTTGGTATGCAAACAACAATAATATGAGAGGAAACTTGGTATAATCCTACAAGTTCCACCTTTTCTCAAAGTATGACTCTTTTCTCTCTAAATTCATTTACCCAACAACAAACCTCAAGCAAATGATTACCACTATCTAAGCCAACAATGATAATCCTACTTAAACTACAAATTCTAACATTAAACCATGTATGAATTGTAGCTAAGAGCATGAAGAGTAAAACCAAGAGGAAAGCAAATGGAATATCACAAGAGTATGTCTAAGCCAACAAACCCAATGACATATTCAATTTCTACTCAAAAAGGTTGATACTTTAAACCAAGATAACAACAATATGAGTTGCTTCAACAAGACATCACAAAAGTAAGAAACTTTGCAACATTCAAGCAATATATGAGTGTTATAGAGGCAAGGGTAATTACTTCTCACAACAAAACATTCATCATGACATTCAAACGTAGAAATTGAAATAAATGAAAGAGTAGAGATTAGAGAGTCAATACAATGATAAAGATGAAAGCTTGAAATGGATTACACCAAGTAGTGGAAGATTAGCCTTCCATAGTCTTCATAAAACCCAAATAACAAAGAAAGATTACAACTTTTGTAGAAAAGTCTTCTAAAATGTTACAAGATTCAAAAGCCTAATTATTAGAGTGAATAAGATTATATGAGATTGTATGCTATCCATGAGGTCTTCAAATCTTGGGTATATATATGGCTTCACGGAAACCTAAAAATATCCTCACTTAAGAAGCCCAAATGCGAATTAGAGAGCCCCGTAAAACAGAGTCACAGCAGTCGCGCTAAAGTTGCTCTTGCTCACAAGAATCGGGCGCACTGCTTGCATTTTGCGCAGGCTACGCTTAAGCTCGCATTTGGAATTCTTAATTCCTTTGATTCTTGACCTCTTCAATTGATCTCAATTCTTCTCATCTTCACTCTTTACTTCTCCTAGCTAGATATTTGGCCATATGTGAGGTGCTTGCGCCATGTATTGACCGTGGAAAAGTTCTCCTCGACCCTCGGGTTCCGTGCATCAAACTCAAGTATTAAACCGAGGTAAAATGTACAAGTTACCAAATCATAACCAATTATCAATTATTAGGATGAACATACCTAAAGACCCATATTAAAAGACATGAGGGTAGACCGACACAAACCACTACTATCAAACACCCCCACACTTAGACTTTTGCTAGTCCCGAGCAAAACCCGAAATAAGCAATTGTTTAAGTCTACAAGTGAGTGTAGGAGTATTGATCTCTCTTCCCTCACTACAACCTTCTTATATCTCCCTCTCACAAATCCACCGATTACAAAAAGAAAATCGAGATTCAAAAGTTGACACACACTCTTCTCTCACTCGCCCTCCTTATATCATCCCTCTAAACAAGACACAACACACCTACAACTCCAACTCATCAACTTCACAACCACCCTACTTATCACTCCATAGCAAAAATGGTCACTCTTGCCTTATCCCAAGGCAATAGCAAAGTGACCTACACAATCCTCCAAATCATTCATACTCCCCTTATATCACCCCCTTATCACTCCAAGCAATGCAAGTTATGCTACTAAGTTGGCCAAACACCAATAAAGATCAACAACCTAGTAGCCAATATGAAAAACCACCAATTTGAAGCAATTTTCTTTGACTCAAAAAGAAATTAAATCCTAAATCTAGCCTCCTTCCTAAATCCTCCTTATTGCTCCCTTCTTATCCCCCCATCTTTTTGGTGTTGCATTTTTCAATTTTTCAATTTTTTGTTGAAAATCCCTCATTTTGTCTAAGGTGCCCTTTCGGGTTTTCACGTTAGCTTTTCCTTTCCTCTCATTGGTGGCTCGCAACTCGATTCTTCATTTTGCCCGGAATGCCCTTTCGGGTTTTCATTCCGTCCTCGGCCATCTTTTCCAATCTTTCCTAGGTGCCCACCCTTGTGGGTTTTCACCTAGCCGGAATTTTCAACTTTTTTTTTTTTTTTTTTTGAAAACTTGCATTGAAAAGAAACACTTGTACACCATTTACAATCAACTCACTCCCCCACACTTAAATCACACATTGTCCTCAATGCGGAGGAGGTCACAACTTTTTCGTCAATCATGAGAACCCGAGGCACCCCCTTGATCATAGGTGCCTTGGTTCTCCCATCTTGTTTCTCTTCTCTCTCGTTCTCTCTTTGCCCGGTCATAGCTTTGTTGCACTTCTTCTTGGGTGATGAAGGGGGGGTTACCCGGATTGAGAGACATGCCAAATAGTCCATTAACTATCCCAAGTGTATCCTCTTGGGTCCTTGCATTATTGTACGAATCTTGGACATATTCTTGATGCCTTTCATTTTGGACCCCAAATTGGTGGTCCACTTGGCTTCTCCACTTGTTTTGTGCGTCCCACAAGGCCGCATTGGCCGCCATTCTTTGGTCTTGTTGTTGTTGCCAAAGACGGTCGGCCTCTTGATTGGCAAGAATGTTCTTCATCATCTCCGTTTGGGCCGTTGCGGCCTCAGCAATCAACTTCCCCCGATCATCTACAACTCTCCTCCAATGATCCAAATTTTCCAACCTTGGCGCTTGTTGTTGTTGCCAAGAATGGATATTCTTCACACGCCCACTAATGGTAGTAAAAACTTTCCTTGTCTCCTTGAAGTAATCGAACATACTTTGTTTCCAAGGAGCAACCGGGTCATTAGAACCCCCCCCCCCCCCCTTCCCCCGCTTCATACATGGGGGTGGCTTGAGGTTGTTGGTGGGGTGAAGGAATGTGGTGGGTAGCATGGAATCCTCCCTCAATGAACTCAACCTCCTGTTCCTCCACTTGTTGGGCACTTTGGGATGGCTCCACGACTCTTCTCTTCCTTACTCTTTGTAGTCGCATGTGTTGCACGGCTCCTCCCAACCAATAACAACTCCATGGGACCTCATCCAAAACTTGGATCATGTGGGTTTCAACCAACCCCGCGACATTGTAGAAATTGTTACCCCGCAATTGAGGTTGTTTGTCGGGAATTTGACCAACTAAATTGGCCACAAAAAGGGTGATTAGTCCCCCACAATTAATGCTTCCCTTCTTCTCCTTATGCTTGGTCCCATTCACTACAAAAAGCCTAGCCCAATCCGGCACTCCCTCCCCCTCGGGTAGCATCGTCCAAATACACTCTCGCACACTATCATTTATTTTTATTGGTTTCCCCATTGAAAAGAAGAAACAAGAAATCATCCGGGCAATGATTCGGATGGGGGGGTTTGTAATGGCGGAGCTTTTATCATTGTTTGTTTGACGAGGTTTCCCCGAAATGCCGCACCACACATCATTCAAAGTGGTTCCTTGTGGGTTGACAGAGGAAGGGGGTCTAGAGACTCTCAAAATTTCCCTCACCCTTTCAAAAGTGAGAGAATGCCACACTTTGTGCAACCGGAAGTTCACCCTTTCACTCTCCCCTTCTCCCGTGATATGTAGAGTGGCAAGGAATTCCAAGGCGTAGGCGGGATATGTGTTTAATTGGAGGTTGATGTATTGTTCAAGCCCCACCTTGATTAAAAATGTAAGTGTTTGATCATAAATGCCCATGTCTCTCAAGGTCCCGGGATGGAGGAATTTGGATATGTGAAGGGGTTTACTCTCAAGGGCTTTGAAATAAATCTTGTAAGGTGCGGCCAAACCCTCATCTACGTTAAAGGCTTTGGGTGGGGGTGGTGGTGCATTAGAGGATTCTCCTCTCTTTTTCGATTTTCCCTTTCCAAGTCCGAACACCATCTTGCTTTCTCAACAAATTTAAGTTCAAAAATACACTGAAACAACCAAAAACTGAATTTTTTTTCTAAGGGGCAATTCAACAAACACCTTATATGCTCTAGCTAGAACTCAAGTGTTTAAGGTGTGTTTGTTGATTTGTTCCTTGCCTAACAGAAAACTTTTACCAACAATCCTCAACAATGAATAATAGCAAGAATTTAACCCAAATTAATCTAACTAAATAGTGTAATTCGGATTATACTAGTTTGAAACGAAGAAAGTCAAGGAAAGTTGTTATACCTCCCCGAAATTCCTAACTTGCTTGATTAAGTGTAGATGAGGCGTAAAAACCCCTTCTTGACCCTCAAATCCTCTTGTAGAAGCTTCAATTTCACCCGAAAAAAGTTAGGGTTCTTGGGAAATTTGGGGGATTTTTCAAAAATTTGGTGTTGTAATGGTGTTTTTGATGGAAAAATTGAGTTGTGTGAAGGATTTGGGTGAAGGATTCGAAGTTTGGTGATGGAAAGTAGTGATTTGGTGAGGTTTTGAGAGATTGAGAGGAGTTTTAATGTTTTGTCGACTTAAAGAGGGATTATTGAAAGAGGAGGAATATCGGGTAATTTAGGAATAAGGAGACGAAATAGCAGACCTGTGCAGGCTGCGCAATTTTTGTTCTTGCCTGCGCAATCGGGCGCAATTGCGCTGCTCATTTGCGCAGGCTGCGCTCAGTCTCGCAATTTCCCTCCTTAATTCCTTTAATTCCTAATTTCAATACTTAGCCAATTTTTTGCTCTTTTTGCTTTGTTCCCCTTCCTTGCCTTCTTCATATGATTTTGTAAGTTAAACTCGACTCTCGTCTCCTCTTGGGCACGCCTTCCAAGAGGGTTGTGCAATTCACTACACCATTAACAAACCTCAAGTGCCTCTTGAATTTCAATGCAAATTAAGTTATTGAAAACGAAATTAACATGCAATGAAATAAAATACCGAAATGAACTACACTAAGAAAACAATTAAATTGGGATAGAATATTTACAAATTTTGCCGTTGTTTAATGTCGATGGCTCGACATGATGCTTCTTGAAGGTTAATCTTCATAGACGGGGTACTCCAATTGAATTTCTTCTCCCCCTAGGTCTTGCATCCCTTCATGATAAACTTTGATTCGTTGCCCATTCACCTTGATTAACTTTCCCGATTTGGGATTCTCCACATCCACCGCTCCATGTGGATGCACTTTCTTCACAATATAGGGGCCAAACCACCGGGACCTCAACTTTCCCGGAAAAAGCTTAAACCTATTTTGAAATACAAGAACCTTGTCTCCTTCCTTGAAACTCCTCCGAGCTATCATCTTGTCATGCCACACTCTAGCTTTTTTCCTTGTAGATTGCGGCGTTGTCATAGGAATCCAACCAGAGTTCCTCCATCTCTTGAATTTGCAACTTTCGATGCAACCCCGCTTCATCTACATTTTGATTAAAAGATTTGATGGCCCAATAAGCTTTATGTTCAACTTCCACCGGTAGGTGGCATGTTTTCCCATATATGAGACGATATGGTGACATGCCAATAGGAGTTTTATAGGCCGTGCGGTACGCCCATAATGCATCGTCCAACCGTTTGCTCCATTCCTTCCGGTCCGGGTTCACCGTCTTCTCAAGGATTCCTTTGATTTCACGATTAGATACTTCCGCTTGCCCATTGGTTTGAGGGTGGTAAGCGGTGGAGACCTTGTGGAGGACTCCATATTTCTTCAATAATCCTTGAATAATCCGGTTACAAAAATGCGTGCCCCGATCACTTGTTATAGCCTTAGGGTAACCAAATCTTGAGAATATATAGCTTTGAATGAAGCTAGACACGGTATTGGCATCATCAACGCTTGTGGGGATCGCCTCCACCCACTTTGAAACATAGTCAACGGCAAGCAAGATGTAAAGGAATCCGCTTGAATTCGGGAATGGACCCATAAAGTCTATCCCCTAAACATCAAATACTTCATAAAAAAGCATTGGTTGTTGGGGCATCTCGTGCCGTCGAGAAATGTTTCCACATCTTTGACACCGATCACAAGTCTTCACATAAGCTTGGGCATCCCGGAAAATACTAGGCCAATAGAAACTACATTCCAAGATCTTCTGGGCGGTCCTTTGAGGACCAAAGTGCCCCCCATAAGCGTACTCATGGCAATGTTGGAGGATTGAGGGAATTTTCACATCCGGAATGCAACGGCGGATAATATTGTCTTGGCACATTTTCCACAAGTAGGGGTCATCCCATATGAAGTAGCGGGAAATACTCCTCAACTTGTGGCGTTGGCTAGAACATAAGGATGTGGTAAACTTCCTAGTCACCATGTAGTTGACAAGGTTAGCATACCACGGCTCAACGACTTTCATAGCATATAAAGATTCATGTGGTAGGCTACCATCCACTACTCCCATGGTATTCACTAGATCATCATTAATGTGAAGCCTACTCAAATGGTCGGCTACCACATTGGCACTTCCTTGCTTATCTTTGATTTCGATGTCAAACTCGCTCAACAAGAGAACCCACCTCATTAACCTTGCCTTGGTGTCCTTTTTGTCCACGAGGTACCTTATGGATTTGTGATCGGTATAAATAATGACTTTAGCACCTAAAAGATAAGCCTAAAATTTTTCAATGGCATACACCATCGCCAAGAATTCCTTCTCCGTGGTGGTGTAGTTTCGTTGAGCATCATTTAATAGCGAAGAGGCATATTGAATCACATGAGCTACCTTCCCCTCCGTTTGGCCTAAAACCGCGCCAAGGGCATAATCACTAGCATCCGTCATGATTTCAAAGGGAAGGTCCCATTTTGGAGCTTGAATTATTGGGGCCGTCACAAGCCTTTCTTTCAAAGAATCAAATGCCACACTACAAGCATCATCAAAAACAAACTCCACATCATTGTGCAAGAGCTTGCACAAGGGGTAAGCAATCTTGGAAAAGTCTTTAGTAAATCTTCGGTAAAAACCCGCGTGTCCCAAGAACGACCTCACGTCTCGAGTATTAGATGGATACGGCAAGGTTTTAATCACATCCACCTTAGCCGTATCCACCTCAATCCCTCTTCCGACACTATATGTCCTAACACGATCCCGCTACTCACCATTAAGTGACACTTTTCAGAATTTAAAATGAGGTGAGAGTCTATGCACCGTGATAGGACCATAGCGAGGTGGTCTAGACACGAGTCAAATGAGTCCCCATGGATGGTGAAGTCATCCATGAAGACTTCCAAAATACACTCCACATAGTCCGAAAAGATGCTCATCATGCCGTTGGAATGTGCCGGGGGCATTGCACAATCCAAAGGGCATGCAGCGGTAAGCATAAGTACCAAATGGGCAAGTAAATGTTGTTTTGGATTGATCCTTCAGGTGTATGGGGATTTGAAAATACCCGGAGTAACCATCCAAAAAACAATAGAATTATTTTCCCCCTAACCTCTCTAGCATTTGATCTAGAAAGGGTAAGGGGAAGTGATCTTTAAATGTCACGACATTGAGGCGGCAATAATCGATGCAAACTCTCCACCCGGTTTGAATCCGAGTGGGAATTAAAGCTCCCTCTTTGCCTTCGATTACCGTCACCCCACCCTTTTTTGGTACACATTGAGTAGGGCTTACCCATTGAGAATCGCTAATGGGATAGATGATTCCCATTTGGAGTAGTTTGATTATCTCTTCTTTCACTACTTCCATCATTGGCGGGTTCAATCTCCTTTGGGGTTGCCTAACCGATTTTGCTTCTCCCTCCAACCGGATCTTGTGCATGCATACACTTGGGCTTATCCCCTTAAGATCCGCAATGCTCCACCCAAAAGCTCCCTTGTATTTTTGCAATACATCCACTAATCTCTTCTCTTGGTCACCCTCAAGTTGGTTTGAGATTATGAGGGGTAGGGTGTTGTTTTTACCAAGAAAAATATACTTCAAGTGGTCGGGAAGTGGTTTT
Organism: Silene latifolia; assembly: GCF_048544455.1. NCBI lineage: Eukaryota > Viridiplantae > Streptophyta > Magnoliopsida > Caryophyllales > Caryophyllaceae > Silene > Silene latifolia. Next base: position 42,069,312 of record NC_133526.1, read on the forward strand.
AGATTGGGTGTGGGTGGTTTTATAATGGAGGGGAGTGTCCTTTCAAGGGAAGCCTCTAGGGGAAGGAATTTGGCTTGGTAGGCATGAGGAGAAGAAGAAAAACAAGCCTCTACGGAGCTGGAAGCTGCGCAAGCTGCGCTCTGTGGTTACGCAGGCTGCGCACTTGCTCGGCATTTGCTCCTCAATTTCTTTTATTTCTTCTTTCTCCTTAGCTTCCTCTAATGGTTCTTCTTCCTCCAATGCTTCTATACTTTCCTGCACATCACGAGACAACAAAAACCGCAAACCTTCCATCTCGACATTGTTAGTAAGGGCCACTTCAAGTGGGTCCCTATGACACAATTGGTAAACTCGCTTTGCCAATGGTTCAATTACATCAAGAAAGTAACAAAAGCTCAAATCATCGGTCTTTTTCATTGTCTCATACACATTGTACCTCAAGATTTTTCCTTCAAATTCCATGGTTAAATTTCCATCATACATGTCAAGCTTTGTTTTAGAGGTTCTCATGAAAGGTTTCCCTAGCAAAAGGGGGTGTAGCCTTGGAGTCCGGTTCCATGTCTAAAATATAAAAGTCGGCCGGAAACATGAACTTGTCAACCTCTACTAGCACATCTTCTACAAGGCCTTTGGGGTGAATCATAGAACGGTCCGCTAATTGGATCACAACATTGGTCTTAGACAAGGGAGGCAATTCTAAGGTCTCATAAAGGGAGTAAGGCATAACATTGATAGAAGACCCCGAGTTTAGCATAGCTCTAGAAAAAGCTTTGCCTCCAATTGAGCACAGTATAGTTAGCATGCCCGAATCATCACACTTTTTGGGAAGATTTCGTTTGAAAATTGCCGAGACATGCCTACTAACCGCGACTCTTTTAATTCCTTTCCTTGGCTTCCGTTTAGGGGTGCAAAGTTCTTTGAGAAACTTTCTTACCTAGGGACGGATTTAATGATAGTAAAAAGAGGGATGTTGACCTCACATTTCCTAAAAGTTTCATAAAGATCGAAGTCTTTATCAAACTTCTTGGGATTTGTGAGGGCATTAGGAAATGGTACCTCCGGTTCAACATCCTTCAAGAAGTCCTCCAAAGCATTATTTGCCGTCCTTCCGAGCTCCTCATCCACCTTCTTTGTTGGTGGGGTGTTGGTGCTTTCTTTCTTTCCTTTTGTCCTTGCTCAAAGGATTCTTCTCTTCTTCCCCATTAGCCTTTGATGGTGTCCCTTTCTCTTTTTAAATCACAAGCTCTTCTTCAATTTGCTCTTCAATGTCAATGACCCTCTCATGTGACTTTGCCTTTCTCTTATTCTTTGGAGGAGATTCTAGAGTTCTCCCCTTTCTCAATGTCATTGCACTAGCATTTTCCTTTGGAGGGAATGTTGTAGATGGAATTGAGTTGGAGTTCTTTTGATTGTTCTTGGCCATTTCTTTTGCAAGTTGGCCAAGTTGGATCTCAAGATTCTTCACCCTTGCATCACTTGAGATTTTATCCGCATCCATCTTATCAAAACTCTTGGTTGTCTCGGTTTGCCCTTTCATAAGCATCTTGAACATCTCCTTGGTGGATAAATCTTCATCTCCTTGAGAAGAGGAGCCCCCCCTTGAAAATTTTTGTGGTTGCCTTGGTGACCTTGGTTACCAAATTGGAAGGATCCTCCTTTTGCTTAATGAAGATTGTTGTTTCTTTGATAATTTGTGCTTTGACCTTGTGAGTTGGAGTTCCTCAAGTGATTGAATTGGCCATTTTGAAAGCTTCTTGATGTATCCCCTCCCCAAGAAAGGTTGGGGTTGTCCCTTGACCCAATGTTGTAATTTAAGTGTTGCCGCTCGGATCATACTCGTAATACCCTCCCCCGTTGGGGTTCCTAGAGTTATATTGACCATGCATCATGGCACTCACATTCTCCTTGCTTATCCCTTGTTCTTCCATGATGGGGCAAGTCTCCATCGGGTGTGGGCCTTGACAAAAATTGCACACCAAATTAGACCCTTGTGCTCCTCCTTGATTGTTTCCCACTAGTTGAGCTACCATTTTTGTAAGTTCATCCACGGTTTTCTCAAGCTTTTTTTTTGGAAGAAGAAGGTGTCTCAATGGAGTTAAGAGTCTTTGACCCCCGGCTTCTTCCATAGTTCCTTGTGCTAGCGGCCAACCTTTCTATGATCTCATTTGCCTCCGCCATGGAATAGTTGTCAACCCCACCACCCGTAGCGGCATACACCATGATTTGATATTGTTGGATAAGACCATCACAAAAGTTGACCAAAAGGTCATCACCACTAAGACCATGGTAGGGACATTGAGCAACCAATTTCTTGAATCTCTCCCAATATTCATATAAGCTCTCACTTCCATTTTGTTCCGGAGAAGTGATGGCTTTCTTTGCATGGTTATGTCTTGAGTCGGGGTAGTATTTCTCAAGAAAAGCCGCTTTCATGTCCTTCCAAGTACGGATTGTACCCGGTTTAAGGTAAAACAACCAATCTTTTGCCGGATATTGTAGTGAAAATGGGAAGGCTCTCAACTTAAATTGATCCTCCGTGACACCATTGGGGATGGTACCTTCACACATCATATGAAATTCGGAAAGATGGCGATTCGGGTCATCTCCCGCATGTCCATGGAACTTTGGAAGGTTGTGGATGAAGTAGCCTTTTAATTCAAAATTGGCATTAGCCCCCATGGGTGGGTAGGCTATGCAGTATGCATAGAGGTTGAGTGTCATAATTCCTTGCCCGGAGCTCCCTAATAGTCCTTGTATCATTAGCCATTTGTGGATATTCTACTTCTATTGGATCAACCGAGAGGGGTTCGAAGTCTTCCTCTTCAACTTGTCCTCCCCTTGGAGGTCGTTGATACCAAGGGTTGGTGAATAACCAAGAATATGCTCCAAATGCGTCTTCTTCAATTGAAGTGAACTCACCACCTTGTTGGGAACTAGGCATAAACCTTTACACTAAACAAAATGGATTAGAACTACCACTTACTTCTAACAACAAGGTGGATATAAAAACAACTAAACATGTATTTCACAACTCAAGCTTTTAGCTATGTTGCCCTTCCCCGGCAACGGCGCCAAATTTTGGTAAAGCGATAACTAGGTGTCGTATTAACTAATTATTCTACCAAATTAAATATTTATAAACCAAACTTGACTCTACCCTATGAAATTAAAAATAGTAGTAAAGGGAAGTAAGGGTCGAACCCAAGAGAAGAGATTAAGACTAAAGCTTGAATTAAACTAATGACAATGAACAAAACACAAGACTAGGCACAAACTATGAATATTAACAATGGACAACAATTGAAAACACATAAGAGGAGAATTGGCATGGAGGAAACAAGTAACAAGATGAAAAAGATATGATCTTGCTTATGAAACAAAGTAACAAACACTTGGTATGCAAACAACAATAATATGAGAGGAAACTTGGTATAATCCTACAAGTTCCACCTTTTCTCAAAGTATGACTCTTTTCTCTCTAAATTCATTTACCCAACAACAAACCTCAAGCAAATGATTACCACTATCTAAGCCAATAATGATAATCCTACTTAAACTACAAATTCTAACATTAAACCATGTATGAATTGTAGCCAAGAGCATGAAGAGTAAAACCAAGAGGAAAGCAAATGGAATATCACAAGAGTATGTCTAAGCCAAGAAACCCAATGACATATTCAATTTCGACTCACAAAGGTTGATACTTTAAACCAAGGTAACAACAATATGAGTTGCTTCAACAAGACATCACAAAAGTAAGAAACTTTGCAACATTCAAGCAATAGATGAGTGTTATAGAGGCAAGGGTAATTACTTCTCACAACAAAACATTCATCATGACATTCAAACATAGAAATTGAAATAAATGAAAGAGTAGAGATTAGAGAGTCAATACAATGATAAAGATGAAAGCTTGAAATGGATTACACCAAGTAGTGGAAGATTAGTCTTCCATAGTCTTCATAAAACCCAAATAACAAAGAAAGATTAGAACGTTTGTAGAAAAGTCTTCTAAAATGTTACAAGATTCAAAAGCCTAATTATTAGAGTGAATAAGATTATATGAGATTGTATGTTATCCATGAGGTCTTCAAATCTTGGGTATATATATGGCTTCACGGAAACCTAAAAATATCCTCACTTCAGAAGCCCAAATGCGAATTAGAGAGCCCGTAAAACAGAGCTGCGCAGTGCGCTAAAAGTTGCTCTTGCTCACAAGACGGGCGCAGCATGCGCTCTTTCATTTGCGCAGGCTACGCTTAAGCTCGCATTTGGAATTCTTAATTTCTTTGTTTCTTGACCTCTTCAATTGATCTCAATTCTTCTCATCTTCACTCTTTACTTCTCCTAGCTAGATATTTGGCCATATGTGAGGTGCTTGCGCCATGTCTTGACCGTGGAAAAGTTCTCCTCGACCCTCGGGTTCCGTGCATCAAACTCAAGTATAAAACCGAGGTAAAATGTACAAGTTACCAAATCATAACCAATTATCAATTATTAGGGTAAACATACCTAAAGACCCATATTAAAAGACATGAGGGTGATAAAATCACCCTCTTAGACCGACACAAACCACTGCTATCAATTTGTTACGAAAGGAAACAAACGCAGATGAGAGTGCAAGTGTTCTGTACTACCTCGCAGAACTGCGCATTGATAAATATTTAATGCTTGGATAATCTGATCATTGTTCTTGACTTCTTGTGTAGCTGTTGATCAGGATCTGCAAAATCATCCTGACTCGTGAATGCACCTTTAGATTGCTATATTTACTTATGTAGTGCCATACTACCATAGTTAAGAGTTCCAGTGTTTTGCGTTTGCTATACATTAATCAGTGTTGTTCAGTCTTAGTTTTACTGAAAGTCGGTTCTTAAGATGGTATGTCGGTTATACCTAAGGTCAAGTTTATTGTTTGATCCCCATCTTTTCCCAGCGCCTGCGCCCTTTGAGATTTAACCCATAGATTGAATGATAGTGACGTTTTTCCTTTTTTCCAATGGAGCCAAAGACTCATTACTCTTTGGTTCCGGATTATGATGGAGTAAATCAAAATGGTTCATTAAAGTGCATGCGTTTCTTTTTCTTGTGAGGTAGCGGTCCTCCGATGTAGTTCTCAACGCAATTTCATCTTGGGTCATTTGGAAACAGTGTTTTTGTGTTGGTAACACAAGGTGGGCCATTGTATATCTGGGACAACTAAACCCTCTAATCAATCCAATATTGAGCGAAGCTGATTGAGCTGCATTTGTTTCAACATCAGCAGAGGAGTTCTCCCTTAGATACACAAAGGCTACCATTTTGCAAGGCTAAAAATTAAAACTCGTATTGACAGACATGTAATGTCAATCTTTCTCTTGTGGATTTGTATGTAACTTCTCTATTATAGCCAAGGAAACCATCATACTTTTCCTCTTGTACTTCATATTCATATACGTTTTCTCGACAGATTATGCTTCTTTTTTCAAGATATTAATAATCGCTTTGTTGAATAAAACAAGAGTTGTACGTTGGCTTCTTACACTTGTTTCCTGATAAAAAAAAATTATGTATTATGGTCGCATCTATTAAGGAAACTAGTAATTAGATATTTTTGTCTCGTAAATATCTCGTATTGCCTTGTATGCCAAACTTGTAATCTTCCTGTTATTTTCATATCTTTAGTTTCCTTATTGTCCTTAACCTAGTTTAGCATTGTACTATATATACGTTGTATTATTCATCCTAATGAAATCAAGCTTTCACATATTCAATTATCTTCCTTACATGGTATCGAGCCACAGATCTATCAATCTCGCTTAATTTTTTTTCCATGGCAGGACAAAGCTCCACCATCCCAAATTCACATGAACCATTAATTCTTTTCCTTGTTCTGAACTTCTCTCAATGCATCAAACTAACTCCCACCACCTACCGCTCGTGGTCTACTCAAATAGAAGACATGCTCATTGGCTTTGATCTCTTACGATATGTCAATGGCACGCATCCCTGTCCAGCCGCCACTTCCACCAACGCTGAGAAGAAAGAAGTGTCGAACCCAGCCTATCACACTTGGGTCCGACAAGATCGTCTTATCAAGGGTGCTCTACTTGGCACCATTGATCCCTCCATCACTCCTCTTTTGCTTCAAGCCAAGACGTCTAATGAAGTATGGACAACGCTCTATAGCACTTATGGCAATCCGTCGCGTGGTCATATTCTTCAGGTAAAGGATCGTCTCTGCTCTATCTCAAAAGGCGATAAGTCTGTCACTGATTATATGCAGGCTATAAAGACATGTACTGATGAACTTGCTCACTTGGGCAAACCTATGGATGCCGAGGATATAATAGCCCAGGTAATTGAAGGCCTTCACTATGAGTCCTATAAGCCAGTAATTGACGCGGTACGTGCTCGTGACACTCTTATTTCCTTTGACGCCTTTCATGAGAAACTGCTTAATCATGATTTAACTTAAAAACCCAGCCCTCCTACACCAAATTTGCCCACTTCAGTTCACTATGCTCAATCGTCTTACCCTCAAAAGTACAACAAACCGAACCCCTCCCCCGGCCCTGGCATTCTACCCCGTCCAAATACCCCTACCTATACCCCTGCTGCACACTCAACTGCCAACCCAGGTGAACATACCCCATCTACACCTTTCAAAGGTAGGTGTCAATGGTGCAAACACGTTGGCCACTATGTTGAAATGTGTAGGGACTTCAAACGACTCTTTCCCAATGCCCAATTTCCTGCCTTCCCTCGCCGCGCCTCTACTCAACCTCAAGCCAATACTGTCACCGCCAATACCCCTTCCGACCCTCGCTCATACCTCCTTGACAGTGGTGCTACGCACCACATTACGAGTGACCTCGACAACCTTGCTCTCCACAGTCCATATGACGGTGTCGATGATCTGATAATTGGAGATGGCTCCTCCCTTTCAATCCAAAATACTGGTGCTTTCTCTTACTCTCACTCTAATATTACTTTACATTTCAATGATGTTCTTCATGTTCCTCATATTTCACGGAATATAATTTCAATTCCAAAACTTTGTCAAGATAATAATGTTGCTGCCATTTTCTTACCCTCTTCCTGTTATATAAAGGATCTCAAGACGGGAACCATCCTCCTCCACGGCACTAAGCGGGACGGTCTGTTCGAATGGTGCCCCAATCCTCCTCCTCAAGCCTGCCCCAGTCACGTCCTTCCTACCTCCGTTTGGCACCATCGACTAGGCCACCCTTCATCCAAGATTCTTAGTCTTATTAGTAATATTGCTAGTTTTTCTTTTAAGTCGTCCATTCACTCGGATTGTCGAGCATGTGACATCAATAAGAGCCATAAGCTCCCGTTCTCTGTTTCCTCTTTTACATCAAATGCACCTTTACAATTAATTTTTTCCGATGTTTGGACCTCTCCCGTATTATCATATGACAAGTTTAAATATTATGTTATCTTTGTGGATCATTTCACCAAGTATGTTTGGCTGTATCCTCTGAAAAATAAGTCGGATACTCACGCTACATTCATTCGTTTTCGAGCTTTAGTTGAAAAATACTTTAACAGACCTATTCTTCAAATCTTTTCCGACAATGGAGGGGAATACCTCAAACTCACTCCTACCCTTGCTTCTGATGGTATTTCTCATCTCACATCACCACCTCACACACCTGAGCATAACGGCTACGCTGAGCGACGGCATCGTCACATTGTAGAAACCGGTCTTGCTCTTTTAACTAATGGTCACCTTCCAACTCTGTTTTGGCCACAGGCCTTTACAACCGCTGTGTATATTATTAATCGAATGCCTACTCCAACTCTATCCAACGTCTCACCTAACTTCAAACTGTTCAAACAACAACCAAATTATTCCAAACTTCGAAGCTTTGGGTGTTTATGCTACCCATGGCTTTGACCTTACACTCCTCACAAACTCGCCCCAAGATCTGTTCCTTGGATATTTGTGGGCTACTCTTCATCTCAAAGCGCCTATCACTGTCTTGACCCTGTCACAAACCGACTTTATACTTCCCGTCACGTAAAATTCGTGGAAACATCCTTCCCTTACTCTGCTCTTACCTCAAACCCTGCCACTACCTTACCAACACCCTCATCGTGGTGCACCTTCTCTGTTCCCATTCTTCAACCCGCTGATTCCCCCACCTCACCTACATCCTCTACCTCTACTGCTAATTCTGGAAATACCGAAAACCCACCAGACACACCGGACACTCCTAACACGCCTGCCACTGCCATTAATCCTTCTGTCTCTAATCCTCCCTCCAACCCCCCGTCTTCGTTCCCTGCCTCACCAGCCGTTACTGCTGAAACAGTAACTACAGCAACCGCCCCTCCTACATCTAATGTACCTACTCGACATGTTGTTACTCGTCTCACAAATAATATTGTCAAACCAAATCCAAAGTATGCAAAAACTGCTTCCCTCACCTCTTCTTCTACCCTTCTTCCAACAACCGTTAAACAAGCTCTTCTTGATCCTAGATGGCGTGCGGCTATGGAAGCTGAATTCCAAGCTCTCGAAAATAATAACACATGGACTCTTGTGCCGTCACAGCCTCACTATAACACTGTTGGTTGCAAATGGGTTTTTCGAGTCAAGTATAACTCGGATAATTCCATTGATAAATTTAAAGCTCGCCTTGTTGCTAAAGGTTTCCATCAACGTCCCGGTCTTGATTTTACCGAAACTTACAGTCCTGTTGTTAAGCCTGCGACTATTCGTCTAATTCTATCTCTCGCTCTTGGTCATCGCTGGCCTCTTCGACATCTTGATGTCAATAATGCATTCCTTCAAGGTTCTCTAACCGATACGGTATACATGTCTCAACCACCTGGATTCCAAAACACTTCCCTTCCAAATCACGTTTGTAAATTATAAAAAGCTATTTACGGCCTTAAACAAGCTCCCCGTGCTTGGTTTAATGAATTATGGTCTTACCTTCTCTCCTTTGGCTTTACTAATTCCATCTCAGATCCCTCTCTTTTCTATCTTACCCGTCCAACTCACTCCCTCTATCTTCTTGTCTATGTAGATGACATTATCGTCACAGGTTCCTCATCTGCCCATCTCGCTCATTTCCTTGCTAGTATACATTCCCGTTTCTCGTTAAAGGATCTCGGTCCTCCGTCATATTTCCTTGGTGTTGAGGTCACTCCCAATACCCACGGCCTTCTCCTTACCCAAACCAAATATATAACCGATATCCTTACCCGGTATAACCTCCTCGACTGCAAACCTACCCCTACACCCCTTCCCTCTTACCCACCACTCACGAAATCAGATGGCCCAACCATTACCAATCATTCTGAATATCGAGCTATACTTGGCTCGCTGCAGTACCTTTCTTTAACCCGTCCTGACATTGCCTTCGCTGTTAACAAACTTGCTCAGTTTCTACATGATCCTAAAGAATGTCACTGGTCCGCACTTAAGCGTCTATTGCGTTACCTTAAAGGTACTTATACTCTTGGTCTCCAGTTACATTCGAACACACCCACTGTACTTCACGCCTTTTGTGATGCCGATTGGGGGCGTGATATAGATAATTATATTTCGACAACTGGTTAAATTTTTTATCTTGGTCGTAATCCTATTGCTTGGGTGTCTCGTAAACAACGGACTATTGCCCGGTCGACTACCGAAGCTGAATTTCGTGCAATAGCTGATGTTACTGCTGAATTGTTATGGGTTCGTTCCTTACTTGCTGAATTGAGTGTCGCTTGTCCTTCTACACCTGTGATTTATTGTGATAATCTTAGTGCCACTCATTACTCGGAGAATCCTGTTTTTCACTCCCGAATGAAGCATGTCGCATTATCTTTTCATTTTGTTCGGGAACAGGTTCGCAATAAGGCTCTTCGGGTTCAACATGTTCATATAAATGACCACCTAGCAGATGCCTTAACGAAACCTCTGCCAAGGCCCCGGTTTGTCTCACTGTTATCCAAGATTGGTCTCTCCTCCGGATCGTCCATCTTGCGGGGGCGTATTAAGGAAACTAGTAATTAGATATTTTTGTCTCGTAAATATCTCGTATTGCCTTGTATGCCAAGCTTGTAATCTTCCTGTTATTTTCATATCTTTAGTTTCCTTATTGTCCTTAACCTAGTTTAGCATTGTACTATATATACGTTGTATTATTCATCCTAATGAAATCAAGCTTTCACATATTCAATTATCTTCCTTACAGCATCAACTAAAACAAGTAAAAGAATTCCATCACCGGGCAACTAATAAAAATCTTTAAAATCTAATACATTTAATCCATAATCCAAGTTTGTACATACCCTAATTGTAAAAACCCCAAAGGCGAAGGTACATTTTACCTTGCATCACAAAAGAAACAAAGTCACACAAAATACAATCAAGCATCAGGCTGATTTGGCTTCTAAGAAGGACGTCCTTTGGATCAAGTGGATTGACAAAGTTTATTTGAAGGGTAGAGACTGGTTTGATTACCAACCTAGTCCTAACAGCTCTTGGGCTTGGAGACAGGTCTGTATGGTTAAGAAGAAGCTTGCAGGAGGTTACAGTAATGGCCAGTGGAAGGGTAAGGATGAGTACTATACTATTGAGGATGGTTATGAGTGGCTCAGGCAGGGTAATGATCCTAAAGTAGCCTGGTATAATATTGTTTGGAGCAGACTTAATACACCTAAACATGTTTTTAATGCTTGGCTCATCAGACATGGACGGTTACTTACTTTGGATAGGATGGGCAAAATGGGGATTACTGTACAAAGTACTTGCTATTTGTGTGGGATTCGGGACGAGGATCATGACCATCTGTTCAGGAGATGCAATTATGCCTGTCTGTGCTATGCTAGAATTCATAACTGGCTTGGCATATAAGGTAGTGGAGATGGATCTGCTGAGAAGATGCTGAAGCTAAGGAAATATTCTTGATTTATGAGGAAGCTGTTGTGCTCACTGGTGGTAGCAACACAGTATCATATTTGGCATGCTCGCAATATTTGTCGTGTGGAGCAGCGTGTGTTACATCCTAAGGTTATTATGCAAGCAGTTGTAGAAGATGGTAGGATGACTATTCTCAAATATCATTATAGTCAAATGTCACAGCATGATAGAGATTGGTGTAGAATGAGAGGATTAATGTAATGTCCTTAGTCTAGTTCAGATGATCCTGTATGTGGGAAGTTTGATGAATTGTTAGGTTGTAATTGGTGTTTTTTTCTCTTTGGGAAGTGCTTAATATTACTTACAGTTCCACCAAAAAAAAATGTCAATCTTTCTCTTGTGGATTTGTATGTAACTTCTCTATTATAGCCAAGGAAACCATCATATTTTTCCTCTTGTACTTCATATTCATATACGTTTTCTCGACAGATTATGCTTCTTTGTTCAAGATATAAATAATCGCTTTGTTGAATAAAACAAGAGTTGTACGTTGGCTTCTTACACTTGTTTCCTGATAAAAAAAATTATGTATTATGGTCGCATCAACTAAAACAAGTAAAAGAATTCCATCACCGGGCAACTAATAAAAATCTTTAAAATCTAATACATTTAATCCATAATTCAAGTTTGTACATACATACCCTAATTGTAGAAACCCCAAAGGCGAAGGTACATTTTACCTTGCATCACAAAAGAAACCAAGTCACACAAAATACAATCAAGCATCAGGCTGATTTGGCTCATTACCGGTACTCTTCCGGGCCTCATGACTTGGGCCTTCCCCAATATCTTGAGGCCGACGTTCACCATAGTATGGCCCGTACTTTTGATTGAAGTGTCCAGCATGAAGTAGTAGTATGTACAACAAATGGATCAATGTTGATACAATGATTAAAACTTCTAAAGTTTGTAAACGTTTCCCTCTACGACCTCCTAACTTGATTTCCTTCCAGGCCAGCCCAAATGCCAGACCCGTGAAGGCCCGCGCTATTGCAGCTGTCGATATTGCGGCCGCCATGCTGGAGACCGACCAAGATAGGAAGTGTGCGAGCCCGACTATGATAGAGACAGCCCCGGTGGTCCCGGCTAAGAGGGCCATCAATAACATGTAGTTTGTTGCTGAATTACCCCCTAAATCTGTGATCACATACATCGCAAAATACAAGGGGAATGTTAATTAATGTCATGAATCCACCAATGTCGATATATAATTTTATTCGTTATAGATTGTTTTCGACTAATCCAAAATGAAAAATAGAAATATTAGAATATTAGAAAAATTCACCAATGAATTTTTGTGAAAAATATATCGTGCCTAGTTCATAATTCATAAACAGTTGGGTGCGTAGATTTGACTTTATTAGATTTACCCATCGTGATATAGAGAGCATGGTAGGGCATTGAGTCATTGTGAAGCACATCATTTTTGTTTTATGCAAAAAAATGCATAACTTAGAAATCACGTAAAAAAAAAAGATGGAATAGTGGAATCCAAAAGTGTAGTCTTGTAGATAGTGGTGACTTACTAATTACAGTAACTAGCTAGTGAATTATATGGTGCAGTTGAAATGATTATCTGTGAACGTTTGAAAGAAAAATAAGGAAACCAGTTACCCATTTATATACACAAAGTAAAAGCTGCAAGCAATAACGTAGCAATAACTATGTATGTGCATCACACAAAATGCCTAAAGATGTGAACGTGAAAATTTTCAGGTCACTAATTCACTATTAGAAATGGATGCATGTAGTAGGCACGACCCAGCACGACACGGAATTGACAACACAGCAAGGAATCCTCGAACATTCATATATACAACTATACAAGGGTTAACGTTACACTACGAATAATAAGACTTTTAAACAAGTGTTTGATGAGTTAAGATGAAGCGCCATATAAAATACAAGTATACGAGAAGTTAGTTAGTTACCAAAAGGGAAGAGGCAAAGATAGTATGAAAAAAGAGAACTTACGAGGGTGAGATTGTTGGCCATCAATATAGTTGTTAAGAGACCAAGAAGCAAGGGCTAGAATAATAAGGTAAACCACCATGTCTGCCACCAACAACGGGCCCATAAACCCTTTCCCCAGCCTTCCTCGGGTCATTTTGGAAGATTGAAAAAAACAAAGACAAGTAACGGTGGATCTAGTCTCGTTTATTACTTCTACAGTTGTACTTGATGAGTACTCACTAAATATGTAGCGTGTGAGGGTTACATATATGTCATTGGGACCCGCCATCCCGTTTCTTTTGCGGTTCCTTGGAATTGAAAACTTTGGTAGCTTCTTTATTTCTCTTTAGCTTTACATAAAGCATCGCGTCATTTGTAGAAGGCTATAGATAAAACAATGACGCCTTGGAATATGGATGGAGACATTTAGACTAGGGAATAGTAACATTTTATACAAAGTGCAATGGGACCCGACTGTTATCTAAACAAACTACTGAGTACTAACTAGGATATTCATTTCTAATAGTCCAAGAATTGAAAGATAAATTCCCAACAAGAGGAGAGGACCAAGCCACAATTCGTGAGACAAGAACTGACACGCCTTCACTCATGAATTTGGTTTGTTGAATACGAATTGTTCACACAAGGATTAACAAAGACGCTTACGAATTAGCTCACGCTAATCCATTGCAACACAGTCGTAGCACCATAGCCCATAGGTATTGTTCATGTTAGCAGCTTTTGACCTTCAAAAGGAAAAAATAACTGACGCCTTCACAATGGCATCTTGAATTGTTTCGACTTTGCTTTGCCTTTTTATCTTGGAAAATTTCATACTTGCTGCCCTAAGTTCTCGACAAATCTCGTTATAAAATGTCAACAATTCCACAGCCAGGGTTTTGCAATTGATGGAAATCCACTTCATTCTTGGCGCTATAATAAACTACTGATCAAATAAAAAGGCATCCAACCAACCAAAACTTCCGATAGGATGCCCCAACATTACCGTTTGTCCATGTAGCGAGAGCACATGACACAAACAATCATGACATGGAAAAGAGACTCGATATCCATTAACATATGAAATGAGAATTAATGTTTGCATGATTTGCAGCAGAACCAACAGAAACAAAAATCCACAAACATTGTGCTTTTCATATTCTATAACTCCTCCCCATTAAACTAAGGGTTTTGCACTATAAACTGGAGTCTCATTCAAATCAAACAGAGCCTATCTTGAAATAATGCTGCAAGTTACAAGATACCAACCTGCCTGCCTGACTTCTAAGACCTTTGACCAGCCACAGGTTCCACAGAGATCGTCCGAGCACCAGCAACAAAACGCTCAATGACGGAGCTTGCTTGAGTCACCGGAATAGGTCAGTCAGCCGTAAGATTTCAAATGAGCACCATTTCCAGGCATTCCACATATCATCACAATATTTCCCTGTTAAGGATCCCCCCCACAAAGATTTGGCATCAACAACAAAAAGAGATATCTTCGAATTTTACCTATAATCTACACAAACTTGACCTCACGAGATGATATAGTGTTTTTTTCTCCTTATAACTCTTAACCTTTTTTTGGATGGAGCTATGGAATGATTTGGCGAGTAAGAGAGCCCTGGGAAAGAAAGGGGTGGGAACTGGAGAGGACTCGGACTCAATTCCTTGGTTTGGTTAGAAACTTAGAAAATTTGAGTTTAGAGGGGAAGGAGGGAGACATAAAATTGTTTAATCACAACAAGTAGATTTAAGCAGGGACGGAGCTAGGCTCAAAACTCTAGCGGGCTCAAAAATATAAGACTATCACATATTTATAGTAAAAATATATAATGGTCATACTTATTTTTAACACAAAACGACCCATGAAACCAATCATAGGTAGAAAAAATTACCAAAAATATATAGAAATCCAGCATGCAACCAAAATATCAACTAGCGTTCACCAAATACTCTTCCACGTTGCTCATCAACATTACATTTATGAACTATGAGTGTCTAAGCCTCTAATCCCTACCTTTGATGCATCTCATGTAACATTACCTGCAGTTCAATCTTCTAAACTAAGTTCCTAGACTCGGTGTCAGTATCGGATTAGGTTGTGTTCTAAGTATAAGATTTGAGTCCGGCTTTTCATAATTCAAGTTTTTCGCTTCAAATGAAGAGTTTAGATCGTGTCATGTTTGAGTGTCGAACGTGTCTGATCGGTTAGTCTACTACCATATTTTTCTAACCCATGAATTTATAAATTAAAATCCCATGTTCTCAAAGCTATGTTCTACAGAGAAGGAGAGTTGACACCTAGGACCCATTTCTTAGCTCGCGGCAACAACCTGCCCAGTCAATTGGCTTGTACCCCAAACTAAGAACATAAATCATGTATTACAAAGAAAGCAAACACATAAAGAGATATGTAGACACCTGAAAGAGCTCCCTTCCAAAAGGCCCATTAGTAGAAACATATGAACTGTATTTCACGACTTCGGTAACTCTGACAGGGATAAGATCAATGGATTGTGATAGACACGTGAATGAACGCTACGGATAGATTCCTGATGCACCAGAATAAAAGTCAAGATGAATAACTAAATAAAAATAAAGAGAGGGGTTTGATGCAAACACAACAGAGATACAGGGCGAGCATGTACTCCTTCAATTCAATTTACATTGTCCCCCTTTTGACCTTGGGGATTAAGAAATGTTGGCTGTGACCGACATTTTATCACAATATATAATAGCTACAACATTTTACAATATAATATGAAAATAGTAATTTTGATAAAGCAAACGTGGATAATTTTACATTATATATATGCATATATGGAGAAACTAATGGTTTAAGTTAAAAACCAGATAACCACCAAAATTAAATGAGAACAATAGAAATGGGATGAATTAACAACTTACATTATAAACAGAAAGCGATCATGGAGCCCAATTACTCAAAATACTTGATGATGATCAAAAACACGAGAAGTTTGAATCCATGTAATCAAGTCATAATTCACTGATGTAGCTGCTTTTATGCATTTCCAGACTGATGAGAGACTGAATGCGAAAAATAGAAGAAAATAAAATAAAGAATCTAACAGACTGAATTTCAAAGGAATAAAGTTAATTTCAAACTAACCCAGAATTTCGGGCTAGAGTTATAGGAGCTGAAGCTTGGAGACAGTTGACTTACCAGTATAAGACCTCAAGCAACTTCATGAAATTGCATAGGCGTATAAGCTATCTGAAAAGGAAAAATCAGTCTCTAATACATGTATGGCCAGACAAACATGATAACAGTGAAGCATTACATTATCAACAATATGACCCAGATCTACAATTATAAGCAAGAAATAGTATATCTTTCCTTATTGCTCAAACATATGTTACTCCACCGTTTCATATTACCTTGCGTGCCTGTGTCAAACACACGGCACTCGCAAATGGATATGAAACTTTTCACGTTTGCCAAAAACACGAGTGCTTCTCATAAACTAGCCGAGTTTGGCACTTGTATAACCGTACAAGAGTAGCATAGGCTCAAACTATGATTAATTCCTTTTGCGCAGGCCAAATGAAACTGAGTAATGAACTATACTTACCTTGCCCCAGAAGCAAGACAGCATTTGCAGCCACTGCAATCATAGCTTGAATGTTCTCGCTCGTAAATATTACTTCAGTAACTAGCAATGGAAAGAAAGCAGTCAAAAACTGAACCTAAGAGACCAGATAATTGTTCCCAGTCCATCAATTACTTTCTTTGGCTTCTGGTGAACAGGGGGATTCCGCTACTTTTAATATAAAAAGTCTTAACACTCAACTATAGAACTCAATAAAGTTCAACTAGGTAAATCATCGTCATCAGTAACAACCTATTTTCCTACCTAACGCACCATCTTTGAAACTTGATATTAGTACAAACCTGAATAGTGGGAGATCTTTTCTTCGTTGTTGCAACTGTCTTCGTTATCGGGGGTATCTGGACATGGCATTGTCAAAATGTGGGCTGAATTTAGTCCGTCAGACATCCAAACACGAGAATCTGTAAGGCATGAAACAAAATCCAGCTATCAGTTTAGGCTAGAGACAAGAAATCATCTGAAATTGAGTGAAACTTGTATCACTGTGCACTGAGATGTTATGCTATTTATCCACTTTGTCAAGAAACATTAAAACATTATCTTAAAATATCTTCCAGTATTCCTATATTTGAGTAGAAAAAACATTAACTGTAGATAACAGAATGTCGCAAGATTGATCTAGAATAACAGAGTTACTAATTCCTATGTTCCACTATGATCATCAAACCTTTATTTTGCACAGAAACCGATATGAATGATAGAAAGAAAGGTAATGTAAAGCGGTTATCAAACAAGTTATTACGAGCATTTCCTCTCAAAAACTACTACTCCCTCCTATTCTGCCTATTGTTCCCCTTTCTTTTTGCACAAAATTAAGGAAATGAATTTGGACCACACAAAACACCCTACCCACATGGAATTGAATTTGGTCCACACAAAGGTTTCCAAATAAGGAAAAAGAGAACAAAACTCAACTAGCATGAAAAAGGAAAGAGGGAACAATAGGCAGAATAGGAGGGAGTATAAATTAGGACAACATACTGGCAGACGAATCAGGAAAAGCAGCCAATTGCTGTACTTTGATTGTGGCAGGTACACGCCTCATTTGAGCAATCCCGGACTTTGACAAATGAAGAACGTGCAAATCTCCATCTGAATCCAGAACAAGAAACCTCTGTGGTGATACAGCTTGTATGGAGATTGCCTTTGTTTTTGCATATTGGGGCTCTCTGGATTTCACCCCTTCATCAATGGTATTGTTGAAAGAAACAAACTGAATACCCCATTCACCAGAGTCTTGTCGTAGTTTTACAGACCTCGGCTTCACTGGAGTCACATAAGAAGATCAGCTGCTGTAGCCAATGGCACAATTAAGAATTTCAACGCTTTATTCTTACCATCAAAGGTCTAAAAAAGTTAGTTATCACTGAACAGCTAAATGACAACAAGCGTGCATTAAGGGAGCAAAAGAGTAACTTTGTTGCCACATGAGAAAACTTTGTAGGGAAATAAATGAAAGTGAACATCAAAAGTGGAATTTATCAGCAGATTAAAGGCAAGGAAGAACCGAAGATGTTTAAGCAAAACTTTCAGAAGTTACTACGGAGAGAATAAATATCGTACATAATCTAGATAACAAGGATCATCCAAAATTTAAGATCAAATATCAAAAAGGCAGAAACAAAATAGCAATCTTTGTTATACAAGCTAAAACCAAATAGTCTCAGGAAGTACATATTCCGCTCATCTAGACAGCATAAAGCAATACAAATCCCATAACACATCCCGAAATTTCTATAATAACACTCTCATCAGAAAATCATAACCAAGAAGAACCCAAAATAGCATTATGTAGTACTAGAGAAGAATCACAGTATCAAGACAATAAGCCAAGGATTATGATCTCAGAAAGAAAGAGACAACTGAATAACAGTTCAAGCACATCACACAAACATAGAAGAACTGAACAATAAATGGTGCATTGTCATATGTACTCACCGGTGACGTGATGACTGTCATCAGCATTTGCATTTGACTTAACTCCAATAACATTATGAACATCACCATTAGCCAAGAACCTGGAAGAGTCCACTTTTGCCCCATTCTTAATTTTCTTACCAAACTCGTGATTTTCATAAAGAGGCTTTATTACCCCATTAGGCACCTTGAGTTTTCGTCCGTCCAACTTAACATTGATTTCCTCATGCTTCTCCTCATTTGAGTTTAAAACTCTTCCTTTCACCAAACGCGAACTCCTCCTACTACCAACCTTCGCTTTCACCAATGCCCTCAAGGGAAAAACCCTAACACCTTTCATCTCCCCCATGATCAAACACCCAAACGAAACAGAAACCGACATCACAGGAAACTGGCATTCAATCACAGCACACTTAACCAACCTCAACTCCCTCCTACCATCCCCAGCCAACCTTACCCCAAAAACCATCAATTTCGCCACAGAAGCGGAATAAACAGCAAAGTAATTAACAGAGCCACATAGCATAACCTTTATACCATGAGTAACATCGACAATAACACCACCCAATTTCCTATCAAAAGAAACCCCATTCTGACTACAACCCACCTGAACAATCCCAAATTTGCCGCCAGTAACTTTACCTTTACCCATGACATAAAATCTCAACAAAACCTTGGTACCACCATTGTGGGACCCAGCAGTGACAAATACAACATCTTTATCATCTGGGCAGCCTTGAAATTTAGGGTTAGGGGAAAGGGGCACAAAACAAGCAGAGGAAATAGGTGGGGAAATTAGGGTTTGTGGAGAAATAGAGTTAATTGAAAAGGGAGAAAAGGGGGAAATCAAAGAAAAAGAAGAATCAGAATGAATTAAAGCTAAAGATAAAGAAGTGGGTTCATAGAGAAGAGAAGTAATGACCTTTGGAAAAGAAGAAGAAGAAATAGAAAGATTGAGCTTTCTAGCTTCAACTGTACACACCATCGATTGCAATTTTTGTTGATCTATCAAACCCTTTTCGCCATTAAAATTGTTTGTTCAAGGAATGATAGACATTGAAAATTAGGAAGAAAGAGAAAGATCTAACAAAGAGAGAGAGATAGAGGAAGGAAAGTCATAATTGAGTCTTGGTTGAATATTGATTGAATTCAAGAGTGTTTTTACTACTCCGTATATCACAATTTTGGCTAATTAATCGCATTTGAGTTGATACCATGCAACAAGTTTTCCTCCTTCACGCGCTATTTGGGCTTGCATCGTTTCGGTTACGGGTCGTGAGTCGCGACCTTTAAAACGGTATTCTTTTTTTACCGTGCGAAATGGTCTTATATTTCAGTAATATGGCTCTCAAAGTCATACTCAAGTACTACAATGTAAAACCGAATAAGAAATAATAGAGTAATAGTTTCCTAATAAAGAACAACTAATAGGGAGCGATTTCCATTGCTATCCGCAACTTGATGATAGAGAACAATGGCCTGGTCATGAGCATCTTCACCCAAATCATCAACCCAACTAACATTTCACTCATGAGACTGGATCAATTAAGATGTCGTGAGGTAAGAACGAGGTGCCCTTATGCCACACGAGTGTAGAATTTTAATGGGAAAGTAAGCCACGAAGGCTTACATCCGTTGGAGATGGCTCTATACCACGTAGAACGATATTAAAAGAAAATGAGACGACATAATGTTAAGAAAAACGACCACCACCTCAAATCCAACCATCCACAACAACAAAAAAACCATCATCAACTGCTCATAAACTCCCAGATCCTAAAAACACAATATACCCAGTAAAACGATAACAAAAGACCGAACACAGAAAATCCGACCAAAACCCCTTGATCTAACAGAAGACCAGACAACATCAAAGACACTTACAAGAGCCGCCATTAGGACACTTCTAGACGGTCCGCGACAGACCAAAAACCACCCGGATCACACATGCATGCACCAAAACGGGAGACGGACCCACACAGAAAAGAGACAACAATAGGCGAGGAAAAGGGCGAGGGAGAGGGGAACGTTGTATCGGACGATCTGACCCTTAATCATAAACACGCAACAACAGACTTCATCAAGGTCTGACTGCGAAGCCTAAGGGGTGGAGGAAGGGGCGAGGGGTGAGGGGTGAGGAAAACACCTCCCTAGTTGCATGCATGGAAAAAAGAGATCCAGTAAGACGATTCCCCTCCCAAGTTGCATGCACGGAGAATGGTGCTCCCGGAAGACGGGGATAAAGGGAGTGATAAGAAGGTAACTCACACCATGAACAAACCTTAAAACAAAAGAATCGATCACTGGGATCAAGCTGTTTGTTGGAAATTCCTAGATTTAGAGCAATTAAAATACCCAAAACTACGTACAATTGGTTGGAAAGGGATTTGAGAGAGTGGTCACCGGCGATAGGCCACACATGACGGCACAATCTTCGGCGACCGACTAGGTGTAGTCTGTTTTTTTTTTTTACCGAGAAGCGGGAGTTTTTTTTTTTTTTTTAGAGAGAAGTCTTATTAGATTTTTGTTTGTATCGTTCTATGTTATGTGTTTAATTAAATGCTAGTTTTGATGTCAATTTTGGTTTATTTTGTTTGAATTTAGTTGCTAATTAAGTTGGTTTTATTCCATTAAATTGAGATTAGGATTTTATACTATTGTACACGTTGGCCAAAAAAGTAATTTTTTGGATTTTTTTTGTTGGATGACACTCGTTCTTGTCATCATATGGTTAGAAATAGAAAAAAAAAATACATTATGATTGCACCGTTCAGGCAATATCAAGTTGCTTTAGAAATTTTGAAAAACATTAGCCTAATGTGAGAAAAAGGAACATACTATCGGATGTACTACCTCCAACTTTTTTGTTTTTGAGCATATATGTATTTTTTTTGAGCTTATTACCTTAAACTTTATTTGTTTTTGAGCATGTGCATTTTTTTTTAGCATATTAAAGTTATAAGTTAGATTTTAATTTTTTTCCGTCAAAACTCAAATTTAACTAAACTTATATGCAAGGTTTTTGAGTTTTATTGTAATTTTTTAGAGCTTAATGTTTAAGTGAATAAACTCAAAAACTTTATAGTGAAACTCAGAAATTTTAAAACAAAACTCAAAATTTTTATTATAATGCTCAAAAACTATAGAATTGGAGGTAGTACATCAGATGTATAATCCACTTACTGGCCTAATGTGCATATTTTAGGTTGTTTTGTATTGCTATTTAGGCCCTGTTCTTTCTGGCTTATTTTCACCTACTTGATTCGATTATTTCGATTGATTGATTATTTCGATTCGATTGATTGACTCCATTGATTCGATTCGATTCGATTCACTCCATTCGATTCGATTTGGCTTTCATTCACTCCATTGATTGATTGATTCGATTCGATTGATTGATTCACTCCATTAAGTTCACTTTCATTTCAAATTACTCATCTTAAATTTAATAGTTATTATTAATTTTGTTATCAATAATACTATTTTTTTAATATTATTCTTTATTATTATTATTATTATTATTATTATTATATTTAATAATAGTGTTAATAATAATGTTATTAATAATTTATTTATTATTATTATTATTATGAATATTATTATTAAAATGAATAATATTGTTGTTGTTGTTAAAATGAATAATAATGTTATTAATGTTAATAATAATATTATTTATTATTAATTATTATTATTGTTATTATTATTATTATTATTATTATTATTATTATTATTATTATTATTATTATTAGTATTATTAGTATTGTTGTTGTTGTTGCTGTTGTTGTTATAATTATTGGTATTATTATTATTAAAATTAATAACATTTATTATTAATATTTTTGATGGGGCATGCCCAACCGACTTGACCTAGTAGCCAATACGGGGTCATACAAGTCAACACGCTTACCAACATGGTTACGGATTCGCTTGATACTCTACGAATCACGAATTGTTAAAAGCGAATTCTATCAACTGATTACTGAAAATACATATAACACATTTTCTATAAGCGAATCGCGAATCGATAAGGCGTATTCATAGCGAATATGGTAACTATGCTTGCCAGCCATCATTTGAGGTACACATAGAAATCTATAAATACCTCATTATTCACCCATCAATGGTAAAATACTTCTCACCAACAACTTCCTCTCTCTAGAAGTAAGACTACTCGAGCTACTATGAGATGGCACGGAAACCTTAGCTTCAAGCAAGGTCCCAACTATCCACCAGTACCGTAAGGCATCAGAGAAGGACCTATTGCGAACCCTCTGAGGCCTTATTTGTTACGCGTGAAAGATCTATCCGGAGAGAGCAAGCATAGGTTCGAGGTGTCATCGTCTGAGAGGAGCGCGTTGACCCGACCCGGATTCGAGCAACGCTTACTTGAGTGTTTTTATTCGAAACAATTATTTTTACTAATATCATTATTAATATTGACATTATTATTTATTATTGTTATTAAGAATATTATTAGTAAAAAATTGTAATAAAAAATTACTATTTTTTCATTATTATAATTTATGATTATTCATATACTCCTCCCTCTATCTCGGTCAATTGTTGTCCTTTGGTTTTGGCACGAAAACTAGGGAAAGAGGAGGGGCCAATTATAAAATGACAAGCGGACCAAATTGAGTGTGAATGATCAAATTGTTCATCAAGTTCATTCTTAAAATAGAAAGGACAATAATTGAATGAGACACCCCAAAATGGAATAGACAAAAATTACCGGACAGAGGGAGTATAATATTATAATTTTTTTCTTAAAAATATTAATTTTAGTATAAATAGTATTATACTATGAATATTATTATTATTATAGTTGATAATAACAATAACAATAATATTAAATATTATTATTATTAATAATATTAATATGATTATTTCAGTTTAGTTCAGCTCAATTCAGCTTTATTCATTCGATTCGATTCATTTCACGGCTATTGATTCGATTCATCATTCACTCCATTCGATTCGATTGATTGATTCACTCCATTGATTCGATTCATTCGATTGATTCGATTCACTCCATTCGATTCGATTCATTGATTTCATTCAAATTTCTAAAAAGCGGAAAAAACAGGGCCTTATAGTGATTTTGTAATATCAAATTGCTTTAGAAATTTTAAAACCATTATCCCAGAGTTGAAATCCTTCGCTGAATTTGAAGCTCTTGTTTTAGATTCAACGGAAGAGTAATCATCTGCTTTAGAAATTTTAAAACCACTATCCATTAGTGCATTTTTTAGGTTGTTTATGATTGATATTATAGTATGTACCAAAAAAAAAGTATTGATTTTCGCAGTACATATTTTACTCATGGTAGTATGCAGTTGACAATTTTACCCCTTTTATTTCCCCGATCATTTTCCCTTTTTTCTCTCGTCTCCTAAAATTCTCTCCCAAGAGTCTCAACTTTTAACCATGACAAGCTCATAATGATTCCATCATGTACTGCAACAATCATAGTTACATTATTTTGTTGCTATATGGTGAAAATTATTATAAGGTGCCTTATTATAACAACGTGCTGCAACTACTATACAATTGTTACAAATCTCAGTTCAAATTTGATGTGTAATACGACCACGACAATCCATGGTGCGATTATACTTTGCTATTAAGGGAATTTGTACAAGTATCACATCCCTCCCCAATAAACATTCGTAATAGGTGGTTTCCGGCCAACGGGCCAAGTATGTACTGATAATTGAAAAACTAAGATCAATTTGAAAGGTGTAGCGATGATAATTTGAGAGGAAATAATTTTTGGGTTTTTTCTAGGTATGGGTAAAATTTACTACGAAAATTCATGGAAGCTTTTGGAGAAAATGTACTGAAATGGGTAAAATTTGTATTACGAAAGAAATAATTGATATTATAGCGATTGATAAATACGATATACATCATGCAACATATGATAAAAACGATAACCTAAAATTTTAGGGTTAAATTTTTGGAGTTGTAACCTAAAATCCTTCCTATGTTCAAAGAAGTTAGGATTAGGATTGCTCATTGAGATATCAAGAGATTGTTTGGAATTAGATATAACAAAAACATAAAGAAAAATGGATTAATAATCCTTAACAAAAGTTGTTGATGGACACACCATTATTTCCATCCAATGACAAAATCCCAACAAGGCATGCAACAACAATCACCACAACAAAACTACACTGTTTCCTCATCATCCATCATTATTAAAAACTAATTAAACCATAGAGATTAATTAATTACCCTAATCAGTAAAATTAGGAATAACACCCTGAGGAAGAGTAGCCTTAGCAGCAGGAGAAGGCTCAATATCAGGCTTAGGCTCAACAGGCTTTCCTAGAAGCAGTTGAGGCAAATCACCCTTAAGACCCTTCAAGTAAAATGTATAGAATATCTTGAATGGGTACACAATTTGATGTAACTTGACTTGTCCATAAGCACCTTCAAAGATCCCAGAACCGCCCGTCACGGCTAAGTATGAGTCCTCATAGGTTAAGTACGGACCTTGGATTGAAAGGTGACCATAGTCACCAAAGTAAAAACTGTAGGCTGCTTCGTATCGGTCTCCATTCTTTTCTGGCTTGTTTTGGATTAATGTGCATAATCCTGCTGTTATTCCTAGCCTCTTTTGCAGGTCCCCTGAGTATACCTGTTTATTAAAATGTAACCATTGTCAATTAAACATTTATTTACGTTTAATTATGATACTGAGTATATATACTATAAAAGTTAAGAAAAGACGGTTTCAAAAATAGTTAGAAAATACTCTTCTCAGTTTGACAGTTATGTGTGATATATTATTTCTACTGTAGTCTGTAGTATAAGGTCCGTTACAATATTACAGTCGATTAATACGATACTCTGTAGTCCGTACCTTGTTAGTGAAAGGAATCAAGTCACCAAGTGCAAAAACAGGCTTCTTGCTCAATTTAAGTATTGCAGGGCTCTCGCGATCACGCTCGTTAATCTCATACACACTGAATTCTTGAACCTTTTCAGCTGCAAATTATCCAACAATTTATAACATCATCACCTCATACAGACTATGTAATATATATACTACTTTGGTCCAAATAGCTGAGTTAGAAAAGATAATTCAAAAATCTAGCTAGGGCGACAGGCAATATTTCGACAAAAATTTGCCCCTTGCTCCCTCACTGACTATACTAAAAAATAAAATCAAAGCGTAATAAACGAAATGATTACTTGGTAAAGGTTGAGAAGAATTGGCCTGATTTTTGCAAGTAAATGATCTGATAGCAACCTTGTTTTGAGAGTTGAGTTTGAGTTTCTTATTAGTAAATGAATTACCGGAAGTTGTAAAAGCAAGTTTGGCAAAAGTAGTAGTTGAAGATAATGCAAGAGATTTAGGAGTAGGTGATGAAATTAGAGAAGAAGAAATATTGGTTTTAGAGATTAAAGTTGATGAACAAGCCATTTTTTTGATGTGGGTTATCAACTTTGATGAAGAAATTATGAAGAGAAATGGTCAAGTGATGAAGAAAGAAGAGGAAATGATGGGATTTATATAGTGAGAAGATTGATAATTGAATGTGAATATGAAAAGATGTGTGAATGAATAACGAATTGAATAGAAACATAGGAATCAAATAAAAAAAGAGGATTGTGAAAAATGAAGAGATTAGGAAAGTGGAATATGGACTGTGGTCAAACTACTCATAACTCTTACGTACATAAAAGTGTATATTTAATGGAAAATGGCGTGCACCACAAAAACATGTGTCAATTTCCAACAATTTTAAGTCGGGAGTATTGTTTTGTACGTGTCATCCTACGTTCCTACACCGGCCAACATTAACTTAAGACCATCCCTGTTAAAAGGCCAATCGCTTTGCATTATGATTTCTTTGGCCACAAGTGTTAATGAGTTAATTAAATCTTAATTGGTGACCAAAGTTGTTAATTTGTGACCAAAGGTCAATTTGTGACCATACTTGAACAAATTGACCACTTTTGACTCCTATGTCAAATTTGATTGGTGGAACAATTAAAAAAAAATGATTGAGAATGTTGTAAAGTGGATAATGATTGGGTTGATGACCTAGGTCGCGACCTTCTGCTTGGGAGGGTGAAAATGAGTTAAGGTTAATAAGGTGTGATTAATAGTAAAATCTGGTCGCGACCTAGTTAGCGCGACCTTTGCTTGGGGATGGTCTAAGGGATTGTTCATTGTCCATAATATTTGATTAATCGCTTTGTAGCGGGTGCTCTTTAAAGAGGTAAGCGGTTTAGCAACAAAACGGACACGCGACACGGCATCCCATAAAATTTAGGACACGGGACACATCATTTAAATTTAATAATATATATATTTTATAGTTATTTATGTGCGATTTTATTTTTGAAAAAGTATTGAATATTAAATTTAAATAAGTGAAGGTAAAACTTGACGTTACTTATAACTCATTCTCATTTCCAAAACCAAAAACCAACTTATAATCAATCTATTTCGACATCTCATTACTAGTCTAAAGAACATCATTTACCCCCAATTCAACTTATTTCCCCACCAAATTCAACCATATAACAATTCACGCCATTTACCTTAAACTCAACTTGATTCCGTTTGAAGGTGTGTCCAAATACCATGGACACGGCTTAAAATACCATGGACACGTGTCGGACACGTGCCCAAATAAAAGATGAAAGTTAGACACGGCTTTACAAGTGTCCGACACGTTTTGACGTGTGTCCGACGAGTGTCGTGTCCGACACGGGAACGCCGATTAAGAGGAGTGTCCGTGCTACCTAGCTAATAAAGAACACAAAATCTCATTGAAGACGGGCGATATCCGTCGCAAGCTTGTGACGGATACCGTTTTCTCTCACAAAATACCCATTTAGAGGTGAGTGGGAAGCACATGGGGGGTGCACCACCTTGTCCACTCTCCCTTTTTGTGAGAGGTCTTCAGCTTGTGAGGGGATTAGCCCGTCACAAATAAGACGCTTTGAATAAAGAAAGTTGTGCTAATCCCGTTTATTTTCAAAAGGAAATAAAAAAGAAAATAATAATATAGAGTAACAACATTTTCAAAATCACATATTTTATTTATAATTGATGGGGCATATTCTGCACCCGCTGACCAGTCAACATATTGAGCAAGGTCAAAGATATCCACAGCAAGTCAACGGCTTAGGCAGCCTAACCGACGAGGCCTGTCGGCCTGTCAGATGGGTCCCGACCGGAGCAACCAGCCAGCCGGGGCACACATCCGCGAACTCATATCCAAGACCCCTCGGCGGTGAGTCAACAGGGCCCGCCGGCCTGCCATAGGTCCCTCGGCCGAGGGGTAGATCAGTCTTTCCACCTGCTAGCCACTTGGCCACTACGTGACAAAAGGTGAAAGTCTATAAATACTCCTCAACTCTCATTGAGGAAAGGAGGGAATTAATCCACAACTTAACCTAAGAAACACTATTCATCTGGTATTATCTTCCTTATCTCTCTACAATATACATTCAGCCTAGTAACAACTTATCTCATAAGTTTACTGACTTGAGCGTCGGAGTGAGTACGCTTGGCACAAAGCCAAGCCCTCAGTTCGTTCATTGTTGCAGGAAAGGCCGAGAGGAACGATAAAGACGAAGGGTTCAACTCAAGACATTATTCTACAAGCCACGGGTGGTAACAATACTTGCTCTGGAATTACACCCGGAACAATTGGCGCCGTCTGTGGGGAATCGCTACTAGAAGCTAGCCACATTCATTCCCAAAAAAAAAAAAAACAACAAAAACCCACCCAAAAAGCTAAGAAGATGTCGAAACAACAAGACGCAGTCGTAACCGACGAAACCGCATTCTACCAAGATGATACCTTCAACAATTCTGGAGTCGTGCAGCCCTCCACCGACGGAGTAATCCAACCGGAGTTCGGGATGCCAACAATACCCGACACGCCGCTGCCAGCCAACCAGGTCACCATCATGGGACGTGTGGTTGACGTAGCAAAACTGAAAATGCTCCTGGACCTAATTAGTAATACGCCTGCTCACACTGTCACGCCGACAAGAGCGGCGGAAACCGTCCAGGAGACCAGGGCCCAAAACGTGACTCCGAGAAATTTGAACGGAGCATTAAGAGAAGCTGACCCAGTCAAGTCGCCGGGGGAGCCCAAAGTGGGCGTGGTAGACCTAAGTCCTTCCCGCACTCATGGGAGGACAGCGTCCCCGCAGCACGAACGAGGCTTACCCCAAAGGAGCCAGAGGAGTCCGACTCAGCAGAGTTGGAGGAGAAGTCCGAGTCGAAGAAGGAGTCCTTCCCGCTACGAGGGGAGGAGCCGGATTAGGAATGCGAGGAGCCGATCGCCGCGTATCGTTCGACACGTGGTCAGACAGCCCCTCAGCGCCTACGTCCTAGAAGTCCAGGTGCCAACCAAGCTCAAGTTACCACCTCTATCATACAAAGAAGATAGTGATCCAGCCGACCACGCTGAGGCTTTCGAGTCTTACATGTCGGTATGGGAGCAGCCCGATGAGGTCTGGTGCCGAGTTTTCCCAACAACTTTGCATGGGATGGCTCAAAGTTGGTACAAGGGGCTTCCCGACGGCTCGGTATACTATTACGCCGACCTAAGGGACGCCTTTCTAGCCCAGTACTCTTGCAACAAGAGAAGGGCCGTGGAGACATCGGACCTCCTAACTATCAAACAGGAGGGGGTGAGTCTCTACGAAGCTATGTGAAGAGGTTCGATGGAAAGGTCCAGCAGATTCGAGAGATTAATCCCGAACTGGCGGCCTTCGCGCTGATGAAGGGCCTCCCAAGGGGAGACTTAAAAAATGAGCTCATCAAGTGCGGAGGCCTGAGCTTGGATGCCGCCAGGAAGATGGCCGACCAGGCCATCAAGGTAGAGGACTATCACAAGACTTGGGTAGGCCCTAGCGAGGCCGAGCACTCAGAAAAGAAGAGCCGCCGGGAGGACAACCCGGATGAAAGACGCCGTGACAACAACGGGTCACGGTCCGATGAAAGACGCCGTGAGAATAATAGGTCACGGTCGGACAAATCTGCCAGGAAACAAGACTCGACGGGCGCCGGGTGGAGTTCAGGAACGTACCAACAGAGGCGGTATAATGATAAAACCCCTCTCGTCGTATCAGCCGCCGAGGTCTTCGCCCTGAGCAAAAACGAGGGCCAGAAGTGGGAAAGACCTCCCAGGCCGAGGAGTGACGGTGACACGAGCCAGTACTGCGGGTACCACGGCCACACCGGTCACTTAACTGATAACTGCCGGCATCTGAAGAATGCCATTGAAGAACTGATCCGGAAGGGGAGCCTCAGCGAGTATGTAGCTGGAGGCCCAGGAACAAAGTAAATGCAATCGAGCCAAAACCTCGATCACCTCGGCCAAAGCCGGGAGTGACGGGGGAACGAGTCGGTAAATGCAATCGAGCCAAAACCTCGATCACCTCGGCTAAAGCCGGAGTGACGGGGAACGAGCCGAAAGATGCAATCGAGCCAAAACCTCGATTACTTCGCCAAAGCCGGAGTGACGGGGAACGAGCCGGTAAATGCAATCAAGCCAAAACCTCGATCACCTCGGCTAAAGCCGGGAGTGACGGGGAACGAGCCGGTAAATGCAATCGAGCCAAAACCTCGATCACCTCGGCTAAAGCCGGAGTGACGGGGAACGAGCCGAAAGATGCAATCGAGCCAAAACCTCGATCACCTCGGCTAAAGCCGGGAGTGACGGAGGAACGAGCCGAAAGATGCAATCGAGCCAAAACCTCGATCACCTCGGCTAAAGCCGGGAGTGACGGGGGAACGAGCCGAAAGATGCAATCGAGCCAAAACCTCGATCACTTCGGCCAAAGCCGGGAGTGACGGGGGAACGAGCCGGTAAATGCAATCGAGCCAAAACCTCGATCACCTCGGCTAAAGCCGGAGTGACGGGGAACGAGCCGAAAGATGCAATCGAGCCAAAACCTCGATCACTTCGCCAAAGCCGGAGTGACGGGGAACGAGCCGTTAAATGCAATCGAGCCAAAACCTCGATCACCTCGGCTAAAGCCGGAGTGACGGGGAACGAGCCGAAAGATGCAATCGAGCCAAAACCTCGATCACTTCGCCAAAGCCGGAGTGACGGGGAACGAGCCAGTAAATGCAATCGAGCCAAAACCTCGATCACCTCGGCTAAAGCCAGGAGTGACGGGGAACGAGCCGGTAAATGCAATCGAGCCAAAACCTCGATCACCTCGGCTAAAGCCGGAGTGACGGGGAACGAGCCGAAAGATGCAATCGAGCCAAAACCTCGATCACCTCGGCTAAAGCCGGAGTGACGGGGAACGAGCCGAAAGATGCAATCGAGCCAAAACCTCGATCACCTCGGCTAAAGTCGGGAGTGACGGGGAACGAGCCGATAGATGCAATCGAGCTAAAACCTCGATCACTTCGCCAAAGCCGGAGTGACGGGAACGAGCCGGTAAATGCAATCGAGCCAAAACCTCGATCACCTCGGCTAAAGCCGGAGTGACGGGGAACGAGCCGAAAGATGCAATCGAGCCAAAACCTCGATCACTTCGCCAAAGCCGGAGTGACGGGGAACGAGCCGGTAAATGCAATCGAGCCAAAACCTCGATCACC
Source organism: Silene latifolia (assembly GCF_048544455.1). NCBI lineage: Eukaryota > Viridiplantae > Streptophyta > Magnoliopsida > Caryophyllales > Caryophyllaceae > Silene > Silene latifolia. Next base: position 42,100,342 of record NC_133526.1, read on the forward strand.
TCGGCTAAAGCCGGAGTGACGGGGAACGAGCCGAAAGATGCAATCGAGCCAAAACCTCGATCACCTCGGCCAAAGCCGGGAGTGACGGAGGAACGAGCCGGTAAATGCAATCGAGCCAAAACCTCGATCACCTCGGCTAAAGCCTGGAGTGACGGGGGAACGAGCCGAAAGATGCAATCGAGCCAAAACCTCGATCACCTCGGCCAAAGCCGGAGTGACGGGGAACGAGCCGAAAAATGCAATCGAGCCAAAACCTCGATCACCTCGGCTAATTAAAACCGAGGGCGACGGGGAACGAGCCGATATGCCTAGATATTTACAACGGCAATCGAACGTAAACTCGATCACCTCGGCTAACTAAGACCGAGAGTGACGAGGGAACCACGACTTGCCCTCGGCTAATTAAGACCGAGCTTAAGAATGTATAAGTACCGTTGAGACGCAAAATCGACACCTCGGCGAATTAAGACCGAGCGTGAACGAGGACGCAATTAATAATGGTCTATAGATACGAAAGTCGCACGCGCAGAACCCCGATTCCCTCGGCCAAGGCCGGAAGCGGGGCCACAACGACCGATACGCTAACATGTTTACGGCGGCGGTTGGGACACGCTCCTTGACATAATGCCAATCGACGTATCTTCTTCAACACGCTCCTTGGTATCTACTTGCCAAACGGTCCACTCTCAACCCCGGTCTCGCCAACGTCTCTCTCTTTTCCACATCGGATGTCCATTACACAACCATGTGGAGGGGGATATGGTACGGCCTAAGCGAGGCCACGCCGGCTGAAGCATAGCTTCTAAGGGCGAGATTTTGTCTTGCGCAGAATATACGCTCAACATACATCGGAGCCCATACCACGGCATAGACTACGCTGGGGCAAATTGATGGGGCATATTCTCGCACCCGTGACGACTCCAACATATTGAGCAAGGTCAAAGATATCCACAAGAAGTCAACGGCTTAGGGGCCTTAATCCGACGAGGCCTGTCGGCTGTCGGATGGGTCCCGACCGAGCAACCAACACCACCGGGCACACATCCGCGAACTCATATCCAAGACCCCTCGGTGAGTCAACAGGCCCGCCGGCCGCCAGGTCCCTCGGCGAGGGGTAGATCGATCTTTCCACCTGCTAGCCACTTGGCCACTACGTGACAAAAGGTGAAAGTCTATAAATACTCCTCAACTCTCATTGAGGAAAGGAGGGAATTAATCCACAACTTAACCTAAGAAACACTATTCATCTGGTATTATCTTCCTTATCTCTCTACAATATACATTCAGCCTAGTAACAACTTATCTCATAAGTTTACTGACTTGAGCGTCGGAGTGAGTACGCTTGGCACAAAGCCAAGCCCTCAGTTCGTTCATTGTTGCAGGAGAGGCCGAGAGGAACGATAAAGACGAAGGGTTCAACTCAAGACATTATTCTACAAGCCACGGGTGGTAACAATACTTGCTCTGGAATTACACCCGGAACAATAATATAAGATCATTAGTTAATAGAGATTCACTAGATCAATGTTGGAAGCAATGGAAAGTGTGGTAATGTTGTCTAGATTCACCGTTAGAAAAGTCGTTCACTCATTAAATATCGTGCTTATGAAAATTATGACTACCGTTTAAGATAGGCGTACCAGAAAACCTTTGTTATTATGGTCACCAAAAATAATCACTTCGCCTGCCTTTAGCTTTCCTCTTCTACGTAGTACTAAAATAATAGATATCAACTGCTTTTTCTGTGTTAAATTATGATCATACCAACGAATTTCACCTATCTAAAGTTGATTGTTGAGAGTACACAACATATAAAAGCGTTGTGTGACATTGGAGAATGATGCACGTATCATATTTGTACTAGTCCAGGGCACCCGATGACAACCGGTCATCAGTCCTCGACATTAGATGTCGTCGAATATACTGATAATAAGTGCACATCAATACCTTACTCTTTGTAATAAGAAAATATAAAAGTTGTTTTCAGATGAACATAAAAAGGTCAAGAAAATAACAAAGGTCGTTGAAATTCTGGTAATAAATCCATTATTGATAACGTTCCTCATTATCGTTTCTTTTATTACAGTTGTGGACTTCATCCAACACGATTCGATACAACATGATTTGATACAACACTCCAACAAACATAACAGTTGTTGATACCAAAGGTCCAAGACATACATCAACACTTACATGTATATCGTAAACAAATCGAGGCGCATTAGGCTGATATTGATATATCTTTACCAAAAAGATTCGCTATTCCTTCTGCCGGATCGGTTTGTTTAACAAGGGACTCCCCAACCAAAACCTGCAAACATCATTTACTCCTCAGATTCAAAAACCATTTCAACATTGATCCACAAGTCTGAAATTCAGATTATGTCAATGATAGTTGCTTTAACCATTTCAACATTGATCCACAAGTCTGAAATTCAGAGTTAATTCTAGTCACAACTGAGTCTGAGTCATCTGAAATCAAGCTTGTAGTTCACGAAATTTCAGATTCAATACCGGGACTGAGATTTCAGGTTCAAATATTCACATATGACCCAACTCTAATCGGAATTTGTTTCTACCAAAATAAAATGTGCTATACACAGGGCGTTCGACGGAATCAAAATGTTCACCGGTAAGAGCCTCCATATAATTACAACGAAGTGTCGAAGTAGATTAGAATTTTTCTTTTTTTTTGGCAGCTGTAAAAACTATTCCTACCACATTATCAATGTTGCTTTAGCAAGCCTATGAGCCAACTTATTAAGAGACCCGAGGAATAAAACTAAGACTTGGCTTCTTATCATAAGGTAGTAATTTTACTCACATCACCGCTATCCCATAACTTACCCAGTGCCCCAAAAACCTATGGGGAGGAAAGTGAGGTCGTATGTATGCAACCTTAACCATATGTTAAAAATTGAGAGAAACTGTTTTCCGGTCCATGCGGATAACCCATAACTCGGTACTAGTTCTACAATTTGGAGAAACAATATTTTCTTTATTCAAAATAGTAATCAAACTTACCGCCTTCACGCCAGCTTCTTGAACAAAATTGATATCCGTAGGAGTAAACAAGCCAGATTCACCAACAACCTGGAATCAAGAATATATGTAGCACGTTTAGTAAATCAATGGACTTAACAAACTCCAGGAGTGAAGTGGAACTATTGAAGGGAAGAGACGAGGCATATGCTTCAACAAGAAAGCCAACATAACACATTAACACTTGATACGAAAGAGAACTTACGATAATATCTTTGTTATTGAGCAACTCTAGACGCCTTTCATTAAGAAGTTTCCTTGTGTTGCTTATATCAACCTTAAATGTCCCTGTCGGTCAAGCATATATATAGATCATTTATTTAAATAATAAAAGACCTTGATCTAGCAAATTTTACACACCTCATCAAAAGGTAAGCAATGAACCGAATAAGCAACTTAGATTAATGTGACAGTCATACCAAGATCACGATTATTGATTCCTATAATGAACCGAATAAGCAACTTAGATTAATGTGACAGTCATACCAAGATCACGATTATTGATTCCTATAAGTTCAATGCCTTCAATTTCAAGCATACGATCCATTTCCCGTTCATCATGCACCTTAAGAAAAGCAGAAGTGAGAAATAATAAGTTTTGAACTTGAGGCCTTGAGCAACAAACACACGTTATGAAAAGCGAAACCAAGATATGCTTGGTCTAATTATCATGATGTCATATCGGGTTTTAGAATATGATACCAAGGCTCAAACTCAGCTATATCTGGTCTTAATTGAAAATTCCAGTAGTCCAGACTCTAAATGTGGTATCACTCTGGTATTTGAGCACCATGATGTAGTTTGATAACCAACCAATTATCACTCATATTAAGCTAGAGTTAGTATCTATGAACATAATATAACTTGTGAGTTAATGAATAGTGACTGTCTTTCCGTATCAAAAACTAAACAGATTTGGTGAAAACTAAAAGTAGACTTGTGCAAACAAACCTCAACTAATGCAGCCAGCCCCAATGACTTGCAGATCTTCAACATGTATTTAATGTCTTGATCAGTCAAAACCCCAGCAATCAATAAAACAGCATCTGCCCCTTTAAGACGAGCATAGTATATTTGCCATGCATCTACTACAAATTCTTTACATAGTAGAGGACACTGTACAACCAAAATACCAAATTGTGCAACAAATGTATAAGTCCTCAGGTCATTTAATAAACGCCTCCAAAGTTTGGATAAACGTGTGTTTTATTATACTGACCTGTACACCAGCATTGCGTATTGCCTCCAAATTCTCAAAACTTCCCTGTTCCGTAAAATAGAAGTTACTCAGTGATGCAGCAGCATTTATTTTCACAGACAGCAATAAAGAGACGGACAATAAGAAAAATATTACATACTAAGTAATTACCTGAAAAAATTTCTCATCAGTCAAAACACTAAGACATGCCGCTCCACCACTCTCATATGCTTTTGCAATTTCGACCTGCCATTAGAGTAAAAACTACTCAGCACCAATAAGAACAAAAGAGGATACTAAACCGACAACCTATAATAAAGGGTTGACAACAAGCCATGCAAGAAAATAATCAGCGAGACTAAACCCAAACAATTTCAGTATCATTTAGATGTGCACATGTCGGCAATGAATATCAAACCTTATAAAGCAGAACCTTTCCCATAAAGCAAGATGCATTTGTTTTTATCTAAATACTTGCAACGTTTGAAAGTAAATTCATTGAAGAAATGACAGTGGAAAGAGATATTCATACCGGATTGAAGTCCTTTCTTAAAATGCCTCTACTTGGTGAAGCCTTCTTTACTTCTGCAATTAAGCCAGGGAATCCTGTTCGTTGGTAAGCAGCCCTTAATGCTCCCGGAAAGTCCCTAGTCGGAGGAGCATTATCAACAGCTTGTTTCAATGTGTCAAGAGACACTTTCTCTTTAAACTAGCAAGAGAAGAGTTAGTAACTAAGTGAGCAACTCAATAGCCATTATGCAGAGTATATAAACTAGAGCTTAGAGGACTAAACTACCTGTGATACTTCAACGTCCTTGAACCATATAATCTCCTCCAAAACGTTACGTGGAGCAGCGGGACCATTTTGAATCTGAATCTCAAAAGGCCCCTCATAATTTGAAGGAGGTTCAGTTGGTGCCCGTCTTCTAATTGTTATGCCCTGGCTCGCGGCAATTTCCTCTTGCAGCATCCCGGCCTCCCACTCTTTGATCTTCAGCGTATGCTCTACTGACTCAGCAGTCACCGGAATGGCAGCCGCATGTAGAGAGTTTGACTGATAATACAGCACAGACAAAACAAACTTTTTAAGTCTCAACCACCCATCTTTCACCAAATGGATAAAAAAAACCCTCTACCTTAAAAAAATAGTCTAGCCATTGAATTACAAAAAAAAAAAAGAAAAAAAAAATCGAAGCAGATGTGTTCCACTTTCATCACATATTGACATATTGTCCTACTCGTAATTCTTGACAAACAAGAGTAAAAAATCCTAGTAAATCCTAGCAAATTCCAAATTTGACTTGTTACGTAAAACCTTAATCGGGCATGAGCACAAATTCCAGCAATCCACTTTCATCACATATTGACATATCGTCCAACTCGTAATTCTTGCCAAACAAGAGTCAAAAATCCTAGCAAATTCCAAATTTGACTTGTTATGTAAAACCTTAATCGGGCATGAGCACAAATTCCGGCAATCAACCATAACTCACATTCTCACCAATATCAGCACACCATAAGAAATTACTCTAACGAGCACTATTCCGTATATTTAATCATAAAATATGTCCATTTTTTCCAAAAAAAAAACAGTCAACCAAATCAATCTACCTACATTCAGTTGGTTGAATTTCAAGTAATCGAAAGCATGTTACGCATAGACGATAAGCAGTATTGACAGTGTAATACCGATATTTGGAACCAAAAACCCTAATACGGCCTACTAAAGATACGAAATACATACGGAATGAGTTGACGATTGTGTGGGACTCGAGAGAAACTATGAAATCAACACACAAGCGTAGTATACAGAATTTTACAAGAAATGAAATAAACAAAAAAAAAGTATACAACGTTAGAAAAAATAATACCTGATGAGGTTGAAGACGGAGGGATGAATTAAGTTTGCGATCATTCATGGAGATAGGAGGATAGAATAATGTGGTAGTACCAAATTGAGGCCTAAAATCGAAGGATTGGGAGGAAACCCTAGAAATGGAAGGTGGTTGTGCGAGTGATAGTACTCGTTCCATTAAACTAGTTAAATTAGATTAAACTAAGGTTGTGAAGTGCAGTAATTTGAGAAGATTAGTATTGAATTGATTGATTAGATTAAGAATTGGGAAATTGATATATGAAGAATGATGAATTTGAGTTTGCACTTTGCAGTGTTATGTATGTTAAGTAGTCGAAAATGGTGATTATATTCCTAATTAAGAATGGAAGATCTATGACTAAAAATGTCAGTCTCGTCTATTCAATTAACCAAGCCGCCAGATATGATTTGTATCAAGCTGCCCGCTTTAGTTGAACACTTGACCTTCAGGCTTCATCCATGGAATCATTACTCACCAACTCTATATTACTACTCTCCCCAAAAAAAGAAAAAAAAAAAAAACACTCTATATTACTCCCTCCATTCCACTCCACTTTACATATATTCCATTTCCGTCCATTCAACTCCTCTTTACAGGTTTCCTTATTTGGCTAAAAAAATGATAATTCTATCCTTATTGAATATTCTACGGTGTACCCTTGAGTTTTTCGATTTTCTATGTTATACCCTTACAATTTTTATATTCTACATCATACCCCTAAACTTCTTACTTATTTCTATATCATGACCTCATTTAACTCCCCATTAACTTTATCACTATCAAACAACCGTTTTTTGACCTTTATTCTGACTCATTAGTGTTCTAACACCATCATAAGTGAAAAGGATCACAAATCACTTTTCATAAGCATAAATTATTATTAAAAACCTTAGTTATGATTCATAAAATGATAATGGAGATTTTATAAATTTTTAGTTAGATTCGTATATTATTTGATGGGTTAATGGGTAATTTGGCTAGTTAATAAGTATATGAGCAGGTCATGGAGTAATTGAAATGGTAAATAAATGATTTAATAGATAAATTAAGAAAATAACATATCCAAGACAGTAAATAAGGTCATGGTATAGACTAATGTATAGAGTTCAGGGGTACACCATAGAATTTCAAAACTGTAGGGGTATACCATAGAAAATCAAAAAACTCGAGGGTACACCGTAGAATATCCCAAATTTTTATTTACAAAAAATGTCACTCAAACCCCACACTAACCCACCATAAAACCTCACATTTATGTTTTTTTAATATTGGGAAATTCTCACTTGTACCCCTCTGGTATGGGTTAATCCCACTTGTACCCTTATTTTTCAGGAAATCTCACTTGTACCCTCCAATTTACTAGTTATTCTTACTTATACCCCTCAAGTATAAGCTAATCTCACTTCTACCCGTACTTTTAAAGAAACCTCACACTCCAACATCCTAGTTACATAGGAGTTTGACCATAATACTAAGCACCAACAATAACCTCACACTCCAACATCCTAGTTACATAAGAGTGTGACCATAATACTAAGCACCAACAATTAAGACGGTAAGTGAATTTCGCTTATCATTATGAAGTAGGGAAGAAGTGTTAATACCGTCAAGTAAAATGTTAAGGGCTACGTAAACAATATGAAGATGAGTACCCTAATTGAAATATTTGTTTTCTCGCCAACAAATATCGTTTCTCTCTCCAAATTCATTTTTTATGACCCCACTTCATCTTCAACATTCATCTTTTACCCTTTTCCCCATTTCATATTCAACATTCATCATTTATTATATTTAAGGGGTATAAGTGAGAATAAATAGGAAGTTGGAGGGTACAAGTAGGCTTTCTTGAAAAGAAGGGGTACAAGTGGAATTAGCCCATACCAGAGGGGTACAGGTGGGAATTTCCCTTTAATATTTTTAACCTCTTCTTTCTCTTTCCCCATGTACTTTTAATACTTTTTTTAATCCGCTCCTTAATATCCGTGTAAAAATCAAAGTTGCAAAGTGGAGTTGAATGGAAGGAGTACTACTTCCCTAAATACTCTCATCATAACACTACCGGATGATACTTAATTAAAGTTAACTAGTTTAGATCCCGCGCAATGAATGCGCGGTATTTATAGAGCTACTAATATAGAACGACCCGTGTAATATATGCACGTTATTTATAAAGTTTTACTTTTTAGTTTAGGGTTTTTTGTCAAAAAGTACCTTTTATTTAGGTTCATTTGTGAACAACTACCTTTCATTTTATTTTTGGCTTTCCACTACCTTTCATTTCTTCTTTTTGCAAAAGACTACCAGAATTCCACTTCCGACTAAAAAAAGTCAACTCTCCAACATTGAGTCGTCATTTTCATGTTAAATTTAATTTTTTACTTCTTAAACCTAATAATTGACGATAAATATTAATTAAACCCAACATTAATCGCCTCAATTTGTCCATCTCTTACCCGAATCAAAATCCTAATTCATCAAACAAACCACCTTGGAAATTTATCAGAACATGGTAAATACTTCTTCAACAATAATGATCTATTATGGGCAAACACAGCAGCCTAGTGTTAACTATTCGAAAATAATCATGGATTCACTCTTAGGATTACATGTCTACTATCTCATTAGTTTTCTTATACCTACCATCTTCGCCATGAAGAGAAAAAGAGGGTACTTTAATATGTCTGAGATGGACTCATGGACATTAGGTTGATGAATCGTGAGTAGTCTATAAGCTAAGGTTGTTGAAATGTAAAGATGTAGTTGAAGGTGGCAGTAAAGGTGATTTTACGACGGAGATGGAGAGGGAAATTGAGATGGAAGAGACTTTTGATAAGGTATTGGGCATGGAGAGGAGCTTTTTCACATTTTGTAGGGTGAATCAATGGAGAAATCTAGGTTATATGTGTGAAAAGGGGAGAAAAGAGCAAGTCAACACCGGAAAGTTGACTTTTTTCGTCGGAAGTGGAATTCTGGTAGTCTTTTGCAAAAAGAAGAAATGAAAGGTAGTTGAAAGTCAAAAATAAAATGAAAGGTAGTTGTTCACAAATGACCCTAAATAAAAGGTAGTTTCTGATAAAAAAACCCTTTAGTTTATTATTTATAGAATTTAAATTGACAATTAACTTATTTTTCATGTTTCTCCTTAATGTATTTTGATTAGAAAAATAAATAAAAATTTAAATCTTAAGTAGTAATAAAATGAGTATTTTTTTTGAATTTTTTTTTTATCGAGAACTTAATGACGTTAATTTACAAATATTTACTAGTAACATATTTTTTAGCTGCAACTTTTATCATAAAAAAGTCAATGAATTTTAAAAAATATTTACTAATAATATATTTTTTAGCTGCAAATTTTATCATAAAAAGTCAACGAATTTTAACAAATATTTACTAATACCATATTTTTTAGCCGCAACTTCTTATCATAAAAAGTCAATAAATTTTTATCAATAAGTTCTTTAAAAAAATAATTTCCTTATCTTAAAAAGATCGGAGATAAAATTATGTAGAATGTGAAATATTAAATGTTATAAATATTTAAATACAAATATTATATCATTTAGTAAATAGAGGATTTCAATATCACTTATAGTATATGCTAAAAATACCAAGCATTATTCTAGAAAATATGTTTTAGGCGGGAAAAATTAGAGTTTTCTCTATTAATTTAGTAAATAGGGGATTTCAATATCACCCAAATAAAGTGATTAACTTAATAAAGTGATTAACTTTTTGGAATTTAAGTAGAGTGATGGTAAAAAGTAATTTAGGAACTTCAAATACATTGCTTTTTCATGTAAATTTTGACATAATTTTTCCATTTATTGCCCTTCTACTAAAAACCCAAAAAAAATAACTCTCCTTCTCTTTCTATCAAAATTAGCCAAATTTTCACAAGATTATTCGATTAAATTTTTAATTCTCATATTAGTCAAGTAATACTTCAAACTTTACTAATTAAACATCAAATTTATTATTCAATTAGGAAGGTGTAAATTGAGCAAGGGTTAAAGAAATAATTAGAGTTTTTGGTGACTGGAGAGGGAGGAAAGGGCGGAGGTTTGACATCGGCAGTGGTGGGTGTTGAGCCTGATATTTTACACTACCGTCAGGCTAGAATTCGGCCTCAGCATTACCGTTCAGGCGAGTTCAACGTAGCGGTCCAGGCAAGGAGACAGGCTAGAAGACTATATCAAAGTGGACAAGGCATCATACATCGAAAATACGATCGGGGTACAACTCGGGTCGGGCATTATTATAAGTCAAAGACAAAGACAACAAAGACAACAGTATTGTCGTGGTACGATAGTACAACAAGCATTGTCGGTACAACAGATACACGTCGGCTTGCGTACAAAGCGATTTAGCTGACAGGCATTGATACGAGCCGGAGAGGTATCCAGGGATGAAGTGGACGACCAACATATAATATGGAGAAGATATTTACAAATATTTGGGGCTAAGCAATTAAGCACATGTTGAAATAAACTAAGTCAAAGGTAGTTCCTATAATCAAGGGAGACTAAGTCCACATCTTTATAAGCATGAGGTGAAGATCAAAACCCTAGAAGAATGAGCATAAGCTAGCAGCAACTAATAAGGAAAAGTCAACTATATTTAAGGAGTCTTACCTACAAACTAGCAACAACCACCACATCTTAAGGAAGGGGTTGTTGCTCTCCAACGGTCACTATAAATAAGAAGGGATGAAGCTCATTCAAGGGACATCTTATCCCACTCTCATCTACTCTACCTTAAGCAAATACTACAATTATTTAGCAATTACAACATTGTTCTTATATTACACAAAATACATAGTGAAATCCTCTCCTGGCTTGGTGCCCGTGGTTTTTTCCCATTCAAGGGTTTTTCCACGTATAAATCATTGTGTCATGTCTCTTTTTATTATTCTTTACTTCTAATTTATTTCTTTTTACTTTATAATCAACCCTGCAAAGGTACAACCACAATACCATCATAATAGGATGATACTAGTTAACCTCACCATAATCTACCCTGGCCGGAATACCCTAGAATGCCTGGCCGGATTCCAGGCTGCGTAAAATCCGGTCAAAACAATTGGCACCCACCGTGGGGCAACTAGTTTATCATTCCTATACATTATTCGCAATATCTTTTCTTCCCCACAACAAGTTTTGAGAGCCTTAAGAAAGATCGATACAAAAATTTCCATCTCTACACTACAAACGTTGAATCTAAGAGAAATATTGTCAAGACAAGCTAGAAGCCCTTCCAATAACAACAAGTATAACAATTCTTAGGAGAATGCGGAGTTCAAGTGAAAATTTATTTCTAAAGAAATTCAAAGATAAGTCTTTCTCATATCCAATACAAGTTTCGCAAACTCTAAACAATATATCTTAAAATTTTGGTACTTTGATCTTACTTCTACATTTAAATTTTAGATTTTGTTAATTCTAATAATTTTATGTTCTTAGGAAATTCAAAGCCTTGAACATCAAAATACAAGTCTGGCTGGACAACTTAGCCCTGACCGAAACAGGCTTAAAAGTCAGCCCTGAACAGTAGCAGTGCAGCACAGACCAGTCTTATCAGGACAGGGAATGCTTACCAACACTATATAACGCAGTAGCCCAGGAACAAATCATAAGGGCTGTTCTAGGAAAATTTCATGCAGGGGAGAAAGTTCTACCAAGAATTATTGTGCAGGGCTACTATGATAGGCTGTCCTTCATTCCCCCTCATGGCTGATGCCTGGTCGTCATCTGCTAGCCTGGCTAGAATGCCCCAGCCAAATGTTTCCAAGCTGCACAAAGTCTGGTCAGAATATAATTTATCCTGGCCCAACATAGGTGTTCAAATATTTCTACACAGATAAGTCCTTATCCTTTATTTAACATTTAAATATATATGTCAACTAAGGATCAAATATTTTTTTTTAAAAAAAAAAAAAATATAACCATCTTACATATGATATTTTTAATCTATCCTGATACACTAGTGTTAGTCAAGCCTGACATGACTGATTTTGGATAGAAAATCAGCCTGGCCTGACTGTTTTGGAAAGATAAATTGGCCTGGCCTGACCAGTCAGTCCCGATATGCTTAGATCTATCATCACACTACCTTAATGAATTCTCACATTATTACTCATTAACTTTTCCTTATTATGTTTCAAACTTTTGTAGCATAAAACTAAAAACTTTGAACCAATAGAATTGTTACCTTTAATGGTTGATAATGCCTGGACAATTAAAGACACAATCTATCCGACCACTAGTCAACATAGTTGTAATTGAATAATTTATGTGAATCATTAAGAAACTACTTGTGACTATTTTGGAAGATATGATATAATTTCTATCAAATACAAAACATTGTGTGCCATGTGATAAGTTTATAAGTTACAAGGAAACCAAAAGAGGCATAGAAGCATGTCCTGAACAAATTAAAGCAAACTGAGCTCCAATCACCAAAGTCGATCGGGGCATCAAAAAGCTCTCGCCGCAGGAAAAGTTACTGACCCTGACAAATTCTTATCGAGGCCCTCGAAAACATACAAAGCTTTCTATAACCTCCCTGAAAGGAAAACACAACTATTCGTGTGGACTCCTGTTCATGAGATGACATTACAAACTATCTTTCCACTCCTCTCACATCGGGCCTGGCCAGGCAAAAGGCAACCACTATCGGTTTACACATTCTTGTGATCAAACAACCGCCAGATAGAGTCCTGGTCGGAAAGATAATGATCAAAGAACACCCACCTATTCAAAGTAAGTAAAAGTCTACTAGATGCGGACATGAGGTATGACTTTCTTGACAAATATGTTTTAGATATAATTATTTCATGTACTAAACTTCGTCCCTACTATGAATGTCGCCCTATTATAGTCAAAACTAAACCCCCCATTAAACCTGTCGTGAGGAAGCCCCTTCATTAGGCGAAGAAGATGACCAAGTAGTCTGTCCAGCTAAGCACATATGATATCACCTTTAACCCATGATAATAATCAAATCCCATACCCTAGCAAACTTTGTGGCTGATTTCAGTCCTAACCTAGAATCAAACTTTAAACCAATTAGACACCTAGACCTCCGATCAGGGATGAACCATGTTTACATATGGGGCAACCAACATGCAGGGGACATGATTAGGTTTAGTACTAAAATCGCCACAAAGGGACATAATAGCGCATGTTGTAAGCTGTTTATTCAAAATTGTCAACAATGAAGCTCGATACAAAGCTCTCATAGCAAGGCTCAGGGCTGAACCATACTTGAGATGTCTTGAACCACACAAAACTAACCAAGATCTCCAGGACAGACATGATGGATGTTGTGTCAACCACAAAGAGGAAAAAGCCTGGCTAGCAAAGTGCTCTGGGCTGACTATTATTGGCTAACACTGAGGGCCAATTGCCTGGACTACACCACAAAATGTGAAGCTTGACACAAACATGCTCCAATAATCTAACACGATTACTTGTCTCCTTTTTTCTCTATCAGCAGGACATCAGGCTATCCAAAAACAAAATGCTAGGCAGAATCTAGCAACAAAGTAATAATCAGTTGCCTAAAGAAGAAGCTAGAAAGAAAGAAAGGAAGATGGGTCAAGAACTTCCCTTGGTCCTTTGGGGTCGACCGAACCACGCCTAAAACATCCACAGGCCAAACCCCTACTACTCGGTCTATGGATGTGAAGCGAAATCCCAAACAGGTCGACATTCCATCAGCCAGATGCAACCTGAATACAATAACGAGCAATATACCTCTAATGGAGGAGAACCTGGACTTGACGGAAGAGCTAAGAAATGCACCAACATTAGAATGGCAAAGATATCAAAGAAAGAGTTGCAAAAAGCTACAACAAGACACAAAGCTAGAGTATTCGGGGTAGGAGACCTTGTTCTCGAGAAAAGTTTTTCAAAAACACAAAAGAGAAGAATGCTTTGGCAAATTGGCCCCAACCTGGGAAGGTCCCTACTACGATTGACTCAATAGTCGGCCAGGGAGCTTATAGACTACAAACCCTGGACGGCGAAATGATCCCAAGAGCTTGGAATATTGCACACTTAAAACTATTTCACATATAAAATATATCTCCTAGCCCAGGTATAATCTTCATCTTACCATTTCCTGCCTGACCTGATATGAAACTAAATGTATGATATTTGCCATTATATGAATAAATGCCTTATATGATTTCTTCCATTATGTGCCCAAGTACTTATCAATATTCTCGTATTTCCCTTTACCGAGTAGAATCTTCAATATTTGTTTTACATACTGTACTTTACTTAAAACAAATTTTAAAGATTGGGGGCCACCCCACTCGATATCCAATCGATATCCAACTTTCGATTTGCAAAAACAGCCTTAAAATATTGAGCTCAATTTAATATACAAACCTGGAAAACCTTTTCCTGGCTTGTATAACATAGATGGGTCATAAGCCCTCCCGGACATGGCGGGGGACATAAGCCCTCCCAGCATGTGCAATAACCCCACCCATAACACAAAGAACTCGCGAGATCCAAGAAAAAAAAAAGCGCCCGATCCAAATCGAATAATCGGCGAGATCCAAGTACACATCCAAAATGGCCGATCCAGGCGAAAAGTTATATTCACGAGCCCTCCAGGCAGGCATAATCAAAGCCCTCCAAATCGGCTAAGGATAATAAGCCCTCCAGCCAGGCAAAAATCATTTTATACGGGGACGAAGGTGAAAGATCCTGACAACTCGTACAAAGCCCTCCAGTCAGGCTGAGGATCATAAGCCCTCCAGAAAGGCAAATATCCTTTCAAAAGTACAACTACCGAAAAACAAACAAAACAGGATCAAATACTATCACCAGTCAGAAATTGTTTCTCGCCTGACCGAGCACCATAATTCTTCTTTTCTCATGAAGGACATCAACCTCCATCAGCTTACGATCCCAGGATTGTTCTAGAACTAATGCCTTCACTTAAAAGGTGTCCTGAAAAGTTATAACATTATTTATCTTCATCAGCATTGGGGCATCCTACATAACATATTGTTCAAAGGTTGTCTTATACTCATCATCATGTCCTTAAGGAGGAAACTTCACCTCAACTTCATCGTCAGGCTTCTAATGAAAGTCGGGTATATATCATCAAAGCTATATCTTTCCTGACTTGGCAAAAGCTTCATGAGTGATTCCAATACACTTACAAAAAACAATATGTCAGCGATTGCTTGATTATTGCCACCAGGTTTACTCTTTCCTATATTTCATATTTCACTCTTCTGTTTTTCTTTATATTTTCCACCTATCAGGAGCTATCATTCACGTGCAGGACACAGAGCGCATGACTAATCTAATTTTGTTTACGACTATCTAAATGCTAGTACAAAAAATATTGCAGGGATATTAATTCATACACACTTGGTAAATACACTTGATCAAGTTACTAACATTGTCGATCTGCACTTTACTCTAATTTTATCTATCATATAAGTGGGGCAAAAACAAGCCCTACCAACTGTATGCAGGTTAGAAAGAATCCTTAGACACGTAAGAAAGCGGTTATTTTTTCATATATGGCCTGACCCAGCGCAGTGAAGAAACATTAAGTCAGGAATATGTACAAACTGCATGATCAAGCTTTGTCTATGATTGGAATGAAGTTATCTCCTCATTATTGGTTTGAACCACAAATAAATAAGGAGATAAGGGGCAATTGTTGAGCCTGATATTTTACACTACCGTCAGGCTAGAATTCGGCCTCAACATTACCGTTCAAAGAGTTCAACGTAGCGGTCCGGCAAGGAGACAAAGGCTAGAAGACTATATCAAAGTGACAAGGCATCATACTCAAAATACGATCGGGTACAACTCGGTCGAGGCATTATTATAAGTCAAGACAAGACAACAAAGACATCAGCAGGCATTGTCGAGTGGTACAGAAGACAACAGGCATTGTCGGGTACAACAGACACACGATCGAGACTTGCGTACAAAGCGGTTTAGCTTTGACAGGGCATTGATACAAAGCCAAGAGAGGTATCCAGGGATGAAGTGGACGACCAACATATAATATGGAGAAGATATTTACAAATATTTGGGGCTAAGCAATTAAGCACATGTTGAAATAAACTAAGTCAAAGGTAGTTCCTATAATCAAGGGAGACTAAGTCCACATCTTTATAAGCATGAGGTGAAGATCAAAACCCTAGAAGAATGAGCATAAGCTAGCAGCAACTAATAAGGAAAAGTCAACTATATTTAAGGAGTCTTACCTACAAACTAGCAACAACCACCACATCTTAAGGAAGGGGTTGTTGCTCTCCAACGGTCACTATAAATAAGAAGGGATGAAGCTCATTCAAGGGACATCTTATCCCACTCTCATCTACTCTACCTTAAGCAAATACTACAATTATTTAGCAATTACAACATTGTTCTTATATTACACAAAATACATAGTGAAATCCTCTCCTGGCTTGGTGCCCGTGGTTTTTCCCATTCAAGGGTTTTTCCACGTATAAATCATTGTGTCATGTCTCTTTTTATTATTCTTTACTTCTAATTTATTTCTTTTTACTTTATAATCAACCCTGCAAAGGTACAACCACAATACCATCATAATAGGATGATACTAGTTAACCTCACCATAATCTACCCTGGCCGGAATACCCTAGAATGCCTGGCCGGATTCCAGGCTGTGTAAAATCTGGTCAAAACAGTGGGGATGGTTTGTCGTGCAAAAAGGTCAGTGAATGTTTGAAGGGAGTTGAGGGGTGGTCGGGGATAAGGGAAAGGGCGTGGGGTTGAGTGTCGGGGACGTCGTCAGTTCAGGGCAAGCCGGGGTCGTCGCCGTACGGAAGGCAGATAGTGGCAGGGACAAAGGAGGGTGGTTGCTTTTTTATTTGTTAAAATTTATTTTATAAGGCATGTGAGGCGTGTCTTATCGGTGTATCTGGCCGGAGAATGCGTGAAGGAGGAACGGTAGAAAAGGTGGTGCATGGTGGTGATTGGATGATGATTGAGAGGTTGAGGGAGAAAATTGAAATAGGAACAAAATTGTCAAAAATGAAATGTTGAAATAGGAGGGGTACAATTGGAAATTATGTCCATAATTGAGTAAATCATATTCATAAAAGAGCATAACCTTATTATTATTGATATTGATTGACTAGTTTAAAAGTCATCACCTTAATTATTTAAAAACAAAGTTATAAATATACATTGTTAAATAAGTGTTTTAAAATTCATTTTTAAAAATAAGTGTGAACATATGTGTGCAACCTAATTACTTAAGTTATTTAAATAGGTTGTTACACGTTAGTTAAGTTGTTAAGCAGTCAAGTCGATTTATGAAGACTATAAGTACAAGTCCTTATTGTATTGAATACTTATAATTTCATAATATACAATTCGTATTACATAAATCATTCTTTTTATCTAATTCGTCTCTCTGAACTTTCTCTCAAAACCTTCATCATATATTAAAGACTCTATTAATAGTGTCTTGAAAGTTTATATTGTATCAATCAGGAAAAAAGATCCTAAATCATATAGATTCCGCATAAACTTCTTATATTTCTTCAATTTTATTCTATCTTCATCAATCATTCATCATGGGTGATAATTCTCCTTATTCTCAACTTGATACTCCTCTCCTTCTGTCACAAACAGATCAGCCTACGTTACATATGAGTTCTTTTCTCTTCATTTCATTCAATGGCAAAGGAAAATCATTAATGCGCTTTTATTCAATAACAAACTGGGGATTTATTACTAGTGAATTTCCATATCCTACAAAAAACTTATAAAAAGTTCAAGTTCTTGGATCAGGTGTCATTTACTAGTTATGCGATGGATCGTGAATTCTATGATTCATTCATAGCGTAATAATTTTCAATATGTTACTTCTTTGAAGTCTTTGCAGTCTCGAGCAATATGGTCAAATCAATATCTTGGAATTGCAAGAACTTAAGAAAGACTTATATAATTTTTCCAATGATACTTTGTCTTTACTTTATTATAATGGAAAAACCAAGAACTTGTAGGAAAACATTGATCATATGAATCCTATTCCACAATGTGTATGTTGTGCTATGGCCAAGTGTGAAGGAGTTAGTGTGCCCTGATGTACCACTTTTATAACTCCCTTCATAGCGTTTTATATACCGTTTTCGTGCTTTTATGTCATTTATGCCCTTTTATAGTGAATTGTCGATAATGCCGCTATTTTATGTTTTAATGCAGAAATGACGCATTACGAGGATAATCGAGCTAAGAGGAGCATTGCGGATATGGCATAGTGGAATACACGAAGCATGGCACGAGGAATGAGGTGACTTGAAGATTAGAAGTAAAGGAAAGACGAGAACAAGCCTGTGAAGCTGGTTCCTCGATCGAGTCCACTAAGGCTCGATCGAGTAATCGTCCTCGATCGAGTGCTGGTAGGCTTGATCGAGGATCCTTGCTGACGGATTAATTTCCGTATTTTTCTAAAACACTTATTTTGCAATATAAATTCTAAACTCGGAGATTATTATTAGGTTACGCTTTATTTCACATTGAGAGGGCTGGAAACTTGTTTTAGCTTTGATACTTTGCTCTTAATCTTTCCTTGTTGATTGCTATGGTATTAATCATTCTTCATTAATTAATCATTCTAGTTTTATGCTCTTAATTAGTTGTTGTTATTTCATATCATTAATCATGTTATCAATTAATATTATTGTTGTTGTTAGATTCGTTATGAGTAGCTAAATCCCTCATCTAGGATGAAGGGGATCTAGGTAAATTAGAAAGGGGAATATTAATTGATTGCTAGTATTATTGCATAAGTTATCGTTTGATTATTGTTCTTCTTCTAGTTAATCGATTTAGGCCTGAATTGTTAACTAGTGTAGCGAACTAATACTTTCACCGACATGGTTAGAATTAATATAGGCTGCGATAATCAAAGAGATTATGTCTAATTATAGCGATTGCATGTTAGAATTGATCTAAAGGACATAAATAGAATTAATCAATCTTGTGACCTTAGATAACTTGATTGACCTAGCAATTGATTAAGAGACCCCATATAATTGACCTAGTGAATCGGAAATTCTAGACCTTTAATATTATTGTTATAAACCTTTTATTTACTCGTTATTAGTTGATAGATAACAAACAAACCAAAACCCCCAAAAAACGGTTACCTTCAGACGATCTAAATATTAGCAAACTGACTATTACCGCCTCCCTATGGATTCGATACCTGTCTTACCACTAGCTATTCTTATTAGTACTGAGATAGATATATTTTGATATTGGTGATACGACTTTAGCCATATCAAATTTGGCGCCGTTGCCGGGGAGGCAACAATTGTCTAGTTTGTTTCTGTTTATTTTGTCTTTTTGTCTCAGGGAACTTAGTTCCTTGAGACCATTCTCACACTTTTCTTGTTAGTTCTGTGTATGCCAGGGTCGACTAGGTCCGAGATTATTCCTTTTGAACCCGAACCAGAGAAGACTATTCGCTACAGACGGAAATTTCAGAAAGAAGTGGGTCAAGTAGAAGACTTGAGTATACTTGACATCGAGACGGCGAGCTCAACAATTTCGGCCGATCAGCCCTATGAAGAGGACGAAATTCCCGACCTTGAAATCCCAGTTGAAGTTCATATTCCCGAAATCACCATCATGCCTACTCTAGCCAGTCACTCCGAGCCTACCTTGGCTTCTGGGATGATCCATATTTGTTCCAGGAGTGCGCAAACGGTATTTACAGACGATGTATTCCAGAGGGTGAGGTACGTGCCATCCTTTCTCATTGTCACTCTTCTTCTTATGCTGGTCATAATGGTCTATCTAGGACATTTGCTAAGGTAATGCAATCGGGTTTCTTTTGGCCTACTATCCTGAAAGATGCTACTACTTTTGTCCGTTCTTGTGATGCGTGTCAGAGAACAGGTAATATTTCGCAAAGGCATGAGATGCCTCCAACTGGAATCTCAGAGGTGGAGATTTTCGATGTTTGGGGCATTGATTACCAAGGGCCATTCCCTATTTCTCATCGGAATCAATATATATTAGTAGTTGTGGATTATGTTTCTAAATGGGTGGAGGCAATTGCCACCCCCACTTGTGATGTTAAATCTGTTGTTAAGTTATTTCAGAAGATTTTCTTTCCACGGTTTGGAGTGCCTCGCGCGGTGATTAGTGATGGAGGAAAGCATTTCAATGAGCGTCATCTTAATTCTTTATTGAAGAAATATGGCGTTACGCACCGTAGAGGATTGGCTTATCATCCTAAAACCAATGGACAAGTGGAGATTTCCAACAGAGAATTGAAACAGATCTTGGAGAAGGTAGTGAGCAAGAATAGAAAAGATTGGAGTCGGAAGCTTGATGATACCTTGTGGGCTTACCGTACTTCATACAAGACGCCGATTGGAGCATCACCTTACCGTCTAGTCTATGGCAAATCTTGCCATTTACCTGTGGAGCTTGAGTACAAGGCTATGTGAGCCATAAATGAGCTGAATATGGATCCCTCACTGGCGGGTGAAAGAAGATTGATGCAGTTGAATGAGCTCGATGAGTTTCGACTGCATGCCTATGATAGTGCTCAAGTATACAAAGAACGAACGAAGAAGTGTCATGACAAGCATATTTTGCAAAGAGAATTTCATGTCGGTGAAAAGGTATTATTATTTAACTCTCGTTTGCGTTTGTTCCCAGGTAAGCTAAGGAGTAGATGGTCTGGACCGTTCACTATTGTTGAAGTGAACAAATTTGGGTCAGTTACACTGCAAACTGACAAAGGTGAGACTTTCAAAGTGAATGGGCACCGATTGAATATTTACTATAAAGGTGCTCATGTTGGGGTAATAAAGGTCGTTGACCTCTTTGCCATTGATTCCTCTCACTGATGAGGTAATACGGTCGTGCGGGACCGCTTAAACCAGCGCTACCGAGAGGTAGCTCGGAAATTGTAATGTAATATTTTGTAAATTAGGATTTTAATTTAATTATCGTATTGAAATTTATGTATTTTCTTGAGTTTTGAGAGATGTGAGGGTGGGAACTTTATATGTTTCAAAGTATTTTTGTGCTGGAATGGACGGAAATTAAACTTGGGAATTAAACCAACGAAAAAGGACGCCGTCAACAAGTTCCTTGATCGAGTGCAGGCAGGCTCGATCGAGGAACCAACATGCTCGATCGAGTGACATCAGGGATCGATCGAGGCACCAAGTGAGGAATTAAAATCATCAAATGTCGAAAGTTGGCCTGTTGAGATTTTGGTGCGTCGATCGAGTGCACCCAGGCTCGATCGAGGAACCAATGGTGAACCCGGTTTCGCGTTTTGAACCGGCGGATTCTCATTTCTTTTTGCTCTTATTATTTCCAATCCTATACTCATTCCATCATATCTATTGTTCTTTCTCCTATTGTTCTTCACCTTTCTCTCTCAAATACTCCACATTCATCATCAAATCTCCATTTAAATGTGTGTTTAGTTGCTTGTTAGTGATCTACATCAATCCTTTGTGCTTATTTTTGAGTTTCATTGCCTATTATTGCTCTAGTAAGTCCCGATTTCTGTATTATTTGGTCCGAAATTTCTGAGTTTTTATGCTTAAATATTGTGTTTATTGCCTTGAATCTTCCATTGCTCATATACAATTGCTATTTACTTGCTTATTAGCCCTTTATTTGTGAATTAAATGCCTAATTTGCTAATTTTGGGAATTAGGGTTCTTCAAATCCGGGTTCAATTTTTGCATTAAATTGGTTAGAAATTGTGTTCTTATGCTTGGAATCTTCACTAATTGTTATATAATTGCAATTCCCTTGCCTTTTAGATGGTTTACATGTGATTTTCGGCCTCAAAATCGAATTTTCTACACATGTAGTCCCAAAAACGTGGACTGTTTTTGGCAATTAAATTGGTTTGTGATTGTATACTTGTCTTCTTGCAGGTATGTCGACTAGTGGGCAAGGTAATAAAAGGCCACTGGAGAGGCGCGCTCCCGTTCGTCAGCTGGAGGTGGTAGAGTCTTCCGAGGAGGAAGATGATTTATCACCAATAGACAAATTCCCTTTTATTGAATTTCGTGACAAAGAGCAGCGGGATAATTTGAGGTATTGATGTCCAAGACTATGAATGCTACTCGGTGTGTTGATCGCAAAATTTTGCAAACTTTAAAGATTGATGATATAATGCTTGGCATGTTCGTTGAGGTTGGGTTGCAGGGTCTCTTTCTTTTGCACGAACCATATCGTGCCTTGACTCTTGAGTTTTTGAGTTCATATGCTTATTTCCCGGCGGATCATCTTATCCGTTTTAGGTTGTTTAATGAGGAACGGTCCTTGAATTTTGACCGTCTTTCTGACATATTGGGCATTGATAAGTATACCACGGGTGATTTGTATAATGGTGTTGGGTTGTCTGCTGTCCGATATTTTCCATTGTTTACAGGTTTTGCGGACGCAGACGTGAGTAACATGTCTTTACTCGACATTCAGCATGTTTGTCTTAGGCTTTTCTTGCGGTATCTGAGTTATCTGTTATATGGGAGACATGATAGGAGCAAGGCCTCTTCTTTGGAGGTCTTGATATTGGCTAGCTACTTGAACCAGTTTCAGGAAGCTACTTTTCAGTTTTCTCCCCTGCACTCGTTTGCCAGGCCCTTGACCGCATGACTGGGCGGTATTCTGATTTGCATTGCGATACCATTATTACTAGAATTGCTAGAGTCTTGTGTGATTTTGAGGGGAATGAACCCTATGAGCCGATGGATGACCATGAGCCGTTGGTAGATGATGACCACCTACACTATGACATTTCCTACCTTGACATTCAGGGTGGGAGGGATCACTATTAGAGAGTGCGTGGTCAGTCTTATATGTTTTTGCCTAATGATCGTTTGCCAGCTATTCCGCCTCTTGAGGAGAGTGAGGCTAGATTGAGACCTTCCCCTTTCACCTATCTGATTCCAGATGAGCTTCTGGTTACTTTTCCTGGTTTTAGTACTACTGCTACTACGGCGTCGGAGACGTCGTCAGCCTGCCACTCACTTGCCTGGTTCTTACCAGCCCCGTCCTCCTCCTCCTCCTCCTCCTACTCCTACATCCTTTCCCTCCTTTGGTTACCACTTTGACCCAGTCATTGAGAGAGAGGTGAGAGTACATCAGGGTATTAACACCGCTTTGACTGAGCGGCGTTTGTGGGAGCAGATGGAGGTCACATTCTCTTCTTTGGGGGGGGCAATACATGGGTACTTCTCCGAGCTACTACACCACACCTGGTGACGACAGCCGTGTTTTCCACCTCTACGGTGTGACCCCTGCGGAGTTTGGGCAGTTTAGTACGGAGTATGGCGCTCTAGGTCGCCCCTTTTACACTCCTGTACGTCCTCACCAGCCTACCAGTGTTTTTCCAGAGGATGTTGGTGTTCCTGTTTCAGAGAGAGGGCCTTTTGGCCAGTTTGCAGCTTCTACTTCTCCTGCAGCAGCTATTCCTAGAGGGGGCCGTGCTCGAAGCCGTGGTAGACGAGCTGGCCGTGCTAGAGGTCGTGGGGGTCAGTTCATGACCCCGAGTTGTTGGCCATGTTTGAGGAGATTGATGGCTTTGATGAAGCCAACCTTGATGATGATGATGATGGAGCGCAGTAGTGACAGCTGGTCACTACATCCCTCACTCTCCAGCTGGTTTGGGGGAGCTTTTGCTGTACAGCTGGTACTATCTTTCTTTGTTTTTGTTTTTATTGTATTTCTTATTTTCCCCTCTTCTCTTTGTTAGTAGTGTCCTTTAGGTTGCTGAATTTTCTGTGTGATTGCTATGTTGTAGGCGTCACAATGAGGATACTGTGACATTTAGGTTTGGGGGAGATATTTATTTCTGTTGTGTGTTTATTTATTGTTGTGTGTGATAAAAAAAAAATCCATAAAAATTGAAAGATTTATAAAATACAAAAACATGTTTTTATTTATTTATTTTGAGTCGAGTCTTGGTGAATTGTTTAACAATGATGATAATTTGCTTTGTCTTTGCATTTGAATCCCATTAAGTTGTCCATGTACATTGTTTTGACATGTTAGCTATGATAAACAAAGCTCTTTACTCAAATATTGACCGTCACAGTATGCCTTATACCGAGTAAATTTGACTATATTTTGTTGGTAAACCACTTAAATTTCCGAGGCCTTTAGAGCTTCCTAGGCCGGGAACATTAATAAACCGGTCTCATTTGTTATTTAGGCTAAAGAGTGTGGTCTCCTTGTGGAATATGTAATATTAAACTGCATAAGTGTGACATTAGTTTCTTAGCTTTTTGCGCATTCATATGATTAAGTACATGAGGAAAGGCGGTTCTTATTGTTCAAATATGCCATACATTACCCAGTTTTGTTAGCCCGTTTGAACCATGTAGCCATTTCATATCCTATTTCTTAGCTACATTCTAGAATTTGCCTAACTTTTTGGGACAGTCGCAGTTGCTTGAGTCTTATGTTGTTATAACTACTTTGGTTGGGTTGGGAGTTTTTTGTCATGTGGGTTGTAGCTTTAATTTTTGGTAGCAATTGTGTTGATCTGCTATGATGAAAAAGAAGAGTATTATGAAGCAAAAAAAAAAAAAAAAAAAATTCGAAAATCTTGAAAAAAAGAGAAGAGAAGAAAAAAAAAAGAAGAGGAAAAAAAATTGCTTCATCAAGTTTTGTTAGGAGATCATAAGTGTGACACCCCCATACTCCAAGTGCCTTACCAGGACCACTCAGGTATAGGAATGTCACCATCTCGGTTACCCGAGGCAATGATAATCAAAAGACAATAAAGAAACGTACTTTAAAAGTAAATATAGTTTAAGTGATTACATGTCTCAAACCAAAACTGTTAAATGAAATACAATCCCAAAACCAAAACTGTCTACTAGCAAAACTGAACAACTACAGACATCGTCTGACACAGCGGAAGACTCTTATAATGCAAAGTGATGACCCATCCCAGCTAGCCCAAAAGCATCATATCAAACCTGCTCAACAACTGCTCAACATCCCCGAATGGATCACCACAGTTTTACAAAACAAACAACGGGGTCAGTACTAATTACACAATACAAACCAATATGAAACAAACGCCAAACAACTCAACCAACACATCAAAACCCCAATCTCCATCACCAAACTCCACACAACTGACTACACACTAAAATGTGTAGCCCTGCCAGAGTACCCATCGCAACAGATACTCCACACGGCCAGTGGGGGACCGCAGCCGTTCCCACCTAAGCCCCGCTCATCTCCATCGAGCGATAAATCCATGTTCATTAATGTGCACATCCCTCCTATGGCGGGTTCCACAGAAGGCGAATCAAGGACGTGAAGCCACTCCCGCAAGTGACTCCACTCAGCCAGGGACGCACCCCGAAGACCACAGACAGATACAGCAACAATCAACGATATTAATCAACAATACAACCAACAATATAACCAACAACCGTCACAACCACCAACAATATACTTGAACACTAATCACAATGAAACCACCAAACACATCATGTAATTAATACTGAGTAGGAAAACCCTACCTGGAATGCAATCACATAATCAGACGATCTAGCAGCTGTCTCAAAACCTCTCTTCTACGAACCCTCCTCCTATACATACATTCATACAATCACTACCTTAACCATACAATCATAAAAACCCCCAAATCCCCAAATTAGGGTTTAACCAACATTAACCAAATGCTATAAAAATGATACGTAGAACTTACCCTTGACGCAAAGATCACAACGGTATAAAGAACAAAGGAAACCGACACCTCTAGCTCCGGGATTTGCCAATAATGCGAATGAAACAAACAACGTAACTTGCAATCTCTCCTTTTTGTGTTTTTAGGTTTGTAAAAGTGGTTAGGAAAAAGATGACACTCTCCCGACACAACAACAAAAACAAAACTCAACATAAAACTCCAAAACATACTTACCAAACCAAACTCAACCCGACTCAAACAACTACTAACTATATCAAAATCAACATAAAAACATGTAAAAACTCTTCGCGACCATCTCCTACCCCCCTAAAAGAAACAAGGTTACGTCCCCGTAACCATACATACCAGGTCAAAAAGAGATGGGTACCGCTCCCTCATGGCCTCTTCCGCCTCCCATGTAGCCTCCTCAAGCTCATGAATAGACCAAAGAACCTAAGTAACACTATCTCACCATGTCTAGTTTTCCTAACTTTCCGGTCAAGAATCTGTTTAGGCACCTCAATATAAGACAAGTTGTGGACGCGGGCCCACGGGGGCGAAAAGCGAGCAAGCTCTTCTTGTGCATTTGTGGAGTCGCCACCAATTTATTGTGGAAAATTGGAAAATTTTCGAATAACTCATGCCATGTCAAGACACAAAGTAGTGACATGAACACCAAGAACTCGTTACCCTTAGCATTCTATGTCTAGAATGACTCTCGTGGATGCCAATGAACACGAATATTCACAGAGATCTGGAGTAAGGGGTGAGGGTACGTATTAGGAAGCTCTTTTGATCGAACACCTAATCCCGCCGCCTCGATAGCGGCCTCTACTAATGATTAGGGAAATTGTCTATACTCGATATGTTGTCGATTTATATGCTTGCAATGTAACATTCATTAGATTAATCCTAGCATGTGAGAATTAATACTAAGTCGGTTATCACGTAATTTAACATGCAATTGAGTCGAAGTAGGAATTTAAGATCGATTACATGTGAGAGCATACAAGCAATACGATAAAAGAAATATAATATAAATACAATAAAGAAAATTACAATAATTACATTGGATTAATTGATTTACGTCGAAAATACATCTAAAACGGATAATTTTAGAAAAGAGAGAATAAATAAATAAACAAACAGATTAGGTGATAATACGAATAATAGTTAATTAAATACGTAAACTAATAAACTAGGTCAAGGCAGAAACGGGAGTTCAGAGACAGAACTCAACCAGGAACAGGCGCAACAGAGCTGCTGTAACACCTCCTCATACCAAGGTACCTTACCAGGACTACCCCAGCATGAAAGATTGTTACCATCTCGGTTGCCCGAGGTTAGTATATATCAAAAGCAACAGTCCAAACACATTTATTAATGTACGGTAGTTATAAAAGTTACATAGTCTCCAAAATCTAATAAACGAATTATCCAAATGGCAACAACTACCAAAACAATTACTAAGGCTCGTGGTGGTGTCATCTAATCCAGCGTGGTGACTCTCCCATGACTGCCCCAAGCTCAATAAATGTATCACCTGTCACAATCTGCTCACCATCCCCGAATGGATCACCGCAGGTTTTACAAAACAACAACACGGGGTCGATTACTCAATCAATATAAGGCGAAAACAATACAACCAAATGATCATCGATTCCACACACGAGAACCGACTACACACCGAAGTGTGTAGCCTGCCAGACCCATCGCATCGCACAGGTAATCCTCGCCGCCGATGGGTGACCGCAGCCCATCCCCACCTAGTCCAGCTCATCAACGAGCGACTAACAATCCCTCTCCCTTAATGTGCACATCCCCTCCCGTGACGGGTTCCACAGAGGGCGAACTAGGGTGTGAAGCCACTCTCGCAAGTGACTCCACCATAATCATACACACACAGCATCACAGCTGTCACAAAAATCGCAACCGTCACAACACAACCACACCAACACCGTCATCACAACACCCATACTCCGATGATCAGCAGATAACAACAATTACAACACAAGCACAGTCTTAAATCAATTAACAAGAATCGAGTAGGTAAACCCTACCTTTTCGCAGTCCGATATGCTCTAATCAATCATACAATATGCATAGCAATTACCACATCGTCACCTACAACAATTATAATCAACAATCAACACACATATAATGACCAAACCTGAAACCCCCAAATTAACCCAAAACAATAATTAGGGCAAAACCCTAAAAGACAACTTAATGAGACTCATGAAATCAGAGACTTACCGACATAACCGACGTAAGGCAAGATTCGTTAGACTCACGAACAATCCACGCAAATGAGAGGGAGATTTGGAGAGGATTAGAGTTACGTTGTGTAGTTTAGGTTTTGTAAAATGTTTTAGAAACTGTAAAATGCGTCTCAATATAACTCTAATCCTTTCTAAATCAACCGCGGAAAATATTACCCGTCAGGCCGGATACTCGGTCGAGTATAGAGTATACTCGGCCGAGTATCCTCTACTCGGTCGAGTATTACCCATACTCGGCCGAGTATTCCCGGCGATAGCCAAACAGAATACCCAACACACTTTATTCGACCGAGTAGGCCATACTCGGTCGAGTACCAGCCTATAAAATCCGTAGTGTTACAATCTTCCTCCCTTAAAAAGAACTTCGTCCCCGAAGTTCCAACCCAACCTATAAAACATGGACACCTAACACCAGCTCCACTAACCACGCTTACTAGATAACGTATCCTCTCGATATTGACCCCATAATATTATCGAATAACCCCAAAATAATGTTGCCAATCTTGTCTCACTTCCATAACACCCAATAGCACTCAATACCAAGACAATCCACATAGAAGATCAACCATCAAAACGGAATATTACATTCTACCACCCTTAAAAAGGAACTTCGTCCTCGAAGTTTACTCACACTCATCAACATTATCATCCAGCTGCCAAAACTCTCGAACTCCTAAATTTCATCATCCACTTCTATCAACACTATCGAAAAAAAAAAAAAAAAAAAATCTCACACTCCTAAACATCGAACTACTACAAGCACAGCCATGGCTTTTTAACACTATCAACCACTATATGTACCCATCCATTCCTTA
This sequence comes from Silene latifolia, assembly GCF_048544455.1. Lineage (NCBI taxonomy): Eukaryota > Viridiplantae > Streptophyta > Magnoliopsida > Caryophyllales > Caryophyllaceae > Silene > Silene latifolia. The sequence continues at coordinate 42,129,269 of NC_133526.1, forward strand.
TGCTACACCAACACTCTACGTCCAATAATATTACGACATGCACAACCCTCAAACGCTCTTTGCCGCATCCTACTCCTCTTAAGACACATGTTACGTCCTCGTAACTCACTAATACTAGATCCTTAGCTATACCTCTCATTATCTTCATCACCACCACATGTGAAAGATACCCGCCTATAATCTAAACACTTGCTATTCCTATATCCAAGGCTCTCTTACTTAAACAGTTTTCATACCTCGACTCATTCTGCACTCCAGCTAACCAAAACCACACAATCCTGATCATAACAAACACTCTAACTCTTCCACATTACCGCGACATGACATACCTCTCTATATAAACTATATAAAACTCTTATCGCCGAAAGCATAACTCACGATCCACACTTGTTACGTACACTCACACTCGATCCTCAAGTTCCTTTCTTTCATTACCACAAGACTCATACATAACTTAACACGACACTAATTAGCCAACATCCTACACTCACTGTCTCAACAAAGGATTATGAACCACCTGCATATATCAGATCATTACCACACATGTTCTACAAATCACTTGCCATTAACATGTCTACCAAAGCCTCATCTAGAACAAGATCAAAATTACTGTAACAACATATCCCAACTGTGTCCCATCAACAAAATATCACTATACCATGACAACAACGAAAACATATACAACTCTCTTTTATATCATACTCTACCCTCATTCCCAAACTGAAACAGGTAAGAAACATCAACAAACAAACAACAGTCTACATGCCTAACCGAAACTCACAAGAAACAACAGCAACAAAACAACAATTTGTGCATAACTGGTCTGTACTTTCGAAACTCAAATCGTAACCACCCCGTATACTCCACCACAACCGGTGATGGCATCGCAACACCGCCACCAACAGCCACACCGCAGCGCAAAAAATGCCCGCATCACAACACGAAGTACCGTGCCCGGATCACCACCCGAGGCACAACAACCACATCGATAAACATCACGTCCACATATAATTCCCACAAACACTGACTCAGTATAACTCACCGGACAAGAAAACTTACTTAAAACTGCTTTACTCGACCATAACACAACATTTTATACGGAATAAACATACAAGAATCTCTTGCATATCATCCATACCTTTTCACGGAATAGACATGTATCATCAATACACATACGATTTTAACTATCCATGCCAGATCAATCAAATTATTACCTTTTGAACCCTATTCCAATAGATTGTCGTACCCAACATATATCACAAACATTCATATAACAACTTTATGACTATCACACCATACCGCTTCTTGTGAGGTCAGAACCTCACACAAATATTTATACACATCATAGACCCATAATCACATCCAACTAGTCAATCCTGATCACGTAAGTTACCACCTGTTAAATGTTACCTCTCACCCGAGTTTAACTCATACACCCCTCATAACATATTCTCCCATTCGCATAACCATCACCCCCTGCCAAATGTAACCATACCATTAACACTCAATTACTAACAACCGCCTCATATAACCACATCTTATACTCTCTCACAACCATACATATGTATCTGGTCTCTACAAAATAAACCTCATTAGGACAACTAACTTCCCTAAAGTAACATCACCCTCAGCCACTAGTGACACTACTATGACACCAACATCCTTCATGTGACTACTCTCTTACTATCACTTCTTAATATAACAATTTATTTCCTCTCTTTGGTTATCATCCCAAATACGAACATCCAATCCATCAACAAAACATACCTCAACATTATTCCCAATTCTATCCTTTATCATATCGCTACCTAACTCTCCACCAAAATCTCAGATCGTGCAAACACTCTACAAGCTCCTTATTCCCTTAATACCTCGAAACTCACGGCTAACACGTCGTCCTGCTCTCCTATATAACCATTAACTCACACCCTCTAGTGGGGATATCGTACATTTCATAATTTCCTACCTCCATGCTCCTTAACTCCGGTCAACGTTCTCTCAACTTACTTCCATCCCTCTTTCCCTCCTTTTACTCAATAATGCCAATTAATAAGTCATCTCCTTTCTCTTTCTACCTAACTCTTTAGTCATTTGTTTATTTTCCATAGCTCCACAACTCTAATTCCATTAATTCATATCAATATCTTATCATTCTTCTTATCATTTATCATCTCTCATCTTGCTTCACACTCACCCTTGTCACCATCAAGTCCACACACTAACAAATTACTCTTTCAATTAGTCGTATCTCCCTTTCGCATCTCTAGAAACCAAAATTCACTTCATACCGTTTGTCCAAAGAATTACACACTAGGCTCACCCCTTTGATATTCCAACTTCCCAAACTTAGCCACTACCTACAAATCCACATCGCGACATAACTTCCTTTAAGTTCACTATATACCTCTCTTTCCTATCTTCTTACAACAACCTTCCATTACATATATCCTTAAGCAACTCTATCCTAGCTGTCTTCCTCCATAAATCCTTACACATCCAAATATGCCACTATTCGTGTCCCTTATCTCAATCTTTCATTCTTATGCTTCTTTACACCTACATCACCCTTGTCCATATACACTTACTTTTATACTACTCAACACACTACTATATCACTCATCATATCTCACAAAACATGCTCTTTGCCTCAATTAGCTCACATTATTCCTTTTTCTTTTTCCACTATCTCTCACATGTGTTCCTTATCCAACACATGTCCCTCATAAGCCGGCATTCTCCCTATCATAGCATTTGGTAACTTACGTATCAAGACCGTCTCACATATAAAATAATGCGTTAAGACTCAAAACATACATGTGTATATACCCTACGACTCAAAACGATGTAAAAACATAGCCACCGGCTCAAAACAAAAGTAAGAACATAGCCACCGACTTAAAGTGGCCATCCAATGAGGTACTCGGTCGAGTACATAACATACTAGGTCGAGTACAAGGTACTCGGTCGAGTAACTATATTACTCGGTCGAGTTTTCGACTCCAGAAGCAAACTCAATTCTCGCAGAAGGATTACTCGGTCGAGTATTGGGAATACTCGGTCGAGTAGACCTTACTCGGTCGAGTATGAGACTACTCGGCCGAGTTCACGACTCCAGACGCTAAACAGTATTATCACAGAGAGATTACTCGACCGAATACAGAATACTCGGTCGAGTATAAAATATACTCGGCCGAGTAGGGACTACTCGGTCGAGTATAAAAGATACTCGGCCGAGTAGGGACTACTCGGTCGAGTATCGGCGCAGTTCTCAGCACCATCCAGTTTTCGTAAAACAGTCATATCTCACTCGTTACTTGGTCATTTTGGGCGTGTGACCTATCGTTAGAATCGTAAGAGGACAGGCTATCACCTCAACTTGGAATCACGGCCATATCATTTCTAGAACTCGACTTACGACATTTTTAAGACAACCCTTCTGTAATCGGTTTTCATACAAATCAAATTGTCTCAACCAAAACAATTTGAACATGCATAAGGCAACAACAACAACTCAATACTTCAAGAAACCAGTACATAGAGGCACTTTTATCATTCTCACATTAAAATTAAACACGACATTCACATATATAGACGCATGACCTTAATCACATACTTCTACCAACAATCAAGCATTAAAATCATCATGTTCACATGCACATGTACCACTACCATACTTCATGTTCAACATTGTATTAAACAGGTAACATGATCACATTCTTCATGCTCAATATCAACCAGATACAATTTCACAATTCACCTTTCATACTTTACCATGTTCCAACACTTAACACGCCAACATATTCATGCTCAAAGTTTAACATCAACAATCCTCGATGCATCTTTCAACAACTATCACATTCCACTTCTTTCATCATTTCATCCAACCATGCACAAGATTCAAACTATAGATATCAAACTCACATGACTCAAACATACAACAGTTTCCCTCCATGTGACCGGCTTGAGATCGTAAGGGCCTTAATACGACTTCGGGACGTCTCCCAAGTCTTTGCGGTAGCTCCAAACAACTCTCCCCGGGTTCATTTTATTTAGACTCCCTAAGTTCATTGGGTTCATTTGTTTTAGGTGCCGGAAACGTCGGCTCTGATACCACTTTGTAACACCTCCTCATACCAAGGTACCTTACCAGGACTACCCCAGCATGAAAGATTGTTACCATCTCGGTTACCCGAGGTTATTATATATCAAAAGCAACAGTCCAAACACATTTATTAATGTACGGTAGTTATAAAAGTTACATAGTCTCCAAAATCTAATAAACGAATTATCCAAATGGCAACAACTACCAAAACAATTACTAAGGCTCGTGGTGGTGTCATCTAATCCAGCGTGGTGACTCTCCCATGACTGCCCCAAGCTCAATAAATGTATCACCTGTCACAATCTGCTCACCATCCCCGAATGGATCACCGCAGGTTTTACAAAACAACAACACGGGTCAAGACTACTCAATCAATATAAGGCGAAAACAATACAACCAAATGATCATCGATTCCACACACAAGAACCGACTACACACCGAAGTGTGTAGCCCCGCCATTACCCATCGCATCGCAGTAATCCTCGCCGCCGATGGGTGACCGCAGCCCATCCCCACCTAGTCCAGCTCATCAACGAGCGACTAACAATCCCTCTCCCTTAATGTGCACATCCCCTCCCGTGATGGGTTCCACAGAGGGCGAACTAGGGTGTGAAGCCACTCCCGCAAGTGACTCCACCACAATCATACACACACAAAGCATCACAAACATCACAACATCACAACCGTCACAACACAACCACACCAACACCGTCATCACAACACCCATACTCCGATGATCGTGAGATAACAACAATTACAACACAAGCACGGTCTTAAATCAATTAACGAATCGAATAGGTAAACCCTACCTTTTCGCAATCCGATATGCTCTAATCAATCATACAATATGCATAGCAATTACCACATCGTCACCTACAACAATTATAATCAACAATCAACACACATATAATGACCAAACCTGAAACCCCCAAATTAACCCAAAACAATAATTAGGGCAAAACCCTAAAAGACAACTTAATGAGACTCATGAAATCAGAGACTTACCGACATAATCGACGCAAGGCAAGATTCGTTAGACTCACGAACAATCCACGCAAATGAGAGGGAGATTTGGAGAGGATTAGAGTTATGTTGTGTAGTTTAGGTTTTGTAAAATGTTTTAGAAACTGTAAAATGCGTCTCAATATAACTCTAATCCTTTCTAAATCAACCGCGGAAAATATTACCCGTCGAATCGGATACTCGGTCGAGTATAGGGTATACTCGGCCGAGTATCCTCTACTCGGTCGAGTATTACCCATACTCGGCCGAGTATTCCTGGGCAGTAGCCAAACAGAATACCCAACACACTTTACTCGACCGAGTAGGCCATACTCGGTCGAGTACCAGCCTATAAAATCCGTAGTGTTACAGCTGTGTTCTTTGGAAGAGGCGCAGCAGACGCTGCGTCTGTTCCTGAGCTCAGTTCTGGTTGTGAAGCCGGAATTGCAATCGTTAATATTCATTGGTGATTTTAATGCTTGATTATATTATTTGACTCGGAGGGAAGTGGTTTAACAGATTATTTACATGTGACTGGGGTCATAAAAACGATAAAACATGGATTTAAACTAATTAGGATGAATTATTTACAAGATTAATAAGGTTAATTACAAATACAAATTGAACAAAATAAACAAATTAATTAGGTTAAACAGGTTATTAATGATGGTGACGATGAATAACGAATGAAAATATATCAAAGATGAATTCCAGAGACTCAATATGGATGAATCGAATCTCTAAAACCCGAATTGATTTAAATGACGAAAACCCGCAAATAAGGATTATAAATGATTTAAGTCGGGATGTTAATGATGATAAGTTATTAATGAATTACAGGTTAAAATTATCATAATAGAACTATTGTGTCGAAAGAAACATGAACAATTGAAAGCAAAATAAAACATACAAACGAACAAAAGACGAAGGAAGAAGAAAGGAAGCAGGAACTGTGGCAGCCTCAGGAAGAGGCGCAGCAGTTGCTGCGTCCTTTCTCGACGTTTGTCTCCTAATAATCCGTAAAAAGGGCTTGAAATAAGGTTTTACGAATCGGTTTTAAGCGTATTTTCGACATAAATCTTACAATAATGATTACAAAAACAAAGAACAATAATTAAAAGAGAAGGATTTACACTCTCAGACATGTTTGACGAAACGAGATTGAGTAAGTTAACGTTTAGTGATGCTCGACTCGAATGTACGACGAAAGTGCCCTCTTAGAGGAATTAAACAGATTGATTAAGTTGATTGATTGTGGAGTTGGTCAAATTGGTCGGTCATGCAAAACTAGGCTGGTACTCAGAAAGATCCGAGCTTACGTGGTCGAAAGTTCAAGCACGTAGACGCCAAAAACTAAGAACGTGGTCTAGAATACAAAGGGAGAAGAGAAGGGCGGACACTCGCGTGAGAAATATGTGAGACCGAAGGTCTCTATTTATACTAATCACACAACGAAAATTAGGGTTTTCGGAGAAACTTTAGAAGTGAATCTAAAAAAGATACGAAAAAAAACGCAGAAAAGGACTGAGGAAGAGGCGCAGCAAGCACTGCGTCTCTTGGAAGAGGCGCAGCACCTACTGCGTCTTTTCCTCAGTGGTTTCCTTCTGCGGAAGAAAGATTTCCGTGTTTCTATTATGGAATAGCGGATTAATCTTATTTCCTTAATATTTTATATGATAATTTCGGGATATATTTTACCAAAGATTAAAAGATTGGAAAATATGGAATAGAAATATCCGGAACATTCCAGAACATTCTGACTTGGCATTTTAAACGGTTATTAGAAAATAAAGACGATTTTTGACCCGGACTCCAAATGTACTCTAATTATTGTCAAAACGACCGTATTGGCGCGTAGATGACGACTTTGAGGTAGACACAAGTGTTTGAGCGATCACTTGACGATTAACTTACGAACTGTCACAAATCGTTCCGTGTACCAAACATGCGGCCTAATCATCACCGGGTGGTTTGCGGGAGGTGCAGAAATGAGGTATCTACAGAGCCCCCACTTTGACTGAGGCTTGGACAAGGCGAAAGTCAAAGTATAGCCATCAGGTCAATCGAAGATTACAACCTGACGACTATGGCGATGCGAGGCGGTTCAAGGGGTCTGAACCAAGGACCTGTCGTCGGGAACATTTTAGAGTCTATCGACTATCGGGGAGGGTCGTTTAAAGTCCATTAGACTACGTAAGGAGGCTCGCCAGCCATAAGAAGAGACCATACCTGAAATTCCTTGAAACTCCAAGGGGAAATAAAACGCGACATTGGAAGAGGCAGCAGGACGTAGGCAGGAACTGCTAGGAGAAATCTGCTTGGGTAGGCTTTCAAACAAACTTCAGAAGAGCTTGGGGTCGATGTTGATCTCTACGTGTTGAGAGGGACAAGTGTCTGTCCGTATACTCTCGTCGGGGAACATAATCGGGAACTGATCTCCATGTCTCGAGAGGGACGATTGGCCGTCCGTGTACCCTCGCTGGGGGAACAGAATAAAGGTGTGTCGAAACACCTGTCAGAAAATATCCGCTCGTTGTGGGAAGCAAAGTCTTGGTAAAAAATATATATTACGACAGTTTGCAGTTGGCTTGGAAATACGGGTCTGGGCGAAGAACAAATGTCAAATGGACCAAATATACGATGTGTGGTATCAAGGAAGAGGCGCACCAAAGATGGGCCCACAAATAACGAACTTATAACGAATATTCAAAAATTCATTTGGAGGGAAACTGAGGAAAAGGCGCAGCAAGAGCTGCGTCTCTTGGAAGAGGCGCAGCACCTGCTGCGTCTTTTCCTGAGTGCGGCTTTTCTGAGTAAAAACTCGATGAAACACAGGATTCATTTCATAATTTCGCAACATAAAATATCAATTACTCTCTCAAATTTTGCTCGTCAGTGCTCCCGAGATGTCTTGACGGTTCCCATCGATCCTCCTTGGACGATGTTCAGGGAGCCTTCCGATGCTGAGAGGGAGGCTGACTTAGCTGGCGTCAGTGGCGACGCCCTCCTTCTTCCTGGTAAGGACTACTTGGCGTTCCTCTACGGGAGGTTGGCGTACTGGCCAGTCGTGGTAAGTGCTTTATTCTTTTTCGATTGACATGAAAACATGATGAATGATCATCAATTAATGAAAACCATTTGAATTTTGCACGAGGTTGAGGTGGCGGGCATCGAACCCCCAGCGTACCCCGATACCCTTGAGTACACTGACGTGACGGGGATGACGACGATCTCCGAGCTTCACGACTTTGACGTGGCGGTGAGAGATGCTGGTCTAGACGAGTGACAACATCTGATTCGGAGGGTATGCTCCCCAATTTAATCAGCTTTCGTATAAGAATACACTTGTTTAAACTTATCAAATTATTGAGGATCCTTGAAATGTAGGTTGCGCCATCCCGGTTCGTGGCTTTGTGGAGGGTAGCCAACCGGCTACGGGCTACTGCTATCGAGGCACTTGCTGCCGGTCGAGGACGTCAGGTATGAACCTTTCGTTGACTTCATTTTTGAATTTTCTAACTCTCTTTGTGTTGCTTGAAACGATTGACATGAGCCAATTCTTGTCGTCTGCAGAGGGAGCGTGACTTGGAGCGAGAGCTTGCCCAGTCCCGGGAGGAGACAGCTCGCCTGCTGAGGGAGCTAGAGGTCCGCGACGCCGAGATTGCTGCTCTCGAGGCGAGAGTAGCTGAGCTAGGCGACGACCAGCAGTAGTTTGTTGCTCTTTGTCGTTTTTGTTGTTGGCCGTACTTCACAGACTTTTGTACATTTTGGAACCTTCATTTTGCACTTTATACACTTTGTTTCGGGCTCGAGCCCCCAGTTTGGTGTACATATACCTTTTGGTTGTATATATGATGGCCCGAGTGCCTTTGCTATTGGGCTGTATGTTTGTACCTGCAGGTTAGCTTTGAACAGGTTTGGTAGATGACGGTTTATGTCGTCATGCTGCCGACATGTACACAGAGATTCACATAGGATATACATTTGTACACATGGCCTAAATTAGCGCAAGACAATGATTCGAAAATGCAAAAACATTACTGAAAATGATCGGACGGTAGGGAGGGTTACCCCCTAAAAAAAGAAAAAATAGAAACATATAAGTTTGAAATGTGAAATGGAATGGGAGTGAAATAATTCCCCCAAAAAAGAAAATTAAAAAAGAAATGTGTAAGTTTGAAAATGAATATCTAAATTGGTGAAATGATTCTCCGAAAAAAGAAAATTAAAAAGAAATGTATAAGTGTGCTGAAATGACGAAAATGCCGATATTGCCTCGAAATGCGTGCCCGTAAAATTTAAGAAACGCGCAACATGGTAATTTGACGAATTTACCAAAATAATAACCCGTATAAATAGGAAATTATTCTTCGAGGAATTAGGAAAGATCCAACGCGGAAAATCACAGAAAGAAGGCTTAGGAAGAGGCGCAGCAGGAGCTGCGTCCCTTTGAAGAGGCGCAGCGCGGGGTCTGCGCTGTTCCCAAATGTGTCCGTCTGACGATTTTAGGAAACAGCTTTTAGTATAAATATAGACGTCGAGGGAGGTTTTATTCTCATAATTCTTCCGTCTTTCTCTTGTCTTATTACATAAAAGCTCTCTAATTAAGCATATGTCATGAATACTCTTGAAATCCGTCTGAAAGAGTGGACAAACGAGTTTTCTAATGTGGAGAAACACGATATGGGCGCTTATAATTTTGGATCGATCTTGAGTTGAAGCTGATCAAGGTAGTCAAACCGTTCCTAGATGTTTGTCTTGATTATTGGGACGCGAATTATCACGTATTTGCCTTTCTTGGAGGCGATATTTGCCCATTTCCCGAAGAAATTGCTGCGATCAGTGGTTGGGACCCGAAACATTTGCCTGCTATACCCTCTACTTCTCAAGGGTATAAGAATAAGTTCAGAGATTTGCTTGGGTTGACAAGAGCTGAGGTTGACTGTCTTGTGACCTCAAAAGGAGTGCGAATGTTGGACTTCATCGATCGATTCATAAACAGGGCAGATCCTACCATTTCCTATGTTGCAAGGCGAAGGGCATTCGGATTTTGCCTACTGCATGTATATGTCCTTCAAGGGCATGTTGATGAGGTTTTGAGAGGTGACCCTCGTTACTTGAGCTTAATTGAGCAAATGGAGCTGCGCAGGAGCCCAGCTTGCCTGTGTTTAGGAGAGATCCTGTTGGGGTTAGATAACAGGAAAGCCAACCGCGACCTTCCTTATTTGGGAAGTCCCATCATATTGCAGGTAACAAAACGAAGCTTTTTTATTTCCTTTTTTTTTCGATTTTTGTTGTTTTTTTTTCTTTTTTTTTTTATTCTAATACCTGTGTTTTGGTAGGTCTGGCTTATGGAATGTCTTCGATTGATCGAGCCCCCAGTTAATGTTCCTGCTTATCATGCTCGCTTAATTGCAATGAGGACTAGACTACATGGTGGACTTCACTCGAGTCTGCAACTATTGGGAGAACAAACTGAAAAGTGATGATGGTCCCCTGATTAGATGGATCGTGCCATGGTGGCATCTCAAATCCGTCACTGGAGTATCGTCCTTGGATCCTACCCGATCGGTGCGCATTCCTGGGTTGGAGTTTATGATATGCATCTTCCCGGAGAGGTTGATGAGGCAGGTTGGATTGAAGCAGACGATTCCGAAGCTTGATACCGTCCTGCAGACTGCCATGGCCCTTACCACTGAGAGCCGAAGAGAATGGGACATCAAATGGGCTCAAAGAAACGTGTGGTTCTTAAATTCTTCTGTTAGTGCTCTATGGGTGTCTGATTCCTATACGCGGTGTAGGAAAGCTACTACTCTGGAGGAGCGCGAGAGATTGAGGAAGCGCGAGCCTGTTGACTACAAGGTTCATGATGTAGATAAGGAGAAAGAGAAGCATCTGACTGAGGGAGAAGAAGAAGCCGGGTTTCTAGTTGTTCATCCTTCGAAGAAACCGAAGACTTCTCCTGCCGTGGAAAAGGTGGTTGACAAGAATGGCAAGGCAAGACCACAAGAGAGACCGTTGGTGATTAGGTCTGAAGTGGCGCAAGAGCGTCCGGCTCGAGGTCGAGACAAGAAATATGATAAAAATGACAAAGGCAAAGGGAAAATGGAAGAATAGCCTGAGTCTTTATTATTATTATTTATTATTATTATTATTGTAATAAGAAGGTGGGGTTTTTAGAATCCTAGCCTATTTTTTTTAGCTTTATTTTTATTATGTAGCGTATTATTATTAAAAGAAATAAAATAAAAGAGGTTGATTGGTTATGAAACCGCTGGGATTTTCTATTATTATTCTTATCGAATTCCAAATGCATATGGAAATGTCCTTCTATTTACATTTAAAATAATAGGTTGTATCCTGTGAAGGATTGCCTACGTATTCATTTAAAAAAATGAAATCAAACCCTTTCGCGTAGTTCAAGTAAATGTAAAAGAATAATTGTTCTAAGCAAGAGCTTGTAGTGAACTAGAAAATAAGCATGAGCTTTTTACTTACTCCTAAAGTGCAATCCAATTTATTTGATGATATGAGGATGACAAATTGTCAAAATGCAAGGGCAAGGTGACGTTAGCTTTATTTAGCTTGGCCATGGGCTGTTTATTTCGTGCCACAGGAGCGATACGTGGGGTTACGCGAGGCGCGTTTTGTTCCTATTCTAGGCATAGTAACGTTTCAATTGGTCGAGGTTTGTCGGGTTGGCAAATTCATTTCCATCTAAGTCTGTGATCCTAACCGCACCCCCTGGAAGTATGGACTTGACTAGAAATGGTCCGGCCCAGTTGGGTTTGAATTTCCCTCGTGGATCGACAGGTAAAAGAGCTCTAATTGATTTGAGGACCAAGTCTCCTTCTTTGGTGTTCCTTGGCTTAACCCTTTTGTTGAAGGCTCGTTTGATACGTGCCTGATATGTTTGCATATTATACAATGCACGCAATCTTCGTTCATCCAGGAGGATGAGTTCTTCATACCTATCCCTCTTCCAATCGGCTTCCGGGATTTGACTTTCGAGTAAAATACGCAAGGATGGTATTTCGAGCTCGACTGGTTGCACGACTTCCATGCCGTAGGTCAAATAGAAAGGGGTGGCCCCAGTGGGCGTTCTAACAGATGTGAGATATCCCCATAAGGCAAATGGTATCTTGCTTGGCCAATCTCGATAGTTGTCAATCATTTTCTTGAGGATTGTGACAATGTTCTTGTTTGCCGCCTCTACCGCACCATTAGTTTGTGGTCTATATGGCGAGGAGTGGTGATGCTTGATTTTGTACTTGGCTAGCAATTGCTCAGTCTCAACCTAGAAATGTGACACATTGTCACTAATGATCTCATGTGGGCAACCGTATCGACAGATGATGTTGGTTTGTATGAACTTTGCCACGTTCTTGGCTGTGAGACTAGTGTAGGAAGCCGCTTCTACCCATTTGGTGAAATAATCGATTACCACTAGAATGAAACAGTGACCTCCTGTTCCGGTTGGCGTGATCTTTCCGATGATGTCAATTCCCCAAGCAGAAAATGGCTAAGGAGATGTCATTGTATAGAGTAATGAAGGAGGGACGTGTTGCACATTCCTGAACATTTGGCAGTTGTGGCAATGTCTGACATACTTAATGCAGTCGGATTCCATTGTGGTCCAATAGTATCCTAAACGCGTGATTTTCTTTGCCATCATTGGTCCACTCATGTGAGGGCCACATTCTTCATTATGGACTTCTTCCATCACTTTTCGTGCCTGTGAATGATCAAGGCAGCGCAGGATTACGCCAAGAGGCATTCTTTTATATAATTCTCCTTGCATAAGGACGTATTGGGAAGCTAGTAGGCGTATAGCACGTTGTCCCCTCTTGTCCATATCTGGTGTATAGGTGCCATTGAGTTTGAAGTTCAGGATTGCTTGGAACCAAGGTTCCTCTGGGTTTTCTTCTTCATCTGTGATTTGGTGCACGTAAGTCGGTTCTGACCGTCGTTCGATGCATAAAGGCATTTCTAGCATATTATCCGGCATATTAATCAAAGATGCAAGTTTTGCAAGAGCATCTGCAAATTGATTCTCTTCTCGAGGTAGATGTAGGTATGTTACTTGATCGAAGAATTGGGCTACTTGGTCTATTCTGGCTTGATAAGGTGCTAGGCTTTCACTTCGAATTTTCCAAGATCCCGTAATTTGGTTGATGATCAAAGATAAATCTCCATGTACGCGAAGATTCTTGATGCCTAAACCTACTGCTGCTTGTAGTCCGATGAGACAAACTTCATATTCTGCCGCGTTATTTGTCACCTCGAAGTCGAGTTTGACAAATATTGGTGTATGCTCGCCTTCAGGAGAAATGAGCAACACTCCTATTCCAAATCCTCTCAAGTTTGATGCCCCATCAAAATAAAGGTCCCAGGAGTCTACATCGGTTTGGAGTATATCTTCATCCGGAAATGACCAGGTGTCTATTGTTTGTGCATCATTGATGGGATTTTCTGCGAAGAACTCGGCATCGGCGTGCCCTTTTATAACTTTCAGAGGTACATACTTGAGATCGAATTCTGAGAGCATCAAGGTCCATCTTGCTAGGCGTCCATTGAGAACGGGTTTCTCGAAGAGGTATTTGACAGGATCCATTTTGGAGTATACTTTGACGGAGTAGCTAAGCATGTAATGGCGTAGCTTCTTCGTTGCCCACACAAGATCGAGGCATGTCTTCTCGAGTGGTGTGTATTTGCACTCGTACTCCAAGAACTTCTTACTAAGGTAGTAGATAGCTCTTTCATCTTTTCCTACGGTTTGGGCTAGCATGGCGCCCATGGCTATTTCAGTTACCGTGAGATATAAACCAAGAGGTTGATCTCGTTGAGGTGGCATGAGCACTGGTGGCTTGGCTAGTATCTCCTTGATTCGGTCGAATGCCTTCTGACAGTCATCATCCCACATGGTGTGATCTATTTTCTTTAGCTTTTTGAAGATAAGTTCACAAATCATTGTGAGTTTCGATATAAATCGACTTATGTATTGCACCTTACCTAGGAATCCTCTAACTTCTTTTTCTGTTTGAGGTTGCGGCATTTTGATTAGAGCTTTGATCTTGGAAGGGTCTATTTCTATTCCTCGTTGGCTAACAACGTATCCCAGGAGTTTACCAGATGTTACCCCGAATGCGCATTTCCGAGGGTTGAGTCTCATGTTGTACTTTCGTAGCCTTGAGAATAATTTGTGAAGGTTCGCAATGTGCTCCTCTCTATCCTTGGACTTGACAATCATATCATCTACGTATACCTCAACTTCTTTATGCATCATGTCATGTAAGAGCTTAGTTGCGGTGCGTTGATATGTAGCTCTGGCATTGATTAACCCAAATGGCATAACCGTGTAGCAATAGGTGCCCCATTAGGTGACGAAGGCGATCTTATGCATATCTTCTATGGCCATTTTGATCTGGTTATATCCTGCGTATCCATCCATGAAGGACAATAGCGCGTGATCTGCTGTGTTATCCACCAATATGTCGATATGTGGTAGAGGAAAGTCATCCTTGGGACTTGCTTTGTTTAGGTCTCTGAAATCCACACAAACCTGGATTCTCCCATCCTTTTTGGGTACGGGTACTATGTTAGCTACCCAGTCTGAGTACTCGGAAACTTTGATGAACCCGGCTTTAAATTGTTTGTCGACTTCTTCTTTGATCTTAAGAGCCCATTCTGTCCTCATTCGTCGAAGCTTCTGTTTTACGAGTTTGAAACCTGGTTTAATTGGGATTCTATGTTCTGCAATGTCCCTGTCGATCCCTGGCATGTCTTTGTAGGACCAAGCAAAAACATCTTTAAACTCGTGTAGGAGGTCTATGAAATTGGCCCTTTCGGTAGAGCTCAAGGTTGTCCCTATCCTAAGTTCTTGAGGTTCTAGTTCGGTTCCTACGTTGATGGGTTCAGTATCTTCTATTACTGGTCCCCCTTTCCCCTCTTGTAGTATTTCTTTGGCTATGTAGGGAGGTATTTCGATTGAGTCTGGGTCTGGGTCATCCTCATTATCATCGTAAACATAATTGCATTCAGAATAACACAAAGAGTAAGCAGTACCTGATTTATTCATATTAAAATTTGAGAAAAGTTGAAACAAAGAAGCCATCTGTTCTGTAGTCAGTGGCGGTAAAGGGACAGCTGTTGGGACATTTCCCCAACTACTGTTGCTATTTGATGCTAAGCTAGGAGAAACAAGGGGAGTGGGAGTGACGACAGGAGGAGACTCTCTTGGGACTTCTCTAGACTCCGACTCCGACTCTGACTCTGACTCTGACTCTGACTCTGACTCTGACTCTGACTCTGACTCGAACTCATCGTCTTCTGGTTCTCCTTTGAACATCTCTCCTTCTCCAGTAGTGAGCTTGAAGAGTCTTCCTTGATTGTTCGTCCACTTGATCGACTTTCTCCATCCTTTCTGCTGATTTGAGTTGGTTTCTGTGATCAATGCGGTAGGGTTGAAATGATCATCTTGAAGTATCATGGTAATGATCTCATCCTGCGCGGCTCTAATGAATCGATCTTCCCCAAATAGTAAGCTAACAACTTGTTCGTCTAAGCAAGGTGCTTGACGAGTCTTGACGGTAGGAACCGTTTCTGGAGTAATGAAGTAGCAATCGTGAAAGATCTTGATTCTGGCTAACTTCCTTTTGAGATAGTGCCAAGGTTCGGGAAATCCATGAAAGGGTTCTTGACTTCCCTCCCTAACGAAGTATCCATTTAGGGTAGAGAGATAGGGTCGCATTTGGATTCCCACGTTCTTACGGTTTTGAACTTGGGCGAGCATCTCGAGAGCTTCCTCTTTAGTGGGTTTGTACCCTAATCCAAATGGTATCCTTTATGAGTTGCCTTCTTTGTAGGGTGCAAAGGTGTTCCTTCGGATTGGATTCAAAGGCATTCCTGGGAAGTATCCCTGAGTTTTGAGTATGTGGTTGACCACTAAATTGGAGTAAGGATTGAAGTATAAAGGTGCGAACTCGCTTTCTATGACGTTTATGCTATGGAAGCCCCCAAGTTCATATACTGGATCCGCAAGTACTTGATTGCTTGACCTCTTTTCTATTACCGCTTTGATGGGTGATGAAGTGATTGTCACCACTTTACCATCTAGTGGGATCTTGATCTTCTTGTGGAGGGTGGATGTCACCGCTTTGGAAGCGTGAATCCAAGGTCTTCCCAGAAGTATGTTGAAGGATGCTTCAATGTCTACTATTTGGAAGTTGACTTTTCGTTCGATCGGCCCTGTGGCTATGGTCAGGTTAACAAGTCCTACCACTTTTCGTCGTGTACCATCACATGCGCGAACACCTTGGTTGGTAGGGGTCCAATCCGACTCTTTCATGCCCAGTTTGTATGCCGTTTTCAAAGGTATAACGTTAACTGCCGAGCCATCATCTACCAAAGTCATTGGAACATTCTTCTTCAAGCAAATAACAATGATGTGAAGAGCCAAGTTGTGATTAGCACCAAAGGGTGACAAGTCTTCATCCGAGAAAGTAATAGGGTTACTTAGATTTGGTGATTCTTGGAAGACCAAATTGACTACGTCATCGGGTGTGGAATTATGTGCCACAATTAGTTTGGCCAAGGCTCGCAGTAAAGCTTGGCGATGTGGAAATGAGCTTGCAACTAGTTGCCAGACTGAAAGATAAGCCTTTGTCTTCTGTAGTTGCTTTAGAAAATGGCCAGTAGAGGTATCCTCGTTATCATTTGGTGTGACAACATTGGTTGGACCATTCGCTATGGCACCATTTTGAGAAGTGTTTTGGTATGGACGTCCCGAACGAGTAAGGTGGTCTACATCTTGATCCTCACTATTTTGGACTATTTCCTCACTGACTTTGACTAAGTAGTTGTAATACTCCGTATTTATATGTCTTGGGGTACTCTATCGAGTAGCCCTTACTCTGTCGAGTATGGGCAAGTTGCGAAGTAAAATAGTTTCTGACCTGTTGGGTACTCGATCGAGTAAGGGGGTACTCGATCGAGTGCCTTGGGTACTCGATCGAGTGTCCGGTTTTACGGGGGAGTTTTCTCGGGTTTTGTTAATTACGCGATTAAGGTATTTAAACATATTCGTCATTGTTTTAAATCACTTTTTACAAAACCTAAAACCTCTTTAAGAGAGAAAGCAACTAGTTCTTCTTCCTAATCGCGTTCTTGACAATTCCCGGAGTTCAGACGGTCAGTTCGTATCGTAGTTCATGTCGTTGGATTCCTTGCGTCGAGGGTAAGCTTTTAATATAATTTCTATAATGTTTTGTTAAGATTGGTGAAACCCTAATTTAGGAATTGGGGGTTTTGGTGTGTAGTTTGTGATGTGTAGTCTTTATGTGTCTTTTGTATGATAGGAGGAGAATTCGTAGAGGAGCCGTTTTGATACAAATTGTAGATACCGTCTGCATGTTGTGCTTTCCAGGTAGGATTTCCTACTCAGTATTAGTCCCATAATGGGATATTGGTGATGTGCTGTAGTTAGTTGTTTGATATGATGATTGTGATTGTGATTATGATTGGTTGTCTATGGCTCTCGAGATGCGTTCTCGGCTGAGTGGGGTCACTTGCGGGAGTGACTTAACGCCCTAGTTTCGCCCTTCGTGGAACCCGCCACGGAAGGGGATGTGCACATTAATGGGACAGGGTTATCGCTCGTACGATGAGCGGGGCTTAGGTGGGAACGATTGCGGTCCCCCAGCTGGCGGCTAGTCCGGTGGACGGTCGATATTGAGATGATGGGAGTTGGTGGTGTGTGTGTGTGTGTGACGATTCGGTTGTGTCTGTTTGCCTTATTATTGTTATCTATATTGATTGTGTGATTAGTACTGACCCGGTGTTGTTTTGTAAACCTGCGGTGATCCATTCGGGGATGGTGAGCGGATATTGAACAGTATAGAGATGAGTCTGGGATAGGCGGGATGGCCACGACATGACGATAGAGTCTTCCGCTGTAGTTTAGCATTTATTTACATTTCAGTTGAGAACAGTTAGTTTGGAATAATGTATCGTACTTTGGTTTGGTTTTGAGGATTGTATTTATTCATTAAACTGTTTATAATAAACGTTGTTTCTGTTTTGTCTATTTGATTATCATACCTCGGGCGACCGAGATGGTGATGTCTTAATACCTGAGTGGTCCTGGTAAGGCACTTGGAGTATGGGGGTGTTACAAATAGTATCAGAGCGACGATCCTGAAACCTGTAACCAATGAACTTAATGAACATAGGGAGTCAATTAAAATGAACCCGGGGTAAAAGTTGTAGGAGCTAGTGCAAAGGCTTGGGAGACGTCCTAAAGTCGCGGGGGTCGCCCTACAACTTTGAACCGGTCACATGGGGAAAGTGTTTGTCGAGTCATCTGTGTGTTTGATTAACTTGTGCAACAAAGTGATGAAGTGTGTTGATTGGTTGGTGTTGAAGTAGGAAGTTGAGAATGTGAAAGAAAAGTAATAAATGTGTGGACTTGATGTTGGAATAGCATGTTGGATGTTTACAATGTGGCTTTAATAGCATGATGAATTGATCTTGTTGATAGTAGAATAGATGCGTAGCATATTTATTATGATATCATGTGATTTTATAAGGTTAGCATGTTAGCATATGACGTAATATGCGGGTAGCTCTTACGTACTAGTGATACTCGATCGAGTGGGACTGACTCGATCGGGTGGGTTTTTGGCGATTTTGATTCCAGAATCGCGTTTTGGGGCACTCGATCGAGTAACTAGGGGTACTCGATAGAGTAGGGGGCCACTCGATCGAGTAGCCTAGATACTCGATCGAGTGGGTTAGAGATCAGAAAGTCTGTTTGGTTCTGGAGTTTGGGTACTCGATCGAGTACATGGGGGCACTCGATCGAGTAGCCCGTCACTCGATCGAGTGGGTTTGGATACTCGATCGAGTAGGTTCTGGCAGCGTGTTTTCGTGTTTTGAAGTTTAGTACGTATGTTCATATCTACCCTTTCTTATATATGTATAGTTTCAAGATGCCGCCAAAGAGAAATGCTTTGTACGCGAGAGCAGAGCTTATGACCATGGATGACATCGTAAAGATGTTAGAACACCAAGATGCTCTTACTGAGACCTTAAAGAAAGTGAATGAGGACAAGAATAAGGATAAGGAGAAGGAGGTTGACCATGCTAAAGTCAGCCTCTATATTGCGAGGTTTAACCCGAAGGAGTACAAGGGAGTTGAGGAGCCTAACCTTCTTGATAGTTGGCTGAGGGAGATGGAGAACATACTAGATTTAGTTCACTGTCCTGATGAGATGAGAGTGGATCAGGCTGCATTCTATCTGAGGGAGGCAGCTGGCAAGTGGTGGGATTCAGTGAAAGTGAGTGCCAAGGAGATATATACCAACCAAGGGTTACCTGCTATACCTTGGGAGGAGTTTCGTAGGGCTGTGAGGAAGGAGTTCGTACCAGAACATGTGAGGAGTAAGTTGAGAGAGGAGTTCGACAAGTTTAAGATGACTGCTGAGATGTCGTGGCCGAGTACTACGAGCGGTTCAATGAGAAATCTAGATATCTTTGAGGATATGGGTTTGAGTGAGGAGAATCTGACTTTGAGGTTTGAGAGAGGGCTAACCACGAAAATTATGGATAAGTTACCCGTGGGAGTCCTTACGATGTAAAGGAAGCGTATGAGAGGGGCTGGGAGAGCCGAGAGACTAGTGGAGATGGCTCGGGAGAGGTCAGGTGGAGAGAAGAGGAAGTCTGAGAGCGAGGGTGGTGGCCCATCTAATTTCAAGAAAGGCAACCACAATCAATCTAAGGGATTTTCTTAAGTCCGGGTTTAGTCTTTGGGACTTCCTTTGGGCGTGGCCGTGGAAGTGTGAGTAATAGTTGGGGAGTGATCTGCTTTGGTTGTGGTGGTGTAGGCCACAAGAGACATGAGTGCACGAGTGCACCGGGATCTGTTCGAGACCCGCACGAGCTTTGCGAGCAACGGACCCAGTGGGATCATGGCCAAACCGGGAGGTCGAGCTACCAGAGTGGAGGCAACCGCATCGGCGGTAATTCTTATCGAAGACACCGATGAACAACAACAACAACAATCAAGGGGGGTGCTAAGGCGACCGCATCGGCCAAAGATCTTGTCCAGGAAGGTGGGCGGAAGACCGATGTGGCAAGTTGTTCATGATGGACAAGAAGGCGGTGAGGAAGATGCGCATGTTATCACCGTTACATTCCTTGTTAATGGTATTCCTACGTTTGTTTTGTTTGATTCGGGGCTTCTCGGTCGTTTGTGTCTTGAGTCATGTAAAACAGTTGGGTTTGAGAGTATATGAGTCTGTTAGTGAGCGAGTTTTCATACCTTACGGTGAGTCCGTATCGTGTGGGAGGTTGTTTAGAGATGTATCTTTGATAGTTGGGCAAGTCGATTTCCCTGTAGACTTGCTAGAGTTTCCTTTTAATGGTTTTGAGATGATAGTTGGGATGGATTGGTTAGGAAAGTATAAAGCTAAGATAGACTGTCATCAAAAGAAGGTGTCCTTAAGGGGTCCAAAGGGTGTAAGTGTGTCTTATCGTGGGTTTCTAGTCAAACCCAAAGTTAAGTTAATTGCTTTGTTACTTTGAAGTCGTATCGAGGAAGGGATGTCCTTTGATCTTATGCCATGTGAGAGATGACCGGATAGAAAGTCCAGCGATTGATGAGATACCAGGTGGTGGGAGAGTTTGCGAGATGTTTTCCGGAGGAGATTCCGGGGTTGCCACCGAAGAGGGAGATAGATTTCACCGTTGAGTTGAAGCCAGGGACGGGGCCAATCTCTAAGGCACCGTACCGTATGGGTCCTAAGGAGATGGAGGAGCTTAGGAAGCAGTTGGATGATTTGATAGAGAAGGGATACATTAGACCAAGTGTATCGCCTTGGGGAGCACCGATTACTGTTCGTGAAGAAGAAAGATGGGAGCTTGAGGCTATGCATAGATTACAGGGAGCTGAACCGTGTGACGATAAAGAACAAGTATCCTTTGCCAAGGATAGATGACCTGTTTGATCAGTTGAGCGGTGCAACAGTCTTTTCTAAGATTGATTTGAGGTCGGGGTATCATCAGGTGAAGATTAGAGAGGTGGACATACCAAAGACAGCTTTCACGTCAAGGTATGGCCATTATGAGTATGTGGTGATGCCGTTTGGGTTGTCTAATGCGCCGGCAGTGTTTATGGATTTGATGAATAGGATCTTCAGGCAATTCTTGGACCAGTTTGTAGTGGTGTTTATCGATGATATCTTGGTCTACTCTAAGACTAAGGAGGAGCATGAGGAGCATCTGAGGATCGTGTTGCAGACTTTGAGGGATAACGAGTTGTATGCTAAGCTGTCCAAGTGTGAGTTCGGTTAGAAAAGTTGCTTTTAAGGGCATGTAATCTCTAAAGATGGGGTAGTGTGGATCCGTCAAAGATTGAGGTTTGTGACAAAGTGGGAAGCACCGAAGAATGTTCTTTGAGGTTAGGAGTTTCTTGGGTTTAGCCGGATACTACAGACGGTTCGTGAAAGATTTCTCCAAGATAGCTAGACCGATGACGGCGTTGATGAGGAAAGAGAACAGGTTTCGTTGGGATGAGAGTTGTGAGACGGCATTCCAAACCTTAAAGGAGCGTTTGACCACGCTCTGTCCTAGCATTACTGAAGGGAGCGAGAATTTCGAGGTTTATACGGATGCCTCGAAGAATGGGTTGGGATGTGTGTTGATGCAGAATGGTAAAGTGATTGCCTATGCTTCTAGGTAGGTGAAGCCTTATGAGGAGAACTACCCTACTCATGATCTGGAGTTGGGTGCGGTGGTGTTTGCTCTCAAGATTTGGAGACATTACCTTTATGGAGCAATCTTTAAGGTATTTTCCGATCACAAGAGTCTCAAGTACATCTTCACGCAGAAGGAGTTGAACATGAGACCGAGGAGGTGGATGGAGCTGATTGGTGATTACGACATGGAAATCATCTACCATGAAGGGAAGGCCAATGTTGTTGCTGATGCTTTGAGTAGAAAGAGTGTACATTCCTTGTGTACACTCTATCTTTGATGAGGCCGAGGATGAGGTAGCGAGCTTTGGGATTCATATGATGCGAGAAAGGAGATGCTATGGGTGATATGACAAGTACATATGGAGTTTTATGATGATATTCGGGATAAGCGGGCTTTGGATCCTAAGATAGTGGAGTGGAGAGTGGAGTAGAGAAAGAGACAAAGTGTCCCGGTTTTCCATTCATACAGATGGTAGCTTGAGGTTTGATGGTAGGTGGTGTGCTCCTAACGATGAGGAGTTGAAAAAGACGATCATGACGAAGCGCATTGCACACCATATTCATTCATCCAGTGGAGACAAGCTATACAAAGATTTGAAGAAAAAGTTTTGGTGGCACAGGATGAAGAAGGAGACAGTGAGTTTGTGTCCGTTGTTTGACATGCCAGAGAGTTAAAGGGGAACAATGACGACCACAAGGTAAGATTCAGTCTTTAGAGGTGCCCGAGTGGAAGTGGGAATCCATTTCCATGGATTTCATTGTGGGTTCGCCTAAGAGTCAACAAGGTAACAACATGATTTGGGTGATAGTGGATCGTCTGACCAAGTCGGCTCACTTTGTTCCAATGAAAGATACATGGACTAAGGCACAACAATCTATGGCCTATCGAAAGAACGTCTTTGAAGTTGCATGGAGTCCCTAAGGACATAGTGTCGACGAGAGATGGGAGATTTATATCGAGGTTTTGGAAGGAGTTGCGGGAATCGTTGGGAACGACTTTGAAGATGAGTACGACATTTCATCCTGCGCGACGGATGGGCGATCGAGAGAACAATCAAGACTCTTGAGGATATGTTGCGAGCTTGTGTGATGGATTTTGGTGGTAGCTGGGAGCAGAGGTTGGACTTGATAGAGTTTTCTTACAACAACAGCTATCACACCAGTATTGGTATGGCACCGTTTGAGGCTTTGTATGGGAGGAGATGCAGGAGTCCAATCTATTGGGACGATAGTGCCGAGGCAGTGGTTTTAGGACTAGAGATGGTGCATGAGATGGTAGAACAGATTAGGATGATCAGGGAACGGATGAGAGCAGCCCAGGATCGACAGAAGAGTTATGCAGATCTACATTGTCGGGGCATAGAGTTTCAGGTTGGGGACAAGGTTCTTCTGAAAGTGTCTCCGATGCGTGGGGTTATGAGGTTTGGGAAGAAAGGCAAGCTAAGTCAGAAGTTTATAGGGCCTTATGAGATCTTAGAGCGAGTTGGGGAAGTTGCTTATCGTTTGGCTTTACCAGCTGCGTTGGAGAGAGTGCATAATGTGTTTCATGTATCGCAGCTGCGGAAGTATGTGAGTGACCCGTCACATGTGTTGGAGGCAGAGAACTTAGAGCTTGATGAGTCTTTATCATACCTTGAGGTGCCTAAGCAGATCCTAGACCGAAAGGTTAGAAAGACTAGGAGTGGTGAGACAGTTTTGCTTAAGATCCTTTGGTCTAACCACGAGACTGAGGAAGCTACATGGGAGGCAGAGGATATCATGAAAGAGCGTTACCCTTTCCTTTTTTATCAGGTATGTATGGTTACGGGGACGTAACCTTGTTTCTTTTAGGGGGGTAGGAGATGATCGCGAGAGTTTTTAAGAGTTTTATACACCTTTTATATGTTGTGCTTAGGTATGTTTGTCGGGATAAGTTGGGGTTAGTATCATGTTTTACGTTGTGTTTTGTTTGACCTTTGAGTCGGGAGGCTTATGGGAGTACCTTTGTTTAGTAGTGGTTTGAACTTCGGGGACGAAGTTCCTTTTAAGGAGGGAAGACTGTAATACTCCGTATTTATATGTCTTGGGGTACTCTATCGAGTAGCCCTTACTCTGTCAGTATGGGCAAGTTGCGAAGTAAAATAGTTTCGACTGTTGGGTACTCGATCGAGTAGCTGGGGTACTCGATCGAGTGCCTTGGGTACTCGATCGAGTGTCCGGTTTTACGGGGGAGTTTTCTCGGGTTTTGTTAATTACGCGATTAAGGTATTTAAACATATTCGTCATTGTTTTAAATCACTTTTTACAAAACCTAAAACCTCTTTAAGAGAGAAAGCAACTAGTTCTTCTTCCTAATCGCGTTCTTGACAATTCCCGGAGTTCAGACGGTCAGTTCGTATCGTAGTTCATGTCGTTGGATTCCTTGCGTCGAGGGTAAGCTTTTAATATAATTTCTATAATGTTTTGTTAAGATTGGTGAAACCCTAATTTAGGAATTGGGGGTTTTGGTGTGTAGTTTGTGATGTGTAGTCTTTATGTGCTGTATGATAGGAGGAGAATTCGTAGAGGAGCCGTTTTGATACAGCTGTAGCTACCGTCTGCGTGTTGTGCTTTCCAGGTAGGATTTCCTACTCAGTATTAGTCCTATAATGGGATATTGGTGATGTGCTGTAGTTAGTTGTTTGATATGATGATTGTGATTGTGATTATGATTGGTTGTCTATGGCTCTCGAGATGCGTTCTCGGCTGAGTGGGGTCACTTGCGGGAGTGACTTCACGCCCTAGTTTCGCCCTTCGTGGAACCCGCCACGGAAGGGGATGTGCACATTAATGGGACAGGGTTATCGCTCGTACGATGAGCGGGGCTTAGGTGGGAACGATCGCGTCCCCCATCGCGGGTAGTCCAGTGGACGATCGGTATTGAGATGATGGGAGTTGGTGGTGTGTGTGTGTGTGTGACAGTTCAGATGTCTGTTTGCCTTATTATTGTTATCTATATTGATTGTGTGATTAGTACTGACCCCGGTGTTGTTTTGTAAACCTGCGGTGATCCATTCGGGGATGGTGAGAAGATATTGAACAGGTATAGAGATGAGTACTGGGATAGCTGGGATGGCCACGACATGACGATAGAGTCTTCCGCTGTAGTTTAGCATTTATTTACATTTCAGTTGAGAACAGTTAGTTTGGAATAATGTATCGTACTTTGGTTTGGTTTTGAGGATTGTATTTATTCATTAAACTATTTATAATAAACGTTGTTTCTGTTTTGTCTATTTGATTATCATACCTCGGGCGACCGAGATGGTGATGTCTTCATACCTGAGTGGTCCTGGTAAGGCACTTGGAGTATGGGGGTGTTACAGTAGTGTTCAGTGAGATACTCATCTTCATCATCGTCGGCCCATACTCCATTGATAGTAGCGAGTTCTCTCTTTCTTATGATTTCGGCCTCCAATTGGATAATTTGGTCGACTAGTTCGTCAACCACGGCTACTACTTCTTGCATTGTAGCATTTTGAGGGAAAATTAGTGGCACACGTTCTTTGGGCATTGCATTGGGATTACGTAGGGTTGTCACTACGCTCTCTAGTTCCGAGGCTTGCCTATTCACACTCTTTGCCCATGCGATAAAATCGGTGATGGTAGGGGAAATGGTAGAGTAGTTCCCTTCTTCTTCTATTGCATAGATCTCATTTTCGACTGGAGAAATGAGGTGTGAAAAATATAAGGTATATTCTTCACTTGTAATCACCAGAATTCCATGAGGATTCTGAGTGTTGTTGGGCTTGCCTCCAGGCGGTATTGGTAGGCGACCGTCTTCAATCATGTCTTGAAGCACATTCTTTAGCTTGTAGCATTTTTCTGTATCATGTCCCTTGCCTCTACGATATTCGCAATACGAATTCTCGTCCCAGAACTTGGATTTCTTTTCTGGTTCGGGCGTAGGGCCTATGGGTTGAAGCTTACCCTGTTTCATCAGTCTCTTTAGAGCATTAGAGTATGTGTCCTCAATATTAGTGAATTTTTTGGTGGCGGTACTCTTCTTAGATGGCTCGAGAAGGTTAACTTCATCAGTCTTGCTACTAGAGCCGTAAGAACGACTTGTTGAGCCTTGATATCCACGACCTACCGTTTTGGACAAGAGCCCTTTACGGATGTCATCCTCGATCCTTGTTCCTAGTACAATTAAGTCTTTGAAGGTCTTAATGTTTTGGTACCTCAAATTACTCGCATAGATGGGCTTTAAATTGTCCACGAATTTCTCCACGAGGGTAGCTTCATCTGGACGTTCAACAAGTTGGGTACTAGTCTTCCTCCACCTACTTAGGAAGTCGGTGAAACCTTCTTTGTCATTTTGGGTAAGAACCTCTAAAGTGCGCATGTTGACTTGGATTTCGGCATTATCCGCATATTGCTTAGCGAACTCAATTGCGGCGTCGTCTCAGGTAGCAATCTTCTTGTGCTCTAGAGAATAGAACCATTGTCTCAGGATAGTGTCAAGAGATGAGGAAAGATCCTTAAGAACATCTCGGGTTTAATGCCTTTGATAGACATGTAATCCTTGAAGGCACGGATATGGTTCAAAGGGTTTTCATGCCCCTTGAATTTAGGGATATCCGTCATGTTGAAGTTGGTTGGCAATTTGGAGCTCACGGCCTCATATTTGCGATTATTTTCCCTATAGATATCATCCCCTTTGAGATACATCAATTGTTCCTCCATGTATTGGAGTCGTTTCTCAGCTGCAGTCATACCTACGAGAGGGTTAACCTCATGTGCTCCCATAGGAGGATTTTCATTCCCGAAGTTATTCACAAATTCATCAGACACTTCACTTTCTCGAGGAGGCAACCTTGTTTCCACAGTATATATTCGGCCCTCGATTGTGTCGAGGCGATCATACACTTGGTCTTGAGTGACTTGGAGACGAGCTAGCGCGGCTAGGATTTGATCATTACCATTCAGGGGTTGGTTGTTGCTCACGTCGCTTGTGTCAGGCATCTTGGAAACTGAACAATAGATCGACGACGAATCAGAACACGATCGATCATTCTAGCACACTTAATTGGAAAAAAAGTTTTGACCTGTAGAGTGGGAGTGTGCCACTCGTGTTAAGTGAATTTTTGAAGAAATGACAAAGTTTGAAAATGTTGGTCCTAGTCAACTGCAGTGTAGTTGTAGAAGTGGACTCAAAGTGAGGTTTTGAAATGGGCTTTGAGGCCCGAATTTTGACTCGACAATTGGACAGAGTTTTGACTGGTTTTGCGCTAATATTGGGCTTATGTTCGAAATTTTTACATTTTGAAAGAAATTTTGATTTTTACAAAAATCGTCATGGTTTTGTTTAGAAACGGTAATCACATATGGTACAAGCATTTATACAGGCATTATAACGGGATGTTGAGTGCATTTAAAAGGGTTTTGGCTTAAAGGGTGGGTTGCCATACCGAAAAATCAAACCCGGGGTCTGTGGAGAGGCTCGTACCAAACAGGAGTAAGTCCGATTCCTAGTCCATTTCCTCGAGTAGTGAAAGTCCTTGATACAAACAAGAGTAAGTACCATGGTATGGATGACGTCAATCGCTATCCATCCTTAGGCCCAAATAAGAATTTGGATCGTCTAGACAGGACGATTGGTCGAATGGGTTGGGTTGGGCCTAGGAAGGCCGAATAAAACGGTCTAGGAAGACCGAGTTATGAAAATCGACAACTGTCTTGTACAAACTATTCCCTAACCTTGTTCAATTTTCACCCTTGGCAACACGTAAGTGTATTAATCCCCAGCGGAGTCGCCAAACTGTGGACGCGGGCCCACGGGGGCGAAAAGCGAGCAAGCTTTTCTTGTGCATTTGTGGAGGCGCCACCAATTTATTGTGGAAAATTGAAAACCGTTCCAATACCTCGTGCCATCTCAAGACACAAAGTAGTGACATGAACACCAAGAACTCGTTACCCTTAGCATTCTATGTCTAGAATGACTCTCGTGGATGCCAATGCACACGGATGTTCACAAAGATCTGGAGTAAGGGGTGAGGGTACGTATTAGGAAGCTCTTTTGATCGAACACCTAATCCCGCCCACCTCGATAGCGGCCTCTACTAATGATCAGGGAAATTGTCTATACTCGATATGTTGTCGATTTATATGCATGCAATGCAACATTCATTAGATTAATCCTAGCATGTGAGAATTAATACTAAGTCGGTTATCACGTAATTTAACATGCAATTGAGTCGAAGTAGGAATTTAAGATCGATTACATGTGAGAGCATACAAGCAATACGATAAAAGAAATATAATAAAAATACAATAAAGAAAATTACAATAATTACATTGGATTAATTGATTTACGTCGAAAGTACATCTAAAACGGATAATTTTAGAAAAGAAAGAATAAATAAATAAACAAACAGATTAGGTGATAATACGAATAATAGTTAATTAAATACGTAAACTAATAAACTAGGTCAAGGCAGAAACAGGAGTTCAGAGACAGAACTCAACCAGGAATAGGCGCAGCAGAGCTGCGTCCTTTGGAAGAGGCGCAACAGACGCTGCGTCTGTTCTTGAGCTCAGTTCTGGCTGTGAAGCCGGAATTGCAAATCGTTAATATTCATTGGTGATTTTAATGCTTGATTATATTATTTGACTCGGATGGAAGTGGTTTAACAAATTATTTACATGTGATTGGGGTCATAAAAACGATAAAACATGGATAAAAACTAATTAGGATGAATTATTTACAAGATTAACAAGGTTAATTACAAATACAAATTAAACAAAATAAACAAATTAATTAGGTTAAACAGGTTATTAATGATGGTGACGATGAATAACGAATGAAAATATATCAAAGATGAATTCCAGAGACTCAATATGGATGAATCGAATCTCTAAAACCCAGACGAAAACCCGCAAATATGGATTATAAGGGATTTAAGTCGGGATGTTAATGATAATAAGTTATTAATGAATTACAGGTTAAAATTATCATATTAGAATTATTGTGTCGAAAGAAACATGAACAATTGAAAGCAAAATAAAACATACGAGACAACAAAAGATTTAGAAGGAAGAAGAAAGGAAGCGAGAATGCTGCGGCCTCGGGAAGAGGCGCGGCGATTCTTTGCGTCCCTTCGAAGAGGTGCAGCAGTTGCCGCGTCCTTTCTCGACGTTTGTCTCCTGATAATCCGTAAAAAGGGCTTGAAATAAGGTTTTACAAATCGGTTTTAAGCGTATTTTCGACATAAATCTTACAATAATGATTACAAAAACAAAGAACAATAATTAAAAGAGAAGGATTTACACCCTCAGACTTACATGTTTGACGAAACAAGATTGACTAAGTTAACGTTTAGTGATGCTCAACTCGAATGTATGACAAAAGTGCCCTCTTAGAGGAATTAAACAGATTGATTAAGTTGATTGATTGTGGAGTTGGTCAAATTGGTCGGTCATGCAAAACGAGGCTGGTACTCAGAAAGATCTGAGCTTACGTGGTCGAAAGTTCAAGCACGTAGACGCCAAAAACTAAGAACGTGGTCTAGAATGCAAAGGGAAAAGAGAAGGGAAGACACTCGCGTGAGAAATATGTGAGACCGAAGGTCTCTATTTATACTAATCACACGACTGAAATTAGGGTTTTCGGAGAAACTTTGGAAGTGAATCTCGAAAAGATACGAAAAAATACGCAGAAAAGGACTGAGGAAGAGGCGCAGCACTTGCTGCGTCTTTTGCTCAGTGGTTTCCTTCTGCGGAAGAAAGATTTCCGTGTTTCTATTATGGAATAGCGGATTAATCTTATTTCCTTAATATTTTATATGATAATTTTGGGATATATTTTACCAAAGATTAAAATATTGGAAAATATGGAATAGAAATATCCGGAACATTCCAGAACATTCCGACTCGGCATTTTAAACGGTTATTAGAAAATGAAGACGATTTTTGACCCGGACTCCAAATGTACTCTAATTACTGTCAAAACGACCGTATCGGTGCGTAGATGACGACTATGAGGTAGACACAAGTGTTTGAGCGATCACTTGACGATAAACTTACGAACTGTCACAAATTATTCCATTTACTAAACCTGCGGCCCAATCATCACCGGGTGGTTTGCGGGAGGTGCAGAAATGAGGTATCTACACAAGGACTCATCCAGCTCTATGTTCTCTACTTCTAACACATGTGACGGATCAGTAACATACTTCCGCAGCTGAGATACATGAAATACATTATGTACCCTATCCAAAGCAGACGGTAAAGCCAACCGATAAGCAACCTCACCCACACGGTCTAAGATCTCATACGGTCCTATGAACTTCTGGCTCAGCTTCCCTTTCTTACCAAATCTTATGACCCCACGCATAGGAGACACTTTCAAAAGAACCTTGTCCCCAACCTGAAACTCTATATCCCGTCGATGTAGATCAGCATAACTCTTTTGTCGATCCTGGGCCGCTCTCATCCTCTGTCTGATCAGCTTAATCTGCTCCACCATCTCATGAACCATCTATGGTCGTAAAACCACTGACTCAGCACTATCGTCCCAACAAATCGGACTCCTACATCTCCTCCCGTATAAAGCCTTAAATGGCGTCATGCCAATACGGGTGTGATAGCTATTGTTGTAAGAAAACTCAATCAGATCTAACCTCTGTTCCCAGCTACCACCAAAATCCATAACACAAGCTCGCAACATATCCTCTAGGGTCTTGATGGTCCTCTCCGTCTGGCCATCTGTCGCAGGATGAAATGCTGTACTCATCTTCAAGGTAGTTCCCAAAGACTCCTGCAACTCTTTCCAAAACCGTGAGATAAACCTCGAATCTCTGTCAGACACTATATCTTTAGGCACCCCATGTAATCTCACCACATTCTTCCGATAAGCCATAACTAAATGTGTCTTAGACCATGTATCTTTCATTGGCACAAAATGAGCTGACTTGGTCAGTCGATCCACTATAACCCATATCATGTTGTTACCCTGTTGACTCTTCGGTAAACCCACGATAAAATCTATAGAAATGAACTCCCTTTTCCACTCAGGTACCTCAAGAGATTGAATCTTACCTTGTGGTCGTCGCTGCTCCCCTTTCACTCTCTGACATGTTAAACAACGAGCCACAAACTCAGCTGTTTCTTTCTTCATCCCAGGCCACCAGAAAGTCTTTTTCAAATCCTTGTATAGCTTGTCACCGCCTGGATGTACCGAGTATGGTGTGCAATGAGCCTCTGTCATGATCGTCTTCTTTAACTCTTCATCATTAGGAACACACCACCTCCCATCGAACCTCAGACTACCATATGTATGAATAGAGAATCTAGACACCGTCTCTTTCTCTACTCCAGCTCTCCACTCCAAAATCTTGGGATCCAATACCTGCTTACCGCGAATATCATCATAAAGGTCTGGCTGCAGTGTCAAATCTCCCATAGCATCACCTTTCTGGATCATATGTATCCCGAACTTCCCCACCTCATCTCTCAATCTCATCAAAGATATAGCTGTGCATAGAGAATGCACACTCTTCAAGCTCAAAGCATCTGCAACAACATTGTCTTTTCCTTCATGGTAGATAAGATCCATGTTGTAATCGCCAATCAACTCCATCCACCTCCTCTGTCTCATGTTCAACTCCTTTTGAGTGAAGATGTACTTGAGACTCTTGTGATCTGAAAATACCTTAAAGGTCGCCCCATATAGGTAATGTCTCCAAATCTTAAGAGCAAACACAACTGCACCCAACTCTAGATCATGAGTAGGGCAGTTCTCCTCATAAGGCTTCAATTGCCTAGAAGCATAGGCAATCACTTTCCCATTCTGCATCAACACACAACCCAACCCATTCTTTGAAGCATCCGTATACACCTCAAAGTTCTCACTCCCTTCAGGCAATGCTAAGATTGGAGCTGTGGTCAAACGCTCCTTTAATGTTTGGAACGCCGTCTCACAACTTTCATACCAGCGAAACCTGTTCTCTTTCCTCATCAAAGCTATCATAGGTCTAGTAATCTTGGAGAAATCTTTCACGAACCGTCGATAATATCCTGCTAAACCCAAGAAACTCCTGATCTCAGCTACATTCTTTGGTGCTTCCCACTTGGTAACTGCTTCAATCTTTGCAGGATCCACAGCTACCCTTTTCTTTGAAATCACATGCCCCATAAAAACAACTTCCTCCAACCAGAACTCACACTTGGACAACTTTGCATACAACTCATGTTCCCTCAAGGTCTACAACACAATCCTCAGATGTTCCTCATGCTCCTCCCTAGTTTTAGAAAAGACTAAGATGTCATCTATGAAAACCACCACAAACTTGTCCAAGAACTGACTGAATACTCGGTTCATCAAATCCATAAACACAGCTGGTGCATTAGATAACCCAAACGGCATCACCACATACTTATAATGATCATACCTCGACGTGAAGGTTGTCTTTGGTATGTCCTCCTCTCTAATCTTCACCTGATGGTAACCCGACCTCAAATCAATCTTAGAAAAGACTGCTGCACCACTCAACTGATCAAACAAGTCATCTATCCTTGGTAAAGGATACTTGTTCTTCAGTGTCACTCTGTTCAGCTCCCTGTAATCTATGCACAACCTCAGGCTCCCATCTTTCTTTTTCACAAACAAAACTGGTGCTCCCCACGGTGATACACTAGGTCTAATGTATCCCCTCTCAATCAGATCATCCAACTACTTGCTTAGCTCCTCCAACTCCTTAAGACCCATCCGGTATGGTGCCTTAGAGATTGGCCCCGTCCCCGGTTTCAGCTCAACACTGAAATCTATCTCCCTCTTTGGTGGCAACCCTGGAATCTCCTCTGAAAAGACATCTGGAAACTCCCCACAACTGGTATCTGCTCAACTATCGGACACTCCACTCTGTGATCCCTCACATGGCACAAGATCAATCGGCACCCCTTCCTCAGATAGGACTTCAAGGTCACTGCTGCAATCAACTTAACTTTTGGTTTGACAACAAACCCACAATAAGATACACTAATCCCCTTAGGACCTCTCAGAGAAACTTTATTTTGATGACAATCTATCTTAGCTTTGTACGTTCCCAACCAATCCATCCCGACTATCATCTCAAAACCATCTAAAGAAAACTCTAGCAAGTCTACAGGTAGATCAACTTGCCCAACTACCATGGATACACCCCTATACAACCTCCCACAAGATACAGACTCACCCGAAGGTATAAAAACTTCCTCTTTGACAGACTCAAACTCACTCAAACCCAACCTTTTAACATGACTCAATGATATAAACGACTGTGACGCTCCCGAATCAAACAAAACAAAGGTATAAACACCATTAACAAGAAATGTACCAGTGATAACATGAGCGTCGTCCTCAGCTGCTTTCTTTTCCATCATAAACAGCTTGCCACTGGTCTTCTACCCACCTCCCCTGGACAAGATTAGGCGAGGTAGTCGGCTTAGCACCCGACCCCTGGTTGTTGTTGGTGTTCGTAGCTGGTTTCTGATAAGAATTACCGCCATTGCGGTTACCCCCACCGTTATTGTTCTGACCTCCCCTGTTATTCCATGACCCAGCCGGCCTGTTACTAGCATAACTCTGTGCAGGACCCTGTGAAAAGCTCCCTTATGACGGTCTCTGGAAACCCCCACTCATCGCGCTGGTGCACTCATGTCTCTTGTGGCCCACACCGCCACAGTTAAAACAGGTCATACCCCAACTACTACTACCACTCCCTCGGCCACGCCCATATGAAGCCCCAGCACTAAACCCTGAACCAGATGAACGTGCTCTCGCCTGATTATGATTACTCTTCTTATAACTGGACTGACCACCCCCTTCGCTCTCAACTTTCCTCTTCTCAGCACCTCTCTCTTTGGTCATCTCAACCAATATCTCAGCCCTCCCAGCTCGCTCATAAACTTCCTTTACGTCTGTAAGGACTCCCACCGGTAGCTTCTCTATGATCTTGGGGGTCAACCCCTTCTCAAACCTCAAAGCTAGATTCTCCTCACTCAGCCCCATATCCTCAGCGTATCTGGACTTCTCATTAAACTTACGGTAGTACTCAGCCACCGTCATATCAGATGTCATCTTAAACTCATCGAACTCCTCCCTAAGCTTACTCCTCACATGTTCCGGCACAAACTCACATCTCATGGTTCTTCTGAACTCATCCCAAGGTATTGCAGGTAGTCCCTGCTTCATGTACATCTCCCTAGCACTCACCTTGACCTTATCCCACCACTCACCTTCTGCTTCTCTCACGTAGAACGCAGCTTGTTCCAATTTCAACTCATCCGGGCAGTGAACTAACTCCGGGATATTCTCCATCTCCCTGTGCCAATTATCCAGTAGAATTGGCGCCCCAGTTCCCTTATACTCTTTCGGATTTAACCTAGCTATATAGATACTGATCTTGGACTGATCAACCTCCTTATCCTTCCCCACTCTCTCCAAAGCTTCCGTTAGAGCATCTTGGTGCTCTAACATCTTTACTATGTCGTCAACCGTCTTACTCTCAGCTCTAGCATACAAGGCGGTTTTCTTTGGCGGCATCTTGTAACTATATAAGAGAAAGGTAGACATAAACACTCATACTATAATCCAAAACATGCATAAGACCTGTATAAAACCCACTCGATCGAGTCCCAAAACCCACTCGATCGAGTCCCAAAACCCACTCGATCGAGTTGAGGCCACTCGATCGAGTGCCCCACCTACTCGATCGAGTGCCTCGACTCCAGAAGCTGATCAGAACACTGCTCAAAACATACTCGATCGAGCTGACTAGCCACTCGATCGAGCTGACCCCACTCGATCGAGTGCCCAAAAACACGCTTCTCCCCAGAAAACACAAAATTACCCACTCGACCGAGTCAGACCCACTCGATCGAGCCTCTCACCTACTCGATCGAGCCTCTCACCTACTCGATCGAGTGCCCCCCACTCGATCGAGTCATGCAGACTCGTATAACTACCCGCATGCTTATCTTTCCTTTCCCACTATACAATACATGCTTTATATACCAACATGAAACAACAACAACTCGTATATATATAAACAACTCTTTATATACTCAAGCAAGATAACTTTACTTCCATATTTCTAGCATGCCACATTATAAAACAAATAACATGCCTCATTCATCCAATCATACAAGTCACATATCTATCAATATTTACTCCGTACCTCCTATCCTCCACATTCACACATCCACCGTTCCAAACCACATGTCACTATATAAATACTCACACAAGAAGATAACACACACGATCCCGACACGTACCCCATGTGACCGGTTCAAAATTGTAGGGCGAGTTCGCGACGTTAGGACGTCTCCCAAGCCTTTGCATTAGCTCCTACAACTTCTACCCCGGGTTCATTTTAATTTGACTCCCTATATTCATTAGATTCATTGGGTACATGTTTTAGGATCATCGCTCTGATACCACTTTGTGACACCCCCATATTCCAAGTGCCTTACCAGGACCACTCAGGTAAAAGAACGTCACCATCTCGGTTACCCGAGACAATGATAATCAAAAGACAATAGAGAAACATACTTTAAAAGTAAATATAGTTTAAGTGATTACATGTCTCAAACCAAAACTGTTAAATGAAATACAATCCCAAAACCAAAACTGTCTACTAGCAAAACTGAACAACTACAGACATCGTCTGACACAGCGGAAGACTCTTCTAATGCCAAGTGATGACTCATCCCAGCTAGCCCAAAAGCATCGTATCTAACCTACTCAACAACTACTCACCATCCCCGAATGGATCACCACAGTTTTACAAAATAAACAACGGGTCAGTACTAATTACACAATACAAACCAATATGAAACAAGCGCCAAACAACTCAACCAACACATCAAAACCCCAGTCTCCATCACCAAACTCCACACAACTGACTACACACTAAAGTGTGTAGCCCTGCCAGAGTACCCATCGCAACAGATACTCCACACCGCCAGTGGGGGACCGCAGCCGTTCCCACCTAAGCCTCGCTCATCTCCATCGAGCGATAAACCCATGTTCATTAATGTGCACATCCCTCCTGTGGCGGGTTCCACAGAAGGCGAATCAAGGGCGTGAAGCCACTCCCGCAAGTGACTCCACTCAGCCAGGGACGCACCCCGAAGACCACAGACAGATACAACAACAATCAACGATATTAATCAACAATACAACCAACAATATAATCAACAACCGTCACAACCACCAACAATATACTTGAACACTAATCACAATAAAACCACCAAACACATCATGTAATTAATACTGAGTAGGGAAACCCTACCTTAAATGCCATCACAGAATCAGACGATCTAGCAGCTGTCTCAAAACCTCTCTTCTACGAACCCTCCTCCTATACATACATTCATACAATCACTACCTTAACCATACAATCATAAAAAACCCCAAATTAGGGTTTAACCAACATTAACCAAATGCTATAAAAATGATACGTAGAACTTACCCTTGACGCAAGGATCACAACGGTATAAAGAACAAAGGAAACTAACACCTCTAGCTCCGGGATTTGCCAATAATGCGAATGAAACGAACAACGTAACTTGCAATCTCTCCTTTTTGTGGTTTTAGGTTTGTAAAAGTGTTTAGGAAAAAGATGACGGAGTATTATATATTAATCCGCATTATTAACAAACCCGTCGCAAATCACCCGATAACCAACTTACTCGATCGAGTAAGTCACGTACTCGATCGAGTGCCACTTACTTGATCGAGTGCCAAGGCTACTCGATCGAGTACCCTACAGACAGAATACTGTTTCGTATACCAAATATACTTACTCGACAGAGTAAGCCCCACTCGACAGAGTATCCAAAAACTCATAAAACCGTAGTATTACAATAAGTGGTAAATACTAGAGTCTAATGCACTTTTGGAGAGTCTTTTCATTCTCTCATTTGTTGTCAAAGTTGAGATTATTTCTCTAGTTGGATGGTTGTATTGTTTATTATTAGATTTGTTTATTGGTTTAGCACTGCGACTACCATCTTAGCCTCACATATCCATACGTGCTTTTGCACAAGCCATTTCTATACCCATGCCTCTTTACCACCATTTTGTCCTTGATACATGTACCTGGTCTATGTTGTGAGTGCGCACTAGTTGGAGAAATTACTATCACATTAGATTGCATGCATGTTTCATAAGTTGAGTGAGCGTCTTTATTCTTTCTATCTTACATATATATCTCACCCCTTATGAGTGCATGAGTGAAACCGCGAGAATCCAACGAAATTGTCTTGCAAGGTTGAAAAGTATTTGGCTGAGTCTCGGTATCATGTCACATCTTGAGTAGAGTTGCGCTAATCTATTACCCGTGCCTTTGAATTTGTTTTATTGGCACAATTTTTGGTCATTACTTTGTTATAGATATGGATAGCTGGGATTTGTATGTGCCTTGACATTTGCTCTGAGTTATTCATTCACCATTTGTATGTTAGTCTTTTGTATGGTTTGAGTGCTTTGCTTGAGGACAAGCAAAGGTTCAGTTTGGGGGAGTTTGATGTACCACTTTTATATACATTTTTATAACTCCTTTCATAGCGTTTTATATACCGTTTTTGTGCCTTTATGTCATTTATATGCCCTTTTATAGTGAATTGTCGATACTGCCGCTATTTTATGTTGTAATGCAGAAATGACATATTACGAGGATAATCGAGCTACGATGAGCATTGCGGATATGGCATAGTGGAATACACGAAGCATGGCACGAAGAACGAGGTGACTTGAAGATTAGAAGTGAAGGAAAGACGAGAACAAGCATGTGAAGCTGGTTCCTCGATCGAGTCCACTAAGGCTCGATCGAGTAATCGTCTTCGATCGAGTGCTGCTAGGCTCGATCGAGGATCCTTGCTGACGGATTAATTTCCGTATTTTCCTGAAACACTTATTTTGCAATATAAATTCTAAACTCGGAGATTATTATTAGGTTACGCTTTATTTTACATTGAGACGGCTGGAAACTTGTTTTAGCTTTGATACCTTGCTCTTAATCTTTCCTTGTTTATTAATCATTCTTCATTAATTAATCATTCTAGTTTTATGCTCTTAATTAGTTGTTATTTCATATCATTAATCATGTTATCAATTAACATTATTGTTGTTGTTAGATTCGTTATGAGTAGCTAAATCCCTCATCTAGGATGAAGGGGATCTAGGTAAATTAGAAAGGGGAATATTAATTGATTGCTAGTAATATTGCATAAGTTATCATTTGATTATTGTTCTTCTTCTAGTTAATTGATTTAGGCCTGAATTGTTAACTAGTGTAGCGAATTAATACTTTCACCGACAGGGTTAGAATTAATATAGGCTGCGATAATCAAATAAATTATGTCTAATTATAGCGATTGCATGTTAGAATTGATCTAAAGGACATAAACAAAATTAATCAATCTTGTGACCTTAGATAACTTGATTGACCTAACAATTGATTAAGAGACCCCATATAATTGACCTAGTGAACCGGAAATCCTAGACCTTTAATATTATTGTTATAAACCTTTTATTTACTCGTTATTAGTTGATAGATAACAAACAAACCAAAACCCCCAAGAAACGCTTACCTTCAGACGATCTAAATATTAGCAAACTGACTATTACCGCCTCCCTGTAGATTCGATACCTGTCTTACCACTAGCTATTCTTGTTAGTACTGAGATAGATTTATTTTGATATTGGTGATACGACTTTAGCCATATCATGCCCATATGTCAGATGTATAACTGATTAACTCTATGCATCAACAATGTTCTGCTAGGAGAAGCTCGTAGTCTGAGTCCTAAATGAGTTAGGACGATTCAAGTAGTATTAATCAGACCTAAGTTTTGGGCAATATTATAATTAATCTAAAAGATAATAACAATAATAAAAGATTATTCTATTAAGCTTTTTATATCCTAGATAGTCTACGATTCTCCTTAAACTCCCTTTATATAGAGATATAGATAGAAGAGATGTTTGACGATCAATTACAGATTATATCAATATTCAAGAAGCTGTTATTTGAGTTTATTATACTTCTTATTATTAGCATCTTGTTGGAATTTTTCTACATCCAAGTAAGTTTGCTAATGTTAACACCCCAAGATATTGAGGGGAAAGTTGTCCATCATCGGAAAAATAAAGAGCTTGTGATAATGTTTGTAAAGAATTCCATCCACTACTTAAAAACAAGGCGTGTAATACTCACATAAACCAAAGATGTTATTCGGGCGGGATACCCCCTTTAAAAAGGTCCATTGACAGGCTTAAAATCTGACTAGTGCTTAAAGGGATTGAAAGTACTACTCATATCAACAAAGTGCACTTTCTTATCCATGTAAAAGAACTGCACAGTTAATGTAACACCTCCTTCTTACTCGGCCAAGGTAATTGGGATATGTTATCATCTCTGTTTCCCAAGGCGGTGAAATCAGAGTTGCAATTAAGAAACAATTAATATAAATAAATTATTTAGTGGATTACATAGCCATAAAAGAATAATGAAATAAATGATACAACTCATGACTACTATACTCTTCTAATGAAGTAATACTCGACTCCAAGTCCAAGGCTCGTCTCGTCTCCCACGTGACACCAACTCAACATGTACTCAACTTGCTTATGACAATTACACAGAAATAGGCCACTCCAGAAATAGGTGACAATTACACAGACTCGAACTCTTTTGGGCATGTTTATGATGCAAATTCAAATATCATTTGTAATTTATTTCTTTATTTCATATTCGCCTTGTATAATTTATTTACGTTGTTCTCACATGTAATTAATCTAAACCCTAATTTGACATTAATAAGTGCTAATTATTTGTTCACCGACTTAGTTAATTTTCACATGTTAGGATTAAAACGTTGGATGTTGCATTGCATGCATATAATCGACAACATATCAAGTTATGATAAGGACTTATCTAGCTCTAAGTTCTCGGCCTCTAACACATGTGACGGGTCACTCACATACTTCCGCAGCTGCGATACATGAAACACATTATGCACTCTCTCTAATGCAGCTGGTAAAGCCAGACGATATGCAACTTCCCCAACCCGCTCTAAGATCTCATACGGCCCTATAAACTTCTGACTTAGCTTGCCTTTCTTCCCAAATCTCATAACCCCACGCATAGGAGACACTTTTAGAAGAACCTTATCCCCAACCTGAAACTCTATATCCTGGCGATGTAGATCTGCATAACTCTTTTGTCGATCCTGAGCTGCTCTCATCCGTTCCCTGATCATCTTAATCTGTTCCACCATCTCATGCACCATCTCTGGTCCTAAAACCACTACCTCAGCGCTATCGTCCCAACAGATTGGACTCCTACATCTTCTCCCATACAAGGCCTCAAACGGTGCCATACCAATACTAGTGTGATAGCTGTTGTTGTAAGAAAATTCTATCAAGTCCAACCTCTGCTCCCAGCTACCACCAAAATCCATCACACAAGCTCGCAACATATCCTCAAGAGTCTTGATTGTTCTCTCAGTCTGCCCATCTGTCGCAGGATGAAATGCTGTACTCATCTTCAAAGTTGTTCCCAACGATTCCTGCAACTCCTTCTAAAACCTCGATATAAACCTCGCATCTCTGTCAGACACTATGTCCTTAGGGACTCCATGTAACTTAAGCACGTTCTTTCGATAGGCCATAACCAGTTGTGCCTTAGTCCATGTATCTTTCATTGGAACAAAGTGAGCTGACTTGGTCAGACGATCCACTATTACCCAAAACATGTTGTTACCTTGTTGACTCTTTGGCAAACCCACAATGAAATCCATGGAAATGGATTCCCACTTCCACTCAGGTACCTCTAAAGACTGAATCTTACCTTGTGGTCGTCGTTGTTCCCCTTTAACTCTCTGGCATGTCAAACAACGGGACACAAACTCAGCTGTCTCTTTCTTCATCCCAGGCCACCAAAACGTTTTCTTCAAATCCTTGTATAGCTTGTCACCACCCGGATGTACTAAATATGGTGTGCAATGTGCCTCTGTCATGATAGTCTTTTTCAACTCCTCGTCATTAGGAACACACCACCTACCATCGAACCTCAAATACCATCTGTATGAATAGAAAACCGGGACACTGTCCCTTTCTCTACTCCAGCTCTCCACTCCACTATCTTAGGGTCCCACGCCTGCTTACCTCGAATATCATCATAAAACTCAAGCTGTACTGTCATATCACCCATGGCATCTCCTTTCTGCATCATATGTATCCCAAACCTCGCTACCTCATCTCTCAGCCTCATCAAAGATAGAGCTGTACACAGAGAATGTACACTCTTCCTACTCAAAGCATCAGCAACAACATTGGCTTTCCCTTCATGGTAGATGATTTCCATGTCATAATCGCCAATCAACTCCATCCACCTCCTCTGTCTCATGTTCAACTCCTTTTGAGTGAAAATGTACTTGAGACTCTTGTGATCAGAAAATACCTTAAAGATTGCTCCATAAAGGTAATGTCTCCAAATCTTGAGAGCAAACACCACAGCCCCCAACTCCAGATCATGAGTAGGGTAGTTCTCCTCATAAGGCTTCAATTGCCTAGAAGCGTAGGCAATCACTTTACCATTCTGCATCAACACACATCCCAGCCCATTCTTCGAGGCATCTGTATAAACCTCAAAGTTCTCGGTCCCTTCAGGCAATGCTAAGACAGGAGCTGTGGTCAAACGCTCCTTTAATGTTTGGAACGCCGTCTCACAACTCTCATCCCAACGAAACCTGTTCTCTTTCCTCATCAACGCTGTCATAGGTCTAGCTATCTTGGAGAAATCCTTCACGAACCGCCTGTAGTATCCAGCTAAACCCAAGAAACTCCTAACCTCAGCAACATTCTTTGGTGCTTCCCACTTTGTCACTGCTTCTATCTTCGCCGGATCCACAGCTACCCCATCTTTAGAGATCACATGCCCCAGAAAAGCAACTTTCTCTAACCAGAACTCACACTTGGATAGCTTAGCATACAACTCAAGATCCCTCAAAGTTTGCAACACGATCCTCAGATGCTCCTCATGCTCCTCCTTAGTCTTAGAGTAGACTAAGATGTCATCGATAAATCCATAAACACTGCCGGTGCATTAGACAACCCAAACGGCATCACCACATACTCATAATGGCCATACCTCGACGTGAAAGCTGTCTTTGGTATGTCCACCTTTCTAATCTTCACCTGATGGTACCCCAGCCTCAAATCAATCATAGAAAAGACTGATGCACCACTCAACTGATCAAACAGGTCATCTATCCTTGGCAAAGGATACTTGTTCTTTATCGTCACTCAGTTCAGCTCCCTGTAATCTATGCACAACCTCAAACTCCCATCTTTCTTCTTCACGAAAAGAACTGGTGCTCCCCACGGCGATACACTAGGTCTAATGTATCCCTTCTCTATCAGATCATCCAACTGCTTTCTAAGCTCCTCCATTTCCTTAGGACCCATGCGGTACGGTGCCTTAGAGATTAGCCCCGTCCCTGGTTTCAACTCTACTGTGAAATCTATCTCTCTTCCCGGCGGCAACCCCGGAATCTCCTCTGGAAAAACATCGGCAAACTCTCCCACCACTGGTATCTCATCCACTGTCGGACTCTCTATCCGGTCATCTCTCACATGGCACAAGATCAAAGGACATCTCTTCCTCAGATAAGACTTCAAGGTGACAGCTGCAATCAACTTAACTTTGGGTTTGACTAGAAACCCACGATAAGACACACTAACACCCTTAGGACCTCTTAAAGACACTTTCTTTTGATGACAGTCTATCTTAGCTTTATACTTTCCTAACCAACCCATCCCAACTATCATCTCAAAACCGTCAAAAGGAAACTCTATCAAGTCTACAGGTAGATCAACTTGCCCAACTATCATAGATACATCTCTAAACAATCTCCCACATGATACAGACTCACCCGAAGGTATAAAAACTCGCTCACTAATAGACTCATATACCCTCAAACCCAACTGTTTAACATGACTCGAAGACACAAACGACTGAGAAGCCCCCGAATCAAACAAAATAAAGGTAGGAATACCATTTACAAGAAAAGTACCGGTGATAACGTGCGCATCTTCCTCACCGCTTTTTCTTCTCCATCATGAATAACTTGCCACCGGTCTTCCGCCCACCTCCCCGGACAATCTTGGTGATGTGGTCGGCTTAGCTCCCGACCCTTGATTGTTGTTGTTGTTCGCTGGTGGTTTCGATAAGAATTACCGCCGTTGCGGTTGCCTCCACTCGTAACTCTAACTTCCCGGTTTGGCCATGATCCAGCCCGGTCATTTGCTCGCGAAGCTCTGCGCAGTCTCGGAAAGATCCCGGTGCACTTGTGCACTCATGTCTCTTGTAGCCTACACCACCACAGCTATAGCAGGTCACTCCCCAACTACTACTAACACTTCCACGGCCGGGCCCAAAGGAAGCCCCAGCACTGAACCCTGACCCAGAAGAAAATCCCTTAGACTGATTGTGGTTGCCTTTCTTGTGATTAGATTGGCCACCACCCTCGCTCTCAGACTTCCTCTTCTCGCCACCTAACCTCTCCTGAGCCATCTCCACCAACCTCTAAGCTCTCCCAGCCCTCTCATAAGCTTCCTTAACATCAGTAAGGACTCCCACGGGTAACTTATCCATAATCTTAGGGGTCAACCCCTCTCAAACCTCAACGCCAGTTCTCCTCACTCAAACCCATATCCTCGGATACCTAGATTTCTCATTGAATTGCATGTAGTACTCGGCCACACGACATCTCGGCGGTCATCTTAAAACTCACAAACTCTTCCCTCAACTTACTCCTCACATGT
This sequence comes from Silene latifolia, assembly GCF_048544455.1. Lineage (NCBI taxonomy): Eukaryota > Viridiplantae > Streptophyta > Magnoliopsida > Caryophyllales > Caryophyllaceae > Silene > Silene latifolia. The sequence continues at coordinate 42,172,959 of NC_133526.1, forward strand.
TCCGGTACAAACTCCTTCCTCACAACCCTACGAAACTCCTCCCAAGGTATAGCGGGTAAGCCTTGGTTTGTATATATCTCCTTAGCACTCACTTTCACCGTATCCCACCACTTGCCACCGCCTCCCTCGGATAGAACGCAGCTGTTCCACTCTCATCTCATCGGACGGTGAACCAAATCTAATATGTTCTCCATCTCTCTCAGCCAACTATCAAGAAGGTTAGGCTCCCCAACTCCCTTGTACTCTTTCGGGTTAAACCTCGCGATATAGAGGCTGATTTTAGATTGATCAACCTCCTTCTCCTTATCCTTATCCTTATCCTTCCCCACAGTCTTTAAAGCCTCAGTGAGAGCATCCTGATGCTCCAACATCTTAACGATGTCATCTATGTTCATAAGCTCAGCTCTCGCGTACAAAGCAGTCTTCTTGGGCGGCATCTTGAAACTATATATAAGAAATGGTAGACATAAACACACGTACTAAACCTCAAAACATGAAAACAAGCTGCCCAGAACCTACTCGATCGAGTTCCCACACACACTCGATCGAGTAACGGGCTACTCGATCGAGTGCCCAACATACTCGATCGAGTACCCAAACATCAGACCCCAAACAGACCTTCTGATCTCTTACATACTCGACCGAGTAGCTAGGCTACTCGGTACTCGATCGAGTACCCAAAAACACGATTCTGGACTCAAAATCGTCAAAAACCCACCCGATCGAGTCAGTCCCACTCGATCGAGTCACGCTAACTCAGAAACGCTACCCGCATGCTATATCATATGCTAACATGCTAAACTTTATAAAACCACATATTATATCATAACTAAACATGCTACGCATCTTTTCATACGATCTACGAGATCATTTCATCATGTTATTAAACGCCACATTGTAAAACATCCAACATGTTATCATTCCATCAACAAGTTTCCATATATCATCACTTTTCTTTCACATTCTCAATCTTCTACTTCGAACATCCAACAATTAACACATTTCATCACATTCTTACACAAGTTAACCAAACACACATACGACTCGACAAACACTCCCCCCATGTGACCGGTTCAAAATTGAAGGGCGACTTCGCGACTTTAGGACGTCTCCCAAGCCTTTGCATTAGCTCCTACAACTTTTACCCCGGGTTCATTTTAGTTGACTCCCTATGTTCATTAGGTTCATTGGTTACAGGTTCCAGGATCGTTGCTCTGATACCATTTGTAACACCCCCATACTCCAAGTGCCTTACCAGGACCACTCAGGTATGAAGACATTACCATCTCGGTTACCCGAGGCAATGATAATCAAATAACAATGAAGAAACAACGTTTAAATATAAATACTTAGCGAAGAGTTACAATTCTCAAAACCAAACCAAATGTATAATACATGTCCTCAAACTGACTGTTCTAACTGAAATGTAAATAACTAATAGGCTACAGCGGAAGACTCCTATCATCATGTCGTGGCAATCCCAGCTATCCCAGTACTCATCTCAATACCTGTTCAATATCTGCTCACCATCCCCGAATGGATCACCGCAGGTTTACAAAACAACACCGGGGTCAGTACTAATCACACAATTCAATACATACTAACAATAAGATAAACCAACAGCTTAACTGTCACACACATACAATCACGCCAAATCCAATCATCTCAATCACTGACTGTCCACTGGACCAGCCCTGCCAGTGGGAGACCGCAGCCGTACCCACCAAATCCCCGCTCCACATAGTGAGCGACAACCCTGTCCATTAATGTGCACATCCCTTCTGTGGCGGGTTCCACGATAGGCGAAACTAGGGCGTGAAGCCACTCCCGCAAGTGACCCCACTCAGCCGAGGCCACGCCTCGCGAACCATAGACAACGATCACAACCACAATCACAATACATTTACTATATCAAATAACCAAACACAACGCATCAACCAATATCCCATTATTGAACTAATACTGAGTAGGAAATCCTACCTGGTAAGCACACAATCAGACGGTCTCTACTGCTGAATCAAAAAGCTTCCTCTATGAACCCTCCTCCTATCATACAACACATAAAGGCTACCAAATCACATACTACACATAAACCCCCAAATCTCTAAATTAGGGTTTAACCAAATCAAAGGAAAGACAATAAAAAGGGTACATAGATCTTACCCTCGACGCAAGGAACTCAACGGTATAATCAACGCTAAGAACTGACCTTCCAAACTCCGGGTATTGCTAATAATGCGATTAGGATGAAGAACTTGCTTGCTTTCTCTCTTAAACAGTAATTTAGGTTTTGCAAAAGTGATTTAGAATAATGACGACAAAGCTTATATACCTTAATCGCATAATTAACAAAACCCGAGAAAACTCCCCGTAAAACCGGCTACTCGATCGAGTACCCGAGGTACTCGATCGAGTACCCCCTTACTCGATCGAGTGCCCCAGCTACTCGATCGAGTACCCAACAGGTCAGAAACTTTTCTAAAACGCAACTTACCCTTACTCGACAGAGTAAGGCCTACTCGATAGAGTACCCCAAGACTTATAAATACGGAGTATTACAGATCCTACCCGAGAAAGGACGCAGTAAGTACTGCGCCTCTTCTAAGGGACGCAGCACCTGCTGCGCCTTTTCTCAGGGCTTTATTTTTGTCCAAGTTTCCATGTTTCGACTAAGTCGGTTATTTCCGGATCTTTCTTTCTTATTCCTTTCCAAATTTTACCCTTACCATAATTCCTCCGTGTGATTAGTATAAATAGGGACCTTCGTTCCTCATATTTTTCACGCGAGTGTCCGCCCTTCTCTTCTCCCTTTGCATTCTAAGACTGCGCTCTTTGCTTATTGACGTCTACGTGCTTGATCAATCGACCACGTAAGCTCGGATCATTCTGAGTACCAGTCACGTTGCATGACCGACCAATTTGACCACTACACCATAATCAATAATTCAATTTATTTTAAATCCTTTTTCAAGGGCACTTTCATATTTGCATTAAAGTTCGATTCGAGTTACCACTAAAAAAGCCGATTTAGTTAAATCTCGCGACGCTAACATGTAAGTCTGAGGGTGTAAAATCTTATCTTAATTCTGTATTTATTTTCTGTATTATAATTAATGTAAGAATTTATATCATAATCATGCTCAAAACCGTCTTTTAAAATCACCTTTTTAAAACCTTTTAACGGAAATAACATAGATCTGACGTGGGGAAGAATCGCATCAACTGATGCGCCTTCTGGAAAGGGCACAACATCTTCTGCGCCTCTTCCAGGGGCTGCTCTCAGTTGCTGCACTTCTTCTTCTTCCTCGGATTTTTGTTCCTTTCGTCTTTTATTTTTCTTTCTTCGTTATTTCCCTTATTTCACCTAATAATTTTTAAATTAGTTTTTATGAATCCTTTTCAATAATTTTCGACTTAAATCCCTTATAATTAATATTTGCGGGTTTTCGTCACAAATTCAAACCCGGATTTTAGAGACTCGATTTATCCGTATCAAGTCCCTTGAATTCGTCTTTATACATATTTCTCTTTATTTTTCATATTTTGTTTTCTTTTGTTTTCAACCATCTTTAATTCAAGTTTTGTATATAAATCAATTCCGGCATCGTAAATAATATCTAACCTGTAATAAATCGTTTCAATCCATTTTTATCGTTTTATGACAATATTAGTATGTATGTAATCTGAATAAATCACTTCAACTCGAGTTCTAACATCAATAATCCATACTAATTATTAACGAACAATAACAACCCGCGAGTATGACTTTCACAGTCAGAATCCAACTGAAGAACAGACGCAGGAAGTGTTGCGCTTCTTCCAGAGGACGCAGCAGATGATGCGCCTGTTCTGAGATGGCTTATGGCTTTGAACTCTTCTCGTCTTGACGTAGGGTTTCTAATTAGGATTTTAACTAACTATTATTCTTATTATCACCATAACTTAACATATTTTTCATATAATCCTTATTTTCCATATCTTCCATGTTCTCTATTTTATTTCTTTATTTTTATTTTTTCCTAATTTATTTTATTTCCTTATTTTCTAAATTTCCTTATTTTCCAAATTTTCTTTTCTTTTATTTTCCTTATTTTCCAATTTTCCTTATTTTCCAAATTTCCTTTTCTTTTATTTCCTTATTATCCATATTTCATATTTTCTTTCAAATTTCCTTATTTTCCAATTTCCTTATGTTTTCCTATTTTCTAATTTTCCTTATTTCATTTATTCTTTTCTTTTATTTCTAAAACTCTTTTGGGCATGTTTATGATGCAAATTCAAATATCATTTGTAATTTATTTCTTTATTTTCTATTCGTTTTGTATGATTTATTTACTTTGTTTTCACATGTAATTAATCTAAACCCTAATTCGACATTAATAAGTGCTAATTATTTGTTCACCGACTTAGTTAATTTTCACATGTTAGGATTAAAACGTTGGATGTTGCATTGCATGCATATAATCGACAACATATCAAGTATGAATAACTTCCCTAATCATTAGTAGAGGCCGCTATCGAGGCGGGCGGGATTAGGTGTTCATTAAAAGAACTTCCTAATACGTACCCTCACCCCTTACTCCAGATCTCTGTGAACATCCGTGTTCATTGGCATCCACGAGAGTCATTCTAGACATAGAATGCTAAGGGTAACGAGTTCTTAGTGTTCATGTCACTACTTTGTGTCTTGACATGACACGAGGTATTCGAACGGTTCCAATTTCCCATAAAAATTGGTGGCGAGTCCACAAATGCAAACGCTTGTTTCCAAGCACCCCTGTGGCCCATGTACACACATGCCAATGATATGAACGAGATACTATCAAACAACCACCACGCCGGTACTGGGACACACCCATACGTACCCACAACCACCACGGTATCGGGACACGCCCAGCTATACCGACAACCACACTGGAACCGGGACACGCCCAGACGTACCGGGTCGGGATGTAATACTCGGATAATTTGGGACCCATAAAGGACCTAGGGACACGTGAAGGAACCCACATGTACTCGTAAGTAAAGGATGACCCCTCTTACGAGACCAAGTAAGATCTAAACTAGACCTATTAGACTTCCAGTGGACCGAGTAGAACTCTAGGTGGACCAAGTGAGCAGGCACTCGGTTGAGTAAGGGCATACTCGACCGAGTGAGTGCCACTCGGTCGAGTGAACCGGTCACTCGATCGAGTGGTTCTGAGCTCTACCCGAGAAAGAATATTTCGGGATTTCATCCTATCTCAACCCTATCCCCTTCATTCTTCTTCTTCTCATTTCTTACTCTAAAACACTCTCTCATCTCTCTAAATTGCTCCCTATGCCTTTCCCTTGGCCTTCAAGCTTGGATTAATGGTGAAACACCTCTCTTAATTCCCGATCTACCTTTGTAAGTAGAAATCTCATCTTTTCCTCTTTGTCTTATGAGTAATTTCGAGTTAGGGTTTACTAAGAGAGATTAATTAGTATTCGGTTATGTAAAATGAGTAATTAGTGACTAATGATAAGGGATTTTATGATGTAATATAGTATAGAGTGAATTGTGATAGTTATTATATGATTTATGTAGGATGAGACGGTTTTATGAGATGGATACTTGGTGATTTCGATTAGCTTATGGATGATGCTAAAAGGTAGGTTATCCTACTCGGTTTCAATATTGTGTATACATATTTGGGTGTCTTTCCATGATACTATATGCATGAGTCGGTTAGTATGTATGTGGGATTGAATACATGAAAGAGTCATATGCTTAATGTTGTTCTTCCATTTGTCATGTATGGGTGTGATTGTGTTGTGTTGGAGGTCTTTGGTGGTGGTACTTGATTGTTGAGGAGACGTAAGACGGTTGGAAAACTGTCTTGCGCTCGGGTCGCCCCTTGGAGCTTCCCACTCCAAGGGGGATGTGCACATTAATGGCTTGAGTCACGGAGGAACTCGTGTGGTTGAGACACGACGTCTGGCAGGGGATCCGGTTGGCTTCCGGACCCGGTACGTCTAGGCGTGTCCTGGTACCTTTGTGTGAGGTTTGGTGTCGTGAGCATGTCCCTGGCACCGGTGGTTTTGGGTACGTCTAGGCGTGTCCCGGTACTGGTGTGGTGATTTCATAGTCGAGTCTCATTCACGTAATTATGTCGCGTCTACACTTATCGAGTCATGTCTTATGTTTGTGTATTGAAACTGACGTTTGTTGTGTCCGTGTAAATGTCACCTATTTCCGGGGTGGCCTGTGTCGATCCATATGATATTTCCGATCATATGGGGAGTAGTTGTTTACGGGTTAGCTTTGGTATCATGCGGGAGACGGGGACGAGCCGTAATGACATCCGAGTCGAGCATAGTTGATTAGATTAGTTTAGTAATCATGAGTTGTATTATTCATTTATGTCTATGTAATCCACTAAATACTTATTTATGTTAATTGTTTCTTAATTGCGACTCCGATTTCACAACCTCGGGAAACCGAGAAGGTAACATCTCCCAATTACTTTGGCCGGGTAAGAAGGAGGTGTTATACGGGAAGCCAACCGGATCCCCTGCCAGACGTCGTGCCTCAACCACACGCGTCCCTCCAAACTCAAGCCACTATTGTGCACATCCCTCTTAGAGTGGGAAGCTCCAAGAGGCGACTCAAGCGTAAGACGGTCTCCCAACCGTCTTACGTCTCCTCAACAACAAGAATCACTACCAACAATTATCAACCATCACAAAAATCATTAAATGCATCACAATATGTCAATATCCTCGTTTCATAATGATTATGCATAACTCTTACCAATTTACTTTTTTCTCATACATCATGAATATCAATTAACCACATGATACAATACAATCCCAACAAAATAAAAGACTCACCAAAATCTTCAACATTTCCACATGGTACAAATTCGACTCATAATATGCAAATGATGCAAAATACATGAAATATGCACATACATTATTGAAACCGAGTAGGATTAACCTACCTTTTTGCATTCTTCACATGCAACTCGAACCCCACACGATTCCGTCCTGCAAGACCGTCTTAATCCTATAAAAATCATGTAATACTATCATAAATACATCATACACTATTATACACTACAAAACTCTTTATTACTACCCACTAATTACTCATATAACATATACTAATTAATTACCAACAAAAAAACCCCAAAAGTTAGGGTTTAAACTAATTAAACAAGGGTAGATCTTAACTTACAAATGTTGAGGAAGGAAAAGGATGAACAATCCATGAAAGTAAGCTTGAATCCCATGTAAGAGTGTTTGTGAGGATTTTAGAGAGAAGAGAGAGCATTTGGAGTGAGAAGGAAGAAGATAGAATAAATGAGGATAAAGGGATAAGATTTCCTTATCCCGTGTTCTGATTCAGTGCCACTCGATCGAGTGACGATTCCAGTCGGTCGAGTGTCACTCACTCGATCGAGTGTCGAGTCCACTGGATCGAGTGACCCTCACTCGGTCGAGTGCAACGCAGTTCTCAGCAATGACCAGTTTTTGTAAAACAGTCATATCTCACTCGTTTCTTGGTCATTTTGGGCGTGTAACCTACCGTTGGAATCGAAGAGAACAAGCTATCACCTCAAATTGGAATCACATCAATACCATGTTAGATATCAAGTTATGACAGTTTTAAGACGACTCTTCTATAGGCGGACATTATAACAACTCCACTAAGTCTAGTATAGGTTATACTCGGTCCCCTTTATAGTCATAATTCACTCCCGAGTGGCCTCTCATCTAGAATAAGGTCTTATCGCGCTTCCCAAGGTTCCTTTAGGGTCCCAAAATATTCAGGTGGATATGTGCATAATTTACATACTTTACCCCTTAGATTATCTCCATATTATATGTATTATGCACTACCTTTAGTGTTTATGAGCTAATATTTGCTTTCTAGTTCCATTTGTATGTTTTCTCATGTTTTGTAGGAAAATGAGCTAAAATGAGCCCAATTCTACTCAAGTACAAATACTAGAAGCATGAGCTAAGCTAAGGAAGAGATGATGGACCAACATGGAAGATGTTCATGGACTTGCATGGATAAAATGATGGATTAATTTGAAGAATTGCAAATGCAAAGTCAAGCCCATAATTCACAAGTCAACAAATGCCTAGGATGCTAAAGTCACATAGAGATCCTTTCTAAGATGACAAACATTGCATTCAACAGGGTGATTAAAGGAGCATTAAGGCTTTACTTAGGATTCCTTATGTAGATACCCGTATCCGTCGATATTGGAATTTATAGAGAACCCGACAAACACCCGATGATGATAGGACACATGTATTCTTTAGTTGTCATTGTCGTTATTTGGAGCTCGTTTTACGAGGTAGAATGGGCGTCGTCGATGAAGTATTTTATTAATTTAAATGATATTTAAATTAACGTTTTTAGTGAATTCATTCTGTTAATTTAAATGATATTTAAATTAATGTTTTTAGTGAGTTCATTTTGTTATTTTAAATGATTTTTAAAATTAATGTGTTTTTTAAGTGAATTCATTTTTATTTAGTTTAAATGATATTTAAATTAAAGCTTTATTTTGAATTTATTTTCTTAAGTTTATTTTATTGAAAATAAAATAAATATTTGATTTGAAAAATCATTTTATGAGTATATTTGATTTGAAAAGTCATTTATTTCAATTTATTAATTGATTTGAAAAATCGATTTGAAAAGCGAAGAAAACTCGTTTTGAACACTTGTTTTTGAGCTCGTTTTTAGCTCGGTTTTTGAGCCCGTTTCCTTTACGAATTGGCACGAATCTCGAGTACACTAACCCACCTAGACCAATACCCATCCACCCTTGTTCGAACCCCCTCACAAGCAGCCCAAATTCTCGTCCCAAACCCCTCACAAGCAGCCCGCAACCCAATCCCGTATGCCCTGTTTTGCAGCTCAATTCGCGAGCCCAAACCCGCTCCAAACACTACCAAGACCCGTACCCATTAACCCTAACCCTAACCCATACCCTAGTATCCTACCCATATTATCCTAGCTTAATCACCAAGAAAACCCCCCTCAAACCCTCACAAAAGTCGATGGACGAAGACCGTACGGGATTGAGCCCGACTGCCTCCTCCTCCCTTTTACCCTATTTTAAACCCTTATAAATACCACCCCTTCACCATACATTCATGCCTCTAAGTTCTACATACATCCAACCATCACCTACAAGCTTTAAACCTCAGAAACAAACCCTAAACATCCTCCAAAAACCCTAAACAAAACCGACACACAAACTGAAACTGTTTGTGTGTCTCCTTCGAAAACCCTTTCGTTCCTCCATCAAAACTCCATAAAAACTCGAGTTTCTTGTTCCTAATTAACCACATAACATCCATATACACATTAGACAAAGAATTACGAGCCAAATTGCCCTTGAGAGTACACGAAATCCCTCGAAAAACAGAGTGAAATAACACTGCTTTTGCGTTTCTTCTTGTCTGTCCAGTTCTGTTTGTGCTCGTTTTTCGTGCCCAATAACCCAAAACGAGCAGGGGTTGCTTTAAAATCCTTGTTCTCATCTCTTTCTAGTTTCCAAAACATCTTTCGGATCGAATTTTCGTCGTGAAACGAGGGAGATATCACTGTTTTAAAATCGCTGTCCAGAAACTTTCCAAAACGCGTGTTTGCTTTATTCTTCGTCGACGACGGCCTCTCGAGATAAAATCTACCATCGATTACGACCCAAGACGGTGTCAACGATACATGTAGGTTGAGGGTGCATCAAATCCCCTTCTCTTCTCTCTTTTTATTTCGTTTTTTATGCCTTTTTTTATCGTCTTTTTTTGTTTGTTTGTTTTCGTTTTGTTTATCGTTTGTTTTAATTAACTATGAAGCTAGTTAGTCCGAGTATGAGTTAAAGTACCACCATGAACACCCGCGTTGACTTGAGATGGGAAAAGAAACCGCTCCTTCTGTCGGTCGTACACCCCCGTCTCATTTACATATCCTCGTGTTCAAGGTAGGGCGTAAATAAAACAATTGTCTAACTTCGTTCTTCGCTTTCGACCCCCTTTTGTTTCGGCCAAATCGACATACCCTAGGACCCGTTGTATGTTAGTTTAACCTCTGATTGTTAACCTATGACGTATTTAGATAACATTAATTTAATTTAATAACCTAATTAGACACGATAGGTGGCTTCGACGTAAGTTATAAAATCAACTAACAATTCTGTAATTAATTGAATGCATCTCTCTCTTTCACCTAATTTCTCGCTAGTATAAGAGTGCGTGATTAGCACCTCCTTATTGACACTCGATGAGTTAAATTAATTAGCGAATTTGACCTAATTAGACCCTTTAGGCCGTGTAGAATGCACCCTTGCGCGACAATCAATCAACATCGTTTTTAACTCGTTTTCTAACTTGTTTCTTATCCCTTTTCGCAATCATTCGATCTAACCAATGAATTTAACTTAGGAACTAGGTTGGCTTTGTCTTAGCCGTTGGTTGAGCCGTGGTTGGCCGTGTGTTTGGCCTTTCCTGTTTCGTTTGTTTTTGCATCGTTCGTTCTTTATTTGTTTTGTCACTTGTAATTAATTTATGATTCTTTGAGTCACGTTTTGTAATTTGTTTGTAATTAGTTTTCCTTTATCGAGTCAAATGATTTCTAAAAGCCTTGGTCTTGTTTGGTTGGACGGTTATTCCCAATGTTTGTAGAAGCGTAGTAAACCGCATGTTGTCTAAAGCAACATGGCCCGGTTTATGCTAATGCATGCTTTGGTGCGTAGCCTTATGTCTAATTCGATGAGATTAAGGGCGAGCACGCATTACGAGGAGTGACCCAAGGACCGTGGGTCATGTGAGCCGTGGGCCACCCTCATGTGCACGGTTTTCAAGGCCAATTGGCCGTGTGTTTTGCGTCGTGTATTGTTTTGTTTGTAGCAATTGTAATTAGATCGAGTTGTAATTTATTTATTGTTGTGTCGGCATGAAATGCCTGGTTTGTAATAGGTAGATCCCAACGGCTCCCCCATTCCCCCTTAAGCCTTGTTTGCTTTGTTTGTATGTTGTTTAGATTAATCAACCCACATGCTAAATTACAACTTTGACAAAGTTAGTTTAGTTGCATCTAAAACGACATAGAAATTGTTGTCACATGATAGGGTTAAAACAACGTTTGCATATCATACATCGCAAAGAGCTATGACCTTGTTTGAAATCCGACACTTGACTTAGTAGAGGCCGTTATTGACGGGCGGGGTTGGGTGTCCTTATGGGCTTCCCAACACGTACCCTCACCCCTTACTCAAGATCTATGGTTTGTGGATCCGTCTAAATACCATTGGATTACGAGAGTCATTCAAATCGAGTGATATAGGGTACAAGTCTTTATCTTTAATCACTCGTAGTCGATTGGCTTTATGCTTTTCGATGAAAGGTGTAAAGTTGACTTGAACGGTTCCAAGTTCCCAAAAACTTGGTGGCGACTCTAATTTGTCTTAATTCGATTCGAAAGAACCTCGAGTCGATTATGCGGGTGTGGATCCCGCGGGCGCAGCTTCCCGAGGGCCTTGTCCACGATTTGGCGACTCCGCTGGGGAAAAGAGGACTAGTTACACTGTGTTTCTAGGGTCTTTTCCTCCGAGGTGAAACTTGAAAAGAAATTGTTGGAAAGTAAAACATTACTCATAGTGCTACGATTCATGCATAAACCCTTAAGGATTTGCCCGGGCCGTCCCAGCGTTTCTTCGTGATGCGTGGGGGCGACGTCCCACTATGCCGGAAGGCTGCACATTGCTCGCTTCCACTTCGCCTCGCGTGGTTCTTGGGAGTGGGGACGATCTTCTAGGTACTTTACCTTAAGACACCTTGCTCTATAAGACCGCAAAAGGATGGAGGGCATAGACCTTCTTGTAGAAGACTTGCCGAGACTTAGAGATGTCTAGGAGCATACATCCTTATAACATGAGAATGACAATGTGCAATATGTTTTCCCGAGTCTTTATTTTCGAAAATTCCCATGTCCTTTTCAAAACCGAACTTTTGAACAACATATTTTTGAAATAGCATGGTTTTAAAAACGCGGAATGCTGCCCAAATAGGACTAGAATTTTCGGCCCAAAATGAGCTTTTATAGCCGGCATGCTGCCCATTTCAAATCTCATTTTCAAATCAATCCTTCATTTTCCAAAATCAATCCAAATGTTTCCCGAACCTCAACCAAGCATGAAATGCGTCGAGTCGTGTCCAGGTCATGGCCGTGTTAGGCCGGGTTTGTTTTGTTCTAAGAGTCTAGAACACGACCTTGTTGGGTCACCCAAGCTCACCTCTTGGGCTTCGAGTCATGTTGGTCGACCTTTTTGTCTAGGATAGTCCACAGAAAACGTCCAAGCTAGGCCCTTTAGGACGTTTTCACTCGAACCCATGGGCTATGTTAGCCCAATCACGGGTTTAGTCACACCAAGTCCAGTTTAGAATCGAGTTATGACAGTTTGAGTCATGTCGTTTTGTCGAGTCTAAAATGAACCGATGTCTAATTCAAACCATGAGTCGAACCTTTGGTTAGTCAATCTCAAGTCGAGTCTTTGTTTGAGTCAAGTTGGGGTCGTGTCCTTAAGTGTGCGGGGGCCCCTTACTTTAAATATTGACTCGAAGACGGGGTTTTCTTGTAGAAAGGCCGCCAAAAACCCGACGTCAAGCAATGGAAGATGCTGTCAACAAGCTCACTGAGGCCGTGAACCTCATGATGACCCGAATGGATGCAATCGAATCTAAGCTGGGTGAAGATTCCCCTCTATCTACCCCACCTCGATCGATCCGGAGAAACGGTTCAAGTTCATTGAAGACCGTCCGAAACTCTCCCGGGGAAGAATATCCACTATGAGAATGCTAGGGCCTATGCCCCGATTCAGATAAGTTGCCCACGAACATGGTACTCACTGATATCCCAAAGTTTAAGGGCACAAAAGATCCGGTCCACCATGTTAAGGCCTATAAGGGGTACTTAGCATCAAGGGAGTACCTGTGACATGCTCTCTCGAAATTTTCGCTCAATCTCTGGATGAACACCCGAAGGCGTGGTTCTACAATCTGGACCTTAAGAACTTCCCTACTTTCGAAGATATCACGGTGGAGTTTTGTAAGCACTATGCTGATAATGTTGAGATTCAAACCAACATAAGAACATTGGAGGTGATGACACGAGAAAGACAAAGAAGGCTTTACTGAATTCCTTGCAAGATGGCGCGGTGAAAGCGTGAAATTAGCCAAGAAGCCTGATGAAGTTGAAATGGTAGATAAGTTCGTAAAGAATCTACGACCTATTTACCGCAATGCTCCGAAATACCAGAATTTTGGCTCTTTCAAAGAATTGATAAGAATCGGGATAAAGGTAGAAGATGATGTCATAAGGGCGGAGGGGAAAAGCCGAAAAGGGTACCAAGGGGCCTCATCGTCTAAGGGTAAGACCCCAAAGAACGTCCCATATTGATGAAGCCATCAATCTCTTAGAAGGGCAATCGAAGAAGTCACAGCGCCAAACACCTAGGGCATTCACCGATATCGGATGCACTTATACATACGCTCTCCAAAGGCTCATAGCCCAAGGAAAGCTGAAGCCTATTGGTCCAACTCCGGACCCTCCCGCTGATCAACAAGGTAAATGGTATAAACCAAATGCCTCGTGCCTTTCATCAAGGGAAAGGCCATGATACTTGAAAGGTGCTATCGATCAAGCACGAAATCCAAGACATGATTGAGAATGGAACACTCCCGATCCCAATTGTTAAACCCAATAACATCACCAATCCATTTGGCGATCACGCCAACTTTGTTTCGTCGAAGACAAAGTGTCGACTATTCTCATCTTATCCGCCCATGTCACTGGAAAGGAGTGTTTATGGATTGCTTTGAATTCTCGACAAACCCGAAGAATGAAATTCAAGTCGGGAGTCTTGCTCTAGAATGTACTCCTCTCGTTAACGAAGTTAATAAAGGACAATTCGATTCACCGACCTTCATCATTGGCGTAGATCCTCGGAGGACTACCTCGGGATGGAGGCGGACCATCGAAGGGATCAAGGACAAAAGCCGAGCATCTAAGTTGGCAGCTGAACAAGAAAAAGCTCAAGACCAGATTTGAAAATTATGAGTCGGGATCTGTTTTCTTATTTTAGTCGAGTCGAGTCTAGGACTTTCTTTTCCTGAAGTTGAGTCGTTTGTTCCGCGATGACCTAGGATGTGTCCTAGGAATCGTTTCTTCGAGTCTGTTAAGCATTTCTCATTCCAATAAAATGTTGCAGTTTTGTTTCCAAATATGTCTTGTTTCCAATCCTCAATCATTCCGAAACATGATAAAACGCACAACACACTCAAAGGAATCCCTGGGGTAGAAATATGTCCCGTTTCAAAATGTAAGGTACACTAGGATCCCGTGTTTGATTCCTTTACCTATTCCATGTCTGGTGGTAGAAAACCTCCATATGAACCAATGTTTGTGACAAGCTTTTAGATGATTCTATGACAAACCTGGACTAGCTCCTTGTTTCCCCTATCGATGATGGAAGGCAAGCCTTTTCCCCAAACAAATCATCCCATCTCGAAGAGAGAAGATATCAACCCGTTCTAACAAGGAATTGTTAGTTCTTACCCAAATTAGTTGGCGAAGCCCAGTTTTCAAGGTGTATCCGTTTATGACTAGGAGAATGAATAGAAGATCATTTTCAAAGAGAGAAAGAAAAAAGATGAAAAAAAATGAAAAAATGAGAAAAAGAGAAAAATTGGAAAATGAAAAAATGAAAAAACGAAAAAAAATGAAAAATGAAAAAAAAAAAAGATGAAAGAAAAAGGAAAAAAGAAAAAAAGATGTTGAAGTTATTGCGGAATGCTTTTTGGTTAAATGTCGAAGTTACGGAAGCCAGAATTCAAGTCAAGTACCCATAGTTGAGGTTCAATGGGCGAAGCCCAAATGTTTAAGTAGTAACCTCTTTACCCTCTAAGTCCTTCCTGAGACAGTTACAAGGGGATAGTCGGGAATCTTGAGAATCATTCCGCTTGTGTTGTTACACCCAGCCTTTAGGGTCCAGATATGGAGATTTGAACCCACATTGTTTTCCAACCCATTTTGTACTCGGGTTTCATCAAACCTGAGACACCATTTCCAACCACGTTATAAGCCATAGCCCTTGGCCTTAGCACCACAAAACAAACCTTCAGAATGATGGTTAACCATTCCAACTTGTTATTACCAAGCTCCACATCCCAAAAGATCCAAGCCTTTTACACCTAACCCCAAACACGGGATTTAACGGTACTTTACAGGCTAGAATGGGATATGACATGATACCTTAGGTGAAACCTTCGAGTGTGTACACACAATCAAAATGCCATGTTTATGCACCATGATCGAACTACGTCGGATTTGATTTCGCTCCACGCGAATACGTAGGCAGTCCTTCAGAATAAGGGATTCAATCCAACCATCATCCAAGTTGTCATCTTGTCGGTTTCTTACGGGTCTTAACCAAGTCCAAATGAAGCCACCTTTGTTTGAGTCGGTCTTAGCACTCGATGTAGGCTAGGATGAGGATATAGGTTCGAATGAATAGTATCAAGTCTCGGAATGAGCTTTATCTAACGGTTTAGGCAAAGATGCCGAGTCATATAGATGTAGGTTTGTGTTGGGAACAGAAAATATGAAAAACCCGCTGAAAAGAAAGAAGGCGTGGAAGGAAAATATGAAAAGCCCGCTGAAAAGAAAGAAGGCGGTGGCAAGAAATGATAAAAACTCGCTGAAAAGAAAGGAGGCGAGGAGAAGAGTGACAGGATGTTCCCAACAAGAGTGATGTGTGATGTCTAAGTATTCTCATAAAAATCAATCTGTGTTTAGTGTCTGGGCGAAGCCAACGTTGTTGCTCCGTGAGTTTAATCCACCCTGTCAATGCCAAGTGATCTTGATTCCCATGTGCCCTCGGGAGCACGCCCATACGATATCTCCGTCCCAAGTTCGACGACCTTGTGATTCCCATTTGCCATCTTTTGGCGCCAAGAACGGCCAATTTACCTTTCTACCCCCAGCAAGTCCATATTTGAATTAAAGCCCGTGCACACTTAGGGTTTTATTTTCCTTTTTTGTTTTACGGTAGCGGGCTACGCCCACGTTGTTTACGAGTCATACAGAGTGTCTGAGTCGTATTTTGTGCTCACCCGTCAAGGTTCGATTTCAAAAAAATTTCAAAATTTCAAAATTTCAAAAACTTTTTGCGAATTGTGGATAGATGATCCAAGTAGTGGAATCCTTGTGGGTCGATGATCCAATCCTTCGAAATTCAAAAATTCAAAATTCATATTTCGGGTCGATGACCCAATCATTAAACATTTTCAAATTCAATTTTCGGGTCGATGACCCAATCATTAAACATTTTCAAATTCAATTTTTGGGTCGATGACCCAATCTTTCAACATTTTCAAATTCAATTCTCGGGTCGATGACCCAATCATTTAAACTTTTTCAAATTCAATTTTCGGGTCGATGACCCAATCTTTCAACATTTCAAATTCAATTTTCGGGTCGATGAGCCAATCATTCAAAATTTTCAAATTCAATTTTCGGGTCGATGACCCAGTATTTCAAATGATCCAATTTCAAGATCGATGATCCAAATGTGCTTATGTGATAATTGCTAGTACATTTTCTACGTTTCAAATATAGCAGGATATGCTTCAACTGGGGGCTCTAAAGTCTTCGACTTTAGAGCCATTCTGAAATCGGGGCTCTGGCCGTTGGCTTCGAGACCATTATCAAGATGAAGGGGATGACATCCACTCAAAATTCAATTCAATACAAGAGTATGAAATGGAAGAATTCCGCAGCTGAAAGCAAATGATGAAAGTGGCGGCAACCTCCTTGGAAAGTCCCGTCCCATTTGGGCACCGCCAAACAGATGATAAGCTTTGGGCAAGGCCAATGAGATGATGAATTTTGGACAAACGCCAGCAGATGATAAACTTTGGGCATGTGTCAGCAGTGGCCGAACTACGACGCGGGTTTGATTCCGTCAGAAACGGATACGTAGGCGCCTAAGGATAAGGCTCAACCCACCATTTATGCAATTTATGGGTCGATGACCAACGATGATATTTCGACACAACAGAAGCAAGAGTCAATCCCCAACGAAGTTTCAGGTATGATCTCTTCTTATGGCTGGCGAGCTTATATACGCAAGTCTAATGGACTATAAACGACCCGAAGAATCCTCAGGTCGAGAGGGACCTGGGGTATACTTTGACTTTCGCCTTGTCCAAGCCTCAGTCAAAGTGGGGGCTCTGTAGATACCCGTATCCGTCGATATTGGAATTTATAGAGAACCCGACAAACACCCGATGATGATAGGACACATGTATTCTTTAGTTGTCATTGTCGTTATTTGGAGCTCGTTTTACGAGGTAGAATGGGCGTCGTCGATGAAGTATTTTATTAATTTAAATGATATTTAAATTAACGTTTTTAGTGAATTCATTCTGTTAATTTAAATGATATTTAAATTAATGTTTTTAGTGAGTTCATTTTGTTATTTTAAATGATTTTTAAAATTAATGTGTTTTTTAAGTGAATTCATTTTTATTTAGTTTAAATGATATTTAAATTAAAGCTTTATTTTGAATTTATTTTCTTAAGTTTATTTTATTGAAAATAAAATAAATATTTGATTTGAAAAATCATTTTATGAGTATATTTGATTTGAAAAGTCATTTATTTCAATTTATTAATTGATTTGAAAAATCGATTTGAAAAGCGAAGAAAACTCGTTTTGAACACTTGTTTTTGAGCTCGTTTTTAGCTCGGTTTTTGAGCCCGTTTCCTTTACGAATTGGCACGAATCTCGAGTACACTAACCCACCTAGACCAATACCCATCCACCCTTGTTCGAACCCCCTCACAAGCAGCCCAAATTCTCGTCCCAAACCCCTCACAAGCAGCCCGCAACCCAATCCCGTATGCCCTGTTTTGCAGCTCAATTCGCGAGCCCAAACCCGCTCCAAACACTACCAAGACCCGTACCCATTAACCCTAACCCTAACCCATACCCTAGTATCCTACCCATATTATCCTAGCTTAATCACCAAGAAAACCCCCCTCAAACCCTCACAAAAGTCGATGGACAGCAGCCATACGGGATTGAGCCCGACTGCCTCCTCCTCCCTTTTACCCTATTTTAAACCCTTATAAATACCACCCCTTCACCATACATTCATGCCTCTAAGTTCTACATACATCCAACCATCACCTACAAGCTTTAAACCTCAGAAACAAACCCTAAACATCCTCCAAAAACCCTAAACAAAACCGACACACAAACTGAAACTGTTTGTGTGTCTCCTTCGAAAACCCTTTCGTTCCTCCATCAAAACTCCATAAAAACTCGAGTTTCTTGTTCCTAATTAACCACATAACATCCATCTACACATTAGACAAAGAATTACGAGCCAAATTGCCCTTGAGAGTACACGAAATCCCTCGAAAAACAGAGTGAAATAACACTCTGTTTTCGCGGTTTCTTCTTGTCTATCCAGTTCTGTTTGTGCTCGTTTTTCGTGCCCAATAACCCAAAACGAGAAGGGGTTGCTTTAAGATCCTTGTTCTCCTCTCTTTCTAGTTTCCAAAACATCTTTCGGATCGAATTTTCGTCGTGAAACGAGGGAGATATCACTGTTTTAAAATCGCTGTCCAGAAACTTTCCAAAACGCGTGTTTGCTTTATTCTTCGTCGACGACGGCCTCTCGAGATAAAATCTACCATCGATTACGACCCAAGACGGTGTCAACGATACATGTAGGTTGAGGGTGCATCAAATCCCCTTCTCTTCTCTCTTTTTATTTCGTTTTTTATGCCTTTTTTTATCGTCTTTTTTTGTTTGTTTGTTTTCGTTTTGTTTATCGTTTGTTTTAATTAACTATGAAGCTAGTTAGTCCGAGTATGAGTTAAAGTACCACCATGAACACCCGCGTTGACTTGAGATGGGAAAAGAAACCGCTCCTTCTGTCGGTCGTACACCCCCGTCTCATTTACATTTCCTCGTGTTCAAGGTAGGGCGTAAATAAAACAATTGTCTAACTTCGTTCTTCGCTTTCGACCCCCTTTTGTTTCGGCCAAATCGACATACCCTAGGACCCGTTGTATGTTAGTTTAACCTCTGATTGTTAACCTATGACGTATTTAGATAACATTAATTTAATTTAATAACCTAATTAGACACGATAGGTGGCTTCGACGTAAGTTATAAAATCAACTAACAATTCTGTAATTAATTGAATGCATCTCTCTCTTTCACCTAATTTCTCGCTAGTATAAGAGTGCGTGATTAGCACCTCCTTATTGACACTCGATGAGTTAAATTAATTAGCGAATTTGACCTAATTAGACCCTTTAGGCCGTGTAGAATGCACCCTTGCGCGACAATCAATCAACATCGTTTTTAACTCGTTTTCTAACTTGTTTCTTATCCCTTTTCGCAATCATTCGATCTAACCAATGAATTTAACTTAGGAACTAGGTTGGCTTTGTCTTAGCCGTTGGTTGAGCCGTGGTTGGCCGTGTGTTTGGCCTTTCCTGTTTCGTTTGTTTTTGCATCGTTCGTTCTTTATTTGTTTTGTCACTTGTAATTAATTTATGTTTCTTTGAGTCACGTTTTGTAATTTGTTTGTAATTAGTTTTCCTTTATCGAGTCAAATGATTTCTAAAAGCCTTGGTCTTGTTTGGTTGGACGGTTATTCCCAATGTTTGTAGAAGCGTAGTAAACCGCATGTTGTCTAAAGCAACATGGCCCGGTTTATGCTAATGCATGCTTTGGTGCGTAGCCTTATGTCTAATTCGATGAGATTAAGGGCGAGCACGCATTACGAGGAGTGACCCAAGGACCGTGGGTCATGTGAGCCGTGGGCCACCCTCATGTGCACGGTTTTCAAGGCCAATTGGCCGTGTGTTTTGCGTCGTGTATTGTTTTGTTTGTAGCAATTGTAATTAGATCGAGTTGTAATTTATTTATTGTTGTGTCGGCATGAAATGCCTGGTTTGTAATAGGTAGATCCCAACGGCTCCCCCATTCCCCCTTAAGCCTTGTTTGCTTTGTTTGTATGTTGTTTAGATTAATCAACCCACATGCTAAATTACAACTTTGACAAAGTTAGTTTAGTTGCATCTAAAACGACATAGAAATTGTTGTCACATGATAGGGTTAAAACAACGTTTGCATATCATACATCGCAAAGAGCTATGACCTTGTTTGAAATCCGACACTTGACTTAGTAGAGGCCGTTATTGACGGGCGGGGTTGGGTGTCCTTATGGGCTTCCCAACACGTACCCTCACCCCTTACTCAAGATCTATGGTTTGTGGATCCGTCTAAATACCATTGGATTACGAGAGTCATTCAAATCGAGTGATATAGGGTACAAGTCTTTATCTTTAATCACTCGTAGTCGATTGGCTTTATGCTTTTCGATGAAAGGTGTAAAGTTGACTTGAACGGTTCCAAGTTCCCAAAAAACTTGGTGGCGACTCTAATTTGTCTTAATTCGATTCGAAAGAACCTCGAGTCGATTATGCCGGTGTGGATCCCGCGGACGCAGCCTTCCGAGGGCCTTGTCCACGCTTTGGCGACTCACTGGGAAAAGAGGACTAGTTACACTGTGTTTCTAGGGTCTTTTCCTCCGAGGTGAAACTTGAAAAGAAAGTGTTGGAAAGTAAAACATTACTCATAGTGCTACGATTCATGCATAAACCCTTAAGGATTTGCCCGGGCCGTCCCAGCGTTTCTTCGTGATGCGTGGGGGGCGACGTCCCACTATGCCAGGAAGCTGCACATTGCTCGCTTCCACTTCGCCTCGCGTGGTTCTTGGGAGTGGGGACGATCTTCTAGGTACTTTACCTTAAGACACCTTGCTCTATAAGACCGCAAAAGGATGGAGGGCATAGACCTTCTTGTAGAAGACTTGCCGAGACTTAGAGATGTCTAGGAGCATACATCCTTATAACATGAGAATGACAATGTGCAATATGTTTTCCCGAGTCTTTATTTTCGAAAATTCCCATGTCCTTTTCAAAACCGAACTTTTGAACAACATATTTTTGAAATAGCATGGTTTTAAAAACGCGGAATGCTGCCCAAATAGGACTAGAATTTTCGGCCCAAAATGAGCTTTTATAGCCGGCATGCTGCCCATTTCAAATCTCATTTTCAAATCAATCCTTCATTTTCCAAAATCAATCCAAATGTTTCCCGAACCTCAACCAAGCATGAAATGCGTCGAGTCGTGTCCAGGTCATGGCCGTGTTAGGCCGGGTTTGTTTTGTTCTAAGAGTCTAGAACACGACCTTGTTAGGTCACCCAAGCTCACCTCTTGGGCTTCGAGTCATGTTGGTCGACCTTTTTGTCTAGGATAGTCCACAGAAAACGTCCAAGCTAGGCCCTTTAGGACGTTTTCACTCGAACCCATGGGCTATGTTAGCCCAATCACGGGTTTAGTCACACCAAGTCCAGTTTAGAATCGAGTTATGACAGTTTGAGTCATGTCGTTTTGTCGAGTCTAAAATGAACCGATGTCTAATTCAAACCATGAGTCGAACCTTTGGTTAGTCAATCTCAAGTCGAGTCTTTGTTTGAGTCAAGTTGGGGTCGTGTCCTTAAGTGTGCAGGGGCCCTTACTTTAAATATTGACTCAGTACGGGGTTTTCTTGTAGAAAGGCCGCCAAAAACCCGACGTCAAGCAATGGAAGATGCTGTCAACAAGCTCACTGAGGCCGTGAACCTCATGATGACCCGAATGGATGCAATCGAATCTAAGCTGGGTGAAGATTCCCCTCTATCTACCCCACCTCTGACTGATCTGGAGAAACGGTTCAAGTTCATTGAAGACCGTCTGAAACTCTCCCAGGGGAAGAATATCCACTATGAGAATGCTAGGGCCTATGCCCCAGTTCAGGATAAGTTGCCCACGAACATGGTACTCACTGATATCCCAAAGTTTAAGGGCACAGAAGATCCGGTCCACCATGTTAAGGCCTATAAGGGGTACTTAGCACTGAAGGGAGTACCTGCTGACATGCTCTCTGAAATTTTCGCTCAATCTCTGGATGAACACCCGAAGGCGTGGTTCTACAATCTGGACCTTAAGAACTTCCCTACTTTCGAAGATATCACGGTGGAGTTTTGTAAGCACTATGCTGATAATGTTGAGATTCAAACCAACATAAGAACATTGGAGGTGATGACACAGAAAGACAAAGAAGGCTTTACTGAATTCCTTGCAAGATGGCGCGCTGAAAGCGTGAAATTAGCCAAGAAGCCTGATGAAGTTGAAATGGTAGATAAGTTCGTAAAGAATCTACGACCTATTTACCGCAATGCTCTGAAATACCAGAATTTTGGCTCTTTCAAAGAATTGATAAGAATCGGGATAAAGGTAGAAGATGATGTCATAAGGGCAGAGGCTGAAAAGCCGAAAGGGTACCAAGGGGCCTCATCGTCTAAGGGTAAGACCCCAGCAACGTCCCATATTGATGAAGCCATCAATCTCTTAGAAGGGCAATCGAAGAAGTCACAGCGCCAAACACCTAGGGCATTCACCGATATCGGATGCACTTATACATACGCTCTCCAAAGGCTCATAGCCCAAGGAAAGCTGAAGCCTATTGGTCCAACTCCGGACCCTCCCGCTGATCAACAAGGTAAATGGTATAAACCAAATGCCTACTGTGCCTTTCATCAAGGGAAAGGCCATGATACTGAAAGGTGCTATCGACTGAAGCACGAAATCCAAGACATGATTGAGAACGGAACGCTCCCGATCCCAGCTGTTAAACCCAATAACATCACCAATCCATTTGGCGATCACGCCAACTTTGTTTCTGTCGAAGACAGTGTCGACTATTCTCATCTTATCCGCCCATGTCACTGGAAAGGAGTGTTTATGGATTGCTTTGAATTCTCGACAAACCCGAAGAATGAAATTCAAGTCGGGAGTCTTGCTCTAGAATGTACTCCTCTCGTTAACGAAGTTAATAAAGGACAATTCGATTCACCGACCTTCATCATTGGCGTAGATCCTCAGAGGACTACCTCGGGATGGAGGCAGACCATCGAAGGGATCAAGGACAAAAGCCGAGCATCTAAGTTGGCAGCTGAACAAGAAAAAGCTCAAGACCAGATTTGAAAATTATGAGTCGGGATCTGTTTTCTTATTTTAGTCGAGTCGAGTCTAGGACTTTCTTTTCCTGAAGTTGAGTCGTTTGTTCCGCGATGACCTAGGATGTGTCCTAGGAATCGTTTCTTCGAGTCTGTTAAGCATTTCTCATTCCAATAAAATGTTGCAGTTTTGTTTCCAAATATGTCTTGTTTCCAATCCTCAATCATTCCGAAACATGATAAAACGCACAACACACTCAAAGGAATCCCTGGGGTAGAAATATGTCCCGTTTCAAAATGTAAGGTACACTAGGATCCCGTGTTTGATTCCTTTACCTATTCCATGTCTGGTGGTAGAAAACCTCCATATGAACCAATGTTTGTGACAAGCTTTTAGATGATTCTATGACAAACCTGGACTAGCTCCTTGTTTCCCCTATCGATGATGGAAGGCAAGCCTTTTCCCCAAACAAATCATCCCATCTCGAAGAGAGAAGATATCAACCCGTTCTAACAAGGAATTGTTAGTTCTTACCCAAATTAGTTGGCGAAGCCCAGTTTTCAAGGTGTATCCGTTTATGACTAGGAGAATGAATAGAAGATCATTTTCAAAGAGAGAAAGAAAAAAGATGAAAAAAAATGAAAAAATGAGAAAAAGAGAAAAATTGGAAAATGAAAAAATGAAAAAACGAAAAAAAATGAAAAATGAAAAAAAAAAAAAGATGAAAGAAAAAGGAAAAAAGAAAAAAAGATGTTGAAGTTATTGCGGAATGCTTTTTGGTTAAATGTCGAAGTTACGGAAGCCAGAATTCAAGTCAAGTACCCATAGTTGAGGTTCAATGGGCGAAGCCCAAATGTTTAAGTAGTAACCTCTTTACCCTCTAAGTCCTTCCTGAGACAGTTACAAGGGGATAGTCGGGAATCTTGAGAATCATTCCGCTTGTGTTGTTACACCCAGCCTTTAGGGTCCAGATATGGAGATTTGAACCCACATTGTTTTCCAACCCATTTTGTACTCGGGTTTCATCAAACCTGAGACACCATTTCCAACCACGTTATAAGCCATAGCCCTTGGCCTTAGCACCACAAAACAAACCTTCAGAATGATGGTTAACCATTCCAACTTGTTATTACCAAGCTCCACATCCCAAAAGATCCAAGCCTTTTACACCTAACCCCAAACACGGATTTAACGGTATTTTACGAGGCTAGAATGGGATATGACATGATACCTTAGGTGAAACCTTCGAGTGTGTACACACAATCAAAATGCCATGTTTATGCACCATGATCGAACTACGTCGGATTTGATTTCGCTCCACGCGAATACGTAGGCAGTCCTTCAGAATAAGGGATTCAATCCAACCATCATCCAAGTTGTCATCTTGTCGGTTTCTTACGGGTCTTAACCAAGTCCAAATGAAGCCACCTTTGTTTGAGTCGGTCTTAGCACTCGATGTAGGCTAGGATGAGGATATAGGTTCGAATGAATAGTATCAAGTCTCGGAATGAGCTTTATCTAACGGTTTAGGCAAAGATGCCGAGTCATATAGATGTAGGTTTGTGTTGGGAACAGAAAATATGAAAAACCCGCTGAAAAGAAAGAAGGCGTGGAAGGAAAATATGAAAAGCCCGCTGAAAAGAAAGAAGGCGGTGGCAAGAAATGATAAAAACTCGCTGAAAAGAAAGGAGGCGAGGAGAAGAGTGACAGGATGTTCCCAACAAGAGTGATGTGTGATGTCTAAGTATTCTCATAAAAATCAATCTGTGTTTAGTGTCTGGGCGAAGCCAACGTTGTTGCTCCGTGAGTTTAATCCACCCTGTCAATGCCAAGTGATCTTGATTCCCATGTGCCCTCGGGAGCACGCCCATACGATATCTCCGTCCCAAGTTCGACGACCTTGTGATTCCCATTTGCCATCTTTTGGCGCCAGAACGGCCAATTTACCTTTCTACCCCCAGCAAGTCCATATTTGAATTAAAGCCCGTGCACACTTAGGGTTTTATTTTCCTTTTTTGTTTTACGGTAGCGGGCTACGCCCACGTTGTTTACGAGTCATACAGAGTGTCTGAGTCGTATTTTGTGCTCACCCGTCAAGGTTCGATTTCAAAAAATTTCAAAATTTCAAAATTTCAAAAACTTTTTGCGAATTGTGGATAGATGATCCAAGTAGTGGAATCCTTGTGGGTCGATGATCCAATCCTTCGAAATTCAAAAATTCAAAATTCATATTTCGGGTCGATGACCCAATCATTAAACATTTTCAAATTCAATTTTCGGGTCGATGACCCAATCATTAAACATTTTCAAATTCAATTTTTGGGTCGATGACCCAATCTTTCAACATTTTCAAATTCAATTCTCGGGTCGATGACCCAATCATTTAAACTTTTTCAAATTCAATTTTCGGGTCGATGACCCAATCTTTCAACATTTCAAATTCAATTTTCGGGTCGATGACCCAATCATTCAAAATTTTCAAATTCAATTTTCGGGTCGATGACCCAGTATTTCAAATGATCCAATTTCAAGATCGATGATCCAAATGTGCTTATGTGATAATTGCTAGTACATTTTCTACGTTTCAAATATAGCAGGATATGCTTCAACTGGGGGCTCTAAAGTCTTCGACTTTAGAGCCATTAGAAATCGGGGCTCGAAGCCGTTGGCTTCAGAGACCATTATCAAGATGAAGGGGATGACATCCACTCAAAATTCAATTCAATACAAGAGTATGAAATGGAAGAATTCCGCAGCTGAAAGCAAATGATGAAAGTGGCGGCAACCTCCTTGGAAAGTCCCGTCCCATTTGGGCACCGCCAAAGAGATGATAAGCTTTGGGCAAGGCCAAAGAGATGATGAATTTTGGACAAACGCCAGCAGATGATAAACTTTGGGCATGTGTCGGCGGTGGGCGAACTACGACGCGGGTTTGATTCCGTCAGAAACGGATACGTAGGCGCCTAAGGATAAGGCTCAACCCACCATTTATGCAATTTATAGGTCGATGACCAACGATGATATTTCGACACAACAGAAGCAAGAGTCAACCCCAACGAAGTTTCAGGTATGATCTCTTCTTATGGCTGGCGAGCTTATATACGCAAGTCTAATGGACTATAAACGACCCGAAGAATCCTCAGGTCGAGAGGGACCTGGGGTATACTTTGACTTTCGCCTTGTCCAAGCCTCAGTCAAAGTGGGGGCTCAGAGATACCCGTATCCGTCGATATTGGAATTTATAGAGAACCCGACAAACACCCGATGATGATAGGACACATGTATTCTTTAGTTGTCATTGTCGTTATTTGGAGCTCGTTTTACGAGGTAGAATGGGCGTCGTCGATGAAGTATTTTATTAATTTAAATGATATTTAAATTAACGTTTTTAGTGAATTCATTCTGTTAATTTAAATGATATTTAAATTAATGTTTTTAGTGAGTTCATTTTGTTATTTTAAATGATTTTTAAAATTAATGTGTTTTTTAAGTGAATTCATTTTTATTTAGTTTAAATGATATTTAAATTAAAGCTTTATTTTGAATTTATTTTCTTAAGTTTATTTTATTGAAAATAAAATAAATATTTGATTTGAAAAATCATTTTATGAGTATATTTGATTTGAAAAGTCATTTATTTCAATTTATTAATTGATTTGAAAAATCGATTTGAAAAGCGAAGAAAACTCGTTTTGAACACTTGTTTTTGAGCTCGTTTTTAGCTCGGTTTTTGAGCCCGTTTCCTTTACGAATTGGCACGAATCTCGAGTACACTAACCCACCTAGACCAATACCCATCCACCCTTGTTCGAACCCCCTCACAAGCAGCCCAAATTCTCGTCCCAAACCCCTCACAAGCAGCCCGCAACCCAATCCCGTATGCCCTGTTTTGCAGCTCAATTCGCGAGCCCAAACCCGCTCCAAACACTACCAAGACCCGTACCCATTAACCCTAACCCATACCCTAGTATCCTACCCATATTATCCTAGCTTAATCACCAAGAAAACCCCCCTCAAACCCTCACAAAAGTCGATGGACAGCAGCCATACGGGATTGAGCCCGACTGCCTCCTCCTCCCTTTTACCCTATTTTAAACCCTTATAAATACCACCCCTTCACCATACATTCATGCCTCTAAGTTCTACATACATCCAACCATCACCTACAAGCTTTAAACCTCAGAAACAAACCCTAAACATCCTCCAAAAACCCTAAACAAAACCGACACACAAACTGAAACTGTTTGTGTGTCTCCTTCGAAAACCCTTTCGTTCCTCCATCAAAACTCCATAAAAACTCGAGTTTCTTGTTCCTAATTAACCACATAACATCCATCTACACATTAGACAAAGAATTACGAGCCAAATTGCCCTTGAGAGTACACGAAATCCCTCGAAAAACAGAGTGAAATAACACTCTGTTTTCGCGGTTTCTTCTTGTCTATCCAGTTCTGTTTGTGCTCGTTTTTCGTGCCCAATAACCCAAAACGAGCAGGGGTTGCTTTAAGATCCTTGTTCTCCTCTCTTTCTAGTTTCCAAAACATCTTTCGGATCGAATTTTCGTCGTGAAACGAGGGAGATATCACTGTTTTAAAATCGCTGTCCAGAAACTTTCCAAAACGCGTGTTTGCTTTATTCTTCGTCGACGACGGCCTCTCGAGATAAAATCTACCATCGACTACGACCCAAGACGGTGTCAACGATACATGTAGGTTGAGGGTGCATCAAATCCCCTTCTCTTCTCTCTTTTTATTTCGTTTTTTATGCCTTTTTTTATCGTCTTTTTTTGTTTGTTTGTTTTCGTTTTGTTTATCGTTGTTTTAATTAACTATGAAGCTAGTTAGTCCGAGTATGAGTTAAAGTACCACCATGAACACCCGCGTTGACTTGAGATGGGAAAAGAAACCGCTCCTTCTGTCGGTCGTACACCCCCGTCTCATTTACATATCCTCGTGTTCAAGGTAGGGCGTAAATAAAACAATTGTCTAACTTCGTTCTTCGCTTTCGACCCCCTTTTGTTTCGGCCAAATCGACATACCCTAGGACCCGTTGTATGTTAGTTTAACCTCTGATTGTTAACCTATGACGTATTTAGATAACATTAATTTAATTTAATAACCTAATTAGACACGATAGGTGGCTTCGACGTAAGTTATAAAATCAACTAACAATTCTGTAATTAATTGAATGCATCTCTCTCTTTCACCTAATTTCTCGCTAGTATAAGAGTGCGTGATTAGCACCTCCTTATTGACACTCGATGAGTTAAATTAATTAGCGAATTTGACCTAATTAGACCCTTTAGGCCGTGTAGAATGCACCCTTGCGCGACAATCAATCAACATCGTTTTTAACTCGTTTTCTAACTTGTTTCTTATCCCTTTTCGCAATCATTCGATCTAACCAATGAATTTAACTTAGGAACTAGGTTGGCTTTGTCTTAGCCGTTGGTTGAGCCGTGGTTGGCCGTGTGTTTGGCCTTTCCTGTTTCGTTTGTTTTTGCATCGTTCGTTCTTTATTTGTTTTGTCACTTGTAATTAATTTATGTTTCTTTGAGTCACGTTTTGTAATTTGTTTGTAATTAGTTTTCCTTTATCGAGTCAAATGATTTCTAAAAGCCTTGGTCTTGTTTGGTTGGACGGTTATTCCCAATGTTTGTAGAAGCGTAGTAAACCGCATGTTGTCTAAAGCAACATGGCCCGGTTTATGCTAATGCATGCTTTGGTGCGTAGCCTTATGTCTAATTCGATGAGATTAAGGGCGAGCACGCATTACGAGGAGTGACCCAAGGACCGTGGGTCATGTGAGCCGTGGGCCACCCTCATGTGCACGGTTTTCAAGGCCAATTGGCCGTGTGTTTTGCGTCGTGTATTGTTTTGTTTGTAGCAATTGTAATTAGATCGAGTTGTAATTTATTTATTGTTGTGTCGGCATGAAATGCCTGGTTTGTAATAGGTAGATCCCAACGGCTCCCCCATTCCCCCTTAAGCCTTGTTTGCTTTGTTTGTATGTTGTTTAGATTAATCAACCCACATGCTAAATTATAACTTTGACAAAGTTAGTTTAGTTGCATCTAAAACGACATAGAAATTGTTGTCACATGATAGGGTTAAAACAACGTTTGCATATCATACATCGCAGTAGCTATGACCTTGTTTGAAATCCGACACTTGACTTAGTAGAGGCCGTTATTGACGGGCGGGGTTGGGTGTCCTTATGGGCTTCCCAACACGTACCCTCACCCCTTACTCAAGATCTATGGTTTGTGGATCCGTCTAAATACCATTGGATTACGAGAGTCATTCAAATCGAGTGATATAGGGTACAAGTCTTTATCTTTAATCACTCGTAGTCGATTGGCTTTATGCTTTTCGATGAAAGGTGTAAAGTTGACTTGAACGGTTCCAAGTTCCCAAAAAACTTGGTGGCGACTCTAATTTGTCTTAATTCGATTCGAAAGAACCTCGAGTCGATTATGCCGGGTGTGGATCCCGCGGACGCAGTTCCCGAGGGCCTTGTCCACACCTTGAGCATTAAACCAAGAATTGAAGAGAAAATTAAGAGTGTGCTTAGGATGCCATTTTGGATTCCTCTACAAATTTTACTCTCTTATTTCCTATATAAGGGGTGCTAATCACACACCTTTACAAACCATTCACATACACCATTTCTCATAATTCTCTCTAAGTTTAGTAGTTAGATTAGTTTAGTTATTAGCTTAGCTTAGTTTAGATTTACTTTATATTATAAACATTTCAATACAATTTCCATTCAAGTTATATTCCAAAAGTTTCATTTCAAGTTATTTCATTACAAGCATTGTTCTTCCATTTTTAGTTCATTTCCATATTGCAAGGTAATTTCTATTTACATTTCCATTATGTTTATCATTTTAATTATCATTAGTGTAGTTTAAATTTTCATCATGTTTGAGTAGTTACATTTGTCAAGGGAGTAAGGGAAGCCATGCATGATTAAGTAATATGTCAATGTCAAAATGAGGATAAGTTAATATTGTCTAATTGTTTCTATCACATGTTTGCGCCACAACATTTAGTCTTTGGTTATTGGCCGTAATCGTAGATTAAGTTTGTTAATTCATTTTATAAGTCGAGAGGCACGGAATCGGATTAGACTAAGCATGTGTAGTTGATACGAGTACGGATACGAGTCGATGGTGGGACGAATTCATTGAAAGTCGGAGATCAGTTTAATGCATTCCCGATGATTATTTGGGGATGTTGAATCTCGGGATGATTAAATGTATCTCGAGCTTTCGTTGAATTCGTTGGACTGTTTTCCTAAACAGTACGCCCATCAATCCTTATGATACGAATTTGGTGCGGAAGCGTTTTAAAGAATAAGAACGATAATGATAAAAGGGATATTTGCTTCGAAATCTGTCTAGAAATCGAAACAATAGGATATTTGCTCGGGTTAGACCTATAACTCGAACAATGGTGAACTATAATCAAGACCTATTGATTATAACTCAGGTTAATGCTTGAAACGCGTCAAACAATAACAAATTTGGATCGAAACGCGTCGAGCCGTCAAACAATTGCAACAGCAACGTTCGAGTTCTTTTTTTTATCATTCATGTGTGTCTTTTATTAAGCAAATTCATGGCCTTATATAGCAGCCAACACCGAAACTCCTAGTCTAGTGAAGGGTTGCCATCAATCCTTCACTAATTACAACCATAAAAGCAATAAAAATGAAAGGTCTAACACTAATGAGTTTATTGACTACACAACCAGATTTTAGGTAAATAAATTAAACATATTATTAGCTAGTAAATAAGATACACATATTTGTAATGATGGACCATGTAGCAGCTTGCAAAGGACCGTGTAATAGCTCCTTTTGGGCCGTGTCTGTACTCGCATCAGTAGTAGGACGACCTAGTCATGGACGAGAGTTTCTCTAGGACCCGGTCTATGGTTGACACTAATATCGTAAGGTGGGTGTCTTTAAGCCTAAACATTTACCATAAAATCAACTTCCTAACTTGACATAAACATTTACGTAATTAGCATGTGTGACCCGACCTCCTAGACATTTTATTTATTATTGTTTTATCACTTCAACCCAAACCAATTCAAACGTAATCGACCAAGGTAAAATTCAATCCATAACAACTAACTTATAAACTCCCGTCTCCTTTGGGTTCGACCC
Source organism: Silene latifolia (assembly GCF_048544455.1). NCBI lineage: Eukaryota > Viridiplantae > Streptophyta > Magnoliopsida > Caryophyllales > Caryophyllaceae > Silene > Silene latifolia. The sequence goes on from NC_133526.1 coordinate 42,204,273, forward strand.
CTAAGTACTACATTAACTTGTTACCTAGGGTATAAATATTGTCTTTGCATAGGTGTGCAACAGCCTATCAAATTTTAGCGTCGTTGCCGGAGACGGTTTTGTTTATTATTAGTTGTTGAATTTTATCTTTTTATTTTGTTTCGAGGAACACTTGTTCCTTGAGATTCATCTCACCGTTTTCTTGTAGTTTTAGTGCCTATTTTTGTAGGTGATAAAGCTATAGGCCTTTCACAATGAATGACGAATTCATTCCACAAACCAATGATGAGCCTTTCCATGACTATTATGCTCGATTTTACTATTACCGCAACACTAGACTCATCCCCTCATTTCCCTTGGGTATGTCCTTGGTGCGGATTACTTGGGTCGTCTCGTGCTTGATGGCATGAATCTCGAGACCCGTGAAAAGGCTCTTAACTTGAGTAATGGGAGTGTCTACTACATGGTTGGGCCGGAGCTTTGGAATTTCTTTGAGTTCATGGCTTGCGAAAGTCGGGAGGTAGCTCGCCAAGAAGAATTGAGGCGTGCAATGCTTCTTCAAGATCATTTGGAGCAACAAGCATCCGAGGCTCGTATCATAGAAATACTCGAAGACATGCTCACAGAAATGCGAGAAGGAAATGAGCGATTTATCGAAGCTTCTACTCTTCCACCTTCCCAATGTGAGTCTTTTGCAACTAATAATTTAGAATGATTGGAAGATGATGATGATGGTCCTAATTTTTCTTTTAAAATTTCCCATAACATCACTCCGACTGACCATTTAGAGACTCATGACATTGACCTTGTAGTAGATGACACCCATGTCATGAACGATGTTAGGCCCGTTTTTAATGAAAAGGACGAGGTTTTACCCGAGACCTTAGAACCCTTTACAAATCCTTCCATGGAGGATATAGTGGACCCATTAGAAGTAGATGGTGGACTATGTGACATAGAGGTTAAGTGGGATGAAACCCCCAATTCCCCAAAGTCCTACCATTTAGAGTTTTCATACCACCCAATTGAGACCGTTTATGATGATATGTTATGCACTAACAATTTGTTTCATGGTCTTAAGCTTGATGCTCTATCTCTTACTGACGAGTGGAGTGATACGGTGGTTCTCTTTGAAATCTCGGATGCGCATTTTGATAAGATTTATCCTAGTTTATCTTTGATCTTTCAAGCTAATATCTTATCAGTTGCGTATATATGCTTTTGTATTGCCCATGCACAGATATATGATCGGCTTCTAAGGGTTTGACTTATTTTTTAAGGATGATGAAGGCCGCAACGTTCGAAAAATAGGAGTCTAGCAAGACTTAAAATTTGAGCTTCTTGGGAGGCAACCCAAGCTTTTATTTATTTTTGTTTTTCATTTTCCCCAATTTATTGTTTCTCGTAGAATTAGGAATAAAATACTAGACTTGACGATGTTTGTTTTGTGATTTATAGGTGAACAATGACGAAAAGGAGGCTTAAAGGAGAAAATTCACGCTTCCCCGTGCATGCAACCCCGTTCGGGGTCGTGACTTTCAACAAACGGAAGAGCTGAAAGAAATGCGGAAAAAGTCAAAATATGGGTGGATATGGTCAACCCCGATCGGGGACGCAACTTTTTCTGGAAATTTTTTTTTTTTTTTTTTTAAAAAAAATGCCTAATCACTTGCAAACATCATTCGTTCATCAAACTTTCAATTTTTGGCCCTTTTCTTGAATTATTGATGAATGGAAGAGTCCCCCCGTATCCGTTCTAGCTTGGAGGGAGGCTAGCAAGTCTAGTAAGTTTTCTTTGTTTTGCACTTTAGTTTATTTCTCGCAACCCATTAAATAAGACCTCTTGTCCTTCTTGTTTATGTGTTTTGCGCCATTTTTATGGTTTAGTTGGGTAATTTAATTGTTGGCACATTGAGGACAATGTTATGTTTAGCTTGGGAGGAGATTGCATTCGCATATTAGTTAGTTTGCATTTAGTTAGTATAGATTTAGTGAGAATTTTTGAAAATTTTGTGAGAATTTTTGAAAAATTTGTGTAAATTTTTGCTTCTAATTCTTTGCTTGTCCTACTTATGCCCTCTTGCATATCCTAATGATTGCTTAAACTAATGATTTATTCTTTTAGGATGGGATAGTTGCTACATGGGGATATCTTGACATAGTAGGTGGGAGATGGAAATGAACCGAGTAAGCTTGATCTTGACTATTGGCAAGCTACAAATTGGTAAGGTAGAGCCTCTTTAGACCGATGCATCCATATCCGGTCTCTCTTAGGTGAGTGTAGGTGTCTCCTTATGATGTGTGTTTCATCAAAACGCACAAGTATGGTCTTTATTTCATCTCTTGTTAAGCATGCATTCATTTGTTATAGCATTTTGGAGCCATTCACATGATAAATTTAGCTTTTTTGACCCCTTCACAAAATTTATCCCTAGCTACATCATTGAAATTGCCTACCCTTGTTGAGATGGTAGTTTAGTTGGATAATGTTTGGGTGCTCATTGGGATTTGTTTCAAAGTTTGGAGAATCATGTGAGCTTGATCTTAATGCTCAAGAAAAAAAAGAGGAAAAATGAAAGAGAAAGATGAAAAAAAAATGATGAATTGAGAAAGAAGAAAAAAAGTTGAGAAAAGAAAAGAAAAAAAAAGAATGAAAAAGCATGGAAATGAAAAAAAGAATTATGCATTGAAATGAAGAAGAAGAAGAAGAAGAAGAAGAAGAAGAAGAAGAAGACGTAAGAAACTCTCAAGCATTATCCATATATTTTGGAGAGTTATCTTATGATTTGAATTGCAAATTGGGTTAGAATTGGGATTGAGCATCCTTACATTTGGTTGTTGCTAGCTTGACCTTAGCTTCACAATCCATAATTCATTTGTTCCCCTTTCTTACCATTATATATTGCCTTCTTCCTACCCATTTGGCTTCTTTATCATGCTTACATTTGATTGTTTTGGCTTACTAGTCTTGATTGATTACCATATTAGATTGCGGGGACATTGTTATAAGTCGAGGATAGTTGAGTGTTTATTCACAAAATTGTCCTTTCACATATAAAAGAGTTTGAGTGCCCCGTGAGAGTCCATAAGTCAAAAGATCATGCAAGAGGTTAAAGGTTCATTTCAAGTTTTCCATGCTACGCCGTCATGTAAATCACATCCATGTTTTGCTTTGTCCCTTACCCATGTTGATTCGGGTTTTTAAATCATTATGCTTAACTTGTTTTAAGGTATTGCATTTGATGGGATATAGTTTCTTGCTTGAGGACAAGCAAGGGTTTAGCTTGGGGAGTTTGATAAGTGCATAATTTACATACTTTTACCCCTTAGATTAGCTCCATATTATATGTATTATGCACTACCTTTAGTGTTTATGAGCTAATATTTGCTTTCTAGTTCCATTTGTATGTTTTCTCATGTTTTGTAGGAAAATGAGCTAAAATGAGCCCAATTCTACTCAAGTACAAATACTAGAAGCATGAGCTAAGGTAAAGAAGAGATGATGGACCAACATGGAAGATGTTCATGGACTTGCATTGATAAAATGATGGATTAATTTGAAGAATTGCAAATGCAAAGTCAAGCCCATAATTCACAAGTCAACAATGCCTAGGATGTTAAAGTCACATAGAGATCTTTTCTAAGATGCCAAACATTGCATTCAACCGGGTGATTAAAGGAGCATTAAGGCTTTACTTAGGATTCCTTGAGCATTAAACCAAGAATTGAAGAGAAAATTAAAAGTGTGCTTAGGATGCCATTTTGGATTCCTCTACAAATTTTACTCTCTTATTTTCTATATAAGGGATGCTAATCACACACCTTTACAAACCATTCACATACACAATTTCTCATAATTCTCTCTAAGTTTAGTAGTTAGATTAGTTTAGTTATTAGCTTAACTTAGTTTAGATTTACTTTATGTTATAAATATTTCAATAGAATTTCCATTCAAGTTATATTCCAAAAGTTTCATTTCAAGTTATTTCATTACAAGCATTGTTCTTCCATTTCTAGTTCATTTCCATATTGTAAGGTAATTTCTATTTACATTTCTATTATGTTTATCATTTTAATTATCATTAGTGTAGTTTACATTTTCATCATGTTTGAGTAGTTAAATTTGTCTAAGGAGTAAGGGAAGCCATGCATGATTAAGTAATATGTCAATGTCAAAATGAGGATAAGTTAATATTGTCTAATTGTTTCTATCACATGTTTGCGCCACAACGTTTAGTCTTTGGTTATTGACCGTAATCGTAGATTAAGTTTGTTAATTCATTCTATAAGTCGAGAGGCACGGAATCGGATTAGACTAAGCATGTGTAGTAGGACGACCTAGTCATGGACGAGAGTTTCTCTAGGACCCGGTCTATGGTTGACACTAATATCGTAAGGTGGGTGTCTTTAAGCCTAAACATTTACCATAAAATCAACTTCCTAACTTGACATAAGCATTTATGTAATTAGCATGTGTGACCCGACCTCCCTAGACATTTTATTTATTATTGTTTTATCACTTCAACCCAAACCAATTCAAACGTAATCGACCAAGGTAAAATTCAATCCATAACAACTAAATTATAAACTCCCGTCTCCTTTGGGTTCGACCCCTAAGTACTACATTAACTTGTTACCTAGGGTATAAATATTATCTTTGCATAGGTGTGCGATAGCCTATCACAGGTATTACAGTTAAGCGTGCTTGGCTAGGAGTAGTCTTAGGATGCGTAACCTCTTGGAAAGATTCCCGGGATGCGGATGAATGGGTATAAAATGTGCTGGAAAGGATCTGTGTTTATCCGTGGGCCATGTTTTTTCTTTTTTTTGGTACGAAGATCTGTGGGTCATGTACATAGCATGTCGAGCTACTGTGAGTGAGCGCACCCGACCTTAGATTTGGGCTAGGGTGTTACAAGTCTTATAACAACCCGGTCCGCCACCGTCATAACCCAACTCCAATAATATGGAATGTGTGCCTTTGGACTCACTATTTGTCCTCACTTAAGCCTAAAAGCACAATGCCTTGTTTCTAATTAGTGGGTGAAATCTTTTTTAAACATATTTGTTAGAACACATTTGGTTGATGATGCCAAGTTTCATTTGTTATTTAATTGTTTGCCTCTTAGTTAAATTGTTTAGCAAAATTGAAGCTATTGATGATCAATCAAAGAGTCCACAAGCTAATCAAAGTAACAAGATGATCAAGATGAAGGCAAGACAAGAAAGCCCATTGCCTAGAATGAATGTTGTAAACGAGGTAGTTAAACATATCCTCTTTATGCATAAGTGATTGCAAAACCATGCAACAGTTCCTGTGACTGTTGCACCAAGGTTTCTGGTACTAACGTATGGAGAATTTTCCGAAAAAATTCACAAGTGTTTGAAATTCTTTATAAAGTCTTTCTATGTTCAATAGGAATATTATTTCAAAACTGAAGAACAAAAAGAATATGCTTGCACAATAATTTAAAGATGCCAATCCCATTTGTGCAAGTTGTTTTTCATGCTAAAAATAGGTCTTATGCTTTTTTCATTTGTGGAAAAATTGTGAGTTCCCATATTTTATAGGAAACACTCCTTTGCTTTGGAAAAATGTAGCCACCTTGAGCCTCACAAACCTGATTGTTCTTTTATAATTTTAAATGAAAATGCATACTACAAACCTATGGATATTAGATTAAAGAAGTGTTAAGATCCTTCTCTTACACACTTTCTTTCTCTATAAATAGCCACTTCATTTATCATTTATTGCAAGACTTTTCAGAACACTCATTGTAAAACATTTGCAAAATCATTTCAGCATTTTAAGCTTTGTTCTTCAAGTATTTGCAAAACCGTTTTCTGTTTTCAAAAGTCTTCACTTGTTTTTCAAAGCTGTAAAATCTCCAAGTATCGGTTAAACTTAATCACATAAAGAATATGTTCAATGATTCTCGTGTTTAGGTCTTAATTGTAATCTCCATGTTCTTAAGTGAACCACTGAGATTCTGACTCTGTAAACCGTTGAGATAGAACTTTAAGTCTTGAAGCGGAGTAGCTTTGAGCAAGGGAAAGTCTTGAAGCGGAGTAGCTTCAAGCAATTGCAACCGGAGTAGGTTGGCAAGTTATTTTCATTGTAAGGGGTTTAGTTAAGTTTGAGTAAATTTCTAAACAAGCAATAAAATAACGGTTGGACGTAGGCTCCGGAGTAGGAGCTGAACCAATTTTTAAAACATCGTCTTATTTGTTTATTTACTTTTACATTCGTTTATCCTTTACATTTTTATCTACCTATCTCGTTGCCAGTGCTGTGCAACAGTTCATCATACTGTTGCATAGACCTGCTGTACCGTTTGTGAACTTACAATCCATTAAGTTTCTCAAACTCGTACCTAATAGATCTTACTTGTGTTAGTCATTAACCAAGTAAACGAGAAAATTTTTAAAAGGTACACCTAATTCACCCCCTCCCCCTCTTAGGTGTTTATCGTTCTTAACTCTTCAACTGGTATCAGAGCCTCGTGCTCTTGATATTGGTTAAAACCAAAGAGTTGATCCTATAGTTATGAACGATTCAAAACATACTAAGTTTCCCATGTTTAAAGGAGAAAATTATGCTTGGTGGAAACACCGCATGGAGCACTATGTCAAAAGTGCGGACTACGAATGTTGGTTGATCATTCAAAAGGGTCCCCTCAAAATTGAGGTGACTAATGCCGATGGCACTAAGTCCCTCAAAAGTGAGGACAAATTTGTTGAAGCCGATTATAGGAAAGTCGAGAAAAACTCTAAAGCCATGTCCATCCTTCAATATGGCATCGGTGAACAAGAGATTAACCGGATATCCGGATGTGACTCGGCAAAAGAAATTTGGGACACCCTTAATCTTGCTTAGGGAACGTCACAAGTCAAAAAGTACCGTGTTGATCTTCTCATGCAACAATATGAGATGTTCAACATGGGAAGAGATGAGTCAATTAATAGTTTGTCTTCTCGTTTCTCTAGTATTGTTAATGACCTCAAGAGTCTAGGTAGAAACTTCGAATCCGAGGATTTAGTCCGTAAAATTCTTCGTAGCCTATCTGAAAAATGGCAACCGAAGGTTACGGCTATTGAGGAAGCTAAAGACCTCTCCTTGCTATCCCTTGATGAACTTATGGGCTCACTCATGGCTCATGAGTTAACTCTCATGAAGCGATCCGGTGAAAGCTCTAAAGGGAAAGGACTTGCTCTCTATGCTCTCTCAAGTGATGAGGAGGATGAAGATGACGAGTTTGCAATGTTCACTAAAAACATTGTTGGCATGATTAATGGTCGAAACTCACAAAGGTCTAATAAGTATACTAGCAAACGACTCTTTCCCAAAAGAAAGTCTACTGCCGCTGTTGGTTGCTTCAAATGTGGTGACAAAGGTCACCAAATCAAAGAATGTCCAAAGTGGAACGACATTAAATCTAAAGAAAAGCGTGAGTTTGCTAAAAGAGAATACAAAAGCAAAGTAATGACTGCTATTTGGGGAATGTCTGATTCCGACGAGGACGACGTCCTTGAGGAAGAATTGGATGCCAAACTTAGCATCTCATCTCAGTTAAGCAATGATGTTCCAAAGTCAACAAAGAAAGAAAGTGTCAAATGTCTTATGGCTCACTCCGTGGACTCGTTGATTCGACATTGAGGTAAATAAGCTCAAGAAAAAGGTTCGATCTTTCTCTAAAGACAAAAATTGTCTTCTCCTAGACCAATTCATTGATAAGTGTCGTGTCCAAAATGATAAATTAGAGGCTATGCAAACTGAAATTGAAGACATAGCCGAAGAAAATGTTGGTTTAAAAGAATGTCTAAATGAGGTAGATCAACCTAGTTCATCATCGAGTCTTGAGAAGGAGATTAAAAAACTCCGAAAACAGAATTTGTTTCTTGCTAAAAAGGTTGATGAAATACATGCAACGGATCACTGCAATGTTGCATCTGTGTCTAACAAAGGAGAAGAGTCCTTCGACAAAACCATGTTCTCACTAACCAAAGAACGTGACCAACTTTTGATTGATCTAGCAACATGTCAAAATGAAAAAGGGGATCTTGTCAAAATTGCTGAAATGTTAAATGACGAGTCAAGTCATGTTAAAAGTGCCTTAGATCGAATGCAACAATCAAACAATGACCTTCTTGTTCAAATTAAAACTCTAAAAAAGGCTGAACAAAATCATGCAACAGATGATGCAACTGTTGCATCTGAGTCTATGAAGGAAATTGAGACTCTCACGAAACATGTGTCTTCACTAACTAAGGAACGTGACTCTTTGCTAGCTGACCTCACCTTGTGTAAAAGAGATAACAAGCAACTTGAGCAAATTGGCTTATTGCTCAGTGACGAAGTAAGACATGCTAAACATGCTTTCGACAAAGTAGGTCAACTAAATCTTAATCATCTTGCTAAAATTGAAACATTAACCAAAGAGCTAGATGAGGCTAAGATGTTCTATTTGAAATGGGAAGGAAGTCAGAATGTCTTGGAGTTTCTTCTAAAACAGTCCCAAGAGTATGAAAAGCTTGAAAAGAATGCTGAACTTGGTTTCAAATGCAACAGTAGCACGCACTGTTGCATCCGAAATCAGGATCCAAGCAAAACTGATTTTAAAAGACGAAAGTATGCTGGACTTCCTGAATATGTTATTTGCAACTACTGTGGTAATACTGGTCATGAGCTTAACAATTGTGAAAAGAGAAAACGTGACCTAGAAAAGAACACTAAATTAGATAAAAAGGTATGGATCAAGAAAGACTTGGTGAAACAAGCTAGTGTCAAGAAGGGACCCAAACTTGTTTGGGTTCCCAAACTAACTGTTTGATCTTGTATAGGCATTAGTGGGAGGCAGCAACAATTGGTACTTAGATAGTACATGCTCTCGTCACATGACGGGAGAAGAAAACCAATTCCTCTCGCTAGAAGCGTACAAAGGTGGCATGGTGACTTTTGGTGTCAACAAACGAGGTGAAATCATTGGTATTGAAAAAGTTGGTAAGTCAAAGTCACTATGTGTCGACAAAGTGTTGCTTGTCAAAGGTTTGAAACACAATCTTCTAAGCATTTCACAATTGTGTGATTGAGGTAACATTGTTGAATTTCAAGCTAGTGTATGTAGAATACTTGGTGGTAAAACTAGAGAGTTAATTCTTGAAAGTAAGCGTGTCAAAGATACATGTGTACATGAGTAACCTATGCTCATTGTCGGGTCAAACTTTATCATGTATGAGTTTTCACAAAAATGACCCTTGACTTTGGCATAAAAGGTTGGGTCATGTTAATGCTAAAACCCTTAATACTCTCAAGAAACTTGACCTAGTAGATGACATACCTAACATGAAATCTGAGTTTAAATCACTTTGTGATGATTGTGTTAAATGTAATTAAACAAATTAAATACTCCTTGAAATCCAAAAATTGTGTTAGCACTTCTCGTGTCCTTGAACCTATTCACATTGATTTATGCGGACCCATGCGTATTGTTAGAATGGGTGGAAGTCGCTATATTTGTGTGATTGGAGATGACTTTTCAAGATATGTTTGACTACTTTTCTTAAGTTCCAAAAATCAAGCATTTGATGAATTCTTAATTTTGGTTAAAATGGTTCAAAACAAATTTGGTCTAAAACTTGTATCCTTAAGATCCGACCATGGAACCGAATTTGAGAATTCATCATTTGAGGACTATTGTAATGATCATGGTATTAGCCATAATTTTTCGGCCGCAAGAACCTCTCAACAAAATGGGGTTGTGGAACGAATGAATCGAACTCTTGAAAACATGGTTAGGACTATGATCATTAGCTCTAAAGTACCGAAGAACTTTTGGGCCGAGGCCTTAAACATCTTGTTACATCTACAACCAAGTCATGATTAGGAAAATAATTAACGAAACACCTTATGAATTACTACAAGGAAGAAAGTCTAACATCTCACATTTAAAATGCTTTGGTATTAAATGCCTTGTTCACAACAATGGCAAAAACAACCTAGGTAAATTTGATGCTGGTAGTGATGAAGGAGTATTTGTTGGTTATTCTATTCATAATAAAGCTTACAAAGTTTACAACAAAAGGACTATGAAAATGGAATAAAACGTTCATGTAATATTTGACGAATCTAGTCTTTTTATGTCTAATGAACAGGCTGATGATGAAGAGAAGGATGATGATTTCGACATTGGAATGATTTGTCATGACATGGACATGGTGGAAGAGGTTGAGGAAGTTGTGCAACAGTCAGAGCCTCTGTTGCATGAAGAAGCTGGCCAAAATTCAGGGGGAACTAACCCTTCCTCATCTTTAAATAGAGCTAACTCATCCAAGGGGAATGAGAATGGTAGTGAACCATTCACTACTCAAACAGAAACTGATCCACAATCACCCTCACAAAATCACCCTCATGCAACAGTCACTGCAATTGTTGCATCAGAACCAAACGAAACAAATGAAGCCTCCAACACCATTGTTCCAAGAAAATGGAAATGCCAAAGCTCCTATCCTCCCACAAATCAGACTAGTGACCTTTAATCAGGAGTAAAAACCAGGTCATTCCTCCAAAACTTTTGTGCCTACAATCCATATCTCTCACAAATCGAACCTAGCCACTTCACCATTGCTCTTAATGACTCATGTTGGGTGACGACCATGCAAGAGGAGCTAGATCAATTCAAGAGGAATGAGGTATGGCATCTTGTCTCTAGACCATCTAATCGTACTGTAATTAGTATTAGATGGGTCTTTTGCATTAAGCTTGATGATAGTGGAAAAATCGTAAGGAATAAAGCTAGACTAGTGGTACAAGGGTTTAATCAACAAAAGGGGATTGACTACGATGAAACCTTTGCACCAGTAGCTAGGCTTGAAGCCATACGAATGCTCATAACTTTTGCATCTCATGTTGGCATAAAACGTTTTCAAATGGATGTTAAAACCGCTTTATTAAATGGCTATCTTGAAGAAGAAGTTTTTGTCAAACAACCTACGGGCTTTATAAACAATGAGTTCCCTAATCACGTATTTAAACTTGACAAAGCACTTTATGGTTTAAAACAGGCTCCCCGAGATTGGTATGATAGACTTTCAAAATTCCTGTTAGAAAATGGTTTTCTACGTGGTTCGGTCGATAAAACATTGTTTATCAAGTCACAGTCAGAGGAACTGTTGCTTGTGCAAGTATATGTCGATGACATTATTTTTGGTGCAACTAACAACATTCTTTTTAAGTACTTTTCGGATCTTATGACTTCTGAGTTTGAAATGAGCATGATGGGAGAACTTGGATTCTTCCTTGGTCTCCAAATTAAGCAAGATGAAAAAGGAACCATGATCCACCAACAAAAGTACTTAAAGGAAATGATAAGTAAGTTTGGGTTAACTAGCTCGAATCCTATGCCTACACCTATGATTGCCAAGCTTAATCTTGAAAAAGACGAAAATGGTAAGAGTGTTAGTGAAAGGGTATATTGAGGTATGATCGGTTCATTGCTTTATTTAACCGCTAGTCGACCCGACATTCAATTTAGCGTATGTTTGTGTGCTTGTTTCCAATCAAATACTAAGGAATCACACTTTAAAACCATCAAACGGATTTTTAAGTATTTGATTGGAACACAAGACTTGCATCTTTGGTATCCATCTCATTACGAACTTGATCTTGTAGGATTCTATGATGCGGGCAGCACGGTGGACAGAAAAAGCACATCCGGAATTGCTACATTCATGAGCCCTTGTTTAACAACTTGGGCATCCAAGTAGCAAAACACGGTATCATTGTCCACGGCTGAAAGTGAATACAACAGTGCAACACTCTGTTGCACACAACTCATTTGGGTTCATCAACAATTGCACGACTATGGTATGATCTTCGAAACAACTCCGATATTTTGCGATAATACTAGTGCAATTAACATTTCAAAGAACCCAATACAACATTCATGTACTAAACATATTGAGATTAGGCATCATTTCTTACGTGATCAAATCGAAAAAGGAACAATTAGTCTTAACTTTTGTAAAACGGAAAATCAAATTGCGGACATTTTTACAAAACCGTTGGAAAGAGAACAATTCGTAAAACTTCGGTTGGAAATTGGTTTGTTGGGTGATATGTGACTCTAATGAATTTATTTTTCCTATATGATTGACTAGAAAAAGGAATGTACATGTTTTAAGTTTAAAATGTCAAAATCTCCAACATGCAAAATGGATCGAGAATTTTAATTAAAGTCTTGCACTTGCATGCAAATTATTTCATTGAGCCTCTCAACTTCACCTTATTTCAAATCAAGATAATCCCTCCATCTAGCCCACTTTTTGAGCATCAATTCTTCACTCTTACACTCAACTAGCGCTCATTACCCACACCCTCACTAAACCAACCGACCCTCCTATTAACTCCTTCAACCCAGAATACATTGCCAAATTAAAAATGGCCACCCAATCCGCTGCATATATCGAAAAATCCGACAAAACCCAACCATCCCCTACTAAGCCTGCAACAGTCAAGGCCACTGTTGCATGAATGAAAACCATGACATGCAAAGGGCGAGGTCATGGTGGATTAAAGAGGAGTCCCCAAATTTCAATGATGTTGGACTCTAATGTCGATATTGATTCTGAGAAAGATAAGCTTACACTTAATGAATTGGCAAGTGAAGTCAACAAAGAGAAAGTGATCGTTGAAGATGTTTTTGAAGAAGTGGTTGTTGTCGAAAAAGAAAAAGGAAAGGAGAAAGATGGAGTGAGTGAGTAAAAAAAAAAAAAAAAAAAAAAAAAGGTGTTGAAAACGAAAAGGAAACCGAAGGTGAGAAAAATGATGATGTTGCTGAAAATATGGATACTCCAGTCGAAAAATCAGAAAAGGAGGTTATGCATAAAGATGAGTTCATCCCAAATGATGAACAAATTGATGAACCAAACAATTATGACAAGGTACTTGATAATGGTCTTGATCCCCTCTTTACCGAAAACCCCCAATTCCAAATCCAAATCCAAAATCACAGAACTTTTTTGTGATGGTGATGAACCACTTGTTGAATCTCATCTCAAACCAAACACAAAACCCAAACCCATTACTAAAAGAAAATGAGGATCAAATCCCAAAGCGGCCAAGAAGCTTAAGTCTGGTGCAACAGTTGGATCAACTGTTGCAATGAGTCCGGTAAATGCGAAGTTAGATAAGCTTTTGACCATTGTGACTAGGCTTACTGTCAATAATGAGACCCTTAAGAATTAAGTTGTTGCGCTCAAAACCATCAATGAATATCTCATAGAGCGTGTCCAAATCCTTGGAAGAAATGTTCCCGGTGATGATGAACGAACCATCTTTCGCCCAAATTGCCTTCCTAACCCTTTTGGCTTCTTGTCTTAATATCTCATGCAATCTGTGAACTGTTTTTAAGCTTTTCTCGAACAATTTGCTGGTGGTTTATCTTGTACTACTTGAACATGTTTTCATCCTTCTTTTGATGATGTCAAGAGGGGGAAGTATGTTAATTATGTGTTTATGTTCATTCAATGACTCTTAGGCTAACGTTCACCGTGGAAATGTCTTAGCTATAATGATTAGATGTTCTACTTAGGATAAGCATGTTGACCCTCATTCACCTTGATCATGTCATGTTTATTTGATGTCTTATTGAATATGATTCAAAGACCGACTCACCATGGGCTTAGGGGGAACTTAACACATATCTAAAACTTGCCATCATCAAAGGGGGAATTTGTTAGAACACATTTGGTTGATGATGCCAAGTTTCATTTGTTATTTAATTGTTTGCCTCTTAGTTAAATTGTTTAGCAAAATTGAAGCTATTGATGATCAATCAAAGAGTCCACAAGCTAATCAAAGTAACAAGATGATCAAGATGAAGGCAAGACAAGAAAGCCCATTGCCTAGAATGAATGTTGTAAACGAGGTAGTTAAACATATCCTCTTTATGCATAAGTGATTGCAAAACCATGCAACAGTTCCTGTGACTGTTGCACCAAGGTTTCTGGTACTAACGTATGGAGAATTTTCCGAAAAAATTCACAAGTGTTTGAAATTCTTTATAAAGTCTTTCTATGTTCAATAGGAATATTATTTCAAAACTGAAGAACAAAAAGAATATGCTTGCACAATAATTTACAGATGCCAATCCCATTTGTGCAAGTTGTTTTTCATGCTAAAAATAGGTCTTATGCTTTTTCCATTTGTGGCAAAATTGTGAGTTCCCATATTTTATGGGAAACACTCCTTTGCTTTGGAAAAATGCAGCCACCTTGAGCCTCACAAACCTGATTGTTCTTTTATAATTTTAAATGAAAATGCATACTACAAACCTATGGATATTAGATTAAAGAAGTGTTAAGATCCTTCTCTTACACACTTCCTTTCTCTATAAATAGCCACTTCATTTATCATTTATTGCAAGACTTTTCGAACACTCATTGTAAAACATTTGCAAAATCATTTCAAAGATTTTAAGCTTTGTTCTTCAAGTATTTGCAAAACCGTTTTCTTTTTCAAAAGTCTTCACTTGTTTTTCAAAGTCAAAATCTCCAAGTATCGTTCGTTTAATCTGTTGCATAAAGAATATGTTCAATGATTCTCGTGTTTAGGTCTTAATTGTAATCTCCATGTTCTTAAGTGAACCACCGAGATTCTCGACTCAGAAAACCGTTGAGATAGAACTTTAAGTCTTGAAGCGGAGTAGCTTTGAGCAAGGGAAAGTCTTGAAGCGGAGTAGCTTCAAGCAATTGCAACCGGAGTAGGTTGGCGAGTTATTTTCATTGTAAGGGGTTTAGTTAAGTTTGAGTAAATTTCTAAACAAGCAATAAAATAACGGTTGGACGTAGGCTCCGGAGTAGGAGCTGAACCAATTTTTAAAACATCGTCTTGTTTGTTTATTTACTTTTACATTCGTTTATCCTTTACATTTTTATCTACCTATCTCGTTGCCAGTGCTGTGCAACAGTTCATCATACAGTTGCATAGACCTGCTGTACCGTTTGTGAACTTACAATCCATTAAGTTTCTCAAACTCGTACCTAATAGATCTTACTTGTGTTAGTCATTAACCAAGTAAACGAGAAAATTTTTAAAAGGTACACCTAATTCACCCCCTCCCCCTCTTAGGTGTTTATCGTTCTTAACTCTTCAATATTATAAGCTCCTTATTTTCCCGATGTGGGGGACAACTTTCCTCTCAATATATTGGGGTGTTAAAGCTAATCATCCTTTTTTTGTTAATCTTAATACTTAACATGCATGAGATCTTGAAAATTCTGTAATTCAAATATGTCGAAATTCATTACAAAACCCTTCAGTGGTATCAGATCGAACATGTATTGTTAAGTATTAGACTAAAAAAATGCAGCTTTGGATATAATTATTGTTGCATCTATGTGTTTGTTCTAGGATTGCAAGATTTGTATGTATTAGATTTGGACAAAAAAAAAGATAGGCATTGCTCTTTCACATACGGATTTTACTCTTTCACATAAGCATTTTACATTTTTAACCCTCTCATTTTCACAATTAGTTTTTCATTCTCCCATTTTCCTTACAATACATTAACAAAAAAACGCTTACCACCAACTCATCACGACTTACCACCTCTCCCACCCACTAGCAGACCTTACTAAACCGCCCCTACCCATCCACCCCGACTCGAGCTACCACTACCGGTCATAGGTTTGTCTACCAGTGTGCCCACCTTCGACCGTCAACCGTAAAAAAGTCTTTGTACGCACACTGCCCCCTTCGAACACGCACATACAATTATCCTCACTACCTGTGCACGGTAGTTAAACTCCGTTTAGGGATGCTGCACTACCGACAAATTAACCACCCTTAGCAATAATAAACTTGAAAACCTTAAAGTATTAAACTAAATTACAGTAAAAAAGAGTCATTTTATTCAAAATTATTAATCATGATTGTAAAAACATATTCTATTATCTAATTGTAACTCTTAACGAAAAAATAATGAAGAGGTAGTACACATATTTCGGTTTTCTAAGCATGGGGTTCCAAACCAATTTTTTTGGCAAAAGGTATTCTATGGACTAATTAATACGAGGATAAACTACGCGATAATGATGAGTTGGTGATCAAAAGTTGCAAATCTTAGTAGTAATTTGACTAGGGTTTGAGGAAGGAGGAAAGACACAATTTTGGGTTTTTTTTGTTAAGAGGAGGGGTAAAGTATGCAAAAATTATGAGAAAATGTATGTTTAAAGACTAAAATGCAAATGTGAAAAAGTAACACTGAAAAAGATTTGTATCTCTTAGGTTAAGATTATCAGTAAGACTCTTTAAATTTTTAAAACGCTGTCACATCAGCTTTTCACTAACTTTTATTATTTCTTTATTGTTCAGACTCGCTTCAAACTCAACTCAAACTTTATACATTTTCCGTCGTACTCGCCTCAGAATCTACTTTTACACTACACTCCTTTTTTTTTTTTTTTTTTTTTTTACAAAAAGAAATGACACATGAAAACCACTCATTTCATAATTACCCCCTCATAGTGGGGTCAAGACTCACCTAAAATTCAAGACTCAACTTAAGACTTTGACAAAACTAAGGTAAGATTATTGGTAGTCTTGAGTGAGTCTTGTAAGTCCTATCTTAAGATTACCAATAATCTTACCC
Organism: Silene latifolia; assembly: GCF_048544455.1. Classification (NCBI taxonomy): domain Eukaryota; kingdom Viridiplantae; phylum Streptophyta; class Magnoliopsida; order Caryophyllales; family Caryophyllaceae; genus Silene; species Silene latifolia. The sequence goes on from NC_133526.1 coordinate 42,220,901, forward strand.
TTAGATTCAATAACTATATTTTTTAAAAATTGGTTCATCTAAAAAATGTAATTTGGTGGGTCAATCATGGGTCAATCGATATCCACGAGACAAGTGTGGGTTTAAAAAGTTCCGTTGTACAAATCTTGGACATTAGATACGGGTTTCTTTTGTAATCCGCACCACCCCGTCTCAGTGACATTCTTAATAACGAATGCGGGTTCTGGGTAGTTAGGATCTTTTTCATTATCATTATCTCAAAAGTAATTGACGGTTAATTACCTCTAATAAATTTATTTAAATATATTATTTTTTCTATACATTACCATCCATTACTTAATGTTATGACGTTAAATTGGTTTATGATGATGTCTAGACTGTTGAGAGGTAACGAAGAAGAAAAGAAATGGGGATGATCTTTGGGCTTTGGGCATAACCTCAACAATACGCGTCTCCGACTAGACAACAAGCACAATATTAAACGCGCTTTTTAAATTCTATATATAATCTATAACACCACGCACTTTCCGACCTTGTCTTCCCTCTCAATTTCACAATCAGAAACCCCTCTTTCCACAAACGCCAACCCTAATTTCCGATCATTCTTCAATCAGATCATCCAACCATGGGGAACACAGAGAAGCTTATGAATCAGATCATGGATCTAAAATTCACCTCTAAATCTCTCCAAAGACAAGCACGCAAGTGCGAAAAAGACGAGAAATCCGAAAAACTCAAGGTCAAAAAAGCCATCGAAAAAGGTAACATGGATGGCGCTAGAATCTACGCCGAAAACGCCATTCGCAAGCGTACTGAGCAGATGAACTACCTTCGTCTTTCTTCAAGGTTAGACGCCGTCGTTTCCAGGCTTGATACGCAGGCCAAAATGCAGGTTATCGGGAAATCCATGGGTAATATCGTCAAATCACTTGAGTCCTCGTTGAATACTGGAAATTTGCAGAAAATGTCGGAAACGATGGATCAGTTTGAGAAGCAGTTTGTGAATATGGAGGTTCAAGCTGAATTTATGGATAGTTCAATGGCTGGAAGTACTTCGCTTTCGACTCCAGAGACGGAAGTTAATAGCTTGATGCAGCAGGTGGCGGATGATTACGGTCTTGAGGTTTCAGTCGGGTTACCACAGGCTGCAGGACATGCTGTTGCTGCGCCTGCCGCGGCGGAGAAGGCTGATGAGGATGATCTTACTAGGAGGCTTGCTGAGCTCAAGGCTAGAGGCTGATAGATTGTGCCATTGCGGTGTAATTGAGATTATTGAGATGCTTTGATTTGTGTATATTTTAATTTCTATGTTTAAATTCGGATGTTTCGGACAATGTTTGTTGCGTTTTATCAACTGTTTGTGCTATGTCATTGGATAAAACTCGTCGGATGAGATCATTGTATGCATACGATAATCTTATATTTCTTATTTCGTGCTATGTTACATTACGTATTTCCTGATTAATACTTCTGAGCTATAGGTTCAATGCAGCTCCAACTCTAATAAGGAGCTAAAAAACTTGGCACAGAATATGCAAACCTTGAGAAAATGATGATCTAGTCTTTGATACAAATACAATGATCTAGTCTTCAATCCAGTGATACAAACAAATTTAATCATTTAAACAATGTGGTAAGCTAAGTCTCACGCCCAAAAACGCCCAGTGCCACGACACAACTACACTCATCTAGGATCTGGTAGGATTACATACACAAAACGGGATCTCTTCCGAAAAATAGATCGGAGATACCGAGAGCTGACTAGATTCAACAATAAGTATGCTACTACACAACACACTCAAATGACACTAGGGGAGGGGGGAAGTAGAATGAAATGTAGTCGAAGCTCTACATGCTTTGGCGTACATTATGTGGTTAGGAAATTCCATAGCTTTTTACCAATGGAGGCTTCGCCTGGATGCTCAACCTCATCATCATCATCATCACCACTAGAACTACCCAATGATTCATTCGCTTCATCACCATATTCGACAGGTCTGACGGGAGTTCCATTCACTTCTTCACTTACCTCGGTAGTCTCAACCGTCCTGTGAATTACAGGAGTGCTGAGTTCATTCATCGCCTCCATAACCTCGGCCTGGCAGTACAAAACAAACATTAGTGCAAATTTCTATTTAAGGCAGTCCCATGAAAAGATCATTATAAAAACACGTCAATCTCACCCCGTATATGTTACTATTAACTCGTCATGGGCAAGGGCAGTAAAAACATGCAGAAAACCCTTACCTGCATCAAATTTACACTTCCGGTATTATCACTGGCGACTCCAGCTGAATCAGTGGGTCCCAGTCTGGAATTTCCTTCCGGCTTCTCCCTCTTTCCATTTTCATTTCTAACTCTTCTAGAATCAGAAGACGTGTTGACAGCTACAACTGTGTCCACACTGCAGTGAAGAAACAGACTTAAAACATACACAGTTGAATCTTGGAAGCAGATGAATAGGTGCACAATTCATGATTATCCAGGGTGGATTCTATTATTCAAATATGCAAGACAAGTTATGCATTCCTAGTTCAATTCTGAAGTTCCAAATTTCCAATTAACGGAAATAAGAGTTTATTCGGGGTACTTACGTCTTTGGTTTTCTGAGATTATATCGGTTTAGGGCAGGCACTGGCTCAGCGGCTGTAGTTTTACGCCGCCTTCTTCTGGGCCCACCAGCAGCAATACTATCAGAACGAGCTTCACTCTCTCCTTCATCCTGCGCACTTGCAGTAGTTTGTGAAGTGGCATGAGGACGAACACGTTTCCGGCCCTTCCTTACATTTTCAGATAGCTCCTGGTCTACATCGTTGCCATTTGGACGCTCATTATCACCAAGTTCAAGTGAATTTCCAAGTATGTCCTTGGCATCTTTCATGGTGGCCATAACTGAACGTGTCCGGCTAAATCTGGCCCTCTCTCTTTTTCCAGATGGCTGCTGACTTTTCAAATCAGAATTGTGGGAGACTTCCGGATCTTTGTTATTCTCATCGTCGACCAATCCACGGACTTCATCGTCATTGACTTGTTCTCTTTGGACATCAAATGAAGATAATTCTTGAATTTCTTCAGCAAAATCATACCTAATGGAAGATGGCCCAGCATTATCATCCTGGTCCGATAGAGAGGTGTCTTCAACAGTATCCTCAATAGCAATCAACTCTCCTCTTTTGATCGGGGATAATTTCAGTATTTTCTCCGTGCATTTTCTAAGCCAAGAGGTAGATTTGGCTGGAGTTGGAGCCTCTACATTCACACCAATAGGAGATCTTACATCATTCTTCAATTTAGAGCTATTTCTGATGTAATCTTCAGCCAGCTTTGGTAGTGGAAGGATCTCGCTCCTATCATACTGAAGATCAGAGAGCACAAATACACGGGTCACTTCCCCACAATGCTCGCAACTCTTCAATCTATCTGCAAAGGCAATAAACCGTTCCCTCTCACTTAAAAGCTGTTCTCGCTGCTCCTTTAATTTGCCACTAAGGACGACAAGTTCGTCAATATCCTTCTGGATACTATGTCTACGCCCTTCCATCTCCTTCTTACTCTCTGCGACTTCCTCTTGCACCTTCGCCATCCTCCGTTCCTCCTCTTTCAAATCCGACAATCCCCTTTCAGCAACTTCTCTCAAGTAATTTATGTTATTTTGCTCCCTTTCTTTCTCTTCTTCGAACAATTGTTCTCTTTTAGAAAGGATTGCTTCCTTCTCCTCAAACCGCTTGTGCAATTCAATCTCAAGATCTCTTTTCTGTTGTTCAAAATCATCGCTCATTTTACTTCGTTCGGCTTGTTCTCTCTCTGACACCAGTGACTTCTCCTGCTTCATGTAGGCTTCAAATAACTCTTTGTCCAACTTAAAAGCTTCGCAGTCAGCCTCTAATTTCTTCTGAGAAGAAAGGCTCTCACACCTCAATCTTTCCTCTTCCAAATGCCTCCATTTCTCCCATTTCTCTCTTTCATCGGTTAGTCTCTTCGATTCCCGTTCGATTTCTGCCTTTTTCTCATCAAGAGCTTCCCACTCTTGCTCAAATGACATCCTTTCCTGCTTTAACTCAGCAGCTTCCTTCAAGAGCACTTCTCTCTGGGACCTGCACTGACTTATCTCCCTTTTAAGTTCAGATTGAAGATGTAAATGTTCTGATCTCTCTTCTTCAGTCAGCTGAAGCTTTTCCTTCTCTTCTTGTATTTTCAGCATTTGTTCCTCATTGGCTGCTTTTATCTCCTCAACTTTGTCTTTGAGCTTCAGCAATTCCTCGCTATCTATCAGTATCTGTTTCTTGTCCATATCCACGGATTTCCGCTCTTCCTTCAAGGCTTTCTCTTTTTCCTTCAAAGCTTTTGTCTTTACTTCGAGGTCATTTTCTTTTTCCTTGAGCTTTTCTAACTTCTTGTCCAATGCTTTTTCACGCTTACTAACTTTCTCTTCCATGTGACTAACTTCAATTTCCTTTTTCTCCAATTCCACAACTTTGCTTTTTAGTTCTTCATCAACCAATCTTCTCCTTTGATTTATCTCAGACTCAAACTCCTGCTTTTTAGCATCTAATTGAGACTTGTGCTCCTCAAGAAGCTTCTGCATCTCGTTCTACAAAACAAGTAGTCCGCATTACAGTTTAGTTGTCTTCTAGCAAACAAAAGGACACGTCCCAGCTCACATAACCCAAGAGAAAAAAGGGAAAACAATAACTGAAGCTAGGAGTTGAATAAGGTTTGCCAATTCTTCACTTATTCATTACTCCAAATAAGAGTGACTACAAAATAATATATTAATATACCGTAATCAGTTTGTCCAGTATGAGATAATATGACATGTGATTAATTGTTTCATTTATGATCATCTACTTAGTGATATATAATTATATACAAATTCAAATAAACCAAATGGTATAGACTCATTGTACTTTCTCAGCACTCAGCATGATCGTAACTCTCACCTTTTCCCTTTCGTTAAGCTGTTCTTCGCGGACAAGTAGTTCTTTCTCTTTTCCTTCAATTCTACTTGTCACGGTATCAAATTCCTGCAATCACACGAACAATCAAATTAAGTATCACATGTATTTCTGAACTTCAGAAAGATAGGCAATCTCATACATAAATTCACCTTCTCTTTAATAATCAAGGTGTGCAGTCTCTGGGTGATATCCTCCTCTTTCTTCTTCAGATCAACATTAGCTTGCTCCATCTTTTTCTGCACCTCCTCCAATTCAACCTCTTTCAGTTTCAAGCCCTTGTCAACTTCATTGGCTCTCTCCTCTCTTTGGTTCAGAATTCTGCGACCCTCACACAATCTCTCTTCACCTTCCTGTAACTTCCTTTCCCATTCCAACAAGTCCTCTCTTTGTTTGGACATAGTGACCTCATGAGCATCCTTCCTGTAAACAAAAACAGGACAACAAGGTTAAAAAATTTTAAATAAAAAAACCATTATCTGTTTGGGTCTGGGGCCGGTCCAGTTCTGCCTGGTCTAGTAAAAAGTATGTCCTTCCCACAAAAAGCCAAATCTTAATTGGACTGGGACCCTATTTCCAGAAATGGAGGTAAGATAATTGATTAATAACTAGAGTACTCGACAACTGTAATAGCTTCATCACGTACTCAGAATTGAAGGACATCCGTTCCCTTCGAAGTGCACCCTCTCGCCGTTCAAGATCTTGCAGTTTTCTCTCTATTTCTGAACTCTTTCTGCTAGCCTCAGCAAACTTAGCATCAGCTGCACGTAGCTTTGCTTCGACTTCTAATGACTTCTCCTCAATACTTGAAGCCAACGCATTGGCTTCAGCCAACTTTGAATCAGCGGTGAATTTTATCTCTGCATGCTCTGTCCGCATCTCGCGCAAGGCCTTCTCCATCTGCAATTACCAGCAGCAAATCAAATAAAAACAGCAGTACATCTCAAAGGCAAAAATACATGGTCACCAGAACATTTTATAATTACACAGAAACATCAATAAGCATACGAACATCACGTGTTCCTCATACACTAGAGAATACTAAAGCTCAACATAAAGAAATGTTTTAATAGCAACTAAAAACAGGGACACATAAGTTAAACGTGGAAAGCTTGAAGATAAATCAATTCCTCTCAAATGTGTGTAAGTTGAGGATAAAAAGTTTAGAAATTTATTAAAACTCTTTCATGATATAGAAGATATAATATGATTGAATGTGTTAACAGTAATTTTTGCAAATGTTAAATTTCCATAACAGCTTGTCATGATAACTACTAATATCCTATGCTCTAGAATATGATAAGTTGTCTTCAAACAAAGACTTGCTATCTATAGCAATCTTCAACAAAATTAAAACAGCACTGACCATATCAAAATGAAAATCAGGAAACAAAATTACTGAATTTTTTTCAACGCTAACTAAATGAATGTACGAAAGGGGGATAATTTTTCACCACAAGGATCACATAATTTATGGAACAATTGGTCTCCCTTGTGACGGGTCACCATTTGTGGCGGATATTTTGTGAGTAAAAATGGTAACAAAATGGGTTAGTGGAGAAAGGGGACCACATGAATAGTGTTGCAGAGAGAGAAAAAGTGGGTACTTTGTGAGGTAAAATGGTATCCGTCACTCAAGAGTGACGGATATGTGTGGTCACAAATGAGAATTTGTGTTTATGGAATTGATGACAGTGGACGAACAAAACAGCATATAATCTCTGGATGCTAAGAGTTGGCTGATTAAGCCAAGCATACAATAATGCTTAAAATAGGAAGACCAGGTATCTTACATCAAGGACACACTGCTTTTCCACCCCCAATGCCTTCCTTAAATTCTCCTCTCTCTTTTCAAAATCAGATATTGCAATGAAATGAGCTGCCTGCTCTCGCTTAAGGGCATCCTTCTGCTCGTCGAGCGCTTGCTGGATGTCTTCAAGCTTTGAGCTCCAATCCTTCTTCTCCAACAAGAGAAGCCCCATATTGTATTGATATTCGAAAAGCTGAAAGAAACATGCACATAATCAGACATGCACCAAACAATTGTCGATTTGTCGACATTAGATGATTAAACGCAGTAAAAACAAGCTGAAGGAAAGATCAACAATACATGGCAGAAACAAAATAAAGAAATACTCCGTAATTAACAACTATGATAGCTATGGCAAGTTGGCAACTCTATCCTCACTGTTTCAGTAGATTCACTGGAGGCAATCAACTAATCAAAACTGGCTACCCGTCATTTATACACAAGTTCTTAGATCTCACACACTTCATAGTTAGTCAGAAAAAAAGCAGCCGTGCAGCACCAAGTTTACACGCAACCAGCTTTCATAATCTTGACCAGTTGCTTTGGTTTGATGGAAAATGATTTGAGTTAATTAACTTAATAAGTGCAAGATACACAATTCGGTAGCAATTACTGTAGTTTCCTTGTGTGCTCCACTCAACTGCAACATAGACGCCAAAATTCAAACGAAATTCATACGGATTCGCTCTTCATAAATTTAAACCAGAAAAAGGGTCCTACACATCAGCTCCAAACGAAGTAACCCTTGAGTACAAAAACTATCCCATATTCCAAATACAGAACTCGTAGGCATATCAAAGTCAACAGGCAAACAAAATAAAAATTTCTGCTATAAACCCAACATTACTCAACAGAAAAAAGACAAAAGAACAGACGAAAGCAAGATTAAATAAAAATAAGAATTAAATTAAATGTTTATATATCAGTAACAAAAGTCATAAGCAATTGACCCCAAATCAGCTATAACTCCTAATTAAAACCAAGTCAATACAAATCAACATCTCCAACTTAAAACACTGCATTTCCTCGAAAACTGAGTTAAGATCTACTCTTCTATACAACCCAACACAAGCCCACAAATTCAAAATCATACAAACAATGCAACATAAAACAAAAATCCCAAAAACTCCAAAATTAAGTGACAAATATTACTTCCACCGTCTCAATAATTAAAATACCCGTCAGAGAAATGTATAAAAGGTAAACAAAATAACCGGGACGGAGAGAGTCGAAAGAAGAGATGAAATAAACAAACCTCTTTCTCAAGGTTAGCAACTTTATCACCCAAATCAACAAAATCCTCAGTTTCTCTATCTCCATTCTCATACCCATCAGAAATTCTAGGGGCAAGATTGGAATTTGACACAGGAGTCTTCTGCTTTTCACTCCTTGGAGTTGAAGACCACCCAGAGAATATCTTCTTTTGTGGTGTAAACATGATTTATTTTTCCCCAGAAAATCAAAAATCCAAACTTTCGTAAATCCAAGCAACAGATCCAAAAACCCACTTCATATAATGCAATTCAGACCTCCAATTGAAATGGGTAGTTCCAGAATCTTACAAAAAAAACCCTAATTCTTGAAAAAATAAACTCGATTTATTTGAAACCCTAATTCCGCCGGACTTGAAATTGGGGATTTAATTCCGCCGGCGAGTTAAGGGGCAAGTGTTTGACGTCCGACAACGTCGTTATCCTAACGGACTTATTTTCTCTCTCTAGAAAACAATACTTGTAGTTCTCTCTCTATGTGTGTTTCTTTCTCTACTTTTTTGTAGCCACCTTTCGTTTTAGGCGCCGGGATAAGTCACGCTCTCTCTACTTTATTTATTTATATTATATATTTATTATTTATTTAATTGGAGTCTTACCTTAAATTGAATAAAATAATAAAATATTACTCGTATAAATATGGTCAGACAGCTGCTTATTACGGTAATACCCATTTGATGTGTTGTGTTAATACTGTTATGTGGAAATTGGAAAAGTTTTACGAGGGTAAAATTGGAAATTTAGAGGCCTGCTTTTTTGTCAAGTGAACGTGGGTGATTTTATTGTCTTTCTATATGACCAAAATGACCTTAGCCTGCTTTTTTATTTGATCATGGGATGAGATTAATTGTATTATTTCAGTTTATATGTGTGTAGCTAGTAAGAAAAAATTTATTTCAACCTCGATGTTAATTAAAGAATCGAAAATTCACAGATATCCTTGAGTTTTGGCACTTTATACAAAATACCTCAATTTTTTAACCGGAAACTTTTAAGTTGACTATAATTCGTGTTTCCGAGCTCAGAAAATGACGATTTTTTTCATAACTTTCATCTCTCCGAAAACTAAGATTTAAAAAAAAATGTCGAGTTTAAAACTTCTGACCAAGAGATATGGACACTTAGGCCTGCTTTTTTGTCTTTGAAACTTATAGGATCTCGAATCGAATCAACTTATAAGATCTCGAATTGAATCGAATCAAACTTATAGGATTCGAACTTATAGGATCTTAATCAACTTATAAGATCTCAAACCGAATCGAATCAACTTATAGGATTTGAATCAACTTAAATTAAGTGACATATAGGATCTCAATCAACTTATAGGATCTCGAATCGAATCGAATCAACTTATAGGATCTCGAATCGAATCAACTTATAAGATCTCGAATCAACTTTTAGGATCTGATCTGAACTGAACTTATGGGATCTGAAGTGAACTTAAATTAAGTGACTTTAAGTCCAAAAGAACAGGGGCTTAAAGTTTGTTCGGTCAAAAAAACTTTGATATATAAAAACTTCTGATTACGGGATTCAAATACGACTTTTTTTTTTAAATCGTAATTCTCAAAAAGATGAATGATTTTTAAAAATTCGTCATTTTTTGAGTTCGTAAACCCGAGTTATGACTCTTTAAAATGTTCTTGCTCAAAAAATTGAGTATTTTGTACAGTGTCAAATCTCAAAGATAACGCGTGAATTTTCCGAAATAATACGTTATACTATTGATTTGGGGTTTTTACATTGTAATAAAAATGTGTAAGAATCGTTTTAAAATGTCGATGAGTAAGCTCAAATCATCTACAACTCTAATTTAGTTCAGACCAAGGACATGTTTGCTTTCAGTTTCGGATGTCTAAGAGTGCATGAGTTAATAATCGGACAAATGAATGTATGCATTTTTGCTACAACAAAAACAAACAGAAAGAGAGTAAAAGTGGATAGATAAGATTTGATGATAGGGATATTTTGGTCATTGAAGTGGTTGAGGGAGGATGACAAACAAGGAATATGCCAAACTGTAATGCCACGGTGTTGATGGGCTGTACGTAGCACAAATGTTGAGTTGTTTAAAATAATGATGCCATCATTAAAATTCAATAAACAACTCTTAAGGAATGAGGTTTTGAACGTTGGGAATGAAGAGGTGAATGACTTTTTACGATAACAATCTCTTTTGTCTGGATTTTCCTTTTTCCATATGCACCAAAATAACTATGGAAAATTCTTATTTAAGATTGGTACATTTGAAAATTCTTTTTTATTTTTTGGAATAATTTAACGGTTTCATAAAAGTAATGTTTTACTAAATGAAGAGATAATATATATTTCTATTAAAATAAGATTGTATTAGAGAAGAAATGGGGAGAAAGAAACGGAGATGATTCAAATTGCTTAAGTTTAAGATGTTCAAATATGGGATATGGGATGAGTAACACAAACGCGGAATGCATAAGAAAAAGTGAAAATGTAATACTTGCCTTGTTTGAGGCCGTTGACCAACCTTTGACCCCGTAAGATCCTTGGTTGGAGGGGGAGGAGAAGTTGTATTACTTCGGAGACTGAGTACTCGACCTATTAAGGGTCAGTCGACCGAGTGATCCAGTTGCAGCGTGATATAATGTTACGCGGAGATTGCGACTTAAACCATCCCCCCCACCCCACCCACATTTCACAACTCCTTGATTCTCACCTTAAACTTTACTTCGGGAAGGGAATAGCTTGGGTGTGAGATGTAATGAGTCGGACCTTTCTCATCGCCGGAGTCTAGATATCCTTGTGGTAAGTTTGTGAATACTCGATACTCGATTAATTCGATTCTTTAGTGTAATAATAGGGCATAATCAATGTTGTAGGTGATGGTGTTAATACTTGCTAAGCATTGACGTGATTGTTGCTATATCTATGGAGTTCATGAAAGGTAGGATTTCCCTACTCAATACTGTTTACGATTGTTTGCATTGTTGTGGTTGTTGTTATTGTGTCATATTATTGTGGTGATTACGATTGTGGTGTTAGCGGTGATGAGATGGAAATTATGAGCCATGTCGAGAGATGGTTTTACCCCCTTGTTTCGCCTCTTGTGACTCCTGCCACAAGGGGATGTGAACATTAATGAGCCTGGGTTCGCTCGTTGCGATGAGATAGGGAGACTAGAGAGGTCGAGACCGAGGCATCCTTTGTTCCCCAGTACCAGTATTAGTACCCCACTTACCCGATGATCTATGACCCTAGGATGCAGGTGAGTGAGCTCACAGAGAGGTTGTCGAACGCCTTGGTTTTGAGGAACATGCATGAGGTGGCGCACCACCAGAACGTGGGAACTACTTATGCTCAATCGGTGTGGTGGAGAGGAGTAAGAAATTATAGTATGGTCTTCCATATCTATGGAGTGGATAGGGCTACATGGGGAGCCCCACTAGCTATGACTTCGGATGCCTCGCATGTCATTGGGGTGCAAACTATGGGAGTCAGCTTGACTTGGAGAGTCGATGGTTTGGTGGTGATGTTGTGGCTGGAGAGGATGATGGAGCTGGGATGTTAGGCACATGAATCGAGAACCAGATGGATGAGGACGTAGGTGCGGAGCCATGAGCTTGATGCTTCTCAATTGTGATTCTTTTCTTTGTTGGTTGTTGAACTTATCTCGGATTTGGTTTAGTTGTTTAGCTTTTGAACTCTTTATTTGCGTGTTGTAAGCCGGTCATAAGGCCAAGATTTTATTTTCCGTTGAGTGTCGTAGACTACGTTACGGTTGAGACACGAATTCTGTGGTTATACGATAACTTGGTGTTGAATTGTGCAGGTTATTCGAAATTTCGTTTTGGCAAAGTGTTAAAAATCGCATTCTGCTCTCTGAATACTCGACCGAGTACAAGGGTCACTCGACCGAGTAAACAATACTCAACCGAGTACTCCAGGGATGACATCTATGATTGTGTTCGTTATGTTACTATTCGTGTATGTGATATTTTGAACGGATTAATTCTTCAGGTTGGACAATGAGTATGCTAACGGTTGTGATGGTTTAACGAAGTGGTTGAAAATCGTGTTGGAAGTAAAATCTGAAGTAGTATGGATACATATGTGGTGGTGACGTAAGTACTATTTTAGATGTTTCGCTTTATTACCTACCATTTGTATACATACACCATCGATTTATGTTAACATCTTAATTATGGGTGATTTAAGAATTCCTATCCTTGCTATGAGGTACTATATTTGGTAAATATAAAAAATTTTACTTCAACATATTTGCTCTTTTCTTCGATCTACTTTGGGAATGAACTTCGGAGACGAAGTTCTTTTTAAGGGGGGGTAGATAATATCGCGGCATTGTTAATAATTTCGTTATAAGTTTGATAACTGCACGAGTTTTGCTAATTGTTTTAGTTAAAGAAGATAATTGTGATGTGTAGCATGTAATGTTTGGTGGCATAGTGTGTCGTGTTTGCACGTAGCATGTGATGTTTGGTGACATAGTTGTATTGGTGTTCATAGGATTGTTATGAAATTGTTACGATGTTGACTGTGTGGGGGTTAGAATCGTGATATGGACTGAATGGGCATGGTTATATTGTATAAAGATTTATGATTCATATCTAGCATTACGTGCCTCTCGAATTTACTTCTTTTACCTTTTGTTTTGATATTGGGGGGGGGCTTCGGGGATGAAGTTCTTTTTAAGGAGGGAAGACTGTAATACCCGCCTTGTTAAGGGCCGTCGACCAACCTTTGACCCCGTAAAATCCTTAGTGGGAGGTGGTGGAGAAGTTATATTACTTCAAAGACTGAGTACTCAACCTAGTAAGGGTCACTCGGCCGAGTGTCTGTGGCACTCGACCGAGTGCAGTGTACTATTGTGTATACTTGTGTGGTGTTTGTTGGTTGTCTTCTTTCTTTGTCTATGTCTACGGTAATCCATTTGATATTGCCGGCAATTTGTAACACCCCCACTTACCAATGAGCCTTAACCAAACCTTCCCATATAAGTAAGAGTGTTACCATCTCGGTTGCCCGAGGTAAGTAAATCAAATAGACCATAAAAGAACATTTAATAAATCCCTTTACAAACTTACAACGGAAATAAATGGACAAGACTACTATAGCATTAAAATAAATACAACTGATGACATTACTATCGACCAAGCTAACTCTATATCGTGCGACCTCTCCAACCCAGCAGCTACAATGAAGCAGCAATCATAGCAACCTGAAAAGTCTCACTGCTCACCATTTGCCGAAAATATCAAATGGATCACTGCAGACACATACATAGAGAAGAAACTCACCACACAAGTTAGTAAAAGAATAAAAAGACAGTAGAAATACGTAACTCAATGTACAATACAACTCAAACCAACCACTGCCAAGCTCCACAACTCCAATCACGTAGTAACCAATGGTTCCCATCGCAATGGGTAACCAACACCGCCAGTGGGGGACCGCAGCCTTGCCCACCTAAGCCCCGCTCATGGTAACAATCGAACCTAGATCATTAATTATAACACCCCCACTTACCAATGAGCCTTAACCGGGCTTTCCCCAATAAGTAAGAGCGTTACCTTCTCGGTTACTCGAGATAAGTATATCAAAGAGATCATAAAAGAATATTTAATAAATCCCTTTACAAACTTACAGTGGAAACAAACGGACAACACTAACTATAGCATTAGAATAAATACAATTGATGACACTACTATCGACCACGCCAACTTTATATCGTGCGACCTCTCCAGCCCAGCAGCTACAACAAAGCAGCAACCATAGCAAGCTGAAAAGTCTCACTGCTCACCATTTTCCGGCAATATCAAGTGGAGCACCGCAGACACAGACAAAGAGAAGAAACACACAAACACACCACACTAGTCAGTAACAGAATATAAAGACAGTAGAAATACGTAACTCAATGTACAATACAACTCTAACCAACCGCTGCCACGCTCCACAACTCCAATCACGTAGTAACCAATAGTTCCCATCGCAACGGGTAACCAACACCGCCAGTGGGGGACCGCAACCTTTCCCACCTAAGCCCCACTCACAAACAGCCCAGCAACAACCATTTGATATTGCCGGCAAATGGTGAGCAGTGAGACTTTCACGTGGTTTAAGATCGTTGGTTGGCTGTTGGGCTGTTTGTGAGGGATCGTGGTGACATAGAGTCTAATGGTTGTAGATGGTAATAGTTTTCCACCACTTGTACTTTAGTTTGCATAAACGAGTTGTATTCTTTTATCTCCGTTTTAAGTTGTAATGATTTAATAAAATGTTTCTTTATGGTCCTTTTGATATGTACTACCTCGGGCAACGGGATGGTAGCACCCTTATTTATTCGGGAAGGTCTTGTTAAAGCTTCTTGGTAAATGAGGGTGTTACAGAAAAACTGTCCTATATACCCATGCAGATGATATTTAACCTGTTTTAATATTAAGACGGATACTCGTAGATTCACACATGGGCCTGGGTCGTGGCTATCGAGGAGGAGAGAGTGTCCACTTTACAAGTCTAATGAAGTTTCATCCCAAAACGAATGGGCAATGAATGGAGTAGTTTCTTAGTTTATAAAGTAGATTATACTTCTCTCTTTTTCCAATGTGGGAGACCTGCATGTGATATTTTCAAGGTACCTCCATTTTAAGAAAGATTAGGTGATTTTCTTCGTTTTCTAAAAATGGAATATGAGAGTTCATTTTACGCGACAATCCAGATTGCATTCTGGCAAAATCAAAGGGTTCTAAATATATGAATAAAAATAAAGGAATGGTGGAGTTTGTGGAGGGAAAATATTAAATAGGTTTAAGAGATGAAACGGGTTCTTCATTTCGTAAAAGAAATGGAGATGATCCTAATTTCACAATAATATACACACCCCTTCCGATTTTTTTATACTAGATTTAATACTTGCACGGGCCTATAATAGTTTCTTCTGATTAATTCTCTCTTCCAAGTCTTGCAATGTGATATATGAGTTCTTCGTATAATATCAATGCAAAAGTGATTACTTGGTAGCTTACAAACAAAAACTGTCAATTTTGGGAATTACGGCTGTAAATCCGCATGAATGAATTTCCATTGTCAATGTGTCACTCTTTACCTCAAGTACCACAAACACTCGAAAATACTCTGGTGTCCTAGAAAGTAAACTTCCTTCCCTTAGTCAAAACTGGAGATGTTTTATACCTTTATTATCTTTATTAAAATGTTATATACCTAGAGCACCAAGTCTTCCTCTGATGGAAGAGCAATTGCTTTCTACTTATATTTTGTTTAAAATTTATTTTAGTAGTTCACCAAAGCTATAGTTTATAATAGTGCTTGAACATCGATGGTAAATGTTGGACATTTTTCAATCGATTAGAAGTTAACTCAAATTCTTAATATAGTTTAGTTGTTCAAAAAAGTATGTTGGACTTTTTTCAATCGATTAGAAGTAAACTCAAATTCTTAATCTTTATTATAGTTTAGTTGTTCAAAAAATGTTGAGTTCTCTACTATTCTATTTTGTGTTCCATCTTATATCTCATTATCCCTCTTTGTGACAGATCATTAGTTTAATATAGGGTTATTTATTAGGAATACTCTGAACTATGACGGTGCTGCTCAGAATACTTCAGACTCTATTTTAACCACCAATAAAATCAACTAGTGCCCCCTTTCACTTTAAATAGAATTGGTGTTTTTATAACTTGTTTTAGTAGGTAATTTTTTCGCTGGCCCACACTCTTTTCCTCTTTAGTCTTCATCTTCTTCTTGTATCCCTTCTTTCTTCCTTTTCCACTCTTCATCTTCTTCCTTTATCCATGTTTTTCAAATTTTATCTTCTTTTTCATTTTAATTGTAATTTATCTCACCTAAATTTGTAATTATTTCTCCTTTATTTGTTGATTTAGATTTCAAAATGTGTTGTACTTTATTCAAAATGTGTACGAAGGAAGGACCACATTTAGCGATTATTAAAGTACGGAGTATGATTCTTTGGCATGTTTTCATTAGCAGTTAATCGTTTGAGCGGAGAGTATTTCATCCTTTATTATTAGTCACCACAACTCACCAATTTCAACCATCTCCAACCACATCTCCTCAACGGTCCTCGACAACCATTACCACAAACTAATCAATACCAGTGTTGCCACGGGAGAACATTGTCACAATATCCAATCAAGTAATCTCGGAACTCAAAACTTCCTCCGCCCTCTCTTTCTCGTCCTAAATCTGGGCGGCTTCCTACGGCTACACCTTATTCATCACCACTTTGAAACACCTTTAACAATCATCGGAGTAACAATATGAACAAGATTGAAGGCGGTGAGGGCGGCGTCGTACGCCAGTGTGTGAGTGTGGGGTAGAGTTAGTGGCAGTTGAAGTTGGGTCGGCAACATCGTGTTGATGTTGTTGTCCTGGGATAGCTTGGTAGTCTAATTCGCGGTCGTTGGCGGCGAGTGATTACATGGTTGTGCGGATTTTTACGAGGGTAGAGAAGAGAGGATGTGGTCGTCCATGGCGTCGTTCTGTGTTGGTGAAGAGTGAGAGCTCTAATGAGGATTTGGTGAAGAGGTAAGGGAGAGGGTGAATGGGTTAACCCAGAAATTAAAAGAAAAAAAGGGTTTAAAGGAGGCTTAAAAATTGGTTTACCTGTTTAGCAGGTAGCCAGTCGACATATTGTAATAAAAGCGAAGAGGGACACTAGTTGATATTATTGGTAGTTAAAATAGAGTTTAGAGTATTTTAAGCAGTATCCTCATAGTTTGGAGTATTCTCGTTAAATAATCCTTCAATATATTGAAAGTTCTTAATATAGTTCCAACACTTCGATAGTTCAAAAAAGTTGCAGTATCTAATAATATAATATTATTGTTTGAAGCTAAATTTAAATATTACTAATTACTCACTCCGTCGCTGTCAATGGTTTACACTTTTTTTTAGGTGTTTTATCAATGGTTCGTTTACGTTTCTGTTTTGAATATGTTTTATTTTCTACTTTTGCTTTTAATAATATTATAAGAAATATCCCTCCCGAACGTTGGTATTTGTGTATAAGTATAACACATATGTGAACATTTCAATGAGATAGGGAGTACCTTACATAATAGAGTACCAATTAAGACCAATTATTACAAAAATGAACACATGTATGAATGGATTATCGAGAATTGCAACTACAGACAGTTTTATAATGCCAAAAAACCACAAACATAATACTCCATAGTTGAGAAAATACACGTATAACTACTTGTACATTACTATTAGCAAGGAATAATTTGATTGTCGTTCAACTCCATCAATATCTTACTAGGTCCTTTCTTACCTAACAACTCCATCAAAATCTCCTACACACACAGACATGAGTAACCAACTAACCATGATTAGACAAAATAATATATGGAGCAGTAAAGATCAATCAAGTTCATGGAGTAAGTCGATGTTGGACTTACTCGGCCTGTTAGTTCCTAAGAGTACTATATACGGAGCAACTAACAATTTCTCCCATTTATATGTCCATTGATCTATGTTTGTTAAGACGATAAATTTGAATAATATGTTACGTTTCACATTATATAAGTTAATAATTAATAGATAGAATGCATACAGAACCAACTTGAAATAGAATAGGAGTACCAACACCCAATATATAAATCCTCAATAACCGTCTTACTTTACAAACGTCTTTCATCAGCAATGGCACTACAGATGACTTCTACGAATGATGTCAATTGGCGGCAACGTAACAACGTGCCTTCATTCTCATTCTCCCACGATTTCCGGCTCATATCAAAAGAACGAAAGAATAAATTTATATTATGTAAACACAAAGTATACCATAAATATAAACGTAAGTATACTATAAAATCATAAATATAAACGTAAATAGTATAATTTTGATCATTGATAAATGAAAAAAAAGGAGCAGCATGACTTGTATAGCTAGTGGCTATTCTGTTACTATAACGTAAATCACACAAAGGATAAGAAAATCATGCAAAAAAAAAGAAAAAGTTTCTCACAATGGTTACCGGCCCATATAGATTATCAGAAGTTCATCCGTTTGCAAGGATAACTAAATACTGCTCTCGATATATTCGCAATGCAAGTAGAATCATGAATACTGGATTCTTTATCAATAGTGCATACTATCTACAAACACAAAATCAAATGGTAAGCACTTAGAGGACAAAAAAAATAAGAATAAGATTAAAAAGAAAAATAAACATGCAATTAATCATGATTTTCGTGAACGATTAGACAATAAGGGACTATATATGCACAATATTTAGGTTGTTCTGTCGGGTTAGTGTTGTTATTCTCATAAAATTGTAGTTTGTGAACAAGTCATAACATATAGCATATTAATATAACCAACTTCATATGTCATACGTAATACATATTAATTTATTTATTGGAGTCTCTAATTTAATATCGCTAGTAGTAGTTCTCAAAAGGTGGACTCTCTATAATCGCTCAAAAAAAGCTTTCTTTAATAATAAAGATAGATGTTTCATTTCTTTGAGAGGTGTCTTTTACATTAAACTTTATAAAAACATACGAGTCCAAAAATTATAAAAATTATATTGTTAAATTCTTTATGAAAGGAACTTTAATATGAATATATACTCCCTCCATTTTCCTATTTTCTTCCCATTTGCTTTAATGCGGACTCCAAAGCGTACCTTTGACCGTATTTTTCAATATCTATATTTTACTTTTTTGACGTTTTTTTTCTTAAAAGATATCTTGATACTAATCGTAAATGTTTTAGTTTTGTAAATAAATAGTTTTTATTTTTCAACTTATTGATGGTCAAAGTTCGAAAACTATTACCTCCAAAAAAAAATTAGAAGAAAATAGGAAAATGGAGGAAGTATTTTATACTTAATTCATAGTATTTACTCTTATATTTTAAGAATATTAAAGAGATAATAGAGTGTCTCAAAAAGTGAGAATGACAAAAATAAATAAATTATTTCCACACGTGTGTGAAGATCATCATTGAATTGGGATTTTATTAATTTTATCTTATGGCCATGTTAATTTTACGTAGATGTTGTTTTATGGATAAAAATTACTCTTTTATTAACTTTTTGCCATTGCTTTTCCATAAGTTACCCTTCCCCCAAAAAACAAAGGTTTTTTTTTATAAAAGGTAAGATAACTAGATTGATCCTCTAGGATAGGACCAACCCATCTCATCCTTTCGAATGAATGAGGTAAGTTGAAACCACTCACTTTCAAACCACCTCGAAAGAGTTGGACAAGAATGTCCAATAGAAGGCATATAGTTAGCAACCTTGTTGGCTTCAGGAAAGCAAAGTTTAATTATCACTGCATCGAAACAACCCTCTATTACTAAAAGAATAGGTGATCTCTATTATTTTCCCGCCAAAATGCATATTATCAAAAAAAAAAAAAAAAAACTAATGATAATTTTGTTCATTTATAAATAAGGAAACTAATAATTTTTACTAAACTCTAACCTGTAATATTTTAGTCAAAATAAAATAAAATTGATAAAAAACTATAAATTTTACTAATATTGTTACTAGATGATGAGTTAACCTATACTCCGTATAAAAACAAAACTGTAAATCATTGTTATTAGTTTCGCGACAAAATAATTAGAGAAAAAAAATATATAAATTGAATTCCATTAGCTTTATGCTATAAAAAAATTATTTTCATTAAAATAAATTTCAACTCATTACTCAATTGTCTTAACTAATTTAGACTTCCAGCTTTTATTTATATAAGTAGTTTTATAAGAATATTAAACTTTAAGTGATGTGCATGTATTTTCACGGGATATAAACTTAAAGGTCTAATTTCACATCCTTGATAATACTAGAGATGTAACACCCCCTTCTTACCCGGCCAAGGTAATTGAGAGATGTTACCATCTCGGTTTCCCGAGGTGGTGAAATCGGAGTTGCAATTAAGAAACAATTAATATAAATAAAGTATTTAGTGGATTACATAACCATAAATGAAAAAAGTGAAATAAATGATACAACTCATGACTAATATACTCTTCTAAAGAATACTATCTCATGCCGAATCGATGCCAAGCCTGAAGCTCGTCCCGTCTCTCGCGTGACACCAAAACAACCTGTACTTAACCTGCTCCCTATATGATCGGAAATATCATATGGATCGACACAGAACACCTCGGAAATAGGTGACAATTACAAAGACAAACAAACGTCAGTTTCAATAAATAAATAGAGTGTGAACGACTCAAAGTGTGTGAGTATGCAACATAACTATAACATGCATGAGACGCTATCAAACAACAACCACTCCGGTATCAGGACACGCCCAGACGTACCCACAACCACCATGGTACCGGGATACGCCCATACATACCGACAGCCACACTGATACCGGGACACGCCCATACATACCAACAACCACAAACAGATACCGAGACACCCCTAGATGTACCGGGTCCGGAAGCTAACCGGATCCCCTGCCAGGCGTCATGTCTCAACCACACGAGTCCCTCCGTAACTCAACCCATTAATGTGCACATACCTCTTGGAGTGGAAAGCTCCAAGAGGCGACTCAAGCGTAAGACGGTCTCCCAACCGCCTTACGTCTCCACAATAACCAAGTAACACCACCAATGATCTCCAACACAGCACAAC
Organism: Silene latifolia; assembly: GCF_048544455.1. NCBI lineage: Eukaryota > Viridiplantae > Streptophyta > Magnoliopsida > Caryophyllales > Caryophyllaceae > Silene > Silene latifolia. The sequence goes on from NC_133526.1 coordinate 42,241,554, forward strand.
AATGATCATACATGGGAAATGCAACACAACACCAATTATATGACTCATCATGAACTCAATCCTAACATATCATGGATAAAACTTCCTCGAATAACAACACGATATCCAAATTGACTCATACTCGAAATGATGATGAAATACACACAAATATGCATATAAAAATATTGAAACCGAGTAGGATAAACCTACCTTTTAGCCTTCATGACCTACTCGAATCCCCTACGATTCCGTCTCACAAGACCGTCATAATCCTATATATATCATGTAATACCATCACAAATACATTCTACACTATTATAAACTACCAAACCCCTTATTAATACACACTAATTACCCATATTACATATACTAATTACTAATTAATTACCCAACACAAAACCCCCAAAAGTTAGGGTTTAAACTAATTAAACAAGGGTAGATCTTAACTTACAAATGTTGAGGGAGGAAGGAAAGAGGATGAACAATCCATGAAAGTGAGCTTGAATCCCCATGTAAGAGTGTTTGTGAGGGTTTTAGAGAGAAGGGAGAGCATATGGGGGGAGAAGGAAGAAGATAAAATGAATGAGGATAAGGGGATAAGATTTCCTTATCCCGTGTTTTGATTCAGCGCCGCTCGGTCGAGTGTCACTCACTAAATCGAGTGTCGAGTCCACTCGGTCGAGTTAACCTCACTCGATCGAGTGAACCTCACTCGGTCGAGTGCGACACAGTTCTCAGCAATGACCAGTTTTCATAAAACAGTCATATCTCACTCGTTTCTTGGTCATTTTGGGCGTGACCTACCATTGGAATCGTAAGAGAACAATCTATCACCTACAAGTATAATCACATCAATACCATGTCTAGATCTCAAGTTATGACACTTTTAAGACGACCCTTCTATAGGCGGACATTATAACAACTCCACTAAGTCTAGTATAGATTATACTCGGTTCACTTTATAGCTATACCTCACTCCAGAGTCACCTCTAGTCTAGTCTAAGGTCCCCTTACGCATCCCAAGGTTCCTTTCCGGGTCCCATAATATCTGGGTATTATAATCTTTCCCCCTTAAAATTAACTTCGTCCCGAAAGTTCGCATCACTCTCTCTTTTCACAATTATTCCTCAATCTTCTCTCAAGTCTCATTACCGGTTCTCATGTACTCTCTCGCCATTTTACTTTATCATAAATTTTGTCAAGGTTTTTTTTGTCATTATCACTCTTATTAACCACACATGTCTATCGTATTTATCCCAAGGTTCTTTGCTCAATTCTCATTACTTTCTCTCATTCCGTACTTCCTCTTTCCTTAATTTCCGAATTATTATTATATCCACTCTCCTAAAAGAGAACTTCGTCCAGAAATTCAACTGTCAAACCTCATAATGTGCTCTTATATGCTTATTACCAAATTCCACAAATGACCATGTTCCAGGTTCAATACTCTCTCTTACTTATTACAAACCCGTAATCAAATCACATATAATCATAATTCTATCGATATAATTCCACCTTACAAGCCTCCCAAAAGATCAAGCACAAGGTCAAACCCACGGTTGCAATTTATAATCCCATAAATAACTCCCAACTCATGTTGGTTATATGTATACATATTTATCACATGATATGTCTCGATTAGTATTACGTATATATATCGTCAAATTTCATACACTCACATGTATGCACATCAAATCCTGAATATGCGGACTCTATGAAACAATCAGAAAATGCCAAAATTTCTCGTTATGTGGCTTAACCATGTTCAACATTCCCATTTCCGGACATCATGCCACGCATATACCGCGTCAAATCCACCACATGATCACACATGTGTTTCCACATCCGTTTCGTCCATCATAAATACTTTCGTTACTAGCATCATGAGACTCTGATTGTGCATTCAAGATTACTATGCGATACACACATCACGACAAAACACACATAATACGGACATTGTTATCATACCAAAAAGAAATTCACGACAATTAACGTGTACCACGCACAATCATCACATCATTTTTGTCTTCCAATTACACATGTCAATTAACAACTTTCATTTAATCTTTTTACTCTTAAACAACAAAAGCCACATAATGTAAACAATTAACAAGGTCTCATCCATATTGAGTAAACATGTTCATCCAACACAAACAAACCATTATAAATCGTGAAATAAGGGTATACACCCAACATTAAATCGAGTGTAGGAGGCCACTCGTCTGAGTAGGCGAAAACTTGGTCGAGTGCATAGTGCACTCGGTCGAGTGTCACCTGGGTAGAAGGTTTTCATTCTCAACTTGGTTCCAAACTTCCCTATTTTATCATACAAATGTTAATAGACTCCGATGGCGACTAATACACCATCAATTATCCAAATTTAAAGCTACTCTTGGCCTATGGCAATCATTACTACACAATTAAAATAAAATGTCCGAGACATATTACCGTCACAAACATACTATGTCATAGTTCTTCTCGCAACCGTTCTACCTCCTCCCCCACACCCAGCGATGGTATCACCATACCGTCACCAATAACCGCAATAGTGACATCGATATCCACCACACATACATTATCTCATGGACACGGCCTAACCACTCACTATTCTCAAGGAATAATACAACATCATTACTCAATTAAGCACTACAACACGGTCACGATGTACACCGTGGGCGTTTCACTTGACGATTGAGAGGCAACTTTACAAACAACATCTATACTACCGCTCATAGGCCGGAACCTCGCCCAACTACTTTCACACTTCATACATACACACTTAGCTTAAGTGGCCACACTATATAACACAAGTGATTAAATCTCTTAACAACATGATTAAACTCACACGCATTATGTATCACACTCTTATTCTCATAATCGCGAAAACCAAGCTTGGTATTACTAAATTCACCATCATATATCTCAATTATTAAAACTCAAACTCATCCCTCGTTCTAGTGTTCACTCTCATATTACGGTTTCATAAATCTTTGTCACCATTAATTCGATTCATACCATTCCTTCAGTTAAATCTCACGCCTTCCAAAAACTTTTATCAACTCATGTCGTTACTCTCCTTTCACTCTTGGTACCTCACTATTATCTCATCATTCCATAAATCCCAACTCAAACATATGCTATCCCAAAATACCCAAGTCATACTCAATAAGGTCACTCTCACATGTCCTTTAAATTACGTTCGCTAACTATAAGTCCGAACAACTGCTAAATATCCAACCTTGGTCGCACTCGACTCCTTATTTGTAGATTGTCTCTCATGATCGACTCACTCAACTCAAAACTTTGCATAGGCTAGCATGTCTTCCTAAGTTTCCCAAATTCTTAAACTCGATAACTATATCCAATTTTTACACATCTCGTCGAAGACATATGCCTAAGGGTTAGAGTGAGAAAGTTATTCTATTAGGCTCACACACAAACTCTATGCCCGGAGATCCCGGGGGTTTAATCACCTAAGGTACCACCGGATATTGGCGAGCTTCCCTTGCTTGATTGCTCCTCACGTTTCTTGATGACTTCGGCACGCCGTAGAATTCATTTCACATACAACTTCCGGGTAGGGGTGATGAGAATTAAAACAATCTGGAACGGATACGAAAGAGGTAGGAAATCAAATAACTTGGAATGGATAGAAAATTTTCCCAACGCTTTAGATCAATGACCAACACTTCAAAATAAACCCTTGACACGAGCTTGTCATTGAGATGAAGTTTACTTAACCCGAAGAATGGAATTAAAGAAATTACGGCATGTCTTCCTTTGTATTTTAATCAAACCATAAACTTGTCTTAATAGCACACTTGAAATATGATGAACTTTGTAAAATGATGCACTTTCAAAAATCAACTCTAGCAACTTTACCAACTTTGTAAAATGCTCTTCCTTATTATGCAATTTTACTCAAACTTGACTCAAATGTGAATTGCTATATTGAAACTTTAACATAGCGACCATTTGTCTCAAATTTCTTGAAAATTTTAAGATGGAAAATTCCAACATAAGAGGAAACATGCTATTACAAACCAAATTAAATTATTATGAAGCAATTAAGACGGGATTTGACTTGGCAAAATTTTAAAAAATCCGGGTAAGTATAATACTTATTTCCAACAATTTAAGGTCTTTAAGACGGAAATTTTTTTGATGTAAAGCTTCCCAAAGTATCATGATTTGAGATTCAAGGTAATCATGAGTAGGTGAAACATGTAGTGAGCATAAAAATCAAAATTTTGACATGGTTAGTACCAATTTTTTTGAGAAATTAGTCACATTTTTAAGACGAAAATTTCTTAGTTTACCTCATAGTATAACAATAACCATCAAATTCTTAACTTAACAACATAATTAAACTATTTCTAAGACATAAATTAAAATTTGTCCATGTATTATAGGGATTTCGAAAATTTTACCACGTTTTAAGACGAAATTCGTTTCGTTTTAAGGCATTATACCACATTACTAACAAAGAGGGTAGTCTTATAAGGCAAATAAACCAAGTTTTACTCATGAAAAATCAAAATTTGGGCATGACTTACCTATATTTCGAAAATTTAAGACGAAGTTTTAAGACAAAATTTTCACATACTAAACAAGATCCATCAATAACAACAAAGGTTAAGCCTTTGTTTTTCAATTAAACTCAACAACAAGCACCAAATATCCACATACAAGCTCATGTATTCATTTTTGTGTTCTTCGCTTTAGGTGGAAAAAATGACACAAAATTTTGATATTTAGCAACAACAATAGTGTAGAAAGCTATTTACTACTATGAATTAAGTAAAAACATGAAATTAATTGATAAACCTTGAGCACATTAGTGTAGATCTAACTAATGAAGATGGAGAAAACAATAGCAAATATGGTCTACTTACATTGTTAATTAATAAGAGATTTGAGACGGAAAATTAGAGTAGAAAATTTAATCCAAGTAACAAATTACAAAAATGGAGTTTTCGAATGACTTTTGTAGGAATTTTGGTGGTGAAGAAATGAGGTGAAAGTAAGGCATGAAGAAGATAAGAAATAAAAGAAAGGGAATTAAACCCATGTAAATCCTAGCCCACCTCCACTCGGTCGAGTGGCGAGTTCACTCGGTTGAGTGGCCGAGTTCACTCGGTCGAGTACCCTATTTTCTAGAATCTTTTCAGCTTCTGGAAAATGGTCCACTCGGTCGAGTGTCATGGTCCACTCGGTCGATTGCACGATACTCGGCCGAGTGTGGACTCGTTCTCGGTAGAGTGGTTGCTTATGGTTGAAATTTGGGGTCGAAATAGAACGATGAAGTCCCTGCGACACAGAGAGAATGTTTGGGAGTCCACATGCTATCGGTAACTCACCCGAGTTAGTCCTTACGTCATCTTGCTTACCGTCTTTAGCACGCTATCGTAGTGCTAGTAGCTACTCCACTAACATCCATTACTAATCATACATGAATAATAACACTAATAGGCATTCAATTAACACACAATGTGATGCAAAGATTGAAACCATTATCCATATACCAACACATGTTAACCATTTCCAAACATGCTACTCACACCAATCTAAGCATTCAACTTCCATACACATTCACACATCATTAGAACAACTATATCATACAAGACACTTGATAGTAATCACATATTCAAGCAACCATACAACTTTCCACATAGCGTTCACCCATACTCACAACCACCCACATAGTGACCAACTGAGAAAATAAGCACTAGTTTTGATATGAGGGCACCTACTCATCCAAAACCAATCTCCTATTGTACTCAAGTCCGGCTCATTTTATTAGACACACCCAGGTTCATTTTGGTTCATTATTTTAGGTTCCAAAATCGTCGCTCTGATACCACTTTGTAACACCCCCTTCTTACCCGGCCAATGTAATTGGGAGATGTTACCATCTCGGTTTCCCGAGGCGGTGAAATCGGAGTGGCAATTAAGAAACAATTAATATAAATAAAGTATTTAGTGGATTACATAACCATAAATAAAATAAATGATACAACTCATGACTAATATACTCTTCAAAAGAATATTTTCTCATGCCGACTCGACGCCAAGTTTGAAGCTCGTCCCGTCTCCCGCATGACACCAAAATAATCTGTACTTAAACTGCTCCAAAATATCATATGGATCGACACAGGCCACCCCGGAAATAGGTGACAATTACACAGACAAACAAACGTTAGTTTCAATAAATAAATCAAGTGTGACACGATTCAAAGTGTGTGAGTATGCAACATAACTATTACATGAATGAGACGCTATAAAACAACAACCATTACGGTACCGGGACACGCCCAGACGTACCCACAACCACCACGGCACCGGGACACGCCAGACATACCGACAAACACACTGGCACTGGGACACACCCAGACATATCAACAACCACAAACAGGTACAAGGACACGCCCATACATACCGGGTCCGAAAGCCAACCGGATCCCCAGCCAGACGTCGTGTCTCAACCACACGAGTCCCTCCAAAACTCAAGCCATTAATGTGCACATCCCTCTTGGAGTAGAAAGCTCCAAGAGGCGACTCAAGCATAAGATGGTCTCCTAACAGCCTTATGTCTCCACAATAACCAAGTAACACCACCAATGATCTCCAATACAACACAACAATGACCATACATGGGAAATGCAACACAACACCAATTATATGACTCATCATGAACTCAATTCCAACATATCATGGATAAAACTTCCTCAAATACCAACACGATATCCAAATCGACTCATACTCGAAATGATGATGAAAGACACACAAATATGCACATAAAAATATTCAAACCGAGTAGGATAAACCTACCTTTTAGCATTCTTCATGAGCTACTCGAATCCCCTACGATTCCGTCTCGCAAGACCATCATAATCCTATATAAATTATGTAATACCATCACAAATACATCTGACACTATTATAAACTACAAAACCCTTACTAATACAAACTAATTACCCATATTACATATACTAATTTCTAATTAATTACCCAACACAAAACCCCTAAAAGTTAGGGTTTAAACTAATTAAATAAGGGTAGATCTTAACTTACAAATGTTGTGGGAGGAAGAAAAAAGGATGAACAATCCATGAAAGTAAGCTTGAATCCCATGTAAGAGTGTTTGTGAGGGTTTTAGAGAGAAGGGAGAGCATATGGAGTGAGAAGGAAGAAGATAGAATGAATGAGGATAAAGGATAAGATTTCCTTATTGTGTGTTCTGATTCAGTGCCACTCAGTCGAGTGGCGAGTCCACTCGGTCGAGTGTCACTCACTCGATCGAGTGCCGATTCCACTCGGTCGAGTGAACCTCACTCCGTCGAGTGTGACACAGTTCTCAGCAATGACCAGTTTTTGTAAAACAGTCATATCTCACTCGTTTCTTGGTCATTTTGAGCATGCGACCAACCGTAAGAATCATAAGAGAACAATATATCACGGCCTCCAATTAGAATCATATCAATACCATGTCTATATCTCAAGTTATGACAGTTGTAAGACGACCCTTCTATAGGCGGACATTATAAAAACTCCACTAAGTCTAGTATAGGTTATACTCAGTCCACTTTATAGTTATACCTCACTCCCGAGTCACCTATAGTCTAGTCTAAGGTCCCCTCACCCATCCCAAGGTTCCTTTCTGGGTCCCACAATATCCGGGTATTACAAGAGATTTCCCAAGGAATTTGCCAAGTATTACGAATTGAGTTAATAACACATAAATTATCACCCTCCACAATTAGCTTTGAGATTCCTAAGTATTTAGCTGCTAAAATGCCTTATTTTAAACAGAGAGCTTCCGCAACAAGAATACTATTGGATCCGCACTTTTTGCTCCTAACAAAACGAAATTACTATTATGATTTCTTATGCAATACCCTAAAGCAGCTTTATTGCCTTCTATTCTCAAACCGTCAAAATTTAGCTTTAGGAAACCGTTTTTAGGTTTCTCTCACCAGATTTCTTTGTTACTAGAATTGATTCTAGTTGAGTTGTCTTTTCGGGATTGTTAAGATTCTTATGTCTACTTTCATTTCCGATCTTAATGCTATTATTACATAAAGTAATAAGTTTGTTGATATTGATCTGAACATTGTTAAAAATAATGTTATTTCTATAAAACTATGCATTCCACCAAATAAAGATAATCTTAACGAAATAATCTTTTAAAATTGAGGCTTTGAGATAGTTGAGTTTCATTACAAAATTTTGACTTGCAATATTATCATATTTTGACAAAAAATTGTTAAAGCTAACAATGTTCATGTTTTGGATAACAGACCTAATCAAGGGACATTTGTACAAGAAATGATCTATGTTTTCAATAGAATAGTTGCATAAAACACAATGAGATGAAACATTAATATGACTCTTGAACAGCCTGCCTTTCGATGGGAGGCCGTCAACACAGGCTTTCCATAGAAAAAAATTTAACTTTGGAGGAATATTCAGTATCCAAATCCACTTAAATTCACATTTGTCAAGAGTTTGATCGAACAAACCTTGCACTAACCATGTTGCTGTTTTGGTAGAGAAATTTCTATCCACAGACAGCCCCCAAATGAGGGTATCTGCAATATCATTTTGTGGCAGTGAAATGTTAGTAATCTGATTTACAATAGCATTATTCACTAAATTGGATAATTTACAAACATCCCATTGTTTATCAAATTTTATAAAATCTTTAACCAAAAGCTTAAGATCACGGTTACTATCATCATCACCCATAATAGTGGTAAAAGGGTGAGAAAATACCCAATTATCAGACCAAAAGTTAATGTTGCTACCATTACCTAACTGTCATCTCAGGCGTTTTCTAAAAGAGTCCTAAGACTCATAAGTTTACGCCATTGTGAAGGGAGACTGAATTAGGCTTATGGTCAAAGAGTGAATAATTTTTCAAGTATTTGTTAGTTATCACTTTGACCCATATACTTTCCTTATCCATTAGAATTTTTCATAAAAGTTTCAGATGAAGAGCTTTTTTAGCTGCTTGAGAAGGTTTTATGTCCAGTCCACCAACCGATTTTGGTAAACAAACTTTATGCCACCTAATCAAATTAGGGGAGTGATAAGGTTATTTTCAGTCGTTGGTCTATCAAAATAAATCCTAAATTACTACTAACTTGTAATTAGTGGTAAGAAAGGGTCGAATCCACAGAGAGGCGAGTTAATTGTTCTATTTGCTAATATTTAAGTCCGTCTTAAAGGTAACCAATTTCTTGAAGGATGTTTGTTTGCTAAAAACTAATTGTGATGTAATTAAAAGACAAATTCAATAACATTAAAGAGTCTAGGGATCAGGTTCACTAGGTAGTCATCCGAGGGTGAGATTTAATTCATCAACAGAGCTAATTACGTTGTTTAAGGTTATATGATCGGTCGATTCAATATTCCCTTTAGATCTAATTTAACATGCGGTCGCAATCATTAAATTATCTCTATTCAGTTATCGCAGCCTATATTGATTCTAACCCGGTCGGTGCAAGTCTCAATTCGCTTTACTAGTCAATTAACTCTGGCCAATAATTAACTAACTAGATGAAGAACAATAAACTGAACAACAACGAAAAAACAATTTAACTATCAATTCATTAATTAATCCCCTTTCTAACAAGCTAGATCCCCATTCACCTTAGATTAGAGGTTTAGCTACACATACTAGAAAGAACAACAACAATAATAATACAAGACATGATTAAAGACATGCAATAAGAACAAATGAACAATAACAATTGAATAACTATTGAAGAAAGATTATTAATACCATAGCAAATTAGGGTAGAACTAATTGTAGATCCGAAAAAAATAATAAAAGAACTAACCTAAGAGTTTTTAGAGAGTTTCTAGGGTAAATTATACGTGGTTAGGTAAAATAAAGCGTAAAAATACCATAGGGTACGAATTTGGTATTTATAGTAAAACATAACCGACTTAGGGAAATTGCGGAAAAATCCTCAAAATAGTGTGTACGCGATCGAGCCTGGGTGCACTCGATCGAGTACATTTCCAGTTGATCGAGTTCACTTGGGCTTGATCGAGTATTCTCCCTGTTTCAGCTCTTTTCTTCGTGTTGTCCTCTTCACTTCTCTTCCTTTATTCTTCTAGATTCCTGTGTCATGCTCCGCGTATTCCTTCATGCCCACTCCGCGGTCCTCATTTAATTCTTTGCTCCACAAATGCATCATTCCTGCATTAAAGACCGAATAGCGGAAGTATCGACATTCTAGCATAAAAGGCATGTATGTAATTAATATAAACTAGCGCAAAAACCATATCAAAAGTAATTAAGGGGAGGCATAAATATGTATATAATTATGACTCATCAAACTCCCCCAAACTATCTCTTTGGTTGTCCTCAAGCAAAGCATAACACAATTACAAAAGACAATCATACAAATGGCGAATAAACAACTCAGAGTTAATGTTGATGCACATACAAATCCCAAGCTATCCATATCTGTAACAAAGTAATGACCAAGGTGTACCAATAAAACAAATTCAAGGGCACGGGTAATAGAAAACGCAGCTCAAGTCTCAAGTCATCGCACTATAGACAAATGCCAAATACCTTTCGATCCTGCAAGACAAATTAGTCGTATTCTCGCGGATTCACTAATGCTCTCATAAGTATGAGTGATTTATATGTAAATATAGAAAGAAGTAGAAGCACTCACTCAACTTATGAAACATGCATGCAATCTAATGTGATAGAAATTTCTCCAACCAATACGCATTTACGATATAGATAAAAGTACATGTATCGAAGACAATAAGGTGGTAAATGGGCAAATGGTATAGAAGTGCTTTGTGCCAATAACACTTTATGGATATGTGGAGCTAAGACGGTAGTCGCAGCGCTAAACCCAAAACTAATTCTAGACAAAAGTAAGTATAAATACAACCCAACTAGAGAAATTGTAACACCCACATCTGCCAAGGAGCCTTAACAAGACTTTCCCCCAGTAGATAAGAGCATTAGCATCGTCTCGGTTACCCGAGGAATAGTAAATATCATAACGTCAATAAAAGACCAATTAAGTTTATTACAAGTTTAACTCAACAAAAAGAAAAGATACAACTGATAACAACAACTATCAACTACGGTGATACTATCTATGCCATGACTCAGTGATAGACTCGTCCCTCCAAAGCACCCAGCTAAGCTCCACATATCAACATATGCTAAGACTAAGTGCTCACTATAATGGATCACGACAGACACATGACAAAAAAAAAAAAAGACAAACAACACCGCACAAGGTTAGTAACTGAAGAACAACAGATAACACAAGATACAACATACAACAACCATCTCCAACTCCAATCAACCCTCAATATCTGACAAACCCGAAGGTAAAGTCCTGCCAGAATATCAATCGCAACAGATATTCCACACCGCCAGTGGGAGACCGCAACCGTTCTCACCTAAGCCCCACTCATCTCCATTGAGCAAATAACCCATGTCCATTAATGTGCACATCCCCTTGTGGCGGGAACCACAAGGGGGGAATCACGGGCGTGAAGCCGTTCCCGAGATGACTACACTCAGCCAGGGACGCACCCTGTATACAAATACAACATCACTATCACAATCAACAATACCATACATCACACAAGACAAACAAACATTAGTACTGAGTAGGAAAACCTACCTTTAGCAATCAACGTCAACACCGCATACATCCGTACGAAGGTAAAGAAACCACCATAAACACCTATCATATCAGGAGGGAAAACCCTATTAATCACAAACATAACTGCAACTGACACGGCTGTCGCAACCCTATCAAAGATAAACCTAACCGGCTCTAACTAATGTAGCAAAGGTAAGTCGGGTATCGTACTCCACATGGAGGCGGTCATTATCTACTTGTTATTTAGTTTGTCTACGATCACAAAATGAGGGGGTTTTGATTTGTTTGTTATAACTAAACTAATGAACTGAATTAAAAACAATAAAAGAAACAACAATAAAAAATAGCAAGGATTAAATAGAGATTGATCAAATAGAGAGAAATGCCAGGTTGTCGGTTCACCATGATATTACGCAAATCCGCTAAAGGAGAGGTCAGTCGGTCTGATGTGAGAAGGGTACTGGAAAGGTCCTTCCGGTCCGCTATCCGCCCTAGATTCTTCCTAAATAGCTTCCGCTCCGATTAGGGTGGTCTATTGTTCATAACAGGTCTATTCATTCCAATCTTCCGATCTAGGTCTGCATTTAACCGGATTAATTAGATTAGTTGCGTGCACTCAACCAAGTAATCACTGTTATATTGCTATAAAACAATTCTCACAACAAATACCTCCTAAACTAGTTATCACATCATTGTTTTACTATCATGGCTCCCCTAATCCTAGCAATAAGGAATTTAGCTACTCGTACCGATAAATAAAACAATGATTGGTAAAATAATAACAAACATAGTGTAAAGATGAATAAAGAGAAATAACATAAACTTAATATGAAATCTAATAACTAACAGCAATTAAAGACAAGAAATTCAAGTGTTGCAAAAGAGAAATAATACTTTGAATAAAAGAGAGTAAAGAATTACACAATTCGAAGATCCGGAAAATAGAAAGCAAAGTAACGTCCAACAGAATGATTATTGAGTTCAGAAATTATTGACAGATTAAAGATGATTCCAAGATACCTAAACCTAATTAAGTCTCTGCTTTATATAGGAAAGATATTTTATTAACCTAAACACGTAGCTTAAGATATTAAGTAAACAAGTTCACGCAAGAAAATCTCACGTCAGATAACAAAGTGTTCGATCGAGCACTTCCAAACTCCTCGATCGAACATCTTCCAAACAAAACCTCTCAATTGAGTACAAAGACTACTCGATCGAGGAACACCAATAAGCCACCTCTCGATCGAACACACTAGGGATTCGATTGAGGACTGTTCACCCTCTAAAAGCTCTCGATCGAGCAGACAAGTCAGCAAAAGCTCTCGATCGAATGATATACCACTGAACCAGCCATAAGACGTTTGATTTAGCTTCCAAGACGACTTCACGCGTCCCAAGGCAGAGGTATTCTTGCTCCAATTCTTCCATCTCCTAAATGCGAGCTAAAGGGATAGTAAAAGGCTCAATTCTGCTTCTTTCAGGTCCATTCCTGCAATTAAAGCAAAACGAACCAAAGTAGAATATTCGGGGCATTTCGTAGCCTAAAATTACGGGAATTGCATAGAAATGCATGCAAATAAGGCTAAAAAAGACTATATAAAATGCACGCATCAACAACAACCCTAAGTATGATGATGATGATGATGACGACTTACCTATATTCGGAATTCCAGCGACAAGACCGTTACTCGACTCAAGTATCCATCCCCATGGTGTCTCCAAGTGAAAGAGAATCTTAAGGTTGAAGGTAGGTGAAGGAGAGAAATGTCGTCGATTAGGTTTAGAAAATGAAAAGGAAAAGATTTGGGGTTTACGACTCCACGATTTATAACTTACCGCTGGAACCGCCATACTCGATCTAGTATGGGACTTAATCGATCGAGTGTCCTCTACTCGATCGAGTCACTAGACTACTCGATCAGGTAGCCTATGCTAGATCGAGTTCCCCACCTCTAAAGTTCATCAAGCACTAAGTCCGTTTGTATGAAAGGTTCTCAAGGGTTTACCATATGTCTAAGGTCAGTCAACTAGTAGTCAACTACAGTCTTCCCCCCCCCCCCCCCTAAAAAGAACCTTGTCCCCGAATTTCAATTCATCATCTTCCGCAACCAAAGGTGTATGCTAAGCCAAAACAACTAACACAACTTAACCCGACGATAACTGTTATAGTCATACCCAACATGCCATTCACTTCCCATGCCGACCAATCATCATCATGTACTTCCACGAATATGACCATCAAACACAACTCCCTTCCAAGCCATTACCCGCATCCTACAGTCAAAAGGTACACAAACACAAACTATCACTTCTATTTTACCAGACGAATCTAACACCATACAACTTCATACAAATTCATCACAATCGACTTACTATTCGCAAACAATTAACTCATTAAACATCCAATGCATAATTTACCAACTACATTACTCAATGTCCGTTTAAATCATTCACACAATAATTATATTACTTAATCAAATATTTAATTTACTTGAGCAACAATTGAATTATACAGAGAAATAACAATTAAATTACCAACGAAGTACTTAAAAGACGATATTTTAGGCATTTTTCATTCGCGACATTACTCTTCGCCTCTTAAAAGGAACTTCGTCCCCGAAGTTCATCTTCAAGATGAGTTATAAATATTACAAGAAATGAAAACCATCATCCAAATTTGACATTACGAGATGAACCAAAACATGATGAACGAACAACTACGATCCAACCTTCTTTGACACTACTTGTATAACGTGTATGCATGTGGGTACATTGAATAAAAATAACACATAAAATGATTAAATTATGCGCAGCGATACCAAGCCAATATATGTGAAAAGTAAAATAATTGTTTATGTGACATTAGGAGAACATGATTACTCGATGTAACTATCTTGAAATTATTACCAACAACTATATAAACTTAACGACCGTTTAAAATGATACTTAAGGAAATTAGTAAGCACATAGGATGAAAACTAATGTATACCGTCTTGATATCACATGTATTGAAATATAAAGCATAAGAACGTGACTAATAGCCATGAGAACGATACATATTATCAACAAAGTACTCTCATGATATCAAGTAACACAAGAAAACGGATTACAAATAGAAACAGGCGTACTCGATCGAGTTAGAGTTACTCGATCGAGTTCAGGTCAGGCTACTCGATCGAGTTAAGCGTACTCTATCGAGTACGTATACGTCAGAATGTTCCCTAAGATGTCATATGCAGGTACCCGATCGAGTTGAGGGAACTCGATCGAGTAACTGCAGGTCAGAATGCCCCTCCCCAAATGCGGCATTAAGCAAAGAAAATATATCAAGTCTTCGGGGTTTCATCCCCGACATCACATACCTTCATAAGAAGTTTAGAAAATCCAACAAAATACGGCTTTATGACCAGATACAAACCGAGATAAATCCAAGTACGATCAAAACAAATGTAACAAGTAAACATAAATCCTCTAAAACAACACAACCAAGAAAATCACTCGAGGTCGCCACCTCGATCCTCTTCCATCTCCTCCTCTCCTCCTGCTCCTGAGGTGCCAGCTCTCGACATGCCTCCTCCGGTAGGCGCTCCTGTGCTGGGGTCTCCTCCTGCTCTCCATTGTGCAAGGTACCCATATGGGTAGCTCGTGGGATCTCCTAATGTAGCTGGGTCTACTCCATATGAATGAAAGACGCCACTATCATTCCCCACGCCTCGCCACCAAACCGGATGGGCCAAGTCGGTCCCAATACCCTGCACATAGGCCATCTCATGGAGGTTCCGAAGCATTAAGGCGTTGGAAACTCTCTCCGTAAGCTCGCTAACCTGCATCTAAGGGCTGAAGGAAGATGGGTAGCTGGGATACTGGTACTGGGGCGGTCCAGGCTGGACGTAATGGGACTCACCAACCACCTCTCTCACTCTCTCGGGGCCTCTCCCCACTCTGGGCACCTGGTCCTCTGCCTTAACGTGGTCTCCCCCGACCGGCTCAGGCATCTTCTCCAGAAGGTCGTCTAAGATCAGATAGTTCTTCTCGGGCAGGTCACTCTCAGCCAAAGACTCAGTCACTAGAAGATGGTCCGAATTGGGCACTCTCATCCAACTCCTACCTCTCACCCTCCAAGCTAACCCACTATCACCCAACACTCTCAACCACTTCCGAGAGATGAAGTAAGCCATGTCCAAAGTCAGAACAACCGGAACCAAAGGTTTGAGAGCCGAAGAGGCCTCAAAACTAGTCAACCTCTCTGCTAAGCGAGTGGCGATATCACCACAACTAAGTTAACGGGTCGAAGACTTGGCCATCAAGGCCAAACTGGCACACACTATGGCCGCGACACTGTAAGCAACGCGCTCCTATCGGGTGGGGTTCAAGTAAGCAACCAACAACATGACCTCGTGTGAGTTAAGCTTACTCACATATTTCCTACCATAGAGCAAACAGGTCAAGGCTCGGAGAAAGATCTTCAAGGTTATATGTTTAATATCGTTAATTAACATGTTACTTGAAGTAGGGGCAGGTCTACCAGTGAACGAAGCCATGAAGCCACTGGACCACACTCAGTCGGGACATCTATAAGATATCCCTTCTTGGCCCGTGAAAGCCTCAAGTGATCGGCGAACTGGTCCAGGGTCATATAAAAGCTAGTGTTCATCAACCGAAAATCTAACATCTTCTCGGCCACATCATAAGTGAAGGCACTCATGAACTCTAAGGTCAAAAAGGCATAAGAGTGTTTCCTCAAATGATACAACCCCTCCAAACCCAGTGTCTTTAAGATATGTCGGACATCTATTTGTATTTTCAGCTCCTCCAACACACTCGTGTCTATGCACCTAGTGGGTTTCAAGGTGCGACTCAACTACTCTACAAAAGCGTCTCTTTGCTTAAAATCAGCAAAGATTACCATAGGATACCTAAGAACTGGTGGAACAGTAGGTCCCTGACTTCCTTCCCCTACCTCCGGCTCAGCGACACGTGACCTCTTGCTTTGTCGGGTTCCAACAACAGTTCTTAGCATCTGTTTTAACATAGTTTAGCCACACATCGGGGTTTTACAAACTCAAGATGGAACTTTCAAATACTTATATACAATGAAGATGATGCTTAAGATAAATTCCTTGTCAAAGTATGTAAAGTTTTGAGACAAAACACGATTTTTGCCAATTCCTCATATTTTTGCAATACATAAAAGATGCTTTAAAATTTCAAATGATGAAGCTTAAAGAAGCTGTAGAAGCAACTGGACTGAATGTCTACCAAACAAGCATAATAAGTCGGTCATGGTAGAGAAATTTGGGGCAAAATTTAGATTTGTGCACTTTTAAGACGAAATTTTAAGACGAATTTTTTTTGATGAAAATAATCAAAATCAAGCACCAAATATGATACTACTAATATCCCTTGCCCTTTTTCCAACACTTTAAGATGAATTTGATGAACAAAAATCAAAATTTGGGGCAAAACCTAGAAAAATCCGAGTTGAACATAGTTGCTAATTAGATTTAATTTTGAAATTCCTAACATCAATAACAATGATTCAAGATGATTTCTATCAAAATACAATTATAATACAAAACTTTTGGTATAAAACCGAAATTCCAGAAAATTACAACACTAACATGCTTCAAATTGATTTAAAATCAAAGAAAAGAAGTAAAATTTTACCTTGAATAAGTGTGGAAACGGATTAAGTGGATGAACTTAAGGAGATGCGGAAGGAACAAGGCAACAAAATCACCAAGGTTTCGTAAAGATGAAAGTTTAATAGAGAACTCAGGGTTTGAAAGAGGGAAATAAGAAGAAAGAATGAAAGAATTGAGGTTTATAAGCCTCGAAATTTTTAAAGGATCCCGCGTTACTGTAGCAGCAGTACTCGATCGAGTATATGAGGTACTCGATCAAGTGGCCTCTACTCGATCGAGTTGAGGTTGCTCGGTTGAGTTTTGACGCTGGCAGAATTAGCATTGATTCTGTTTTCTACCAAACTCGATCGAGTGACCCTCCTACTCGGTCGAGTAAGGCTTACTCGGCCGATTTGTCCCTCGTACTCGGTTGAGTAAGTCAAAACAAGCAACAAACGATTACGAGTCCGGTTAGTGTTCCTGCAAAATAACATTTCGTTCGGAGTCTAAGGCATACTTAGAACTCGTCACTAATTATTTCTATACCATCACTATCGATTAACATTACTTTGCATATAACACATTTACCGTAATCAAAACATTATAATTTCTATTCTACAACATCTCACATAACATACGATTCAATTTGACCATTACGTACCTTAATTCATATAGCTGTTCAGAACGGTGACGATATTCTATTTCATACTTATGCATATCAGATTCTACCACACAACATAATCATACCATTTATCAAACATTACCAACCTGTAAATAAATTATCACTTACATGTCACCATATAATCTCATGTATGTTTCCAACTGTAGATACCTCATTCTGCACCTCCCGCAAACCACCCGGTGATGATTGGGCCGCATGTTTGGTATACGGAACGATTTGTGGCAGTTCATAAGTTTATCATCAAGTGATAGCTCAAATACTTGTGTTTACCCCTTGGTTGTCATCTACGCGCCATTACGGTCATTTTGATAGTAATTAGAGTACATTTGGAGTCCGGGTCAAAAACCGCTTCGTTTTCTAATAAACTGTTTTAAAATGCCGAGTCGAAATGTTCTGGATTATTCCGGATATTTCTATTCCATGTTTTTAATCTTTTTAATCTTGGTATAATATTTCCCGAAAATCATATTTTAAAGAATAAGGAAGTCGAGATCTACCGCAATTCCCTAAAAGAAACGCGGAAAATCTTTCTTCCGTAGGAGGAAACCTCCGGGGAAAGGATGCAGCACCTGCTGCGCCTTTTCGAAGGATCGCAGCTAGACCTGTCAAACGGGTCGGGCGGGTTGGGTCCCGGGTCGGGTTATACGGGTCGGGTCAAATACGGGTCGGGTCATACGGGTCACGGGCCGGGTTAGGGTCAGAATACGGGTCAAGAAATAATTTTTAACGTCTTTTTTAAACGATTTTTTTAATTTAAAAAATATTTTTTTAAAAAAGTAAAATATATTTAAAATTATTATTTTAATCATATTCATCATATACAATAATTATATTGATATAATTATTAAAATAAAGTTTTTTTTAATAATTATTTTCCCTTGACCCAACGGGTCGACCCGTTCGGGTCGGGTCTTGACCCTAAAATAACGGGTCATTTTGGGTTCCGGTCAAACGGGTCACGGGTCGAAAAAATCGGATTTGTAACCCTAAAATAACGTGTCGGGTTTTCGGGTCGGGTTGAGCTTTGACAGGTCTAATCGCAGCAGCTGCTACGCCTCTTCCCCAGCTCTTATCTGCGTATTTTCAAATCTTTTCGAGATTTGTTTCCAAAGTTTTATCTTAACCCTAATTCCTCCGTGTGATTAGTATAAATAGGGACCTTCGTTCCTCATATTTCTTACGCGAGTATCTGCCCTTCTTTTCTCCCTTTGCATTCTAAGACCGTGCTCTAA
This sequence comes from Silene latifolia, assembly GCF_048544455.1. Classification (NCBI taxonomy): domain Eukaryota; kingdom Viridiplantae; phylum Streptophyta; class Magnoliopsida; order Caryophyllales; family Caryophyllaceae; genus Silene; species Silene latifolia. Next base: position 42,260,731 of record NC_133526.1, read on the forward strand.
GCTTATTGACGTCTACGTGCTTGATCAATCGACCACGTAAGCTCGGATCCTTCTGAGTACCAGTCACGTTGCATGACCGACCAATTTGACCAACTCCTCCTCAATTAATTAATCAATTTAATCTAAATCCTCTAACGAGGGCACTTTCATCATACATTCGAGTCGAGCAATATAATCACTAATCGTAAACTTAGTTAATCTCGTTTCGTCAAACATGTAAGTCTTAGGGTGTAAATCCCATCTTTTATTTTTGTACTTTATTATTGTATCAATTAATGTAAGGTTTACGTCAAGAATATGCTTAAAACCGATTTATAAAACCTTTTATCAAACCTATTTTTACGGATTAACAGCAGACAGAAGTCGAGAAGAAACGCAGCATCTGCTGCGCCTCTTCCTGAGGCTGCCGCAGTTCCTGCTTTTCTTCTTCTTCCTCCATCCTCTGTTAATTCGTCCTTTGTTTTCTTTGTCTTATTTCCTTCTTATTCATTCACATGTAATAATTATAATTCATTGTTCTTAATAATTTATCACTGTTATAACAGAAGCAAGAAAGAACTGATAAAAAAAATAAAGAGATAAACGCACAGATTTACGTGGTTAACTAACGGTGTGTTAGCTACGTCCACAGGGCAGAAGGGAGAGAGTTTTATTGATATGTGAGGAGTTTTCAGATAACAGATTCAGATGGTATGACTGCTAGGTAGAGGCTTAGAGAGTTTATATAATACTCTCTAAGATTTAATACAGAATGACCTAATAAAGGCCCAAAACAGACCTAGCCCAATAACAGATACGGATACCGTTTAAGTTTCGGGGGCGTTGCCCCCGAACCCCCATCGGGGACCACGTTGCGTCCCCGAACCCCTAAACCAGAATCAAGGCACAAACCCAACAATCACCTTTGAATTTCGACTTAAATCCCTAATAATCAATATTTGCGGGTTTTCGTCATTAAAATCAAACCCGATTTTTGGAGATTCGATTTGTTCATATCCAATCGCTGGGAATTCGACTTTTGTATATGTTTTCGTCTGTTTATCACAACCTTCTTAATAGTTTGACCTAAATAAACCTAATTAACTTGTAATAATTTAACCTAAATAATTTTAATTAATCTCTTATTAATCTTATTAGTTTAAATTCGTTTTAATTCGTTTTAATTCGCTTTTACAATCAATTCACATGTAAATAACCTGCTAAATCACTTTCATCCGTGTCGAATATCAATAATCAATCGTTAAATCCACCAACGAACATTAACAATCGCAGTTCTCACTTCACAGCCAGAACTCACCTCAGGAATAGACGCAGTGACCACTGCGCCTCTTCCAAGGGACGCAACATTGCTGCGCCTGTTCCGAGTTGAGATCTGTCTCTGAACTTCCGTTCTTGCTTTGACCTAATTCGTTAATTATGTATTAATCGGCTATTAATCCTAATATCACCTCTAATCTGTCCGTGTTTTCTAACCCAGTTTATTTCCTCTTTCTTTTTTCAAATTATCCGTCATAAATATATTTTTGACGTAAATCAATTAATCCGTTGTAATTTATTGTAATTTTAATTATCGTTATTTATTTATTGTATTTTATTATTTTGTATGGTTTATTTATTTGTTCTCACATGTAATTAATTTTAAACCCTACTTCGACATCATTGAGTGCTAAATTACATGTTCACCAACATAGTCTAATATCACATGCTAGGTTTAAAACGTTGTTTGTTGCATTGCATGCATATAATCGACAACACATCGAGTATGAATAACTTCCCTAATCATTAGTAGAAGCCGATATCGAGGCGGGCGGGATTAGGTGTTCGATTAAAGAGCTTCCTAATACATACCCTCACCCCTTACTTCATATCTCTGTGAACATCCGTGTTCATTGGCATCCACGAGAGTCATTCTAGACATAGAATGCTAAGGGTAACGAGTTCTTAGTGTTCATGTCACTACTTTGTGTCTTGACATGACACGAGGTATTCAAACGGTTTCCAATTTTCCACAATAAATTGGTGGCGACTCCAGAAATGCAAACGCTTGTTTCCCAAGTGCCCCCGTAGGCCCCCCGTGTCCACAGTTTGGCGACTCCGCTGGGGAGTAATACACTTACGTGTTGCCAAGGGTGAAACTTGAACAAGGTTAGGGAATAGTTTATATGAGACAGTTGTCGGTTTGCATTACTCGATCTTCTTAGATCGTTTTATTCGGCCTTCTTAGGTCCAACCCAACCCATTCGACCAATCGTCCCGTCTGGACGGTCCAAATTCTTATCTGGGCCTAAGGATGGATAGCGATTGACGTCAACCATACCATGATGCTTATTTATGTTTGTATCAAGGGCTTTCACTACTCGAGGAAATGGACTAGGAACCGACCTTACTCATGTTTGGCACGGACCTCTCCACAGACCCGAGTTTGATTGCTCGGTATGGCAACCCACCCTTTTAAATCAAAACCCTTCTAAATGCACTCAGCATACCGTTATAATGCCCGTATGAATGCTTGTTTTATACGTGATCACCATTTTATAAACAAAACCATGACAAAATTTTGTAAAATAAAGACCTTTTCAAAATGTAAATATTTTCGAAAAATGGCCCAAATTAGCGCAAAATGAGTCAAAACTCTGTCCAAGTGTCGAGTCGAAATTCGGGCCTCAAAACCCATTTCAAAACCTCACTTCGAGTCAACACTACTGCAACTACACCACATTTGACTAGGACAAACATTTCAAACCTTTGTAATTTTCAAAACCACACTTGACACAAGTGACACACTCCCACTTCACAAGTCGAGTTTCTTTGCTTTGAGTAAGTGTGCTAGAGTGGTCGATCGTGTTTTGATTCGTCGTTGATCTCTTATCCAGTTTCCAAGATGCCTAAAACTAGTACCACAAGCGCCAACGGTTAACCCCCAAATGGTAATGCTCAAATCCTAACCGCGCTCGCTCATCTCCAAACAAGCCAAGACCAAGTTTATGATCGCCTCAACACAATTGAAGGTCGAATTGTTGCTGTAGAGACTAGACTCCCTCCTGCAGAAGATGGTATTCCTAGCGAATTTGTGCATGATAACCTCCCACCTTTTGTTGGAAAACAAGAGATCAACTCTCCAATAGGTGCTACTGAAGCCGAGAAGCGACTCCAATACTTGGAGGAGCAACTAATGTACCTCAAAGGAGATGACATTTATAGGTAGAACAATCGTAAGTATGAGGTTGTGAACACCAAATTGCCAACCAACTTCAATATGACTGATATCCCAAAGTTCAAGGGACATGAGAACCCTTTGAACCACATTCATGCTTTCAAAGACTGCATGTCTATCAAAGGCATCAAACCTGAGATGTTCCTAAGGATCTTTCCTTCATCTCTCGATACCATTCCTAAGCAATGGTTATACTCTTTGGAGCACAAGAAGATCGCCACCTGGGATGATGCTTCACCGACTTCCTAAGTAGCTGGAGGAAGACTAGCACACAACTTGTTGAGCGTCCGGATTAAGCTACCCTTGTGGAAAAGTTCGTGGATAACTTAAGACCCATTTATGCAAACCACTTAAGGTACCAAAACATAAAGACCTTCAAAGATCTAACTGTGCTAGGGACAAGAATTGAAGATGACATTCGTAAAGGGCTCTTGTCCAAAACGGTAGGTCGCGGATATCAAGGTTCAACGAGTCGTTCTTATGGCTCTTCTAGTAAGACTGATGAGGTTAACCTTCTTGAATCATCCAAGAAAAATAACCCGCAAAGGAAATTCACGAACATTGGTGATACATACTCCAATGCTCTGAAAAGGTTGATGAAACAGGGTAAGCTCTAACCCATAGGGCCTACACCTGACCCAGAAAAGAAGTCCAAGTTCTGTGACGAAAATTCATACTGCGAATATCATAGAGGTAAGGGACACGATACAGAGAAGTGTTACAAGCTAAAGCATGTTCTTCAAGATATGATCGAAGATGGTCACCTACCCATACCTCCTGGAGGTAAGCCTAACAATATTCAGAATCCTCTTGGAGTTCTGATGATTACAAATGAAGAATCTACCTTAGATCCCTCATTTCTCTAATCGAATATGAGATCCATGCGTTAGAAGATGAGGGGAGTTATTCCACCATTTCTCCTACCATCCCCGACTTTATTGCATGGGCAAAGAGTGTGAGTAGGCAGGTTTCAAAACTGGAAGATGTAGTAGCATCCCTCCGTAATCCAAGCACCATACCCAGAGAGAGTGTGCCACTAAACCTATCTCCAAATTCTACAATACAAGAGGTAGTCACCGTGGTTGACAGTCTAGTCGACCAAATAATCAATCTAGAAGCTGAGATCATCAAATTAAGAGAGCTTGCTACCGTCAACGGAATATGGGCCGACGATGATGAAGATGAGTACCTCACTGAGCATTACCTAGTCAAGATTAGTGAGGACATAGTCAAAGGTAGTGAAGACCAAGATATAGACCACCTTACTCGTTCAGGGCGTACATATCAAAACATTTCTCAAAATGGTCCTATAGCTAGTGGTCCAATTACTAACACCAACGTCGTCACACCAAATGATGGCGAAGATACATCTACTGACCACTTGCTAAAACAACTACAGAAGACAAAGGCTGATCTTTCAGTCTGGCAACTAGTGGCAAGTTCATTTTCTCATCGCCAAGCTTTATTGCAAGCTTTGGCCAAATTAAATGTAGCACACAACTCTCCGCCTGACGACGTAGTCAACTTAGTCTTCTAAGATTCAACTAAGCTAAGTAACCCAGTCACTTTCTCAGATGAGGATTTGCCTCCCTTTGGCGCCAGTCATAACCTATCTCTATACATCACCGTCATATACTTAAAGAAAAATGTGCCAATGACTTTGGTAGATGATGGCTCTGCAGTCAATGTCATACCATTGAAAATAGCCTATAAATTAGGCATGAAAGAATCAGATTGGACTCCTACTAACCAAGGTGTTCGAGCATACGATGGAACACGACGTAAAGTGGTAGGACTAGTCAATCTCACCATAGCTACATGACCAATTGAGCGAAAGGTTAACTTTCAAATAGTGGATATCGAAGCATCATTCAACATACTTCTAGGAAGGCCTTGGATCAGCAGTAGGATCCACCTTGCACCAGAAAATCAAGATCCCACTAGATGGCAAAGTAGTGACGATCACTTCGTCGCCTATCAAGGCAGTGATAGAGAAAATGTCAAGCAACCAAGTAGTCATAGATCCAGTATATGAGCTTGGGGGCTTCCATAGCATAAACCTTATAAAAAGTGAAAGTGGCACCTCTATACTTCGATCCATACTCCAATTTAGTGGTCAACCACATACTCAAGTCTCAGGGATACTTCCCGGGAATGCCACTGAATCCTGTCGAGAAGAATACCTTTTCACCTTATAAAGAAGGAAAGTCTCAAAGGATACCGTTAGGGTTGGGATATAAACCCACAAAAGAAGAAGCTCTAGAAATGCTCACTCAGTTTTAAAACCGTAAGAACGTGGGAATCCAAATGCGACCCTATCTCCCCACCCTAAACAGATACTTCGTTAGAGAAGGGAGTCAAGAATACTTCCATGGGTTTCCCGAACCTTGGCACTATAAAGGAATGCAACTAGCTGGAATCGAGATCTTTCACGATTGCTACTTCATTCCTTCAGAAACGGTTCCTACCGTCAAGACTCGTCAAGCACCTTGCTTAGACGAACAAGCTGTCAGTCTTCTGTTTGGAGAGGACCGATTTGTTAGAGCTGCGCAGGATGAGATCATTACCATGATACTTCAGGATGACCACTTCAATCCTATAGCGTTAATCACCGAAACCAGTTCAAATCAGCAAAAAGGATGGAGAAAGTCGATCAAGTGGACAAACAATCAAGGAAAGCTCTTCAAGGTCACCACTGGAGAAGGAGAGATGTTCAAAGGAGAACCAAAAGACAACGAATTCGAGTCAGAGTCGGAGTCGGAGTCGGAATCAGAGTCTGAGTCTAGAGAAGTCCCTATAGAGTCTTCTCCTGTCGTCACTCCCAATCCCCTCGTTTCTCCTAGCATAGCATCGAGTAGTAACAATATCTTGGGAAATGTCTCAGCAGCTGTCCCTTTACCGCCACTGACTACAGAACATATGGCTTCTTTGTTTCAACTCTTTTCAAAATTTAATATGAATAAATCAGATTCTGCTTACTCTTTGTGTTATTCTGAATGTAATTCTATTTACGATGATAATGAGGATGACCCTGACCCAGACTCAATCGAATTACCTCCCTACATAGCTAAAGAAATATTACAAGAGGGGGAAGGGGCACCAGTTATAGAGAACACTGAACCCATCAACGTAGGAACCAAACTAGAACCCCAAGAACTTAGGATAGGGACGACCTTAAGCCCAACCGAAAGGGCCAGTTTCATAGACCTCCTACATGAGTTCAAAGACGTTTTTGCTTGGTCCTACAAAGACATGCCAGGGATCGACAGGGATATTGCGGAACACAGAATTCCAATCAAACCAGTTTTCCAACCTGTAAAGCAGAAACTCCGTCGAATGAGGACAGAATGCGCTCTTAAAATCAAAGAAGAGGTCGATAAACAATTCAAAGCCGGGTTCATCAAGTTTCCGAGTATTCAGACTAGGTGGCTAACATAGTACCCGTGCCCAAAAAGGATTGGCGAATCCAAGTTTGTGTTGATTTCCGAGACTTAAACAAAGCAAGTCCCAAAGACGAGTTCCTTCTACCACACATCGACATATTGGTAGACAATACAGCAGACCACGCGTTGTTGTCCTTCATGGACGAATATGCAGGATATAATCAGATCAAGATGGCCATGGAAGACATGCATAAGACTGCCTTTATCACTCAGTGGGGCACCTATTGCTATACTGTTATGCCATTCCGGCTAATCAATACTGGAGCTACCTATCAACGAACTGCGACCACATTGCTGCATGACATGATGCACAAAGAGGTAGAAGTGTACGTTGACGATATGATTGTCAAGTCCAAGGATAGGAAGGGGCACATTGATAACCTTCGTAAGTTCTTCCTGAGATTGCGAAAATACAACATGAGGCTCAATCCTCAGAAGTGTGCATTCGGGGTAACATCAGGCAAACTCCTGGGATATGTCGTTAGTCAAAGAGGAATAGAAATTGATCCATCCAAAATCAAGGCTCTGGTTGAAATGCCACAACCTCAAACAGAGAAGGAGGTTAGAGGATTTCTTGGCAAGGTATAATATATAAGTCGATTCATATCGAAACTTACTATGATCTGTGAACCCATTTTCAAAAAGCTTAAGAAAACAGACCACACCATATGGGACGGCGATTGCCAAAAAGCGTTTGACAGAATTAAGGAGATACTAGCCAAGCCACCAATGCTCATGCCTCCTCAATGAGATCAACCTCTTGGTTTATATCTCACAGTGACCGAAACAGCCATGGGGGCTATGCTCGCACAAACCATAGGAAAAGAAGAAAGAACTATCTACTACCTTAGTAAGAAGTTCTCTGAGTATGAATGCAAGTACACACCTCTCGAAAAGACATGCCTCGCTCTTGTGTGGGCAACAAAGAAGCTACGCCATTACATGCTTAGCTACTCTGTCAAGGTGTACTCCAAAATGGATCCTGTCAAATACCTCTTCGAGAAACCCGTTCTCAGTGGTCGATTGGCAAGGTGGACCCTAATGCTCTCAGAGTTCGATCTCAAATATATACCTCTGAAGGTTATAAAGGGGCGAGCCGTTGCCGAGTTCTTCACCGATAATCCCATCAACGACACCCAAGTGGTAGACACATGGTCATTCCCAGACGAGGACATACTACAAACTAACGTGGACTCTTGGGACCTTTATTTTGATGGAGCATCGAATTTAAGAGGATTTGGAATAGGAGTGTTGCTCATTTCTCCTGAAGGTCAGTATACACCACTCTCTGTCAAACTCGACTTCGAGGTGACAAATAACGCAACAGAATATGAAGCTTGCCTCATCGGGCTACAAGCGGTAGTAAGTGTAGGCATCAAGAATCTTCGAGTTCATGGAGACTCATCCTTGATCAACAACCAAATTACTGGATCTTGGAAGATTCTAAGTGAAATTTTGGCACCCTATCAGGCTAGGATAGAGCAAGTTGCCCAATTCTTCGACCAAGTCACTTATTTGCATTTACCTCATGAAGAGAATCAATTTGCATACGCTCTTGCAAAACTTGCATCCTTGATTAATATGCCAGACGACATGGTAGAAATGCCTTTATGCATTGAACGACGGTCAGAACCAGCCTATGTGCACTAGATTACAGATGAGGAAGAAAATCCAGGGGAACCTTGGTTCCAAGCCATTCTAAACTTCAAGCTCAATGGTACATATCCACCAGATATGGAAAAGAGGGGACAACGTGCCATACGCCTACTAGCCTCTCAATACTTCCTCATGCAAGGAGAATTATACAAAAGAACACCTCTTGGTGTAGTCTTACGTTGCCTTGATTATTCACAGGCACGAAAAGTGATGGAAGAAGTTCATGATGGAGAATGTGGCCCTCACATGAGTGGACCAATGATGGTAAAGAAAATCACGCATTTGGGATATTATTGGACCAAGAAGGAATTCGATTGCATCAAGTATGTTAGACATTGCCATAACTGCCAAATCTTCGGGAATGTGCAACATGTCCCTCCTTCAATACTCTACACCATGACATCTCCTTGGCCATTTTCTGCTTGGGAAATCGACATCATCGGAAAGATTACTCCAGCCGGAACAGGAGGCCATTGTTTCATCTTAGTAGCTATCGACTATTTTACTAAATGGGTCGAAGCGGCATCCTACACTAGTCTCACAGCCAAAAACGTGGCAAAGTTCGTACAAACCAATATCATCTGTCGATTGGTTGCCCACACGAGATCATCAGTGACAATGGATCACATTTCCAGACTGAGACTGAACAACTGCTAACCAAGTACAAAATCAAACACCACCATTCCTCTCCATACAGACCACAAACTAATGGCGCGGTAGTGGCAGCTAACAAGAATGTCGTCACGATCCTCAAGAAAATGATCGACAATTATCGCGATTGGCCCAGTAAGATATCGTTCGCATTATGGGGTTATCGCAAATCAGTTAGGACGCCCACTGGGGCTACTCCTTTCTATTTAACTTACGGCATGGAAGTTGTACAACCAGTTGAGCTAGAAATCCCGTCCTTACGTATTCTGCTCGAAAGCAAAATTCCAGAACCTGATTAGAAGAGAGATAGATATGAAGAACTCATCCTCTTGGATGAATGAAGATTGCGCGCATTGCATAATGTGCAAACATATCAAGCACGTATCAAATGAGCCTTTGTGGACACCGGGGGCCACGGGGGCGCTTGGGAACGAACAAGCGTTTGCATTTTGTATGGAGTCGCCACCAATTTTTATGGGAAATTGGAACCGTTCGAGTACCTCGCGTCATGTCAAGACACAAAGTAGAGACATGAACACTAAGCAATCGTTACCCTTAGCATTCTATGTCTAGAATGACTCTCGTGGATGCCAATGAACACGGGTGTTCACAGATATCTGGAGTAAGGGGTGAGGGTGCGTATTAGGAAGCTCTTTTGATCGAACACCTAATCCCGCCCGCCTCAATAGCGGCCTCTACTAATGATTAGGGAAGTTATTCGTACTTGATATATTGTCGGCTATATGCATGCAATGCAACATCCATTGTTTTGATCCTAGCATGTGAAGATTAGACTAAGTCGGTGGACAATTAATTTAGCATACAATTGGGTCAAAGTAGGATTTAATGCTCATTTACATGTGAAAACATACAAACAATACAAAATACAATGATAAATATAATAAAATTACAATAATTACATTGGATTAGGCGATTTATGTCGAAAATACCTTTAAAACGGATAATTTGAGAAAAAGAATAAAAAGAAAGAATCAAATAAATTAACGAACAGGAATTAGCGTGATATTACGGATAATAGTGAATTAAATGTAAGCTAATTAAACTATGTCAAGGCAGAAACGGAATTCAGGGACAGAACTCAGACAGGAACAGGCGCAGCAGAGCTGCGTCCTTTGGAATAGGCGCAGCAGACGCTGCGTCTGTTCCTTGGTTCAGTTCTGGCTATGAAGCCGTAATTGCAAGCCGTTAATGTTAATTGGTGAATTTAATGATCGATTAAATTATTTACTCAGATGAAAGTGATTAGTAGGTTATTTAACATATGAATGGGTCATGAAAACAGTAAAATATGAAAGAGACGGAATCGAACGAATTAACACAAGATGGAATAATGATAGAAGTGAAAAATATTAATGAGTCAAACAAATGAATTCAATTGATTAGGTTAGATACGATGGATTAATGACGAGTATATGACGAATACAATAAAAGACAGGAGTAAACTATATCAAAGACGACTTCCAGAAACCCAATATTGACGAATTGAATCTCTACAACCCGGAATTGAATTTAATGACGAAAACCCGCAAATATGAGATTATTAGGGATTTAAGTCGGATTTGCGATGATTAAAGCATGTTAATGATAATGATTACAAGATACATGTGAATTAATTATGCTATGATGATGAAGAATTAACGATACAAACGAAACAAGTAAAAGAACTTTGGAACGAATAACGAGAGATTTAACGAAGAAGAAAGGAAGCGAGAATCGCGGCCCTCACGAAGAGGCGCAGCAGCATCGCGCTCCTCCTTCAAGAGGCGCAGCGATTCTCAAATCCTTTCTTGACGGTTATCTACTGGAAATCCGTAAAAGGAGGTTTTAAAGCATGGTTTTAGAAATCGGTTTTAACGGTATTTTCGACATAAACCTTACAATTGATGATACAATAAATAATACAATAAATAAAGAGAATTATACACCCTCAGACTTACATGTTGACGAAACGAGAAGGACTAAGATATCGATTAGTGATGCTCGACGCGAATGCAAAGAAAGTGCCCTCGTAAGAGGAAAACGATTAAGTTAATTAAGTTGATTATGGTGGAGTTGGTCAAATTGGTCGGTCATGCAAACGAGGCTGGTACTCGAAGGATCCGAGCTTACGTGGTCGAATGTTCAAGCACGTAGACGCCAAAAAGTAAGAACAAAGTCTAGAATGCAAAGGGAGAAGAGAAGGGCGGACACTCGCGTGAGAAATATGAGGAGCGAAGGCTCCTATTTATACTAATCACGTGAAGGAATTAGGGTTTCGGAGACTCTTTGGAAGTGAATCTCGGAAAGATATGAAAAAGATACGAGAAACATGCGAGAAAGGGCATGGGAAGAGGCGCAGCAGCCACTGCGTCTCTTGGAAGAGGCGCAGACTGCTGCGTCTGTTCCCAAGGGGTTTCCTCTGTTTGAAGAAAGATTTCCGTGTTTGAGTTATGGTAGGACGGAAATAATCCGGTTTTCCTTAATATCTTATGTGAATATTACGGGAAATTGCTTACTAAAAGATAAAATTTATGAAATATGGAATAGAAATATCCGGAACATTCCAGAACATTCTGACTCGGGATTTAACGGTTATCATAAAATGGAGACGGTTTTAGGCCCGGACTCCGAATGTACTCTAATTACTGTCAAAACGACCGTATCGGGACGTAGATGACAACTAAGAGGTAAACATTAATATTTTGAGCAATCACTTGACGATAATCTTACGAACTGTCACAAATCATTCCGCGTATCAAACATGCGGCCCAATCATCACCGGGTGGTTTGCGGGAGGTGCAGAAACGAGGTGTCTACAGAGCCCCCACTTTGACTGAGGCTTAGACAAGGCGAAAGTCAAAGTATAGCCATCGGGTCAATCGAAGATTACAACCTGACGACTATGGCGACGCGAGGCGGCTCAAGGGGTCTGAGCCAAGGACCTGTCGTCGGGAACATTTTAGAGTCTGTCGACTATCGGGGAGGGTCGTTTAAAGTCCATTAGACTACGTAAGGAGGCTCGCCAGCCATAAGGAGAGACCATACCTGAGACTTCTTTCTCGAGATGCTTCCGGAGGTGCGTAGGAGCTAAGGTTGAGCATGGGAGCTAAGGGTAAGACCTAAAGGATACATAAGGATTTATGCTAGGGTGTGGGGCCCTAAAGGAAAGCATCGGCGGGAGTGAGGCCTAAAGTAAGTTCAACTTAAGGGTAACTAAAGCTTGGGTATAGGAACTCTATTGGTTTGGGAACCTGAAGGCTTATGAACCTAAAAGGATTGGGATCCTATAGTTAAAAAGTCCTAATTTCGGGTTTACGAACCTAAAAAAAGAAGGCTTTGGGGTTTGGGAATTTCTGGAGAACGACACCCTTGTCGCACTCCGCGGGGAAACCAGAAATATTGTGAGTAGCAGTACACAGGCGGGAACTGCTGAGAGGAAAACTGCTTTGGGTAGTCTTCGGGAAATAATTGCAAGTAGCAGGACACAGGCGGGAACTGCTGGGAGGAAATCTGCTTAGGTAGATTATCAATCCTTACGTCTTGAGAGAGACAGTACGTCCGCTTACTCTCGCTAGAGACACGATTGGGAATTGTTTTTTCCGTCATGAGAGGGAAAGTATATCCGCTTACTTTCGCTGGAGACATAATGAAGGCGTGTCGAATTCCGTGAAGGAATGAATGCTCGTTGCGACAAGCAGAAGGTCTTGGAAAGAATAAATAATACGCAACAGTCTGCTGTGGGCTTGGAAATGCGGGCCGGAACGAAAGAGAATTGCCAAACGGACCAAAAGAATGAAAATAACATCGGGGAAGAGGCGCACCAAAGATGGGCCCACAAATAACGAACTCATAACGAATTTTTAAAAATTCGTATGGAGGGAACTAAAGGAAGAGGCGCAGCAAGAGCTGCGTCTCTTGGAAGAGGCGCAGCGCCTGCTGCGTCTATTCCCCAATTTGGTTTTCCTGCGTAAAAACGCGAAAATCAGGAGGCTTTGTTCATTTTTATTCGAAACACAAATCACTCATTTCTCTCTCAAATCTTCACCATTTCTGCCAAGATTTGATTCAAAAGCTTGCATTAATCATGACTAATCGAGGTATGTGTCTCAATCTTGCATTAATCTTCTACATTTGTCCAATTTTGAGCCGAAAAACCTAGGGTTTATGACCCTTTCGATCGAAAATTTGGGGCTTTTCCCCCAAATGAATTTGCCTTGTCAAATTGACATTAGAAATGGATAGTAGGTAGTGTTAGGAACATAACCATGTATTTGTTTCAAATTTTCATCAAGTTTTGAGCCTTTGAGTGAATTTTGAGACGGTTTTACAGCTGAGCCGTAAATTGCTTCGAAAGTAGCCTTAGGAATGCCCACTTTGTAATGAAACTTGATATTTGGGATCCTTGAATGATGGGTAAACTTTCTACCATCTCGGAATTTTGGTTTGTGACAGCTTTTTCAGGGCACTTTTCTAGGGCATAATCGCCATTATAGCAAAATGCTGTCCAAATTTCGACTCGAACCCGGGACTAGGCTTCAAACTAGACTTGACTTGACCCAATTTATCACATGAGTGGTCGGGTTGGTGGGAATATGGCCAAGGATGGCAAAAAAGAGCGGTTTCAGGGTTTCCGAAGGCTTGAAAATCCCTTAACCAAGGCTTGTCGTCATGTGACGCGGCCTAAATTTGCTTTAATGTTGCAGGTGATGAGGCTTCTACTTCTGGGAGAGCTCCCATGGAGATAGACACTGCTGCTGTCGAGGAGGCTTTAGAGCAGGCCTTCACCGCCGCGGTGATGGCTGCTGGGGACGAGGTCCACGAGGAGGAGGCCGTCGAGGAGGAGGAGGCCCCGAGACGGGCCAACGTCGGACGAGGAGGTCGTCAGCTGAGAGGAGCTCCTACGTGGGCTGAGACTTGGGAGAGCAGGCACCTGGTGTGGGCTGCAGAGAGTCACCTGTCCTACAGGACGGTGAAGAGTTTGGTAAATAGGAATTCACTACTCATTACTCATCATCTTTCGTTCATTTGTCCAAATTTCTTTCAAATTTCATTCAAAACTAAAGATAGCTTTGTTTCAAATCGCAATAGGAGGCCGGGAACATCAGGTCATTCTCGGGTTATACGACAGCGATGGAGCACTACGAGCGGCTGTCGGCGGTCGAGGTCGTCAGGTATGAACCTTACGCCTATCCTTTTTTGATTTTTTTTTTTTGATTTTCTGATTTTGCTTGAATTGATTGACATGAGCCAATTTATTGTTTACAGGGTGACCGCGGGCTGGAGCGAGAGTTGACCCAGTCTCGGGAGGAGACAGCTCGCGTGTTGAGGGAGCTCGAGGTTCGGGACGCCGAGATCGCCGTTCTTGTGGCGAGAGTTGCAGAGTTGGAGGGCGCCCAGCAGTAGTTTTGTGTAGCTTTTTTGTTTGTTGGCTGTGTCTTGTACATTTGTACATTGGGACTATCATTTTGAACATTTTTGGACTTTGTTTTGGGGCTCGAGCCCCCAGTTTGTACATTTCCTCTGTTTGGTATATATACGATGGCCTCGAGTGCCTTTCTTTGGGTTGTGTTGCTTGTATCTGCGCAGTTTAGTTTCGAACAGGTTTGGTAGATGACGGTTTACGCCGTCATGCTGCCGAAATTTACATAGAAAAACACGCAAAGCATACATTTTTATATACATATGGCCTTAATTAGCGCAAAATGAGAGACTCAAAAGAATGCGAAAAAATGCAAAAGAATGCAAAAATTTTGCCGGAAATGACCGGACGGTAGGGAGGGTTACCCCCTAAAAAAAAGAAAAAATAGAAATCTATAAGTTTAGAAATGAAATTAAAGAATAGAAATTAATATTGAAAATTATTTCCTAAAATTAAAATGAAATTTATTTCCTAAAATGAAAATATACAAGTGTGATATAGTGGCAGAAATGTCGATGTCGCCTCGAAATGCGTGCCCGCGAAATTAGGAAACCTAAAACATCGTAATCTTCCCGTATTTACCAAAATAATAACCTGTAGGAATAGGAAATTATTCGTTATGGAATTAGGAAAGATCCAACGCGGAAAATCACAGAAGTGAAGCTCAGGAAGAGGCGCAGCATGATCTGCGTCCCTTTGAAGAGGTGCAGCAGGTGCTGCGCCTGTTCCCAGGTTGTTCCGTTTTGACGGATTTTTGGAAACAGCAATTAGTATAAATAGAAACGTCGATGGAGCTTTTATTCACACAAATCTTCCGTCTCATCTTCGTCTAAATACATAAAATTCCTCAAAATAAATTTTCTCATCATGAATACTTTGGAGATCCGCTTGAAGGAATGGACCAACGAATTTTCAAATATGAAGAAGCATGACATGGGCTCTTATAACTTTGGATCATTGTTGAGTTTGAAACTTATCAAGGTTGTGAAACCGTTTTTGGATGATTGCCTTGACTATTGGGACCCAAATTACCATGTTTTTGCGTTCCCTGGAGGTGATATTTGCCCCTTTCCTGAAGAAATTGCTGCTATTGGTGGATGGGACCCCGAACATTTGCCTGCCATTCCTTCTACTTCTCAAGGGTACAAAAGCAAATTTAGAGATTTGCTTGGATTGACTAGACTTGAGGTGGACCGACTAGTTACCTCAAAAGGTGTGAGAATGTTGGACTTCATAGATCGATTTATCAACAGGGCCGACCCCACTGTTTCTCATGTTGCTAGGCGGAGGGCATTTGGCTTTTGCTTGTTGCATGTGTACGTCTTCCAAGGGCATGTTGATGAAGACTTGAGAGGTGATCCCCGTCTTTTGGGCCTTGTTGAGCAGATGGAGCTGCGCAGGAGCCCAGCTTGCTTATGCTTAGGAGAGATCATATTGGGCTTGAATAATAGGAAATCCAACCGTGATCTGCCATTCTTGGGGAGTCCCGTCATTCTGCAGGTAAAAGACATTTTTTTTTTTTTTTTTTTCGTTTTTCTTTTTCTTTTTTCTTTTTTTTTGATGTCTAATACCTGCTTTTGGTAGGTTTGGCTTATGGAACGGCTCCGCTTGATCGAGCCCCCAGTTCATGCGCTTTCCTATCACGCTCGTTCGATTGCGATGAGGACGCGATTGTATATGGTGGACTTCACCCGAGTCTGTGATTATTGGAAGAACAAGCTGAAGAGTGATGATGGCCCGTTGATCAGGTGGGTCGTACCGTGGTGGCACCTCAAGTCCGTCACTGGGGTGTCTTCTTTGGATCCCACAAGGTCGGTGCGCATTCCCGGATTGGAGTTTATGGTATGCATCTTTCCGGAAAGGCTGATGAGGCAAGTTGGGCTGAAACAGACGATTCCGAGGCTTGATACCGTCCCGCAGACTGCTATGGCGCTTACTACAGAGAGCCGAAGAGAGTGGGCTATCAAATGGGCCCAAAGAAACATGTGGTTCTTGAATTTCTCCGCCAATGCTTTATGGGTGTCGGATTCTTATATGAGGTGGAGAAAGGCTACAACTCCGGAAGAGCGGGAGAAATTGAGGAAGCGCGAGCCTATCGACTACAAGGTGCGCGAGGGAGAGAAAGAGAAGGAGAAGCATCTGACAGAGGGAGAAGAAGAAGCCGGGTTTCAAGTCATTCATCCTTCGAAGAAACCAAAGACTGCTCCTGTCGCGGAAATGGTGATTGGCAAGAATGGAAAAGCTAGACCTCGAGAAAGGCCGTTGGTGATTAGGTCTGAAGTGGCGCAAGAGCGTCCGGCTCGAGGTCGTGACAAGAAATATGACAAGAATGACAAGGGCAAGGGGAAGATGGAGGAATAGCCCAAGTCTCTTTATTATTATTTGATTATTATTATTATTATTATTTTTGTTGTAATAAAAAGGAGGGATTTTTAGAATCCTAGCCTATTCTATTTTTTTATTATGTAGCGTATTATTATTAGAAGAAAATGAATGAAATAAAAAGGTTAAGTGGTTATGAAACCGTTGTGATTTTCTATCTATTATTCTTGTCGAATTTCAAATGCAATGCAAATGTCCTTCTATTTACATTTTAGATATGATGGGTTGAATCCCGTGAAGGATTGCCTACGTATTCACTTAAAAAGCGAAATCAAACCCTTGCGCGTAGTTCGAGTAAATGTAAAAGAATAATTGTTCGAAGCAAGAGCTTGTAATGAACGTAGAAAATAAGCATGAGCTTTTGCTTACTCTGAAGGTGCGAATTTAGTTTGTTTGATGATACGAGGATGACAAATTTGTCAAAATGCAAGAGCACAGTGACATTTAGCTTATTTCAGCTTGGCCAGGGGCCGTTTATTTAGTGCCGCAAGAGCGACACGTGGGGTTACGCGAGGCGCATTTTCATTCCTATTCTAGGCATAGTACCGTTTCAGTTAGTCAAGGTTTGTTGGGTTTGAAAACTCATTCCCATCTAGGTCTGTGATCCTAACCGCACCCCCTGGGAGTATGGATTTGACTAAAAATGGTCCGGCCCAATTAGGTTTGAATTTTCCCCGTGGGTCAACAGGTAAGAGAGCTCTAACCGATTTAAGCACCAAGTCTCCTTCTTTGATGTTCCTTGGCCTAACCCTTTTGTTGAAAGCCCGTTTTATACGTGCTTGATATGTTTGGACATTATGCAAGGCGCGCAGCCTACGTTCATCCAGGAGGATGAGCTCTTCATATCTGTCCCTCTTCCAATCGGCTTCCGGGATTTGACTTTCGAGTAGAATACGCAAGGATGGTATTTCTAGCTCGACTGGTTGTACAACTTCCATGCCGTAGGTCAAATAGAAAGGATTAGCCCCAGTGGGCGTCCTGACAGATGTACGATACCCCCATAAGGCAAGGGGTATCTTGCTTGGCCAATCTCTATAGTTGTCAATCATTTTCTTGAGAATCGTGACAACATTCTTGTTTGCCACCTCTACCGCGCCGTTAGTCTGTGGTCTATAGGGCGAAGAGTGGTGATGCTTAATCTTGTATTTGGCTAGCAATTACTCGGTTTCAGCTTGGAAATGTGATCCGTTATCGCTAATGATCTCATGTGGGCAACCATATCGACAGATGATGTTGTTTTGTATGAACTTTGCCACATTTTTAGCCGTAAGACCAGTGTAGGAAGCCGCCTCTACCCATTTGGTGAAATAGTCAATCGCTACTAGAATGAAACAGTGACCTCCTGTTCCGGCTGGGGTTATCTTCCCGATTATGTCAATTCCCCATGCAGAAAATGGCCAAGGGGATGTCATTGTATAGAGCAATGAAGGAGGGACATGTTGTACATTCCCGAAGATTTGGCAGTTGTGGCAATGTCTTACGTATTTGATGCAATCGGATTCCATTGTGGTCTAATAATATCCCAAACGTGTGATCTTCTTTGCCATCATGGGCCCACTCATGTGAGGACCGCATTCTCCGTCATGGACTTCTTCCATCACCTTTCGTGCCTGTGAATGATCAAGGCAACGTAGGATTACACCAAGAGGTGTTCTTTTGTATAATTCTCCCTTCATGAGAATGTATTGGGAAGCTAGTAGGCGTATAGCGCGTTGTCCCCTCTTGTCCATATCTGGTGGATAGGTACCATTAAGCTTAAAATTCAGGATTGCTTGGAACCAGGGTTCCTGCGCGATTTCCTCTTCATCGGTGATTTGGTGGACATAAGCAGGCTCTGACCGTCGTTCGATCCACAAAGGCATTTCCACCATATGGTCTGGCATATTAATCAATGATGCAAGTTTCGCAAGAGCGTCTGCAAATTGATTTTCCTCCCGAGGTAGGTGTAGGTAGGTTACGTGATCAAAGAATTGAGCGACTTGGTCTATCCTAGCCTGATAAGGTGCGAGGCTTTCGCTTCGGATTTTCCAAGATCCTGTAACTTGGTTAATGATTAGTGATGAATCCCCATGTACTCGGAGGTTTTTAATGCCTAAGCTCACTGCCGCTTGTAGTCCAATGAGACAAGCTTCGATTCTCAAATTGTTTGTCACCTCGAAGTCGAGTTTGACAGCAATTGGTGTATGCTCACCTTCAGGAGAAATGAGCAACACTCCTATTCCGAATCCTCTTAAGTTTGATGCTCCATCAAAGTACAGGTCCCAGGAGTCCACATAGTTTGGAGTATATCCTCGTCTGGAAATAACCAAGTATCTATTGTTTGTGCGTCATTGATAGGATTTTCTGCGAAGAATTCGGCGACGGCGCGACCTTTTATAACTTTCAGTGGCACGTATTTGAGGTCGAATTCTGAGAGCATCAAGGTCCATCTTGCTAGACGTCCGTTGAGGACGGGTTTCTCGAAGAGGTATTTGACTGGATCCATTTTGGAGTATATCTTGATGGAGTAGCTAAGCATGTAATGGCGTATCTTCTTCATTGCCCACACAAGAGCGAGGCATGTCTTTTCGAGTTGTGAGTATTTGCACTCGTATTCCAAGAACTTCTTACTAAGGTAGTAGATAGCTCTTTCTTCACTTCCTACGGTTTGTGCCAGCATGGCACCCATGGCCGTTTCGGTTACTGTGAGATATAAACCAAGAGGTTGATCTCGTTGTGGTGGCATGAGCACTGGTGGTTTATCCAATATCTCCTTTATCCGGTCGAATGCCTTTTGACAATCATCATCCCACATGGTGTGGTCTGTTTTCTTAAGTTTCTTGAAGATAGGCTCACAAATCATCGTAAGTTTTGATATGAATCGACTTATATATTGCACTTTTCCTAGGAATCCTCTGACTTCTTTTTCTGTTTGGGGTTGTGGCATTTCGATCAGAGCTTTGATTTTGGAAGGATCTATTTCTATACCTCGTTGGCTAACAACGTATCCCAGGAGTTTACCAGATGTTACCCCGAACGTGCATTTCTGAGGATTGAGCCTCATGTTGTACTTTCGTAGTCTTGCGAAGAACTTGCGAAGGTTCGCGATATGTCCCTCTCTTTCCTTAGATTTGACAATCATGTCGTCTACATATACCTCAACTTCTTTATGCATCATGTCATGTAGGAGTGTAGTTGCGGTGCGTTGATATGTAGCTCCGGCGTTGATTAATCCAAACGACATTACCGTATAGCAATAGGTTCCCCATTGGGTGACGAACGCGGTCTTGTGCATATCTTCCATGGCCATCTTGATTTGGTTATAGCCCGCATACCCATCCATGAAGGATAGTAATGCGTGGTCCGCAGTATTGTCTATCAATATGTCGATGTGAAGTAGAGGGAAGTCATCTTTTGGACTTGCTTTGTTTAAGTCCCTAAAGTCAACACAAACACGGATTCTCCCATCCTTTTTGGGTACGGGTACTATGTTAGCTACCCAGTCAGAATACTCGGAAACTTTGATGAACCCGGCTTTGAATTGTTTGTCAACTTCTTCCTTAATCTTTAGAGCCCATTCCGTTCTCATTCGTCAAAGCTTCTGTTTCACAGGTTTGAAACCCGGCTTAATCGGAATCCTATGTTTAGCGATATCCCTGTCGATCCCTGGCATGTCTTTGTAGGACCAAGCGAAAACGTCTTTGAATTCATTTAGGAGATCTATGAAATCGGCCCTTTCGGTAGAGCTCAAGGTAGTCCCTATCCTAAGTTCTTGGGGTTCTAGTTCGGTTCCTACGTTGATGGGTTCGGTATCTTCTATTACTGGTCCCCCTTCCCCTTCCTGTAGTATTTCTTTGGCTACGTAGGGAGGTATTTCGATTGAGTCTGGGTCTTGGTCATCCTCGGTATCATCGTAAACAGAATTGCACTCAAGATAACACAAAGAGTAAGCAGAACCTGATTTATTCATATTAAAATTTGAGTAAAGTTGAAACAAAGAAGCCAACCGATCCATGGTCATATGGCGGCAAAGGGACAAATGGTTGGGGCATTTCCCGAACTACCGTGACTACTCGAGACTAAGCTAGGAGAAACGAAGGGAGTGGGGATGACGACAGGAGTAGACTCTCTAATGACTTCTCTAGACTCCGACTCTGACTCCGACTCCGACTCGAACTCATCGTCTTCTGGTTCTCCTTTGAACATCTCTCCTTCTCCAGTGGTGAGCTTGAAGAGTCTTCCTTGATTGTTGGTCCATTTGATAGATTTTATCCATCCTTTCTGCTGTCTTGCGTCGGTTTCTGTGATTAACGCGGTGGGGTTGAAACGATCGTATTGAAGTATCATAGTAATGATCTCATCCTGCGCGGCCCTAACGAATCGATCTTCTCCAAACAATAGGCTAACAGCTTGTTCGTCTAAGCAAGGTGCTTGACGGGTTTTGACGGTAGGAACCGTTTCTGGAGGGATGAAGTAGCAATCGTGAAAGATCTCGATTCCGGCTAACTTCCTCTCGAGATAATGCCAAGGTTCGGGAAATCCGTGAAAGAGTTCTAGACTTCCTTCTTGAACAAAGTATCCATTTAAAGTAGGGAGATATGGCCTCATTTGGACTCCTACGTGCTTGCGGTTTTGGACTTGGGCGAGCATTTCGAGAACCTCCTCTTTTGTAGGTTTGTACCCTAGTCCAAGTGGTATCCTTGTCGAGCTGCCTTCCTTGTATGGTGCGAAGGTATTCTTCTGAATAGGGTTCAAAGGCATTCCAGGGAAGTATCCCTGGGATTTGAGTATGTGGTTGACCACCAAGTTAGAGTAGGGATTATAGTATAAGGGTGCCAACTCACTTTCTATGACGCTTACACTTTGGAAGCCCCCAAGTTCGTATACGGGATCCGCAAGGACTTGATTGTTCGACTGTTTTTCGATTATTGCCTTGATGGGTGACGAAGTGATCGTCACTACTTTGCCATTTAGTGGGATCTTGATCTTTTGATGAAGGGTGGATGTTACTGCTTTGGAAGCATGAATCCAAGGCCTTCCCAGAAGTATGTTGAATGAAGCTTCAATGTCCACTATTTGGAAGCTAACCTTTCGTTCGATTGGTCCCGTGGCTATGCTTAAGTTAGCAAGTCCTACTACCTTTCGTCGTGTACCGTCATATGCACGCACACCTTGATTGGTAGGGGTCCAATCTGACTCTTTCATGCCCAGCTTGTATGCCGTTTTGAGGGGTATGACGTTGACCGCAGAGCCATCATCCACCAAGGTCATTGGCACATTCTTCTTTAGACAAATGACAGTGATGTATAGAGCAAGGTTGTGACTAGCGCCAAAAGGTGGCAAGTCTTCGTCTGAGAAAGTAATAGGATTACTTAGCTTAGGTGATTCTTGGAAGACCAAGTTGACTACATCTTCAGGAGTGGAGTTATTTGCTACATTTAGCTTGGCCAAAACTTGCAGTAAAGCTTGGCGATGTGGGAATGAGCTTGCTACTAGTTGCCAGACTAAAAGATCAGCCTTTGTTTTCTGTAATTGCTTGAGCAAATGATCAGTGGAGTCATCTTCGTTGTCATTTGGTGTGACGACGTTGGTTGGACCATTTTGAGTAGTGCTTTGATATGGGCGACCCGAACGAGTTAGGTGGTCCACATCTTGGTCTTCACTATTTTGGACTATTTCTTTGACTAGGAAGTTTTCAATGAGATATTCGTCCTCATCATCATCGGCCCAAACTCCATTGATTGCAGCTAGTTCCCTCATTCTCACGATATCATCTTCTAGTCGTATGATTTGATCGACTAGTTTATCAACCACGGTGATTATTTCTTGCATAGTGGCATTTTGAGAGAAGATTAGTGGCACACGCTCTTCGGGTATTGCGTTGGGATTGCGTAAGGTTGTTACCATGTTTTCTAGTTCCTAAATTTGTCTATCTACACTCCTTGCCCATGTGATGAAGTCGGAAATGGTAGGGGAGATAGTAGAGTAGAGCCCTTCATTCTCGATTGCATGAATTTCATTTTCGATGGGAGAAATGAGGTGTGAGCAATCTAAGGTAGATTCATCACTTGTGATCACTAGAACTCCAAGAGGATTCTGAGTGTTGTTGGGCTTACCTCCCGGTGGTATTGGGAGTCGACCATCTTCAATCATGTCTTGAAGCACGTTTTTCAACTTGTAGCATTTTTCTGTGTCGTGCCCTTTGCCCCTATGGTATTCACAGTACAAATTCTCGTCCCAAAACTTGGACTTCCTTTCGGGTTCAGGAGTAGGTCAAATGGGTTGGAGTTTACCTTGCTTCACTAACCTCTTTAGAGCATTGGAGTAAGTGTCCCCAAGGTTTGTGAATTTCCTTGGTGGGGTAGTTTTCTTGGATGGCTCGAGAAGGTTAACTTCATCGGTCTTACTAGTAGAGCCGTATGAACGACTTGTGGACCCTTGGTATCCTCGACCTACCGTTTTGGACAAGAGTCCTTTACGGATGTCGTCTTCAATCCTTGTCCCTAGTACGGTCAAGTCTTTGAAAGTCTTGATGTTTTGGTATCTCAAATGATTGGCATAGATGGGCTTGAGATTATCCACAAACTTCTCCACAAGAGTGGCCTCGTCCGGGCGTTCTACTAGTTGAGTGCTAGTCTTCCTCCACCTACTTAGGAAGTCGGTGAATCCTTCTTTGTCATTTTGGGTAAGAACCTCTAGAGTACGCATGTTGACTTGGATCTCGGCATTATCCGCATATTGCTTGGAGAACTCGATTGCGGCATCTTCCAAAGTAGCGACCTTCTTGTGATCTAAAGAGTAGAACCATTGCCTTGGGATGGTATCGAGAGATGAAGGAAAGATCCTTAAGAACATCTCGGGTTTGATGCCTTTAATAGACATGTAATCCTTGAAGGCACGAATGTGGTTCAAAGGGTTCTCGTGTCCTTTGAACTTAGGGATATCCGTCATACTAAAGTTGGTTGGTAATTTGGAATTGATGGCTTCATACTTGCGATTGTTCTCCCTATAAATGTCGTCACCCTTAAGGTACATCAATTGCTCCTCTAGGTATTGGAGTCTTTTCTCAGCTACAGTCATCCCCATGAGAGGATTTTCGTCCTTGGATTCGTTGTCAGAGTCACGTAGTACTTCACTTTCACGAGGAGGCAACCTTCCCTCCACGGCAAAGATACGGCCTTCGATGAGCTCAAGGCGGTCATAGGTTTGTTCTTGAGTAGATTGCATTTGGGCTAGCGCGGCTAGGATTCGATCATTACTATTTTGAAGATGGTTGAAGTTTGCTTCATCACTTGATCGGGGCATCTTGGAAACTGGATAAGATATCGGCGACGAATCAAAACACGATCGACCATTCTAACACACTTGCTAAAAGAGGAAAAGTTTTGACTCGTGAAGTGGGTGTGTGCCACTTGTGTTGAGTGAGTTTTGAAAAAAGACAAGGTCTTTGAAAATGTGTGTCCTAGTCAACCATAGTGTAGTTGTAGGAGTGGACTCGAAGTGAGGTTTTGAAATGGGCTTGTGGCCCGAATTTTGACACGACACAGTTTTGACCGGATTTTGCGCTAATTAAGAGCCCATTTCAAAATTTTTCTTGAAAACGGGTTTTGATGTTTTTTTCTTTTTTTTACAAAAATCGTCATGGTTTCGTTTAGAAATGGTGATCACGTAAGGTACAAACATTTATACAAGCATTATAACGGGATGCTGAGTGCATTTAGAAGGGTTTTGGTTTAAAAGGGTGGGTTGCCATACCGAACCATCAAACCCGAAGTCTGTGGAGAGGCTCGTGCCAAACAAGAGTAAGGCCGATTCCTAGTCCATTTCCTCAAGTAGTGAAGGCCCTTGATACAAACAAGAGTAAGCATCATGGTATGGATGACGTCAATCGCTATCCATCCTTAGGCCCAAATAAGAATTAGGACCATTTAGACGGGACGATTGGTCGGATGGGTTGGGTTGGGCCTAGGAAGGCCGAGTAAAACGGTCTAGGAAGACCGAGTTATGAAAACCGACAATTGTCTTGTACAAACTATTCCCTAACCTTGTTCAAGTTTCACCCTTGGCTACACGTAAGTGTATTATCCCCAGCGGAGTCGCCAAACTGTGGACAGCGGGGGCCACGGGGGCGCTTGGGAACGAACAAGCGTTTGCATTTTGGATAGAGTCGCCACCAATTTTTATGGGAAATTGGAACCGTTCGAGTACCTCGCGTCATGTCAAGACACAAAGTAGAGACATGAACACTAAGCAATCGTTACCCTTAGCATTCTATGTCTAGAATGACTCTCGTGGATGCCAATGAACACGGGTGTTCACAGATATCTGGAGTAAGGGGTGAGGGTACGTATTAGGAAGCTCTTTTGATCGAACACCTAATCCCGCCCGCCTCGATAGCGGCCTCTACTAATGATTAGGGAAGTTATTCGTACTTGATATATTGTCAGCTATATGCATGCAATGCAACATCCATTGTTTTGATCCTAGCATGTGAAGATTAGACTAAGTCGGTGGACAATTAATTTAGCATACAATTGGGTCAAAGTAGGATTTAATGCTCATTTACATGTGAAAACATACAAACAATACAAAATACAATGATAAATATAATAAAATTACAATAATTACATTGGATTAGGCGATTTATGTCGAAAATACCTTTAAAACGGATAATTTGAGAAAAAGAATAAAAAGAAAGAATCAAATAAATTAACGAACAGGAATTAGCGTGATATTACAGATAATAGTGAATTAAATGTAAGCTAATTAAACTATGTCAAGGCAGAAACGGAATTCAGGGACAGAACTCAGCCAGGAACAGGCGCAGCAGAGCTGCGTCCTTTGGAATAGGCGCAGCAGACGCTGCGTCTGTTCCTTGGTTCAGTTCTGGCTATGAAGCCGTAATTGCAAGCCGTTAATGTTAATTGGTGAATTTAATGATCGATTAAATTATTTACTCAGATGAAAGTGATTAGTAGGTTATTTAACATATGAATGGGTCATGAAAACAGTAAAATATGAAAGAGACGGAATCGAACGAATTAACACAAGATGGAATAATGATAGAAGTGAAAAATATTAATGAGTCAAACAAATGAATTCAATTGATTAGGTTAGATACGATGGATTAATGACGAGTATATGACGAATACAATAAAAGACAGGTGTAAACTATATCAAAGATGAATTCCAGAAACCCAATATTGACGAATTGAATCTCTACAACCCGGAATTGAATTTAATGACGAAAACCCGCAAATATGAGATTATTAGGGATTTAAGTCGGATTTGCGATGATTAAAGCATGTTAATGATGGCGATTACAAGATACATGTGAATTAATTATGCTATGATGATGAAGAATTAACGATACAAACGAAACAAGTAAAAGAACTTTGGAACGAATAACAAAGGACGAACGAAGAAGAAAGGAAGCAGGAAATGCGGCAGCCTCACGAAGAGGCGCAGCAGGCACTGCGCTCCTTCGAAGAGGCGCAGCAGTTGCTGCGTCCTTTCTTGACGGTTATCTACTGGAAATCCGTAAAAGGAGGTTTTAAAGCATGGTTTTAGAAATCGGTTTTAACGGTATTTTCGACATAAACCTTACAATTGATGATACAATAAATAATACAATAAATAAAGAGAATTATACACCCTCAGACTTACATGTTGACGAAACGAGAAGGACTAAGATATCGATTAGTGATGCTCGACGCGAATGCAAAGAAAGTGCCCTCGTAAGAGGAAAACGATTAAGTTAATTAAGTTGATTATGGTGGAGTTGGTCAAATTGGTCGGTCATGCAAACGGGGAGGCTGGTACTCAGAAGGATCCGAACTTACGTGGTCGAATGTTCAAGCACGTAGACGCCAAAAAGTAAGAACAAAGTCTAGAATGCAAAGGGAGAAGAGAAGGACGGACACTCGCGTGAGAAATATGAGGAGCGAAGGCTCCTATTTATACTAATCACGTGAAGGAATTAGGGTTTCGGAGACTCTTTGGAAGTGAATCTCGGAAAGATATGAAAAAGATACGAGAAACATGCGAAAAGGGCACGGGAAGAGGCGCAGCAGCCCATGCGTCTCTTGGAAGAGGCGCAGACTGCTGCTGCGTCTCCTTCCCAAGGGGTTTCCTCCTGCTGGAAGAAAGATTTCCGTGTTTGAGTTTTGGTAGGACGGAAATAATCCGGTTTTCCTTAATATCTTATGTGAATATTACGGAAATTGCTTACTAAAAGATAAAATTTATGAATTATGGAATAGAAATATCCTAACATTCCAACATTCGACTCGGGATTTAACGGTTATCAGAAAATGGAGACGGTTTTAGGCCCGGACTCTGAATGTACTCTAATTACTGTCAAAACGACCGTATCGGGACGTAGATGAGAACTAAGAGGTAAACATTAATATTTTGAGCAATCACTTGATGATAATCTTACGAACTGTCACAAATCATTCCGCGTATCAAACATGCGGCCCAATCATCACCGGGTGGTTTGCGGGAGGTGCAGAAACGAGGTGTCTACAGCCTTCAACAAAAGGGTTAAGCCCTGAAATATCAAAGAAGGAGACTTAGTCCTCAAATCAGTTAGAGCTCTTCTACCTGTCGATCCACGAGGAAAGTTCAAACCAAACTGGGCCGGACCATTCTTAGTCAAGTCCATACTCTCGGGGGGTGCGGTTACGATCACAGACCTAGATGGGAATGAATTTGCTAATCCAACTAACCTTGACCAACTGAAACGATAATATGCTTAGGGTAGGACAAGACACGCGCCTCGCGTAACACCCACGTGCCGCTCATGCGACACGAAATAAAAACGGCAATTGGCCCGCTGAAATAAAGCTTGTGTCACCTTACTCTTGCATTTTGACAATTCGTCATCCTCATATCATCAAATAAATTGAGTTGTATTTTAGGAGTAAGTAAAGCTCATGCTTATTTTCTAGTTCCTTACAAGCTCTTGCTTAGAACATTTATTCATTTACATTTACTCGAACTACGCGCAAGGGTTTGATTTCATTTTTTTTTAATGAATACTTAGACAATCCTTCACAGGATACAACCCATTATTTTAAAATGTAAATAGAAGGACGCTTGCATTTGCATTTGAAATTCGACAAGAATAATGAAAAGAAAATATAATAGTTTCATAACTAATTAATCTTTTATTCATTTGCCTCATAATTAATAATAATACGCCACATAATATAAAATACTAAAAATAAATGCTAGGCTAGGATTCTAAAACCCCCGTCATTTATTACAAAATGATAATAATAAATAATACTATGACTTAGGCTACTCTTTCATTTTCCCTTTGCCTTTGTCATTTTTATCATACTTCTTGTCTCGACCACGAGCCGGGCGCTTCTGCGCTATCTCTGACCTAATCACCAAAGGTCTCTCTCGCGGTCTAGCCTTACCATTTCGATCCACCACCATCTCTACCGCAGGAGCGGTCTTCGGTTTCTTCGACAGACGAGTGAATCGGAAACCGGCCTCTTCCTCCCCCTCAGTCAAGTACTTCTGGTTCTCCTTCACTACCTCACGAATCTTGTAGTCAACAGGCTCGCGCTTCCTCAATTTCTCGTGCCCCTCGGGAGTAGTAGCCTTCCTCCCTTGCAAGTATGAATCTGATACCCATAAGGAACCAACAGGAGACAGTATGAACCACATGTTCCTTTGAGCCCACTTAAGGGCCCACTCCCGACGACTCTCGGTAGTATGTGCCAATGCAGTCTGAGGAATGGTGTCATGCTTAGGAATCTTCTGCTTAAGGCCCACTTGCCTCATCAATCTCTTTGGGAAGATACATATCATGAATTTCAAGCCAGGAATGCGAACTGACCGAGTAGGATCTAAAGATGAAACTCCAGTGACTGACCTGAGATGCCACCATGGCACAATCCATCGGATCAAGGGACCACCTTCATTCTTCAACTTGTTCTCCCAATAGTTGCAAACTCGAGTGAAGTCCACCATATAGATCCTGGTTCTCATCGCAATTGACCGGGCATGATATCCTGGCACATTAACTGGGGGCTCGATCAACCGCAAACTCTCCATGAGCCAAACCTACAGGGAAGACGGGATTAATGCCAAAAACCGGAAAAAAAAAACGAAAAAAAATAAAAGAGAAAAAATATATAAAGAAAACGGTTGGCATTGTACAAAAAGAGAGAAAAGAGGTTCTTACTTGCAAAATGATAGGACTTCCCAAATAAGGAAGCTCGCGGTTGGCTTTTCTATTTTCCAGCCCCCAAATGATCTCTCCTAAGCACAGACACGCTGGGCTCTTGCGCAGCTCCATCTGTTCAACCAAGTTCAAGTAACGAGGATCCCCTCTCATTTCCTTATCAACATGCCCTTGGAGGACATAACCATGCAATAGACAGAACCCGAACGCCCTACGCCTCGCCACATAAGAGATAGAAGGGTCTTCCTTGTTTATGAATCGGTCAATGAAGTCAAGCATACGGACTCCATTTGAAGTCACAAGGCGATCAACCTCAGCTTTAGTCAGTCCAAGCAAATCTCTAAACTTACTTTTGTACCCTTGAGAGCTAGAGGGTAAGGCAGGCACATTTTCTGGATCCCACCCTCCAATTGCAGCAATTTCCTCAGGGAAAGGACAGATATCGCCTCCAGGAAAGGCAAAAACATGGAAATTAGGGTCCCAATATTCAAGACAAGCATCCAAGAAAGGTTTCACAACCTTCACCAATTTGAGACTCAAGAGTGATCCCAAATTAAAAGCACCCATGTCATGCTTCTGAACGTTTGTAAACTCATTTGTCCACTCTTTGAGACGGTTTTCAAAGGCATCCATAATTCTTGATTTTTTTCTATGAAAATAGGAGAGTTTTTGTGAAATAGACGGAAGAGAGTTGGAGGAATTATGTGAATAAAAGCTTCCCCGACGTCTCTATTTATACTAAAAGATGTTTCCTAATTTCCGTCAGAACTGACCAACTGGGGAAATGGCGCAGCACAACGCCTCTTCGAAGGGTCGCAGCTCTTGTTGCGCCTCTTCCCCAGAGGGATTTATATGATTTTCCGCTTTGGATCTTTCCTAAATTATTTCGGCTATAATTTCCTATTCTTATAGGTTATTATTTTGGGTAATTCCGTCAAATTATCAACTTTTATGTTTCCAAATCCTTATCGGGTTCGCTTCTCGAGACGAGATCAACATTTTTTGCCACACGAGCACACTTACCCATTTTATTTTCTTTTGTTTTTTGGGGAATCATTTCACTCCTCGTTTCACATTACATTTCAAACTTACACGTTTCTTTTTAAGTTTTTTTAGGAGGTAGCCCTCCCTACCGTCCGGCCATTTTTTGGGCAATTTTTTTCGCACTCGCTCATTTCTGGGCAATATTTTTTCGCTTTTTTTAGGTCTATTTCTCATTTCGCGCTAATTTAAGCCATGTATAATATATGTTTTACGTGCAATTCTATGTAATATTTGGCAGCATGACTGCATAAACCGTCATCTACCAAACCTGTTCTAAGCTAACCTGCAGGAACAAACATACAATCCAATAGCAAAGGCACTCAGGCCATCATATATACAACCAAAATGCTATATGTACATCAAACTGGGAGCTCTCGCCCAAAACAAGTCCAAAAAAATCCAAAAATGAGGTCCAAATGTACAAGTATATACAATACAGTCAACAATAAAATAGACAAAAGCAAAGACATCTACTCTTGCTCGCCACCTCGCTCGGCGACCCTTGCCTTGAGAGCAGCAATCTCGGCGTCCCTGACCTCCAAATCCCTCAACAGGCGAGCTGTCTCCTCCTGGGACTGCGCCAGCTCACGCTCCAGGTCGCGCTCCCTCTACAAATGATAAAGAAATGCCTCATTTCAATCATTTCAAACGAAACGTGAGAAATTACAACAAAATTCAAAATAAAGAAAACAAGAGGTTCATACCTGTCGTCCTCGGCCACATGCGAGTGCCTCGATGGCTGTAGCCCGCAGCCGTTTGGCCACCCTCCACAGCGTCACATGCCGAGACGGCGCCACCTGTAAACAAAAGATTTTCATTGAAATGAACAAATGCATTCTTATGCAACAAAGACAGCAAAAGAAAACTGAAGCTGGGGGCTTACCCTCCTAACCAAGTGCTGCCACTCCTCCAGGCCAACATCGGTCACCTCCTCACCGAAGTCGCGGAGCTCGGAGATCGTCGTCATCCCCGTCGCGTCAGTGTACTCAAGGGACTCGGGGTACGCTGGGGGCTCGACGCCCGCCACCTCGATCTTGTGCAAAATTCAAATGAATTCTTTATTTGATGATCATTCGTCAGTTTATCAAGACAATTTGAAAGAGGGGAAGTGGAATACTTACCACGATCGGCCAGTACGCCAGCCTCTGGCGAACAAACAACGAGTACTCCTAGCCATGAAGGAGAAGAACGTCACCACCAACACCCGCCAAGTCAGCCTCCCTCTCAGCATCAGAAGGCTCCCTAAACATCGTCCAAGGAGGGTCGATGGGAACCGTGAAGGCGTCCCGAGAGCACTGACGAGTCAAACGCTCGCCCAGGTACCACACTGGTCCCATGGACATCCTCAGTAGTAACCGACTAGAGCTCCTAGGATGAAGGACCCCGGCCACAAAGGCTGGAGCACCAAGGTAGTCCACCCAAGGCCTAGGCACCCACTAAAGACAAATAAACGAAGGGGTCATTCTTATGATCATTTCTGAAATCAATAAAGTAAATAAGGAGGAAAGTGATTAGAGAATACTTACGTCACTCAACTTCAGGGCGTTCACGCCCCGTTGACAAACATCGTAAGAAGAGCGTTGGCTCTTCCTACGACACACCACTCAGTCCCTCACAACTGGGTAGGCCCTCGGCTCAGGCTCCGCCCTCTTGGGCGCGAAGCCCGGAAAGTAGGAGTACACCCAAGCCTGCAAAACAAGACAATCGATAATGATCTTTCACAATTCAATAACAAAGAAGAAGTGATGATCTTTTATGATACGAAATGAAGGTTCATACCTCCAACAGCAGTCCCGGACCGACAGTAGCAGGAGAAGTCCCCTTCTCCAGCAGCTCAGGACGGACCATGGCCCTCATGTAGCGAGTGAGGACCGCAAAGCCAGGAGTAACCCAGTCCCAATGGCCTAGGTCACTCAGGTCAGAAAGGAATGGGAGAAGCTTTGTCGACAGCCTCTCCCCCTTGTCTCCGGGGTAAAGTGAAGACAAGAACCACCAGAGCCACAAACGAGCCCTCTGCTCCGCAGTACAACCAGGAGGAGCCACCTTCCTCGCATCCATCGTCACCAACGTCAGGGTCCTACCCGCAAAGTAGTCCCTGACGTAGGTACTCGGCACTAACCCAGGAACCGCGGTAGCACCCTCTGCCAGGTTCTAGCCGATCAGCCTCCTGGCCTCAGCCGAGTCCACCCTCATGGGCGTCAACAGCCACACCACTGCCTCCTCTCCACACGGCAGACCAGAGATCAAGCCGTAGTCCTCCAACGTGACCCCGACCTCCCCAAAAGACATGTGAAAGGTCGAGGTCGTATCCCAGTACCGATCAAGGAAGGCTTGAATCAGGCAAAGGTTAGCCCGAAGCTTCCTTTCCTTGATCTCCCTCCACGCTCCCACCAAGGCTCCAAAGGCTCCTAGCTCGATGATGGCCCTCTCCTCCTCCGTCAAAGATCCGTAGGCCTCCATCATCGTCGTGTAACCAGAGAAGGTCCTCAAGTTCCCGGCCTCCTATATCGATTCAAAAAAATGTTATCTTTAGCACAAAGCAAATGAGAAGTGGAATAAAGAAGGAAATTAGTAAGGAAATGGTAAGTCTAGTCTACCAAGCTTCTCGCCGTCCTGTAAGACAAGTGGCTCTCCGCTGCCCAAATGAGATGTCGACCATCCCATTTCTCAGTCCACTCTGGTGCCCCCGCTAGCTGGCGACCACCTCGTCCTACGTTGGCCCGCCTCGGGACCTCCTCGACGACCTCCTCCTCGAAAACCTCCTCGACCACCTCCTCAAGAGTAAGAGAAGGGTCAAAGTCGGTGTCCACGTCCATGGGAGCCCCCCGCGATGTAGAAGCCATGTCACCTGCAAAATTGGAGTAGATAGGCCGCGTCAAATGACAACGAGCCTCGGTAAGGGTGATTTCAAGCCCTTTCAAGCCTTGAAAATGGCCTTTTCTCGCTATCTTTGGCCGTTTCTTTCAAAACCCGGCCACTCATGTGGTAAATTTGGTCAAGACAAGTCTAAACTCGAGCCTAGTTATGGGTTTGAGTCGAAATTTTGGCAGCATTTCGCTATAACAACGATTATGCCCTAGAAAGTGTCCTGAAAAAGTCGTCACAAATCAAAAATCCGAAATGGTAGAAAGTTTAGCCATCACACAAGGATTCTAAAGACTAAATTTCATCAAAAATGGGCAACCTAAGGCCTTTTTCGAAGCTATTTTCGAAACAGCTGAGAAACCGTCTCAATTTCACTCAAATGCTCAATATTCAACGAAAATTCAAAAAGAATACATGGTTATGTTCCTAATATTACCAATTATCCATTTCTAATGCCAATTTCACAAGGCAAGTCCTTTTGGGGGAAAAGCCCCAAATTTTCGAAATAATTGGGTTGAAAACCCTAATTGTTTCGATTCAATTCGAGCAAAATACGGATATTAAAGCAAGAATGAGACACATACCTCTATTAGTCAAGATTAATGGGAGATTTTGATCAAATTTTGGCGGAATATCGTTGGAACTTGAGAGAGTTTAGAGAGAATTTGTGTTTTGTTATAGTGAATAAAACACGGGTT
Source organism: Silene latifolia (assembly GCF_048544455.1). Lineage (NCBI taxonomy): Eukaryota > Viridiplantae > Streptophyta > Magnoliopsida > Caryophyllales > Caryophyllaceae > Silene > Silene latifolia. The sequence continues at coordinate 42,294,284 of NC_133526.1, forward strand.
CTGTCGAGTTTTTACTCAGACAGGGACGAACCCAGGAAAGGACGCAGCAGGTGCTGCGCCTCTTCCAAGAGTCGCAGCTCTTGATGCGCCTCTTCCGCAGCTTCCCTTCAGCTCAATTTTCAAAAGTTTGTTATAAGTTCGTTATTTGTGGGCCCGTCTTTGATGCGCCTCTTCTTCAACACCATATATCATACATTTGGTCCATTTGATATTTATTCTTTGTCCGGACCTGTATTTCGAGCAAACTGTGAGCTGTCGCAGTACTTTATTTCAAGTAGACTATGAACTGTCGCAGTACTTTATCTTCGAGTAGACTGTCAATCGTTGCAGTACTTCATCAAGCCCAGCAAGGATATTTCATCAGGACTTCGCTTGCAGCAACGAGCGGATTTTCAACGGTGTTTCGACACGCCTTTATCGATACCCTATTTTTTTCCCAGCTAGAGTTCATGACAGCCGATTGTACTTCTCAATAGATGGAGTTCGCTTGAGACCGACGCGAGCAGATTCCCCCCAGCAGTTTTTTCCAACGTCCTGCTGTCCTCAATATTATTCGTCTCGAGAAAGAATTCTCAGGTATGGTTTATTCTTATGGCTGGCGAGCTTCCTTACGTTGTCTAATGGACTTTAAACGACCCTCCCAGACAGCCGACAGACTCTAAAATGTTCCCGACGACAGGTCCTTGGCTCAGACCCCTTGAGTCGCCTCGCGTCGCCATAGTCATCAGGTTGTAATCTTCGATTGACCTGATGGTTATACTTTGAATTTCGCCTTGTCCAAGCCTGAGTCAAAGTGGGGGCTCTGTAGATACCTCATTTCTGCACTCCCGCAAACTACCCGGTGATGATTGGGCCGCATGTTTGGTATACGGAATGATTTATAGCAGTTCATAAGTTTATCGTCAAGTGATAGCTCAAATACTTGTGTCTACCCCTTGGTTGTCATCTACGCGCCATTACGGTCGTTTTGACAGTAATTAGAGTACATTTGGAGTCCGGGTCAAAAACCGCTTCATTTTCTAATAAACTGTTTTAAAATGCCGAGTAGGAATGTTCTGGATTATTCCGGATATTTATATTCCATGATTTTAATCTTTTGAATCTTTTGGTATAATATTTCCTGAAAATCATATTTTAAAGAATAAGGAAGTCGAGATCTACCGCAATTCCCTAAAAGAAACGCGGAAAATCTTTCTTTCGCAGGAGGAAACCTCCGGGGAAAGGACGCAGCACCTGCTGCGCCTCTTCGAAGGATCGCAGCAGTTGCTGCGCCTCTTCCCCAGCTCTTTTCTGCATATTTTCAAATCTTTTCGAGATTTATTTCCAAAAGTTTTACCTTAACCCTAATTCATCCGTGTGATTAGTATAAATAGGGACCTTCGTTCCTCATATTTCTCACGCGAGTGTCCGCCCTTCTCTTCTCCCTTTGCATTCTAAGACCGTGCTCTAAGCTTATTGACGTCTACGTGCTTGATCAATCGACCACGTAAGCTCGGATCCTTCTGAGTACCAGTCACGTTGCATGACCGACCAATTTGACCAACTCCACCTCAATTAATCAATCAATTTAATCTAAATCTTCTAACGAGGGCACTTTCATCATATATTCAAGTCGAGCAATCACTAATCGTAAACTTAGTTAATCTCGTTTCGTCAAACATGTAAGTCTGAAGGTGTAAATCCCATCTTTTATTTTTGTACTTTATTATTGTATCAATTAATAGAAGGTTTACGTCAAGAATATGTTTAAAACCGATTTATAAAGCCTTTTATCAAACCTATTTTTACGGATTAATAGCAGACAGACGTCGAGAAGAAACACAGCAACTGTTGCGCCTCTTCGAAGAGTCGTAGCATCTCCTGCGCCTCTTCCTGAGGCTGCCGCAGTTCCTGCTTTTCTTCTTCTTCCTCCGTCCTCTGTTAATTCGTCCTTTGTTTTCTTTTTCTTATTTCCTTCTTATTCATTCACATGTAATAATTATAATTCATTATTCTTAATAATTTATCACCTTTAAATTTCAACTTAAATCCCTAATAATCAATATTTGCGGGTTTTCGTCATTAAAATCAAACCTGGTTTTTGGAGATTCGATTTGTTCATATCAAATCTCTGGAATTCGACTTTTGTATATGTTTTCGTCTGTATATTACAACCTTCTTAATAGTTTGACCTAAATAAACCTAATTAACTTGTAATAATTTAACCTAAATAATTTGTAATTAATCTCTTATTAATCTTATTAGTTTAAATTCGTTTAAATTCGTTTTAATTCGCTTTTACGACCAATTCACATGTAAATAACCTGCTAAATCACTTTTATCCGAGTCGAATATCAATAATCAATCGTTAGATCTACCAACGAACATTAACAATCGCAGTTTTGACTTCACAGCCAGAACTCACCTCAGAAACAGACGCAGTGACCACTGCGCCTCTTCCAAGGGACGCAGCTTTGCTGCGCCTGTTCCGAGTTGAGCTCTGTCTCTGAACTTCCGTTCTTGCTTTGACCTAATTCGTTAATTATGTATTAATCGGCTATTAATCCTAATATCACCTCTAATCTGTCTGTGTTTTCTAACCCAGTTTATTTCCTCTTTCTTTTCTCAAATTATCCGTCTTAAATATATTTTTGACGTAAATCAATTAATCCGTTGTAATTTATTGTAATTGTAATTATCGTTATTTATTTATTGTATTTTATTATTTTGTATGGTTTATTTATTTGTTCTCACATGTAATTAATTTTAAACCCTACTTCGACATCATCGAGTGTTAAATTACATGTTCACCGACATAGTCTAATATCACATGCTAGGTTTAAAACGTTGTTTGTTGCATTGCATGCATATAATCGGCAACACATCGAGTATGAATAACTTCCCCAATCATTAGTAGAGGCCGCTATCGAGGCGGGCGGGATTAGGTGTTCGATTAAAGAGCTTCCTAATACGTACCCTCACCCCTTACTCCAGATCTTTGTGAACATCCGTGTTCATTGGCATCCACGAGAGTGATTCTAGACATAGAATGCTAAGGGTAACGAGTTTTTAGTGTTCATGTCACTACTTTGTGTCTTGACATGACACGAGGTATTCGAACGGTTTCCAATTTTCCACAATAAATTTGTGGCGACTCCACAAATGCAAACGCTTGTTTCCCAAGCGCCCCCGTGAGCCCCTCATGTCCACACCAACACATCTTACCGTCGATCCACACACATACGCATATACAACTATGTACACAGTTATGCATCACATGTTCCTATCATCCAAACACACGAAACATTACCCTTATAACACACACACACACACACACACACACACACACACACACACACACACACACACACACACACACACACACACACACACACACACACACACACACACACACACACACACACACACACACACATATCATACAATTGCTTATTACACACGCGGGTACACGTAATTCCCGACTCAATATCCCCATTTGAAGTGGCTGGTTTAAGCATATTGGGGCCGGGATTTTGGAATGAGGGCGTCTTCTCACCCAAAATCAAGCAATTCAAGGGGCTCCTAACACACATACACCAGGTTCATTTTATTAGAATCACTACTTTCATTAGGTTCATTGGTTACAGGTTCTAAAATCGTCACTCTGATACCTGATAAGGTTATTTTCAGTCGTTTGTCCTTAATCAAAATAAATCCTAGCTTCGTGCTAACAAAATAGCTAGTGGTAAGTCAGGTATCGAATCCACAGGGAGGCGGTAATAATCTATTTGCTAATGTCTAAGTTTGTCTTAAAGTAACAAATTCAAGGGGGTTTTGATTGGTTGATTAACTAAGACTAATAGAGAGGTAAATAAAGACGAATTCAAATAATATTAAAGAGTCTAGGGATTCAAGTTCACTAGGTGTATTATTCGGAAGTGAGATTTAACTTATTGATAGAGCAATTTATATTGTTTAAGGTCATATGATCGGTCGATTCTAATATGTCATTTAGATCTAATTTAACATGCAATCGCTATCATTAAATTAGTTCTATTCAGTTGTCGTGGCCTATACTAGTCTTAACCCGGTCGGTGAAAAACCTAGTTTATGCAATACTAATTAATTAACCCTACAAAAGCTAATCAACTATATTCAAACCAACAAACTGAACAACAACAAAGAGCAATTTAACTATTAATTCATCAATATAATCCCCCCTTCTAACAACTTAGATCCCCATTCATCCTAGATGAGAGGTTTAGCTACGCATAATAGAGGGAACAACAATATTAATAATAAAGGAAAACATAATTAAAAGCATAAAAGATGAACAAGCAATTGAATTATTAATAATTGAGGAAAGATTAGAAACAATACCGTAATAATAATGAAGAACAATCTAGAAGATCCAAACAATAACAATAAAACTAAACTAAGAGTATTTGAGAGTTTCTAGGGCCATATAAAACGTAGCTACGTAAAATAATGCGTAAAAATAACTTAGGGTACGTATTGGGTATTTATATTAAAACATAACCGAGTTAAGGAAATTGCGGAAAACTGCCAAAATAGTGAGTACTCGATCAAGCCTGCTTGTACTCGATCAAGTACATTACTTCCTCGATCGAGTCTATATGGGCTTGATCGAGTATCCACTCTATTTCAGCTCTTTTGTTCGTGTTTTCTTCTTAACTTCTCTTCCTTCATTCTTATGGATTCCCGTGTCATACTTCGTGTATTCTTTCATGCCCACTCCGCAATGCCCATTTCATTCCTTTGCTCCTCAAATGCATCATTCCTGCATTAAACATCAAATAGCGGAAGTAACAACATTCTAGCATAAAAGACAGGTAATTAATATAAACTTAACACGAAAATCGTATCAAAAGTAATTAAGGAGAGGCATAATTATGCATATAATTATGATTGATCAATACCACTTTGTAACACCCGTATCTACCAAGGATCCTTAACAAGACCTTCCCCAGCAGATAAGGGCATTACCATCTCGGTTGCCCAAGGAATAGTAAATATCATAACGTCAATAAAAGAACAATTAAGTTTATTACAAGTTTAACTCAACAAAAAGAAAAGAGACAACTAATAACAACAACTATCAACTACGGTGATACTATCCATGCCATGACTCAGTGATAGACTCGTCCCTCCAAAGCACCCAGCTAAGCTCCACATATCAACACCTGCTAAGACTGACTGCTCACCATAATGGATCACGGCATACACATAACAAGAAAAAAGACAAACAACACAACACAAGGTCAGTAACTGAAGAACAACAGATAACACAAGATACAACATACAACAACCATCTCCAATTCCAATCAACCTTCAATATCTGACTAACCCGAAGGTAAAGTCCTACCAGAATATCCATCGCAACAGATATTCCACGCCGCCAGTGGGGGACCGCAGTTGTTCTCACCTAAGCCCCGCTCATCTCCCTCGAGCGAATAACCCATGTCCATTAGTGTGCACATCCTCTTGTGGCAGAAACCACAAGGGGCAAATTAAGGGCGTGAAGCCATTCCCGAGATGACAACACTCAGCCAGGGATACACCCCGTATACAAATACAACATCACTATCACAATCACAATACCATACATCACATAAGACAAACAAACATCAGTACTGAGTAGGAAAACCTACCTTTAGCAATCAGCATCAAGACTGCATACATACGTACGAAGATAAAGCAACCACCATAGACACCTATCACACTAGTAGGGAAAACCCTATTACTCACAAACATAACTACAACAGCCCTAAGTATGATGATGATGATGATGATGATGATGATGACTTACCCATACTCGGCATTTTGGCGACCGCTACCTGACTCAAGTATTCATCCCCATGGTGTCTCCAAGTGAAAGAGAATCTCAAGGTTGAAGGTGGGTGAAGGAGAGAAGTGTCATCGATTAGGTTTAGGAAGAAAATGAAAAGGAAATGATTTGGGGTTTACGATTCCACGATTTATAACTTACCGCTGGAACCGCCATACTCGATCGAGTATGAGACTTACTCGATCGAGTGGCCTCTTCTCGATCAAGTCACTAGACTATTCGATCGAGTAGCCTATGCTAGAACGAGTTCCCCACGTCTAAAGGTCATCAAGTACTAAGTCCGTTTGTATGAAATAAAGGTTCTCAAGGGTCTACCATATGTCTAAGGTCAGTCAACTACTAGTCAACGGGTCCCTAACAGGGCGGGTATTACAGAAATCATCTCAACTTGACAACGCATGAGAGACAAAATAACTACTCTCCAACAATGCATTAGACTCTAGTAACCATCCTTCCGTTCCCTTAACAAATGACAATGAATCATATATTTTTCTTTTATTTTTCTTTCTTTTTTTCTTTTTGTATTTCTCTTTTTTTTTTGTTTCTTCTTTCTTTCTTCTTTCTTTTTTTTTTCTTCTTTTCTTATGCTTCATATTTTTTTTCTTTTTCAACATAAATGATACAACACAATTGCTAAATAATTCCGCTACACCCACAAATGACAAAATAGTCCCAACCCCACCATAGTATCAAAATAGACATGATAAACAAGCAACTGCGACTTGTAGATACCCAGTATCTGCTGAGACTCCAACAAACACCCGACTTGTAGATACCCAGTATCGGACTACAACATGTATTGGGATCGCAGCGTTTGATCGACAGTTTGTGTACAACTCTACGTCGGAAAACTTAAAACAATTTCGAAAACAAAACATTTCAAAACATTTCAAAAATACTTGGAGTATTTAATGCACGACGACGGGGTCGCAATGACACTAACTAGAGTCAAAACCGACACCGGACCAAAAACCGACTCAAAAATTCAAATCCCGACTCCAACAACGAGTCAAACCGAGTCAAACACAAAAACCGAAATATCTCAAACCTTCTATGCTAAGTTTTCCCGGATTCATGTTGGTCAAGTACCAAACATGTGACTACAAAACCTAGGATAGAACAAATCATGATTGCGTTTGTTGTGATAGTGACAACACAACTCGAAGACCCGCGATGTGGCTTGCGCCTCTTTGAGCAGCCCAGGTGGCCACGTCACTCAAAACTCACACAACCACTCATTCTCCTATAAATACCCCTCAAATGCCACCCATTTGAGACTTACGCGAGTGTCCGTCCTCTCTTTTCTCCTTTAAAATTCTCGACTCGACTTCTTAAGTCACAACCCGACGCGTATTTACGACCTACCGATCGTAAATACGAGCCTTACACATTGTTTGGTACCGTCATCGTGCATTAAATCACTTGTCCGACCACTTTGACCAATACACCATCACTAAACTTTTAAAACACTCTTTTACTTACCAAAACGGTTTTAAACCGAGTTTTTTCCGATCAAACGAGTTATTACACTTACGTCGGTCACTCGCCATAACCAAACATGTAAGTATGAGGGTGTAAAAATCCTCTTTTATTATGTTTTTATTTGTTTCATGACTTTAACATGCTAAAACATGCATAACATGAACCAAAACATGGAATAAACGAGCCAAAACTGATTTTTGGTCTGAGGCAGAAGCCCCTTAGGTCGCCAACTGGCTCGCGCCTAAATGGGGTACTCAGACTAGAGATCAACCGTGTTTGTTCTCGTCATTTCCCTTAATCTATTTTTCATATTTGTAATCGGTTTTTACCATTTCAAGTATTTTCGAAACCTTTTTGTTTCATTTCACATGTTTTAACCATAAAGCATTTTTCACCCTTGGTTCTTCATACCATGACGATTAAATCCGTGTTTCGGTGATAATATTTGGTTAATGACATTTAAGAGGTATTTTAAAGCCTTTTATTTTATTTCTTTACATTTCTCAAACAAACATATTAGTCACCAACACAAAATCATCCTTGGTTATACATACCATGCCGGATTTTAACCCGGGTACGATGATGAGTACCGACTAATGACATTCAAAATAGACTCAAAGCAATTAGTCCATAATCATTTTCAAAACTATTCATGTCAAGCTTGTCAAACCGAACCCGACACCGATTACAATGATGATTATTCGAGTCTAGTTCTTCAAATCAACAAATGCGGTCTAAACGACCCTTTCAAAATCAAACCGGGTTCAAATACCCACTTTCAACACGTTTTATAACGTTTTCTAAACAGTCAGAACACGGCATACAACCGTTGGCTAACCCGCGCCTCAAGCAGGCCTTTTCTTTCTCATTTTCAAAACCAGAGGGAGGCCCCTTACACCGCCGGCTGGCTCACGCCTCTTATAGCCGTCTGGTACAGGGCCTGTTCCCTTCCAACATTAGTCTAGGACGATTCCGACTTCGGTTAACCCGGATATAGGACGGATCAGATGACTATTCGACTATTCAAACCAATTTGCAAAATGCCTTACTAAGATAAATGGATCATGTTATGCACCCTAAACCTAATACGGTAAATGGATGTTTAATTTCCGTCTTGCATGCAAATCAATCATTAATCCAACTCGACATCTTATGCTTGATACTTGGATTAAATCAACCGACTTAGAAAGCTCTCACATGTTAGGTTTAAATTATTGGATGCGCATTTATGCATTTAAACCGTTTTATCAACTTTTGCATTCAACCAACCAAGATCGATCAGTAGAGGCCGCTAAACGTGGGCGGGATTGGGTGTCTGATTAAAGGGCTTCCCAATACGTACCTTCACCTCTTACTCAGAAACTTTGGATAGTGGACGGCCTTATCCAGGGCGTACGAGAGTCATTCTAGAGATAGGATGCTAAAGAGGGACGATTTCCTTATCTTTAGTACCTATGTCAAACGCTGCTTTGTGCTTCGATTTGACCGAGGTATAAAGTGGAATTTGAACGGGTTCCAGGCATCCCACAAATGCTTGGTGGCGACTCCGAACATCTCTAATCGTTTCGAGACCCTTACCGAGACGAAACCGACCAATCTAAAACGATCCGGTCGAAGGCATTTTTACGCCGCCGAGCGTGGCTTTCAAAAAGACCGCTGCATGTCCACAGATCGACTGGGCGTGCAGGTGGTCCGTGACTACGGATTGGTAGGTGGCCCAAATCCACAGACCGTGACGTGACCCATGATCACAGATTGGCGACTCCGCTGAGGAAAACTAGGACACTTACGTCTTTGTGATCCCTAGATGGTGAGACTCGAACGAGGTCTTGGTTGGAATGCATTAATTGATATTACGGTCACGGTCGGGTTCCTTGTCCGGGCCCACAACCTAACCCTTTTCGACCAATTGGCTCGTTCCGCCGGCGTGAGTTTTCTCATCCCCGCGTTTCGAATCCCGATTGAGTCAAGCATACCGTTGACGTTACACATTTCTGTTTCGTCAAAGAGCTTTCATCACTTTCGAGCACGAGGCTAGGGCACCCTCCTTACACATTTTGTTTGGATTGGTATCCCTCTCGCAAATCGGGGTTTGATTGCTTGGTGTGTAACCAACCCTTCTAAGCCAAAACCCCACAAAGATGATGCATAATATAATGAACTGTGAGTGCTTATGTGCTACTTGATCATAAGTCATTCCGTGTCATTTTCAAACTTTCGAAAAACACCCTTTTTGCGCCGTTATAATGGCCATTTCAAACCTCGGTCTTTCGCCGACCGTTGCACGCCTTTCTAGGCCGTCGTAATGACAATTTTCAAACCCGGTTTTGTATAACCATTTCAACACGCCTTTCTAGGCCGTCGTAATGACGATTTTCAAACCCGGTTTTGTATAACCATTTCAAAATCACCTTTTTACGCCGTTATAATCGCCGCGTCTAGATACAGATTTTAACCCGTTTCGCGTCGACAATGGCTCTCTTTCAAAACCCGAGAAAAGCACACCCCCTTTTCTCGAGACACTTTCAGATCCCGAGGACCATGCACCGTCCCCGAGACCTTTTCAAACATTTCAAACTCGATTTTCAAAACATACAATTTTGAATTTCAAAACCGTCTTGGGAAGCAACACAATGTTTTCCGAGCCGACTCGAACTCAAACCGTCTTTTGCAAATAAACTTAAGACAACCCCTTTCAACTGATCGACTTGCGGAGATTTATATCTTCGGAAGCCGCCTATTAAAGCGACAAAAGAATCCTTTTGAAAATTTCTATTTTCGAAAGCTTCAGTCCACCATTCCAATTCCGCCTCGTGTCTATCGAGTCAAAGCAAACGTACTTATGGGTCTTTACTTATGAGTCGTCTCACCACGAGACCCGTCCAATGGCGTCACGCCGTCATAATTGGACTCATGTCAAAGGTTCGGTCAAACACCGTCACGTCATAAATCGAGTCAGCACCGAGGGACCACACACGGTCGCCCTGTCTTGTTGAGTCGATCTTGGTCTCGTCCTCTGTGTTGTCTGCGTTCAGTCTTGGAACCGTGTCGGATTGAGTTGTAATGTGAGCCGTTTTTCTGCCTCAGAGCCATGGCCCCGTCTTCAGCTTCGTCCAACAACAACAATGATAACAACAGAGATGTCACAACCGATCGCTAGCCACCGCTACCGCTCTTAAGGTCACCCTGGATCGCGTCGAGACCCGTATCGACGCCCTCGAGAACAAGGAAATTGGGGAACATAATACCCCACCTCTGACTAAGACTGCAAAGAGGCTGAAACTCTTGGAAGAACAACTTCTAGCCCGGGGTAACAACATCCACCTTGAAAATAACCGAAGGTTCGAACCTGTTGGGGACCAGTTAACTGACAACTTCACCCTAACTGATGTGCCTAAGTTCAAGGGAGTGGAGGACCCACTCACCACATCCGTGCTTTCAAAGACTACATGGCCATTAAGGGGGTCAAACAGGAACTTTTTACCAGGATCTTCCCATCCTCTTTGGAGCCGATTCCTCGCCAATGGTACTACTCCTTGGACCCGAAAAACCTTACCATTTGGGATGAGATCGCAGTTGAGTTTGCCAAATAGTATGCTGACAATGTCGAGATCCAGGCCAACACCCGTACCCTCGAGGTGTTAACACAAAACAACAAGGAAGGATTCACTGAGTTCCTAACCCGTTGGAGGAGGGTGAGTACTCAGTTGGTCAGTAAGCTGAGTGAGTCAACTCTGGTGGAAAAATTTGTCAACAACCTCCGCCCGGTTTATGCCAACCTGTTGAGGTATCAGAATATCAAAACTTTTCAAGATCTGCAGATTCTAGGGACACATATTGAAGACGACCTCCGAAAGGGTGTCTTAGCAAAGACCAATGGCAGGGGTTATCAAGGATCCACCTCGACCGGATCTCGCCCTTACGGTCAGACAAACAAGATTGATGAGGTTAACCTCGTCGAACCATCTGCCAAGAAAATTGAACGCCCCCAGAGAGTGTTCACCAACATAGGGTCAACTTATGCAAGTGCCCTGAAAAGGCTCATGGACCAAGGGAAGCTACAACCGATCGGGCCCACCCCGGACTCGGCCGACGCCAAGAAATCCCGATTTTGGAACCCTAACGCCTATTGCCAATATCATCGAGGGAAAGGGCATGATACCGAAAACTGCTTCAAGCTCAAGCACCTCATTCAAGACATGATTGAGAAGGGAGATTTGCCTATACCCCCACCAACTAAGCCAAACAACAAGACGAATCCTCTGGGAATTCACGCCATCTCTGACGATGAGCCGACCCTAGACTGCTCTCATCTCATCTTGCCGATTGACGACGAGGTGAATGTTCTGGAAAAGGACCCTTCAGACGGAGTGTTCGTGTTCGATCTTTGCAACTATGCTCACTATGTTTCAGCAAGTTGAGGAGGCCATTGCCAGCCTTTCTGAGAGAATCACCCGACTCGACGACGCCTACCGTCGACTCATCTTCAATCCCCCGGCACCACGTCCGAGGGAGAATTCCCCAAACATTCAAAACTACCCACCCCAGGATGGATTGCTCCCACGACCATTCTGGCATAGACCCCACGAAAATCACCTTCAAAATAACCACCTTCACGAGAATTACCCTCAAAATAACTACCCTCACAAAAATCGCCCTCACAAAAATATCCCCCACAAGAACTACCCACCGAGGAATACCCCTCCAAGGTATCCTCGAGACCCTGAAATTAACGACATATGGCGGGATGATGTTGAGGATGTCTATGTCATCCCAGGGAAGGAAAAGCGGACAAAGGAAATCGGACATCTCACCCGGTCCAGACGTCCCTATCAGAATCCAAGCAGCCCAGCGGTCGTTCCAACAACGAATGACCAAGTCGTCCCAGAGGTGGACACTCAACCAAAGGCTCCCGAGAACTCAATCCTGAAGCAGCTCCAGAAAGCAAAAGCCGAGATCTCTATCTGGCAATTGATCGCAACGTCTTTCGAGCACCGACAAGCCTTGCTGCAGGCCTTGGGGAAATTAACCGTGCCCTCCACCTCTTCCCCAGAAAAAATAGTGGCACACATGACAAGAGACGCCCCTGATCTGAGTAACCCGGTCGTCTTCTCCGACGAGGATATCCCCCTGTTCGGAGCCAACCATAACCTGGCCCTGTACATCACCGTGCAATGCCTCCAAAAGAATATACCAATGGCTCTCGTGGATGACGGTTCCGCCGTGAATGTCATTCCTCTCAAAACTGCCCACAGGCTGGGTATTAAGGAATCTGATTTAATCCCAACGAATCAAGGAGTACGCGCCTACGACGACACTCGTCGCAAGGTCGCTGGGCTAGTCACTTTGACCGTCGCAACCGACCCATTAGAAAGACAAACCGGTTTTCAAGTTGTCGACATCGACGCATCCTTCAACATGCTCCTGGGACGTCCCTGGATTCACGCTGTCAAAGCGGTCACGTCAACGCTCCACCAAAAGATCAGGGTCCCCTTCAACGGGAAAACAATCACGATCCCCGCTTCCCCAATCAAAGCAATTATGAGAAGAGGGTTAGCCTCCCAAGCCATTGAGGAGGACGACAACGAAATGTGGGGTTTCCAAGCCGTGAACGCCATAACTGATGAACTGACAGCCTCTAAGTGTGACCCGTTCACCAACCTCACGATCAACCGTATCATGATGCGTCAGGGTTATTTTCCGGGTTTGCCGCTCAATCCACTAAAGGACCCTTTGCCTCCCTTGAAGCAGGCTAAGGTCCCTAACATTCCCTTTGGGCTGGGATACGAACCTACTCATGAAGATATCCAGGAGATGAACCTCCTAGTCCGAAAACGCAAGAAGCACAGAGTCATCCTCCGTCCATACCACCCAACCCTCAACGGATACTTTGTCCCCGAGGGAGAGTCTGAACTCTACCACGGCTTTCCAGAGCCAATCTATGACTCTGTGGCCAGGGCTAGATACCCGGGAGTGGAAGTCTTCCAGGACTGCTACTTTATCCCCGACAACATCGAAGCCGCATCAATCGAGTCCAAACCGTCACCATGCCTCGACGAACAAGTCATCACACTACTCTTTGGGGAAGATAACGTCAAACACCTCGACTATGAGGACATCATCAACATCGCCCGAAAGACAATCGCTTTGATCCAACCGCCTTGATCTCCGATCATCGACCCGAGAAAAGCCACCTAGGGCTGGAGGAAGACCATCAAGTGGACCGATTGCCAAGGCCGCATTCTCAAGATCACAACTGGAGAAGGCCCTATGTTCAAGGAGGAAAGTGAAGAAGGATCTGAGTCTTAGTCTGAGTCTGAGTCGGAGTCAGAGTCTGTTATAGCTCCTAACGCTCCGGAAGTACCAGTCAAGGTCCCCTTCCCACTATTTTATCACAAAGTCGTGGCTAATTCAGAGGCTGAGTCCACTAAGGTCACCCCCACTCCCATGAAAGGTGACAACCCGGAGCCTGTTCCAGGGGCCACTTCTTCTGTCGTGTCACCTCTGACTGACCACGAGATGTCTGTCCTTTCCGAGCTTTGCGCTCATGTCAACTTAATGAACGCTAAGTTTGCTTATGACTCGTCTCAATTTAACTGCAATGCAATTCTGAATGATTATGAGGAATTTGACTTGAGTGACTACCCACCTCACTTAGCCAAAGAACTTGACAAACGGGAAACCAGAACCCCCATCATTGAGGAAACCGAGCCTATTAACGTAGGAACCGACAATACACCTCAAGAACTTAGGATATGGACAACCCTGGACCCCTTGGAAAGACAACAGTTCATTGACCTCCTTCACGAATACAAGGACGTATTCGCCTGGTCTTACAGAGACATGCCTGGGATTGACAGAGAAATTGCAGAGCACCGGATACCCATCAAACCCGGGCTAAACTCGTGAAATGGCTACGCCGGATGCGTCCTGAGTGGGCCTTAAAAATCAAAGAAGAGGTGGACAAACAGTTCAAGGCTGGGTTCATCAAAGTATCTGAATACTCGGACTGGGTGGCCAACATTTTGTCTGTGCCAAAGAAAGACGGACGAATTCGGGTTTGCGTCGACTTCAGGGATCTGAACAAGGCGAGTCCAAAGGACGACTTCCCTTTGCCACATGTTGACATTCTGGTAGACAACACTGCCGAACATGCTCTCCTATCATTCATGGACGGGTATGCCGGGTACAACCAGATTAAAATGGTTGAGGAAGACATGCACAAGACTGCGTTCACTACGCAGTGGGGTACATATTGCTACACGGTCATGCCTTTCGGCCTCATCAATGCCGGAGCAACCTATCAAAGAACCGCTACCACTCTCCTACATGATATGATGCACAAGGAGGTAGAGGTATATGTCGATGACATGATCATCAAATCGAAAGAATGGGACAACCACATCAATGCCCTCCGGAAATTCTTCGCTCGTCTGCGGAAATACAACATGAGACTAAATCCTCAGAAGTGTGCATTCGGGGTCACCTCCGGAAAACTCTTGGGATATGTCGTCAGCAAAAGAGGCATCGAGAGTGATCCAACCAAAATCAAAGCCCTTCAACAAATGCCTCAGCCTAAGAACGAGAAGGAGATTCGGGGATTTCTCGGTCAGGTCCAATACATCAGCCGATTCATTGCCAAGCTCACTATGATCTGTGAACCGATATTCAAGAAGCTTCGTGCCTCCGATCACACCGATTGGGACGACGACTGCTAGAAGGCATTCGACAGGATAAAAGAAATCCTATCCAAACCTCCTGTCCTGAAGCCACCTCAACCGGGGATTCCTCTATCCCTGTACTTGACTGTAACCAACATAGCCATGGGAGCGATGCTAGCACAAACAGTTGGCAACGAAGAGCGAGCCATCTATTACATCAGCAAAAAGTTGATTGAGTACGAGACGAAGTATACCCAACTAGAAAAGACATGCCTTGCCCTAGTATGGTCAACAAAGAAGCTGCGACACTACATGCTCAGCTACTCGGTCCACATCTACTCCAAGATGGACCCGGTCAAATACATCTTCGAAAAACCCATACTAAACGGAAGGCTGTCTAGATGGACACTCATGCTGTCCGAATTTGATCTCAAGTTTGTACCTCTCAAGGTTATCAAGGGAAGAGCAGTTGCCGACTTCCTAGCAGAAAATCCCGTCAACGAGGATCCGACGACCGACACATGGTCACTTCCTGGCGAAGACATCCTTTGTGCCGACTCCGACGTATGGGACCTATACTTCGCTGGTGCATCTAATCTGAGAGGCTTCGGGGTAGGAATCCTTCTAATATCACCATAGGGAGAACACGTTCCGATCTCGGTCAAGCTAGACTTCGCCGTCACCAAAAATGCCGCTGAATATGAAGCATGTCTCATCGGCCTACAAGCAGACATCACCCTGGGCATCAAGAGATTGAGGGTCCATGGCGATTCCTCACTCATCATCAATCAGGTGTCCGAATCATGGAAAATCCGATCTGACAGCTTAGCTCCCTATCGAGCAAAGATCAATCACGAGGCCGAGTTCTTCGACCAAGTTGACTACTTCCACTTGCCGCGAGAGGAAAATCAATTTGCTGATGCCCTGGCAAAGCTTGCCGCGCTCGTCAACATACCTGACGACATGACATCGATGCCCCTTTGCGTCGAGAGAAGGAGCGAGCCAGCTCACGTTTGTGCCATTATCGACGACGAGGAAAGCCATGATGAACCTTGGTACCAAGCCATCCTCAATTACAAAACCAAAAATGAATTCCCTCCCAACTCTGATCAAAGAGGACAAAGAGCCATCCGTTTACTTGCATCACAATTCGTGATAAACCAAAATCAACTCTACAAAAGAACACCCCAAGGAATTCTCCTCCTTTGCATTGACCATCACAAAGCCAAGAAAGTCATGGGAGAGGTTCACGACGGAGAATGTGGCCCTCACATGAGTGCAATGATGCTTACACGGAAAATCATGCGGCTAGGTTACTACTGGACAACCATGGAAGCCGATTGCCGTAACTACGTCAAACATTGCCACAATTGCCAAATCTTCGCCAATATAGAACATATACCACCATCCCTTTTATACACCATGACGTCACCCTGGCCTTTCTCAACCTGGGGCATCGACATCATCGGGAAAGTCAACCCAATAGGCACCAAGGGGCATTGCTTCGTCCTCGTCGCCATCGACTACTTCACCAAATGGGTAGAAGCACAGTCATATGCAGTCTTGACCGCCAAACAAGTGGCCAAGTTCATTCAAAACAACATCATCTGCCGATATGGGGTACCCCATGAAATCATCAGCGATCAAGGCCCTCACTTCCGGGCGGAAATTCAAGCCTTGCTGGACAAATACAAGATCAAACGACATCGATCATCCCCCTACCGTCCCCAAACTAACGGAGCGGTGGAGGCAGCGAACAAAACTCTTGTCACCATTATCAAGAAAATGCAAGACAACTACCGCGGTTGGCCGAGCAAACTCCCATTCGCACTCTGGGGATACCGAACCTCCATTCGAACACCGACAGGCCCCACATCCTTCTACCTAGCATACGGTATGGAGGCGGTTCAACCGGTAGAGTTAGAGGTCCCATCTCTACGCATCCTACTGGAGAGTCAAGTCCCTGAGGCGGAATGGATCCGTCGAAGGTACAAACAACTCACTCTTCTAGACGAACGGCGGCTCAACGCCTTGCACAACGTCCAGCTATACCAACGACGTATACGACGGGCATTCAACAAGAAGGTTAAACCCAGAAACATCCAGGAGGGCGACTTGGTCCTCAAGTCAGTTCGAGCACCAATACCCGTCGATCCGAGGGGAAAATTCAAACCCAACTGGGTCGGGCCATACCTGGTCAAGAAAATACTTTCGGGGGGCGCAGTGAGACTGAGTGACCTAGATGGGGAGGACTTTACCAACCCAACTGATACGTGCCTAATGTATAGTCTTTTTAGCCTATTTCAGCACGTATTTCCATGCATTTATATACTGTTTTTATAGTATTTTGCCCCGAATTGGCTACTTTGGTGTATTTTGTCCTTTTTGCAGGGATAATCGCGAAAGCAGCGGAACCATGTTCTTTTCTGTCCTTTTTGCATGCATTTAGAGGAGACGGGAGTACCCCAGAGTGAGATGTTGCACTGAGAAGTGTTGTTGCGCGCATTACGAAGCGCCTGAGTGAAGACGTAAGCTGAATTGAAGATCCAAGTGGTCTATCGAGCTGTTTGGAGGACGATCGAAGGGTTCCAAGGCCCCTTAAGGCTCGATCGAGAGGCTCATTCCTCGATCGAGTAATCTGCACCTGACCAAGGCCTCGATCGAGTGACCTGTTGGTCGATCGAGGGCCTTCTGTTGAGACATTGATCGATCGAGTGGTTTTGCCTACTCGATCGAGAGGATTTCGTCTGTGGGCTTTAATTAGTCCGTGCTTTAGTATTTTCCGCATAAACACTTAGGCTTTTTGGCTATTTAACCTATGATTAACTAGGTTATTAGTCATCTTTTACACACTTATCAGAAGTTTTTACTCTCCCTTTTTATCTTTATTCCTTCACATTAGCCTACGGTTACTTTCCAATGTTGGATTGCTTTGATCGGATTTCGTTCTTTACGCCGGAATTTCTCGGATTGTAATTCTCTTTCCCTTTTTAATAATAATTAACCTTCCTTTGTTGTTTAATTCCTGTTTATGTTATTGTTTTTATTCCTTCTTGCCCTAATTATTATCATTGCCGTTTATTATTATTTCGCTATGTTTTCTGCTGGGAATTTACATGCTGTTAGTTTTATTACGAATATGAGTAGCTAAACCCCTTCATGTTGGGATTAGGGGATCTGCGGTAGAAATATGACGACGTAGTGAATGAATTAGACGAATTGACTAAGAGACTCTGTCCCTATAGCAATATAACTGTAATCACCGACCTAGTTGAGTGCACGCTTCTATGTCACCCATTAAACTGGCTACAATTAGTCCTGGATCGAAAGATTGGATTAAATAGGCCTGCTATAAATGATGACGCCCTAATGAGGACGAAAGTTAAGTTAGTGGTATTTTAGGGTGGGAAGTGGACCGAAAGGACCTTCTAATATCCGTCTCGCATTAGTTCGTCTGAGTCATTTACTGCCGAGTTGTTGTACTACCGTAGTGAACCGAGTTCCCGACATGTCCCTCTCTTATTGATAGTTTAAACCGTTTTCTTGCTTTCTTTCTCTCTTTATTTTCTCTTCCTTTTTCTCCGTAGTTTAGAACCAAAATTTATCAACCCCAATTGTTACCTTAGAATTAAAAATAGATAGCTGTAGTTACATTCCTCCCTGTGGATTCGATACTCGACTGCCTCTACTACATATTTAGTTGAGACCGTTAGGTTTTATTTTTGACAGTACGCGACAGGACGTGTCAAATTTTGGCGCCGTTGTTTGGGGAGGCAATTGTTCCAATTACTAGCTGTTTTATTTTTAATTCTCCTTTTTAGTTTAAGGAACATCGTTCCTTAGACTATTCTCATATCTTGTCTGTAGTTTCGTCTTATGCGCAGGTCGCAAGGTGGTCCACTGCTACCTTTTGATCCCGAGATTGAGAGATCCTGTCGCGCAAAGAAGAGACTATTTCGAGAGCAACAGGAGGAGCCCAGTTCTCGCGGAAATTTTTACGAGAACGAGCTTTTCGAAGACAACCCGCCATCTTCTCCAGTTTCCGATTGTTCACTTGAGTCTATCACTTTCCCAGAATTTCCTGAAATGGCTGAGGAAGCATCCATTGCTAGTCACTCCGAGCCCACAGCTGACAATCTTTATAAGGGATTCGAATCTGCCGGAGATGCCGTAAAGTTCGAACCGAAGCCCTCTTACATCGCATGGTAGAGAAAATCGGTTCGGGAGCCGCTAAGGAAGATGCGGCTCGATATGGAGACCTTCATCGACTATCGCTGCTCCATACCTCCTCCCGCCGGGTGTGACAAATGATCGGATCAAAGAAACTATGTTCATCTTCTCACTCCGCGATGCTTTGCAAGGGAGTGGTACAGGATTTGGACAAAGTCTTTCACGGCATAACAGATTGGAATTCGCTAGCACTGGCGTTTTATAAGAAGTATTTCTCTGCTTCGAGAACCATAGCCATCAGAGCTCAGATAACCAGTTTCAAGCAAGGGCCCGACGAAAATTTCCATGAGGCGTGGCTTCGTTTTAAGAAACTAGTGCGAACCATACCGCACCACGGTTTCGAGAAATGGAGTCTGTGTAACCATTTTTACAATGGTTTATATGATGATCAGAGAGCAATACTAGATGCGGCAGCCAACGGTCGATTTTCTGACAACTTGGGGCCGACGAAAGGTTGGAAAATCATAGATGATTTAGCCACTCACAGTGGTGAATACGGAACTCAAGGGGAAACCAAAGGAGAGTCAATGAATCCTCTTCGATGAGCCGCATTAGAAGCCCTTACTGCTAGGTTCGACAAGTATGAACTAGGGGGAGCTTTCAAGCCAGGGATGTACCAGGTTAATGCTATGACAGACGGTCCTTTCGTCTGTACGAGATGCGGGGTAGACGGACATGTCTCTGATTTCTGTCCAAGTCCTTATGAGCAATGTGCTGTCTTCCAACACTACAGGCAAAACAACAACCAGTACGAGCCGAATATCCACCCCAATTTGAGGTGGAGTAACCAGAGCAACGTACTCAATCCCACCGCTCCTCCAAATCAGCAGCAGCAGCCCTATATTCCTCCGCATCAGAAGCAACAAGGCTATCAAAAGCCTCCATCTTTCAACCCGCCTAACCACGGTTCATCTTCAGGTGGAGTGAGTGAAATGGGCGAGTTAAAATCTATGATGCAGGCCATTACAAAGCAGCTTCATGCGAGTGATCAACAAAGAAGCACAAGTGATCAACAGCGAGACGCGACCATAAAGGCACTTGAAACTCAAGTTGCCCAACTCGCCGCGAACCAATCCTCGAGAAAGCCAGGTCATTTACCGACTCAAAACGAGAAGAACCCAAACGAGACGGTACATTTGATAGAGCTAAGAAGCGGTCTCTCTTATGAGGGACCAGAAATGAAGAAATCAGACCTGGGAATAGCTGCAACTGATAATGAACAGTGTTCTGGTAAGAAAAAGGGACTCACGACACAAGAGTTACTCGATCGACTGAAGTCTGGTGCTGAAACAGTTCGATCGAGTGGAATTGGTGAGGAAAGACCTCGATCGAGTAGTCACCCTACTCGATCGAGTGACATGGAAGCTGAAGAAGGTCGATCGAGGGGTACTGTTGCTCGATCGACTGAAGTTGCTGAAGAAACAGCTCGATCGAGGGGGACTGTTGCTCGATCGACCGATATTGTTGACGGGAAGCTTATTCGAGAGCCTGCTAGTGCTCGTTTAAGCGATGAATTACCAGAAAGGCCTCGTTCGAGAGGTAAGAAGCGCCCAAAGGACACCGAACTTGCTCCGGAAGACACATTGGAGGCGCGAAATAAGGGACTCGAGATTCCAATTACTGTTCCCTTCCCGAGGCGGCTACAGAATACCAAGATTAATCAACAGTTTAGCAAATTTGTTGAGCTGTTGAAGAGTTTGGAAGTTTCCGTGCCGTTCACTGAGTTGCTTACGAAGGTACCCTCTTTTTTACGATTTATGAAAGATATTTTAGCACGTAAGAGGACCATAAATGATAATGAGACTATGGCTTTGACTGAGATGGGGTCACCCTTATCTCAAAATAAGCTACCTCTAAAGCAATCAGACCCTGGTAGTTTTTCAATCCCTTGTCACATAGGAATGAATTTGATTGATAATGCGCTATGCGATTTAGGCGCTAGCGTAAGTGTACTACCTTTGTCTCTAGCTAAGAGACTTGGTGTGACAAAGCTGAGTTGCACCAATATGACTGTCCAGATGGCCGACCGTAGTCTATCACGGCCACTAGGTGTAGCGGAAGACGTACCTGTTAGGATCGGGAAGTTCTTTATTCCCGTCGATTTTGTCGTCCTAGATATCCCCGAAGATATGCACACCCCTATCATTTTAGGGAGACCATTTTTGTCCACTGCCCGTGCAGTGATAGACGTCGGGGGGAAGACTTTGACCTTCCAGGTAGGGGATGAGGAGTTGACTTTTCGTCAGTCCCAATTCCGGAGGGCCCCCATGCAAGCTCAGCCTTGCAATGCCCTCTCTTCAGTTGACCCTGTTATTGACACTCCAATTTTGGAGAACACTGCTATTATTGCTAACCCTCCGCCTCACACTGAGAGCAAAAAGGAGGAAAATTCGTCTGTTTTCCTTACTGCAGGTACAGATGAAGGCAAGAAAGGAGCTGTCAAAGGACGTGGTAAGACAATTATCAATCAAACTGGAGCAAGAGGACATCAAAAAGACCTCGATCGAGTGACTTAAAATCACTCGATCGAGTGGAATGAACAGTGGACGGGAGTTTCTTCTATACTTAACTCCTCATTATTTCAGTTTTCATTTCTAATTGTTTTAACCCCTAATTTCCGTCTAAACCCCCCCTAATTGCGATTGATTTTTCCCCCAAATCCTCATTTCTTGCCCAAAATACTCAAATCCACCACCTACATTCTATTGTTAGTCAATTAATCTTCAATAACCCCTTAATTTCCCCCTCCTTCTTGCTCGTTTTTGCGGTTTTCAAGAGGAATTAGGGTTTGCGGTTTTTCAATCGAAAAATCCGCCTTTGTTGCTTGATTATTTGAAGTTTTATTGCTAGTATAGAATCCTCATCATCAAGTAAGTATTTCATTCACTCTCCCTGCATTTTCTCTTGATTTAATTCGAAATTCTTGAGGTGATTGAATTAGGGTTCGAAAATTCCTTGCCTAGTCGAATTTATTCGATTTTATTGTGTTTATTTGCCCTTGCTTCGCTTATTGATGATGTTCTCGCAATTCCCCACTGTTTTTGCATGTTAAAATTCGAATTTTTGCGCGATCTCCGCGACTAGGGTCCCTGTAAGTCGAATTCATCGACTGTCCGACGGTTTTTTCTATTGCTTCGCTCGCATAACTGCAGCTCTTGATTGCCTTTTGCTGCTGTTATCTGTTTCCCGTCCCCTATTGCCATTACTTGATGTAAATTTTTGGGAAATCTCGCGCTGTGAGTGATTATATTCGACTGCCAGAGTCATACATGCCCCCATTTCTGGTTTCATGCTGTTTAGCCCTTTGGCAGTCACTGTTTTATCATACTATCACCATTTACATGCTGTTTTCGAAAATTTTTGAGGAATTGCTTGTTTTTGATTTCTGGAAGTCGAATTTTCCGACTAATAGGGCTATTCTTTTTGCTGTCACATGTTGGTTAGCGATTGTTTTAATCACGGTTAGCAGCATATTTCTTATTCGTGCCCTTTTGATATGTTGCAGGATGGACGCGAGTTCCTTGCCTTCTAGTAGTACGTCCTCCAGCCCTTCTTCGAGCGAGCCAGTGGTCCCTGCTGTTGCCACTAGCTCTGCCTTGGTCACCACTGCAGCACCTGTTTTACTTGTCTCAGCTGCGGGGACAGTGTACGGCGCACCTAGCTCACCGGGAGCTCGCCTCGGCCTCACAGGCCACCACCACTACCAGGCCTTTCTCTTTGCTGGACTGTGGACGCACCCCTCGCTTCCAGCAGCCTGGTATGCTGCCACCGAGGACATTCCCGCAGGCTAGTCAGTTAGCCGTCACTTCCAGCCCTTCTGAGGCTGTTGCTACAGGGGAGAGCGCACTCACACCTCTACCGAAGATGCCTTCGGTACGTTTCACTTCCAAGGCTCACCGGGAACGGTTACTTGCTTTACTTCGTTGCCCTCTCTCCTCCACCCGTTTCCTTGCACGGACCGACCTAGAGACCTTAGGCATTTACGAGGAGGTCTGTAGTTTGTTGAACGGGACGGGTATGTCGGGTTTGATTGCCATGCAGGAGGCTACCATTCGTACCCTTACGTACGAGTTCTTTAGCTCCTATTCCTTTGACACCTACTCTTACGCCGCTGACCACTCCAGTTCCTGTATTTACTTTCGACTCCGCAACGAGTCACATCACCGGACTTTGGCCCGGTTTGGGCGGGTTTTAGGCCTAGTCGGTGACGGCCTCACCGCCCCCCTCGAGACCTTCTTCACCACTTCTGGGCTGCTCTGTCTCACACTCCCTTCCACTCACGGAAGGGAGCTCACGTTCACTTACCCGCGCCCCGTTATTACTTGCGTCTGTTAGGAGAGACCATTTTTGGGCGCCCTGAGCCCAATAACTTGACCAACACTGAGCTAGCGATTCTCGCGGGATACCTCAACATTGACTCCGGTTCCCCGTTTGTTCTAAACATTGCCTATCTGGTAGCTCAAAGATTGGAACGGTATTGGGACTCGGGTCAAGACCACTTGTCCGTGGCGGGCTAGTTACTAGGATTGCCCGCCACCTTTACCCCACTGACTCTTCACTCACTGCACCTGATGGGGTGGCTCTCCTTGACCTGGAGGCCATGGCAACATTGACCTGGTTTCCAAAGGCGAAGGGGAGTGCGAGGACGTGGAAGATCTGTGGTTCCACGTCTGTTACCTTGCCGTGCTCTACCCTTCCGCCACTTTCACCGCTCCCTACTGCTGCTGAGGGAGCGAGGCCACCTCCACCTACCTACCACCTTACCTTCACCCCTCCCTCTTCTTCCTCTAAGAAGAGGAAGCGGAGGCCGGAGCTTCTTCTAGCTCCCACCACCACCACGCCTCGCCTACACCTTCACACACCCAGACTCTTACTCCACCACCACTTGACCCTCCTTCTGGTCCGGTTTTCCCGGCCAATTTTGTTTGCCCTCCTGCCTTAGAGGCGCCCGCGGTCACAGACCAAGGGCGTCGTGATGCCTTGCCTCCGGAGTTGTGCAGGTACCTTACTGAGATGAGACGGGATATGGCTTTGGCTGTATTCCCTCTCTACGAGTTCCACATCCGGGCCCGGCGACCGATTCCAGAGGGGTGGCCGCATCCTTCCTTCTACCGATACCCAACGGCCGGGTACCCTCCACTATCCTCTGACTCAGACGAGGAGCCGGAGGAGACAGCGGTAGCACGGGAGGTGCGGTTACGGGCAGAGCAGGCGGCAGCGAGAGATGCCAGAGAGGAGGCGAGTGACCCTCCGTTCGTACCCGGTCCGGATGATCAGCCTGGAGATGACGACTGAGTCTCCCCTTTGCTTGTTGCTGGTTTGGGGAGACGGTTTTGTTGAGTCAGAGTTCCTGAGAGACAGCGGTGCCGACGACGAGTAGCTACTGGTCTACTCACTTCCCCAGTTTTCTGGCTGGTTTGGGGAAGTTCATATTTTGTATGTCCTTTCACTCTTTTTATTTCGTCTCCTTTATTTTTATTTTATTGGTTGTATACCCCCATCCCCCATTTTTCTGCTGGTGTATGCTGGAGGACAACGAGGGCGTTGTCCGTTTTGGTTTGGGGAGGGTATTTGCATCCTTTTGAGTCTGCATCTGCATTTATTTTGCATTCACGTTTCATTTTTCAGTTTGCATTTGTTGTTTAAAAAAAAAAAATCAAAAAAAAAAAAAAATAAGAAAATGTTGAAAATTCAAAAAATTTTCACGTTTATTTCTGCATTTAGGTCGAGTCGGAACGGTAGATTCCCGTGATGAAATTGCACTTAACTTGTCAATTCACTTGAGCCTTGCACTTTATTGATAGTTTTGCATAGTCTACGAATTTCTGTTCAAATAATAGCTGACTGTTTAGACTTGACCTGATTAACTGGCAACTTACTTAAAAATTCTGAGTTTTTAGAGCCCATAACTGGTGACATTCATGACCAGTTCATTAGGAATTTTGAGTAGTACTCCTTGCATAGCATGTTTGTCTCATTTGCACATTTATGACATTCAATTTCTCGTCAAATGCACATATTCGGGTCTGCGGTTGGTGTCACATGCAGGGAGGGTCTTGCAAATTCCCTTTCTTTACATTCTTCACCCATTTAGCTCCACATTGACCAAAACTTGCCTTTTTGACCCATCAGCTACATTCCAAACTAAGCCTGCCTAGTCAAGCTAGTTAGTCTGTCCTTTTGTGGTATGTTTCCCATTGCAGTTTGGTCCGTAATTCACGTTGGAGTTGGTGTTGTATTAAAGAAGGAGGAAGAAAAAAAAGAATACTGAAAAAAGAAAAAGAAAAAAAAAACGTGAAGTAAGAAAAGAAAAAAAAAAAGAGAAAAAAAAAAGGATGAAAAAATGAGATTCACGTGAAAGAAAGAAGAAAAGTTGTGAAAAAGTTGGACCCTCTTGTCAGAGTTGAGAAAATGTTTGAAGATGTACAATCGACAAGAGGGTTGGTTGTTTCAGTTAGCTGATTCAGACGATGTGTTTAAAAAAGGGAACTTTGTGACCGTCTGACTCCTCCACTCTTATCCCATATTTTTTGAGGAGATTGTGCTTCCAGTCTAGTGAGTTTTGTGCCAAGTGAAGGGCACCTGTGTTTATCTTTCATTCAGTTTGAGATCCGGATGGTTTATTATGGTCCTGTTAGGAACTAGCTTGACGCTTTTACCTCCACATTTCCATAACATGTTTTGCCTTTTCTCACCTGAACCTCACTATTCCCATATTATTTGCAAACCCTCGGCTGTGACGGACATTATTGGTTGGAGTGTGTGCATTAGCACTTGAATTGTCTTTCATTTTTGTTGCATGCATGCTATGTAGGTCGCAGTTAGGTGAGTGACTGTCTTTCTTCTCTCTTTTACATATAACATTTGCCCTTTGCTTCATGAGAGAAGAGTGGCCACGTGAGCGTCCGGTTTTGTTGGTCTTGCAAGGTCGATAGGTCAGCTTTATTTCTGAACAGCTTATAATTCGTTTGCGTATTAACTTTCTAGCTTTAACTGTTGATTTTTGTTGCATTAAAAGTGGTTCAAGTAGACAAGTTAAGCTAGCTCTGAGTTATCATTTCCGTTCCATTAGTTTAGTTTTGAGTTTACTCGAGGGCGAGTAAGGGTTTGGTTTGGGGAGATTTGATACGTGCCTAATGTATAGTCTTTTTAGCCTATTTCAGCACGTATTTCCATGCATTTATATACTGTTTTTATAGTATTTTGCCCCGAATTGGCTACTTTGGTGTATTTTGTCCTTTTTGCAGGGATAATCGCGAAAGCAGCGGAACCATGTTCTTTTCTGTCCTTTTTGCATGCATTTAGAGGAGACGGGAGTACCCCAGAGTGAGATGTTGCACTGAGAAGTGTCGTTGCGCGCATTACGAAGCGCCTGAGTGAAGACGTAAGCTGAATTGAAGATCCAAGTGGTCTATCGAGCTGTTTGGAGGACGATCGAAGGGTTCCAAGGCCCCTTAAGGCTCGATCGAGAGGCTCATTCCTCGATCGAGTAATCTGCACCTGACCAAGGCGTCGATCGAGTGACCTGTTGGTCGATCGAGGGCCTTCTGTTGAGACATTGATCGATCGAGTGGTTTTGCCTACTCGATCGAGAGGATTTCGTCTGTGGGCTTTAATTAGTCCGTGCTTTAGTATTTTCCGCATAAACACTTAGGCTTTTTGGCTATTTAACCTATGATTAACTAGGTTATTAGTCATCTTTTACACACTTATCAGAAGTTTTTACTCTCCCTTTTTATCTTTATTCCTTCACATTAGCCTACGGTTACTTTCCAACGTTGGATTGCTTTGATCGGATTTCGTTCTTTACGCCGGAATTTCTCGGATTGTAATTCTCTTTCCCTTTTTAATAATAATTAACCTTCCTTTGTTGTTTAATTCCTGTTTATGTTATTGTTTTTATTCCTTCTTGCCCTAATTATTATCATTGCCGTTTATTATTATTTCGCTATGTTTTTTCTCATTGGGAATTTACATGCTGTTAGTTTTATTACGAATATGAGTAGCTAAACCCCTTCATGTTGGGATTAGGGGATCTGCGGTAGAAATATGACGACGTAGTGAATGAATTAGACGAATTGACTAAGAGACTCTGTCCCTATAGCAATATAACTGTAATCACCGACCTAGTTGAGTGCACGCTTCTATGTCACCCATTAAATCAAGCAATTAGTCCTGGATCGAAAGATTGGATTAAATAGGCCTGCTATAAATGATGAGACGCCCTAATGAGGACGAAAGTTAAGTTAGTGGTATTTTAGGGTGGGAAGTGGACCGAAAGGACCTTCTAATATCCGTCTCGCATTAGTTCGTCTGAGTCATTTACTGCCGAGTTGTTGTACTACCGTAGTGAACCGAGTTCCCGACATGTCCCTCTCTTATTGATAGTTTAAACCGTTTTCTTGCTTTACTGCTCTCTGCCTTATTTTCTCTTCCTTTTTCTCCGTAGTTTAGAACCAAAATTTATCAACCCCAATTGTTACCTTAGAATTAAAAATAGATAGCTGTAGTTACATTCCTCCATGTGGATTCGATACTCGACTGCCTCTACTACATATTTAGTTGAGACCGTTAGGTTTTATTTTTGACAGGTACGCGACAGACGTGTCACCAACCAACCTAGACCAACTCAAGAAATACTACCCTTGAACCATATCAATCAACAGCCTAGCCTAGTTTTGCAACTAGCACCGACCTCAACCCTTTTCAAGTCAAGTTCCTCAATGCGTTCTGATTTGAAATTGCATGTTTTATCGAGTCTAAGCTGCGGCACCTTTCCCGTTTCGAATGTCCTTTGATCGGTCAAAGGCAACGTCCATTTGCACTACAAAACCAAACCCCCTGAACTACGAGCATGGTTTGATTTCACCTCTTCAGGTGGATACGTAGGCAGTCCCTCTTATGCCTGAGGGATACAACCACAAAACCCAATTCAAATTCACAAAACATCTCGAACTACGATCATGGTTTGATTTCACCTCTTCAGGTGGATACGTAGGCAGTCCTTTCTTACACAAGGAGGATACAACCATTCCCACAATAAAAAAAACCATCCCCATACACAAATCCCCACATACAAACAACATCTGAAAAAAAAGAAGAAAGAGAAAACCATTCCCTTTCCCCACCAAAATACAAAATGAGCCTTTCTCCCTTTCCACAAAATACCACTTTTCTAAGTGCAAATGTTTAGGACGATTCAAATCGATATGTCTTTACCAAATGGATGGAAGAAACAAGCGTTCACAATTATCGACACGAGCAATCCTCTTATTTAATTAATAATGGGAGGGATTACAATTTCAACAATAAATAAAGCTCGACGAGTCTACAACTTGTCGAAGCTAAGGTGTCAACTAACACACCTCACATAGTAAAACTAGCATAAAACACACAACAACTAGCTAGTACAACATAATAAAAACCTACAACAATAATACAACATAATAATAAAGTGGGTAATGGAGGTCTTCACTCTTCCATTCTACCCTTGCCTTTTCCTTCGGAGTACATCTTCCCCTTTCTCTTCTTGTTGGCCCGCCTAGCATGGACTTCTTCCTCGGAACGGATCCTCAACGGATCTAAGACGGCGACGGCCTCCGGTCTAGCACAAGACCCCATGTTCGACCCAAGACGAGCCAATGCACGGCCCACCATACTCTTGGGGCCGGAGTTTCTCCTCTTCGGTGGTCTCATCACATCGGGAGTAGCTCCCTCAACATACTCTTCGAAGAAGGCACGGTTAGCCTTGCCAACCTCTCGGTACTTCAAATCGACGACCTCGTCCTTGCGGAATTTGGATCTCTCTTCCAAGGATGGAGCACGTGACCACTTGACATAAGCGGGAGTCACCCATGTCGTGGCAACGGGGTTTGGCACCTCCCAAAGCGGCCGAGTGGCCCACCACCTTTCAAAAAACTCCACAAGCTCGGAGTTCCGGAACACATTCTCTTGGACAAGAGTATCTTGAGCAGGCACCTTTTGTTGACGCCCCATTTGCCTCATGAGCCTTTCGGGATAAATGAAGGAAACAACCTTCAAACCCACCACCATCAAAGAACGAGGACTAGCACCCGAAGCGGGCAACCCCGTGAAGGACCTCAAGTGCCACCACGGCACCACCCAACGGATATGAGGACCACCCTCCTCCGCCAATCTTGCGGCCCAATAGGCCTCGGTGGAAGCAAAACTATCCGGGTACAACTTCTTCCTCATAGTAAGGTGACGGAAGGAGTAAGAAGAAGGATTAGCCGGAGGCTCTACATACCTTAGCCTCTCCAATAGCCACACTTGGAGGATCCTTGGCGATCCAAAAGAGGGAGCTTCTCCACAAGAGCCTTCCTTGTCCAAAGCTTGGATAATCTCTCCAAGCACCAACCATGATGGATCTCTACCATGCTCCATTTGCTCGATCACATGGATAAAGGTCATGCTACCATGACATCTTGGCCCCTCCTTCTTCAAGACATCAACAAAGAGGTACACATGGACAAGGCAAAATGCAAGAGCCCTTCTCCTAGCCACCTCCGAGACATTAGCATCTAACCGATTCGAGAAGATGTTGATAAGAGCCAACATATCCACACCATGTGGAGCAAGAAGAAAGTTGACTTGGCTTGTTGACAAGCCCAACATAGAACGGAATTTCTCCTTGTAGCACAACCGAGTCGGAGGAAGCACCGGAGTACAACCCGGCCATCCACCAATGACTCCAACTTCTTCGGCAAGAGGACAAATCTCGCCCTTCGGGAAAACGAAAACATGATGTTTCGAATCCCAAAACCGAGAACATGCTTCAAGAAACGAAGGTTGCACCTTGACTTGACGAAGCACCAACAATTGACCAACTCCCATGCAATCCATGAAATATTTTTGTGGAAGAAGAAGAGGTTTTGTGGAGATGTTTTTGTGTTTCGGATGCTGAAACAATGAAGCGCAAACGTCCCTATTTATACAAAATGATCAGCGCATTTTTCAGAAAAGAGGAGAGCCGGCTTCCATCGCCAGGCTGCTCGCGCCTCTTTGAGGCTTCTCCAGGATTCCCGCTGTTGACTTGTATCTTTCAATATGTGTTTTCTCCTGACACCTCAAACCTCCCGCCAGGAACCTCGCGCCTCTTCGGGATGATCCGGGAAATTTTGTGTTTCTTCACACTCACATTTCTTTGTTTTCGCGTTTTACGAAATCCGACACGGTTTCCATGACGCAGCTTTAAACATACGGATTTTTCTTTCTTTTTTTTAAGGGGGGAAGGGCTAGTCGCCCCGATCCGCGACGGATCGTTTCCATGTCAGTCGAAATTCCGAAAAATTTTCGCTTTTTCGCAAGTCAAAATTCAAAATCGAAAATTGATATTACGACATCAATTTTCCTCAAAAATTCAAGCACTCAGAAATTCGAGTCTTGACCTCAAAAGCCAAATATACTCGCAAAAATCCTTTTCAAAATTCTTTCCTGACGGTTTGAGTTTTTCTTTTTTCGAGTCAATTTTCAATAATTTCGATGCAATTTAATTCACGACACGAGTTAATTGCTCAAATTTTCAACAATTCCTTTTTGAATTCCAAACGTGGCGATTTTGTCACGGAATTTTCAAAATTTCAATTTTAACTTCAAGTCATCTTGCTTAATTTTGATTTTGCAGGAACTGGTGTAAAGCAAAAGGAGAATCAACAGCCGACAAGCGCTCCTCCGAAACACAACACAAAAAAGCCAAAAATCACAAAACAAACTACAATCCAAAAACACATATATACAAACCGCCTCACGCAAAATGTAAATATGTACAAACAAGAGTCCAAGACACGGACAAGCTACAACAACTACTCGACGTCTCCCGTCGGACCAGTCCTGGTCTCACTAGGAGTCGCCGCCAACGCAGACACCACCACCACCAGGCTCGGGCTCCTCTCCGGGAACTCTCCAGCGTCTCACGCTCCATCTCGACGTGAAGCTCCTCCGCTGCAGCCAACTGAGCCTTCAGAGAGGCAATCTCCGCGTCTCGACTCCGCAGCTCGTCCTCATGACGCCTCAAGTTCTGGTCCCGACGGATGATCCCCAGCTCCTGGCCTGCGATCATCGACCTGGCTGCCTCCAATTCAGCACGGACCCGAGCAAGCTCCACCGGATCCGCTGTGCCCTGCCAAACACAATAACAGATCCTCAAGATCTAAAAACGTGAAATACAACACCAAATATACAAAAGCAACACACAAAACGTACCTGAGAAAGCCGAGCCTCCCTCGTAGCCGGGTCACCAAAGAACGCTCTCCGGCGTTAGCCATCCGCCACAAGTTCTGGTGACTAGCAGTCGTCACCTACAAAACAAAAATGTCCTTCAATACAAGGCAAAGTAAAATTGGAGAAAGTGTTCAAGTCAGGAACTCACCCTCAGAACAGTCAACCTCCACTCCATGCCGGCATCGGCCACCTCGGCCACTGCGGGCTCCGGTAAGCGCAACTGAAGCTCCTCGCCATCCGGCCCCTAAAAAGTGGTCTCCGTCGGGAAAGCTGGGGGCTGAGTCCTCATCAGCGGGTCGACTCCCTGCCAGTCGAATCCACGTCAAAAATGACAAACTCGCCCGTCAAGGGAGGCAATGAAGACAAAGAAAGGAGGAAAACATACCACGATCGGGTACCAAGCAAGCCTCGACAACCGGAAGGTGTCGTAGTCGGCATCCCGCAGCAACAGCTCCTCACCTCCTCGACCGTGAAGGTGCTCCTCAACCTCATCAGGAGTCGACTCTTGGAACAACACCCCAGGCGGGTCAACTGGCACGACGAAAGTCTCGATAAAGCACCGGCGAACTAGACGCTCGCCCAGTACCAAACCGGCAATCGCCGTCTCCAAGTAAAGGCGCAGGGAGCTGCGAGGTCGCAAACGCTCCATGACGGCAGCCGGCACACCCGTGTAGTGCTCCCAAGGCTGCCCAACAAACTGCATTCGAAACCAAGCTACTCAGCTAACTGGGGGCTTCATAAGCTACCTAGTCATCCTATCTCTATCTAACTCTATAAAGGAGAAGGGGAAGAGAGCAAGAACTTACATCAGCAATACAAAGCTTGTTTCACACGACGCCTGCAGTCCTCGTAGGTCGACTTAGTCGACCTCTTCCGACCCACCGTCCAACCCCTCACAGCAGGGTAAGCCGAGGGAACACCGCCTGTAGTCCACGGGCGCAGAGGAGTGAAGTAAGCATACAACCAAGCCTGTAACCAAACACAGCAAACACAAATTAGCCAATTTCTCAAAAATTGCCAAAATCAAAATCAAAATCAAAATAAAAAAAACCACCAAAAAAAAAAACTCGCACCTCAAAGATGAGGCCGGGACCAACCAGAGCAGGAGCACTACTCGCTCCCACTATCTCCGGACGCATTGCCGCGTGCAAGTACCGGGTGAAACTCGCCAAAGCCGGCGTAACCCATTCAAACCGACCCAAAGCGTCAAGGTCGGCAAGAAGAGGAAGCACCTTGGTCGACAAGCGCTCGCCCTTGTCGCCAAAGTACGTGGCACCCAAGAAGTACCACAACCACAGCCGCGCCTCCTCTGCGTCGGCCACAGCCTCTGTCTCCGGGCTCGCCAACGGCGCCGGAGCAACACCTGCCACCCTCTCAGTGAAGTGGTCCTTCACGTACGAACTCGCAATCAGGTACGGAGTGACGTCGGAAGGCTTCGGCAAAGCGGTACCGATCAAAGCAGTGACCGCAGGAGAGGACACTCTCTCCGGAGTCGCGGTAAACTCAATGGGCAGCTCACCACAGGGAAGGCCGGATACCATGGCAAAGTCCTCTAGAATCACGCCGACCTCCCCAAACTCCATGTGGAACGACGACGTCGTGTCCCAGTACCGATCCAACATGGCGCGAATCAAACACAGGTTCGCCTTGATCGAGGACCTGTGAATGTCCCGCCAAGCGGCCACCAACGGCCCGAACGCCGACCTCTCTATCAACACCCTTGACCCAACTCGAAGAACGTCGTAGAGACCCAAGCAGGTAGAGTAGCCAGAGAAAGTCCTCATGGTGCCGATCTTCTGAAATCAAAAACAGACAACATCAGAATGCCTATTTAGGCTCGACACTTCAAAAATGACAAATTTCAACTAGGGAATGCGACTCACCATGCCCTCGTGAGCACGGTAGGAAAGGTGTCGGTCCAGTCGAATCAACAACTGGCTACAGTCAAAACCCTCGGCCCACTCCGGCGCCGCCCGTAAAAGCAACCCCCGCGGGGCCGTAACTCGCCTGGCTCTGAAGCTCGCGACGTCAGCATCGTCCTCAGCCGTCTCCGCTCTCTGCCTCTTGTGACCGCGAGACTCAACGTGATGGATAGGGCCCAAGTCAACAACCCTGTTGACGTCCCGCAACGTCCGCCTAGTCGCCCGAGGATGACGCACCCTCGAAGAAACCCTCCTCCCGGAGGTACTCGCCTCAGCCCCAGTCTGAGCTCTACCGGCACTAATAGCCCCAACAACGGGCTCTACACGCTCCTCGACGGCCCCTGAGGCCCCAGCAGTCTGTTCAGGAGGTCTCTCCTCCTTAGTAACGTCCTCCACAACCACGGCGGGCGTGCTAAACGGAGTACTAACCGGGCCCGGCCCGAACAACTCCTCAAAAGTCGCAGCAAGGGACCCAGCCTGTCCCGAACACTCTCCTGCAAACAAAAAAAAAACGTCAGCCGAAATTTCGGCATTACGACGGCATGAGATGGATAAATCCAAAATCAACAACAACCTGCAATACAAAAAACAAGGGGCAATCCCGCCCCAAACCATTCACAAAAAAAAATAAAAAAACGACTCGCCCCTCTTTTCAAGCAAAAGACGAGTCAAAACCACAAAAAACGGCATTTCAAGACCCATACAAGGTCTGCCTACAACCCAAAATACATTCCCGACACAATGGGGTATTTTTATACGGCTCAAAAAGGTAATTCATACGCTAATTTGAGCCCAAACCGGTCAAAAATTCAAAAACGACCGCAAAAAGGCAAACGTGATTTCATCACGCCTCAAGGTGACCTAAAATACCAATAAGGTCCATTTCAAGGCAAACTGACTCAATTCAAGCCCAAACAGGCGCTTATTTTGTCAGACGTAAGACCGCCGCAATAGGCAAAAATTCAATTTTGCCCACAAACATCCAATGAAGGTCCTTAAATGGCAAATACGGGTTTCCCCAACTACAATGCAACCTAGTGGGACCCACTACCCAAGCAAATAAACTTGGCATTGTGAAATGAGACGGTTTCTCGCCTCACTCACGTTTTTCGAGCATAGGGAGCGGGAACGGGGACCAAAATGCAAACTAAAAGCACTCTTACACTCCTAAACAGGTTCTAACCTAATGCAAACATCAATTTCACTCGAAATTGGCTCAATCAAAAACGGCCAATTCGATTTTTAGGGCAAAATCCGCCCTAATTCAACTAAGCTAACAATCAACAAATTTGAAAAGATTCAAGAGGAAATACTTACCTTGAGATGACATTTGTTGACAATGGCACGAGTGAAAGCAAATATGATGGTCCTTCAATGGCGATTTTGCGGGATTTTGAGGATGAAGATGAATAATCATCCGCAGCTCAACCTCGCGTCTTTTTAACAAGAAATAGGGAAGCCGGCTTGCATCGCCAGGTGGCTCGCGCCTAAACCAGGCCTCCCCTTTTCTTTTTCAGCGAAATTTGGGCTTTGGTCCAATTTCCCATGACAAATTCCAAAATTTTCGTTGACGATATTGAATGTCGTCATTTCCTCAAAAACAAACAAAACAAATAGTGAAAATTTAAAACTCGCTATTTCAAGCAAACGACGATCAAAACCGCCAATTTCAAAATAATGGTGAAATCAAAATTCACCATTTTCCTTCAAATTTCCCAAAATAATAGCGAAAATTCAAAGTCGCTATTTTCCTCCAATTCCAAAATAACAGCGAAAATTCAAAAACCGCTATTTCTCCAAATTTCAAGCAAACGGCGATCAAAACCGCCAACTTCAAATGATAGTGAAAATTCCAAATTCACTATTTCCATCACATGTCAACGGCGACACATAAACCGTCACTTCAAATGATAGTGAAGATTCCAAATTCACTATTTCCTTCACATGTCAACGGTGGCATATAAACTGTCACGTCAATCGATAGTGAAGATTCCAAATTCGCTATTTCTTCCAAATGTCAACGGCGGCACATAAACCGTCACATCAAACGTAATAACAGATTTAAAATTTGCTATTTCCTTTCAAAATTAGAACAAACGGCGATCAAGACCGCCACTGCAAATTCAAATCGAATAGTGAAGATTCCAAATTCACTATTCCTTCAAATGCCAGCAGGGGGCTTCCTCACGGAACCCGCTCATTCCAAAAACAGTGATGGTGAGGATCCATACTCACTATTTCCCCAGCGACATCATGAGTTCGCTATTCTCAAAACAAGCCCAATCGATGCGGCTACTCCCATGGTCCATTAATCGACCACCCCACAGCTGGCGAGCATTTGTCCGCAACCCTTCCAAGGACACATCCCGAAGATGCCTCGGGTACATTTCCTTGTCTCAGCTGGCGAGCCTTACAACGCACCGCGGCTGGCGAGCCCTTCTCACATACGCACCACAGCTGGCGAGCATTTGTCCACAACCCTTCCAAGGACACATCCCGAAGATGTCTTGGGTACATTTCCTTATCTCGGCTGGCGAGCCTTACAACGCACCGCGGCTGGCGAGCCCTCCTCACATACGCACCACAACTGGCGAGCATTTGTCCGCAACCCTTCCAAGGATACATCCCGAAGATGCCTCGGGTACATTTCCTTGTCTCGGCTGGCGAGCCTTACAACGCACCGCGGCTGGCGAGCCCTCCTCACATACGCACCACAACTGGCGAGCATTTGTCCGCAACCCTTCCAAGGACACATCCCGAAGATGCCTCTGGTACATTTCCTTGTCTCGGCTGGCGAGCCTTACAACGCGCCGCGGCTGGTGAGCCCTCCTAACGTACGCACCGCAGCTGGCGAGCATTTATCCGCAACCATGCAAGGACATATCCGAAGATGCCTCAGGTATGACTCCTTCTTATGGCTGGCGAGCCTTTGTACGTAGTCTAACGGACTTTCAACGACCCGCACGGACAGTCGACAGACTCTAAACTGTTCCCGACGACAGGTCCTTGACTCGTACCCTCGAGTCGCCTTGGCGTCGCTCTTCCCGACGGCGGTCCTTGGCCCGAATCCTTTCGAGCCGCCTCGACAAATCGGGTCTCCAGTTGTAATCTTCGATTGACTGGGGACTCTACTTTGACTTTTGCCCTGTCCAAGCCTCGGTCAAAGTGGTGGCTCAGAGATACCCGATCTCTTTGAGACTCCAACAACCACCCGATGATTATCGGACTACAACATGTTTTGGGATCGCAGCGTTTGATCGACAGTTTGTGTACAACTCTACGTCGGAAAACTTAAAACGATTTCGAAAACAAAACATTTCAAAACATTTCAAAAATACCTGGAGTGTTTAATGCACGACGACGGGGTCGCAATGACACTAACTAGAGTCAAAACCGACACCGGACCAAAAACCGACTCAAAAATTCAAATCCCGACACCAACAACGAGTCAAACACAAAAACCAAAATATCTCAAACCTTCTATGCTAAGTTTTCCCGGATTCATGTTGGTCAAGTACCAAACATGTGACTACAAAACCTAGGATAGAACAAATCATGATTGTGTTTGTTGTGATAGTGACAACACAACTCGAAGACCCGCGACGTGGCTCGCGCCTCTTTGAGCAGCCCAGGTGGCCACGTCACTCAAAACTCACACAACCACTCATTCTCCTATAAATACCCCTCAAGTGCCACCCATTTGAGACTTACGCGAGTGTCCGCCCCCTTTTTTCTCCTTTAAAATTCTCGACTCGACTTCTTAAGTCACTACCCGACGCGTATTTACGACCTACCGATCGTAAATACGAGCCTTACACATTGTTTGGTACCGTCATCGTGCATTAAATCACTTGTCCGACCACTTTGACCACTACACCATCACTAAACTTTTAAAACACTCTTTTACTTACCAAAACGGTTTTAAACCGATTTTTTTCCGATCAAACGAGTTATTACACTTACGTCGGTCACTCGCCATAACCAAACATGTAAGTATGAGGGTGTAAAAATCCTCTTTTATTATGTTTTTATTTGTTTCATGACTTTAACATGCTAAAACATGCATAACATGAACCAAAACATGGAATAAACGAGCCAAAACTGATTTTTGGTCTGAGGCAGAAGCCCCTTAGGTCGCCAACTGGCTCGCGCCTAAATGGGGTACTCAGACTAGAGATCAACCGTGTTTGTTCTCGTCATTTCCCTTAATCTATTTTTCATATTTGTAATCGGTTTTTACCATTTCAAGTATTTTCGAAACCTTTTTGTTTCATTTCACATGTTTTAACCATAAAGCATTTTTCACCCTTGGTTCTTCATACCATGACGATTAAATCCGTGTTTCGGTGATAATATTTGGTTAATGACATTTAAGAGGTATTTTAAAGCCTTTTATTTTATTTCTTTACATTTCTCAAACAAACATATTAGTCACCAACACAAAATCATCCTTGGTTATACATACCATGCCGGATTTTAACCCGGGTACGATGATGAGTACCGACTAATGACATTCAAAATGGACTCAAATCAATTAGTCCATAATCATTTTCAAAACTATTCATGTCAAGCTTGTCAAACCGAACCCGACACCGAATATTATCAAACAATGATGATTATTCGAGTCTAGTTCTTCAAATCAACAAATGCGGTCTAAACGACCCTTTCAAAATCAAACCGGGTTCAAATACCCACTTTCAACACGTTTTATAACGTTTTCTAAACAGTCAGAACACGGCATACAACCGTTGGCTAACCCGCGCCTCAAGCAGACCTTTTCTTTCTCATTTTCAAAACCAGAGGGAGGCCCCTTACACCGCCAGCTGGCTCGCGCCTCTTATAGCCGTCTGGTACAGGGCCTGTTCCCTTCCAACATTAGTCTAGGACGATCCCGACTCCGGTTAACCCGGATATAGGACGGATCAGATGACTATTCGACTATTCAAACCATATTTGCAAAATGCCTTACTAAGACAAATGGATCATGTTATGCACCCTAAACCTAATACGGTAAATGGATGTTTAATTTCCGTCTTGCATGCAAATCAATCATTAATCCAACTCGACATCTTATACTTGATACTTGGATTAAATCAACCGACTTAGAAAGATCTCACATGTTAGGTTTAAATTATTGGATGCGCATTCATGCATTTAAACCGTTTTATCAACTTTTGCATTCAACCAACCAAGATCGATCAGTAGAGGCCGCTAAACGCGGGCGGGATTGGGTGTCTGATTAAAGGGCTTCCCAATACGTACCTTCACCTCTTACTCAGAAACTTTGGATAGTGGACGGCCTTATCCAGGGCATACG
Organism: Silene latifolia; assembly: GCF_048544455.1. Taxonomy (NCBI): domain Eukaryota; kingdom Viridiplantae; phylum Streptophyta; class Magnoliopsida; order Caryophyllales; family Caryophyllaceae; genus Silene; species Silene latifolia. The sequence goes on from NC_133526.1 coordinate 42,332,984, forward strand.
AGAGTCATTCTAGAGACAGGATGCTAAAGAGGGACGATTTCCTTATCTTTAGTACCTATGTCAAACGCTGCTTTGTGCTTCGATTTGACCGAGGTATAAAGTGGAATTCGAACGGGTTACATGCATCCCACAAATGCTTGGTGGCGACTCCGAACATCTCTAATCGTTTCGAGACCCTTACCGAGACGAAACCGACCGATCTAAAACGATTTGGTCGAAGGCATTTTTACGCCGCCGAGCGTGGCTTTCAAAAAGACCGCTGCATGTCCACAGATCGACTGGGCGTGTAGGTGGCCCGTGACTACGGACTGGTAGGTGGCCCAAATCCACAAACCGAGACGTGGCCCATGACCACACGACTGTCCCGATAAGGTAGGCAAATTCTGGATTATAGTTATTAGATGGGATATAAAACGGCTACAAGGGTTCAAACGGGCTAACAGAAAGGATAATGTATGACTTATTTGAACGGTAAGAACCACATATCCTCATATACTGAGTCATATGAACGCGTAAAAGTTAAGAAACTAATGTCACGCTTATGGAGTTTGATATTACATATTCCACAAGGAGAAACCGCACTCAAGCCTAAATAACAAATGAGACTAGTTTATTGATGTTCCTGACCTAGGACGGTCTATAGACCTCAGAATTTAAGTATTTTACCAACATAATTTTGTCAAATCTAATCAGTATAAGACACGTCAAATACGGTTATGACTTGAATTATGAGATTTGTTTTCATGAATAACAGGTCAAAATAATGTACATGGACAACTAAATTGGGATTCAAATGCAAAAACAATGCAAATTATCATCATTGCTATTTAATTCACCAAGACTCGACCAAAAACAAAGGAAAAATATATTTTTGAATTTTAAAATTTTTAATTTTTATGGATTTTTGGATTTAAATGCACACAACAATAAAGTAAATCACGCAACATAATTAAAGACTCCTCCCCCAAACCTATGTCACAGTGTCCTCATTGTGACGCCTACATCATAACAATCATACAGCAAACCACACAACCTACAAGACGCGCCTAACAAAAGAAATGGGAAATAACTAGAGATAATACAATAAAAGTAGATACAAGAAAAGAGAATACCGGGTAAGTGTAATACTCCGTATTTTACTTGGAGTACTCGGTCAAGTACTTGGCTGGTACTCGGTCGAGTGTGTGTTACTCGGCTGAGTGCACTTGACCGAGTAAACCGGTTCAGCAAGTTTGTCGGTTTCTTTTATGTTTTGACCAAGGGTTTTGTTATAAGGCTTAAGTCATTTCTAGTTCATTTTAACATCTCTAAAATCATTTCTAAACCTAGAGAGAGGGAGAGGAAGAGGAATTGTCGAGCCTTTCATTTGATTAAAGATTTCTCACTGATTTCAACCTAATTCGATTTCCCTATTTGTATTTTTTTTTTGGGAAATGTAAGCTTATCATTAAAATAATTAACCATGACCCTTACAACATTTTGTTAAGGTAAGCACTATGATTTCCCTATTTTTAAGTCGATTTCATTCAATTTTTTATACTATTTTAAATCTTCGTCTTCGAAAAGTTTGAAAATAGAGTCCTATTTATTTGAAGTCAAGTTCATGCATATCAAATTTCGTAGTCAGATTTTTTATGGTTTGCCCTAGGTGATTTATTTATGGACATGTCGCTGAAAAGTCCGCGAATCTGATTTGGTTATAGAAAATAATTTGAAACCCAAAATTATATGTCGATTCAGTTTTGGAGCTTTTTTATAGATCATCTTTTTAGAGTCTAGATGACAATAGGATTTGGAATTACCGAAAAATAATGTTTTAAACTCGTTTTATGAATATGCGACGGATTCTGTTAGCTTTTGAAAATCAGGCTGAAAACCCTTGATAAGTTTGGAATTTGAGAAAAATACGTTACATAAGATTTGTAGCTAAGACTCATGGGGTTCCAATCCAACTGGCCTTGCATCGATTTGATTTTTCTGGAATTCGTTATGCATTTTATACCGAGTCTGTCATGTGCTGGAAAATCAGGAAAAGTCGTGTTTGTTTTTTAAGTTGATACTCCTATTAAGTTATGATGAGTCTAGGTTATGTGCATGATTAATTGATTTAGTAGGTGGTAATTATACATAATTATGCTATGTAGGTGATGGATATGTGAAGGATCATAATTGATTGTTTGTGTGTGCTTGGATTGCGAAAAGGTAGGGTTTCCCTACTCGGTTTATTGTTTAATTGGTTTAAGATATATGTTGTATTGTTGTACGATTGATATTGTGATTATATGCTGTTCTTGGATTGGAGTTTGGTGTTGGTCTTGAGATGGTTGATGATGTTCGCGAGGTGCGTCCTTGGCTAAGTGGAGTCACGTGCGGAAGTGGCTTCATGCCCTAGTTTCGCCCTCTGTGGAACACGCCACAGGAGAGGATGTGCACATTAATGAACAGGGTTATCGCTCGTTGATGAGCGGGGCTTAGGTGGGCAAGGCTGCGGTCCCCCACTGGCGGTGAGGATTATCTGTTGCGATGGGTAATCTGGCAGGGCTACACACTTTAGTGCGTAGTTAGTTACGAGATGTGATTGGGAGTTGGAGGTGCATGATGATCAGCTGTTTAGCTTTATCGTACTTTGTCTTATTTTGATTATGCAGTGAACTGACCCTGTTCAATTGTTTTAAAAACTGTGGTGATCCATTCGGGGATGGTGAGCAGTTTGTGACTGGTGATGGTTGTCTTTAGCTACGGGGACGAGATGGGATGTTATCACTTCGAGTCCAGCTTCTGTTGTTACGAGTTTAGCTTTTTGTTTCAGTTGTATTCAGACTTTATACTTTTCTTTTGAGTCGGATTTCGAGACAATGTAATAGTTATCTTTAAATACTTTAATAAATGTTTTGGAATGGTTTCTTTTGATATACTAGCCTTGGGCAAGCGAGATGGTAATAGTCTCTCATGCTAGGGTGGTCCTTGGTAAGGTCCCATGGTATGTGGGGGTGTTACAAAGTGGTATCCGAGCGACGATTTTGGAACCTAAAACCGATAAACCTAATGAACATAGGGAGTCAAAATAAAATGAACCCGGGGAGAGTTATTTGGAGCTACCGCAAAGACTTGGGAGACGTCCCGAAGTTGGATTGAGGCACTTACGATCTCGAGCCGGTCACATGGGGGTGTCTTAGGGGCCGTTGTGTGTTTAAAGTTGTGTGTATTGTACTTGCGGCTGTGAATCTTGTGAAGTTGTTGGATGAAATGAAAAGTGAATTACATAATTTGAACAGGGTGGTATATGAGAAAGTGAATTGCGTAATTGAACATGATAGACTTTTATCATGATATTTGATTTATTACTTGGATTTTGGAAGGGTAGTAAAGTATTGTATATAGAATTGCATGTTAAAGTATGTTATCGTAGATATATAGCTCGTTTTGGCATGACTCGACCGAGCAGGGCGGGTACTCGAATGAGTAGGGGATACTCGACCGAGTAACCTAGCAATCGACCGAGTGTTGATTGGTGTATACATAGCAGTAGCTACTGGTTGTGATCACTCGGCCGAGTAATAGGTATACTCGACCGAGCGACGCATACTCGACCGAGTGACGTTCATACTCGATCGAGTTTGCTTTACGTGACCGAATCTTATGACCAATTGTAATACGTGATGTTAAGTTTGTTACTTTTTTTTTGATAAATGCTTGGTTAAGTACCTGGGGAAGACAAGTATAGTAGCATAAAGGATTGCAAAGAATAAAGACTGAAAGATGATTTATTTCTCAGATTCTGCCTCTTAATTATTTTGGCTGCTATTTTATACGTGGTTAATATATGTTAACTAAATTTTTATATGTGTTAGTCTCCTGTGTTAGCTTTCATTTGCCGCTGGTTTCATACCTATACGAGTTACGGATTAAGAAAAACAAATATTTTAGTGAGCCGTGGTCAGAATGTTACTGCACAGTGCTAATTTCGACCAACCAATTTGTAAAATTTGCCATTTTATATGTATACATGATTTTTGAGTGATTCCAACTACCCTTATTAGTAGACTTATAGAAGTTTCCAAATTCATAAACCTCACTTGATATGGATCTGTCATTAATGAATTATGATTTTTGCAATTTGACCTTGAAACGCGACAAATTGCTGATAACAATTTGTTTTAACCCGTCGGTTTGGGAAAATCCTTATAAATTGATTATTTGTGATTTGGACCTAATTTCAACTCTTCCCCTTCCTTGACTTCCTGTATTTTCTAAAAAGTATAAAAACTCATGTATTCGTTAAATTATTATTTATTGGTGATTCTGGAAGTTATAGCAGGCTTTAGTGCCTGTTAATGTGTGTTTGATTACAAGTTTCTAATAAAGGTTACACTATGAATTTCGAAGTCCTGTCTTTGTTTTGGCAACATGTTTAGGTGACATGAGAAGTAACTTAACCTATAAGCCTATGTGGAATAAGTGATGACATTGAAAGATTGTGGGTGTCGTGTCTTATATGCCACTTATTACATGACGATGTCTTCAAATAGCATGAATATGAATGATAGCCTAGGTAGCACCAAAACGGACACGGACACGGACACGACACGGACACGTGACACGGCATCCCATGAAATTTAGGACACGGGACACGTTATATAAATTTAATAAAATATATATTTTTTAGTTATAAACATTCGATTTTATTTTTATAAAAGTATTTGATATTAAATTTAAATAAGTAAAAGTAAAACTTGTCCATAATTATAACTCATTTTCATTTCCCACCAAAACCCATCTTCTAATCAAGTTATTTCAACAACTTATTTCCCGTCTAAAGAACATCATTCACTCCAAATGATGTCCAAATGTTATGGACACGCGTCGGACACGGCCCAAATATCATGGACACGCGTCGGACACGTGCCCAAATAAATGTTGAAAGTTAGACACGGCTTTATAGGCGTCCGACACGTTTCGGCGTGTGTCCGAGGAGTGTCGGTGTCCGACACGGTGTCGGACACGGGACGGCTGATTAAGTGAAGTGTCCGTGCTACCTAGATGATAGCTAGGTTGATTAAGTGGATTGATTGTTACACATATTAAAAATAGTAACAAGTGTGATTACGTGCAAGTAAATTGTGGTTACCTAAGCTAACGAGTCTGATTGAGTCAACTATGTTACATGGTGGTTGAGTATATTATCGGCATGAATATGGAATAGAACATAATATGTATTGAATGAATCAATGTAGGATGATGTAAGTCGTATAATAGTCCATAAATAATGTACGATGAGTTAATGATGTTATTAATTATCATGTAAACTGGGGTAGATATACAAATAAGAAGCTAATATGTTGAAACGGAAGTATTAAGTGATTTATATGCATAAAATTAGTCTAGCATGTCTACTGATATGACAATATATGGTTAACGGTGCAAATATATGGCTTGTGTGATGACGTGAGCAACTGAATGATAGTTAATTGATGGTAATATATTGGTATTGAAGCGTGCACTTTTTAAAAAAAAAAAAATTATGATCCATATGAGTTGACATGGAACATGTTATTAATCACGATGCAAATGATGATTGTCCTAGTATGTACTGGGCTTGTAAACAAGTGCGTAGTAATGATTCGAACATGTGTGGGTACCGAGTTTGAGCATGATGTGGAATTACGGGTTATACATGTATAATTGATTCATGTGCATATTTTAATTTATTTGCCAAGCAGTACTAATGTGGATACAAATTTGTGCGTAATAGCAAGAATTAGAAACTTATACTATGTATGTACAGCTTAATGATAGTAATGAGCATGAGTAACGATAAGATGGCTTTTGTTGTTTACATCCCTTGTGCATTTTTGATAATTGCGATGAAATTGGTAACTCTGTCGGGAAGCATGATTAGTAACATAATAATTCAAGCATGTTCGGTTATTTGAACTAGTAATAACATTGATATGTAATTAAAGGTTGTGTTATTGCATATGTTTACTGTTCGAGTATATGTGCATAAACTGTGATTTTACTTTATATTGTCGATAACATACTTAGTAAGTTGTTAGTATATGTATAGCACTCGTACATGTGGTCGACAACGATTGGCGAATTATGACGGTCTCTAGGGGTTTGACACTGTGTATGGCATGAGATTTTGAGATGAGGTTATTAGTTTATAATACGTCACGTGGTGTTGGTTGTCTAGTATCCAGTTATGAGTGGAAGTTGTTTATAGTGGTTGATCTCGTCCTTTTGGTATTAGTTGGCTATGTGAGCTTTGGTTTGCACTAGGGCTTTACGAGTTGTTAATGAAATGTGACATGATTTGATGATTTACAATTTCCTAGGAACGAGTTAAATATGATAGATGAGCACAAATATTGACCTTATGTGGTGGATTGTGGTTTAATATATCGTTAAAGAGGCTGGTGGTGCATCACGAAACCCCGGGGTCTGTAGGTTTATGGGATGAATAAGAAACTTCGGGAAACTTCGGGACGAAGTTTGTTTTTCGGGAGATGTAATGTGATACTATGTTTTTCTATGTGGTCATTTGGATTTCCATTAGTAATTACTATTACTTCAAACAATGCGGTAACATGCTTATTATATTGAATGATGGCTTCCGTATGTGGTAGAACTATAGTTGCATATGTTGTTTATATGTTTTATTTAGAATTGTATAGTTGCATATGTTGTTTGTATGTTTTATTATGAATTGTATTTGTGAGGAAGGACCATGATATCGCATGGCTTGTGTGGTTTTATATGAGTTAGGTTACAGGGACGTAACCTTCTTTTTAGGGGGGATGAAATGTGACAACCTGAGTTTACTCAACTTTATATGAGTTAGCATGGATTTTACTAGTTATGCATATGAGTTATATTATGGGTATGAGTTATATTGTGCTAATTATATGTGATGCTAGGTGTCGTTGGTTATAGTTGGTGCGAACTTCGGGAACAAAGTTCTTTTTAAGGAGGGAAGACTGTAATACTCCATATTTTAGTTGGAGTACTCGGTCGAGTACTTTGTTGGTACTCGGTCGAGTGTGTGTTACTCGGCCGAGTGCACTTGACCGAGTAAACCGGTTCAGCAAGTTTGACGGTTTCTTTTATGTTTTGACCAAGGGTTTTGTTATAAGGCTTAAGTCATTTCTAGTTCATTTTAACATCTTTAAAACCATTTCTAAACCTAGAGAGAGGGAGAGAAAGAGGAATTGTCGAGCCTTTCATTTGAGTGAAGATTTCTCACCGATTTCATCCTAATTCGATTTCCCTGTTTGTAAGTCGATTTTATTCAATTGTTTATACTGTTTTAAAGTCTTCGTCTTCCAAAAGTTTGAAAAGAGAGTCCTAATTATTTGGTGTTTACCAGGAGTATCCCCTATCGACAGCTGGGGCAATCTCCTTCGGGATACTGAAGGCAATTTAATGGGTTGACCCCTTCCAAGTTTGGCTTTTTCATTCGCAAGTGTCAGGAATCGAAGCCTTGACCACTTGTTTAAGAGATGAGAGTCCTTACCGCTCACACCAGCCAACATTGGTAGAGTCCTATTTATTTGAATTCTAGTTTATGCATATCAAATTTCATAGTCAGATTTTTTATGGTTTGTCCTAGGTGATTTATTTATGGACATGTCGCTGAAAAGTCCGCGAATCTGATTTGGTTGTGGAAAATGATTTGAAACCCTAATTTATATGTCGATTCACTTTTAGGGCTTTTTCATATATCATCTTTGTAGAGTCTAGATGACAATAGGATTTGAAATTACCGAAAAATGATAATTTAAACTCGTTTTATGAATCAAAACTTTTTATGCGACGGATTCTGTCAGATTTTGAAATTCAGTCTGAAACCCCTTGATAAGTTTGGAATTTGAGAAAAATACGTTACATAAGATTTGTAGCTAAGACTCATGGGGTTCCAATCCAACTTGATTTGTATTGATTTGATGTTTCTGGAATTAGTTATGCATTTTATACCGAGTCTGTCATGTGCTGGAAAATCAGGAAAAGTCGTGTTTGTTCTTTAAGTTGATACTCCTATTAAGTTATGATGAGTCTAGGTTATGTGCATGATTAATTGATTTAGTAGGTGGTAATTATACATAATTATGCTATGTAGGTGATGGATATGTGAAGGATCATAATTGATTGCTTGTGTGTGCTTGGATTGCGAAAAGGTAGGATTTCCCTACTCGATTTACTGTTTAATTGGTTTAAGATATATGTTGTATTGTTGTACGATTGATATTGTGATTATATTTTGTTCTTGGATTGGAGTTTGGTGTTGGTGTTGAGATGGTTGATGATGTTCGCTAGGTGCGTCCTCGGTTGAGTGGAGTCACGTGCGGGAGTGGCTTCATGCCCTAGTTTCGCCCTCTGTGGAACCCGCCACAGGAAGGGATGTGCACATTAATGAACAAGGTTATCGCTCGTTGATGAGTGGGGCTTAGGTGGGCAAGGGTGCGGTCCCCCACTGGCGGTGAGGATTATCTGTTGCGATGGGTAATCTGGCAGGGTTACACACTTTAGTGTGTAGTCAGTTACGAGATGTGATTGGGAGTTGGAGGTGCATGATGATCAGTTGTTTAGCTTTATCGTACTTTGTCTTATTTTGATTATGCAGTAAACTGATCCCGTTTAATTGTTTTAAAAACTGTGGTGATCCATTCGGGGATGGTGAGCAGTTTGTAACAGGTGATGGTTGTCTTTAGCTATGGGGACGTGATGAGATGTCATCACTTCGAGTCCAGCTTCCGCTGTTACGAGTTTATCTTTTTTTTTCAGTTGTATTGAGACTTTATACTTTTCTTTGGAGTCGTATTTCAAGACAATGTAATAGTTATCTTTAAATGCTTTAATAAATGTTTTGGAATGGTTTCTTTTGATATACTAGCCTCGGGCAAGTGAGATGGTAACAGTCTCTCATGCTAGGGTGGTCCTTGGTAAGGCCCCGTGGTATGTGGGGGTGTTACAAAGTGGTATCCGAGCGACGATTTTGGAACCTAAAACCAATAAGCCTAATGAACATAGGGAGTCAAAATAAAATGAACCCGGGAAGAGTTGTTTGGAGCTACCGCAAAGACTTGGCAGACGTCCCGAAGTCGCATTGAGGCCTTTACGATCTCGAGCCGGTCAAATGAGGGTGTCTTAGGGGTCGTTGTGTGTTTAAAGTTGTGTGTATTGTACTTGTGGCTGTGAATCTTATGAAGTTGTTGGATGAAATGAAAAGTGAATTACGTAATTTGAACATGGTCGTATATGAGAAAGTAAATTACGTAATTGAACATGATAGACTTTGTGCATGATATTTGATTTATTACTCGGATTTTGGAAGGGTAGTAAAGTATTGTATATAGAATTGCATGTTAAAGTATGTTATCGTAGATATATAGCTCGTTTTAGCATGACTCGGCCGAGTAGGGTTGGTACTCGAACGAGTAGGAGATACTCGACCGAGTAACCTAGCAATCGACCGAGTGTTGATTGGTGTATACATAGCAGTAGCTACTGGTTGTGAGCACTCGGCCGAGTAATAGGCATACTCGACCGAGTGAGGCATACTCGACCGAGTGACGTTCATACTCAACCGAGTTTGCTTTACGTGACCGATTATTATGACCAATTCTAATACGTGATGTTAAGTTTGTTACTTTGTGTTTGATAAATGCTTGGTTAAGTACCTAGAGAAGACAAGTATAGTAGCATAAAGGATTGCAAAGAATAAAGACTGAAAGATGATTTATTTCTCAGATTCTGCCTCTTAATTGTTTTGGCTGCTATTTTATACGTGGTAAATATATGTTAACTAAATTTTTATATGTGTTAGTCTCCTATGTTAGCTTTCATTTGCCGCTGGTTTCATGCCTATACGAGTTACGGATTAAGAAAAACAAATATTTTAGTGAGCCGTGGTCAGAATGTTACTGCACAGTGCTAATTTCGACCAACCAATTTGTAAAATTTGCCATTTTATATGTATACATGATTTTTGAGTGATTCTAACTCCCCTAATTAGTAGACTTATAGAATTTTCCAAATTGGTAAACCTCACTTGATATGGATGTGTCATTAATGAATTATGATTTTTGCAAGTTGACCTTGAAACGCGACAAATTGCTGATAACATTCTGTTTTGACCCGTCGGTTTGGGAAAATCCTTATAAATTGATTATTTGTGCTTTGGACCTAATTTCAACTCTTTCCCTTCCTTGACTCTCTGAATTTTCTAAAAAGTATAAAAACTCATGTATTCGTTAAATTATTATTTATTGGTGATTCTGGAAGTTATAGCATGCTTTATAGTGCCTGTGAATGTGTGTTTGATGACAAGTTTCTAATATAGGTTACACTATGAATTTCGAAGTCCTGTCTTTGTTTTGGCAACATGTTTAGGTGACATGAGAAGTAGCTTAACCTATAAGCCTATGTGGAATAAGTGATGACATTGAAAGATTGGGGGTGTCGTGTCTTATATGCCACTTATTACATGACGATGTCTGCAAATAGCATAAATATGAATGATAGCTAGGTTGATTAAGTGGATTGATTGTTGCACATATTATAAATAGTAACAAGTGTGATTATGTGTAAGTAAATTGTGGTTACCTAAGCTAACGAGTCTGATTGAGTCAAATATGTTACATGGTGGTTGAGTATATTATCGGCATGAATATGGGATAGAACATAATATGTATTGAATGAACCAATGTAGGATGAGGTAAGTCGTATAATAGTCCATAAATAATGTACGATGAGTTAATGATGTTATTAATTATCGTGTAAACTGGGGTAGATATACAAATAAGAAGCTAATATGTTGAAACGGAAGTATTAAGTGATTTATTTGCATAAAATTAGTCTAGCATGTCTACTGATATGACAATATATGATTGACGGTGCAAATAGATGGCTTGTATGATGACTTGAGCAGGTGAATGATAGTTAATTGATGGTAATATATTGGTGTTGAAGCGTGCACTTTTTTCTTTTAAAAAAAAAATTATGATCCATATGAGTTGACATGGAACATGTTATTAATCACGATGCAAATGATGATTGTCCTAGTATGTACTGTGCTTGTAAACAAGTGCGTAGTAATGATTCGAACATGTGTGGGTACCGAGTTTGAGCATGATGTGGAATTACGGGTTATACATGTATAATTGATTCATGTGCATATTTTAATTTATTTGCCAAGCAATACTAATGTGGATACAAATTTGTGCGTAATAGCGAGAATTAGCAACTTATACTATGTTTGTACAGTTTAATGATAGTAATGAGCATGAGTAACGATAAGATGGCTTTTGTTGTTTACATCCCTTGTGCATTTTTGATAATTGCGATGAAATTGGTAACTCTGTCGGGAAGCATGATTAGTAACATAACAATTCAAGCATGTTCGGTTATTTGAACTAGTAATAACATTGATATGTAATTAAAGGTTGTGTTATTGCATATGTTTACTGTTCGAGTATATGTGCATAAACTGTGATTTTATTTTATATTGTCGATAACATACTTAGTAAGTTGTTAGTATATGTATAGCACTCGTACATGTGGTCGACAACGATTGGCAAATTATGACGGTCTCCAGGGGCTTGACACTGTGTATGGCATGAGATTTTGAGATGAGGTTATTAGTTTATAATGCGTCACGTGGTGTTGGTTGTCTAGTATCCAGTTATGAGTGGAAGTTATTTATAGTGGTTGATCTCGTCCTTTTGGTATTAGTTGGCTAAGTGAGCTTTGGTCTGCACTAGGGCTTTACGAGTTGTTACTGAAAGGTGACATGATTTGATGATTTACAATCTCCTAGGAACGAGTTTATGACAGATGAGCACAAATATTGACCTTATGTGGTGGATTGTGATTTGTTATATCGTTAAAGAGGCTGGTGGTGCATCACGAAACCCCGGGGTCTGTAGGTTTATGGGATGAATAAGAAACTTCGGGAAACATCGGGACGAAGTTTGTTTTTAGGGAGATGTAATATGATACTATGTTTTTCTATGTGGTTATTTGGATTTCCATTAGTAATTACTATTACATCAAACAATGCGGTAACATTTTTATTATATTGAATGATAGCTTCAGTATGTGGTAGAACTATAGTTGCATATGTTGTTTATATGTTTTATTTAGAATTGTATAGTTGCATATGTTGTTTATATGTTTTATTATGAATTGTATTTGTGAGGAAGGACCATGATATCGCATGGCTTGTGTGGTTTTATATGAGTTAGGTTACGGGGACGTAACCTTTCTTTTTAAGGAGGGGGGGGGGGATGAAATGTGACAACCCGAGTTTACTCAACTTTATATGAGTTAGAATGGATTTTACTAGTTACGCATATGAGTTATATTATGGGTATGAGTTATATTGTGCTAATTATATGTGATGTTAGGCGTCGTTGGTTATAGTTGGTGCGAATTTCAGGAACGAAGTTCTTTTTAAGGAGGGAAAACTGTAATACTTCGTATTTTAGTTGGAGTACTCGGTCGAGTATTTGGTTGGTACTCGGTCGAGTGTGTGTTACTCAGCCGAGTGCACTTGACCGAGTAAAACCGGTTCAGCAAGTTTGACGGTTTCTTTTATGTTTTGACCAAGGGTTTTGTTATAAGGCTTCAGTCATTTCTAGTTCATTTTAACATCTCTAAAACCATTTCTAAACCTAGAGAGAGGGAGAGGAAGAGGAATTGTCGAGCCTTTCATTTGATTGAAGATTTCTCACCGATTTCAACCTAATTCGATTTCCCTGTTTGTAAGTCGATTTCATTCAATTGTTTATACTGTTTTAAAGTCTTCGTCTTCTAAAAGTTTGAAAAGAGAGTCCTAATTATTTGGTGTTTACCAGGAGTATCCCCTATCGACAGCTGGGGCAATCTCCTTCGAGATACTGAAAGCAATTTAATGGGTTGACCCCTTCCAAGTTTGGCTTTTTCATTCGCAAGAGTCAGGAATCGAACCATTGACCACTTGTTTAAGAGATGAGATTACTTACCACTCACACCAGCCAACATTGGTAGAGTCCTATTTATTTGAAGTCTAGTTTATGCATATCAAATTTCGTAGTCAGATTTTTTATGGTTTGTCCTAGGTGATTTATTTATGGACATGTCGCGAAAAGTCCGCGAATCTGATTTGGTTGTGGAAAATGATTTGAAATCCTAATTTATATGTCGATTCACTTTTGGGGCTTTTTCATACATCATCTTTGTAGAGTCTAGATGACAATAGGAATTGGAATTACCGAAAAATGATGTTTTAAACTTGTTTTATGAATCAATACTTTTTATGCGACGGATTCTGTCAGATTTTGAAAATCAGTCTGAAAACCCTTGATAAGTTTGGAATTTGAGAAAAATACGTAACATAAGATTTGTAGCTAAGACTCATGGGGTTCTAATCCAACTGGACTTGCATTGATTCGATTTTTTTGGAATTAGTTATGCATTTTATACCGAGTCTGTCATGTGCTGGAAAATCAGGAAAAGTCGTGTTTGTTCTTTAAGTTGATACTCCTATTAAGTTATGATGAGTCTAGGTTATGTGCATGATTAATTGATTTAGTAGGTGGTAATTATACATAATTATGCTATGTAGGTGATGGATATGTGAAGGATCATAATTGATTGCTTGTGTGTGCTTGGATTGCGAAAAGGTAGGATTTCCCTACTCGATTTACTGTTTAATTGGTTTAAGATATATGTTGTATTGTTGTACGATTGATATTGTGATTATCTTTTGTTCTTGGATTGGAGTTTGGTGTTGGTGTTGAGATGGTTGATGATGTTCGCGAGGTGCGTCCTCGGCTGAGTGGAGTAACGTGCGGGAGTGGCTTCATGCCCTAGTTTCGCCCTCTGTGGAAGCCGCCACAGGAAGGGATGTGCTCATTAATGAACAGGGTTATCGCTCGTTGATGAGTGAGGCTTAGGTGGGTAAGGCTGCGGTCCCCCACTGGCCGTGAGGATTATCTGTTGCGATGGGTAATCTGGCAGGGCTACACACTTTAGTGTGTAGTCAGTTACGAGATGTGATTGGGAGTTGGAGGTGCATGATGATCAGTTATTTAGCTTTATCGTACTTTGTCTTATTTTGATTATGCAGTGAACTGACCCCGTTTAATTGTTTTAAAAACTGTGGTGATCCATTTGGGGATGGTGAGCAGTTTGTGACAGGTGATGGTTGTCTTTAGCTATGGGAACGAGATAAGATGTCATCACTTCGAGTCCAGCTTCCGCTGTTACGAGTTTAGCTTTTTTTTTCAGTTGTATTGAGACTTTATACTTTTCTTTTGAGTCAGATTTCGAGACAATGTAATAGTTATCTTTAAATACTTTAAAATATGTTTTGGAATGGTTTCTTTTGATATACTAGCCTCGGGCAACCGAGATGGTAACAGTCTTTCATGTTAGGGTAGTCCTTGGTAAGGCACCATGGTATGTGGGGGTGATACAGTAAGAGCGTAGAAGTTCCCCCAAACCAACTGCAAAAATAGGGGAAATGACCAACCGCGCAATTCCATCTAAGCCAGCTACGTTTTAAACCCAAAAAGTAAGGGTACTCGATCGAGTACTCTCCTGGCGAGATAATTTTCTGCACTTAAAACAAATGCCCATACAAGGCACAATCAATACAACTTAAAGCTTGTAATAGTAAATCAAAAAGTAGCTCATGTTCTACACACAGACATAAGTAGCATCAATAAATAGTCCAAGCAAATAATGTAAGCAATGAATAAAGTTCCGGCTCATCAAACTCAAAATCTAATATAAAATATGAGCACGAATGCTTGTCGCTCTTTGAGTAATCATAATTAGGGAGGAGATGGGGCACGTCATCCGTCATAGAAGCTTCATCAAAAACCTTGACGACCTCCTCTCTAAAAATCTCGGTCTCCAAGGCATCCAAGCTTCTATGTCAACATCTTCATCAAAGCTGTAAACCGGCTCAGGATGAGGCTCATCTCCATATATTAACTTCTCCATATCATCCACCTACTTGCTCCATGGTCTTGACGCAACAGCAGGGGCGTCAGACTGATTCTTGTTCAAACATAAACCATAGAAATCATGAATAGGTGGATCAACAACATTAAGCATATAACATGGGGCTACTGAATGAGGATGCTTTAAAGCGTTATCAAGAACAAATTTAATAGTATCATCCTCAATCCTTAGTGTCAGACTACCATCCCTAACATCTATGAATGCTCCTGTAGTGGGAAGGAACGGTCTACCAAGAATAATAGGTACTTGTGAATCTCCGGCCATATCCATGACAATGAAATCAACTGGATAAAATATTTCCCTACTCTAACTGGCACATCCTCTAAGACACCTATATGGCTCTGTAAAGATCTGTCAGCCATCTGCAAGGTCATATTAGTAATTGATAATAGGAAATTTGTCGTCTACTTCCTACACCAAAACTATTTGTAAAACCCGAAAAAGCGTAGTATTTAGTCGGGGTCGAACTCAAGGACGACGGGGGTTGCTACAAAGTTCGATTAAGAGTCAAGTTTAATCAAAATGAAAAGAAGGGGTTTTGGTTTTAATCACTAGAGCAAAGGACAAACAAGTTGATGATAATGAATACGGTTAATTAAAAGCTAGGGCTTTCGGGGTCATCAATATGGTTTAGGGGCAAACATGAAGATAAAAAAGGGTCAATGGTGAGAGATTAACCTAAGATGTAGAACCAATGTCTTGGCTATCTTAAAGGTGGCTACTAATTCTCATTTAGTATCACACCCCTCCTAAACAAACATCAAGACCCCCACAAACTTTCATTCAAGGGAGAATTAAGCAATAATGAAAGAAAGGCAAAAGCTTTCACTTGAGCAAATCAACAAACACCTTGAGTGCAAGAATAGGAAAGATAAACAATTTCACCAAAGACCAAAATATTCAAAGAATCATGCCCATAAATTCCATAAAGACTCCCCCTAAACCCTAGAAGGAATCTACTCACTCATGTTAAGGGAAATTGTGCTAAATAGAGAAGAAAAGCAAACAACACAAGGAGGAGACATGATGAATGTTATAGCAATATCAAAAGACAAGGAAAATGTAAATAAAAGATAAACAAGTAAAAGAAAGGAGAGGAATTATACCAACAAAAGGAAAGATGAATGCTTGATTGATTAATAAGAAGGAAAACCCTTCAAAATCCCCAATACAAACTTCAACAAACAAGTGTAAACAATTGACTATTACTAGAACTAACTAATTCTTGCTAAATATTAATAATAATTATTGAAAGATTAGAACTTGATTAAGGAGGTATTACAATAAATATGGAATGTTTCTCAGATCTAGGGTTGTGTGCAAAAGGGTTTAAGGAGGGGGTATTTATAGGCTATCATTGATTAAGGGAGGAAAGAATGAAAAAGCCCAAAAGTCGTGCTGCGTGTCCCTGTGCCGGTGGGCCGGCTGCCGGCCTCCAATCTGCAGCAGCTGCTTCTTTCAAAAAAACGAGAAAAATAAAGGTTGCGTAATCCCCTGCCGGTGGGCTTGGGCCCCGCCGCAGAGAATTCCTCTTCTTGAGATTTTTTTCCATTTCTTCATGTCGGTACCCTCTGCCGGTTGACCGTTGACCATCACCGGCCATCAGGCTTGGCAGCAGCGTTTGAACTTTGGCCAAAAACTTCTTCAGAAATTTTCTAAGTATGGAATTGTGTTCCCTGCCGGTGGGCCGGCTGCCGGCCTGCCGGCAGAGAACATCTCTCTCAGCTGGTTTCCTCCTTCATCTCCATATAGCCACATCCCCTGCCGGTGGGCCGGCTGCCGGCCTGCCGGCAGAGGATTGTCCTCATAGTCCTTTATCTCCCTTTTCTTCATGTAAAGGCATTTAGAATGCCTTTCTTGCCCCAATTCCTCCATACTCTACTCGGTTCCTACAAAAGGATACACAAAATGACAAGTACGGGGATCGGGCACAAATGCAAGGAAAGGCACACGAAACCGACTCGTTATGAGCCGGAATGCGTAAAAGAAAGAGGGAAATAAGGCGCAAATAAGTCATATATCAACCTCCCCACACTTAAACCTTACTCGTCCTCGAGTAAGTCCAAAATCAATGCACAAGTCCCTACTAAAATAGACATGGAGAGTGAGTGCACAATATAAGCATCACTCAACTAAACTACTACTTAAGCCGATCGAGTATTAGCGCACTCAACGCCCCTTCAACTCACAATTTGACACTCATGAGGGGAGAGTGCCCTATTGCAAGGCAAGGTTGGTCTTGCTACAAAATTTTTGATGCGATCACTCAATTAAACACAAGTCGACATATATGATGCATCTCAAAAATCAAACCGCTTTCCTCATCTAAGCGGCCGTTTTACTTTGAACGATTAAAGGTTTTGGTCGGGAGATACCGTCTCATAGTCTCGGCGGGGTGTCAATGCCCTAATGGTGGCTCAAGCAACCTAAATTTGACAACCAAATGCCTAGGAAACAAATTCAAAGGCGGGAAAGGGGGAAACAAAGCCTAACCTTCGAGAATCACATGACACACTCAAGATTCGACCAAATTGACCCATGACTAAGGGGACCAAGACTACCGACTTCCTCACGGTTTTCACTAATCTCTCATTTCGTTTTTGGAACGGGTGATTTTTGTGTAAAAAGTAACCAAAATCACTCAACTACTCGACTCGTGAGACATGCCCGCAATCTAACATGGAATTCTCTCCTTCAAGACCATTAGTGAGATGCAAAAAGAGGAAAAATATGCATACAAGAAACAAGGGTTGTAATGGGGTTAGGCGATGGGTCGAAACGGGATTGGTGCAAGCACCGTTATGGATCATTTGGAGCTTAAGATCAAGTAGTTGTCAAAATTTCCCTTTTCTTCCCAACTTATTACAACAAACGAATGAATCAAAAAGAACATGATATTAGTTGCCTAAATCACACAAAAATTTGAAAATCCGACTCATTTGGAAAAACATCATTTCCCTTTTATTTTGCAACGCCTTTTTCTACTCCTTTAATGATGCATAAGGAGTGTTGCTCGGCTTTTTCTCAACAAACAAAGTATAGGTGCAACGCATTTTTTTTTCTTTTTCATTACATTTTTTTTTTTTTTCTTTTCTTTTTCAAAACCTCTTCATTCAAAGCGAACCAAACTAAGCCATCATTCCGACTCAAGTGGATTGTGCACATCCACTAAACCAAGATTCAAATCCCTTTCTTCGTACTACCAAAACTCATAGACAACTTTCTTGATCAAGGTCGGTTGTTTTTGGGTTGTAGTTAGTATCGTAGGTATCAAATGAACGGTCAAGGCTCAAAGGGGTGAACAAAATCGGTCCTAGTCTAAAGGGTCGAAAAATTAGGCTTATTTGGCAATGTGAGGCTCAAAAATTGAAATGCAACTTGTTGTTTCAAAATATGCATATAAATGAACATCTCATGGTCTAAAAGGAAAGGACGCCATGCTTGTGCGTCGTGATGTGTCATGCCACGCAAGGAGCCTACTCACAATCCTAAGTGGGGGTCGGGTAAGAATGCACCGACCCTAGGAGGCTCTAATCCTCACATTTGAGTAGCTAGGTCGAAATCTAGGCCTAGTCTACGGTCTATGGTCTCACAAGGTGGTCAAAACTCTCCGGTCTAGCCTCATTTCCCGTATATAACGAGGATGTCACAAGGTGCAAGCCAATAGGAGGGGAAAGACGTGGCCAAGACAATATCATCATTGAGGTATCATGCTCCCTTCCTAGACCACATTTATGTACAAACTTGATGCAAAGGGTAAATAAAGCAACAAACACATATTCACAAGATACGAAATGCATTTCTAAGTACTAGCAACATAAATAAACATGCAACAATTGTCTAAACCTAGCAGCACGTAAGCAACACACACCAAGTTCCAAAATGGAACATCCTCATCAACATAGCCCATCCTCCTCCATATATCCAACAATATAAAGGAAAAGAATAGTAAAGGAGAAAGAGATAGGAAAGATTAAACCGAGCGGTCTTCTGGTCTCCTAATGCCTCAAATGTCCCGTATGTGCCTGCGCCACTTGTTAGACAAACATATATATACAATGCAATATTTTTGGTGATTTTTGAAAATTTTCAATTTTTAGGCATTTTTTGAATTTTTATCAAATTTAAAGGTGCAAACAAATATTCACAAAGTGGATATTTCCCTCCCCACACTTGAGATTTACATTGTCCTCAATGGAACAAAGTATAGGGAGAGAATAGGAAAAAATAAACAACATATTTTTGGTGGTTTTTTTTTTTTAATTTTTGAAAATAAAAATAACATGTTTTTGGTATTTTTGATTTTTGGAAATTAAAATGCATTTTTTTTTTTTTTTTTTTTTTTTTTTTAGGCCCTCCCCACACTTATTCATTTACATGGGAGGGCAATTGAGTGAAAGGAAATAACATGTTTTTGGTGATTTTAGTCATTTTTCAATTTTTTAGTTGGTTTTTGTTTTGAAAATGCAATGCATGCTCTATTCTATATGCAAAATTTAAATGACAATGCAAGTTATCCTAAGTGAATGCAATTACTAAATGTGACAATATATTACAAATTGAAATCTAATGCAATCCTATATGAATGCAATTATATGAATTTCTAACTAAATGCATACAAAATTTAAATATGAATGAGAAGTTTGGATTGTTGGGGTACATACTTGTCATTTGGATTGAATATGGGGAGCATGCCGAAGGCTTTGGATTGAAAAGGGAGGAAAGGTAGGCCAACGCGAGGCCGCCTAAGACTCAAGGTCCCCGTCATCATCATCATCATTATTATCATTATCATCATCATTGTCATCTCCGTCCACCGCTCCAAACGCGGACTCTCTAAGGAAGTCGTCGGTGTTCATGGGGGCGGTGGAATCGCTGAAATCCCCGCCGGTCGCAATGAAGCCGCCGGAGGCCACCCGGAGGCACTCCCAACCTCGGGGTTGGAGAAAATGGAGGGTGTACCCCCGAACCATTGAGCATCATGCCCCTCCTCTTGAGAAGCGGGAGGGGGAAAAACCGGGGCGGCAAAGTAATCCGGCCGGATATAGATGCCGGCGTAGACAAACCGCGAATCCTTGTGGTAACCACCATCCGGCTCAAGGTAGTAGGAGGGGTGGAGATGTTGGGGGTACTCGTAGTTCCTCCTCATATAATCATCATAAATCGGAAATTGACCCACGGAGGTGTCATAGTATATCCGATCCAACCTTTGTTCAATGCCCCGCCTCTCACGAGCGGCGGTTTCCAAACCCAACCGCATGTCACTCATGAAGGTGACCAAATCGGCATGCATAGGAGGCGGGGGAGGAGGGATGTTGCTTGAGGATCCTTCACCAAAATTACCCTCCCAAGGATGAGGTTGGAAGGTGGGAGGTGGGCGGAATGAGGGCATGGAGTAGTGGAGGGAGGATGGAGTTTCCCTCCGGTTGTCACGACCATAGGTGATGGGGTTGGTCGGGGGAGGTCGGGTCTCATCGGGCTCTTCCTCAATCTCAAGGAGGTAGGACTCCTCACCGGGCTTGATTTTGAATTTGGAGGCATTGGGAATTGGGACGGAATTCTTCTTTTGAACTTGCCAATACTCGATTCCATCAAAAGGATTGACCTTGATCCACTCTAGGTTTTTCGTTAACCATTGCTTGGTGATGTAGGTCTCCCCCCGGATCCACCTCATGTTGTTCAAGTTCACCGGGCGGTCAAGGTTCTTAGCAATTCGGGTTATTATCCCACCCATATGAAGAGGGACTTTTTGCCCCGGTGATTTAGAAAGTGATTGCAAGTGGAGGGCCAAATGGTGACCCACATTGATTTCATAGGGGGCCGGGGTGGTGAGTAAGTAAGACCCCAAAATCTCCAATTCGGTAACCCGAAAAACCCATGGCTCATGAGTCGCAAAAATAGAACCTCCCACAAATCGATGCCAAATGCGAATGGGGGCATTGTGGCACGCTATTTCTGGCCTTTTCACGCCGGTTTGGTCATCTAAGCCCGAAATGGCTTTCCACACCCGAGAAAAGTGAGCGGTCTCGGGTGACTTGAATTTTGGGGGGTTGTTAAGGCCGAAAATTCGGCAAAGCCTTCCTAGGGACAAGGAATGATCACGGTTCATCAACCGAAAGTGTATTTGCTCGACCATACGGGTTTGTCGGTGCTTATCAAGACGGAAACTACTAAGGAATTCCCATGTGAGGCGGGGATAAGTTTCCTCATGCAAATCATACAAGCCTTTCATAACAACACCCTTAAACAATTCAAAGGTTTCGTTGTCTAATCCCATATTTCTCATAGCCGGTCTACAAATGAATTTAGTCGGGGTTAAGGGGCGATTTTTGAACAAGATAAATTTACCTTTTTGCTCTTGTGTGACGAACTCAACATCCGGGAAGTCGGGATCCGGGTTAGTGTCACTCGCCGCCGCCTCGACCAAAAGCCGTTGTGCTTCCGCCATTTCCGACCTTGTCCGCTTGTTTGCCATTTTTGAAGGAGGAATGGAGGAGTAGAAGGGAAGGAGGAGGAAAGGGATGAAGAAGGTTGAGGTAAGGAGGTTGATATTTTGAAAATTTTCAATTTTTTTGAATTTTCTGTATATATATAGGAGATAAAATAACAAATGCAAACCGAAATGCAATAAACATGAAACAGAAATGCAATGAAACATGAGAATGCAATGCAAAACCCTTCCCCAAACCAAATCACACAATTTCCTCATTGTGCAAAATCATAGAAAGGAAGCAAAAGGGAAATGGGATTTGCAATAACTAAACAAGACATGAAGGTAAACTCGGAAACTCACAAGACTTTAAGCGCAGCAAAAGGAAACCTCCCCAAACCAGCGTGAGCTAGGAGGTTTCAGTAGCCAGCAGTGCTACCATAGGTACCTGAAAAGACAAACAAAGTACCACGCATAATTTCCGATAAAGCAATTCATGAAACGCAAAATTATGTGCAGAAATGAGAAAACGGAAGAAATCAGAAATTAAGCGGAGAATAAAGTGAAGGGAATACTCCCTTAACTCTGCAAATCGACCAAACACAAAGCAGGGAATGATCGAAAACAGTACAAAGAATAGTAAGGCGCCGATCGACCATAGCAGTATCCATCGACCAAGTTGACACGAACAGAAGCTTCAGAATCGTAGCGATCGGTCGATCGATCAAAATCCTGCTGTAAGTTCTGATTTCTTCGAATTAGCTCAATAAATTGAGCTAATATGGTCTATAAACCTGCGAATGCACATAATAACGCGCCCAAAAATTGCGCAAACCCAAAAACACAGTCTAAAGTTATTAAAAACCTAAGCAAACCAAACTAAGCGAAGTCTCGCGCACACGAAAAACGATAAACAATCTAAAAGCAATAAATTGTCTTAAAAAGGTCTAAGAAACGAATAGATCAGCGGAAACTACGGAAAATCTCCGACCAAGGCTTCTGTCTACATGAAGTAGCTTCCGCAGTGCTCATCTCAGAAGCTGGACTCCACTCTACTCCGACTGGGATACTCAATGGATCATCCCTAGCATCTTCCCAAGCATGGCCATCATCTCCTAGCTCCTCACACTCAAGATCCGACTCTGAAATTTTGACTGGCTCCTTCTTCTTGGGCTCCTCATTTGGCTCCTCGTCAGTTGAATAGCTCAGACATCCCAGACCGCCTCTCTGAACAATGGGCTCCTTCACAGCTGGAGCAATGAGCGACTTCTCCTTCCCCAAACCAGTTCCTACAACGTTCAAAACAAGAGATTTGTCCTCCACTTTGCTCCCAATCTGGGGCGGAGGTGTCATAACAGGAATAGGTACAGGTGAGGAAGTGGAAATGTCAGAAAGCACAAAATAAGATTTCTTTTCAGAAATCATATTACAGGTCATGGGCCACATGGGGTCTTTCTTCCTAGGGGACTGGGCAAACATAATAGAGTGCTTCCCTACCTTAAATCTCAAAGTTCTTTCCCCTACATCAATTACTGCACCAGCAGTGTGCAGAAACAGTCTTCCCAAAATAATTGGGGTGTTGACATCTTCAGGAATATCCAAAACAACAAAGTCAACAGGAAAAAAGAACTTTTCAATTTGACAGGCACATTCTCTAAGATCCCTACTGGCTGAACTGCAGAACGGTCAGCCATTTGTACAGTCATATCAGTAACAGTGAACCTAGTTAATTTCAACTTCTTAGCCAGACTCAAAGGCATAACACTGACACTAGCCCCTAGATCACATAATGCCTTCTCAATTGAGAAGGTACCAATATTGCAGGGGACAGAGAAACTACCTGGGTCAGACAGTTTATGAGTAGCAGTGTGAGTTAAGTACGAACTAGACTCTTCAGTTAAATGCACTGACTCCACAACATTCAAAGACCTCTTCTTAGCTAGCAATTGTCTCATAAACTTCATATATGCAGGTATTTGATTAACTAGCTCTAAGAAAGGAATTTGCACGTTAAGACTACGCACGACATCTTTAAATTTATCGAATGTTACCTCATCTTTGATCGGCACTAGTCTTTCTGGATAAGGGGCTGTCAGAAGTAGCTTTGCCCTCTCCTCTAGGTCCCTCATACAGGCATCAGTGGACTTAGGCTGAAAATCTACTACTTTGTCTTTATTGTAACTTGACCCTTCTTCAGACCGTCTCAGATATGAACCATTGACTGTCGTAGGGTCATACCTTGGAACCGGAACTGACCCATCAGCATTTGGGTCTTGCCTCAATAATTTCGGAGTCGTATCATCCCGAAACAAGAAATCCCTCAAGTTATCTGGCATTGGAGGACGAATTGGCTCATCATCATCAGCATCATCGGTCGATCGACCAGTGTGGTCGGTCGATCGACTGACTTCTTCTTTTCCAGAATGAACAGAGAGATCAGAAGGTGTCACTGAGGATCGCGGAGTGGTCGATCGACTAGGTGATGCGGTCGATCGACCGGAATCGCTGTTGTCCGTCTTCTTCTCGCTCTTTTTCTTCTTTCCTTTTCCAGCAGCCTTTCTTAGGTCCATCAAGAGCGGACCCGCTCCTCGGCGTCATTGCATGTACGGTCTCAATACGCTGATTCGAGAGTGAAATTGACTCGGTATCTCAGCTGCATTCTTGTCTAATGTAGCAATTTGAGATATCAGCTTCGTGATTAAGGCCTGGTTCGCCGCATTACTCTTCTGTACCTCCACCATAAGCAACTGCACTAGACTCGTCAACTTTGCAACTTCGTTTTTCAACTCTTGCTGTGACGGAGTGGATGGTGGTGGGGCTTCATAAGGAGGCTCATATGGTTGCTGCGGTGAAGTAGGAGCGTAATTATACGAATTGTCGAGCTGAAGTTGATGGAAAGCAAACATCTTCTCCTTAGGGTGCCTGCATGCCTCAGATGTGTGTCCCACTCCGCCGCATCTCTCATAAAACAGCACCTGCTGCTCCTGAGAATGGAACATGAGTGGACCCTCCTGAAGTACTGCAAATAAACAACACTAAAGAAGAAGATAAGAACAGACTAAAATAAAAAAAAAAAAAAAACTAAAACTAGCGCTGCCTCCCCGGCAACGGCGCCAAAATTTGATACCTGTCGATGTGAGTATCAAAAATAATATTTATAAAACCAAACTACTACTAGCAAGCGGTAGTAAGGGTCGATCCGCAGGGAGGTAGGGAGATAATAGTTGTTATTAATTCTAGTCTAAGGGTAACAGTTGTGGGGGGGGGGGGGGGTTGGATTGGAAAGAATCTAAGTTTAATAACATAAATTAAACAAGCAAATAAAAGTAGCAAAATATGTAAGCAATGATAAAAGGAATACTAAGACGGTCGGTTCACTATAGCTGCGATGGCACAAAATCCTAGGTAACTTCGAAGTACGGTTGCGAAGGATGGGGAAAACAAGTCCTCTCGATCCATGTTAAATAGTAGCTACCTCTCGGCCTATGCTACTAATCCCTAAGTCTCATTAATACTAACTCTCGTTCTTGATTAATGATTCCTAATGCAAACTAAATCATGTTATCTCTCGATCTTAGCAATTTAGTCGTTTTAATTCGTTAATTATTGTCCATTCCTATCTCTCGATCTACGGGATGGTCAAGTTTAAGCATCTATCAAGTCTCCTCTCGGTCTCATTGAAAGATAAAGCACTTAACGAAACAAACAAAGCAAAACCAGACGCGAAGTCAGTCGATCGACCAACCGGCTCAGTCGATCGACTAGTTAAGCTAGTCGATCGACCAAGCCCTAATGCGGGGTCACCTATTCTAATGCCATCTACGCCATAGATCCCCTACATCCTAGCAAGGGGTGTTTAGCTACTCATACTTATGCAAATAACAAGAACTAATTTGATAATAGGCATAAAGAATTGCATAATTGAAATAAATGATGAATAAATTTACATAAAACTATAACTAGGGTTTGGGATTCTATCTAGCAAGAAATAATACTACTGAAATGAAATAACAATACCGAAATTAAAGGATTAGTGACACGTCTGTCGCGTACCTGTCAAAAATAAAACCTAACGGTCTCAACTAAAAATGTAGTAGAGGCAGTCGAGTATCGAATCCTCGGGGAGGTAAAGCAACTACAGCTATCTATTTCTAATTCTACGGTAACAATTGGTGTTGATTAATTTTTGGTTCTAAACTACGGAGCAAAAGGAAGAGAAATAAAGAGGAGAGCAGATAGGCAGGAAAATGGTTTTCAACTATCAATAAGAGGGGGACATGTCGGGAATTCGGTTCACTACGGTAGTTCAACAACTTAGCAATAAATGACTCAGACGAACTAATGTGAGACGGATATTAGAAGGTCCTTTCGGTCCACTTCCCACCCTAAAATACCACTAACTTAACTTTCGTCCTCATTAGGGTAGTCTACTGTTTATAGCAGGCCTATTTAGTCCAATCTTTCGATCCAGGATTAATTGTAGCCAGATTAATGGGTGACATAGAAGCGTGCACTCAACTAGGTCGAGAATTACAGTTATATTGCTATAGTGACAGAGTCTCTTAATCAATTCGTCCAATTCATTCACTACGTCGTCATTATTCTACCGCAGATCCCATAATCCCAACATGAAGGGGTTTAGCTACTCATACTCATAATTAATCTGACAGCATGTAAATTCCCAGCAGAATACATAACAAGATAATAATAAAATTCAATAATAGAAATTAGGGCGAAAAAGAATGATAACAATAACAAGAATTAAAAGCAACAAAAAAGGTTAATTATTATTAAGAGTAGAAAGGAGATTACAATCTAAGCGATTCCGGCGTAAAGAACAACCGAGTCCGAGTGAAATAATCCCAAAATGCAAGCAACAGTAGATGGAGAAGAGTAACGTAAAAAGTAGCAGTAATTCTTCTAAGATAAACTTAGATAATGAAAGAGATGCCTAATAACCTAGTTAAACGTAGGTTAAATAGGAAAACAAACAATGTTTAGCGAAAATTAAACACACGGACTGAATTAAAGCCCACGCCCGTGAAAAACCTCTCGATCGAGTAGATTAGACTACTCGATCGACCATTGTCTCAGCAGAAGTCCCTCGATCGACCAACGACCAACTCGATCGAGGACTTAGTCATGTTCAGCTAGCTCGATCGAGGAAGGAACCTCTCGATCGACCAGCAAGGGGGCTAGGAACCACTCGATCGACCATCAAACAGCTCGATCAAGTACTTGTATCTTCAATTCAGCTCACGCCTCCACCCAAACACCTCGTAATGCGTGCAACGACACTTCCAAGTGCAATGTCTTACTCTGGGACATCCCGTCTCCTCTAAATGCATGCAAAAAGGACGAAAAGGAACATGGTTCCACCACTTTCGCGATCATTCCTACAAAAAGGACAAAATACACCAAAGTAGCCAATTCGGGGCAAAATACTATAAAAATAGTAGAGAAATGCATAGAAATACGTGCTGAAATAGGCCAAAAAGACTATACATTAGGCACGTATCAAATATCCCCAAACCAAACCTTTACTCGCCCTCGAGTAAACTCAAAACTAAACTAATGGAACGGAAACGATAACTCAGAGCTAGCTTAACTTGTCTACTTGAACCGATTTAATGCAACGAAAATCAACAGTTAAAGCTAAGCAGTCAATACGCAAACGAATTATAAGCTGTTCAGAAATAAAGCCGACCTATCGACCTTGCAAGACCAACAAAACTGGACTCTCACGTGGTCACTCTTCTCTCATGAAGCAAAGGGCAAATGTTATATGTAAAAGAGAGAAGAAAAGACAGTCACTCGCCTAACTGCGACCTACATAGCATGCATGCAACAAAAATGAAAGACAATTCAAGTACTAATGCACACACTCCAACCAATAATGTCCGTCACAGCCGAGGGTTTGCAAATAGTATGGGAATAGTGAGGTTCAGGCGAGAAAAGGCAAAACAAGTTATGGAAATGTGGGGGTAAAAGCGTCAAGCTAGTTCCTAACAGGACCATGATAAACCATCCGGATCTCAACTGTCTGAAAG
Source organism: Silene latifolia (assembly GCF_048544455.1). NCBI lineage: Eukaryota > Viridiplantae > Streptophyta > Magnoliopsida > Caryophyllales > Caryophyllaceae > Silene > Silene latifolia. Next base: position 42,360,476 of record NC_133526.1, read on the forward strand.
ACTAAACACAGGTGCCCTTCACTTGGCACAAAACTCACTAGACTGAAAGCACAATCTCCTCAAAAATATAGAATAAGAGTGGAGGAGTCAGACGGTCACAAAGTTCCCTTTTTTAAACACATCGTCTGAAACAACTAACTGAAACAACCAACCCTCTTGTCGATTGTACATCTTCGAACATCTTCTCAACTCTGACAAGAGGGTCCAATTTTTTCACAACTTTTTCTTTCTTTTTGTACGTGAATCTCATCATCATTTTTTTTCATTTTCTTTTCTTTTTTTTTTCTTCTTCCTTCTTCTTTCACGTTTTTCCTTTTTTTTCAATACTTTTTTTTTTCTTCTTCCTCCTTCCTTAACACAAACACCAACTCCAAACAGGAATTACGGACCAAACTGCAATGGAAAACATACCGCAAAAGGACAGACTAACTAGCTTGACTAGGCAGGCTTGTTTGGAATGTAGCTAATGGGTCAAAAAGGCAAGTTTTGGTCAACGTGGAGCTAAATGGGTGTAAGATGTAAAGAAATGGGAATTTGCAAGACCCTCCCTGCATGTGACACCAACCGCAGACCCGAATATGTGCATTTGACGAGAAATTGAATGTCATAAATGTGCAAATGAGACGAACATGCTATGCAAGGAGTACTACTCTCAAAATTCCTAATGAACTGGTCATGAATGGCACCAGTTACGGCTCTAAAACTCAGAATTTTTAAGTAGTTTGCCAATTTATCAGGTCAAGTCTAAACAGTCAGCTATTATTTGAACAGAAATTCGTAGACTATGCGTATGACAAAGCTAAAAACCATCAATAAAGTGCAAGGCTCAAGTGAATTGACAAGTTAAGTGCAATTTCATCACGGGAATCTACCGTTCCGACTCAACCTAAATGCAAAGATAAACGTGAAATTTTTTGAATTTTAACATTTTCTAATTTTTTTTGAATTTTTGATTTTTATGAAAATAAACAACAAATGCAAACTGAAAAATTAAACGTGAATGCAAAACAAATGCAGATGCAGACTCAAAAGGATGCAATACCCTCCCAAACCAAAACGGACAACGCCCTCGTTGTCCTCCAGCATACACCAGCAGAAAAAAGGGGGATGGGAGTATACAACCAATAAAAGAAAAATAAAGGAGGCGAAATAAAAAGAGTAAGAGGACATACAAAACACGAACTTCCCCAAACCAGCCAGAAAACTGGGGAAGTGAGTAGACCAGTAGCTACTCGTCGTCGGCACCGCCGTCTCCCAGGTACTCCGACCCAACAAAACGGTCTCCCCAAACCAGCAACAAACAAGGGGAGACTCAGTCGTCATCTCCAGGCTGATCCTCCGGACTGAGTACGAACGGAGGATCCCTCTCCTTCTCTCTGGCAGCCCTGTGTGCCGCCCGCTTAGCCCGTAACCGCACCTCTCGTGCTACCGCTGTCTCCTCCTCCTCCTCCTCTGAGTCAGAAGGAAGTGGGGGGTACCCGTCCGCTGGGTATCGGTAGAAGGAAGGATGCGGCCACCCCTCTGGAATCGGTCGCCGGGCTCGGATATGGAACTCGTAGAGCGGGAATACAGCCAAAGCCATATCCCGTCTCATCTCGCAATGTACCCGCACATATCCGAAAGCACGGCATCACGACGCCCTTGGTCCATGACCTCGGGCGCCTCTAAGACAGGAGGGCAAACAAAATTGGCCGGGAAAACCGAACCAGAAGGAGGGTCAAGTGGAGGTGGAGTATGAGTCTGAGTGGGTATAGGCTGAGGCGTGGGGGTCGGTCCAGCCTGGGCCTGAGTCTGAGCCTGAGAGCTAGAGGATGCTCCGGCCTCCCGCTTCCTCTTCTTAGAAGAAGAAGGAGGGGTGAAAGTAAGGTGGTAGGTAGGTGGAGGTGGCCTCGCTCCCTCAGCAGCAGTAGGGAGCGGTAAAAGTGGCGGAAGGGTAGAGCACGGCAAGGTAACAGACGTGGAACCACAGATCTTCCACGTCCTCGCACTCCCCTTCGCCTTTGGGAACCAGGCGAAGACAGCCATGGCATCCAGGTCAAGATGAGCCATCTCATCAGGTGCAGTGAGTCCAGGCTCAGTGGGGTAAAGGTGGCGGGCAATCCTAGTAACTAGCCCGCCGCAGACAACAGCGGTCTTGACCCGAGTCCCAATTCCGTTCCAATGCTGAGCTACCAGATAGGCAATGTTTAGAACAAACGGGGTACCGTAGTCAATGTTGAGATACCCCGCGAGAATCGCTAGCTCAGTGTTGGTCACGTTATTGGGCTCAGGGCGCCCAAAAATGGTCGCTCCTAACAGACGCAAGTAGTAACGGGGCGCAGGTAAGTGAACGTGAGCTCCCTTCCGTGAGTGGAAGGGGGTGTGAGAAAGAGCAGCCCAAAGTGGCTGAAGGAGGTCTCGAGGTGGGGCGGTGGGACCGTCACTAACTAGTCCCAGAACCTGCCCAAACTTGGCCAAAGTCCAGTGGTGTGACTCATTGCGGAGTCGGAAGTGAATGCAAGAACTGGAGTGGTCAGCATCATAAGCGTCGGTGTCAAAGGAATAGGAGCTAAAAAACTCGTAAGTAAAGGTACGAATGGTAGCCTCCTGCATGGTAATCAGACCCGACATACCCGTCCCGTTCAACAAACTACAGACCTCCTCATAAATGCCTAAGGTCTCTAGGTCAGTCCGTGCAAGGAAACGGGTGGGGGAGAGAGGGCAACGAAGTAAAGCAGTTAACCGTTTCCGGTGAGCCTCGGTGATGAAACGTACCGTGGGCATCTTCGGTAAAGGTGTGAGAGCGCTCTCTCTCGTAACAACAGCCTCAGAAGGGCTGGAAGTGATGGCTAACTGGCTAGCCTGCTGGTGTGGCCTCGGTGGCAGCATACCAGGCTGCTGGAAACGGGGCCTGAATCCGCAGTCCAGCAGAGAGAAAGGCCTAGGAGGAGTAGTGGCTGGTGAAGCCTGAACTGAGCTCCCGGCTGAGCTGGCTGCGGCGTACACTGTCCATGCAGCCGAGACAAGTAAGACTGGTGCTGCAGTGGTGACCGAGGCGGAGCTAGTGGCAACAGCAGGGACCACTGACTCGCTCACGGACGAGTTGGAGGACGTACTAGTAGAAGGTAAAGAACTCGCGTCCATCCTGCAAAGTATCAAAGGGCACGAATAAGAGAAGATAGCTGCTAACCGTGGCTAAAATAAAGCGTTAACCAGCATGTGACAGCAAAAAGAATGGCCCTATTAGTCGAAACAATCGACGTACAGCAATCAAAACCAAACAATTCCTCAAAAATTTCGAAGAGCAGCATGTGAGTGGTGATAAAATGATAAAATGATGACCGCTCACAGCGCGAGATTCCCAATAATTCACATCAAGTAATGGCGATAGGGGACGGTAACGGTAGTTAACAACAGTGATAAGTAAGCATGGACTGAAGTTAAGCAGGCAAGGCAACAGAAAACCGTCTGACAGTCGACACATTTCGACTCACAGGAACCCTAATCGCGGAAGTCGCGCAAAATTCGAATTTAACATGCAAAAACAGCGAGGAGTTGCGAAAATATCATCAACAAGCTAATCAAGGGCTAATAAACACAATTAAATCGAAACAAGTCGACTAGACATGGCATTTTCGAACCCTAATTCAATCACCTCAAAGAAATTCGAATTAAATGAAGAAAATATGCAAAGAGTGTGAAAGAAAACACTTACTTGATGATGATTAACCTACAATAAGCAATTAAACTTCAAATAATCAAGCAACAAAGGCGGATTTTTAATCAAAAAACCCGCGAAACCCTAATTCCCTTTGAAAACCGTGAAAACAAACACAAAAGAAGGGAAAAACAAGGGGCTATTGAAGAATTAAGTGCTAGTGATAGAATGTAGGTGGTGGATTTGATGATTTTGGGCAAAAAATGGGGATTTGGGGGAAATGGGTATCGCAATAAGGGGGAGGTTAGACGGAAATTATGGGTGAAATGAAATAAAATTAGGGAAATAAAGAGTTTTAAGAAAGAAAACTCCCGTTGTCCCTGTTCATTTCACTCGATCGAGTGGTTTTAATCACTCGATCGAGGACTTTTACTGTCCCTTTTGCTCGATCGAGTAGATATCCCCTCGATCGACCTGTTCGTCCTTGGCCTTTCTCGATCAAGTAACCAGCAAGCTTGATCGAACCATTTTTCACTCGATCGAGTACAAAAAGTACTCGATCGAGGACTTCCTCGTGTGGCCTTCTTTGAATTTCCGTCTTTTCTTCCTTGATTTGCGTGCATCTTCCCCAAACCTGCGTAAAACATATCCCAAAATACCAAAAACGCAGAGAACACAGTCTATAGTCTCAGTCTAATCTAAAGAAATGTCTAAACTAATTGTCCTAATTAAAAACGTAAAAAAGAAATTCAAACGAATATCTATTACAATTTGTTACACGGGGCATTTCCCCGTTTAATTCCCATTAGCTTTCAGTAGCCCCTTGGTGGGCTTCTGACTGGAGGACGTCACTTCAGCGACACTGACCGTCCTCTTTGATTTCCATGAGCTTGAATTATTGTTTGCAAGAGGAGGAGGAACATAGTTCCAATCTATGTAGGTTCGAACCGTCTTCGTTCTCGCCCCTCTGTCATCTTCTTTTGCATCCTTTGCTCCAGTTTGATTGATAGTGGTCGCATCACGTCCTTTGACAACTCCTTTCTTGCCTTCATCTGTACCTGCAGTAAGGAAAACAGACGATTTTTCCTCCTTTTTGCTCTCAGTATGAGGCGGAGGGTTTGCAATAACAGCAAAATTCTCCAAATTTTCATCTGGAGTGTCAATAATAGGGTCAACAGAAGAGAGGGCATTGCAAGGCTGAGCTTGCATAGGAGCCCTCCGGAACTTGGACTGACGAAAAGTCAACTCCTCGTCCCCTACCTGGAAGGTCAAAGTCTTCCCCCCGACGTCTATTACTGCACGGGCAGTGGACAAAAACGGTCTCCCTAAAATGATAGGGGTGTGCACATCTTCGGGAATATCTAGGACGACAAAATCGACGGGAATAAAGAACTTCCCGATCCGAACAGGTACGTCTTCCGCTACACCTAGTGGCCGTGATAAACTACGGTCGGCCATATGGACAGTCATGTTGGTGCAACTCAGTTTTTTCACACCAAGTCTCTTAGCTAGAGACAAAGGTAAAACACTTACGCTAGCGCCTAAATCGCATAGCGCATTATCAATCAATTGCATACCTATGTGACAAGGGATCGAAAAACTACCCGGGTCTGATTGCTTAGGAGGTAGCTTATTTTGAAATAGGGCTGACCCCACCTCAGTCAAAGCTACAGTCTCGTTATCATTTATAGTCCTCTTACGTGCTAAAATTTCTTTCATAAATTTTAAATAAGAGGGTACCTTGGTCAGCAATTCAGTGAACGGCACGGAAACTTCCAAACTCTTCAAAAGCTCAACAAATTTGCCAAACTGTTGATTAATCTTGGTATTCTGCAGCCGCCTCGGGAAGGGAACCGTGATTGGTATCTCGAGCCCCTTGTTTCTCGCTTCCAAAGTGTCTTCCGGAGCAGGTTCGGTATCCTTTGGACGCTTCTTACCTCTCGAACGAGGCCTTTCTGGCAATTCCTCGCTTAGACGAGCACTAGCAGGCTCTCGAATAAGCTTCCCGTCATCAGTATCACTCGATCGAGCAATGTGGTCACTCGATCGACCACCTTCTTCAAGCTAACTTCGATCGATCGAGCAACATTCCCACTCGATCGACCATCTTCAACTTCCAGTTCACTCGATCGAGCAGAAAGACTACTCGATCGAGGGCTTTCCTCACCAATTCCACTCGATCGAACGCCGCCGGTCGATCGAGTAACTCCCGTGTCGTGAGTCCTTTTCTCTTAACGAACACTGTTCATCATCGATTCTGACTTCCCTCGGGTCCGATTTACACTTACGGTCCTTCATAAGAGAGACCTCTTCTCAACTCTATCAGATGCACCGTCTCATTTGGGTTCTTGTCATTTTGAGTTGGCAAATGACCGGGCTTCCTTGAGGATTGATTTTCGGCCAGTTGGGCAACTTGAGTCTCAAGTGCCTTGAATGCCGTGTCCTTCTGTTGTAATTGCTTTGCAATGGACTGCATCATGGACTTTAACTCACCTATCTCACTCACCCCACTAGATGACGAAGCACCTTGGTTAGGCGGGTTGAAAGACGGAGGCTTCTGATAGCCTTGTTGCTTCTGGTGTGGAGGAATATCACTTCTTCTTCTTGATTTGGAGGAGCGGTGGGGTTGAGTACGTTCTAGTTACTCCACCTCAAATTGGGGTGGATATTCGGCTCGTAATGAGTGTTGTTTTGCCCGTAATGTTGGAAGGCAAAGACATTGCTCATAAGGACTAGGACAATAATCAGCGACATGTCCATCTACCCCACATCTCGTACAGACGAAAGGACCGTCTGTCATAGCATTAACCTGGTACATCCCTGGCTTGAGAGCTCCCCCTAGTTCATACTTGTCGAACCTCGCGGTAAGGGCTTCTAATGCGGCCACTGAAGAGGATTCAACGGCTCTCCTTTGGTTTCCTCTTGAATTCCCGTATTCACCCAGAGTGGCTAAATCATCTATAATCTTCCATCCCTTGGTCGCTCCCAAGTTGTCGAAAATCGACCGTTGGGCTCGCAGATCTAATATAGCCCTCTGATCATCATATAAACCATTGTTAAAATGGTTACACAGGCTCCACCTTTCGAAACCGTGATGCGGTATGGTCCGCACCAGTTTCTTAAATCGAAGCCATGCCTCGTGGAAGTTCTCGTCGGGCCCTTGTTTGAAACTTGTTATCTGAGCTCTAATGGCGATGGTTCTTGAAGCAGAAAAATACTTTTTATAGAACGCTAATGCTAGCGTATTCCAATCTGTTATGCCGTGAGCGGCTCGGTCTAAATCCCCGTACCACTCCCTTGCAAAGATCGCGGAGTGAGAAGATGAACATAGTTTCTTTGATCGATCACCACACGCCAGTGGGAGGAGGTATGGAGCAGCAGTAATCAATGAAAGTCTCCATATGCTGAGCTGCGTCTTCAGTTGCAGCTCCCCCGAACTGATTTTTCTCGACCATATTGATGTATGCAGGCTTTGGCTCGAACTTCCTAGCATCTCCCGGCAGTTCAAACCCTTTATAGAGATTGTCAGCCGTGGGCTCGGAGTGACTAGCGATGGTTGCTTCCTCAGCCATTTCGGGAAATTCTGGGAAAGTAACAGACTCAACTGATGAATTGGAAACTGGAGAAGACGGTGGATTGTCTTCGAAAAGCTCGTTCTCGTAAAAGTTACCACGAGAACTAGGCTCTTCCTCTGCCTGTTGCTCTTGAAATAGTCTCCTTTTTACGTGCAGAGATCTCTCAATCTCGGGATCAAAAGGTAGTAGTGGCCCACCTTGCGACCTGCGCATAAGAAGAAACTAAAGACAAGATATGAGAATAGTTTAAGGAACGATGTTCCTTAAACTAAAAGAAGAATTAAAAATAAAACAGCTAGTAAATTGAACAATTGCCTCCCCAAGAACGCGCCAAAATTTGACACGTCTGTCGCGTACCTGTCAAAAATAAAACCTAACGGTCTCAACTAAAAATGTAGTAGAGGCAGTCGAGTATCGAATCCTCAGGGAGGTAAAGCAACTACAGCTATCTATTTCTAATTCTACGGTAACAATTGGTGTTGATTAATTTTTGGTTCTAAACTACGGAGCAAAAGGAAGAGAAATAAAGAGGAGAGCAGATAGGCAGGAAAATGGTTTTAAACTATCAATAAGAGGGGGACATGTCGGGAATTCGGTTCACTACGGTAGTTCAACAACTTAGCAATAAATGACTCAGACGAACTAATGTGAGACGGATATTAGAAGGTCCTTTCGGTCCACTTCCCACCCTAAAATACCACTAACTTAACTTTCGTCCTCATTAGGGTAGTCTACTGTTTATAGCAGGCCTATTTAGTCCAATCTTTCGATCCAGGATTAATTGTAGCCAGATTAATGGGTGACATAGAAGCGTGCACTCAACTAGGTCGAGAATTACAGTTATATTGCTATAGTGACAGAGTCTCTTAATCAATTCGTCCAATTCATTCACTACGTCGTCATTATTCTACCGCAGATCCCTTAATCCCAACATGAAGGGGTTTAGCTACTCATACTCATAATTAATCTGACAGCATGTAAATTCCCAGCAGAATACATAACAAGATAATAATAAAATTCAATAATAGAAATTAGGGCAGAAAGAATGATAACAATAACAAGAATTAAAAGCAACAAAAAAGGTTAATTATTATTAAGAGTAGAAAGGAGATTACAATCTAAGCGATTCCGGCGTAAAGAACAACCGAGTCCGAGTGAAATAATCCCAAAATGCAAGCAACAGTAGATGGAGAAGAGTAACGTAAAAAGTAGCAGTAATTCTTCTAAGATAAACTTAGATAATGAAAGAGATGCATAATAACCTAGTTAAACGTAGGTTAAATAGGAAAACAAACAATGTTTAGCGAAAATTAAACACACGGACTGAATTAAAGCCCACGCCCGTGAAAAACCTCTCGATTGAGTAGATTAGACTACTCGATCGACCATTGTCTCAGCAGAAGTCCCTCGATCGACCAACGACCAACTCGATCGAGGACTTAGTCATGTTCAGCTAGCTCGATCGAGGAAGGAACCTCTCGATCGACCAGCAAGGGGGCTAGGAACCACTCGATCGACCATCAAACAGCTCGATCAAGTACTTGTATCTTCAATTCAGCTCACGCCTCCACCCAAACACCTCGTAATGCGTGCAACGACACTTCAAAGTGCAATGTCTTACTCTGGGACATCCCGTCTCCTCTAAATGCATGCAAAAAGGACAAAAAGGAACATGGTTCCACCACTTTCGCGATCATTCCTACAAAAAGGACAAAATACACCAAAGTAGCCAATTCGGGGCAAAATACTATAAAAATAGTAGAGAAATGCATAGAAATACGTGCTGAAATAGGCCAAAAAGACTATACATTAGGCACGTATCAATTAGAATTACCAAAGCTAAGGAACAAGCGATGAATCCGGAAATAAGGTGCAAACTTTATTGAGAATTCTAAACTACGAAAATAGCTACTGTATGTTAGGAACTAGATGATCCCCCCATCTGATAAACTGAAGTTACATTATATAAGAAAATAACGTAACTCCTTCCTAAAACCTAATTGCAATATGGGCTTGAACTTTTCTCGACTTTTAATTTGCGTATCAGCTCGTGTGGCGGTCGATCGACCACTTGGACCAGTCGATCGACCAAGAGTGCTGTACAGTAATGCATTCTGACGATTCCTGCAGCGCGCACCGATCTTAAAACAGCTGCCATTTCTTCGTTACTTGGTCAAATCAGGCTTTCTTATACACGGCGTTGGAAATCTAATAGGATAAGCTTTCCTCTCCAATTGGAATCGCTCGATTATCTGCTCTAGAACTCGAGATATAGCCATCTGAATGAGGCTGCAATATCGTGAAATGCTTCTTTGCTTGTTAAACTCGTACGCACCCTTGCTTTTGCTATCTTTAGGCCTTGAAACGCGCACCAAGCTCATTCCTCGAGTCAATACTCCATGTCAAATGCAATGCTAAGTACTTAGGGACGGATTCGGCTTATTTTCCACTGAAATCTTCATATTCCTACAAAATCACAAGAAAAGGAAGAAATACACGAAACAAGGGAAATAGTAGCATAAACTACTCAATTGAGCTCTGAAATGCGTGTAAAATAGGGTGTAAAACATCATATAAAAGACACGCATCAGTCCTCTCCAGCTCTTCCTCCAAATAAATTTCGCTCTACGAGGCTTATGTAAGACGGTTTGATCTCAAAGGTCCCTTTAACAGTGGTAGAGAGCTTAAAGCCTTTAGGAATAGAACCAATGGTGGGTTCAAAATGACTTGCCAAGGTTGCCATCTTTAATGTTGTAGAAATAACGGGTGCAGAAACTAACGTGTCCTCTTAAAAGGACGAATCTTTTGCGAAAGTAAACAGCTCGTAGTCAAGCGTACTCAAGTCTTCCACTTGACTTACTTCTCTTTGAAACTTTCGTCTATAGTGAAAAGTCTTCTCTGGCTCGGGATCAAAAGGTACAATTTCCTACCTGTTAGACCTGGACATTCACGAAAGCAACAAGAAAATATCAAACTGTCTCAAGGAACTGATGCTCCCTGAGATAAAAAAGACAAAAATACACAAAAACAAACAGAAAAATTATTGCCCTCCCGGCAACGGTGCCAAATTTGATAAGGTTATTTTCAGTCTTTGGCCTATCAAAATAAATCCTAAATCAATATATATAACTAAAAGAGGCTTTTTTTTTTTTTTCTAATTATACTATTAGCATTAGAATTAGGAGTAATTAATTATTTAAAATTTTTCTGTTATAATTAGGAATCTAATTTTCCTATTAGAAATGAGAATTAATTAATTATTTTACATTTTCCCTATTAGAAATAGGAAATAAATTAACAATTTATTAATGCTTTTTTTGTCCTAATTATACTATTAGAATTAGGAGATAATAATTATTTAAATTTTTTCTATTATAATTAGGAATATGATTTTCCTATTAGAAATGAGAATTAATTAATTGTTTTACAATTTTATTATTAGATATAGGAAATAAATTAATTATCTACAATTTATTAATATTAAAAAACCTTTGATATATTTATAATATCCAATTTTATAAGAAATTCCGATTAAAAAAGTAAGGTATTATGAGGTTAAAAGGTCCTAGGTCGAACTGGGTTGTGACAAATGTGCATGCATAATACGTACTACATGGATTTTACTCATGTAAAGAGTAAAAGATACGTGGAAATATGCCCCTACGTCTTTTGTTATTGTTAATGTCATATTTAATTATACATAATACGAAGTTTATTTTTCAAATGTCATATGTATTTTCCCTTCTAATTTTAAAGTTATTTCCCTCACAATACACTTCAACTTCTATTGATAATTTATTATTATATTATTTACATTCATTTGTCATTATATAAAAGTATATTAATCAAAATTTAAATAAGATATTCACAAATTATTGATAAATACAAAGTTTAATATCTATTTTTCAAGCAGTATTAAAAGATAAAGAAAGTTACTGCTAATTTGCGAATCAAAATATCATATTATGACAAATGAGTAAATATTTTGAAAAACTTTATTGTGCGATTGTTTTACAATTAAAAGTAAAAATGGTACCACGAGTAATAAAATAGATTTGAATGAGGCTTAAATGTAAATTAGATACACTTATTATAGAAATATGTATAAGGTTAAGATTCAATTCAAGCAACGATCAACATTAAAAAAAAGTCATGAAAAACACATAAAAGGGTAAGAGTAGTTTTTCCCTAACATAGTGAAGACCGTCTCTCTCAAGCTTTTTTTTTTGACAAATTTACATGCATAAAAAAGGGTACTATTCAATTATATGTTGTTGATGGTATATATTTTTTTTATGTATAAATTGAACACATCATCACTATAATTTAGGGAGAGATACAAATTGGGGAAGGGTGAGACATATTCCATGCATAATACGATGCTTTAACCACCTTTAGGCAAAAATATAAAAATAAATGACAAAATCTAAACCTAAAAGGGGGTCACGTACTTGCCAACTCTTCTATAGTTCTCTACCGCATTAATATTCTCATGAAGTTTATGACATTTATTTCATATTAATAAAAAAAATGATTATCCTGCTTCGTACAATTTGTGATTTATAACTTTTAGCTAATTTACTTGAACTTGCTTAAATTTATATATTTTAAGTGAAGAATATTAATTATAAATATGATAAAGATAAAGTTTGATCTTTAATTTCCCCAGAGATAAAAAAAAAAACTCAATTTTTATTTTCTTATAATATACTAATTAAAGGTAATAATGTAAAATAGGAAATTACACCACAATCTACTATTTCAATATGTCGATGATCAACACTCAAAATAGCACATTTGTTATTTAAATAGTGTAAAAACTCTCAAAATGCTAAAAAAAAAATGTTCAATCTGTCATTATCAAACAAAACCTAAGTTTCTACATTTTTTTCGTCATGTTCAACTTAATCTTTAGGGGATGTAAAATGATGGAAGTTCATAAAGTAGTGATTAATTTTCTGTTAGTTAGATGGACTTTTCAAGAGAGAGATGAAACTTTGCATTTTAGACCGTTTTATGTGTGAGCCGAAGGGATGAAGTAGTGGGATAAATGTTGTTACGAGTGGGAATGAGATTGATTGCGACGAGTTCGTTGACTAAAGTTTTTCCTTACTAGATCTAGAAAGAGGATAATAATTATGAGATAATAAAATTTGAAGAAAAATGGACAATAAAAATGAGATGGAGGTAGTAAGATTTATTTATGCAAAATAAAATAAATAGCAAAGTTCGTGTATATATATAATATTCAAACTTATTCAGTTTACAAACATAGTACCCAAACACTTTGTTTGAGTATCTGAAATGGAGGTAGGGGAGGGGACGAGAAAAAGATTAGAAAGGGAAAGGGAGAGAGATAAGAGGGAAGATTGCTTCTCAAACCTTTTTTGTTGAAGGAGAAATAAATTGTCTTCGATAAGGGAGACGAGGATCCATAACATCTGGAGTAAAAATTGGTATTTCATGGAGGTGAATGTGATTTATAACTTCTTAGATGTAAAACTTGACAGAAAGGTAATGATAGTGGTAGTGGATTAGAGGTTGTTTCGAGTAGTAAGAACTAATCACAGTGGTTGATGTTTTATTTTGCGGGTAAATTAGTGGAGTGGAGGGAGGGTGCATTTGTGGAGGGTGATGAGTTTAACGAGGATAGTGAAAATAAATAAGGTTATTTATCAGCAAAATATCGCTTGCATTAAAACATATATGTAACATGAATAATAACAAGAAACCTCAAAAGATCATACTGATAAATTTAATCTTGACCCCATCAATCCAAATTAAAGTAAAATCTTAATTTTAACAACATTGTCGAGAGCAAGGGTTAGTTTCCATTTGATTGTGGATTTTTCTAGAAGTAGGGGTTTAGTTTTTCACTTGGTTGGATAAATTTGAGAGAAGTTTCGAAAACGTACAAGGGCCAATCTTTCAAGGGATGAAATTGTATTAGATCATGTGTGTGAATAGGGAAGAAAAATAGGGGTTTGCATGAAGGATTTTGTTTCAAATGAGAAGATGGGGCCAATACTATTGTTATGGGGGGGGGGGGGGGGGGGGTGTCATAAGCAGCCCTAGCGAAATTTGACCCAATAATGATTAAATTATGGTTGTTATTCTAAAGAAGGAGATTTGTTCCATCATTGAGTTAATTATGCAAAGTAGATATTATTGTTTTCCTTTACCAATTGAAAAAGAAACAGGTATTAATAAACAAAATCTAAAAACTCTCAGTCTCAAGTATCATATATATAAACTTCATATTGGTTTTATTTTCCTAAAAAAACAACATTGCCAAGAGCAAGAGTTAGTTTCCATTGGATGGTAGATTTTTCTAGAAATAGGGGTTTAGTTTTTCACTTGGTTGGATAAATTTGAGATAAGTTTCGGAGACAAGGATCGATCTTTCAAGGGATGAGATTGTTTTAAATTATGTGTGTGAATAGGGAAGAAAAATAGAGGTCTGCGTGAAAGATTTTGTTTCAAATGAGAAGATGGGGGCCAATACTATTTGTTGGTCTTGCGGCATACATAAAATCTTAGACATGAACAATGTACTATATGTCTATATTCCATTTTATTGTGAAATTTACTACACATTATTTTAATATCCGTGCAACGCACGGGCAAGAAAATTAGCTACTACTAAATGGTAGCTAGTGGCATGAAAGGGTCGAATCCACAGGGAGGCGAGTTAATTGTTCTATTTGCTAATATTTAAGTCTGTCTTAAAAGTAACCAATTTCTTGAAGGATGTTTGTTTGCTAAAAACTAATTGTGATGTAATTAAAAGACAAATTCAATAATATTAAAGAGTCTAGGGATCAAGTTCACTAGGTAGTCATACGGGGGTGAGATTTAAATCATCAACAGAGTTAATTACGTTGTTTAAAGTTATATGATCGGTCGATTCAATATTCCCTTTAGATCTAATTTAACATGCAGTCGCTATCATTAAATTATCTCAATTCAGTTATAGCAGCCTATATTTATTCTAACCCTGGCCAGTAATTAACTAACTAGATGAAGAACAATAAACTGAATAATAACGAAAAAGCAATTTAACTATCAATTCATTAATTAATCCCCTTTCTAACAACCTAGATCCCCATTCACCCTAGATTAGAGGTTTAGCTACGCATAATAGAAAGAACAACAACAATGTTAATAATAGAAGACATGATTAAAGACATGCAATAAGTGTAGATACCCGTATCCGTCGATATTGGAATTTATAGAGAACCCGACAAACACCCGATGATGATAGGACGCATGTATTCTTTAGTTGTCATTGTCATTATTTGGAGCTCGTTTTACGAGGTAGAATGGGCGTCGTCGATGAAGTATTTTATTAATTTAAATGATATTTAAATTAATGTTTTTTTAAGTGAATTCATTTTATTAATTTAAATGATATTTAAATTAATGTTTTTTTTGTGAGTTCATTTTGTTAATTTAAATGATATTTAAATTATGGTTTTTTAGGTAAATTCAATTTATTTCGTTTTATTTTGAATTTATTTTCCCAAGTTTATTTTATTGAAAATAAAATAAATATTCGATTTGAAAAATCATTTTATGAATATATTTGATTTGAAAAGTCATTTATTTTAATGGATTAATTGATTTGAAAAATCGATTTTAAAAGCGAAGAAAACTCGTTTCAACCATGTGTTTTTGAGCTCGATTTTAGTTCGGTTTTTGAGCCCGTTTCCTTTACGAATTGACACGAATCTCGAGTACACTAACCAACCTAAGCCTCTACCCATCCAACCCAGTTCGAACCCCCTTATCCATGGCCCAAATCACGTCCCGAACACCCCCCAACAGCCCGCATACAAACAGCATACCCCCTGTTTTGCGTGATGAATCCCGAGCCCAAAACCCGATCCAAACACTACCAAAACCCGTGCCCATTAACCCTAACCCATACCCTAGTATCCTACCCATATTACCTTACCTTAATCACCAAGAAAAACCCCCAAACGAACCCTAGAAAACCCCCAAAAAGCTGCTGGACAGCAGCTATGTTCAGCAGGCCCGACTGCCTCTCCCTCTCTTTTACCCTACTTTAACTCCTTATAAATACCACCCCTTCACCATACATTCATTCCTCTAAGTTCTCCATACATCCTACCATCACCTACAAGCTTTAAACCTCAGAAACAAACCCTAATTGCCTCCCAAAAACCCTAAACAAAACCGACACACAAACTGAAACTGTTTGTGTGTCCTCCTCGAAATAGAACTCGTTCCTCTATCAAACCTCCATCAAAACTCGA
Organism: Silene latifolia; assembly: GCF_048544455.1. Taxonomy (NCBI): domain Eukaryota; kingdom Viridiplantae; phylum Streptophyta; class Magnoliopsida; order Caryophyllales; family Caryophyllaceae; genus Silene; species Silene latifolia. The sequence goes on from NC_133526.1 coordinate 42,375,967, forward strand.
TTTTCTTGTTCCTAATTAATCACATAACATCCATCTACACATTAGACAAAGATTTACGAGCCAAATTGCCCTTGAGAGTACACGAAATCCCTCGAAAAACAGAGTGTTATACACTCTGTTTTTTGCGATTTATTCTTGTCTGTCCAGTTCTGTTTGTGCTCGTTTTTCGTGCCCGATAACCCAAAACGAGCAGGGGTTTCTTTAAGATTCCTGTTCTCCTTTCTTTCTAGTTTTCAAAACATCTTTTAAATCGAATTTTCGTCGTGAAACGAGGGAGATATCATCGTTTGAAAATCGCTGTCCAGAAAGTTTCCAAAACGCGTGTTTGCTTTGCTCTTCGTCGACGACGGCCTCTCGAGATAAAATCTACCATCGATTACGACCCAATACGGTGTCAACGATACATGTAGGTTGAGGGTGCATCAAATCCTCTTCTTTTCCCTTTTATTTCGTTTGTTTTATGCCTTTTTTATCGTCTTGTTTTTGTTCGTTTATCGTTTTGTTTATCGATTGTTCTAATTAATTATGAAACTAGTTAGTACGAGTATGAGTTAAAGTACCACCATGAACACCCGCGTTGACTTGAGATGGGAAAATAAACCGCTATTTCAGTCGGTCGTACACCCCCGTCTCATTTACATATCCTCGTGTTCAAAGTAGGGCATAAATAAAACGAGTTTCTAACTTCGCTCTTCGCTTTTGACCCCTTTGTTATTTCGGCCAATTCGACATACCCTAGGACCCGTTGTATGTTAGTTTAACCTCTGATTGTTAACCTATGACGTATTTAGATGACATTAAATTAATTTAATAACCTAATTAGACACATTAGGGTACATCGACATAGCTTTAAAAATCAACTAACAATTCTGTAAATAATTGAACGCATCTTTCTCATCACTTGATTTCTCGCTAGCATAGGAGTGCGTGATTAGCACCTTCCTATTAACACTCGACGAGTAAGCGTTAATCTTATGATATCTGACCTAATTGGACCCTTAGGTCGTGTAGAATAACACACTTTGCGCGACAATCGATCAACTTTGTTTCTAACTCGTTTTCTAACTTGTTTCCTATCCCTTTTCGCAAACATTCGATCTAACAAATGAACTTAACTTAGGAACTAGGTTGACCTTATCTTGGCCGTTGGTTTGGGCCGTGGCTTTAGGCCGTGGGGTTGGCCACGTCTTTCTTTGTCTCGCTTGTTTTATACCTTTTGTTCTTTGTCGTTTGTTAGCTTGTAATTTATCGTTTGTTTATCGAGTTGTAATTTTCGAGTTTGTTTTACTTCTTTTTTGAGTCAAAACCTCTTCAAAAACCTTGGTCTTGTTTGGTTAGACGGTTGTTCCCAATGCTTGTAGAAGCGTAGTAAACCGCATGTTGTCTAAAGCAACATGGCCCGGTTTATGCTAATGCATGCTTTGGTGCGTAGCCCTATGTCTAATTCGATGAGATTAAGCGCGAGCACGCATTACGAGGAGTGACCCAAGGCCGTGGGTCATGTGAGCCGTGGGCCACCCCTCATGTGCACGGTTTTCTAGGCCAAACGGCCGTGTGTGTTGTCGCGTATTGTTTTGTATGTAACACTTGTATTTAGATCGAGTTGTATCTTTAATTTGTTGTTGTGTCGGCATGAAATGCCTGGTTTATAATAGGTAGATCCCAACGGCTCCCCCATTCCCCATCAAGCCTTGTTTGTTTCGTTTGAATGTTGCTAGATCAATCAACCCACATGCTAAATTACAACTTTGACAAAGTTAGTTTAGTTGCATCTAAATCGACATAGAAACTTCACATGATAGGGTTAAAACAACGTTTGCATATCATACATCGTAGTAGCTATGACCTTGTTTGAAATCCGACACTTGACTTAGTAGAGGCCGTTATTGACGGGCGGGGTTGGGTGTCCTTATGGGCTTCCCAACACGTACCCTCACCCCTTACTCAAGATCTATGGTTTGTGGATCCGTCTAAATACCACTGGATTACGAGAGTCATTCAAATCGAGTGATATAGGGTACAAGTCTTTATCTTTAATCACTCGTAGTCAATTGGCTTTATGCTTTTCGATGAAAGGTGTAAAGTTGACTTGAACGGTTCCAAGTTCCCAAAAAACTTGGTGGCGACTCTAATTGGTCTTAATTCGATTCGAAAGAACCTCGAGTCGATTATGCCTAGTGTGGATCCCGCGGACGCAGCCTTCCGAGGGCCTTGTCCACGATTTGGCGACTCTGCTGGGGAAAAGAGGACTAGTTACATTGTGTTTCTAGGGTCTTTTCCTCCGAGGTGAAACTTGAAAAGAAAGTGTTGGAAAGTAAAACATTACTCATAGTGCTACGATTCATGCATAAACCCTTAAGGACTTGCCGGGCCGTCCCGGCGTTTCTTCGTGATGCGTGGGGGCGACGTCCCACTATGCTAGGAAGCTGCACATTGCTCGCTTCCACTTCGCCTCGCGTGGTTCTTGATGGTGGGGACGATCTTCTAGGTACTTTACCTTAAGACACCTTGCTCTATAAGACCGCAAAAGGATGGAGGGCATAGACCTTCTTATAGAAGACTTGCCGAGACTTAGAGATGTCTAGGAGCATACATCCTTATAACATGAGAATGACAATGTGCAATTTGTTTTCCCAAGTCTTTTTCGAAATTTCCCATGTCCTTTTCAAAACCGAACTTTTGAAAAACTTACTTTCAAAATAGCATGGTTTTAAAAACGCGGAATGCTGCCCAAATAGGACTAGAAATTTCGGCCAAAATGAGCTTTTTATAGCCGGCATGCTGCCCATTTCAAATCTCATTTTCAAATCAATCCTTCGTTTTTCAAAATCAATCCAAAATGTCTCTCGAACCTCAACCAAGCATGAAATGCGTCGAGTCGTGTCCAGGTCATGGCCGTGTTAGGCCGGGTGTGTTTCGTTCTAAGAGTCTAGAACACGACCTTGTTGGGTCACCCAAGCTCACCTCTTGGGCCTTGAGTCATGTTGGTCGACCTTTTGGTCTAGGATAGTCCACAAAAACGCCCAAACTAGGCCATTTAGGGCGTTTCACCCGAACCTATGGGCTATGTTAGTCCAATCACGGGTTTGGCCACACCGAGTCCGGTTTATAACCGATTTATGACAGTTTGAGTCATGTCGTTTTGTCGAGTCTAAAATGAACCAAGGTCTAGATCCAACCGTGAGTCGAACCTTTGGTTAGCCAGTCTCAAGTCGAGTCTTTGTTTGAGTCAAGTTGGGGTCGTGTCCTTAAGTGTGCAGGGGCTCTTACTTTAAATATTGACTCTGTACGGGGTTTTCTTGTAGAAAGGCCGCCAAAAACCCGACTTCAAGCAATGGAAGATGCTGTTAACAAACTCACTGAGGCCGTGAACCTCATGATGACCAGAATGGATGCGATCGAATCCAAGCTGGGTGAAGATTCCTCTTCATCTACCCCACCTCTGACTGATCTGGAGAAACGGTTCAAGTTCACCGAAGACCGTCTGAAGCTCTCCTAGGGGAAGAACATCCACTATGAGAATGCTAGGGCCTATGCCCCAGTTCAGGATAAGTTGCCCATGAACATGGTACTCACTGACATCCCAAAGTTTAAGGGCACAGAAGATCCAGTCCACCATGTTAAGGCCTATAAGGGATACTTAGCACTAAAGGGAGTACATGCTGACATGCTCTCTGAAATCTTTGCCCAATCTCTGGATGAACACCCGAAGGCGTAGTTCTATTATCTTGACCTTAAGAACTTCCCCACTTTCGAAGATATTACGGTGGAGTTCTGTAAGCACTATGCTGACAATGTTGAGATTCAAACCAACATAAGGACTTTGGAAGTAATGACACAGAAGGAAAAAGAGGGCTTTACTGAATTCCTCGCAAGATGGCGCGCTGAAAGCGTGAAACTAGCTAAGAAGCCTGATGAAGTCGAAATGGTAGATAAGTTCGTAAAGAATCTACGACCTGTTTACCGTAATGCTCTGAAATACCAGAATTTCGGCTCTTTCAAAGAATTGATAAGAATCGGGATAAAGGTAGAAGATGACGTCCGAATGGCAGAAGTTGAGAAGCCAAAAGGATACCAAGGGGTCTCATCGTCTAAGGGCAAGGCCCCAGCAACGGCCCATATTGATGAAGCCATCAATCTCTTAGAAGGGCAATCGAAGAAGTCGCAGCGCCAAAAACCTAGGGCATTCACCGATATCGGATGCACTTATACATATGCTCTCCAAAGGCTCATAGCCCAAGGAAAGTTGAAGCCTATTGGTCCAACTCCGGACCCTCCCGCTGATCAACAAGGTAAATGGTACAAACCGAATGCCTACTGTGCCTTTCATCAAGGGAAGGGACACGATACTGAAAGGTGCTTTAGACTAAAGCACGAAATTCAAGACATGATTGAGAACGGAACGCTTCCAATCCCAGCCGTTAAACCCAATAACATCACCAATCCATTTGCCGATCACGCTAACTTTGTTTCTGTCGAAGACAATGTCGATTATTCCCATCTTATCTGCCCATGTCACTTGAAATGGGTGTTTGTCGGGAAGATATTTGTGGATTGCTTTGAATTCTTGCCAAACCCGAAGAATGAAATTCAAGTCGGGAGTCTTGCTCTAGAATGTACTCCTCTCATTAACGAAGTTAATAAAGGACAATTCGATTCACCGACCTTCATCATTGGCGTAGATCCTCAGAGGACTACCTCAGGATGGAGGCAGACCATCAAAGGGATCAAGGACAAGAGCCGAGCATCTAAGCTGACAGCTGAACAAGAGAAAGCTCAAGACCAGATTTGAAAATTATGAGTCGGGATCTGTTTTCTTATCTTAGTTGAGTCGAGTCTAGAACTTTCTTTTTTTTGAAGTCGAGTCGTTTTTCCCGCGATGACCTAGGGTGTGTCCTGGGAATCGTTCCTTCGAGTCTTATAAGCTTTTGTCATTCCAATAAAAAGTTGCAGTTTCATTTCCAAATATGTCTTGTTTCCAATCCTCAATCATTCTGAAAGTATGATAAAATGCACAACACACTCAAAGGCATCCCTGGGGTAGAAATATGTCCCGTTTCAAAATGTAAGGTACACTAGGATCCCGTGTTTGATTCCTTTACCTATTCCATGTCTGGCGGTAGAAAACCTTCATCAGAACCAGTGCTTATGACAAGCTTTTAGATGATTCTATGACGAACCTGGACTAGCTCCTTGTTTCCCCTATCGATGACGGAAGGCAAGCCTTTTTCCCCAACAAAATCATCCCATCTCGAAGAGAGAAGATATCAACCCGTTCTAACAAGGAATTGTTAGTTCCTACCCAAATTAGTTGGCGAAGCCCAGTGTTCAAGGTGTATCCATTTATGACTAAGAGAATGAATAGAAGATCATTTTCAAAGAGAGAAAAAAAAAGATGAAAACGAATGAAAAATGAGAAAAAGAGAAAAATTGGAAAAATGAAAAAAAATGAAAAGAAAAAAGAAAAATGAAAAAAAAGATGAAAGAAAAAGAAAAAAGGAAAAAAGATGTTGAAGTTATTACAAAAGGTTTTTGGTTGAATGTCGAAGTTACGGAAGCCAGAAGTCAAGTCAAGTACCCATAGTTGAAGTTCAATGGGCGAAGCCCAAAAGCTTAAGTAGTAACCTCTTTACCCTCTAAGTCCTTCCTGAGACAGTTACAAAGGGATAGTCGGGATTTTGAGAATTATTCCGCTTGTGTCGTTACACCCAGCCTTTAGGGTCCAGACATGGAAATTTGAACCCACATCATTTTCCAACCCATTTGCACTCGTGGTTCATCAAACCCGAGACACCCATTCCAACCACATCTGCAGCCATAGCCCTTGGCCTTAGCACCACAAAACAAACCTTCAGAATGATGGTTAACCATTCAAACTTGTTATTACCAAGCTCCACATCCCAAAGAACCACAACCTTTTGTACCAACCCTAGACATGGAATTTAACAGTACTTTACAGGCTAGAATGGGATACGACATGATACCATAGGTGAAACCTTCGAGTGTGTACACACAATCAAAATGCCAATTTAATGCACCTGGATCGAACTACGTCGGATTTGATTTCGCTCCACGCGAATACGTAGGCAGTCCTTCAGAATAAGGGATTCAATCCACTCATCAACCAAGTTGTCATCTTCTCGGTTTCTTACGGGTCTTAACCAAGTCCAAATGAAGCCACCTTTGTTTGAGTCGGTCTTAGCACTCGATGTAGGCTAGGATAAGGATATAGGTTCAGATGAATAGTATCAAGTCTCAGAATGAGCTTTATCGAACGGTTTAGGCAAATATGCCGAGTCATATAGATGTAGGTTTGTGTTGGGAACAGAAAATATGAAAAACCCATTGAAAAGAAAGAAGGCGTGGAAGAAAAATAGTAAAAGCCCGCTGAAAAGAAAGAAGGCGGTGGCAAGAAATGATGAATACTCGCTGAAAAGAAAGGAGGCGAGGAGAAGAGTGACAGAATGTTCCCAACAAAAGTCATGTGTGATGTCTAAGTGTTCTCATAAAATCAGTCTGTGTTTAGTGTCTGGGCGAAGCCAACGTTGTTGCTCCGTGAGTTTAATCCACCTTGTCAATGCCAAGTGATCTTGATTCCCATGTGCCCTTGGGAGCACGCCCATGCCATACGATATCTCTGTCTCAAGTCCGACGACCTTGTGATTCCCGTTTGTCATCTTTTGGCATCAGAATGGCCAATTTACATTTCTACCCCCAACAAGTCAATAATTGAATTAAAACCCGTGCACACTTACGGTTTTATTTTCCTTTTTTGTTTTACGGTAGCGGGCTACGCCCACGTTGTTTACGAGTCATACAGAGTGTCTGAGTTGTATTTCATGCTCACCCATCAAGGTTCGATTTCAAAAAATTTCAAAATTTCAAAATTCCAAAAAAAAAAAAACAAAAACTTTTTGCGAATTGTGGATAGATGATCCAAGTAGTGGAATCTTTGTGGGTCGATGATCCAATCCTTTGAAATTCAAAATTCAAGATTCAATTTTTGAAGGGCCGATGGCCCAACATTCCAAGTGATGTCAAATTCAAACTTCGGGTCGATGACCCAATCATTCAAAATTTTCAAATTCAATTTTCGGGTCGATGACCCAGTATTTCAAATGATCCAATTTCAAGATCGATGATCCAAATGCGCTTATGTGATGATTATTGCTAGTACATTTTCTATGTTCCATATATAGCAGGATATGCTTCAACTGGGGGCTCTAAAGTCTTCGACTTTAGAGCCATTGCAAACTGGGGGCTCTGAAGCCGTTGGCTTCAGAGACCATTATCAAGATATAGAGGATGACATCCACCAAGAATTCAATTCGATACAAGAGTATGAAATGGAAGAACTCCGCAGCTGAAAGCAAATGATGAAAGCGGCGGCAACCTCCTCGGAAAGTCCCGTCCCATTTAGACAAGCGCCAGCAGATGATAAATTTTGGGCAAATGTCAGAAGATGATGAATTTTGGACGAATGCCAGCAGATGATAAACTTTGGGCATGTGTCAGCAGTTGCCGAACTACGACGCGGGTTTGATTCCGTCAGAAACGGATACGTAGGCGCCTAAGGATAAGGCTCAATCCACCATTTATGCAATTTATGGGTCGATGACCAACAATGATAATTCGACGCAACATAAGCAAGAGTTAATCCCCAACAAAGTTTCAGGTATGATCTCTTCTTATGGCTGGCGAGCTTATATACGCAAGTCTAATGGACTATAAACGACCCGAAGAATCCTCAGGTCGAAAGGGACCTGGGGTATACTTTGACTTTCGCCTTGTCCAAGCCTCAGTCAAAGTGGGGGCTCTGTAGATACCCGTATCCGTCGATATTGGAATTTATAGAGAACCCGACAAACACCCGATGACGATAGGACGCATGTATTCTTTAGTTGTCATTGTCATTATTTGGAGCTCGTTTTACGAGGTAGAATGGGCGTCGTCGATGAAGTATTTTATTAATTTAAATGATATTTAAATTAATGTTTTTTTAAGTGAATTCATTTTATTAATTTAAATGATATTTAAATTAATGTTTTTTTTGTGAGTTCATTTTGTTAATTTAAATGATATTTAAATTATGGTTTTTTAGGTAAATTCAATTTATTTCGTTTTATTTTGAATTTATTTTCCCAAGTTTATTTTATTGAAAATAAAATAAATATTCGATTTGAAAAATCATTTTATGAATATATTTGATTTGAAAAGTCATTTATTTTAATGGATTAATTGATTTGAAAAATCGATTTTAAAAGCGAAGAAAACTCGTTTCAACCATGTGTTTTTGAGCTCGATTTTAGTTCGGTTTTTGAGCCCGTTTCCTTTACGAATTGGCACGAATCTCGAGTACACTAACCAACCTAAGCCTCTACCCATCCAACCCAGTTCGAACCCCCTTATCCATGGCCCAAATCACGTCCCGAACACCCCCCAACAGCCCGCATACAAACAGCATACCCCCTGTTTTGCGTGATGAATCCCGAGCCCAAAACCCGATCCAAACACTACCAAAACCCGTGCCCATTAACCCTAACCCATACCCTAGTATCCTACCCATATTACCTTACCTTAATCACCAAGAAAAACCCCCAAACGAACCCTAGAAAACCCCCAAAAAGCTGCTGGACAGCAGCTATGTTCAGCAGGCCCGACTGCCTCTCCCTCTCTTTTACCCTACTTTAACTCCTTATAAATACCACCCCTTCACCATACATTCATTCCTCTAAGTTCTCTATACATCCTACCATCACCTACAAGCTTTAAACCTCAGAAACAAACCCTAATTGCCTCCCAAAAACCCTAAACAAAACCGACACACAAACTGAAACTGTTTGTGTGTCCTCCTCGAAATAGAACTCGTTCCTCTATCAAACCTCCATCAAAACTCGATTTTCTTGTTCCTAATTAATCACATAACATCCATCTACACATTAGACAAAGATTTACGAGCCAAATTGCCCTTGAGAGTACACGAAATCCCTCGAAAAACAGAGTGTTATACACTCTGTTTTCGCGGTTTATTCTTGTCTGTCCAGTTCTGTTTGTGCTCGTTTTTCGTGCCCGATAACCCAAAACGAGCAGGGGTTTCTTTAAGATTCCTGTTCTCCTTTCTTTCTAGTTTTCAAAACATCTTTTAAATCGAATTTTCGTCGTGAAACGAGGGAGATATCATCGTTTGAAAATCGCTGTCCAGAAAGTTTCCAAAACGCGTGTTTGCTTTGCTCTTCGTCGACGACGGCCTCTCGAGATAAAATCTACCATCGATTACGACCCAAGACGGTGTCAACGATACATGTAGGTTGAGGGTGCATCAAATCCTCTTCTTTTCCCTTTTATTTCGTTTGTTTTATGCCTTTTTTATCGTCTTGTTTTTGTTCGTTTATCGTTTTGTTTATCGATTGTTCTAATTAATTATGAAACTAGTTAGTACGAGTATGAGTTAAAGTACCACCATGAACACCCGCGTTGACTTGAGATGGGAAAATAAACCGCTACTTCAGTCGGTCGTACACCCCCGTCTCATTTACATATCCTCGTGTTCAAAGTAGGGCATAAATAAAACGAGTTTCTAACTTCGCTCTTCGCTTTTGACCCCTTTGTTATTTCGGCCAATTCGACATACCCTAGGACCCGTTGTATGTTAGTTTAACCTCTGATTGTTAACCTATGACGTATTTAGATGACATTAAATTAATTTAATAACCTAATTAGACACATTAGGGTACATCGACATAGCTTTAAAAATCAACTAACAATTCTGTAAATAATTGAACGCATCTTTCTCATCACTTGATTTCTCGCTAGCATAGGAGTGCGTGATTAGCACCTTCCTATTAACACTCGACGAGTAAGCGTTAATCTTATGATATCTGACCAAATTGGACCCTTAGGCCGTGTAGAATAACACACTTTGCGCGACAATCGATCAACTTTGTTTCTAACTCGTTTTCTAACTTGTTTCCTATCCCTTTTCGCAAACATTCGATCTAACCAATGAACTTAACTTAGGAACTAGGTTGACCTTATCTTGGCCGTTGGTTTGGGCCGTGGCTTTAGGCCGTGGGGTTGGCCACGTCTTTCTTTGTCTCGCTTGTTTTATACCTTTTGTTCTTTGTCGTTTGTTAGCTTGTAATTTATCGTTTGTTTATCGAGTTGTAATTTTCGAGTTTGTTTTACTTCTTTTTTGAGTCAAAACCTCTTCAAAAACCTTGGTCTTGTTTGGTTAGACGGTTGTTCCCAATGCTTGTAGAAGCGTAGTAAACCGCATGTTGTCTAAAGCAACATGGCCCGGTTTATGCTAATGCATGCTTTGGTGCGTAGCCCTATGTCTAATTCGATGAGATTAAGCGCGAGCACGCATTACGAGGAGTGACCCAAGGCCGTGGGTCATGTGAGCCGTGGGCCACCCCTCATGTGCACGGTTTTCTAGGCCAAACGGCCGTGTGTGTTGTCGCGTATTGTTTTGTATGTAACACTTGTATTTAGATCGAGTTGTATCTTTAATTTGTTGTTGTGTCGGCATGAAATGCCTGGTTTGTAATAGGTAGATCCCAACGGCTCCCCCATTCCCCATCAAGCCTTGTTTGTTTCGTTTGAATGTTGCTAGATCAATCAACCCACATGCTAAATTACAACTTTGACAAAGTTAGTTTAGTTGCATCTAAATCGACATAGAAACTTCACATGATAGGGTTAAAACAACGTTTGCATATCATACATCGTAGTAGCTATGACCTTGTTTGAAATCCGACACTTGACTTAGTAGAGGCCGTTATTGACGGGCGGGGTTGGGTGTCCTTATGGGCTTCCCAACACGTACCCTCACCCCTTACTCAAGATCTATGGTTTGTGGATCCGTCTAAATACCATTGGATTACGAGAGTCATTCAAATCGAGTGATATAGGGTACAAGTCTTTATCTTTAATCACTCGTAGTCGATTGGCTTTATGCTTTTCGATGAAAGGTGTAAAGTTGACTTGAACGGTTCCAAGTTCCCAAAAAACTTGGTGGCGACTCTAATTGGTCTTAATTCGATTCGAAAGAACCTCGAGTCGATTATGCCTAGTGTGGATCCCGCGGACGCAGTTCCCGAGGGCCTTGTCCACAATAAGAACAATAATAATTGAAGAAAGATTAATAATACCATAGCAAATTAAGGTAGAACGAGTTGTAGATCTGAATACAATAATAAAAGGACTAACCTAAGATTTCTTAGAGAGTTTCTAGGGTAAATTATACGTAGCTAGGTAAAATAAAGCGTAAAAAAAACTGTAGATACCTCATTTCTATACCTTCCGTCAACCACCCAGTGATGATTGGGCCGCATGTTTGGTAGGCGGAACGATTTATGACAGTTCGTAAGTTTATCATCAAGTGATAGCTCAAACACTTGTGTCTACCCCTTGGTCGTAATCTACGCGCCGATACGGTTATTTTGATAGTAATTAGAATTTATTTGGAGTCCGGGTCAAAAAACGCTTCATTTTCTAAGAAACCGTTTAAAATGCCGGGTCGAAAAGCTCTAGAATATTCTGGATATTTGTTCCATAAATTAATTTTATATCTTTTGGTAAAATATATCCCGTATATCATATTTTAAGAAATAAGGAAGTATAGATCTACAGCAATTCCATAATAGAAACGCAGAAATCTTTCTTCTGCAAGAGGAAACCTCTGGGGAAATGACGCAGCAGGTGCTGCGCCTCTTTGAAGGATCGCAGCAGCCGCTGCGCCTCTTCTCCAGCTTGTTTTCGCTGTTTACAGAATATTTCTGTGATTTCTTTCCAAAGTTTGAGTCATTCCAAAACTCTTCCCATTGTTTAGTATAAATAGAGACCTCCGGTCTCCATATTTTTCACGCGAGTGTCCGCCCTTATCTTCTCCCTTTGCATTCTAGATCGTGCTCTAAGCTTTCGACGCCTACATGCATTATCAATCGACCACGTAAGCTCAGAACATTCTGAGTTCCAGTCACATTGCATGACCGACCAATTTGTCCACTACACATCAATAAATTAATTAATCTAAAATCCTCCAACGAGGGCACTTTCTACATACATTCGAGTCGAGCAATCACTAACGTTAACTTAGTTAATCTCGTTTCGTCAAACATGTAAGTTTGAGGGTGTAAATCTCATCTTTTTTATTGTATTATTTTTGTATCAATTAATGTAAGATTCACGTCAAAAGCACATTCAAAACCGACTTTCAAAACCTTTTTACAAAACTGTTTTTACGAAACAGCAGTTACTAGACGTCGAGAAGAAACGCAGCAACAGCTGCGCCTCTTCGAAGGGTCGCAGGACCTGCTGCACCTCTTCCAGAGGTTGCCGCTGCTCCTGCTCTTCTTCTTCTTCCTCGGGTTTCTGGGGTTTTGTTCCTTTCGTTTTATTTTCTTTATCTCCTTTAATTTGTACATAAACCATGTTTTGATACTCCTTTTTAATTATAACGTTTTTATTCTCGACTTAAATCCCTTATAAATCGATATTTGCCGGTTTTCATCACTAAATCAAACTCGGATCTTAGAGACTCGATTTGTCCATATCAAGTCTCTGGAATTCGTTCTTTGTACATATTTCCATTGTTTATTTTCAGATTATCAATTTCTTTCAAAGTTCGTTCCTTTTGTGTTTCCGATATCGTAAATAAATTTAATTCGTTTTTTAACTCGTTTTTGTTCGTTTAATTCGTGTTTATCGCTTTTATGATGATGTTAGTATGTAATTAACCCGCTAAATCACTTTTACTCGAGTTTAATATCAATAATCAATCGTAAAACATACCAAAGAACATTAACGACCCACGGTTCTGACTTCACAGCCAGAACTCAACTCAAGAACAGATGCAGGAATAGTTGCGCCTCTTCTAAGGGACGCAGTAGATGCTACGCCTGTTCTGATGTGACTTCTGTCCCTTAACATCCGTTCTGGCTTTGACATAGCTTTAATTAGGTATTAATTAACTACTAATTATAATATCACCTTTAGTCTGACCTTTTTTTCACTTTAATTTCAAACTTTCATTTTCTTTTCTTCAAATTTCCGTTTCGAGTTATTTTTGACGTAAATCAGTTAAATCATTGTAATTTTAATTATCGCTATTTATTTATCGTTATTTATTTATTGTTTATTGTATGATTTATTTGCTTGTTATTTACATGTAATTAATTCTAATTCCCACTTCGACATAATCAATTACTAAATTACGTGTTAACCGACATATTTTAATCTCATATATTAGAATTAATCTATTGTTTGTCGCATTACATGCATATAATCGACGACATATCAACTATAAACGATTTCCCTAATCATTAGTAGAGGCCGCTATCGAGGCGGGAGGGATTAGGTGTTCAGTAAAAGGACTTCCTAATACGTACCCTCACTCCTTACTCCAGATCTCTGTAAACATCCGTGTTCATTGGCATCCACGAGAGTCATTCTAGACATAGAATGCTAAGGGTAACGAGTTCTTAGTGTTTATGTCATTACTTTGTGTCTTGACAAGGCACGAAGTATTCGAACGGTTCCAATTTCCCATAAAAATTGGTGGCGACTCCACAAATGCAATGCTTATCCCAAGCGCATCCGCGGGCGCCGCGACGTGGCCCCATGTCCACAGTTTGGCGACTTCGTTGGGGATGATACACTTACGTGTTACCCAGGGTGAAACTTGAATGAGGTTAGGGAATAGTTTATACGAGACAGTTGTCGGTTTTCATTACTCGACCTTCTTAGGTCGTTTTATTCGGCCTTCCTAGGCTCAACCCAACCCATTCGACCAATCGTCCCGTCTGGACGGTCCAAATTCTTATCTAGGCCTAAGGATAGATAGTGATTGACGTCAACCATACCGTGGTACATACTCATGTTTGTATCAAGAGCTTTCACTACTCGAGGGAATGGACTAGGAACCGACCTTACTCATGTTTGGCATGGACCTATCCACAGACCAGAGTTTGATTGCTTGGTTTGGCAACCCACCTTTTAAGCCACAACCCTTTAAATGCACTCAGCATACTGTTATAATGTCTATTTATACGTGTGTGTTTTCCAAATCTATCACGTGTCTAAATTACTCATTTGTAATCACTTTCTGTAAAATTCAATTTTCAAAATTCCATCCAATTTTAAATTTTCCATAAATGAAATCTTTCGTAAACTCTCAAAACAAAATAAAAAAAAAGTCCAAAACAAAAACGTTTTAAATCAAAATATTTTCAGACAATGTAAATATAAATTCAATTGGGCTAAGTTAGAGTCAAAGTTCAAACCGACCATGTCCTAGTCGGAACTCTGTCAGGTTATAAACCCGTCTTCCTTTACATTTTGGATCTTTTCAAATTCGAGTCAAGTCCTAAGGCGTCGCACCGTCATTTTGGTTTGGATCTAAACATTTCCGACAGCTCTAGTCACACGTGCCCGAGTCATACACAAAAGACTTATTAACACCTATAAGCACACCTCGGGTATCTACACTTATACCTGAGTCTAGAATCAACACGTCTCATCAATCCCGTCAAGATGGTCAGTGATGGAAGGGTTGGTCGTCACACACTCAATCAAACACATTTATATTCTCAACAAAACAACTAGTTAGTGGTTAAGTCGAGGTCGATCCATGGGATGGTGTGCTTTGGGTTCTAAGTCCATCTATCTCAATTTATGCTAGTGTCATAATTTGTTTGGGTTTATAGTTGTATTCTAGACTAATGCAATCAATAAAGTAAAACAAGCAATAAAAGGAAGGGTGTAAACAAATGATTAAAAGTACTAGGATATCATGGGTTCATAGGGGATTCATGAGAGTTGATCATACAAACATGTTCACAAAGTTGCAAGCAATTAATGTTGTAAAGGAACCGAGTTGGTGTATGTCTTACGGTTGTTAGGAAGAGTTGGGCCCCGGAGCCGAATCAATTAGATTGTACAACACCTACAAGTCGACTAACTTTCCCCCTAATCACTTCTATGCATGGTCTAACTAGACTCGATTTGGTTTATATCTTACAAGTCAAGTTGAATAGATAAGAGATGGTTATAAATGCAAAGATTCATAGGCTTAGCATTTCATCAAATATAACATGTGCATAGGTTGACATCACAACAAACAAGCAAATTAATTATGGAAACATATTGAATTAAGCATGAATCATTCCCCATGTTTACTTCCCTTAATTAACCACTAATCCTAGTTAAGGAAACTACTCACCCATTATCATGGGAAACGTGTCATTAATGGTGTCAAACATCACAACAAGTGTAAACATGATAAGGGCTTTAAGGAAATAAACAATAAAGAGTAAATAGTAAAGGAATTATACCAAACTTGAGATGATCCAAATAATAAAGCAAGAATAAAAGAAGAGACCTTGATTGATTGATGAAGGGTTGTCAATCCTCCAATAATAACCCAATAATTTTCAATTACCCAAAAGTAAGAAACTTGAACAGTAATTAAGGAAAGATTAATGTGTGATTTTGTGGAAAGATTAAAGGATAATCTATTCTAATCTACTCCTAATCTAATATAAGAGAGTTTCCTACTAAGAGAGCTTATTTTCTTGATTATTACAAATGGAGTATATATAGCAGTACATCATTAGGTTAAATAAGGCTAAATTAGTAATTAACAATGCTAATTGTTGAGTTGAGGAAGTGCTCCTCTCCAAGGAGATGAGCATCTCCGTTTTGGTGGTCTTCATAGAATATGCTCGTCCCGAGCGGCTTGGCTGAGGGACGGTCTGCACTGGAGAAGAATCCGAACGGATTGGGGGTCGGGACGCTCGAACTGTAGCAGGGGGAGACGAGCGGATCAAGCACAGGACGCTCGGATCTTAAGGCAGTGTTCTTCTTCATTCTTGTCTGCCAAACAATCCGAGCGTCTTGAAGGGGAGACGGTCGTCCTGCAGGAGACGAGCGGATTGGGTCTCTGGACGCTCGTCCTAGCGGACAGTTTCTCTATTTGAGCTCGGATTGTAAAACGGACGTCATTTTCTCATCCGGACTCCTATTGGAGTTAAACAAAGGCCTAGATCACTTGATTTTTCGACGTCGTTTCATCTAGCATACTTTCAGAGCCAAAGGAGCAACTCTTGGTTTGGGTTCCGAGCAATTTCTTCTTGCAATGGCTTCCTTCTCGTCATCCTTGTCTTTAAACTTATGATCCTTCTATATACTCTTTATTCATAAATCCTTAGTCATCATTCTTGCCTCCTCTTCATACTTGTCCATCCAATATCATAAAAAAGCTTCTAATTATGCACGGGAGACGGGAATTTCCGCCTAATTGTCTTCTTTCCTACAAAACATACGAAATGCACTAGGAAAGCAAAATAGAAAGTATTTGACGGATAAAATGGCTATGGAATGTTATAATAGTATGCAAAATAGGTTCAATTAGGGGACTGAATGTGCACAATTATGACTCACATCAAATATCCCTAAACCGAACCTTTACTCGTCCCGAGTAAAGAAGTGACTAAAACTAGACCTTTATTTAAACTATCCTAATAATATAACCGATATGAGACAATTAGCGGGTCTCACTCCGCCCCTTCAACTCACAACAAGACAGCCATGAGGTAGGGTGCCTTCTTGCAAGGCAAGGTGGGGCTTGCCAAAATGACGACACATCCAAGCATTAAGGCACACAAAACAAGTAATGGATGCATCTACAAAAATGAATAGCCACTTTCCTCATATAAGTGGCGGAAATTATCTAAAGGCGAAGCAATCTAAGGGTACACATTCCATCATAGATACGGTTTCTTCAAACTACTAAGCCTAGAAGGATACCAATAAATCACCTCCAAGTTATGTTAAGCTAGGGTACCTTTATCCTCAATTGTTAAATGCTTTGTCAAGAGTAGACTCCCTATGGTGTTAGAAACACTGGAGGATCGCGGAATTCCCCTTCTTGCCTAGACAAGAAGAAGGGTCGTCCTCTTTCTACCATGCACAAAAGTGGATACGATGGAAAAGGGATCGATAATATTTGAGTTTCATATGGGAGTTTGCTTTTGTTGTTGTTTTTCCCCCCAATTTCTTGTGGCATTTGACATTTTGAGAACACTTTCTTTGCCATTTCTTTTGATGTTTGGCATTTCAATACTTGACAACTTTCAACTTTTTGCATTTTCTTTTGAACATTTTCAAAGCTACCCCATTTGTAGAGAGGGTGCTTATATTTGAAGCATAGGAGTTTTCATTTTTGTTACTCCTCTTTTCTTTTGATGCATTTGCAAACTTTTTGACTTTCATTTCAATGCTTGAACTCAAATTTGAACAATTTTTGTGCCCATTCCCTTTGATGACAAAAATGTGGTAGAACAAGGATGATGGATGATTGCATGGTTTCAATGGTCACCTTGGAATAAACGGTAGCCAAGGAGTTATCACACCACAAGGTACTCTTGACTAGGCCTTAATCCATAGGTCAAAGGATACTAGCATGACACATCCTAGGGTATTTTACAAGTATTCTAACAAGCAAAGTCTTAAGAAGAAAAAGTATCTACAAGGGCCTTATATACACTTGTCAAGATTCCCAAATAGACGGTTTCACAAAATTTTTTCTAAATGAAACTATATGCCATGATGCAACTAACATTTATACAACCTAATGCATATGCTTCTACCAACTACTATGCCAAATAATCTAAATGTAATCTTAAATTTACATTGTTTATACCGCATCAATCAAAATAAAGCCACATAGTCATTAACATAAAGAGGAAAAAGGAGATTGGAAAGATCATACCATGTGGTCTTCAATATCCTCATGTCTCGGATGTGGCGTAGTCGATCAATGTGAAAAAGGATGGACAAACACAATATATACAAGATTACACTACAAAGGAAATGAACATGTTTTTGAATTTTTCAAATTTTCAAATTTTTATGGTTTTTTTGTTTATGAAACAAAAAGACATGTTTTTGTATTTCAAAATTTTTCAATTTTTATGTGTTTTTGGAATATAAATTCCCATCCCCCACTTTATTTTGGACATTGTCCTCAATGTACATGTAGGAGTAGGAATGAAAAAGAAATACATGTTTTTGGATTTTTAAAGTTTTATGGAAATTGAAGTACAAATGATATGATATGAATGAATGCATGCTCGCTCTAACTAAATGCAATTCTATATGACATATATAACAAATGAATGCAATCTAAACTATATTATATGATGCATGATTTCTAGTAAACTATGGTCACCTATGATCAAACCTCCCCAAACCGATTTAAGCACTATTTCTAGTGTAGAAATGAATAGGTTTGGTCATTAGTGATTATGCATGAATTCTAGTCTATATGCAACTAACTATATGAATCATGTGGGATATATTACAATGCAAACTATACTATATGAACTAACTAATGTAAATGCAACATAATACAAATGCAAGCTAAATGTATATGTATATAACTAAATGCAAGTGTAAATGTAATGCAAAGTCAAAGGAAAGGATATCTTACAAATGGTGGTTTGAGGGAGGACTCCACCAAACTCATTCCTAGTTGCCATGGTTATTGATGTTGTCCATGTTGCTCAATGCTCTCAATAACCGGTCAAAGGTTTGAGCACAATCCTCAAATAAGCAAAGATAGAACCATGGCCACTTCAAAATACAATAGAGCCAATCCTCCACAAGGTGATTTTCATTGAAATTTCTCCCCTTCACCTTGGCCTTTTCATCATAGCCTTTTTGGCTCTCCAAATTAGCAAGCTTAAAATTCTTGTCATCGGGAGGCTTCCATTCTCTCCCGTCTCCCTCAAATATGGTGATAGCATTTGGATTTATCAATCCTTCAAGAGTAGAAAGAGAATTCTCATAACATTGATGATGAGGTAGCTTTGGAATTGAGATTGTGGGTGCCAAGTCTCTACAAGTAATCTCATTTGCAATTTTGTTCTTGAGTTTTTCCATCAAGTACCCTTTATATGATGATTTGACTTTTTTGAGAAGATCCACCATATCATCTCCAATAATCATAGGTTCCATGGTGGGTGCAAAAAGGTCTTCATGGTCAATAGGAGCGAGGAAGTCATCTTCTTCATGGAAGCATACCTCAAACTTCTCAAAGATGGGCTCCTCAAGTGAGGCAATCTCACAACTCAATTCCTCTTCTTCATTCCATGAGTCATTACAAGACACATATTCCGCATAAGCTTCTTCCATAGGCTTGTCATCATCGCTATCTCCATATGAATCATAAATGGGGGGCTTCACTCCTCTTCACCAACTCTTTCTCCAACACCTCAACATCCACTTCAAATGACACACCCTCATACTCACAAAGGCTAAGAGTACTTGGCTTACTCAACCTCATGTCTTCTTCATCAAATACCACACTTTCATACTCACAAGAGCTCAAAGAGATTGGCTCTTCCCACTTCTCATCAAAGGTAACTCCTTCAAACTCGCATTCATGATCTAAGGAATGGTGAGAGGTGGTCATTTGGGTTGCCTTTATTTGGGCAATTTGAATCTCCAACTCCTCACCTTAGTTAGCAATGCCTTGAAGAACATTGTCCCTATTTTGGCTCTCCTCTAGCTTTTGTTTGAAGAAGTTTTGTTGATCTCCCATCATTTGGAGAATCACATTTTGAATGGGTTCATCTTATTGTTGTGGGTGGGTCTGAAAGTGGTCATATTGTGGCATTTGGAATTGGTTGTGAAGTGGGTATTGGATATGGTGATTTTGGTGGGAAAAATTGGGGTAGTAGTTAGGATTTTCATTGCATGAGTAGTAAGGTAGTTTTGTGTTAACTTGCTCCTCAAACTCCCCATACGGATAGTCATACTCAAAAGATCCACCACATACTCCATATGTCAAGTTTTGAGCCATCATAGCTAAGGCATGGGAAACAACTACAAACAAGGAAACTACACAAAAATGGTAAGAACGATCCTTAAGGAACAAGTTCCCCAAGGTTAAAGCACAATTAAAATAGACAAACAAACAAGAACTTAATCACATAACACCGTGCCCGGCAACGGCGCCATTTTGATGGAAGAGTTGGTCGTCACACACCCAATCAAACACATTTATATTCTCAACAAAACAACTATTTAGTGGTTAAGTCGAGGTCGATCCATGGGACGGTGTGCTTTGGGATCTAAGTCTATCTATCTCAATTTATGCTAGTGTCACAATTTGTTTGGGTTTGTAGTTGTATTCTAGACTAATGCAAGCAATAAAGTAAAACAAGCAATAAAAGGAAGGGTGTAAACAAATGATTAAAAGTACTAGGATATCATGGGTTCATAAGGGATTCATGGGAATTGACCATACAAACATGTTCACAAAGTTGCAAGCAATTAATGTTGTAAAGGAACCGAGTTGGTGTATGTCTTACGGTTCTTAGGAATAGTTGGGTCCCGGAGCCGAATCGATTACATTGTACAACACCTACAAGTCGACTAACTTTCCCCCTAATCACTTCTATGCATGGTCTAACTAGACTCGAGTTGGTTTATATCTTAAAACTCAAGTTGAATAGATAAGAGATGGTTGTAAATGCAAGGATTCATAGGCTTAGCATTTCATCAAACATAATATGTGCATAGGTTGACATCACAATAAGCAAGCAAATTAATTATGGAAACATATTGAATTAATCATGAATCATTCCCCATGTTTACTTCCCTTAATTACCCACTAATCCTAGTTAAGGAAACTACTCACCCATTATCATGGGGAACGTGACATTAATGGTGTCAAACATCACAACAAGTGTAAACATGATAAGGGCTTTAAGGAAATAAACAATAAAGAGTAAAGAGTAAAGGAATTATACCAAACTTGAGATAATCCAAATAATAAAGCAAGAATAAAAGAAGAGAACTTGATTGATTGATGAAGGGTTGTCAATCCTCCTATAGTAACCCAATAATCTTCAATTACCCAAAAGTAAGAAACTTGAACAGTAATTAAGGAAAGATTAATGTGTGATTTTGTAGAAAGATTAAAGGATAATCTATTCTAATCTACTCCTAATCTAATCTAAGAGAGTTTCCTACTACGAGAGCTTATTTTCTTGATTATTACAAATGGAGTATATATAGTAGTACATCATTAGGTTAAATAAGGCCAAATTAGTAATTAACAATGCTAATTGTTGAGTTGAGGAAGTGCTCCTCTCCAAGGAGATGAGCATCTCCGTTTTGGTGGTCTGCATAGAATATGCTCGTCCGGAGCGGCTTGGCTGAGGGACGGTCTGCACTGGAGAAGAATCCGAGCGGATTGGGGGTCGGGACGCTCGGACTGTAGCAGGGGGAGACGAGCGGATCAAGCACAGGACGCTCGGATCTTAAGGCAGTGTTCTTCTTCATTCTTGTCTGCCAAACAATCCGAGCGTCTTGAAGGGGAGACGCTCGTCCTGCAGGAGACGAGCGGATTGGGTCTCGGGGCGCTCGTCCTAGCGGACAGTTTGTCTATTTGAGCTCGGTTTGTAAAACGGACGTCATTTTCTCATCCGGACTCCTATTGGAGTGATTTAAAAGCCTAGATCACTTGATTTTTCGACGCCGTTTCATCTAGAATACTTTCAGAGCCAAAGGAGAAACATTGATTTGGGTTCCGAGCAATTTCTTCTTGCAATGGCTTCCTTCTCGTCATCCTTGCCTTTAAACTTATGATCCTTCTATATACTCTTTATTCCTACATCCTTGGTCATCATTCTTGCCTCCTCTTCATACTAGTCCATCCAATATCATCAAAAAGCTTCTAATTATGCACGGGAGACGGGAATTTCCCCCTAATTGTCTTCTTTCCTACAAAACATACGAAATGCACTAGGAAAGCAAAATAGAAAGCATTTGACGGACAAAATGGCTATGGAATGTTATAATAGTATGAAAAATAGGTTCAATTAGGGGATTACATGTGCACAATTATGAGTCACATCAGTCAGCCATATAAGGGTCACTCCGTCAAAGTCAACACTCGAGTCTAAATTAAAGTCAAGCACCATGAATTCAAACACGAGAAGTCGCTCACGACATTTCATGAATTCACAAGTCGACGTCTAGATTTGTCATCTTATCCTCGTAGTTACTTGTCCCTTCCTGTGTTCGTTTCTTATTGCCTTAGTATGCGTGATCCCATGTCGAATTGAGTTGTAATGCGCGTCATTTTTGTCGAATAGGAATCCAGCAAGTTCCGTCAGTCAGCAAAGTCACTAAGCAGCTCAAGCCACAATTACCGTGTCTCTCCAAAACGTTTATGCCATGGTCCTGCGAGTTCAAGCTACAGTGGAAAATTTGAGCATTCGCGTCCTCGCCCTTGAAAATGGGATGGTGGAGAAGAACACGCCACCTAGAGAAACCTCTAGTCTAGGTCGTCTAAAGCTTACCTCTTGCAATAACTGTCGTCCTAGAAAGCCGAAAACAACCGAAAGGAAACCTGGGAGGCATCAAAGGGTGCTTTCTGATTTAGGCATGTCTTATGCCGATGCTTTGAAGAGACTCTCTGCCCAAGGTAAGCTACATCCAATAGGTCCTACTCCGGATCCACCTTTAGAAAAGCAAGTGAACCTCTAGAAGGGCAACAAATACTGCCTATATCACCAAGGTAGAGGCCATGATATTGAAGAGTGTTTTCTCTTGAAACACACCATCCAAGATATGATCGAAGAGGGCAAGCTTCCAGTGCCACCTTTTGTCGATCAATCCAAGAAGATCAACCCTCTTGGGTCTAGCAGCACTAAACATGATGAAAAATCATCCCTAGATTGTTCTCACCTCCTCGCTCCTCATGATAACGAAGAAATCAATGTCCTCGAAGACGACGATATCCAAAGTGGAATGCTCATGCTTTCCATTGCCTTCAACAATAAATTTTCCAAGTTAGAGGGAGCCATTGATAATCTAAACTCTCGGCTTTCCAACATGGAGAACCAGTTTGCTGAAATAGGTAAGAAGCTTGAGGTCAAACCTCTCAAGATGGAAAGTGTCTAGGCAAACCCTCAACCTGATAGTCCTAAAGCAATGAGTGAGCAATCTATTCCTAGTTCTTCTCATCCAGGAATCAAATTCAACAATGGCAACCTCATGGAGCCTTCATCAAAGAAACCTAACAACTCTCCCAGGTCATTCACAAGTCTAGGCATACCTTATGCCCTAGCCTTAAACAAATTATCCTCTGTAGGTCTTCTTCAACCCATAGGGCCTACCCCAGATCCAAAAAAGAAGTCTAAGTTTTGGGATGACAATTCATATTGTCAATATCATAGAGGCAAAGGGCATGATACAGAGAAATGTTTCAAATTAAAACAAGTCATCCAAGATATGATCAAAAGCGGGAAGTTGTCCCTCTCAACTTTTAACCCACACGGCAAGTTAAGCAATCCTCATGGATGTACCGCTTATCAGGAAAATCTTCTTGACTGTTATCCTTCCAGTGTTCCCAATGATGAGGACGAGGTGCTCAAATGGGTGAATGCTCAGAGTCAGATGCCAAAGCCAGTTGTTGGAAAAGAAAATGTTCAAGCGTGGACCGATGATTACAAGTCTAGATCTAAGATCGCGTCAAAGTCCGAGTTCGCGTTCGCGTCCGAGTCTTAGGCTTTCTATCCCATAATTATTCTAGTGTCTTTCTTCGTGTTCATTTCCATTTCTAGTGACAACCTGGGGGCTGTTCCATGAGTCACAAGTCTTCTTGAGTCTATGTTAAATACATTCATTACTCATTTCAATAAAAGTACAATTTTCAATCCACTTATTCTTCTTTTCCTTTACCATTTCCTGTGACAACGAGAATTGATTTGAGACATTTTAAAACAAATGAACAACAACACATGTTAATCAATGTGAGTGCATTTAAATGATGTTCCATTCCGAGTTGTAGAGGACCTGAAACTCCATGTTCTTTTTCCTTACCTATTCCATGTCGCAATAGAAACCTTGCTATAACCATAGTTTAGTACGAGCATATCTCAAGAGATTCTAGGACGAATCCACACCATCTCCCTTGTTGACAATCCATGACGGAAGGCAAGCCCATTCCCCACAATAAACAAGCCATGTAACTAAAGACCAACCCGTTTCGCACCAAAGGTGCTAGTCTGACCCAAATCCGTGGTAGCAAGCAAATCCAAGATGATACGAGCCATGATCAAAGACAAAGGCTCAATCAAGAGAAATGACCAAAGACCAATATCCAACGCCGCAGTTATGCCCGTAATCCAAGACAAAAGAATCAAAAGCGTCAATGCTCAATCAAGCAAGTCAATGTCGATATCCAAAGTCAAAGTTATCTTCAAAAACCTGAATCAAAAATCCGAGTCTGAGTCAAGAACGAGTATGAAATCAAATACTGAACGGAATAATGTTGAAGTCTATGTAGAATCAAGACACCAATGAAGATAGTCAGCTAGCATCCTCACTTAACACATCACACACCCTAAGTCCTTCTCGAGACCGTCACAGGGAGATAGTTAGGAATTTTGAGAATCCTCTCAAGCTCGTCAAGTATACCCATCCTTTAGAGCCAAGACATGGAAACTTGATCCCACGTCAATTAATCTACCTTCGTGTGTTCATGATAAATCAAGCCAGGAGACTGATACCCGTCGTTGTGAGTACCAAAAATAAAATTTATAATTTCCTATTAAGACTAACCTAGGCTAGTGGTAACAGGGTCGAACCACAAGGAGGCAGATGTAAATTCTAGTTGTCTAATTTTAGTCTAAGGTAACGATAAGGTGTGGGGTTTGATTTGAATTGGTCTACAACTAAGAGTGAATAAAGACAATAAACTTAAAAAGACGGATTAAACAGATAAAGGAAGGGGTAATAGGATGGTCGGTTCATTACAGCTTCGGCGGCAGCAAACTAAGTCGGTCTGAATCAAACACAAGTGAGGCGGGAAATAAAGAGGTCCTCTCGGTCCACTCTTAACAGATAGCATCTTTCGATCTCGCTATAGGTCACTAATACTAACTCTCGTTCTGAAAAGTGACTAACGGTCTAAACTATACCTATCTTTCGATCTCAGCACAGTCTAGTCGATTTAATTGGTGATCTAATAACATACCCTATCTTTCGATCTAATGGGTTTGTCATAAATTAAGTATCTAACTGGTCGCATGCATTCGATTCGTTAAATACAACATTAAAATCAATTAAAACGAAGCGTAACCTTACGAGGTCAGTCGATCGTCTGACACGCGAATCAGGCCGTGTTCAATGTATTGCCGCCTATGCTATAACTCGTATACATCCTAGCACAAACTATTTAGCTACTCATACTGAAAGTGATAACAACAATAATACTAGGGCAATAAAGTATTGTATTCATGAGTAAAGCGATAAAACAAACAATTAACATGCAATAATAGGATGGTTTCGGGAATCTAACTATCAATTCTATACTAATAACGAAATAGAAGTAAATTGAAATAGGGGAGAGTAATACCAAGATTGCAGAGGAACGATTAAGAACAAGAACGAAATTCCAATGTTAACAATATTCCCAACCCTAATTCTAAAACTGTATGTAGAAAGTAATGTCAAAACTGAATGTGAAACTTCGATAAGAACTGGATGTCAAAACTGAATTCCTAGGTTACGTTATATAGAAAATAACGTAACATTATTTCCTAAACCTAACACAACTTTGGGCTTCAAGATTCACGGTCTTTTATTTCTCGTCTGTTTAGCGGTTTGGTCGATCGACTGCTAGGACTGGTCGATCGACTGGTCTTCAGTAAGCAGTAGCTTCTGGAACCCGATGGTTGGTCGATCGACTGATATACCCGGTCGATCGACTGCTTGAGCTGCTACTTGACTTCTATAAACTCGTGGACTTATCTTTTGGGCCTTGAATTGCGCACCAAGCTCGTTCCTCGGGTGAATACTTCACGTTATATGGAATGTAGGATACTCGGGGATGGATTCAGCTCGATTTCCGCTGGATTCTTCACATTTCTGCAATAATGTACAAAAATACGGAAGTAGACGGAAATAGGGAGAAATGTAGCATAAACTACATGAATGAGCTCTGAAATGCGTGTAAAATGGGATGTAAAACATCATATAAAAGACACGCATCAAACTTCCCAAAACCAAACCCTTGCTTGTCCCCAAGCAAGAACTAGACTCGATCTAAATGGAACGAGTTCAAACTCAGAGCGAATTGCAATGTGTAAAGCCTAAACCAATTTAATGCACAACCAACAATCAATTAGCAAATGAATCACGCAAACGAGTTATGAAGTCGTTAGAAATATTGCTGAACCGTCAACCATAGAGACTTGTCAAATCGGACTCTCACGGGTCGCTCTTATCACACATAAGCACAGGTGAATATATAAGAGAATAGAAAGAATTCATTTTGTAAAGACTCTCACCTAACTACGACCTATAAGAACATGCCTGCAGTCTAATATGAAAGCAATCTCTATAACCGTACATACGCATTCCAACCAACAAAAGACCATGACACATGCCGAGGTATAAATGTGGATATGTGAGGTATGGGTAAGAAGAGGCAAAACATTTTATGGAAAAGTGGAGGTACAGGTGATCAAGCTAGTACCAAAACGGAACCAAATGGCAACATCCAACTTCTTGCTCATAAACAATTGAACGGTGCTATAGCAAGCACAAATCTCACAATCTCCAGGTATAAAAGTAATCAACTAACTCCCCATAAAATATAAATGAAATATGGGAACAAAAATCGCCAAAAGATAAGGATTTGAATTATGCGAATTGATTCTTTCTCTTTATCACGAACCTCGGTCGATTGACCTATGATGCCAGTCGATCGACTGCTTTAAACAATGCAGAACTCTTTTTTTTTTCATTTCGAATCATTTTTCATCTCCTTTTCTTTTCTTTTCTATTTCTTTCTTCCCTTCATTTCGTTTCCCAAACCTCATCTCAAAAGAGCATATGCCACCAAAACGAAGTAACAATCCCAAAAACGTAAACTACTAGCTTGACAAAGGACAGGCTAAATGTAGGATGTAGTAATGGGGCAAAAAGGCTATTTTTGGCAGTGTGGAGCTTATGGGCAAAACGAATAAGGGGAAACCTCTACCACATGTGTCAACTAACCACAGACCGAATGCATACAGGTATTAAGAAGATCAAGTTCATATTTATGCACATTTATGTGACATGTCTCATAAGGAGTACTACTCACATTCCTAGATGAATTGGTCATGAATGTCACCAGTTATAGGCTCTAAATCTCAGAAATATGATGTAGCTTGCCAATTTTCAAAGTCAAGTCTCAAGTCCAGCAAATAGTTAACGAAAACTCGTAGACTATGCATATATGATTCTACTAATAACATGTTAATCTAGCAAGGCGTAGGCAAAAACAGATGCAAATGCAATGTCATCATGGAAATACTACCGTTCCGACTCAACCTATATGCTAAAATAAACGTGCATTTTTTTTTTTTGAATTTTTGAAATTTTTGAAATTTTTTTTTTTTGATATTCTGTATATATGTAAGGAAATAAACAGTGCAAGACAGAATATAAACGTGAATGCAAGCAAATGATATGCGACGCAAAACCCTTTCCCAAACCAAATCGCACAATGTCCCCATTGTGCAAAATCATGTAATGAAAGAAAAGAGAAGTGGGAATTTGCGTAAAATGAAAGAAAATAAAGGACATGAAGTGGAAATCAGGAACTCACAAGACTTTAAGCGCAGCAAAGAAAACCTCCCCAAACCAGCGGGAGCTAGGAGGTTTCAGTAGCCGGCAGTGCTACTAAAAGGTACTTGAAAGACAGACAAAACCACGCATAAAACCGAGAAAACAATTTTGAAGCGGTAAAATTGTGCACAAATGAGAAAATCAGAAGAAATAAATGATTTGACGGAAAGTAAAGTGGAGTAGAAAACTCCCTTAAGCCCGCAAATCGACCAAACACAGCAGGGGAGAGGTCGTGAACAGGTACAGCAGCGTCCTTGGTCGATCGACCAAAAGGGGCAGTCGATCGACCAGATGAACAGGAACAGAAGCTCCTGGAAAGTGCAACTCAGTCGATCGACCAATGAAGCCAGTCGATCGACTGAAAATACTGCTGTACTCCCTATTTCTTCGTACTTGCTCAATTACTTGAGCTAATGAGGTCTAAAAACCTGCAAGTGCACAATAATACGCGCCCAAAATTGCGCAAAACCCAGAATAAAGTCTAAAGCATATAAAATCCTAAGCAAGCGAAATAAAATGCGAAGTTTCGCGCACACAAAAGCAATAAAAATTTTCTTTAACAAAAGCAAATAAAATGAAGTTTATAAAGAGCTCGATCAACTAATAGTTGATCAAGAAAGACCACGGTATGGCCCACTTCGTCGGCTTCTGGCTACTAGAGGTAGCTTCAACGGTGCTTATCTTAGCAGCTGCACCCTTCTTAGCCTCCACGTCCGTATGGCTCAACGGATCAACACTCTCATCATCTCCCCAGTCAAGGATCTCTTCGGGCTTGTCAGAATCCAAATCAGACTCTCTGGCTTTGACCGGCTTGTCATCAACTACCTCATCAATTCCATAGCTCAGGCAACCAAGACCTCCTCTTTGTATGATAGGCTTTTTTACAGCTGGAACAACTTGCAGCACTTCCTTCTCCAAACCAGCTCCTGCAACATCTAAAACAACAGATTCTTCCTCCTTTTTGCTCCCAGTCTGGGGCGGAGGGGTTAGCACGGGAGTGATAATAGAGACAGGCAATTCAGGAAGCACAAAGTACGATTTCTTTTCAGAAACCGTATTACAAGTCATAGGCCACATGGGGTCCTTTTTCTTAGCCGGTTGGGCGAAGACAATAGAATGCTTTCCCACTTTGAAAGTCAAGGTTCCTAGACCGACATCTATGACTGCACCAGCAGTGTGCAGAAATGGCCTACCCAAAATAATGGGTATATGAGCATCCTCAGGCATGTCAAGTACGACAAAGTCAACGGGGAAAAAGAACTTCCCTATTTGGACAGGGATGTCCACTAAGACCCCTATTGGCTGGACCGCAGATCGGTCGACCATCTCGAATGTCATGTCGATCCATCTGCGAACCTAGTCAATTTAAGCTTCCTAGCTAGACTCAAAGGCATGACGCTTATACTAGCTCCTAAGTCACATAATGCCTTCTCAATAGAGAAGGTACCTATATTGCAAGGAACAGAAAAGCTACCCGGGTCCTCTAGCTTATGGGGTGCAGTGTGAGACAGATAAGAGCATGACTCTTTGGTTAAAGCGACAGTATGAACATGTTCAAGTGACTTTTTCTTAGACAAGAGTTGTTTCATGAATTTAGTGTATGCCGGCACTTGGTTGACCAACTCAAGGAAGGGTACTTGCACATTCAAACTACGGATAACCTTTTCAAATTTATTGAAAGATACCTGTTCTTTTGTTGGCACTAGTCTCTCCGGATATGGGGCTGTAAGAAGTACCTTAGCCCTCTCCTCTAAATCGCGCGTCTTATATCGTGAACTTAGGCTGAAAGTCCGTCACCTTCTCCTTGTTGAAGCTTGACCCCTCTTCAGACCGTCTCAAATGTGAGCCATTAACCGTCATCGGATCGAACTTCGGAGCCGGGACTGACCCATCAGCACTCGGGTCTTGTCCCAATGTCTTCGGGACTGTCGAACCCCGGAACAAATGGTCTCTCAAATTGTCGGGCATTGAAGGACGAAATTCCTCGACATCAGCGAGTGACCTCGGTCGATCGACCACCTTGCTCGGTCGATCGAGAGGTGAACATTCGAAGCTCCTCAGTAACCCGCATATCGATCGATCGGCGGGTATATCGATCGATCGATCGATATACCCGGTAAACGCCTTTTTTTCTTTGATTTATTCGTTGAAGCTTTCTTTTGACTTGTTTCCGGCTCATTTTTTTCAACAGCGTCCTCGACCATGGCAGGACCCTCAAGGGTGGACCCACTCCTCAAAGTGATGGCATTTAAGGTCTCCTTTTGGTCAGTTTGGGTCGGTAAGTGTCCCGGAGCTCGAGTGTTACTTTTGCTAGCCAATTGAGCAATTTGGCTCTCTAGTAGCTTCATCCCGGCCTCTCTTGCTTGGGACTCCTTTAGCAACAAGTTCTTAAGCTCGGAAAATTCAGAATCCTGCGATTGTTGCTGCTGCGGCACATGGGGAGGTTTCTGATATTGTTGTTGCTTTTGATGAGGGGGCACATAGGGTTGCTGCTGCGGCGGAGGTTGAGTTGGATTCAGGACATTTTGGCTCCTCCAACTCAAGTTTGGATGGGTATTCGGCTCATAGTAGGTGTTTGTCTGCCTATAGTGTTGAAAGGCAGCACAAGACTCAAAGGGACTAGGATAATTCTTCGAAACGTGCCCCTCAGCTCCGCACCTTTCACAGACGAAAGGACCGTCTGACACAAAGATTTACTTGGTAAATACCCCCTTTGAAGCTCCTCCTAGTTCATACTTGTCAAATCTCGCATAAGAGCTTCAAGCGCAGCAACAGAGGAAGATTCAGCAGCTCTCCTCTGGTTCCCTCTGGAATTACCATACTCAGCCTTGTAGGTGGCTAGATCGTCAATGATCTTCCACCCCTTGGTTGCTCCCAAATTTTCAGCAAATCGGCCATTGGCTGCAGCATCCAAAATAGCCCTCTGATCGTCATACAACCCATTATAGAAATGATTGCACAAGCTCCATTTTTCGAACCCATGGTGCGGTATGGTTCGCACCAGCTTCTTAAATCGGACCCATGCCTCGTGGAAGTTCTCATCTGGCCCTTGTTTGAAACTTGTGATTTGGGCTCTAATAGCAATCGTCTTTGAAGCAGAAAAGTACTTCTTGTAGAATGCCAATGCCAAGGAATTCCAGTCGGTGATCCCATGAACGGTTCGGTCCAGGATCTCTATACCACTCCCTTGCGATCACGAAGGGAGAAGATAAACATGGTCTCCTTGATCTGGTCTTGGGTCACGCCAGCTGGTGGGGGTATGGAACAATAGTAGTCAATAAAGGTCTTCATATGCTTAGCTGCATCTTCATTTGCAGCTCCCCCGAACTGGTTTCTCTCAACCATGTTAATGTATGAAGGCTTTGGTTCGAACTTCCTGGCATCTCCTGGTAATTCGAACCCCTTATATAAGTTTGCGGCTGTCGGCTCAGAATGACTAGCTATACTCGCTTCCTCAGCCATGACTGGAATTTCAGGAGAAGTAACTGTCTCGACTGAAGAGGTGGAAACGGGTGAAGACTGTGGGTCTTCCTCGTACAGCTCGTTCTCGTAATAGCTTGACAGAGTACTCAGCTCTTCCTCTGTCGGTAATACCCTTTGTGATCGTCTCAACTCGCGTAAAGATTTCTCTATCTCAGGATCGAATGGTACTAGTTCACCACCCTGTGACCTGCGCATAAGAAGAAACTACAAAAAGAATATAAGAAAAGTTTAAGGAACGGATGTCCCTTAAACTAAGAAAGACTAAAATTAAAACAACTAAAAATTAGAACTATTGCCTCCCCGGCAACGGCGCCAAAATTTGATACCCGTCGTTGTGAGTACCAAATATAAAATTTATAATTTCCTATTAAGACTAACCTAGGCTAGTGGTAACAGGGTCGAACCACAAGGAGGCAGATGTAAATTCTAGTTGTCTAATTTTAGTCTAAGGTAACGATAAGGTGTGGGGTTTGATTTGAATTGGTCTACAGCTAAGAGTGAATAAAGACAATAAACTTAAAAAGACGGATTAAACAGATAAAGGAAGGGGTACTAGGATGGTCGGTTCATTACAGCTTCGGCGGCAGCAAACTAAGTCGGTCTGAATCAAACACAAGTGAGGCGGGAAATAAAGAGGTCCTCTCGGTCCACTCTTAACAGATAGCATCTTTCGATCTCGCTATAGGTCACTAATACTAACTCTCGTTCTGAAAAGTGACTAACGGTCTAAACTATACCTATCTTTCGATCTCAGCACAGTCTAGTCGATTTAATTGGTGATCTAATAACATACCCTATCTTTCGATCTAATGGGTTTGTCATAAATTAAGTATCTAACTGGTCGCATGCATTCGATTCGTTAAATACAACATTAAAATCAATTAAAACGAAGGGTAACCTTACGAGGTCAGTCGATCGTCTGACACGCGAATCAGGCCGTGTTCAATGTATTGTCGCCTATGCTATAACTCGCCTACATCCTAGCACAAACTATTTAGCTACTCATACTGAAAGTGATAACAACAATAATACTAGGGCAATAAAGTATTGTATTCATGAGTAAAGCGATAAAACAAACAATTAACATGCCATAATAGGATGGTTTCGGGAATCTAACTATCAATTCTATACTAATAACGAAATAGAAGTAAACTAGTTTAGCTCCCGCGCATTGCGCGGTATTTATAGAGTTTTTACTTTTATATTACTTAATAATGCCAAATTAATACTTCATTAATTTTTCATATTTCGTGTCATTATATTTTGATATGAGAAATAAAATTGAACTGTAAATTATTCAAAAAAACAGAGTAAAATTGAACTGCAAAATAATAGTGGTATGAGGTATCTAATTAATTGTTCATTTTCTCGTTATTGTATATTTTTTCGAGAAAAAAAAAATTAAAACTTAAAATTAGTCAAAGAGAATTGAGTAACGTGCTGAAATGTATTTTATAAAAACTATTTTTTATACCACAAAACTAATGATTCCAATTTATTAATTCTTTCATTTGTTTTTGTCATGAAAGTAATCAAAACGATTTATAGTTTTGTTTATACATAGCATGAGTCAAGTTATTCTCAAATAATAGCATCAATAAAAGATTTAATAGTTTATAGCTTTATATTATTTATATTTTAATTAAAATACTATAGTTTAGTGTTTAGTGAAAATTATAAAATTTGATGAAAAAGTTAATATTTAATGGAAAAAAAATTATATAATGAAATACATTATAATTATTAATTACCTTATTTAGTGAATACAATTAAATTATCAATAGTTTCCTTATTTATAAAGATGCTTTTTGGAGGGAAAATTTTGGAGTTCGCCTATTCATTTAGTAAATAGGGGATTGAAATAGGGGAGAGTAATACCAAGATTGCAGAGGAACGATTAAGAACAAGAACGAAATTCCAATGTTAACAATATTCCCAACCCTAATTCTAAAACTGTATGTAGAAAGTAATGTCAAAACTGAATGTGAAACTTCGATAAGAACTGGATGTCAAAACTGAATTCCTAGGTTACGTTATATAGCAAATAACGTAACATTATTTCCTAAACCTAACACAACTTTGGGCTTCAAGATTCACGGTCTTTTATTTCTCGTCTGTTTAGCGGTTTGGTCGATCGACTGCTAGGACTGGTCGATCGACTGGTCTTCAGTAAGCAGTAGCTTCTGGAACCTGATGGTTGGTCGATCGACTGATATACCCGGTCGATCGACTGCTTGAGCTGCTACTTGACTTCTATAAACTCGTGGACTTGTCTTTTGGGCCTTGAATTGCGCACCAAGCTCGTTCCTCGGGTTAATACTTCACGTCATATGGAATGTAGGATACTCGGGGATGGATTCAGCTCGATTTCCGCTGGATTCTTCACATTTCTGCAATAATGTACAAAAATATGGAAGTAGACGAAAATAGGGAGAAATGTAGCATAAACTACATGAATGAGCTCTGAAATGCGTGTAAAATGGGATGTAAAACATCGTATAAAAGACACGCATCAGAGACTCCATTTCCAAGCCATATTACAAGCCATAATCCCATCAAGCCTCAACTCCACAAAATCAAGCTCCAGAGATTTGTTCATCAAAGCCTCTTATTTCCGAGCTCCACATTTCAAATATCAAATCCAGTTTCAACTTGACCCAGGCACGGAGTCTTCAAATACTTTGCTACCCGGAACGGGACATACCCAATTCATCCTTAGGGTCCACTTTCAAGTGCGCTCACATGACAAGGAAATTTTTACAAACTTAGTTATACCTCTTTGGTCTATGATCAGAGGGAATTATCTCAAATCGATTCTTCGAGTCACCAAAGGAATATACTCTCCTGAACTACGAGCATGGTTTGATTTCACCTCTTCAGGTGGATACGTAGGCAGTCGTTTATTACACAAGAAGGATACAACCACAACACCCAAATAAAATTAACAAAACCTCAGAACTACGATCTAATTTCACTTCACGTGAAAACGTAGGCAGTCCTCAAGGACACAACCATCCCCACCACCAACTTTCAACCTCAATTTTAACCTTCTAACCACAATTTTCATTTGTACCTCTTTACTGGGGCTCCTTCTTGTCGCCTAATCTCTTTTTTTACCAAATTCCAGAGTCATCTTCTCATCCTGGGGGCTTCTCTTCCGAGATGCCACCCTTCCTTCATCCTCCTTTTTGGTCTTCGAGTCTCATTTGAGTCAAGCTAGTGCTCGGTCTGGACAATGACAAAGGTCTTAGATCGATTCTCGAAGTTATCGTGCCTCAATAAGAATCTTTTTTATAGCAAGCGGTGGCAAACGGTGTCCAAGTAGACAGCTGATCCACGGCTCATGCCTTGCCTTTATATGTCCCCATCATTCTTGCAATTCTTCTACCTTGAAAACTAATACACGTTGTCACCCATACTTGGCTAGGGGTTGCGCATACTTAGGCAAAGCCTGTCAGAGTCATCCCCGTGTCACGTCCTAGTAGGTCTGCTTCTGCGTCAGTCACGTGTTTAAAGCCCATTTGAATATGCATAATGTATTTGTGAACATGGGCCACAGGCCGATTTATGGATTTGGGCCACCTACCGATCTGCAGTCACGGGCCACCTGCACGCCAAGCCAATCTATGGATATGCAGTGGTCTAGAAAGCCACACTCGGTGGCGTTGAAATGCTTTCGACCGGATCGCTTTAGATCGGTCGGTTTCGTCTCGGTAAAGGTCTCGAAACGATTAGAGATGTTCGGAGTCGCCACCAAGCAATTTTGGGATGCCTGGAACCCGTTCGAAATCCACTTTATACCTCGGTCAAACGAAGCACAAAGCAGTGTTTGACATAGGCACTAAAGATAAGGACTCGTCTCCCTTTTAGCATTCTATGCCTAAATGACTCTCGTGCGCCCTGGATAAGGCCATCCACTATCCAAAGGTTCTGAGTAAGGGGTGAGGGTATGTATTGGGAAGCCCTTTAATCGGACACCCAATCCCGCCCGTGTTAGCGACCTCTACTGATCGATCGTGGTTGTTTAAGTACAAGAGTTGATAAAACGGTGAATGCATGAATGCACATCTAAAAGTTTAACCTAACATGTGAGAGCTTTCTAAGTCGGTTGTTAATCCAAATATCAAGCATAAGATGTCAAGTTGGATTTAGTTTGATTTACATGTGAAAATGGAAATTAAACATCCATTTACCAAGTTCGGGTTATGATGCTTAACACGATCCATTTGTTTGAAAAAGTGTGTTTAAAGGATAAAGTGTCAAATGCAAACTCGTCAATATGATCCGTCATGTATTCGGGTAAACCGTAATCGGGATTGTTCTAGACAAGTACCAAAAACGAGGCAGAACAGTGCCAGGCAGCTCCATTGGAGCGCGAGCCTGTTGGCGAGGGGAAGGGCTCTGCCAGGTTTTTAGAAAAGAAAGAAGACAGCCGCTTGGGGCGCGAGCCATGAGCTGACCTAAGGGGAGCGTCTCCTGGTTCTTGAAAAGGTTATTTAAAACCATATTTATGATGAAAGATTTGCAAATGTTGTTTGCATAACTCGGAATAATTACTATTGTGTTAGTAACATTCGTTGTCGGATTTGCATGTTTGAAAAGTATAGTTTACAAATAAAAATGTAAAATGTTTGATTTGAACTAATCATGTTAAGTTCATTTCTTTGTAATTAGTCAAGTTTGTCATCGTACTCGGATTAAACCGACATGGTATAAAGAACCAAGGATGATTATGAATTATGATTAATATATTTACAAATGTAAATAAATGAGAAAAATGCTAAATAAAAGAAAATGGTGTTAAAATGCCCATTAAAATGTAATTAACCAAATAACATCATTGAGTCACGGATTAAACCGTCATGGTATAAAGAACCAAGGATGATTTTTGTAACGGTCAAAATATTTGTCATAAAAATGAATTAAAATGTTTGAAATGGTAAAAACTGTAAAAGGAAAGAAACGAAAATAAAAGAAAGTGTTGAAGGAAAGACGAACTCAAAGACGTTTGAGTCTGACCCGAGATGCCACAAGAGGCGCGAGCCTCCCTGCATAGCAAGGAGCTTATGTCTCAGGCCAAAACTCGGTTTTGGCTCGTCTAACCTATATTTGAATCGTGTTATGCATCATTCATGCTTATAAAATCATAAAAATGATAAAGACATGAAATAAATGAGTTTTTTACACCCTTAAACTTACGTGTATTGATGTTTGCGACGTAGACGACTTTAGAGACGGTTTTCTCATTGTGACTACTCGTGATCAAAGAAGTTTAAAAGAGTGCCTTAAAAAAGGATTTTGTTTTGAAAATGAGTTGAAATATGTTGTTGAACAACATGTTGATTAATGTTGGTCGAATGGGTCGGTCGAATGCACGGCGACGGTACCAAACAAAATGTGTAAGGCTTGTGTTTACGATCGGTAGGTCGTAAACACGTGTCGATTTTGTGACTTAGGAAGTCGGGTCTAGGAGTTTAAGGGAGAAGGAGAGGGCGGACTCTCGCGTGAAGATTATGGGGTATGATGGTGGGTATTTATAGAGAAATGTGGGGTGGTAGGTCGGTTGATTTTCCTTAGAGGCTAAGCAGATGGCCTAAAGAGGCGCGAGCCACCTCGTGATGGAAAGAGGTGTATTGTCCCTTTCAATTTGGACGTGGCCAATTCTCCATCCATTGTTGATATGTGGCATTCATATAAGATGTTGTGTAACAATATGGGCATCTAATAAGATGATTTTGGTGTTACTTGAGGTAGGTGTTTTGTGTGCTTGACTCGGGTTTGACCCGTGTGAGTCGGGATTTGAATTTCGAGTCGGTTTTTGGCCCGGTGTCGGTTTTGACTCTAATTAGGGTCATTTTAATGGAAATGACATGATGAAAACATTCATGGCATTATTTTTGACATTCGAGATTTGGGTTGACTCGGGTTGACTCGAGTTGCGGGTTTCTGAGTCGGTTTTGGGTCCGAAGACGGTTTTAACTCTAAATGGTGTTATTTTAATGCAAATGAAGTTAGAAAACTTTTGAAATCATTTTTCATATCCGAGTAGTGCATTAAACCGTCTCATGTATAGCCAATCCACGCACGCATATAAAAAAGATGTTATAGTCCGATCATCATCGGGTGGTTTTTGGAAGGTGAAGATACTGGGTATCTACAGAGCCCCCACTTTGACTGAGGCTTGGACAGGGCAAAAGTCAAAGTATGATCTCTAGGTCAATCGAAGATTACAATGTGAAGACCATTGCGACGTCAAGGCGACTCAAAAGGGTTTGAGCCACGAACCTGCCGTCGGGAAGGGCGACGCCAAGGCGACTCGAGGGTACGAGCCAAGGACCTGTCGTCGGGAACAGTTTAGCGTCTGTCGACTTCCGGTTCGGGTCGTTTAAAGTCCATTAGACCACGTATAAAGGCTCGCCAGCCATAAGAAGGAATCATACCTGAGGCATCTTCGGGATATGTCCTTGAATCTTTTGTGCGCAAAGGCTCACCAGCCGGTGTTGAAGTCGGTGCGTTTTGAGGCTCGCCAGCCATAGGAAGGAGTCATACCTGAGGCATCTTCGGGATATGTCCTTGAGTCTTTTGCGCGCAAAGGCTCGGCAGCCGGTGTTGAAGTCGGTGCGTTTTGAGGCTCGCCAGCTATAGGAAGGAGTCATACCTGAGGCATCTTCGGGATATGTCCTTGAGTCGTATATTGTGTGCGTGCAAAGGCTCGCCAGCTGTGATAAGGAGTCGTACCCGAGGCATCTTCGGGATACGTCCTTGAGTTGTACCTTGTTTGCGGACAAAGGCTCGCCAGCTTGTGAAAAGGAGTCGTACCTGAGGCATCTTCGGGATACGTCCTTGAGTTGTATCTTGTTTGCGGACAAAGGCTCGCCAGCCATCTATGGTCGAATGATCGACTGTGGAAAATAGCCTGACACATCGGGCTTATTTCGAGATATTGTCTGGAAATGACTTCCAACTAGGTTGACGTTGATAGGTTCGGCTAGGGAGCAATGAAATCCAACTTGATGGGTGCCCTAAACGAGCTCTGTGGCGATAAATCATTTGAGCAAGGCTCTCTGGAAAACCATTTAGGTGAAGCGCCGCATCGGGATCATGAATGATGTTGTGTGGATCTTTGAAAGACCTGTGGGACTTTCATTTGAAAATCGACACTCGCTGGGGAGTTAGAAACTTCTCAGGACTCGCCGGGGATATGAGTTGTTGCTCGCTGGAAGGCAGCGTATGCCATGTAATCGGCGGGGTTAAAGCTCTTCGACTTGATAGGTCGTCGTTTGTTGGGAAGAACCCAGTACCCAGTTGGAGTGAGTTTGTCTTCTCAAGATTACCTGCATGGTTAGTGACCACACAAATCCGCAGTCTCATAGACAAGCACATTGAATGCAAGTATATAAGCACGTAAGTACATAAGCATGTGAGCAATTACCATATAAGCAACTAGCACGCAAGCATATAAGCACGTAGGTACATAAGCATGTGAGCATCTAGCATGTAATATCTCACGCGAGGGGAGATAGGAGTTTGGAAAGTTGTGAAGCTCAATATTGAGTCTTATTGCTCGTAGATCCGTGATTTAATAGATTGGAGACATGTGACTGTTGCGACACTGACTCACACAGACGCATACTGACAGACTGACAAACAGGCGGTCGTGAACGTGATACAAAGTCAGTGTCGACACGACACGGGGGTGACTCTGACAGACTTTGCGCATGTAAGTGCAACTCATAGCCAAGAAAGGGTGACAACGCGTATCGAATCCCTGAGGTAGAAGGTCCGCTTGGCTAGGGAACACGAATTGATTATCTTCTCCAGACATATTTTCCTCATTTGCTTGTTTGAGATCCCTTCTCGAGGTATACTGATTCGGAGAGCGGAACCAAGACCTCGTCGTCGTCCGAATCGAGCATTAGGCTATGAGCGGTTTTATTTTGGACTGTAGTTGAGACTCGAAAGATTTTTGAGGGTAAAGGATGGTTGGCGTCTTAAAAGAGAAGCCCCCAGAGTGAGAAGGTGGGAATTCGACAAAACAAGGAATGGGCGACGTCTTAAGGAAGAAGCCCCCAGTAAAGAGGTATAAGATTAATTTTTTGCAGCTAGGTGGGCTGGTTTTGAGGATTGATGTTGGTGGTTGAGATTAAAATGGGTGTGCGGTTGTGTCCTTGTAATAGGACTGCCTACGTATTCGCGTGTGTGCGAAATCATACCAGATCGTGGTTCTGAGTTGGTTATTGAGGATTGAAAATTGGAAATGTTGTGAAAGGAGTATGCGGTTGTGCCCTTGTAATAGGACTGCCTACGTATTCGCGTGTGTGCGAAATCAAACCAGATCATAGTTCAG
The DNA here is from genome assembly GCF_048544455.1 of Silene latifolia. NCBI lineage: Eukaryota > Viridiplantae > Streptophyta > Magnoliopsida > Caryophyllales > Caryophyllaceae > Silene > Silene latifolia. The sequence continues at coordinate 42,415,496 of NC_133526.1, forward strand.
AATGTGTGCCTAAGCGAGTTGTTAGGACCTTAAAGTGTGGAGGACACGACGGTAAAAGCCGTTTGGTGACTCGTCTGAATGTGTGCCTAAGTGAGGTGTTAGGACCTTAAAGTGTGAGGGTCACGACGGTAAACTTCGTTTGGTGACTCGAGAAATTGATTTGAGATAATTCCTCCTTGATCGTGAATCGAAGAGGTGTAATTTGTGAAAATGTTCCTTATCATGTGAGCACACTAAAAAGTGGACCCTAAGGGTTGACTAGGTGATGCGTGTCTTTTATATGATGTTTTACATCCCATTTTACACGCATTTCAGAGCTCATTCATGTAGTTTATGCTACATTTCTCCCTATTTCCGTCTACTTCCGTATTTTTGTGCATTATTGCAGAAATGTGAAGAATCCAGCGGAAATTGAGCTAAATCCGTCCTCGAGTATCCTGCATTGCATTTGGCGTGAAGTATTCGCTTAAGGAACGAGCTTGGTGCGCAATTCAAGGCCCAAAAGACAAATCCACGAGTTTATAAAAGGCAAGTAGCAGCTCAACCAGTCGATCGGCCACTACCTTCAGTCGATCGACCAACCATCGGTTCCGAAGCTCATTTTCAGACTAGACCGATCGATCGACCCGATTCTAGCGATCGATCGACCAAATTGCTATTCCAGACGAGAATTAAAAGACTGAAGAAGCATAAGCCCACTATGTTTTAGGTTTTGGAAATAAAAGTTACGTATGTTTGCTATATAACGTAACAAAAACATTCAGTTTGGGCATCTCGATTTAGACTCAAGTTTTCATACAGTAATATTTAGTTTTGGAATTAGGGTTTGGATTATTGTTAAGCATTGGATCTCTGGTTCTTATTCCTAATCTTTCCTCTGCAAATTCGGTATTCATCTGTCCTAATTTCAGTTTATTGTTTTACTTCATCATTAGTATAGAATTGCTAGCTAGATTCCCGCAACCAATTCATTGTTTATGTTAATTGTTTACTTTATCGTTTCAAGCATGAATTCAGTAGTTAGTTTTATCATCGTTATTATTGTTTTTACCCTTAGCATGAGTAGCTAGATTATTTGTGCTAGGATGTAGGCGAATTGTAGCATAGGCGGCAATAGATTGAACACGGCCTGATTCGCGTGTCAGTCGATCGACTGACATTCTTGGTCGATCGACTGACCTCGTAGGGTTTTATTTTCGTTTTAATTGATTTTAATGATGTATTTAACGAATCGAATGCATGCGACCAGTTAGATGCTTATTTTATGACTGACCCATTAGATCGAAAGATAGGGTATGTTATTAGATCACCAATTAAATCGACTAGACTGTGCTGAGATCGAAAGATAGGTATAGTTTAGACCGTTAGTCACTTTTCAGGACGAGAGTCAGTATTAGTGATATTAGGGACCTATAGCGAGATCGAAAGATGCTATCTGTTAAGAGTGGACCGAGAGGACCTCTTTATTTCCCGTCTCACATGTGTTTGATTCAGACCGACTTAGTTTGCTGCCGCCGAAGCTGTAATGAACCGACCATCCTAGTACCCCTTCTTTATCTGTTTAATCCGTCTTTTTAATTTATTGTCTTTACTTATTCTTAGTCTTAGACCAATTCAAATCAACCCCCACAATTGTTACTTTAGACTATTATTAGACAACTAGAAATTACGTCTGCCTCCTTGTGGTTCGACCCTGTTACCACTAGCCTAGGTTAGTCTTAATAGGAAATTATAAATTTTATTTTTGGTACTCACAACGACGGGTATCAAATTTTGGCGCCGTTGCCGGGGAGGCAATAGTTCTAATTTTTAGCTGTTTTAATTTTAGTCTTTCTTAGTTTAAGGGACTTCCGTTCCTTAAACTTTTCTTATATTCTTTTTGTAGTTTCTTCTTCTTATGCGCGAGTCACGGGGTGGTGAACTAGTACCATTCGATCCCGAGAGATAGAAAATATTTGCGCAAGTTGAGACGATCACAAAGGGTATTACCGACAGAGGAAGAGCTGAGTACTCTGTCGAGCTATTACGAGAACGAGCTGTTCGAGGAAGACCCACATTCTTCACCCGTTTCCACCTCTTCAGCCGAGACAGTCACTTCTCCAGAGATTCCAGTCATGGCCGAGGAAGCGAGTATAGCTAGTCATTCTGAGCCGACAGCTGCAAATTTATATAAGGGGTTCGAATTACCAGGAGATGCCAGGAAGTTCGAACCAAAGCCTTCATACATTAATATGGTTGAGAGAAATCAGTTCGGGGGAGCTGCAAATGAAGATGCAGCTAAGCACATGGAAACATTTATTGACTACTGTTGTTCCATACCCCCACCAGCCGGCGTAACTCAAGACCAGATCAAGGAGACCATGTTTATCTTCTCCCTTCGTGATGCTGCAAGGGAGTGGTATAGAGATCTGGACCGAACCGTTCATGGGATCACCGACTGGAATTCCTTGGCATTGGCATTCTACAAGAAGTACTTTTCTGCTTCAAAGACGATTGCTATTAGAGCTCAAATCACGAGCTTTAAACAAGGGCCGGACGAAAATTTCCACGAAGCATGGGTCCGTTTTAAGAAGTTGGTGCGAACTATACCGCACCATGGTTTCGAAAAATGGAGCTTGTGCAATCATTTCTATAATGGGTCACGACGATCGGAGGGCTATTTTGGATCTTTGCGACCAATGGCCGATTTTTGAGAACTTAGGAGCAACCAAGGGGTGGAAGATCATTGACGATCTAGCCACCCACAAGGCTGAGTATGGTAATTCCAGAGGGAACCAGAGGAGAGCTGCTGAATCTTCCTCTGTTGCTGCGCTTGAAGCTCTTACTGCGAGATTTGACAAGTATGAACTAGGAGGAGCTTCAAAGGGGGGTATTTACCAAGTAAATGCTGTGTTAGACGGTCCTTTCGTCTGCGAAAGGTGTGGAGCTGAGGGACTCGTTTCGAAGAACTGCCCTAGTCCCTTTGAGTCTTGTGCTGCCTTTCAACACTATAGGCAGACGAACACCTACTATGGGCCTAATGTTCATCCCAACCTGAGGTGGAGTAGCCAGAATGTTCTAAATCCAACTCCACCACCGCAGCAACAACCCTATGTGCCCCCTCATCAAAAGCAACAACAATATCAGAAACCTCCTTATGTGCCGCAGCAAAGAACAACAATCCCACGCTTCGATTTTGCTTTGAGTTCAAGAACTTGTTGCTGAAGGAGTCCCAAGCAAGAGAGGCCGGGATGAAGCTACTAGAGAGCCAAATTGCTCAATTGGCTAGTATGAGTACCACTCGAGCCCCGGGACACTTACCGACTCAAACCGACAAAAGGAGACCCTAAACGCTATCACATTGAGGAGTGGGTCCACCCTGGAGGGGCTCGCCATGGTCGAGGACGCTGTTGAAAAGAATGAGGCAGATCCGAGTCAAAAGAAAGCTGTAACAAATAATTCAAAGAAAAAGGCGTCGACCAGGTATATCAGTCGATCGACCTATATACCCGGTCGATCGACTGATACGCGGGTTACAGGAGCTTCTGGAACTGTACATCTCGGTCGATCGACTGAGGATAGTGGTCGATCGACCGAGATCACTACTGATAGCGAGAAATTTCGTCCTTCAATGCCCGATAATCTGAGAGACCATTTGTTCCGAGGTTCGACAGTCCCGAAAGTATTGGGGAAAGACCCGAGTGCTGATGGGTCAGTCCCGGCTCTGAAGTTCGACCCAATGACGGTTAATGGCTCACATTTGAGACGGTCTGAGGAGGGTTCAAGCTTCAATAAGGAGAAGGTGGTGGACTTCCAACCTAAGTCCAGGGATACCGGCACGCGCGATTTAGAGGAGAGGGCTAAGGTACTTCTTACAGCCCCATATCCAGAGAGACTAGTGCCGACAAAGGAACAAGTATCTTTCAATAAATTTGAAAAGGTTATCCGTAGTTTGAATGTACAAGTACCTTTCCTTGAGTTGGTCAATCAAGTGCCTGCCTACACTAAACTCATGAAACAACTACTGTCTAAGAAAAAGTCTCTTGAACATGTTCATACTGTCGCATTAACCAAAGAGTCATCCTCTTATCTGTCTCACACTGCACCCCATAAGCTAGAGGACCCGGGTAGCTTTTCTGTTCCTTGCAATATAGGTACCTTCTCTATTGAGAAGGCATTATGTGACTTAGGAGCTAGTATAAGCGTCATGCCTTTGAGTCTAGCTAGGAAGCTTAAACTGACTAGGTTTGCAGTGACCGACATGACCGTTTAGATGGCCGATCGCTCTGCGGTCCAACCCGTAGGAGTCTTAGAGGACATCCCTGTCCAAATAGGGAAGTTTTTCTTCCCTGTAGACTTTGTGGTCCTTGATATGCCTGAGGATGCCCATATTCCCATTATTTTGGGTAGGCCATTTCTGCACACTGCTGGTGCAGTCATAGATGTCGGTCTAGGAACCTTGACTTTCAAAGTGGGAAAGCATTCTATTGTCTTCGCCCAACCGGCTAAGAAAAAGGACCCCATGTGGCCTATGACTTGTAATACGGTTTCTGAAAAGAAATCGTACTTTGTGCTTCCTGAATTGCCTGTCTCTATTATCACTCCCGTGCTAACCCCTCCGCCCCAGACTGGGAGCAAAAAGGAGGAAGAATCTGTTGTTTTAGATGTTGCAGGAGCTGGTTTGGGGAAGGAAGTGTTGCAAGTTGCTCCAGCTGTAAAGAAGCCTATCATTCAAAGAGGAGGTCTTGGTTGCCTGAGCTATGGAATTGATGAGGTTGTTGATGACGAGCCGGGCCGAAGCCGACATCGATTTGGATTCTGACAAGCCCGAAGAGATCCTTGACTGGGGAGATGATGAGAATGTTGATCCGTTGAGCCATACGGACGTGGAAGCTAAGAAGGGTGCAGCTGCTCAGATAAGCACCGTTGAGGCTACCTCTAGTAGCCAGAAGCCGACGAAGTGGGCCATACCGTGGCCGTTTTTGATCAACTACTAGTTGGTCACATGTTTTCCAAAACATTTTATTGCTTTTAAAACTTTTTATTGCTTTTGTGTGCGCGAAACTTCGCATTTTATTTCGCTTGCTTAGGATTTTATATGCTTTAGACTTTATTTCTGGGTTTCGCGCAATTTTGGGCGCGTATTATTGTGCACTTGCAGGTTTTTAGATCTCATTAGCTCAAGTAATTGAGCAAATACGAAGAAATAGGGAGTACAACAGTATTTTTCAGTCGATTGACTGGCCACATTGGTCGATCGACTAATTTGCACTTTCCAGGAGCTACTGTTCCTGAGACGTTGGTCGATCGACTGCCATCCTTAGTCGATCGACCGAGGACGCTGTTGTACCTATTCACGACCTCTCCCATGCTGTGTTTGGTCGATTTGCGAACTTAAGGGAGTTTTCTACTCCACTTTACTTTCCGTCAAATTATTTATTTCTTCTGATTTTCTCATTTGTGCACAATTTTACCACTTCAAAATTGTTTTCTCGGTTTTATGCGTGGTTTTGTTTGTCTTTCACATACCTTTTAGTAGCACTGTTGGCTACTGAAACCTCCTAGCTCACGCTGGTTTGGGGAGGTTTCCTTTGCTGCGCTTAAAGTCTTGTGAGTTCCTGATTTCCACTTCATGTCTTTTTTATTTCATTTTCTCGCAAAATCTCGTTTCTCTTTTCTTCATTACATGATTTTGCACAATGGGGACATTGTGCGATTTGGTTTGGGGAAGGGTTTTGCGTCGCATATCATTTGCTTGCATTCACGTTTACAGTTCTGTCTTGCATTGTTTATTTCATTTCTCACATATACAAAATCCAAAAAAAAAAAAATTAATTGAGAAAAAAATTCAAAAAAAAAATTGCACGTTTATTTTAGCATATAGGTCGAGTCGGAACGGTAGTATTTCAATGATGACATTGCATTTGCATCTATTTACGCCTAAGCCTTGCCAATTGACATGTTATTAGTAGAATCGTAAATGCATATCTACGAGTTTTCGTTAATTATTTGCTGGACTTGAGACTTGACTTTGAAAATTGGCAAGCTACATCATATTTCTGAGATTTAGAGCCTATAACTGGTGACATCTATGACCGGTTTATTTAGGAATGTGAGTAGTACTCCTTATAAGACATGTCATATCAAGGTGCATAAATATGAACTTGATCTTCTTAATACCTGTACGCATTCGGTCTGTGGTTAGTTGACACATGTGGTAGAGGTTTCCCTTATTCGTTTCGCCCATGAACTCCACACTGCCAAAAATATCCCTTTTTGTCCCATTTACTACATCCTACATTTAGCATGTCCCTTGTCAAGCTAGTAGTCTGTGTTCTTGGGGTTGTTACTCATTTTTGGTGGCATATGCTCTGTTGAGACGTTATTGGGAAGATGAAAAGGAGTAAAGAAAGAAATAAAAAAAGAAAAGAAAAAAAAAGATGAAAAAATGATTCGAAAAAAGAAAAAAAAAGGAATTCTGTACTGTTCAAAGCAGTCGATCGACTGGCATCATTGGTCGATCGACTGGGATCCGAGAAAGAAATCAATTCGCATAATTCAAAGCCTTTATCTTATGGCGATTTTTGCTCCCATGTTGTATTAATATCTTATGGGGAGTTGGTTGATTACTGTTATTTTGGAGATTGTGAGATTTGTGCTTGCTAATAGCACCGTTCTATTGATTTTGAGCAAGAAGTTGGATGTTGCCATTTGGTTCCGTTTTGGTACTAGCTTGATCACCTGTACCTCCACTTTTCCATAAATGTTTTGCCACTTCTTACCCATACCTCACATATCCACATATATATACCTCGGCATGTGTCATGGTCTTTTGTTGGTTGGAATGCGTATGTACGGTCATAGAGATCATTTTCATATTAGACTGCAGACATGTTCTTATAAGTCGTAGTTAGGTGAGAGTCACTACAAAATGAATTCTTTCTATTCTCTTATATATTCATCTGTGCTTATGTGTGATATGAGCGACCCGTGAGAGTCCGATTTGACAAGTCTCTATGGTTGACGGTTCAGCACTTTTTAACGACCCCATAACTCGTTTGCATGATTCATTTGCTAATTGATTGTTGGTTGTGCATTAAATTGGTTTAGGCCTTACACATTGCAATTCGCTCTGAGTTTGAACTCGTTCCATTTAGATCGAGTCTAGTTCTTGCTTGGGGACAAGCAAGGGTTTGGTTTGGGGAAGTTTGATGCGTGTCTTTTATATGATGTTTTACTTCCCATTTTACACGCATTTCAGAGCTCATTCATGTAGTTTATGCTACATTTCTCCCTATTTCCATCTACTTCCGTATTTTTGTGCATTATTGCAGAAATATGAAGAATCCAGCGGAAATCGAGCTAAATCCTTCCCCGAGTATCCTGCATTGCATTTGGCGTGAAGTATTCGCTTAAGGAACGAGCTTGGTGCGCAATTCAAGGCCCAAAAGACAAATCCACGAGTTTATAAAAGGCAAGTAGCAAACAACCATCGATCGGCCACTACCTTGATCGATCGACCAACCATCGGGTTCCGAAGCTATCATTTCAAGACGATCGATCGACCGATTCTAGCAATGATCGACCAAATTGCTATTCCAGACGAGAATTAAAAGACTGAAGAAGCATAAGCCTACTATGTTTTAGGTTTTGGAAATAAAAGTTACGTATGTTTGCTATATAATGTAACAAAAACATTCAGTTTAGGCATCTCGATTTAGACTCAAGTTTTCATACAGTAATATTTAGTTTTGGAATTAGGGTTTGGATTATTGTTAAGCATTGGATCTCTGGTTCTTATTCCTAATCTTTCCTCTGCAAATTCGGTATTCATCTGTCCTAATTTCAGTTTATTGTTTTACTTCATCATTAGTATAGAATTGCTAGCTAAAATTCCCGCAATCAATTCATTGTTTATGTTAATTGTTTACTTTATCGTTTCAAGCATGAATTCAGTAGTTAGTTTTATCATCGTTATTATTGTTTTTACCCTTAGCATGAGTAGCTAGATTATTTGTGCTAGGATGTAGGCGAATTGTAGCATAGGCGGCAATAGATTGAACACGGCCTGATTCGCGTGTCAGTCGATCGACTGACATTCTTGGTCGATCGACTGACCTCGTGGGGTTTTATTTTCGTTTTAATTGATTTTAATGATGTATTTAACGAATCGAATGCATGCGACCAGTTAGATGCTTATTTTATGACTGACCCATTAGATCGAAAGATAGGGTATGTTATTAGATCACCAATTAAATCGACTAGACTGTGCTGAGATCGAAAGATAGGTATAGTTTAGACCGTTAGTCACTTTTCAGGACGAGAGTCAGTATTAGTGATATTAGGGACCTATAGCGAGATCGAAAGATGCTATCTGTTAAGAGTGGACCGAGAGGACCTCTTTATTTCCCGCCTCACATGTGTTTGATTCAGACCGACTTAGTTTGCTGTCGCCGAAGCTGTAATGAACCGACCATCCTAGTACCCCTTCTTTATCTGTTTAATCCGTCTTTTTAATTTATTGTCTTTACTTATTCTTAGTCTTAGACCAATTCAAATCAACCCCCACAATTGTTACTTTAGACTATTATTAGACAACTAGAAATTACGTCTGCCTCCTTGTGGTTCGACCCTGTTACCACTAGCCTAGGTTAGTCTTAATAGGAAATTATAAATGTTATTTTTGGTACTCACGACGACGGGTATCACTAGGTATGTCCCGTTCTCGGTAACGAAGCATTCGAGGACTCCGTATCTGGGTCAGGGTGAAAAAGGCTTCGGCATTATGGAATGTGGAGCTTGGTAATAAAAGGTTTGTTTGACAGATAAAAATATGGAGCTTAGGGTCACGACGGAAAATTCCGTTTGGTGACTCGAAGGTTGATTGAAGATAATTTCCTCTTGATCATGAATCGAAGAGGCATAGTTTGTGAAAATGTTTCTTGTTGTGTGAGCACACTAAAAAGTGGATCCTAAGAATGAAATGGACATGTCCCGTTCCGAGGAGCGATGTATTTTTGAAGACTCCGTATTTGGGTCGGGGTGGAAATGGCTTCGGCATTTTGGAATGTGAAGCTTGGTAAGAAAAGGGTTGTTTGACAGATAAATATCTGGAGTTTGTATTTTGTGGTGTTTAGTCCGATGGGTTACGGCTCGTAATTGTTAGAAATTTAATCTCATTAATTAACATATTCATATATGTGAGAAATTATTTTGTCATAAAATAATTACAAATCTTATGCATGCAAACATAAAAAGAAGTAGAGAAGAAAACATCAATCCTTACTATGAAAGTTTCGGATTTTGGGCACAAGTGAGTTCTCCTACTCACTTGTTCTTGAGCTTCCTAATATTGGATGAACAAGGATTCAAGCTTAGAATCCCTCCCAAAAACTTATACCCACGATGGCCTCTTAATAGATTAATATTACTTGATCTAGAATAATAATAATCTTCACTAAAAATTGACCTAAAACTTGTTATTGTTCTCTTGTTTATTCGGCCAAGAGAAGGGGAGAATTGGAGTATTTTCTCTCTTATATTTCTATAAGTTTTATGATGTTTTTGAATGAATGTTACACTACCAAATATTGTAGTGTAAGAGTAAAAATAAGCAAAACTCTTTGCTCTTTCTTTTTGGGAAAAACCGGACATGGGGGAGGGGAAATGTCCAATGCATGCTCTCCTTTTCTTCCCAAGATAAAGCTATGCATGCAAGGCTAGGTCTAGGTTATTATTATTGTGTTTTCCACTTATTATACAATACAATAAAAACTCTAAAAGACCCCCTCCATTTCGGTACACACATAAAATGGATGAGTCCATTTTATTTGTGATTTTTTCAATATGTCATATGTAACACATTACATGACATCTTATATATAAAATGTATTTTTAACAATTAAAAATCAACATATTAATAAAATATGTCACTTATAAAAATTAACATAGTAATTCATAATTACTTGTACCAAAAAGTGTTTCCGAATTATAAACTACAACATTCTGTATTTATAATAATTTATTCATTCCGTTTCAATTGTTTCCGTAAACAATAATTTCATCTAAGTAATAAAACAATTCGATCACTTAGACCGTATCTTATTTAATCAAATTACAATGAGACACGTAAATATTACTTCCAAAGTCGTCCGTCAATTTTAAGCAATTTAATTAACTCGTATCGACATACGATCAATTAAATAAACAATTAAGAGTGTCACCCTTTAGGTATGACCTAAGGGGATCAACTGGTCACCACCGTCGCACGACAGTAATGTCAAACTCTAGTAAGCCAATCATTACCGATATGTGTGGACCAGTTGACTGTAAAATATTACTTCCCACGTGTATTCTTAAAATGAGATTTAAACATGTGATCATCATGATCGACAGTTGTGATCGCATTATTGTCGGAGGACACATATTCCAACAATCTCCCACTTGTCCTCGACAAGTGTGCGTCACCAATTCTCTTGTCCTATTACTATCTCCCACTCAATGCAAGGTGTCTTTCAGGTCGTACTTGCAAGTGATCATATCGAGAGTGGTTTCCTCGATCTGGAGAATAACTGATTGACCGGAATTATCTACCATAGATACCTTCTGAGCGTGGCCACGCATTTCCAGTTCATTACTCCTCGAGTGGCCCTGAGATATTGTTATAACCCTGACAAGGGGTGGACAATTCCTATCGCACTTATTCCCTTTGACTAGCCACAGCCATCATAACCCAAAATATGCCCATTTGACCCCATTTACGAAGGTCGTAGTAACATAAATCAAAGTTAATCTGAAACTATGCCACCTTAGGCGAACAGTCTTTAGTCAAAAGAATCGACTCATTAGAATACTATAGTAGCTCTCGCCACGACCAGGCTATATAAATTTGCCAGAACTCTATAAGCGATCATAAGGCCCTACAAAGTGTTCCTAACAGTCTGCCTATGTGATCGACTAGTCATTCTCATATGACTCTATGGCACTTAAACTTGCCATCAATTGCATCACACTCTAGTTACTTCGAGACGTCACCTCATACAAGTGAATATAGGCGAATACTATGTTAATCCGTGTTCACTTTAACGGGGTTCAATTGTCACTACAACCCGTTTGGATGTACACTACTACAGAAATCATGAAGGACATCGGACTTCTAGACACATGGACATCGGATTATAGGCCGATGTAGAGTTCAGTCCCGTCCATATGGGGTGTAATGGACATGGGACTTTAAACCGATGTCCATTAATATATGCACATCGGATTTTTAAATATATCCGATGTCCATATGAGTAATGAACATCAGATTTTAACATTAATCCGATGTCCATATGTGTAATGTACATCAGATTTTTATAGAAAGCCCATGTCCTTTGAAGCTAGAATTACATCGAACTTTTATAAATCCGCTGTCCTTTATATTGTTTTTTTTTTTTTTTAAATTTGAAAAGAGCAGGCCAATTCATATTGCATTGCACCAATTTGAATGCCAAAACATTAATACAAAACATGTCAACTGCCATTCAACCAAAATGATCGATTTCAATTAATAAAAACCGATCCCAATCAACATACAACGCAACCATCTCCGTCATCCGAATTCAACAACTAACGAACAACAACAAAGGGCATAACAAATCCCATCCAACATAACATATGGTCTTGCAGATCATGTAATCAGTTTTTCAAAATGCAACTACCTAATACATTACTACGCTAGCTAGCTATCTACGGCTAGATATTGAGAAAATAGTTCGCCCACAAATCCCGAACCTCATCTAATTCTTCTTGTGAATATGGCGTGGTGTCTTGAAAAACCTGTAATGCATATTAATGACAATGGGGCAGTCAGACATGGCCTCACAAGGGCAGCTTCATATAAGCTAATAATTAAGGGAAGAGGGTGCAGCAGCTAGCTCATTGAATTGGCAGCAGGTTTGCCCACAATGCGTATAGGCAGCAGGTCAAAGTAGGATAATTACTTGAAAAAATACCGAGTTTTGCTATAATGTCGAAACTGACCTCATTGATAGCATTTGTTGGATTAGAACGCGTGACGATTTCCAGCATGTACCTCATGACGTAGTACCCGCATTCTACAACACCTTGTTGACGAGCACACTAAAACAACAACTCGACAAGAATTAAACCAATAACATGACTTTGTCAATTAAAAGTGATTGATGATCAGACATTGAATTTGTCGTCATAATAAGCAACAACTTACATTGAATTTGTCGTCATAATAACCAAGCATAGCCCTCTGCTTTGCAGCTCACCTTGTTTCTCTGCTTCACCCTACAACATTTCACCCCCATCATGAACAAAACATAAATGAAGCAATTTCAAGGGTAAGATTAGGTATGAATGCATGACAAAAGATAACCGGTACAAATTCAAATCAGAAGTTCCACCAAAACTAAATTTAATTCTACCAGATTGTTATATTGTCCAACAAAGAATATAAAAAACTAAGATTGAATATATATTAGTAGGTTTCAGCTATGAAAAGATCTGGTAAAGGCTTTCGTTTGGATTTTTAAGCCGTTGAGTTTGGATAGATACTTTTCCTTCTGATCAAGTTAATTTTAGTTTCGTAAAAGACTCAACTGTCATCATCAGGTAAGAGATGAACTGAAATAATGCATTAACAAAGACAAAACAGGTAAAAACAAATTGAGACTAAGGTGCACCTGTAAGCGAACTTGTAGTGATAATCCCTCGAAATAGGAGATGCTCAACCTCTGATGTAGGGTTCATAAATAACTTAGCATTTAAACAAGAACAAACATTTAAGAATCAATCTTTAGAAATGAAATGGGTACCCGAATTTCTTGGTGAATTATTTTGATGTAAAGGCAAGCCTCTTGAGAATCAAGATGTATCAGTCTGCATTTGTATAAACCATGCTCAGTCAGTACCTTATTAGGTCATTCTTACGATTAATTGGATTCATTAAATGAAATTCCTCAACCATGGGTTTTCTGACAGACCTTACATTAGGTCAATGACTCCAAGGGAGATCTTATTCATGTTCAACAATGAAGCTATCACTACTAGAAAAAAGGCCAAAGAGACCATTGGAAATTGACCTAAGAAACCAATATAAAGATGGTCTCAAGGTCAAAGGTCTCTTAGGTTAAGAGACCATTGATCGACTTCGGTCCCATCTTCTTCCTCCTCTAGCTACTTCCTTGCGTTGGAGACCTAATGTAATCCACATTTTCCTAACCTACAAAAAAATAATAATCATATCAACTAAGAAACAATACTAATAGCTGGTTTAGAAAAATCACAAAGAGCATAATCAAAGGGTCCAAACAGCATATTAAGCATTAACTAGGAGACTTTGCTCCCTCCTACATATTACAGTTCAAAAATAAATTCAGAAAGTATAAAGAGTAAAACCCACAATTTAGCATATTCATTATTTACCCTTGTGCATAAAAAGAGCATATTAGGCATGGCGAATTGGCCTCACCTAAGTCAGTACTTCATAGCTGGTTTAGAGACAATTTTAGTTCCACTAGGAACTTGATTCCTTAAATGACATGACGCGGCCATAGTTGTGCTCAACTTGGTAAATCCTATAATAACCTGATCAAAAACACCTCATTCAGTCCACTAGTTGAGTGGTAGCTCACATATGAGATAGGGGGTTCAAACCCTGGCCCCTTTTTCTTTCAAGGTCCTTCACTGTTTCATGAGTCCTTTGTTTGAAAATGGGCAAGGCGAACCGAGTGGCTAAGGGGCGGAGGCGATGAGGCACCTTGCACAAGGCGAAGGTGAGCCTTGTCTAAAAGGCGCAACTAAAACGCACGGAGGTATTTTGGTTAGTGCCTCATCCAAGGTGCGCTTTTTTAAACTAAGCATGAGTCTAACTACAAATCAAAATACCAGCGTTAAAGAGAACAAATTTACACCATAAAAAGTGAAATTCAGTCTTAATGATATCATATAAGATAAGATAACATGGACGACTGTAAAGTCTTTTCTTTACTAGAGAATTGTACTGCCTTTGCATTAAAGATTGCGAAAACAGTAGCAAAAGCACTTTAGAATTACCGGCCCTCTACTTGCAATCCTAAATTAAACAATAGCCAACCCGCATTATAATTCAAATAGACTCGCAACTAAAATTGGAGTTATCATTTACAATTGTACAATCTTAATGGGAATATTTACCATTTATGTGTATCTGAACTGATACAATTCAGACCCGTCATGACTGATACAAACAATAAAACTGCAAGTTGTTTCTATTGAGGAAATCGTTAGGCTGCAAATAGATACAAAATACCTTTAACTTGGTCGTGTCAAATAGGCCGGCATTGTAATATCACTAGAGGTCACAGCTCTTTGGAAGCCAACCCAATAATACGACATGTTCTTCCATTCCCAACTAATCAAAGTAACACAAATTCAGTTGAATCCTAATAGTTACCTAATATCATACACAACTCAAGTTCAATGTTTTATCCGCCTTATAATAATGGAAAACTACGGATTTATATAGACGAGTCACTCTGAAATACAAGATTCATGCCCAAACAAATACTTTATAAAACTCTTCAGATAATTAATGAGAAAAAAAATCAAAAACTAGGATAAAATGAAATTGAAATTAATTAGCAAATACTATAAATTAGGGTCAGATTAATTGAGAATTTCAGTAACACAAACAAAAAAATAATCTGAAAAACATACGATTGGAAGCGTAAACCCTAATTTTGTTATAAATAAAATTGAGATTCGAGATTTAGGGGAAAACACTTACAACTGAACGAAATGAGGCTGAAAGCCTGAGGTATGACAACGAGTGGACGATGGCGGTGGATGAAAGTGGATGAAAGTGGCTGACGACGACCCTGCGTGGGAGGTGTCGGTGGTTGGCAAGTAAAAGCGGGATGAAGTGAGAGACAGGCTGAACATCTGAAGAAGTGTATGACGAGAAAATTGGGTTTTGGGATATAATAAGGGAACAAATACAGTAATATAAATATAAATATAAATATAAATAATACAAGGGTTTGGGTTTGGGTTTGTCTAAAAAAAAGAATGATATGGAGTAAGTATAATAGATTGACTCAGTATGCTAGTGAAAATAATTTGGGGCGGGGGAATTGTTTTCATTTTGCGCCCAAATTGAGGATTATATGGACATGGGTTGTAATTTAATCCGATGTCCATTATAATGGACATGGGTTGAAAATAACAACCGATGTCCATATAATATAATTACATCAGACTTTTATAAAAATCCGATGTGCAAACTTATTACATCTGTTTTTTCAAAAATCCGATGTCCATCCACTGATGTCCTTGATGAATTCTGTAGTAGTGGTAGCAATGTATAAAGAAAAGATAAAAGACAAATGTGATTATGAACATGAACAAAAACAACACTTTTTGATTTCATTTCAAAATCTAACACAAACTAAGTACACGTTTAAGACCCATGGACACCATATGTCCATTGTGTTTAGCCTGCGATAAAGGCTTGGTGAGCGGATCGGCTATGTTGTCATCTGTCCCAACCTTACATATCGTAATTTCCTTTCTTTCAATGAAATCTCTAATAATATTTTCTAAGTACATGTCTAGATCTATTACTAGACTTTGGCTCTTTAGCTTGGAAGATCGTCCCACTATTATCACAATAGAGAGTAATGGGACCATTGGCGGTAGGTACTACTCTTAGACTTTCCGTGAATTGCCTGATCCATACAGCTTCCTTGGCAGCTTCTGATGCTGCAATGTACTCAGCCTCCGTTGTTGAATCCGCAATCACAGCTTCCTTGAAGCTTCTCCAGCTAACAGCACCACTATTGAGCATGAAAACGAAACCAGCTTGTGATTTCATGTCATCTCTATCCGTTTGGAAACTTGAGTCTGTGTAACCATTAACACGGCGCTCGGTGTCTCCTCCAAACACTAAGATAGAATCATTAGTTCTTCTCAAGTACTTAAGGATGTTCTTGACGGCTATCCAGTGACTCTCACCTGGATTTCCTTGATACCTACTCGTCATCAGGACGTGTGCATATCATGGCGTACATGATTGATCCAACAGTGGAAGCATAAGGGATCAACTTCATGTGTTCAACATCATGGGGTTCAGAGGGCGATTGAGACTTGCTCAATATCGTCCCGGTTACCATAGGTACCAATCCCCTTTTTGATTTGTCCATGCTGAACCGTCGAAGAATCTTATCAACATAAGATTCTTGACTTAGTGCCAATATCCTCTTGGATCTTTCTCTATAGATCCGGATACCTAATATGCGTTGTGCCTCTCCTAAATCCTTCATTTGGAAATGGTTACCTAACCGCTTCTTAACAGAAGACAACATTGGAATGTCATTTCCAATGAGTAGTATGTCATCGACATACAAAATTAGGAACACAACATTGCTCCCGCTGAATTTCATGTATAAACATGGTTCCTCAACACTTCGAGTGAAACCATTCTCTTTTATCACATGATCGAATCGATGATTCCAACTTCTAGATGCTTGCTTAAGACCATATATGGATCTCTTAAGTTTGCACACTTTGTTAGGATTTTTAGGATCGACAAAACTTTCGGGTTGTATCATGTACACCTCCTCTTCTAAATGCCCATTTAGAAAGGCGGTTTTGACATCCATTTGCCATATTTCATAATCATGAAATGCGGAAATCGCTAACAAAATTCGTATGGATCTTAGCATGGCTACGGGGGCGAAAGTTTC
This sequence comes from Silene latifolia, assembly GCF_048544455.1. Classification (NCBI taxonomy): domain Eukaryota; kingdom Viridiplantae; phylum Streptophyta; class Magnoliopsida; order Caryophyllales; family Caryophyllaceae; genus Silene; species Silene latifolia. The sequence continues at coordinate 42,432,211 of NC_133526.1, forward strand.
ATCATAATGAAGACCTTGGACTTGGGTAAATCCTTTTGCCACTAGCCTACCTTTGTAGACATCATCATGTCCTTCTATGCCATTCTTGACCTTGAAAATCCATTTGCATTGAAGAGGTCTTGCCCCTTTAGGCAAATCCACCAAGTTCCAAACTTGGTTTTCATGCATAGAATCCATCTCGGACTTCATGGCTTCAAGCCATAAGGAGGAATTTGGACTAGAGATTACGGCTTTGTAGGTGGCGGGCTCGTCACTTTCTAAAAGCAACACATCGAGTGTTCCATCTTCTTCGATAAGTCCCACATATCGATCGGGATGGCGAATAACTCGGCCCGTTCTTCTAAGTGGAGGAAGGACAACCGCGTTAGACGACGAAGGAACATCTTATTGCGTCTCTACCTCGGTTTGTGGCTCTTTAACTTCATCAAGTTCAAAATTTCTCCCACTCTGTCCCCTAGAAATAAAGTCACTTTCTAGGAAGACGGCATCTCAAGACACAAACACTTTGTTTTCTTGAGGCTTATAGAAGTAATAGCCTCGGGAGGCCATAGGATATCCTACAAAAATGCATTTTTCGGATCGTGGTGCCAACTTATTGTCATTTTTAATTTTGACATAAGCATCACAACCCCAAATTTTCATATAGGATAGAACTAGAACCTTTCCTCTCCATATCTCATATCGAGTCTTTTCAGTTGCTTTGGTTGGACTTACGTTCAAAGATTTTATTGTGGTTTGAATCGCAAATCCCCAAAACGAGTTCGGTAACTCGGTTTGACTCATCATAGATCGAACCATATCAAGTAGGGTTCGATTTCTCCTTTCAGCAACACCATTAAGTTGTGGTGTTCCGGGGGGGAGAAAGTTGTGATATAATACCACAACCTTTCAAGTGTGAATCAAATTCATAGCTAAGATATTCTCCACCACGATCGGATCGTAGTGCTTTTATCTTTTTGTTCAATTGGTTCTCTACTTCATTTTGAAATTCCTTGAATTTCTCAAAAGCTTCACTCTTATGCTTCATTAAATAGATATACCCATATCTACTCAAGTCATCGGTGAAGGTTATGAAGTAGTCATAATTTCCTCGAGCGGTGATACTCATTGGTCCACACACATCGGTATGTATGAGTCCCAATATTTCACTTGCTGGAGTTCCTTTACCGCTAAAAGGATTACGAGTCATTTTGCCAAGAAGGCAATATTCGCATGTTCCATATGATTGATAATCAAATGGTGTAATCACATTAGTCGAAATTAATCTTTTGATGCGATTCTCGTTTATGTGACCTAATCGACAATGCCAAATGAACGATTCATTTGGAACACTTGATTTGAGTTTCTTTGATTGAATGTTGTAGATGTCATTAGTCGGATTCGGGGTTTCTAAAATGTAAATGCCATTAATGGAAGGAGCTTGGCCTATAACCAAGTCGTTCCTTGAAATAGTACAACAATTTTTTTTAATGACAAAACAAAAACCGTCCATGTCCAACATAGCGATTGAAATAATGTTTTTAGAAAGTGTAGGCACATAAAAACAATTATGTAAATACAACTCAAATCCATTAGGCAAAGCTAATACATAAGTTCCCTTGGATTCGGCCGCTACTCGAGCTCCATTTCCAAGGCGTATATCCACATCTACTTTGCTAAACCTCTTCACGTCTCTTAGCCCCTGTAAATGATTACAAAGGTGAGAACAACAACCGGTATCCAGTACCCATGTCGTAGTGGAAGTATAATTTACATCAATAACATAAATTTCCTTAGGAATTTTACCTTATGGAACGATGATTCCTTCCCTTATATTTCGCAAATATACGGGACAATTCCTAAGCCAATGTCCCATGCCATAGCAATAATGGCACTCATCTTCAACTTGCTTGAAGTTTTTCCCTTTCTTTCCCTTCTTTTTGAACTTTTTGCCCTTAGAAGCAAGAGATTGATTGCTTGAGCTCCCACTAGTTTCAGCATCTTTCTCTTCCAAAGATAAAGATCCTATAGATTTTATGAGGCGATCTTCCTGAGACCGGCTCACAAGAGATCTAGTAGTATTAGGTGGTCTAGAAGAAGTGATGAAGTTTAGGTTTCCATCCGAACCTATCCCAAAATGAAGTTCTCTAGTAGTGTCGAAATCATTGTTGAAGCAAACGTCGTCAAAAACATTGTGGCAAGACTCAATAGTTATCGGTGTAGTAGCGTTTGATGGATTCATTGTAATGAACTACAAGTATGGAGGAAAAGGAAATATTAACATTTGTCTTTTAATATCATACTTGTAAATAAATTAACAAGATATGAACATTTATATAGTGGCCTCTACCCAACTATAATAAATGATTCCAAGACCCAAATTCATATTAACTTAGGGCACGGTGTGCCGAAATACCCTTTATTAACATAACTCGGTGGATTAACTCTTTAATCGATTCTACTTTTAGAACTCTTGGTCGATAAAATTACATTAATATTTATCTCTAGCCCGAAACACATCCGGAAATCGTCGTGAATACTTTCGTTGAGTTCAATCCAAATTTCAAATAAATGTGTCCATGATCCAAATTCATATTAACTTAGGGCTCGGTGTGCCGAAATACCCTTTATTAACATAAATTCGGTGGATAGACATTTATCACCCACTTCCCCTACGTAACAAGGTTTGTACCCCGGTAAGGCCGAGTGCACTCACTCATGAAATAGGTTTTCATGGTTTCTACTTTTTGGTAAGGCTAAGTCTCAATTGTTTATTTTAGCGAGAGGTCATGTCAATTTATTATCTATCACGTTTTAAATGAACTAAAGCGGTGAACTACGATAATTGTAATTGACACGGTCGATGAACTCGATTTAAAATGCATGTTTAGTTATGGCGATTTAGCGATGCATGCAACATATAAATAAAATGCAAAGCATAAAATAAATCCTAGTATGGCCTTCCTAAAATAGTAAATCTAATAAACTATTACAATTCGGAAACCAACTCCTTTGGTCCCTTGAACTTCGATCTTGGCACGCATCTCGAGGTAACACCGTCTTCATGGAAACTCCGGGAAATTACAAAGTAATAAATAAAATTATAAATGAATTACATAATTTCCTATTATACATTTGTAATTAAAATTTAAATCTATTAAATTACAAAACGGTGATACGAGATCACAAAAATTACAACTGAATGTCCGAATCGATATTCCCATACATTTCGGGTAATTCCAATTAAAACTAAGGCCATACCAAGTAAAATTACATAATTTAAAAATTACATAAAATTAAAATTATGACAATCATAAATAAAATGCAGCATTTGTAATTTTTAATATGTATGAACATGCTTAATTTTATGCTAAATCGCCTTTATAGAGCCAATATCGTATATTAATCGATTTTTACGGATTTGCGTGATTTAACTTTTTAAAATCACAATAATTACATAAAATCATATTTATGTACAAGTTAATTACCCTAACCATCTTAGGACTCAAAATTAGTCTCCACTAACATTTGACAATAATTAACCTAGATTTTTTAGTATTGTTCATAAATGGACCTAAAATACAAAATTATGTCATAAACTTCAAATTAAATCATAAAAATTTCAAATAATTTCAAAATTTGAAACTTAAACTCATGAACATTCTGGAAAAAAAAATACCATGACACTCATAATGTTCAAAAACTGAGGTTAAAAATTTCGAAAATTTATCGAGAAAAACAATGTTGTGGTTTATCGATTTTAACAATTATCACCATAAAAATATGAGAAAAATTATTTTTATCAACTTTTCACTTTTAGATCTGAAATATATGATAAAATGCAACATGTGACGTTTTTCTTTAGTCATGAAGTATGTTTTAGCATTTTTACTAATTAAAGTCACTATTTATGTGATTTTTCATCAAAAATTCATAAATCAAGCATAAAGACTTCATTATAGCCAAATATTTTACACACATCTTATAAAATTGCATGTGACAATATACTAAATTTCCATGACCATATTCGAAATATAACTCATATTAACCTATTTACCCATTTAAATACGATTTTAACTTGAAAAATCCATATTTCGAGCATAACAACTCATTTTATTATGAAAATTTACAGGCCATCAGTAGATTATATATTTGAAAACATATCCAAAACCCACTGAGTTTAGCTATTTTTAGTCCAAAAATGACATTTTTATCATAAAAATCACATTTTAATGCCAATATTATATAAAATGAACAATAAAATCCATAAATAAACCAAAATATCCTAAATACATTTTAGGACCAGAAAATTTAACATGCAAATAAATTTCGTGATATTTCATAATAAACACAAATTTATAAGTTTTGTTTGTTAATCTTATAACTCGGAAAAACAATAACCGATTTGCATGCAAACAACCTAAGGCTCTGATACCACTTGTTAGAAATTTAATCTCATTAATTAACATATTCATATATGTGAGAAATTATTTAGTCATAAAATAATTACAAATCTTATGCATGCAAACATAAAAAGAAGTAGAGAAGAAAACATCAATCCTTACTATGAAAGTTTCGGATTTTGGGCACAAGTGAGTTCTGCTACTCACTTGTTCTTGTGCTTCCTAATATTGGATGAACAAGGATTCAAGCTTAGAATCCCTCCCAAAGACATATACCCAAGATGGCCTCTTAATAGATTAATATTACTTGATCTAGAATAATAATAATCTTCACTAAAAATTGACCTAAAACTTGTTATTGTTCTCTTGTTTATTCGGCCAAGAGAAGGGGAGAATTGGAGTATTTTCTCTCTTATATTTCTATAAGTTTTATGATGTTTTTGAATTAATGTTACACTACCAAATATTGTAGTGTAAGAGTAAAAATAAGCAAAACTCTTTGCTCTTTCTTTTTGGGAAAAACCGGACATGGGGGCGGGGAAATGTCCAATGCATGCTCTCCTTTTCTTCCCAAGATAAAGCTATGCATGCAAGGCTAGGTCTAGGTTATTATTATTGTGTTTTCCACTTATTATACAACACAATAAAAACTCTAAAAGACCCCCTCCATTTCGGTACACACATAAAATGGATGAGTCCATTTTATTTGTGATTTTTTCAATATGTCATATGTAACACATTACATGACATCTTATATATAAAATGTATTTTTAACAATTAAAAATCAACATATTAATAAAATATGTCACTTATAAAAATTAACATAGTAATTCATAATTACTTGTACCAAAAAGTGTTTCCGAATTATAAACTACAACATTCTGTATTTATAATAATTTATTCATTCCGTTTCAATTGTTTCCGTAAATAATAATTTCATCTAAGTAATAAAACAATTCGATCACTTAGACCGTATCTTATTTAATCAAATTACAATGAGACACGTAAATATTACTTCCAAAATTGTCCGTCAATTTTAAGCAATTTAATTAACTCGTATCGACATACGATCAATTAAATAAACAATTAAGAGTGTCACCCTTTAGGTATGACCTAAGGGGATCAACTGGTCACCACCGTCGCACGACAGTAATGTCAAACTCTAGTAAGCCAATCATTACCGATATGTGTGGACCAGTTGACTGTAAAATATTACTTCCCACGTGTATTCTTAAATCGAGATTTAAACATGTGATCATCATGATCGACAGTTGTGATCGCATTATTATCGGAGGACACATATTCAAACAGTAATGTGGTGCGGAATGGGGTCTCCGGCTTGATGTGGCCTGAGCACGAAATGGTTGATAAATGTGGGATCAGAATCCCATGTCTGGACCTTAAAGGTTAAGGTGTGATATTACGAGCTTGAGGGGAATCCTCAGAATCCTAGATAGGTCTCCTTGTAGCAGTCTCTAGAAGGACTTAGGGGTGAAGCGATGTTGGTTGGGATTTTAGCGTTCGGTGTTTTGGACTTGTTGGTCCTGGACTTTGTGTGGTTGACTCATGGGTCTTAGGCTTTGGACTTGTTGGTCCTGGACTTTGTGTTTTGGACTCATGAGTCCTGGGCTTTGGACTTGTTGGTCCTGGACATTGTGTTTTGGACTCATCGGTTCTGGGCTTTGGACTTGTTGATCATGGACTTGGTGTTTTGGACTCATGGGTCCTGGGCTTTAGACTTGTTGGTCCTGGACTTGATATTTTGGACTCATGGGTCCTGGGCTTTGGACTTGTTGCTCCTGAACTTTGGATGTTGGTGTTGGACTTGTTGGTCTGAAGTTTGAAAAGTGACGGTTTAATTCCGTTATTTGAAATTGTGGGAAAATAACGAATTTGAATTTCGCTATTTCATTTTTTTGAAAAGTGACGGTTTTGAATTTCGTCAGTTGAAATTGTGGGAAAATAGCGAATTTGAATTTCACTATTTCGTTTTTGAATGGGATGGTTTTAATTCCGTTGTTTGGAATTGTGAAAATAGTGAATTTAAATTTCACTGTCTTGTTTTTGATTTGAAATTGACGGTTTTATTTCCGTCGTTTGAAATTTGTGAAAATAGCGAATTTGAATTTCACTATTTTGTTTTTTTATTTGAAAATGACGGTTTTAATTTCTGTCGTTTGAAGCTGGTGAAGATAGCGAACTTGAATTTCACTATCTTGTTTTTTTTAATTTGAAAATGACGGTTTTAATTTCCGTCGTTTGAAATTTGTGAAAATAGTGAATTTGAATTTCACTATCTCGTTTTTGTTTTGGCTTTTGCCTTGGCTTTCACTTTGGCTTTGGGTGAATGGATATTGGCTCGGGCCTTTGATTTTGGCCTTTCGCTTTAACTTTGGGTGAATGGCTATTGGCTTGGGCCTTTGATTTTGGCCTTTCGCTTTGGCTTTGCTTTGGATATATCGGTTTTTTTTTTGCCGTCCTTCGTTCGAGGAAGGTAAAGGTGCAGACGGGGATGTACCCGTTGGTGAGCGGTTAATATTTGGTGATGGGATGTTTTTGTGGGGAATGGGCTTGCCTTCCGTCATTGATCATGAACAAGGAGATGTTCTGGTTTGTTATCCAGGTTCATCGTAGAATCCCTTCGATAAAAGCTCGTTCTAAATTGGGTGCTATTGAAAGGTTTCTATTGCCAAACATGGAATAGGTAAAGAAAATGGACACAGAGTTTCGAGTCCTCTGCTTACTCGGTACGGAACGTCACTCGAGTGTACTCACATTGAATTGGAACATATTGTTTGTTTTAAATCAATTCTCGTTGTCAACGGGAAATGGTAAAGGGGAGAATATATGATAGTTGGAAATTGTGTTGTTATTTAGATAAATAAGAGGTTAGCACAGACTTGATGAATACATGTGAATCATGAGGACAGCCCCCAGTTTGTCACTTAGGAATAAAAGGACATACACTAGGATAGATATGAGAAAGCTTAAGACTCGGACTCGGACTCAGACTTAATCGTAGATACGGACTCCTAATCATTACTTTCCTCCTCAAGGATCTCCTTTGCAGCATCCAACGGCTTGAATGTTTGATCTTGAGCATTGACCCACTTGAGCACTTCACTCTCGTTGTTGGGGATGATATGAGGACAATAGTCGATGAGGCTTTTATCTCCTTGTAGAAAGAGATGTTCATGAGGGTTGTCTTCATCACTTGGTTGGCCTAGGGATGAAGCTACCAGTTCATGGTTATTGATCATATTTTGAATAGCATGTTTCAGTTTGAAGCATGTTTCAGTGTCATGACCTTTTCCTTGATGATATTGGCAATAGGCACTGCCGTCCCAGAAACGGGTTTTCCTCTGTTCAGACGGGTCCGGAGTGGGCCCGATTGGTTGTAGTTTCCCTTCAGTCATGAGCTTTTGAAGGGTTGCGGCATAGGTTGTGTTGAGGTTGGTGAATGTCCTTTGAGAACGTTCAACCTTGCTGTTTGGCTTGAGACATTCAGGAGGATTGTCTTGACTGAGAGGTATAATTATGATTTTGCCAGCCTCGATCATATCTTGAATGGCATGCTTGAGTTTGAAATAGGTTTTGGTGTCATGGCCCTTGCCTTGATGATATTGGCAATAGGCATTACCATCCCAGGATCGGGCTCTTTTATGTTCAGGTTTGTCCGGAGTCGGACCAATGGGTTGGAGCATTCCTTCTAAAGCAAGTATCCCCAGAGCAGTGCCATATGTTATTCCCAGATCTGTGAATACCCTTTGATGTTTTCCAACGGTTCCCACATTTGTGTTTTAGAGGATGTTTTTGTGAGTTTTGTCTTTGTTTTTGATTTTGTCAATCCTGGGTGGAAACAGGATTTGCTCATTGTCAATGGACAGTTTTTGGGATGTTGCTTGGTATTTTGAAGGGGATTTTGGTGAGGCAATTTCATGTTCTTTGTTGGTAGGTTCGTGGATGTGGGAACCATCAGATGATTCCTCATTTTCAACAGCTTTTGGTTGGTGAATGGAGGGTTGGTTTTCTCCTTGATGGTTAGGTTCATTTTCGGTAGTACCGACCCTTTTTTCCAAATTAGCTACCCGGGTGTTCAAATCATCTATAACCACTTGCAGCTTTGAGAATATGTTGTTGATGGAGACGGAGAGCATCATTATAGCGCTTTGTATGCCATCCTCATCAATTGCATGAATTTTCTCATCGTCAAGAGAGATGAGGTGAGAGCAGTCTAGGGAAGATTCCTGACTGTGTCCAATAGGGTTTTTTGGAGGGTTGTTTTTGTTGTTTGTTGAGGGAGGTAGTGGTAATTCTCCCTTTTCAATCATATCAAGGATGACACCTTTCAGGGGGATACAAGTTTCAGTATCGTGTCCGCGACCTTGGTGATATTGGCAAAAGAGGTTTCTGTCCCATCTACGTCCTCGCTTGTTTGGTAGAGGGTCTGGAGTTGGACCAATTGGTTTGATTTTTCCTTGTGAGATTAGCCTTTTCCAAGGGTGTGGCATAAGGCATACCCAAATCAGGGAAAGGCCTATGAGGTCGTCTGGTTTTGGTTTTGTCGATGGCAAGTAGCCGGCTTTCAAGTAGCTTAACCCTTTGCTCAATATCAGAAGTGGAAAGATTCCCGGTTATCATTTTGTCCTCAACTTGGGAGAGACGAGTGCTCAAGTCTTCTATGGTAGCTAGGAGTCGAAGGACCATATTGTTGGTTTCAGCAGAAGTCATGGCGGTTGCAGATTGATTGGTTTCTTGAGTTCCTGGTTGGTGATTGATGGCACCCAAGAGATTCCTATTTGACATAACGATGGGCGTTATAACTTGTCTTGACAAGGTATTGAACAAACAAAGGCAAGTACGGCACATATGTACAAAAGGCAGTTATGTCGTGAAGACGCGACTGTGTGACTAGGTTACGAGTTCATTAAAGATCGTGAATGACCTCTTGTGTTTGAACTCTTGGTGAATGACTTTGAACTTAGACTCGAGTGTCTACTTTGGCATAGTGATGCCTAGACAAACGACTACTGACGAGATTTGGAAGTTTGTCGATGGCGTGACGCCGCTGGACAAGACGTGTACAAACTTGACCTTTGACCCGTAATGTAGGGAAAGACGGGTTTAATACCCGAGATATTTTGACTTTGCTAACGCCATTGAAGGTGTCTTGACAATTAGGCGACACGACCTAGACCAGAAGGTAGGTACTAACTTCGGCGGAGACTCAACATTATCTAAACGACTTCACTTGAAATCGACTGGACTCTAATCGACTCGAGGCTGAATCGGAAAGGTGGACCTAAATTTTCAAAAATAGAAATTTTCAAAAGATTCATTTGTCGTTTTATGGACGGCTTCCGAAGAGTAGGGATCTTTAGAAGGTCGGCCAGTTGAAAGGGTTGTCTTAGGTTTGTTTTCAAAAGACAGTTTAAGTTGAGATTGGGACTGCTCTGAAAACAAAGTGTTGTTTCCGAAGACGGTTTTTGAAATTCCAAATCACGAATTTGAAAATCGAGAATTGAAGAATTTGGAATTGTCGTTACAATGGCCATGAAAATGGTTAAATTTGTTTTCAAAGAATTTGAAATTGGGTTAAAAATTTGAAAACGGTTAAATTTGTTTTCAAAAATTTGATTTTGAATTGAAATTTGAAAACGGTTAAATTTGTTTTCAAATGATTTGATTTCGGATTGAAATTTGAAAACGGTTAAATTTCTTTTCAAATGATTTGATTTTGAATTTGAAATTTGTTAAATTTGTTTTCAAAGATTTGATGTTGAATTTGAAATTTGAAAACGGTTAGATTTGTTTTCAAATGATTTGAAATTGGATTTGAATTCTGAAAACAGTTAAATTCGTTTTCAAAGATTTGATTTTGAATTCAAATTTGAAAACGGTTAAATTGGTTTTCAAAGATTTGATTTTGAATTGAAATTTGAAAACGGTTAAATTTGTTTTCAAATGATTTGATTTTGAATTGAAATTTGAAAACGATTAAATTTGTTTCCAAATGGTTTGAAGTTGGATTTGAAATTTGAAAACGGTTAAATTCGTTTTCAAAGATTTGACTTAGAATTTGAAATTTGAAAACGGTTAAATTCGTTTACAAATATTTGGATTTGAAATTGGAAATTATGAGGATTGAATTCGTCATTACAACGGGTTATAAAACCGTTTTAACCTTTGAAAGACGGTATGCAAATCGAAAAGTGTGAGAATTGAAATCGTCATTACGACGGCTTAGAAAAGCCAAATTTGATTTCGAAAACGAGATTTGAAATTTGGAAAGTCGCACGGGTTGAAATCGTCATTACGACGGTTTGAAAGCTGATTTCGAATTTTGAAAATTCGAGGATAGAATTCGTCATTACAACGGAGTAAAAGGGCGCTTTGAGAAATGCAACGGTCAGCGATGGACCGAGGTTTGAAACGGCCATTATGACGACGTAAAAGGATATTTTGAAATGGTTTGTGAAAACCGAGTTTGAAAATCGTCATTACGACGGCATAAGAAGGTGTTTTTGAAATTGTTATAAAAACCGGGTTTTGAAATGACCATTATAACGGCATAAAAAGGTGTATTTGAAATGGTTATAGAAAACCGGGTTTGAAGATCGTCATTACGACGGCCTTAAAAGGTGTGTTAAAATGGTTGTAGAAAACAGAGTTTGAAAATCGTCATTACGACGGCCTAGAAAGGCGTTGTTTGAAATGCAACGGTCAGCGAAAGACTGAGTTTTGAAATGGCCATTATAACGGCGCAAAAATGTGTTTTGAAATTTTAAAATGACACAGAAAGACTTATGATCACATAACACATAAGCACTCGCAGTTCATTATATTATGCATAATGCCGACACGGGTTTTGGCTTAAAAGGATTGGTTACACACCAAGCGATCAAACCCCGATTTGCGAGAGGGATACCAATCCAAACAAAATGTGTAAGGAGGGTGCCCTAGCCTCGTGCTCGAAGGTGATGAAAGCTCTTTGACGAAACAGAAATGTGTAACATAAATGGCATGCTTGACTCAATCGGGATTCGAAACGCGGGGATGAGAAAACTCAAGCCGACGGGACGAGCCAATTGGTCGATAAAGGTTAGGTTGTGGGCCCGGACAAGGAACCCGACTTATGAACGTAATATCAATTAATGCACTTTAACCACGACCTCATTCGAGTTTCACCTCTAAGGATCACAAAGACACAAGTGTCCTAGTTTTCCCCAGCGGAGTCGCCAATCTGTGGATATGGGCCACAGGCCGGTCTGTGGATTTGGGCCACCTACCGATCTGAGGTCACGGGCCACCTGCACGCCAAGCCAATCTGTGGACATGCAGCGTTCTAGAAAGCCACGCTCGGTGGCGTTGAAATGCTTTCGACCGGATCGCTTTAGATCGGTCGGTTTCGTCTCGGTAAAGGTCTCGAAACGATTAGAGATGTTCGGAGTAGCCACCAAGAAATTATGGGATGCCTGGAACCCGTTCAAAATCCACTTTATACCTCGGTCAAACAAAGTACAAAGCAGTGTTTGACATAGGTACTAAAGATAAGGACTCGTCTCCCTTTTAGCATTCTATGCCTAAATGACTCTCGTGCGCCCTGGATAAGGCCATCCACTATCCAAAGTTTCTGAGTAAGAGGTGAGGGTACGTATTGGGAAGACATTTAATCGGACACCCAATCCCACCCGCGTTAGCGGCCTCTGCTGATCGATCGTGGTTGTTTAAGTGCAAGAGTTGATAAAACGGTGAATGCATGAATGCACATCCAAAAGTTTAACCTAACATGTGAGAGCTTTCTAAGTCGGTTTGTTAATCCAAATATCAAGCATAATATGTCAAGTTGGATTTAGTTTTATTTACATGTGAAAACGGAAATTAAACATCCATTTACCAAGTTCGGGTTATGATGCTTAACACGATCCATTTGTTTGAAAAAGTGTGTTTAAAGGATAAAGTGTAAAATGCAAACTCGTTAATCTGATCCGTCATGTATTCGGGTTAACCGTAATCGGGATCGTCCTAGAAAAGTACCAAAAATGAGGCAGAACAGTGCCAGGCAGCCCCATTGGGGCGCAAGCCTATTGGCGAGGGGAAGGGCTCTGCCATGTTTTTAGATAAGAAAGCAGACGGCCGCTTGGGGCGCGTGCCATGAACCGACCTAAGGGGGCGTCTCCTGGTTCTTGAAAAGGTTATTTAAAGCCGTATTTATGATGAAAGATTTTCAAATGTTGTTTGCATGACTCGGAATAATTATTATTGTGTTAGTAACATTCGTTGTCGGATTTGCATGTTTGAAAAGTATAGTTTACAAATAAAAATGTAAAATGTTTGATTTGAACTAATCATATTAAGTTCATTTCTTTGTAATTAGTCAAGTTTGTCATCGTACTCGGATTAAACCGACATGGTATAAAGAACCAAGGATTATTATGAATTATGATTAATATATTTAGAAATGTAAATAAATGAGAAAAATGCTAAATAAAAGAAAAGGGTGTTAAAATACCCATTAAAATATAATTAACCAAATAACATCATCGAGTCATGGATTAAACCGTCATGGTATAAAGAACCAAGGATGATTTTTGTAACGGTTAAAATATTTGTCATAAAAATGAATTAAAATGTTTGAAATGGTAAAAGCCGTAAAAGGAAAGAAACGAAAATAAAAGAAAGTGTTGAAGGAAAGACGAACTCAAACACGTTTGAGTCTGACCCGAGATGTCACAAGAGGCGCGAGCCTACCTGCATAGCAAGGAGCTTCTGTCTCAGGCCAAAACTCGGTTTTGGCTCGTCTAACATATATTTGAATCGTGTTATGCATCATTCATGCTTATAAAATCATAAAAATGATAAAGACCTGAAATAAATGAGTTGTTTACACCCTCAAACTTACGTGTATTGATGTTTGCGACGTAGACGACTTTAGAGACGGTTTTCTCGTTGTGACTACTCGCGATCAAAGAAGTTTAAAAGAGTGCCTTAAAAAAGGATTTTGTTTTGAAAATGAGTTGAAATATGTTGTTGAACAACATGTTGATTAATGTTGAGTTGGTCGAATGGGACGGTCGAATGCACGGCGACGGTACCAAACAAAATGTGTAAGGCTTGTGTTTACGATCAGTAGGTCGTAAACACGTGTCGATTTTGTGACTTAGGAAGTCGGGTCTAGAAGTTTAAGGGAGAAGGAGGGGGCGGACTCTCACGTGAAGATTATGAGGTGTGATGGTGGGTATTTATAGAGAAACGTGGGGTGTTAGGTCGGTTGATTTTGCTTAGAGGCTAAGCAGATGGCCTAAAGAGGCGCGAGCCACCTCGTGATAGAAAGGGGTTTATTGTCCCTTTCAATTTGGACGTGGCCAATTCTCCATCCATTGTTGATATGTGGCATTTATATAAGATGTCGTGTAACAATATGGGCATCTAATAAGATGATTTTGGTGTTACTTGAGGTAGGTGTTTTGTGTGCTTGACTCGGGTTTGACCCGTGTGAGTCGGGATTTGAATTTCGAATCGGTTTTTGGCCCGGTGTCAGTTTTGACTCTAATTAGGGTCATTTTAATGGAAATGATATGATGAAAACATTCATGGCATTATTTTTGACATTCGAGATTTGGGTTGACTCGGGTTGACTCGAGTTGCGGGTTTCTGAGTCAGTTTTGGGTCCGAAGACGGTTTTAACTCTAAATAGTGTTATTTTAATGAAAATGAAGTTAGAAAACTTTTGAAGTCATTTTTCATATCCGAGTAGTGTATTAAACTGTCTCATGTATAGCCAATCCAAGCACGCATATCAAAAACACGTTATAGTCCGATCATCATCGAGTTGTTTTTGGAAGGTGCAGATACTGGGTATCTACAGCATTACAAACGATAAATTTCTTTGAGCAAGTTTTAAACAACTTTTATAAAGAAATAACTTTTGCAAAACCTATGTGTTTCCTCATTTGAGGTCCATGTGATAATTGCTTACGTGCATATGTGTTTATGTGCTATTTTTTCCTATTATATCGCATTCTTGTGTGGCTACTAACCATGCCGGTAAGTATCAGAAGCAGTGCTCGCTCCAGCTGGGGGATTCGCTCAAGTCTTCATTCTCCACAACGCAGCAGTATTTTGCAGTATTGCTCAAGTCTTCATTCTCCCCAGCGCAGCAGTATTTTGCAGTATTGCTCACCCAAGGTTTCTCCCATGACGATCAAGATGTTCCTAATCGTCAATATATTCCCCAACGAGAATTCTCTTAAGACCGATGCAAGCAGATTCCCCAGCAGTTTCTATCGACGTCCTACTACCCTCAATATTATTGTTTCATCAAGGAGTTCGGCAAAGGTGTCGTTCTCCAGAAGTTCCCAAACCAGAGCCTCCTTCCTTAGGTTTGTAAACCTAAAGTTAGGATTCATAGCCTTAGATTCTTAGATCCCAAAATAGCTTCCCTTAGGTTCGTAAACCTGCAAGCTCTCATACCAAATGTTCGTAGGTTCATAAACCCATAAATTCTTTTGAAGTTCTCATACCTTTTCCTTTTTTTTTTCCTTAGAAAGCCTAGACGCATGCGTTCAAAATAAGAATTAGTAACCCAGTAAGTTCCTAAACTTAACCTTAGGATCCCAATTCCTCATAGGTTCACAAGCCGTTAAGTTCCCATACCAGCCTGCCCTTTTAGGTTCATATACCCATCTTCATACACCTAACTCTTTAGGTTCCCAAACTTCCTAGAGTTTGTACACTTCTACCCTTAGGATCATAATCCTTTAGGATCACTTTTTCTTAGGGTTCCTAAACCCAAACCTTGGTTACCCCTTGTGGGAAATATCGGTATATTTCATCAAGAAAATTTCGGATTATAACGAAATTATGAAATATGAAATTACGAGTCATAAACGAATTGCATAAACAAAAGAAAAGAGATTAGAATTAACCTTCGGTCCTAGCAATTTGGCCTAAGAACAAATATCGAGATCGATATTCTCCTAATCGTTGCACCCAAGATGCTCCGAGAAAATGCCCCCTTTTGCTAGAAAAAGAACCTTAATTTCTAAATGATGTTTAGGGTTTTGTGATGAGAGTTTTTTTAGGTTAAAACGAGTGAGAAAAATGATCCCCTCTATCCTCTTTTAACCGTGCAAAAGGGAGAGGAATAGGGAAGATATTTTTTTCTCCTTTTTTTTTCTTCAAACCGTGAATCCCAAAATAAGGAGAAAAATCATCTTATTTTAGGTTGGTTTTATATTGTATAAAATGTGTATAATTATCAATTGTCATATATGTCGTCACGTATTTAATAAGTCCACACACAACAGTTTGTAGTCGATTTATTAATACCGGTCTATCTTTATTTATTATGACAATTTCGTATAATAAATACATTAACTATAAATATCGCATATTTATAATTTGCTAATTAAATATAACCCTTTACGTTTAATTACGAATTAACATCTTAATTCGTTTAAGCTAACATTATATACATTAATTAAATATAACAGTTTATATTCAATTTACGAATTAACAATTAATTCGTCTCAGCTGATATTATTTAATTGTATTAAATAATCCTCTCATCATCACATTGACTAACTTTTTAGTCAAATACATGAACTAACCTTTTAGTCATATAAGGCATCAATGTGATTATATTTTCATACAATCACATCTCTCAAACACATCCTTTAGGTGTGACTTTTAGGGACCAGTTGATCACCGCCATCAGTATGATAATAATGTCAAACTTCTAGCAAGCCAACCGTTATTAGTAAACGTTAATCAACTGATAAAATACTAAGTATACCCTGTGAACCTATAAGAGATTTATACACGTTATCACACTAACTGTGGAGGACACTAGCTCCAACAATCTCCCACTTGTCCTCACAAGTGTATGTGCGATAACCGATTCTCATATCCTTAATTTCTCCCACTCAATGTAAAACAATTTGCAAAATCCTTATTCACAAAGGTCGTATTTTACAAGTGATCAATATCAAGAGTGGTTTTCCCGACTAGAGAGTAACTTAACTGATAAACGAATCATCATTCGAGCATGGCCATGCATTTCAGTTACAACTCCTCGAGTGGCCCTGAGAAATGACTAAACCTGATAAAGGTTGGATATTTTCTTCAACTCGAATCCTGCAGATACAAGCACGATGAAATGACCCAAGAAAAATCGCTTAGCCTCCTGTTACGGTCGATCATGAGAAAGAAACCAAAGTCACCCAAAAACTGCCTTAATCTCAAGAGACAGTCGATAGTCAAAAGAATCGACTCTAGAAACACAATGGACGTCCAATCCACCACCCGGCACCGAATGTTTTTAAACACTTAGGACTCCATTACGTTGTCACAATGTCCTACGAGGTATCGTTATAACTCGCATCTGTGATCGATCAGCCAACCGTTTGACTTATGGCTCGTTGAACCCACCATCAATCAACTTCACAATATAATAGCCAGAGTTATCAGCTCATGTAGGCGATTTCGGACCAAAACACATACTCCCTCCTATTCAAAATAAACCTCCCTATTTCCTTTTCCGTCTATTCACAATAAACTCCCTATTTCCTTTTTTGGTAAGTGTTTGTGTGCTCCAAATTTAATTGTATGGTGGGGTAGTGTATTTGTGTGGTTCAAATTTAATTATATGATGGGGTAGTGTGTTTCCTTAATATTTGTGCCAAAATGAAATGGGAGGTTTATTGTGAATGGGAGGGAGTATAATGTAATTCAGTTCACTTTGTGGCGCTCAAAGTTGTCGTAAAATCCACATGAAAAACAAAATATGAAAATAATACGATGAAGTTGTAAATAGCATATGAAAAGGAAAATGTATCGAATCCATAATCAACTACTACAACTCAGGAACACGTTTAATTCCCATGGAAATAACGTGCCCTTCATGCTTATCATATTTCAATGGTTTAGTGAGAGGATCCGCGATGTTGTCATCCGAAGCAATCTTGTCAATCATTATCTCCTCTTGCTCCACGTAATCACGGATCAGGTGAGCCTTCCGATGTATATGTCTAGACTTGTTGCTAGACTTAGGCTCCTTGGCCTGGAAGATGGCACCTCTATTGTCACAATAGATGGTGATTGGGTCATTCGAACTAGGAACTATAGTTAGTCCTTATAAGAATTGACACATCCATATAGCTTCCTTTCACGCTTTCCCGGCGGCATAGTACTCGATTCAGTAGTAGAATCTGCTACAACTTCTTGTTCGGAACTTTTCCAGCTGACCGCAGCACCATTAAGAGTAAAAACGAATCCAGACTGAGATTTCGAATCATCTCGATCCGTTTGGAAGCTAGCATCTGCGTAACCGATTGCACATAGCTTAGTATCTCCTCCATAAGTCAAAGCCCAATCCTTAGTTCTCCGTAGGTACTTAAGGATGTTTTTAACAGCAATGCAGTGTGTTTCACCTGGATTGTTTTGGTACCGACTCGTCATACTCAATGCATATGCCACATCTGGACGTGTGCATATCATGGCATACATGATTGATCCTATGGCTGATGCATAAAGAACACGACTCATGCGTTCAACCCCTTTCGGTGTTGTGGGTGAGTGAGACTTGCTCAAATGCATCCCAGAAGTCATTGGAAGGTTCCCCTTCTTGGAGTTGTTCATGCTGAACCTTTCAAGAATCTTATCTAAATAAGACTCCTGACTCAGTGATAACATCCGTCGTGATCTATCTCGATAGATACGGATTCCCAATATGCATTGTGCCTCACCCAGATCTTTCATCTGGAAATGGTTCTTCAACCATCCTTTTACCGAAGATAAGAAAGGAATGTCATTCTCAATCAAGAGTATGTCATCGACATACAATATCAAGAAAACAATCTTGCTCCCACTCGACTTGATATATAAGCATGGTTCCTCGACCGATCGAGTGAAACCATACTCTTTTATCACCTGGTCGAAACGATGATTCCAACTCCGAGAAGCTTACTTAAGTCCATAAATGGAACGTTTAAGCTTGCACACTTTCTTAGGATTTTCAGGATCTATGAAACCTTCGGGTTGTACAATGTACAATTCCTCCTCCAAATAACCGTTTAAGAAGGCGGTTTTCACATCCATCTGCCAAATTTCATAGTCATGAAAAGCGGCAATCGCTAAGATTATCCGAATGGAACGCATCATAACTACGGGTCAAAAATTTCATCATAATGCAATCCGTGCACTTGAGTGAAACCTTTTGCCACTAGTCGTGCCTTATAGGTATCTGGTTGCCCGTCTACAGAATGCTTTATTTTGTAAAGCCATTTGCACTGAAGAGGTCGTACCTTGTTAGGTAAATCAACAAGATCCCATACGTCATTCTCATACATGGAGTCCATCTCGGATTTCATGGCTTCAAGCCATAGCTTAGAGTCGGAACAGGTCATGGCACCTTTATAGGTAGCGGGTTCATTACTCTCTAGGAGCAAAACGTCATTTTCCTCGACCATACCAATGTATCTGTCTGGAGGATTAGAGACTCTACCTGACCTCCTAGATTCCTGAGGAATGTTAACTGTATCATTATTTGAAGGAACATCTTCCTCCATCTGTTCCTCGGTTGTTGGTTCTTGAATCTCCGACAGCTCGAAGGTTCTATTACTTGACTTGTTTTCGAGAAATTCTTTCTCTAAGAACTTTGCACTAGCCGCAACAAAAACTCGATGTTCGGTAGGCGAATAGAAGTAATGACCAAACATTCCTTTTGGATAACCAATAAAGTATGTCTTGACCAATCGCGGGCCGAGCTTATCCTCGTGTCTCCACTTGAAATAAGCCTCGCAGCCCCAAACCCGAATAAAGGACAAGTTAGGGACCATTCCCTTCCATATCTCATACGGAGTCTTGTCGACAGCTTTAGGCGGACTTCGGTTAAGTATAAGAGCAGCTGACAAAAGAGCAAAACCCCATAATGAATCAGGTACTACCGTGTGACTCATCATGGATCGAACCATATCAAGTAGTGTTCGATTTCTCCGTTCGGACACACCATTTAATTGAGGTGTTCCAGGTGGAGTTAATCAGAAAACTATTCCACGGTCTTTAAGGTGTTGATCAAACTCATTTGAAAGATATTCGCCACCCCGATCTGAACGGAGTGCTTTAACCTTTCTTCCCAGTTGGTTCTCAACCTTATTCTGGTATTCCTTGAATTTTTCAAAAGACTCACTTTTATGCTTCATTAAGTAGACATATCCGTATCTACTCAAATCATCCGTGAAAGTGATAAAATATCTATAGCCGTCTCTTGCGGTGATTGACATAGGTCCACAAACATCAGTATGTATGAGTCCTAATAGGTCATTAGCGCGCATTCCAACACCTTTGAAGGAAATTCGAGTCATTTTGCCGATAAGACATGATTCACACGTGCCAAAAGATGATAAATCAAATGAGGGGATAGTCCCATTCTCAATGAGTTTCTTTACACGTTTTTCATTTATGTGTCCCATTCGACAATGCCATAGATAAGTTTGATCTTTGTCACCAACCTTTAATTTCTTATTATTCACATGTAATATATCTGTGGTTTGATCTAAGATATAAATTCCATTCATGGAAACTGCTTTGCCATAAACCATTTCATTAAAAGAGAAAATACAGCTATTGTCCTTTATTGAAAATGAAAAACTGTCTTTATCAAGTACGGAAACAGAAATAATATTCTTAGATAAACTGGGTACATAGTAACAGTTATATAAATATAACTCAAAATCACTCCGGAGCTGGATTACGTATGTTCCCATTGAAACTGCAGCAACTCTTGCTCTATTCCCCACTCGTAGGTCCACATCACCCTTTGTGAGAGGTGTGATGTTTTTTAGGCCCTGCAAATGATTACACAGATGAGAACCACAACCAGTATCAAGTACCCAAGTTCCGAAACTTGCATGGTTAGTCTCAATCATATGAATATAAGATGACATACCAACAGGAGTGACGCGGCCTGCTTTTATGTCCTCACGGTACACGGGACAGTTCCTCCTCAAATGCCCAGTCTTGTGACAATGGTGGCACTCAACGTCACCGCCCTTGTTCTTTGCCTTGCCTTGTGAACCACTAGTCTCACCAGGCCCACTCTTACCGTTTCCTGACTTCTTAAACTTTGGATTTCCTACAGTTAGGTCGCCGTGAGCTTTGCCCTTACCCTTATTCTTGTTGGAAATCATGAGAACATCTTGCTTCATGCTCCCACTCAATTTCATATCCTTCTCGGTCTGTATGAGAAGTGAGTGTAGCTCATGAGGACTTTTCTTCATGTCATTCATGTAGTAATTTGCCCTGAAAAGAGCAAAACCATCATGAAGTGAATGAAGCATACGGTCAATGACTATGCTCTCACTGATTTTGCAATCAAGTGCCTCCAGTTTCTCGACATTCTCAATCATGTCAAGAATGTGTGGGCTAACCGGTTGGCCCTTCTGGAGTTTCGCCTCAAAGAAGCGACAGGTATGCTCATAAGTAACGATTCTCGGTGCTTTTGAGAACTCGTTAGTGAGCGTGGTGAAAATCTTGTTTGCACCTTGGGCAATGAAGCGTCTTTGCAAATTAGTTTCCATTGCAAAAATGAGTACGTTCTTTATCGCACCCGCTTCCATGACGAAGTCACTATAAGCAAGTGACTCGTTAGCTCTTGCATTGGGGCCTGGGTTTGACGGTATTGGCTCAGTCAAGTACTTGAGCTTACCGTCAAAGCAATGGCAACATTCCGTAATGATGCCTCCCAGTCCGCAAAGTTGGACCCGTCATTCTTCAGTCGTGTGGACTGATTCATGTGGTCCATGAAAGTTTTGAGCCAGGACTCATGTGCAAGTGTGGCACTTGGCATAGGGATATCATTATTTCCAGCCATTTGTTGTAAGCAGTATTATCACTATAAAACGAATTCTACACTGCGAAAAGAAGAAGAAAAACATAATAAGCATACTCATCGTTATGATTTAAGTCTAATGCAGAACTGTTATAATGCAAAGACTCAAGCATTTATACAATTGACCTCCCTCAAGAATTATATAAATGATCCCAAGACTCAATTATCTGTAAATTGATAAGCCAACCTCTTGGCTAATTCTACTTTTAGAATTCTTGGTTGATAAATTTCTGTAAATTCTATCTATAGTCCATCATAATCTCGAGAAACTCTTCGGATTATAATGTTGAGGTAAAATAAGTCAACACAAACTACTTACCCAACGTAGAAGGGGTCATATGGAGAGTAAGGTCATATATGCCTACCGACGAAGAAGGGATTCATAGTTGTTTGGCCTATAAAGACTAGTCTCAATTTTAGTTTTAGAGGAAGATCCCATCAACTTTATTTTAATACATTTTAAGTGAACTGATATCTAGCATGCGAGAATGAATAAACTAAGATGATGGCTTAAAATAGTGTGACATCTTTATGTCCATGATAACTAACATTCAAACCATATGAGTCAATTTTCATGCATTTAAGTAGGTGGTTTGGTTTAGGCGGAATATGATGCACTAACTATAATGCGAAGAAAAACAATAAGAATGAAAAAACGTAAAACAAAAATAAAGTCCTAGTGTGGCCTATTTACCAAAATGAACATAAATACAACTTTGGAATCCTTCCTAGGACCCGAGAAGCTTGTCTTGATGTTCCATCTTGGTCCATGTAGCGGGAGTGAGCAATACAATCTCCATCATTAGTCTTCCCAAAATTACAATAAAAATTACAAAATAAACCTATTTACATTCTAATTTCCAAAAACATAATACTAAAGAAAACCAAAGGAGATTCGAGATCTCAAAATTACATCAAGACTATGTTTCCATCATTACGAAAACATAATCAACTAAGGCCACACTAGGTAATACGTAAATTACAACCGATTGCAAAAATACGTAAATAAACCATTCAACAATTCATACTACTAAATAAAATGCATAAACTATAAATTAATCATTCAAGACATAATTCCTTAATTATGTAGAGTAATTTATCCAAACTACCTAATTTAAAATGTTCAAAATTATGTGACAATTCCTCAATTACTCACAATAATTCCAATCTTAATACACATTAACTTGTAATGTGAATTAATCTAACATTATTTTAAACCACTTTAAAATAATTGGGTATCTAAAATTTGTGAACCTTTTCACAACAAACAATCATACATTATAGATTTAATGTATGATAATTATTGTCCAAAATAAACAAAAACCGAAATTCTTTTTTTTTTCTTCTCTGCATTTAGCCCTAAAAACCCGAAAAACAGTTTTTTTTTTTTCTTAATTGCTCTCGGCATTCATGCCCTAAAAAAAGAAAAACATTTTTTTCTCTCTTTTTCGAGAAAACAACCCCTTTTATTTGAACAATTTGTTTAAAGTTGCTAGTATAACAAGATTGGCATAATCATCAATGTTTAATTTAAACATAGATCCAAACTAGATTATTCAATTTAACCTCTTAAAATGAATATCTAAATTATGATTAAATCGATTATCTGAAAATATGATTCATCACAATTGATTTGAACATTATTAAATTTAATGAATCATGATTCTTAAACAACAATTTAACATCATGTATGCCAAAACTATATAGCAAAACAAATGAACATCATAAAGCAAAACAATTTCCATTTACATTATCATTTAATTCTTATTAAATCAAAACATCTACAAATTTATCATATTATCATCTTAACATATTAAAACAACAATATCAATAAATCAAAATGAAAACAAAACAACAAAACAAAAAAACAAACTCTCGGCAAAAAATTGCTACGGCCGACAAAAAAAAAATCCGTTTTTTTTTCTTTCAATCCATTTATGAAAATCATATAAAATAATTTCGTGGCCTATTCTCTGATACCACTTGTGGGAAATATCGGTATATTTCATCAAGAAAATTTCGGATTATAACGAAATTATGAAATATGAAATTACGAGTCATAAACGAATTGCATAAACAAAAGAAAAGAGATTAGAATTAACCTTCGGTCCTAGCAATTTGGCCTAAGAACAAATATCGAGATCGATATTCTCCTAATCGTTGCACCCAAGATGCTCCGAGAAAATGCCCCTTTTTGCTAGAAAAAGAACCCTAATTTCTAAATGATGTTTAGGGTTTTGTGATGAAAGTTTTTTTAGGTTAAAACGAGTGAGGAAAATGATCCCCTCTATCCTCTTTTAACCGTGCAAAAGGGAGAGGAATAGGGAAGATATTTTTTTCTCCTTTTTTTTTCTTCAAACCGTGAATCCCAAAATAAGGAGAAAAATCTTCTTATTTTAGGTTGATTTTATATTGTATAAAATGTGTATAATTATCAATTGTCATATATGTCGTCATGTATTTAATAAGTCCACACACAACAGTTTGTAGTCGATTTATTAATACCGGTCTATCTTTATTTATTATGACAATTTCGTATAATATATACATTAACTATAAATATCGCATATTTATAATTTGCTAATTCGTTTAAGCTAACATTATATACATTAATTAAATATAACAGTTTATATTCAATTTACGAATTAACAATTAATTTGTCTCAGCTGATATTATTTAATTGTATTAAATAATTCTCTCATCATCACATTGACTAACTTTTTAGTCAAATACATGGACTAACCTTTTAGTCATATAAGGCATCAATGTGATTATATTTTCATACAATCACATCTCTCAAACACATCCTTTAGGTGTGACTTTTAGGGACCAGTTGATCATCGCCATCAGTATGGTAATAACGTCAAACTTCTAGCAAGCCAACCGTTATTAGTAAACGTTAATCAACTGCTAAAATACTAAGTATACCCTGTGAACCTATAAGAGATTTATACACGTTATCACACTAACTGTGGAGGACACTAGCTCCAACACCCCCTAAGTTGAACTTATATTTGGCCTCCTTCCCGTCTATGTTTTCCTTTAGGGCCCTACACTCTAGCACAATCCTTACATATCTTTTAGGTCTTACCCTCAGCTCCTACGCACCTCCGGAAACATGTAATACTACGGTTTTATGAGTCTCTGGGTACTCTATTGAGTGGGCCTTACTCTGTCGAGTAAGGGTGGTTTGCAGTTTAAAATAGTTTCTGACCTGTTGGGTACTCGATCGAGTAACCTTGATACTCGATCGAGTAAGGGGGCACTCGATCGAGTACCTCGGCTACTCGATCGAGTAAGCCGGTTTCTGAGGTGATGATTTGTCGGGTTTTGTTAATAATGCGATTGAATATATAAACAACTCCGTCACTTCCTTAATACATTTTATCAAACCTAATTATGTTCAAAGAGAAAACAAACTATGTTCTTCGCATCAATCACATTATTGACAAATCCCGGAGCTTGAGAGGTCGGATTTCATCGTTCTTTACATCTTTGTGATCCTTACGTCGAGGGTAAGATGTACGTATCGAATTTGTTATATTTAATTAAGTTTCGTTAAACCCTAATTTTGAGAATTGGGGATTTGTGTTAGTTTTGTGATTGTTAGTAATTATGTGATTATATGTTAGGAGGAGGATCCGTAGAAGAGGAATTTTTGATACAGCTGTTTAGACCGTCTGATTGTGTTTCTGTTCCAGGAAGGGTTTCCCTACTCAGTATTAGTCTCATGATGCATTGTTGGTGTTTGTGATTGTTGAATGTTATCGTATTCGTATTGTGACGGTTGTTGGTTGTGATTGCTGTTTAATGGTTGTGATTGTTTGTCTCTGGTTCGCGAGATGTGATACTGTCGTTTTGTACCAAAAATAAATACCTAAGTTACTACTAACAGAAGTCAGCGGTAAGTAGGGTCGATCTCCACAGGGAAGCTAAGTTGCTATCTATCTGTTTAATTCGGTCTGTCAGGGTGTCACGGAAATGGGGGTTGAATTGATTGTGAACTAACTAAACTACTGAAACTAGAGGCAAGAGAAGGGAATAAAGGAGATTAAAAATGAGAGAAAGGAAGTATGCTAGGAGTCGGTCTACCGTGGCAGCTATCAGATATTATACTATCGGGAATACTAAGGCGATTAGACTATTGATAAGAAGAGCTATGGTCGTCACCTTTCGGTCCTTAAACCGCCCTAGAGCGTAAACAGCTTAACTTTTGCCCTCACTGCAATACCCTATTGTAATTAAGCAAGCCTTCCCTTCCAATCTTTCGATCTAGGTCGGGGTTAACTAAATTTATGGTCTCCTGCATGCATTCATTCGACCTGATAACAATTAAATTGCCTAATACAATTCTTATCGCAAGACTAATCTATTCAAGTCAATTATAACATCGCTACCACGGCTTCCCTAATCCTAACATGCCAGGGGAATTAGCTATGCATAGTTAAGGGAGAACAAGAAATAAAGAAAGAACAAATAATAAACATTAAATTAAATTAAAGAGAGAAAAGGGAAGAAATGATTACTGAAATAAATGATCCGGAAATGAAAGAACAAAAGTAACAGTAGCAGTGACCGAAGAAAAGGTAATTAGAGAGGTGAAGAGGGGGGGAGTAACGTCCTCCTCTTAGATTTATTTTATAGCCTAAAAACATAAACCTAATCTAAGCTTAACGTAAATTGAGGCCCAATAGCTTGTAATTGCTCGATCGAACAGTTAAGTCACTCGATCGAATAGTTCATGCGTCTGTTTACTCGATCGACCAAAAGATAAGGCTCGATCGAACAGTTGGCCACTCGATCGAACAGTTCCTGCGTCTGTTTACTCGATCGACCAAAAGAAACTGCTCGATCGAGTGGTTCCTAGTTCCAGCTCGTGTTGGTCTTGTAATTTGGTCTTTGACTTGGCCTTTTAGCTCCCGAAATAGCTTCACGCATCCCAAGACAGCAATATTTCCCGCTCCAAATTATCTCTTCCTCCAAATGCATGCAAAATGGACGGTAAATGACTTGATTTCACTACTTTATGGCTCATTCCTGCAAATAAGACAAGAACTTCCAAAGTATGCAATTCGGGGCATATTCGTAGCAAATAACTACTAAAATAGCATAAAGATGCGTGCAAGAATAGACTAAAAAGACTATATAAAATGCACGTATCAAATCTCCCCAAACCAAACCTTTACTCGTCCCCGAGTAAACTAAATGCAACTAAAGGAACGGAAAAAGATAACTCAGAGCTAGCTTAACTTGTCTACTTGAACCAATTTAATGCAACAAAGATTAATAGTTTAAGCTAAGCGATCAATACGCAAAACGAATTATGAGTTGTTCAGAATTATAGCCAACCTATCGACCTTGCAAGACCAACAAAATCGGACTCTCTCGTGGTCACTCTTCTCTCATGAAGCAAAGGGTGAATATTTATATGTAAAAGAGAGAAGGAAAGACAGTCACTCACCTAATTACGACCTACATAGCATGCATGCAACAAAAATGAAAGACAATTCAAGTACTAATGCACATACTCCAACCAATAATGTCCGTCACAAATAGAGGGCTTACAAATAATTTGGGAATAGTGAGGTTCGGGTGAGAAAGGGCAAAACATGTTATGGAAATGTGGAGGTAAAAGCGTCAAGCTAGTTCCTAACAGGACCATATAAGACCGTCCCAATCTCAACTGACTGAAAAATAAACACAAGTGCCCTTCATTGGCACAAAACTCACCATCCAAATACACTATGTCCTCAAAAATATATGAATAAAACGGAGGAGGGAGACCGTCACAAGATAAAGATAAGCATATACAGTCTCGAAATACAACCAGTTCAAAAATTTGATAATTTTGCTTCTCTGGTTTTCACGTGAATCACCATGTCTTTTTTTTCATTTTTTTTTCTTTTCTTTTTTTTTCTTTCTTTTATTCACGTATCATCTTTTTTCTCTTTTTTCAATTCTTCTTTTTTTTTTCTTTCCTCCTCCTTCCTTTATTTTCCAACAACTCCATACAAAAGAGATACGGCCAAACTGCAGACGAAAACTCATACCACAAAAGAACATACAAACTAGCTTGACTAGGCGGGCTTAGTTTGGGATGTAGCTAATGGGTCAAAAGGCAAATTTGGCTAATGTGGAGCTAAATGGGTGAAAAACATAAGGAAAGGGAAATTTGCAAGGCCCTCCCTGCATGTGACACCAACCACGAACCCGAATATGTGCATTTTGACGAGAAATTGAATGTCATAAATGTGCAAAAGAGACGAACATGCTATGCAAGTAGTACTACTCAAAATTCCTAATGAACTGGTCATGAATGTCACCAGTTATGGGCTCTAAATCTCAGAATTTTTAAGTAGTTTGCCAATTTATAGGTCAAGTCTAAAACAAATCGACTTATATTTGAACAGAAATTTGTAGATTATGCGTATGACAAAGCTAAAAACTATCAACGGAAGTGCAAGGCTCAAGTAAATTGACAAGTTATAGTGCATTATCATCATGGAAATCTACCGTTCCGACTCAACCTACATGCTAAAATAAACGTGAAATTTTTTGAATTTTAACAATTTTTCAATTTTTATTGAATTTTTTGAATTTTAACGAAAATAAACAACAATGCAAACATAAATTAAATGTGATAACTGAAATGCAATAAAAACAATATGCAGACACAGATATGGATGCATAACCTCTCCAAACCAAACCGTACAATGCCCCCATTGTACCAAAACATGGAAAGGAAATGCAAACTAAAGGAGAAAGAGAGTAAATACGGAAAACTCACAAGATACGCGAAATAAGGGACCTCCCCAAACTGACCATGAAATGGGAGGTTGCTAAGGGCCCGGAAAACCGTCTCAGGAAGCTAATCCAAGTCAACACGTGAAAGGGCATCCAAAATCAGCTCGATCGAAGAGAATTGTGGTCGATCGAGCTGATTTCTCATCTTGCAGGTGGTCGATCGAGTAGATTAATCACTCGATCGAGTGAATTTAGCAGCAAAAGTGCTCGATCGAGTAGAATGACTACTCGATCGAGTGATCCTCGGTGTAATTCTGCAAAACGCAATAAAAAAAACACCCGCAACTAACAAAGACAAGCTTAATCGAGACCGTCTATGGTATAAAAACCATTTATTACAACTGAAATAAAATAAAAAGCAAAATTAAAATCGCCGGGTTGCCTCCCGGTAGCGCTAGCTTCATCAGTCCCGCTCGACCTTTTTTTCTTCGAGCCTCTATAATTAGTCGCAATCAAAACAGCTCAAAGCGCGCAGCATCAAATCATACATCTGCGCATGTGCTACACAAAAACATAAGTAGCACCAAAGTGGAATACAGAAACAGGAAATAAAAATATGTAAGCATTTAAGTCTAACAAATTTCCTATGACAGCTCCTAAATTTATCCACAAAATAAAGGAGCGCGGGAGCAATTGTGAATAAAGTAGGGCCCCGTTTCAGATTAGCAATTTTGAGATGACATGTACGGTGAGAATTTGCTAATTTAATCGTCCACTTGAGAGGGGGTATAACTTTAAAAGAAATTGCGCAAGTCAAACGAGGCAAAATACTATTAGAACAAACAATAATAAAATTATCGTTTACTACCTCAGATTGGTCGCTCTCAATGACGGAATCATAGGTAAAAGAGTTTATTACCTCTTCCGTGCTAGGAGCAATTACCGACTCAGCTGTCCTTTCGCCGCCCTCAGTGGAATTCAGCCCATACATCTCAGCTTCAAGTGTATCCGACTCAGCTTTGAATAAGGGGGATTCACTGTAACCGTCATCATCGTCAAAATCATCGTCTAAAACGAACCCAAGCAACATAGCACTGCTCTCGCTGGCCAAATCAGTCGGTCGAGTAGAATTTTTACTCGAGCGACTACTTCCCTCCCGCAGTTCACTCGATCGAGTAACAAAATCACTCGATCGAGAACTATCCTCCTGCATTCCACTCGATCGAGTAAAAATACTACTCGATCGAGGGCTTCCTTCTGAAATTTCACTCGATCGACTACTTTTAGTCACTCGATCGAGTGATTCTTCCTGCATAGGGCTAAAATCTTCGCGTGGGGCAGTGAAATATGATAGGAACTCGTCGTCCGAGTCATAGAAGTCATTCTCATCATTGGGCAACACGGTTTCCTCAGGAGAAAAACCGCTCTCAGCAAGATAAACCTCTTCTTCTTGCATCTCAGCTGCTAACTGAGCTATTTGTGACTCCAGTTCAAGGATTCGAGTGTCCATATATCTATCACTCTCTTGCATTTGTGATACAAGTGTTACCATTGAATATGTCAGCTCCGCGATTTCTTCTATCTCCATCTCAGCTGCTAACTGAGCAACTACAGACTCGAGATTATCAACTCGCGAGACACACTCTTGCGCTTGGAATGCAAGTGTCTCCATCAAGGATTCAGCTCATGAAATTCTTCTTCTCGTATATCGGGAGGATCTTGTTGCGGTGGTCATTGATAGGGTGGATGTGGCGGCACAACTACGGCCGCATTGTGCTCGGCGAAGACCACATCCCCAAGATTTCTTCCTTTCCCAACTAGCGGTGTTTCACTTGGGCTTCAAACGAGCAATTAGTCGGAGACAGATGTCATCTTGGCAAGAGGGATCGAAGGTACTCAAGCCTTCCCTTCGATAATCTCTCTCGTGCTTTGTCTAATAAACCCGTAGGCCTATTAAAACAGCATTAACGAAAAAGATAAGAACAGCCTCAAGGTACTTAGTCTTCCCTTGAGGCGAAAGGACAAACAAAATAAAACAGATAAAAAGCGTCGCCTCCCCGGCAACGGCGCCAAAATTTGATACTGTCGTTTTGTACCAAAAATAAATACCTAAGTTACTACTAACGAAGTCGGCGGTAAAGTAGGGTCGATCTCCACAGGGAAGCTAAGTTGCTATCTATCTGTTTAATTCGGTGCATCGGGGTGTCACGAAATGGGGTTGAATTGATTGTGAACTAACTAAACTACTGAAACTAGAGGCAAGAGAAGGGAATAAAGGAGATTAAAAATGAGAGAAAGGAAGTATGCTAGGAGTCGGTCTACCATGGCAGCTATCAGATCTTATACTATCAGGAATACTAAGGCGATTAGACTATTGATAAGAAGAGCTATGGTCGTCACCTTTCGGTCCTTAAACCGCCCTAGAGCGTAAACAGCTTAACTTTCGCCCTCACTGTAATACCCTATTGTAATTAAGCAAGCCTTCCCTTCCAATCTTTCGATCTAGGTTGGGGTTAACTAAATTTATGGTCTCCTGCATGCATGCATTCGACCTGATAACAATTAAATTGCCTAATACAATTCTTATCGCAAGACTAATCTATTCAAGTCAATTATAACATCGCTACCACGGCTTCCCTAATCCTAACATACCAGGGGAATTAGCTATGCATAGTTAAGGGAGAACAAGAAATAAAGAAAGAACAAATCATAAACATTAAATTAAATTAAAGAGAGAAAAGGGAAGAAAGGATTACTGAAATAAATGATCCTAAAATGAAAGAACAAAAGTAACAAAGAGCAAAGGACCAAGAAAAGGTAATTAGAGAGGTGAAGAGGGGGGGGAGTAACGTCCTCCTCTTAGATTTATTTTATAGCCTAAAAACATAAACCTAATCTAAGCTTAACGTAAATTAAGGCCCAATAGCTTGTAATTGCTCGATCGAACAGTTAAGTCACTCGATCGAACAGTTCCTGCGTCTGTTTACTCGATCGACCAAAAGATAAGGCTCGATCGAACAGTTGGCCACTCGATCGAACAGTTCCTGCGTCTGTTTACTCGATCGACCAAAAGAAACTGCTCGATCGAGTGGTTCCTGGTTCCAGCTCGTGTTGGTCTTGTAATTTGGTCTTTGACTTGGCCTTTTAGCTCCCGAAATAGCTTCACGCATCCCAAGACAGCAATATTTCCCGCTCCAAATTATCTCTTCCTCCAAATGCATGCAAAACGGACGGTAAATGACTTGATTTCACTACTTTATGGCTCATTCCTGCAAATAAGACAAGAACTTCCAAAGTATGCAATTCGGGGCATATTCGTAGCAAATAACTACTAAAATAGCATAAAGATGCGTGCAAGAATAGACTAAAAAGACTATATAAAATGCACGTATCAAGATGCGTTCTCGGCTGAGTGGAGTCACTTGCGGGAGTGGCTTCACGCCCTAGTTTCGCCCTCCGTGGAACCCGCCACGGGAGGGGATGTGCACATTAATGGGACAGGGTTATCGCTCGGTATGATGAGCGGGGCTTAGGTGGGAACGGCTACGGTCCCCCACTGGCAGGGCGTGGACAGTCGGTGATAGAGATTGATTGGAGTAGGTGTGATTGTGTGTGTGACCGTTTGAGCTGTGTTGTGTGTTGTGTTGTTGGTTTATATAAATTGTGTGATTAGTACTGACCCCGTTTAAATGTTTTAAAAACTGTGGTGATCCATTCGGGGGTGGTGAGCAGTTATTGAGAAGGTATGATATGATGTGCATGGGATAGCTGGGATGAGTCATCACGTTGCAGTTAGAAGTCTTCCGCTGTTTCAGACGATGTCTAGTAGCTTTGATAGTTTTATCAGTAGACAGTTTGAGTACTTTGTATTTCCTTTTGACAGTTTTGGTTTTGATCATGTAATCACTTAAAATTATTTAATAAAGTACGTTTCGTTATTGTCTTATGATTATCATTGCCTCGGGTAACCGAGATGGTAGCACTTCCATGCCTTAGGTGGTCCTAGTAAGGCACTTGGAGTATGGGGGTGTTACAAAATGGTATCAGATAGACGATCCTGAAACCTATAACCAATGAATCCAATGAATATAGGGAGTCAAATAAAATGAACCCGGGGTAGAAGTTG
The DNA here is from genome assembly GCF_048544455.1 of Silene latifolia. Taxonomy (NCBI): domain Eukaryota; kingdom Viridiplantae; phylum Streptophyta; class Magnoliopsida; order Caryophyllales; family Caryophyllaceae; genus Silene; species Silene latifolia. The sequence continues at coordinate 42,464,354 of NC_133526.1, forward strand.
TAGGAGCTAATGTAAAGACTTGGGAGACGTCCTAAAGTCGCGAACTCGCCCTACAATTTTGAACCGGTCACCATGGGATATGAGTCGGGATCGCTATGTGTTTATCTTGTGAATTGTGTATCTATATAGTGATGTGTGACATGAATCAGTGGATGTACGTATGTGGATAATGGGGAATGTGTAGAAAAGATGGTGATGATGTGATTTCGTATGTTGTTGGTTGAAAGCATGTCGCATGATAGTTGGTTTACAATGTTGGTTGGAATTGTTAGAAAAGTGTATGAGAATGATGAGTAATGTGGTGGAAAAAGGAAGTAGTTCATATGTGATATGAATATACATAATTTTGTTTGTGTAATTTTATATAATGATTTCTTATACATGTCTACTATTGTTCATATGTATATGTTGTATGAAGAATGTGGTGGAAATGGATGAATTGATTGGAAAAGATGGAGTGGCAATTGCATGAGAATATGAATTTTGTGATTATGAATATATTTAGGTGACGAAGTGTATTTGTAATATTGTTGTATTAGTAACATAGAAATAGGATTTGTAATGTATGAGTATGTTTTGTTTACGAAAAGTGATAGAATAAAAGCATGTGGGTAAGTCATGATTGGCAGGTTAAATAAATTACTTGCATGATGAATGTTGTTACTTTGCTTTCGAAAATAGTAACATGTGATTGGGACTACTGGTTTTATGAGTATTGGGTTGTTTTTATTTACCTTGTTGTCGTTTAAGTTGTTTGGAAGTAAAATCAAGTAGTTGTGTTTTTTTCGATTATAAAGAGGTTGTCTTTAAACTGTTATAACGTGAGATGTATAAATTATTTTAATGTGATTCTAATTGGAGGTGATATCTTTTTCTTTTACGGTTCTAACGATAGGTCACACGCCAAAAACGACCAAGAAATGAGTGAGTTATGACCGTTTTACGAAAACTGGACAGTGCTGAGAATTGCGTAGGGTACTCGATCGAGTAGCCTTGGTACTCAATCGAGTAGGCGGCACTCGATCGAGTATGTTAGTTACTTGATCAAGTAGCCCTGGTGATTTGTTTTACGTGCTTCTGACCTTCACCTACTCGATCGAGTAAGTCCCTTCCCTTACTCGATCGAGTGGCCAGTACTCGATCCAGTGACCCATGATTCGGGTCATATGCTTATCTTTTGAATTCATTGCATATCATGTGTAATTCAAAGGTGTCATTTTGCTTCTTTATGCATTGTTTTACATGTACGTTGGTCTTGACGCGTAAGTTACCTAATCTTGTGGTGTAGTGAGTGGCATCTGTGGTGAGTATGAGTTCGGTGGGAGGACATGAGTTATATGTGGTTGTGATAGATAGTGGAAAAATAAAAGGAAGATCGTTATGGCTTAATTGAGACATAGAGCATGTTTTCTGAGATGAAATGAGATGAGTGATATGATTGTGTGTTGAGTAACGTAAAAGTAAGTGAATATGGGCAAGGGATGATGTGAGTCTAAGGAACGTGAGAATGAAAGGATTGAGAGTAAGGATGTGGATAGTGGCAACTTGAGATGTGTAAAGAATTATGGAGGGAGATGGTTAGGAGTCGTGTGGGTCAAGAATATATGTAGTGAAAGTTCGTTTTAAAAGGGGTTGAGAATAGTGGTATATAGTGAACTTTATGGAGACATGTTGCGAGGTGGATTTGTAGACAGTGAGTGAGTTTGGAATATTTGGTTTATTAAGAGGTGAAACTACGTGTGATTTCTTTGGATATTTAACGGTATGAAATAAATTTTGATTTCTAGAGATGTACGAAGGAGATGCAATTGTTTGAACAGTGAACGTTGATTTTATGGATAGATTAGTGGCAAGTGTGAGTGATAGCATTGTAACACCCCCATACTCCAAGTGCCTTATTAGGACCACTCAGGTATGAAGATATTACCATCTCGGTTACCCGAGGCAATGATAATCAAATAAACAATAAAGAAACAACGTTTAAATAGAAATACTTAGTGAAGGGTTACAATTCTCGAAACCAAAACCAAAAGTATAATACATGTTCTCAAACCGATCATTTCTTGTTCTAACGAAATGTAAAGAAACTACTAAGCTACAAAAAAACTTCTATCATCATATCGTGGCAATCCCAGCTATCCCAGTACTCATCTCATACCTGCTCAATATCTGCTCACCATCCCCGAATGGATCACCGCAGGTTTACAAAACAACAACCGGGGTCAGTACTAATCACACAACTCAATATATATCAACAATAAGATAAACAGACAGCTTAACTGTCACACACACAACCACACCAATTCCAATAATCTCAATCACCGACTGTCCACTGGACCAGCCCTGCCAGTGGGGGACCGCAGCCGTACCCACCAAATCCCCGCTCCTCATAATGAGTGATAACCCTGTCCATTAATGTGCACATCCCTTCTGTGGCGGGTTCCACAGAAGGCGAAACTAGGTCGTGAAGCCACTCCCGCAAGTGACCCCACTCAGCCGAGGACACGCCTCGAGAACCATAGACAACAATCACAAACACAATCACAACCGTCACAATACAATTACTATATCAAATAATCAATCTCAACACATCAACAATCATCCCATTATGGGACTAATACGAGTAGAAATCCTACCCGGAAAGCACACTATCGAGACGGTCTCTCTTCACACGTATCAAAAAGCTTCCTCTACGAAACCTCCTCCTATCATACAACATACAAATGCTACCAAATCACATACTACTCAAAAACCCCCAAATCCCTATATTAGGGTTTAACCAAATCAAAGGAAAGACAACAAAAAGGGTACATAGATCTTACCCTCGACGCAAGGATCTCAACGGTATAACCAACGATGAGAACCGACCTTCCAAACTCCGGGATTTGCTAACGATGCGATTAGGATTAAGAACGTACTTGCTTTCTCTCTTTAACAGTAAATTAGGTTTTGCAAAAGTGTTTAGAATAATGACGACGAAGGTTATATATCTTAATCGCATAATTAACAAAACCCGAGAAAACTCCTCGTAAAACCGGCTACTCGATCGAGTACCCAAGGTACTCGATCGAGTACCCCTTACTCGATCGAGTATCCTAGTTACTCGATCGAGTACCCAACAGGTCAGAAACTTTTCTAAATCGCAACTTACCCTTACTCGACAGAGTAAGGCCTACTCGATAGAGTACCTGAAGACTCACAAATACGGAGTATTACAGTCTTCCCTCCTTAAAAAGAACTTCGTCCCCGAAGTTCAAACCACTACTAAACAAAGGTACTTCCCCAACGCTTCCGACTCACTACCAAAACAAAACTCAACATAAAACATGTTACTAACCCAACACATCCCGACAAACATACCGACACAACATACAAAAAGGGTATAAAACGGTTAAAAACTCTTTGCGATCATCTCCTACCCCCCTAAAAGAAACAAGGTTACGTCCCCGTAACCATACATACCTGATCAAAAAGAAAAGGGTAACGCTCTTTCATAGCTTCCTCTGGCTCCCATGTAGCTTCCTCAGTCTCGTGGTTAGACCAAAGGATCTTAAGCAAAACTGTCTCGCCACTCCTAGTCTTCCTAACCTTTCGGTCAAGAATCTGCTTAGGCGCCTCAAGATATGATAAGGACTCATCTAGCTCTAAGCTCTCTGCCTCTAACAAATGTGACGGGTTACTCACATACTTCCGCAGCTGCGATACATGAAACACATTATGCACTCTCTCTAACGCGGCTGGTAAAGCCAGACGATATGCAACTTCCCCAACTCGCTCTAAGATCTCATAAGGCCCTATAAACTTCTGACTTAGCTTGCCTTTCTTCCCAAATCTCATAACCCCACACATAGGAGACACTTTCAAAAGAACCTTGTCCCCAACTTGAAACTCTATGTCCCTGCGATGTAGATCTGCATAACTCTTTTACCTATCCTGAGCTGCTCTCATCCGTTCCCTGATCATCTTAATCTGTTCCACCATCTCATGCACCATCTCTGGTCCTAAAACCACAGCCTCAGCACAATCGTCCCAACAAATTGAACTCCTACATCTCCTCCCATACAAAGCCTCAAACGGTGCCATACCAATACTAGTGTGATAGCTGTTATTGTAAGAAAATTCTATCAAGTCCAACCTATGTTCCCAGCTACCACCAAAATCCAGCACACAAGCTCGCAACATATCCTCAAGAGTCTTGATTGTTCTCTCGATCTCCGTCTGTCAGCGGGATGAAATGTTGTACTCATCTTCAAAGTTGTTCCCAACGATTCCTGCAACTCTTTCCAAAACCTTGATATAAATCTCGCATCTCTGTCAGACACTATGTCCTTAGGGACTCCATGTAACTTAAGCACGTTCTTTCGATAGGCCATAGCCAATTGTGCTTTAGTCCATGTATATTTCATTGGAACAAAGTGAGCTGACTTGGTCAGTCGATCCACTATTACCCAAATCATGTTGTTACCTTGTTGACTCTTTGGCAAACCCACAATAAAATCCATGGAAATGGATTCCCACTTCCACTCAGGTACCGTTAAAGACTGAATCTTACCTTGTGGTCGTCGCTGTTCCCCTTTAACTTTCTAGCATGTCAAACAACGGGACACAAACTCAGCTGTCTCTTTTTTCATCCCAGGCCACCAAAACATTTTCTTCAAATCCTTGTATAGCTTGTCACAACCTGGATGTACTGAATATGGTGTACAATGCGCCTCTGTCATGATTGTCTTTTTCAACTCCTCATCATTAGGGACACACCACCTACCATCGAACCTCAAACTACCATCTGTGTGAATGGACAATCGAGACACTGTCCCTTTCTCTACTCCAGCTCTCCACTCAACTATCTTAGGATCCAACGCCTGCTTACCTCGAATGTCATCATAAAACTCAAGCTGCACTGTCATATCACTCATGGCATCTCCTTTCTGCATCATATGTATCCCAAACCTCGCTACCTCATCTCTCAGCCTCATCAAAGATAGAGCTGTACACAGAGAATGTACACTCTTCCTACTCAAAGCATCAGCAACTACATTGTCCTTCCCTTCATGGTAGATAATTTCCATGTCATAATCGCCAATCAGCTCCATCCACCTCCTCTGTCTCATGTTCAACTTCTTTTGAGTGAAAATGTACTTGAGACTCTTGTGATCAGAAAATACCTTAAAGATTGCTCCATAAAGGTAATGTCTCCAAATCTTGAGAGCAAACACCACCGCACCCAACTCCAGATCATGAGTAGGGTAGTTCTCCTCATAAGGCTTCAATTGCCTAGAAGCATAAGCAATCACTTTACCGTTCTGCATCAACACACATCCCAACCCATTCTTTGAGGCATCTGTATAAACCTCAAAGTTCTCGTTCCCTTCAGTAATGCTAAGACTAGAGCCGTGGTCAAACGCTCCTTTAATGTTTGGAACGCCGTCTCACAACTCTCATCCCAACGAAACCTATTCTCTTTCCTCATCAACGCGGTCATAGGTCTAGCTATCTTGGAGAAATCTTTCACGAACCGTCTGTAGTACCCAGCTAAACCCAGAAAACTCCTGATCTTAGCAACATTTTTTGGTTCTTCCCACTTTGTCACTGCTTCTATCTTTGCCGGATCCACAGCTACCCCATCTTTAGAGATCACATGCCCCAGAAAAGCAACTTTCTCTAACCAGAACTCACACTTGGATAGCTTAGCATACAACTCATGCTCCCTCAAAGTTTGCAACACGATTCTCAGATGCTCCTCATGCTCCTCCTTAGTCTTGGAGTAGACTAAGATATCGTCGATAAACACCACTACAAACTTGTCCAAAAACTGTCTAAAGATCCTATTCATCAAATCCATAAACACTGCCGATGCATTAGACAATCCAAACGGCATCACCACATACTCATAATGGCCATACCTCGACGTGAAAGCTGTCTTTGGTATGTCCACCTCTCTAATCTTCACCTGATGGTACCCTGACCTCAAATCAATCTTAGAAAAGACTGATGCACCACTCAACTGATCAAACAGGTCATCTATCCTTGGCAAAGGATACTTGTTCTTCACCGTCACTCGGTTTAGCTCTTTGTAGTCTATGCACAACCTCAGACTCCCATCTTTCTTCTTCACAAAAAGAACTGGTGCTCCCCACGGCGATACACTAGGTCTAATGTATCCCTTCTCTATCAAATCATCCAACTGCTTCCTAAGCTCCTCCATCTCCTTAGGACCCATACGGTACGGTGCCTTAGAGATTGGCCCCGTCCCTGGTTTCAACTCTACTGTGAAATCTATCTCTCTTCCCGGTGGCAACCCCGGAATCTCCTCTGGAAACACATCCTCAAACTCTCCCACCACTGGTATTTGATCAACTATCGGACCCTCTATCCGGTCATCTCTCACATGGCACAAGATCAGAGGACATCCCTTCCTCAGATAAGACTTCAAGGTGACAGCTGCAATCAACTTAACTTTGGGTTTGACTAGAAACCCACGATAAGACACACTAACGCCCTTAGGACCTCTTAAAGACACTTTCTTTTGATGACAGTCTATCTTAGCTTTATACTTTCCCAGCCAATCCATCCCAACTATCATCTCAAAACCGTCAAAAGGAAACTCTAGCAAGTCTACAGGGAAATCAACTTGCCCAACTATCATAGGTACATCCCTATATAACCTCCCACAAGATACAGACTCACCCGAAGGTATAAAAACTTTCTCACTGACAGACTCATACACCCTTAAACCCAACCGTTTAACATGACTCGAAGATACAAACGACTGAGAAGCCCCCGAATCAAACAAAACAAAGGTATGAATACCATTAACAAGAAAAGTACCTGGTGATAACGTGTGCATCTTCCTCACCGCTTTCTTCTCCATCATGAATAGCTTTCCATCGGTCTTCTGTCCACCTCCCCGGACAAGATTAGTGATGTGGCCGGCTTAGCACCCGACCCTTGATTGTTGTTGTTGTTCGTTGGTGGTTTCGATAAAATTACCGCCGTTGCGGTTGCCTCCACTCTGGTAACTCGACTTCCCCGGTTTGGCCATGACCCCCGGTCTATTGCTTGCTCGCATAGCTTTGCGCAGTCTCTGGAAAGTTCCTGCACTTGTGCACTCATGTCTCTTGTGGCCTACACCACCACAGCTTATAGCAGTCACTCCCCAACTACCACTAACACTTCCACGGCCACACCCAAAGGAAGCCCCAAAGATCAACCCGACCCGAAGAAAACCCCTTAGACCGATTGTGGTTGCCTTTCTTGTGATTAGATTGGCCACCACCCTCGCTCTCGACTTCCTTTTCTCACCACCCGACCTCTCCCGAGCCATCTCCACCAACCTCTCGGCTCTCCCGGCCCTCTCATAAGCTTCCTTAACATCGCAAGGACTCCCACGGGTAATTTGTCCATAATCTTAGGGGTCAACCCCCTCTCAAACCTCAACGCCAAATTCTCCTCACTCAAACCCATATCCTCGGCCATACCTAGACTTGTCATTGAACTGCTGTAGTACTCGGCCACGGACATCTCGGCGGCCATCTTAAAACTGTCAAACTCTTCTCTCAACTTACTCCTCACATGCTCCGTTTAACTCCTTTCTCACAAATTCTACGAAACTCCTCCCAAGGTATAGCAGGTAAACCTTGGTTTGTATATATCTCCTTAGCACTCACTTTCACCGTATCCCACCACTTGCCCCCTCCCTCGGATAGAACGCACTTGTTCCACTCTCATCTCATCGGACACGTGAACCAAATCTAATATGTTCTCCATCTCTCTAAGCCAGTTATCAAGAAGGTTCGGCTCCCCAACCCCCTTGTACTCTTTCGGGTTAAACCTCGCTATATAGAGGCTGATTTTAGAGTGATCAACCTCTTTCTCCTTATCCTTATCCTTATCTTTCCCCACAGTCTTTAAAGCCCCAGTGAGAGCATCCTGATGCTCCAACATCTTAACGATGTCATCTATGTTCATAAGCTCAGCTCTCGCATACAAAGCAGTCTTCTTGGGCGGCATCTTGAAACTATATCAGAAAAAGGGGTGGATATAAACATACGCGCTAAAACCTCAAAACACAAAAACAAACTGCCCAGACCCTAGTCGATCGAGTTCCCAAACACACTCGATCGAGTAACAGGCTACTCGATCGAGCGCCAAACATACTCGATCGAGTGCCCCAACATCAGACCCCAAACAGACCTTCTGATCTCTAACATACTCGACCGAGTAGCTAGGCTACTCGATCGAGTGACCCCCTACTCGATCGAGTGCCCGAGGTACTCGATCGAGTGCCCAAAAACACGATTCTGGACTCAAAATCGTCAAAAACCCACCCGATCAAGTCAGTCCCACTCGATCGAGTCATGCTAACTCAGAAACGCTACCCGCATGCTATATTATATACTAACATGCTAAAACTTTATAAAACCAACATTATATCATAACTAAGCATATAATGCTACGCATCTTTTCATACGATCTACGAAATCATTATATCATGTTATTAAACGCCACATTGTAAACATCCAACATGTTTTCATCCCAACAACAAGTCTACATATATCATCAACCTTTCTTTCATATTCTCAGCTTTCTACTTCTCCAACAGTTACACACACTTCATCACATTCACACACAAGTTAACCAAACAACACATACGACCTTGACATACACCCCCCATGTGACCGGTTCAAAATTATAGGGCGAGTTCGCGACTTCAGGACGTCTCCCAAGCCTTTGCATTAGCTCCTACAACCTTTACCCAGGGTTCTTTTTAATTGACTCCCTATGTTCATTAGGTTCATTGGTTACAGGTTTCAGGATCGTCGCTCTGATACCATTTGTAACACCCTCATACTCCAAGTGCCTTACCAGGACCACTCAGGTATGAAGATATTACCATCTCGGTTACCCGAGGCAATGATAATCAAATAAACAATAAAGAAACAACGTTTAAATAGAAATACTTAGTGAAGGGTTACAATTCTCGAAACCAAAACCAAAAGTATAATACATGTTCTCAAACTGATCATTTCTTGTTCTAATCGAAATGTAAAGAAACTACTAAGCTACAAATGAAGACTTCTATCATCATATCGTGGAAATCCCAAATATCCCAAGACTCATCTCATACCCGCTCAATATCTGCTCACCATCCCCGAATGGATCACCGCAGTTTACAAAACAACAACCGGGTCGATCTTAATCACACAACTCAATATATATCAACAATAAGATAAACAGACAAATTAATCATCACACACACAACCACACCAATTCCAATAATCTCAATCACCGACCGTCCACTGGACCACCACCCCGCTGGGGGACCGCAGCTGTACCCACCAAATCCCCGCTCCTCATAATGAGCGATAACCCCCCATTAATGTGCACATCCCTTCGTGGCGGGTTCCACGAAGGCGAAACTAGGGCGTGAAGCCACTCCCGCAAGTGACCCCACTCGGTAGAGGACACGCCTCGAGAACCATAGACAACAATCACAAACACAATCACAACCGTCACAATACAATTACTATATCAAACAATCAATCTCAACACATTAACAATCATCCCATTATGGGACTAATACGAGTAGGAAATCCTACCCGGAAAGCACACTATCGACGGTCTCTCTTTGTATCAAAAAGCTTCCTCTACGAAACCTCCTCCTATCATACAACATACAAATGCTACCAAATCACATACTACTCAAAAACCCCCAAATCCCTATATTAGGGTTTAACCAAATCAAAGGAAAGACAACAAAAAGGGTACATAGATCTTACCCTCGACGCAAGAATCTCAACGGTATAACCAACGATGAGAACTGACCTTCCAAACTCCGGGATTTGCTAACGATGCGATTAGGATTAAGAACGTACTTGCTTTCTCTCTTTAACAGTAAATTAGGTTTTGCAAAAGTGTTTAGAATAATGACGACGAAGGTTATATATCTTAATCACATAATTAACAAAACCCGAGAAAAACTCCCCGCAAACCGGCTACTCGATCGAGTACCCCCTTACTCGATCGAGTATCCTAGTTACTCGATCGAGTACCCAACAGGTCAGAAACTTTTCTAAAACGCAACTTACCCTTACTCGACAGAGTAAGGCCTACTCGATAGAGTACCTGAAGACTCACAAATACGGAGTATTACAAGCATAATAAGAGAAGATCCATGGTAAGAAAGAGTGAAATGATATCGATATAAAATAATGAGATGTGAGTCTTAGAGCAATGAGAAAGTAACCGGAATACTAAAGAGTTAGGAAGAAGTAATAAGGAGTTTTATGGTTAATTAATTTTGTCGAGAGTAAAAGAAAAGAATGAGGGGAGTAAAACTAGGAAAATATTGACCGGAGTTATGTGATATAAAAGTAAGGAATAGTCAAGATGTATGATACTATCATGGGGATTTGAGTTAACCGTTACATAGGAGTCTCGGGACAACATGATTATTCATAGGTTTTGAGGAATTAAGGGAGTAAGAGGTTGATAGAGTAGCTGCACGATATGAGATATTGGTGGAGAGTTAGATGACGATACGGTTAAGGATAGTGTTGGGAAGAATGTTGAGGTAAATTTTGTTGGTGGATTTGATGTTCGTTATTTGGAATGTTAACCAAAGATAGGAAAGAAACCGTGATGTTTAGAGATGAGTGTAAGAGGTTTGATGTCCGGACAGTGGTAGTGTTATGGTTTGTGACTAATGGTTAAGAGTGATGGTATATTAGAAAGGTAGCATTTCTAAAGAGGTTGATTTGGTAGGGACCTAATTGTTGTGTATGATTGTGAGAGGGTATAAGATGTGGTTAGATGAGGCGGATGCTAATAGTTGAATAGTAATGGTATGGTTATACTTGGCAGGAAGTGATGGTTGTGCGAATGGGGGAATATGTTATGAGGGGCATATGAGTTAAACTCGGGCGACAGGTAACCTTCGTTGAGTGGTAACTTACGTGATCAGGATTGACTGGTTGGATGTGATTACGGGTCTGTGATATATATAAATGTTTGTGTGAGGTTTTGACCTCACAAGAAGTGGTATGGTGTGATTGTTATAAAGCTGTTTTCTGAATATTCTGTAATATATGTTGGACACGGTAATTTAATTGAATGATATTCAAAAAGGTAATAATTTGATTGATCTGGCATGACTGGTTATACTTGTATGTATTCATGATATATGTTATTCCGTGATATGGTAAGGGGATGATATTCATGAGGTTATTATCTGTTTAATTCATATAATATGTTGCATTGTGATTTAGTAAAGTGGATTTGAGTAAGTTTTTCTTGTCCGAGAAGTTATGTTGAGTCAGTGTTTATGGGATTGTGTAAGTTGTGATAACTATCGATGTGGTTGTGGTGCCTCGGGTGGTGATCCGGGCACGGTATTTAGTGTTGTGATGCGGGTATTTTCGAACTGCGGTGTGGCTATTGGTGGCGATGTTGCGATGCCGTCACCGGTTGTGGTGGAGTAGGCAGGATGATTATGATTCGAGTTTCGAAAGTACATACCAGTTACACATAAATTGTTGTTTTGTTTGATGTTGCTTCCTGTGAGTTTCAGTTTGTACGGATAGACGATTGTTTTGTTTATTGATGTTTCTTATCGGTTAAGTTTTGGAATGAGGGTAGAGTATGATATGAAAGAGAGTTGTATATGTTTTCGTTGTTGTCATGATATAGTGATATTCTCGTTGATGGGACATAGTTGTGAGAAGTTGTTACTGATAATTTTGATCTTGTTTTAAGATGAGGCATCGGTAGTCATAGTCATGGCAAGTGATTCGTGGAACATGTGTTGTAATGATCTGAAAGCGGCAGGTGGTTCATAATCTTTTGTTGAGACAGTGAGTGTAGGATATTGGGAATTGGTGTCATGTTAAGTTATGTATGAGTTTTGCGGTAATGAAAGAAAAGAACTCGAGGATCTAGTGTGAGTGTATGTAACAAGTGTGGATCGTGAGTTATGCTGTTGACGATGGGAGTTTTATATAGTTTATATAGAGAGGTATGTCCTGTTGCGGTAATGTGGAAGAGTTGAAGTTTTGGGTTAAGCTAAAGATTTTGAGGTATAGGTTAGGTGGTGTGACGAGTGAATTGAAGTATGAGAATTGTTTGAGTAAGAGAGCCTTGGATACATGCATGGCGAGTGTTTAGAGTATAGGTGGTTATCTATGACATGTGATGATGATGAGAATAATGAGAAGATATAACTAAGGATATAGTATTAGTAAGTTACGAGGACGTAACATTTATCTTAAGAGGAGTAGGATGCGACAAAGAGAGTTTAATGGTTGTATAGGTTGTAGTCGATTTGGAAGTTTGAGTCTTGATGTAGAATAAAAGATGGATTCATGTTGTGGTTGATTTTGTTAAAGGCCATGGTCGTGCTTGTAGTAGTGTGATGTTTAGGAGTGTGAGAATATTTCACTAGTGTTGACAATTGGATGATGAGGTTATGAGTGTGAGTAAACTTCGAGGACGAAGTTCCTTTTAAGGGTGGTAGAATGTAACATTCTGTTTGATGTCTATGAGTGTCTTGATATTGGATTTGGTAGTGGATGATATATTATGGAGCTAGCAGCGTTAGAGGATGGTAGTTGGTAGTGTATGGAGTTAGTGTCGGGAGGGTTTATGATGTAGTTGATACGACATCGTGAGCGATGTGTGGAGGTAGGAATAGTTGGTGGAGTTGGTGTTAAGAGTTCATGGTTTCATGTTTTATAAGTTGGGGTTTTGTTTTGAGTTCTTAGTAACTTTGTTGCGTCTTGACCGAGTTAGTATGTTCGTTTTTATGTATGGGTTGAACTTCGGGGACGAAGTTCTTTTTAAGGAGGGAAGATTGTAATACTACGGTTTTATGAGTCTCTGGGTACTCTATCGAGTGGACCTTACTCTGTCGAGTAAGGGTGGTTTGCAGTTTAAAATAGTTTCTGACCTGTTGGGTACTCGATCGAGTAACCTTGATACTCGATCGAGTAAGGGGGCACTCGATCGAGTACCTTAGCTACTCGATCGAGTAGCCAGTTTACGGGGTGATGATTTGTCGGGTTTTGTTAATAATGCGATTGAATATATAAACAACTCAGTCACTTCCTTAATACATTTTATCAAACCTAATTACGTTCAAAGAGAAAACAAACTACGTTCTTCGCATCAATCACATTATTGACAAATCCCGGAGCTTGAGAGGTCGGATTTCATCGTTCTTTACATCTTTGTGATCCTTGCGTCGAGGGTAAGATCTACGTATCGAATTTGTTATATTTAATTAAGTTTCGTTAAACCCTAATTTTGGAATTGAGGATTTGTGTTAGTTTTGTGATTGTTAGTAATTATGTGATTATATGTTAGGAGGAGGATTCGTAGAAGAGGAATTTTTGATACAGCTGTTTAGACCGTCTGATTGTGTTGATGTTCCAGGTAGGGTTTCCCTACTCAGTATTAGTCCCATGATGCATTGTTGGTGTTTGTGATTGTTGAATGTTATCGTATTCGTATTGTGACGGTTGTTGGTTGTGATTGCTGTTTAATGGTTATGATTGTTTGTCTCTGGTTCTCGAGATGCGTTCTCGGCTGAGTGGAGTCACTTGCGGGAGTGGCTTCACGCCCTAGTTTCGCCCTCCGTGGAACCCGCCACGGAAGGGGATGTGCACATTAATGGGACAGGGTTATCGCTCGGTATGATGAGCGGGGCTTAGGTGGGAACGGCTGCGGTCTCCCACTGGCAGGGCGTGGACAGTCGGTGACGGAGATTGATTGGAATGGGTGTTATTGTGTGTGTGACCATTTGAGCTGTGTTGTTTGTTGTGTTGTTGGTTTATATAAATTGTGTGATTAGTACTGACCCCGTTTAAATGTTTTAAAAACTGTGGTGATCCATTCGGGGGTGGTGAGCAGTTATTGAGCAGGTATGATATGATGCGCATGGGATAGCTGGGATGAGTCATCACGTTGCAGTTAGAAGTCTTCCGCTGTGTCAGACGATGTCTAGTAGCTTTGATAGTTTTATTAGTAGACAGTTTGAGTACTTTGTATTTCCTTTTGACAGTTTTGGTTTTGATCATGTAATCACTTAAACTTATTTAATAAAGTACGTTTCGTTATTGTCTTATGATTATCATTGCCTCGGGTAACCGAGATGGTAGCACTTCCATGCCTTAGGTGGTCCTGGTAAGGCACTTGGAGTATAAGGGTGTTACAAAACATCTCGCGAAAGAAGTCTCAGGTATGATTTCTTCTTATGGTTGGCGAGCTTTCTTACATAGTCTAATGGACTTTAAACGACCCTCCCCGATAGTCGACGGACTCTAAAATGTTCCCGACGACAGGTCCTTGGTTCAGACCCCTTGAGCCGCCTCGCGTCGCCATAGTCGTCAGGTTGTAATCTTCGATTGACCTGATGGCTATACTTTGACTTTCGCCTTGTCCAAGCCTCAGTCAAAGTGGGGGCTCTGTAGATACCTCCTTTCTACACCTTCCGTCAACCACCCAGTGATGATTGGGCCGCATGTTTGGTACGCGGAACAATTTATGACAGTTCGTAAGTTTATCGTCAAGTAATATCTCAAACAATTGTGTCTACCCCTTGGTCGTCACCTACGCACCGATACGGTCATTTTGACAGAAATTAGAGTTCATTTAGAGTCCGGGTCAAAAACCGCTTCATTTTCTAAGAAATCATTTAAAATGCCGAGTCAGAAAGCTCTAGAATATTCCAGATATTTGTTCCATAAATTAATTTTATATCTTTTGGTAAAATATATCCCGTATATCATATTTGAAGGAATAAGGAAGTATAGATCTACCGCACTTCCATAATAGAAACACGGAAATCTTTCTTCCGCAAGAGGAAACCTCTGGGGAAATGACGCAGCAGGTGCTGCGCCTCTTTGAAGGATCGTAGCAGCTGCTGCGCCTCTTATCTAGCTCGTTTTCGCTGTTTACAGAATATTTTCGTGATGTATTTCCAAAGTTTGAGTCATTCCAAAACTCTTCACGTTGTTTAGTATAAATAGAGACCTCCGGTCTCCATATTTTTCACGCGAGTGTCCGCCTTTCTCTTCTCCCTTTTCATTCTGGACTGTGCACTAAGCTTTCAACGCCTACGTGCTTGATCAATCGACCACGTAAGCTCAGATCATTCCGAGTTCCAGTCACGTTGCATGACCGACCAATTTGACCACTACACATCAATCAATTAATTAATTTAAAATCCTCCAACGAGGGCACTTTCTACATACATTCGAGTCGAGCAATCACTAACGTTAACTTAGTTAATACCGTTTCGTCAAACATGTAAGTCTGAGGGTGTAAATCCCATCTTTTTTATTGTATTTTATTTTTGTATCAATTAATGTAAGATTCACGTCAAAAGCACATTCAAAACCGACTTTCAAAACCTTTTTACGAAACAGCAGTTACCAGACGTCGAGAAGAAACGCAGCAGCAGCTGCGCCTCTTCGAAGGGTCGCAGCACTTGCTGCGTATCTTCCAGAGGTTGTCGTTGCTTCTGCTCTTCTTCTTCTTTCTCGGGTTTCTGGGGTTTTGTTCCTTTCGTTTTATTTTCTTATTTTCTTTCTCTCCTTTAATTTGTACATAAACCATGTTTTGATACTCCTTTTCAATTATAACATTTTATTCTCGACTTAAATCCCTTATAAATCGATATTTGCGGGTTTTCGTCACTAAATCAAACTCGGATCTTAGTGACTCGATTTGTCCATATCTCTCTGGAATTCGTTCTTTGTACATATTTCCATTGTTTATTTTCAGATTATCAAATTCTTTCAAAGTTCGTTCCTTTTGTGTTTCCGATATCGGAAATAAATTTAATTCGTTTTTTAACTCGTTTAATTTCGTTTAATTCGTGTTTATCGCTTTTATGACGATGTTAGTATGTAATTAACCCGCTAAATCACTTTCACTCGAGTTTAATATCAATAATCAATCGTAAAACATACCAAAGAATATTAACTACCCGCGGTTCTGACTTCACAGCCAGAACTCAACTCAAAAACAGACGCAGGAATAGTTGCGCCTCTTCTAAGGGACGCAACAGATGTTGTGCCTATTCTGAGGTGACTTCCGTCCCTTAACTTCCGTTCTCGCTTTGACGTAGCTTTAATTAGGTATTAATTAACTACTAATCGTAATATCACCTTTAGTCTGAACCTTTTTTTCACTTTAATTTCAAACTTTCATTTTTTTTTCTTCAAATTTCCGTTTCGAGTGTATTTTTGACGTAAATCAGTTAAATCATTGTAATTCATTGTAATTTTAATTATCGCTATTTATTTATCGTTATTTATTTATTGTTTATTGTATGATTTATTTGCTTATTATTCACATGTAATTAATTCTAATTCCCACTTTGACATAATCAATTACTAAATTACGTGTTAACCGACATAGTTTAATCTCACATGTTAGAATTAATCTATTGTTTGTCGCATTACATGCATATAATCGACGACACATCAACTATAAACGATTTCCCTAATCATTAGTAGAGGCCGCTATCGAGGCGGGAGGGATTAGGTGTTCAGTAAAAGGACTTCCTAATACGTACCCTCACTCCTTACTCCAGATCTCTGTGAACATCCGTGTTCATTGGCATCCACGAGAGTCATTCTAGACATAGAATGCTAAGGGTAACGAGTTCTTAGTGTTTATGTCATTACTTTGTGTCTTGACAAGGCACGAGGTATTCGAACGGTTCCAATTTCCCATAAAAATTTGTGGCGACTCCACAAATGCAACGCTTGTCCCAAGCGCCTCCGCGCGCGCCGCGACGTGGCCCATGTCCACAATAACATAGGGTACGACTTGGGTATTTATAGTAAATCATAACCAAGTTAAGAAAATTGCGGAAAAATCCTCAAAATAGTGTGTAGTCGATCGAGCCTGGGTGCACTCGATCGAGTACATTCCCAGTTGATCGAGTTCAATTGGGCTTGATCGAGTAGTCTCCCTGTTTCAGCTCTTTTCTTCGTGTTATCCTCTTCACTTCTCTTCCTTTATTCTTCTAGATTCTCGTGCCATGCTCCGCGTACTCCTTCATGCCCACTCCGCGGTGCCCATTTAATTCCTTTGCTCCACAAAGGCATCATTCCTGCATTAAACACCGAATAGCGAAAGTATCGACATTCTAGTATAAAAGGCATGTAATTAATATAAACTAGCACGAAAACCATATAAAAAGTAATTAAGGGGAGGCATAAATATGTATATAATTATGACTCATCGGGGAGCGTTGGGTATGATTCTTATTCCAGAGAAAGTCCCTATTAATCTTATCTAATCTATTATGTGTTGACGAGGGAAGAAGGAAGCTTTGCATTTGAAAAGTTCCCTTCGAGGCTAAATTAGCATTTACCAGAACTAGTCTACCTGCTTGCGATAGTGAATTCGCTTTTTATTTCGATAATTGAGTGCAAGAAGATTAAATAACGCTTTCAAATGTATTTTTAGTCACTTTGCTATCAATTATAGGACATTCTAAGTATTTACCTAAATGAGCTTCCTCGTTCATACGAAGAATGCCCCTAAAGGATTCACGAAGTGTACGATCAATATTTCTAGTGCATTGAAAAGTAGATTTGTCAAACTTAACAAACTGTCCTGATATCGTGCAAAATTTATCTAAATAGACTTAATGGTTCTGCAGCTATGGTTAGAGGCTTTAGCGAAAATGATAGTGTCATCCGCAAAAGTAAGAAATGGAATTTTCTCTATCCCAGATCCAATTCGAATACCAATATCATTTGAACTAAGATCACTATTTTTTGTAGTGATCTTGCTAAAATTTCAGCGCACATAATAAATATATAAGGCAAAAATGGGTCTTCTTGTCGAATACCTCGAGTGGGTCTAAAAACGTCTCCTGGTGTTCCATTTACTAACACCGAGCAGTTTTTATACATTCCAAGAACCAGGAAATACACTTATGATTAAAACCTATTTATTTAAAAGTTTCTTTAATAAAGTTCAATTCTAGTCAATCATACGCTTTCTCCATATCAAGTTTAATTGCAATCCAACCTGCTTTACCTTTTTTACGTTTAAACGAGTTGAAAATCTCGTGCGCTAAAAGGATATTATCTTGAATGAAGCGATTAGGTGTAAAAGCACCTTGAAACGGGTTGATGATCTTATGCAAGACACTACGAAGACGATTAGCCAAGCTTTTTGAAATAATCTTATAAATTGTTGAACAAAGACTAATAGGCCGAAAATTGTTCGCTTTTTGAGGATTTTCAATTTTAGGAATCAATGCTATGAAAGTATGGTTAAGTTCTTTTAGTAATTTATCCGAATGGAAAAATGCTAAAACTGCTTTGGTAACAGAATTTCCTACAATATCTCAATATTTTTGAAAGAATTCTGCGGGTAAATCCATCGCGACCTGGATTTTTATCTGTAGCTAAATTAAACACAGTTTGTTTAGCCTCTTCTATACTAATATTACTTGTAAGAAATTTGTTATCTTCGTCTATAATTAGTCCATTAATAGACGTAAAATCTTCATTCTTGTCGAAATTACAAAGTTGGTTTTTTTAAACCTAATTTTAAACCCATCCGATATTTCTTGTTTAATAAATATCCGTAATACAAACACCATTCTTATTAATAAACTGACTTTGAAAAATCTTAGTATTATTATTTCCAAAATTCCCTTTGTTTATACGAGATTTTTGTTGCCAATAGACACGTTTATAGTCAAGAAGTGCATCGTGCTTTTTGAGCTATCTGAATTGGACTAAAACTCAATAGTTGAATAAAAACACACTAAATGATGCCAATATGGACTGAATTTTGGACGGTTTAGTGATTGGAATTGAGGAAAAGATATGACTTAATCCGAACATGAAGCAATATATTAAGCCTAAGGATTAGCCCAAGCACTAAGGAAAAGGTTCACCCAACCCCAAGCACTAAGCAAAGGAGTCTCTTCAAGCACTAAGCAAAGAAGAATTAAGTAGAAAGCAATGTTTCAACTTGTGTTTATAATTCATCAAATCTGAAATTTGCATAGGGTTGTCTTTACTTTTATAGGCCAAGCAATACAATATCCACCCTACATTCAAATACACATCTAAGGGCTCATAGAGGCCTCAATAAACGGTACATAAAAAGCTAGTCCCAAGGACCTTACACAAGTTGAAAAACATAAACTAAAAACAAGCAAAAGTAAACTAATGAGACAATCACTATTTAAGATAAAGTAAGCTCCTTGGAGACCTCACAAGGACCGGCCAAGCTTAGTATAAGAGTCATAGAACAGCAAAAATGACCTTTGGAGTTGTCTTGGATAGTTTAGGAAGGTTGAAAGTGACTTGAAAGAGACCCTTGTACCTTCTCTTGCAAACTGTGCTTCTCATAGATCACCCAATTTGTTGCTTCTTTTAAATTATGATAGGTACCTTTTCAAGAGAAAAGTTCCAGATAAAAATGCTCTAAACTCATCATAGAAGGGTCTTAGGCCGTTACATGCCATATATTCTTAGACGGATTTTGAGTTGGACCTCAAATTTGATGAAGGTCCAAAACCGGGTGAAGGCCAATTGTTTGATGGTGCGTGATTTGCTCCATCAATTGCGCGTTTTCTAAACCTGTAATATGTGAAGAGCCTAGTTGTTATTGTATATTTTCTAACTTGTTTTTCAGCAATTGAAAGTTGTTTAAAAATATTTCCAAAAGTAGACTGACTCCATTTCTTACCCTTTTGTTTTAAAACTTTACATTTTTGAGAAAGACAAAACATATACGATCCATGAAACTGATATTGCCAACAACTTTTGACTATTTTACTGAAATTATTCCGGAGAGTCCACATAAGTTCAAAACGGAAAGAAGGGGCTTTGTTGTGAATTTGGTTTTGGTTATGAAACTTCACTGAGATCGGACAATTGTCTGAGCTAGTGAAAGCACAGTGGACAAACTACAAGTTTGGATATATACTCATCCAATTAGAAGAAGCTAAGGCTTTATCAAGGATTTTAAAAATATTACCAGAACCAATTTTATTTTTTCTCCAAGTAAAAAAATTACCGAAAAAGGGAGATATACACAATCAATACATATATATAAAGCAGGAACTTTTCGAGCGATATTAGAGAGTCCAACTTTTTCAGAAATCCTAACAAGAATAGATTTTGAAAAAAATTAAATAAATAAAATTATCCTAATAAAAGTAGATTTCTTATTATTCAAAACATCCTAACAAGAATAGATTTTGAAAAAAAATAAATAAATAAAATTATCCTAATAAAAGTAGATTTCTTATTATTTAAAACAAATTTTAATAAAATTATCCTAATATAAGTAGACCAAATATATTTTAATAAAATTAGCCATAGAAATTCGTAATAGTTCAAGTTATCGTATTTATTTTCCCCCGCTTATTGTCTCATACATTTTTAGTTTATATTCTCGCATCAACATTCAAGAAGCTGGCGGATAAAAGATCGATTTATTTTATTAAAGTGTTATGTTAAGATGATGTAGTGTAATCTTACGTAGTTACACGAAGTATAAATTACGATTTCATCAAAATGTAATCACTAAATAATCATTGGAATATGTGTATAGAAATCCTAAACATAAATGCCTCCATATACATTCAAGTTAATAATACATAAAACATTTCACTAATCTATATTTGTTACTATTTTTGTTTAATTAATTTACTTTCTATAAGAATGTGGAGATCATTAGATGGAGGAATGAAACTGAGAAAAACTGAAGTAGAATTTGCGGATTTAAACAACTCAAAGCTCTTGTGTAACTATGGAATAACTCATAGTGTTATTCATATGATGAATTTATGATTGGTTCTAGATTCACGCATTAGTAGTATCACCTAATTTCATCTACTACAAAATTTCATATATACCGCTAGCATATATCCAATTAATCTAACCATTACGAAATAGTGGGTGCTACATACTCAAAATACACTATGTAACTAATTATATGGTATATTAATGTCATACACGCTATTCATATACTATATCTCAGATTTCATTATAAAAATTAACTAAAACCTAAAAAACGAGCTTAAAAGATAACTGAAAATTCGGAACCGATCAGTTAACCGATTAAATAAAAACTGCTTTTTAAACTAACTGAAAGGAAAATCTATCACAATTGTCCAAATATATCTCTTTTGTCTTGGATGCAGCGAATATAAATAAAATTTCAGACTCAAACTGAATTTTAAATCGTGTCAACCATGGGTGTTAGCTAGCCATGGGTAAAAAAAAATATCAGAAATATTTGAAAACTATAGAATAAGTGAGAATATAACATTTATAAGGAATGAGCTATTTTAAGATCTACACAAATTGATCTATGGTTTTGAAAATTTTTACTTGTGACAACTAAGGGCATGTAATTTTTCTAATTAATATGGGTATGAGAAAGCCTGCATTCGTTATGTCCCCTCGCTCGTATGACATCCTTACTTTTAGGAGTAGTTTTTTTCCTATTATTTGAGACTTGGTAGAGTATTTTAGTCCCGTTAGACTTTGGGAGCAAAATTCATTATCTTTTAGGAATTTCAAACTAAATGTATGTCATCCTCTTCGCAATGATCCTATATATTGATTTTGCAGAGTCGCCAATACATTAGTTTGACCATGATTTTTGATATATTAATGGTCAAAGTTATAAACGATGTTTGACCCTTAAGAAGCAATGAGAAAGAGTTTTATTAAGAAGGGAAGGGAGTATACACGATGAATTTTTTAACATAAACTCATAATGGTATGTTCTACCAAGTGTGGTATGTCGATTATGTTGTTGAGGAACATTAACTCTGTAAGAGGACTATCTAAAGAGACATTGTCATATTATCAATCGCCTTGGTAATTTCGAAATAGAAATTTACGGGTTCCAAAGTTGGCAAAAGGTACTGAACCGAGCATAGGAATGACTTTCTCGGATACAAAGACAATATACATTGAGGCTATGCCACGCTAGACAATAAATAAGAGTCAGAGACAATCACTTAATCATTTTGGTGAGCTGCACCATGTTTACAGAGAAAGCGTTTTTTATTGAATTAAAAACCAGTTGTGCCTGCGGCAATGAAAAGGCAAAGTACATATTATAACTAAATCACTTGATGTTATAAGTACTATTAAAATGTCAAATTTTTACGGTAAAAGCACTAATAATTTATCAATCAAGTATACCAACCATAAATTTTTTTCCATCAATCATTCAACATAGTTGGACTTCTTTGTTAACTTAAAAATATATTTTTACAAATAATCCTAATACGAGCCCTGTGCATCGCACGGGCTTTCCAACTAGTTAGTATTATTTATGAACTATTTAATCTTAAACAACGCACACTGGTAACCTTTGCACTTCCTTGTTTTTTACTAGGACTCTTAATCTCGTTAAGATCACATAATAATAAGAAAGGCAAATCAAGATTAAGGGCAAAATTTTGAATCCCATTCCAAAAATATGACTTTTCAGACGGTTGAACTGGAGCATAAAAAAAATAAGGTAAAAAATCACATTCTTCATTAAGTCACACACTTCACAAGCAATGAATTTTTTGACTTAAATATGACATTTATTGAAAAAGTCATGGAGATAGCAGACTCTTTCCAAAATAATCATATACCGCCTGATAGTCCTGTACTAGGAATAAAATCACAATTCTTAAACACAAAATTAGCTATCAAACAAGGTACATGCATAGAAGTCGATTTAGTGTCATATATAGCTAAGATTTTAATCCCATTTGATGAGCAAAAGAAGTTGAGTTGTTTGCCAAAATTCTTTCTTTTGGTGCTCCTAACATTCCAAAAGGCAATATTCATAGAAAATATATTGAAACGAAATGATGCATAAGTTGCTTAAAATGTCACAGGATGCTGAACTTCGTATAGTTAAACACAACCATAACCAACAGAGTTCAAATGCTATGTTACATGTACGGTTATTCCTAAGGACAATCATCCAAGTTCTGAAACTATAATTAGTTCTAATAGAAACGACAAGACCCTAATCAAGCTTACGAAAAACAGAGAATCGAAATTCTAGAAGGCAGAATCCAAACGAATATGCAAAGCTTTTTTTTAAACCAACCATGTCCAAAAAATTTCATGTGTTATGTTACAAGTACAGAGGATTCTAAGAGTAATCATACCAGAACCAGCAAAAAATTGTTGGATTAAAAACAAAGAAACTTTACAGACAGTATACCATATGTAACTCATACAAAAGCTAAACAATAAAACCATAGTAACCATCAACAATAATTCTGTTACAAATTTATGGCACACTAAGAGCAAAATTTGTATGACAAATTAACTTTAGAGCAAGCTTGGAAAAGTATCAGCACAAATACTCTTAAGATAAGCTGAAAAGCTTGTAACTAAAAGAGACTCTTGATCAACACTTCCCTCGAAATAAACACAATTCTGGACAGAGCTTTCCATGACTAGATTGGAAAGCAACCAAGAGTCTACTAAGAAGGAAATGGATAGATCAATACAATTGACTGAGTAAATTACAAAATTAATCACATACAATGGTAAAAAGGGAGATAAATGATTTGCCCCAAAAGAAAAAAACAAGAGGGAAACAACCCTAAGTCAAAACTCAAATGATCTTAATTTTTCTGTACTGGAAGAAGTTTGAAACTACTGAAATCCAGAGAAGCACATGAAACTCCCACCATAATCGGAAGGAGGAACAAATTTTGGAGTATTACTCGTATACTTCTTAGCTAGCATGATTATTGGCTAACACTTTTAAACTTTTGCATAGATCAACCACTGACCACATATATTGTTATAAACTTGAAGATGAAATTTAAAAAGCTTCTGACATATATACAATGAAAGCCCTTAATCTTACATGCATTATCTTTATGGTGCACAAATGCATAAATCATCAATAAACGCAATTTATTTTCAACAAAAACGTCCTAATCCTAGATATAGAAGCATCTTTTGAGAAGATTCAATAACTAGGACAAATTTGTGTTAAGAGCACCCACAAATACAATAGAGAGGATGTAGTCTCCTCATAACACTCTCTCTCCTTTAAGAGGAGATCCTCTCCATTGTGGAGATGTATGGAACATCCTCTTAGCAAGAGGATGTTCTCTACTTCCTCTACTTTTAGAGGAAGTATAACATTGGCTCTTATACCAACTATCTAATAATGTTTTTTCATGTGAATTATTTTCCTTTATTTTTTTTCTTTTGTAAGAAGTTAAAATATATATAAATGGGTAGATGATGGATAAGAGAATCCTCTCTCTATTGTGGACAAAAATATAAGGAGGATAAATAGAGTGGAAATAAAAGTGGGTCATAGAAATGATGTCAAAAATAAGATGATGAAAGAATAAATAAGAGGATCATACCATCCTCTCTATTGCTCACGCTCTAGAATTATGGTAGAGGATGGTGTTCCATACCATTTTATGGAAGTGGAACCAAAAGACCAGTTGTTAACTAGTCATCCCTTTGTCAATGGAATTCAAGTCTCCACACTTATCTCAAACTTGGAAAAATACCTCAACCCATAATAACTCCCATGAAATCAAACAATTAAACAAGCATGAAATTGATTAAAATCCAACAACTAAACTAGGGTTTGTCATTGTCCCCCAAATCTCCTCGTCCCTCTCTCAATTATTTCCAAATCAATAATTGACACTCCAATATTCACAACCAATCACTCAATTCTCTCATCAATCACTCAATTCTCCATCTCTCTCTCTCTCTCTCTCTCTCTCTCTCTCTCTCTTTGTCTCTCCTCTCACATCAATGGCGGCCGATGGTTTCAGATCTAGCGGTGGTGCGGCCGATTCGTATTTGGGTAGTTTGATAAGCTTGACGTCTAAGTCTGAAATCCGTTATGAAGGCGTTCTTTTCAATATCAATACCGACGAAGCTAGCATTGGTCTTCGCAACGGTATTTTGCTTTTGATTTTCATTATTTGATCTTGGTTTTTTAATCAGTGTTTGATTAATCGTTATTTTATCTTTTTTTTATGTTTGATGATAAGTGATTTGGTGATTGTTTTTGCTGTAACCTTTGATCGTATACGTTTTTCAAAATATGTGAGAGGAACATCCCAACATATATGATCAAATGGAGTTGAGGACCTAACAAAATTTGGTGTAAATGGTTTAGGGTTAGGTGTTATTGTGTTGTATTGTCAATTTGTTTGAGAGATTGGCATGCAATTTCGATATGGGACGTTGTTTTGTTAAATAATTATGTAGTTCTTCCACTTTTACACTTTTGAATCAAGTAGAATAAGGTAATTTTGGTGCTTATGTTGTGCCACATGAATTCATAAGCTGTAGAAGTGTAGTACTCACTCCGTCCCAATCATTTGTTTACCTTTGATTAAAATGGATAAATAAGGTAAATAAATGATGAGACGAAGTGAGTCAGTTTACTGAGGAATGGTCAATTCTTTTGTGACATGTTATAGTTGTGTTTTTGTTAATTGGTGGATAGTACCTGTTAAGGGCATGGTGTTGACATCGATCTCTATAGTAGCAGAATATTTTAGAAACTGTCAAGGATATGTTTATGTTTATCGGGTACTCCCTTAGTCGGTGAATCTGAATTTTTTGGGCACAGTATTGAAGATAACTTTGTTTGGGCACAGTATAGGATCTGGTTCTCTTATGTTTTGCATTTTGGCTGGCTGGTTGAAGTTTGTACAAAGGGTGATAAGAGCATGTGTATTTGGAGCTTGTGCCACTTCTTGTTTACTTTACACAGCATTAGGATTGGACTTTTAAGATATCCATTTTGGCGGGTTATTCTACATGCCCCCCTCACTCCCCCCTCCCCCTTGTTTACTTTAGACCAAATTAGAATATGGATATCTGAGATCTGTATTTTGAGGGTTGATCTTTTTAGCAATGCACACGAACGTACTCCATATAATGTGTTTCGTGATTCTTTTTTGCTCGATAAACTCTAATTAAGCCAAATCAAATTTGCCTACGAAATTAGTGTCCCCATAATTTTTTTAGTGTTAATGACTTGTATGTTTTACCAAAAGCAGGACAACTGCTTCTATGAGAAGTTCGGTTGTTCACTACTTTGAACAAAACTTGGGTATATAAGAGCTAAATTTGAAAGTTTCAGCGTCATGAGTTTATGACTATCAGGCCTATTTAGGTCAACTCCGTGTTTTTTATTTCTTCTGAGCTCGGGTTGAGGGAATCCAGCGACGTTGCATAGTACTGATCTTATATCTTCTTCTTGAAGTTTGAATTGCACTTTAGCTACCCTCAAAAGGATATGCTTCCAGATTTGTTTGCTATTGAAAAAATTATTTTCATGTGTTATGGAAAGTTATGACCTTGTGCCTTTGGCTATCCTATGGTGCCTCTAGAATGCTTGATTATGTAGTATTTATCCATCCATGTGGGACTTTGTAAATCAGATTCTGAAATGCAGTTTTGTGTTTGACTTAAGGCGTCTTTTAAACCCTCATTGGCGATGTGTTATCCCATATTCCCATCCTTGTGGTTGACAAAGCATTTTGTAAGTTTATGCCTTGGAAAGCTCACTGAAATGCTTGATAGAGTATTTATCATCGGCTTAAAACGCGTCCCTTTATAAGGTGTCACACTAAATATTGTCCCTATGTTAGTTGTTTTGCTAACTTTTGTCCGTCCATCAGTGGTCATCATACTATTTTTTGTCCGTATTTTTGGTGGTCACGCTATAAATTGTCCCTATATTGGTCGTTGAGCTGAAGAGTATAGGTCGTTCCCCTAAAGATCGTCCCCAATTTTGGCGGTCTTGCTAAAGATTGTCCATATATCGGTTGTCCTGCTAAATATTGTCCCGCTGAAGGTTGTCCCTATTTATGTTATCCTGCTGAAGGATTTTCGCTTTAGCGGTTGTTTTTCAGCAAACGCCCTAAATTCAGTTTTACGCTTAAGCCAACAGTTTTACAGGTTTTGGCCGTACCTTTAATTATGGTGCTAATCGAGAATGAGTTTTTTCCGTGCAAGGTTTGGATGATCTTGTAAATTTTAATATCATGTGTTGTGGGAAATTAGTGGTACTATGAGATTGTGCCTTCGTTATCTGCTGCAGTCTATGTAAAGATTGATTTCATCAAAAAAAGGTTTTATAGCCAAAGAGTGTCTCACAACATACTTTTGGTGAAACAGAAAACGATTTTCACACAAAAATATGATGCCATGACAAAAAATAAAATATTAAACTGTATGTGCTTGTAGTGTTAAGTAACGGTGGGACAATGCAGTCCTCTGATACATTTCATCATATATAATCCATAAACAGTCTCCCCGTGTCCTCAAGACAAGGGTGCTGTATGGGTGAGATTGCGAACATCACTCCTATTTTACCATAGGTGCCAATCTTCGAGGCTCCGAGGTACTAATGCTGTTGAATAAACTTGAAGTGGGTGTTCTATTATGTAGTAG
This sequence comes from Silene latifolia, assembly GCF_048544455.1. NCBI lineage: Eukaryota > Viridiplantae > Streptophyta > Magnoliopsida > Caryophyllales > Caryophyllaceae > Silene > Silene latifolia. The sequence goes on from NC_133526.1 coordinate 42,491,824, forward strand.
ATCTAGCAACAAAATTTTTAACACAATTATCGTTGCCGTCATACTAAATCGCCTGTGTAGAACTCGGAATAAGTTGCATAATTTGATCCCTGGGCAGGAGCCTTCGAAACACTTAGCTATTGTTGTTTGTTGAAATAGTTCTGACCAAATTTCTTTGCTTATACTCTTAATTGGAGTGTGAAATTTGCTCTTCGTTTATTTGAGATAAGTTGAGCATATGTAAACAGCATTTTATAATAAAAAATGCATCCTGGTTCTTATGAAACATCACTTTAATTTTATAACGTCCTTGAGTTTGGGCAATTGCTGGCCACCAATTTTGGATAAATTGTGATATTAGGTGGATGTTTATGTGAATTGCTCTTATTTTCTTATTTTCTTTACATAAGGCCCTTTAAAGCATGCTTCGCAAATCATTTACCAGCCTTTTCTTTTCAGTCCGATCTTTTGGAACTGAGGGCCGCAGAAAGGATGGTCCACAAGTCCCGGCAATTGACAAAGTGTATGAATATATAGTATTTAGAGGAAGTGACATTAAGGTAAATTGAGCTCTTGCCAGATGCTTTTTTAGTAGCTCCATTTTTGTTGTTTTATTCCCAAATCCCAGTGGAGCCAAATACTGTGTTTGTATTATTTGGTGTTGGGTTATTATAGTCTTATTATAGACTTAAGCACAATGGTTCACTAAACTGGCCGCGTTTCTTTTCTGTATAAAGTACTCTGTAGCCATAATTTGATACAATTTTCATCCCAACTTTTAGTATGAGTCATTTGGAAATCAGCTCTCTGTGCTGTTAGGCAAGAGTAAGTTCGAGTAAGGGCGTTCATGCTACCCTCTTTCCCCTCTATTTTCAGGTGACTGGTTCCCTTGAGGCACTCTGTTAATGTTGTTGATGTGTTAATGTTGTTGATGTATGCTTTAAGCTTTTTCTTCATTGTTTCTGTTTTTGATACTTTCTGTCTCTTAATCGCTTGCATAAGCAGCAACATCTTATCATTCAATTATGCTCTGATCCTTTTAGTTTTCAGTGGACAGGTGATACCATTGCAGTTTTGGTTGAATTTGAGATGAGCTAGTGTTTACAGAAGGTAGCAGGATTAATTTTTTATTTTTCTGACAGGATTTGCAGGTCAAATCTTCTCCGCCTGCGCAGCCAGCTCCTTCTGTTCATAATGATCCAGCCATTATACAGGTAGACGAATCTAAACTTTTAGTTGCTATATTGCTGCAAGGCATTCTATATTTCTATGTTTAATTAAGGAGAAATATCAGTGAGAAATAACGTTGAAACTGTACCTTGGGGTTGCGTTCAGTATAAGACAAGAAATCGAAAGTATGTTTGATTATTGGTCATTACTTATCGTTCATGTCTACCCCTCCTTATCTTGTTTCTAGTGGGCTACTCAGTGCTAGGGTGTGGGCGGTTTATCTGTTTCCTTGTGGGCTAAAGCAACTGGTTTTCACTGGTGGATTGTTGTTTTTGTTATTCTGCCGTCGATTCTGTCAGCGCATTAATATGGTTACTAGAAATGACCGAGTGTATAGACTATAGAGGTGAACTTAGCACCTTGGGTTTTATGATTATTTGAGGGAAATTTTGACATATGGGAAGAACTGAGTGGAGTGGACGGACAAATTTTCTTGGCATTCGTGTTCATCCTATTGAATAGTTAGGCTAGAGTGCCAAACCCACATTTTTTTTTAACTTCCCGTTCTATTTATTTTTTTAACTGGAATGTTTTCGTCTTCACTTAAACCAAGCTTTAGTTGATGCATATGTTTCCATCACTAACTTATCTTCTTTCCACTTGGGTTCTTGTAGTCTCACTTTACCCCTCCAACTGCACCTTCAAGCTTGCCTACTGCTCCAACGACTGCAACTCAGACTCAGGCTCAGGCTCAGGCTCAGACTGGTGGGTCTTTATCAGATTTTGGTACCCAAATTCCACAGCCTGGAATTCCTAGAACTGCTTATCATAATATCACGCCCTTGTATCAGCCTGGAGCGAATTTGGCTTCTTGGAATCCACCACCTCCACCGACATCTAATAATGGTGGTCTCTCAGTTCCTATGTATTGGCCAGGATATTATGGACCGCCTGCTTCTGTCCAGTCACAACAACAGTCATTGCTTCAACCTGTTCAAGGTTTGCCTATGCAACCCTCCTTGCAGCCATCTTTAGCACATCAATCAATTCATCATCCAAACATGAACCCATCTTTTCCAACTGGAGCATCCAACAATTCAGCTTCACAATCTTTGGAGTTTCCCCCTCCACTGCTACAACCGATAGTCAACAGCTCTATAAGTACTTCATCAACTGTACAGCCAGTTCAGTCGTCTTCATTAGCCGTGGCTCCGTCAAATATGATGCCTTCCAAGCCACCTGCTCAAGCTGTGCCAACTGTATCTCAGAGTACTACCCCACCCTTGGCGTCATCTGCGTTATCTAATATGTTGGAAAAGAGCACTGTGCCAACATTGATCCCTAATCAGCCTAAACCAATTTCTAGTTCATCTGTACCCTTCAACAACTTGTCTGAATCTCTCTCTTCTGTTGGCGGGACATCCAGTTCACCTGCGCTGGTGACTCCAGGTCAATTTTTACATCCTGGACCCACCATCTCTCCAACTCCACAGATAGCGCAGAAGGATGTTGAAGTGGTCCAGGTTCCATCGTTGGGTTCATCATCACAACCCTCAGCTGGAGTACCTGTGACAGCTGCACCAGTACCAGTGTCTAAAGAAACTCAGGCGCCACTTTTGCCTCTTCCATCACCTGTAAATTCCAAGGTTAATATTTTATGTTTAGTTATATTGTCTGTTTATGTGCCTTGATTACTTAGTCAGTTTACTTATCCGAACCAAAGGAATGATTGGCTGGGAGTTGCATCCTATTTTGTCTTAACCATGCAAAAGTGCTACGAGCAATGTAAATTGTTGACACATCTCTTTTTGTTAGATGAATGGAGTTTCTTCTCACACTCGGTATGCCAATCGTGGTGGACGTGGGAGAGGAAGAGGAAATGAGGTAATGTGTAGCTCCTTTTTAAATTGTTTTTCTGTTAGGAGTACGACTAGAACAATCTTGGTCGTTCTATAACTACTTCTGGAGAATAAATGTGAAGAAGTATTAACTTATGGATGTTATGTATGGTCAGCTAGCGTGTCCCATTTGTTAAATTGTTTTTTGTGGTGGATAGTGGGGTGTACTGCTAAACCGTACATAATCCGTCGAGTTGTTGGATATACAAATGTGGTCTTTACTTGATGTGCGTACTATGTAGATGCTTTGGGTTTTGGTTGGTTTGGGCATTGTATTCACGACCAGGGTGGAGTTTGCTTCTCTCCTCTTCATGAAACACGGTCAAACTCCCAACTCATTATAAATCCTTCCACTAACAACAACAACAACAACATTAGAGCCTTAATCCCAAAATGATTTGGTGTCGGCTGACATGATTCATCCTTTAGAACCGTCCATGGGTGAACGCACACCTCAAAAATGCAAAAAATAGAAAAGAAAAAGTGAAAAACTGAAGGGGAGTGAAACATAATACAAAAGCCAGGTTAAAACTTATAGGTTTTAAAATCGAAGTCCGGATTTCTTTTATTAAAACTTAGAATTTAAATCGATAATAAAGATTAAAACGATTTTGAAAACCGAAGTAAAACTCAAGGGTCCGGAAAAAAATTGGTTCGTAGAGCTTTTGTAACTTAGTTTCATCTTTTGTGTTCGTATGCAGTTTTCTCGCGCGGTACCCAACTACACTGAAGACTTTGATTTTGAGGCAATGAATGAGAGATTCAAAAAAGATGAGGTTTGGGGACACCTGGGTAAAAGTATAAGCCAGACAGATGATGGACTGAATTTACAAGATGAAGATAATGTTGATCCGCTAGCAGGTGATAAAAAGGTAAGGTCTTTGTTTTACTAGCATGGTATCATCGTCTTTTATCTTTTTTTTATCTACATCTTTTGATTCCTTGTGTGACTTGAGTGAGCAGCCCGTTTATAAGAAGGATGACTTTTTTGATACCTTGTCCTGCAATGCTCTTGATCGTGAATCTCGTAATGGAAGGCCTCGATTTTCTGAACAAATGAGGCTAGATACCGAGGTAATATACTTTTGCTTTGTTTGTAGTTTGTTGATAGAAAAACTGTCAAAACATACGATAGTTATGCAGTAGTTGATGAGTTGTCATTTGTCAATATCTGCTGTGGTGTTGCCGTGTTGGTTTATGTGTGGGTATTTTCCACTAGTGAGTCTAGTGACATGCAACAGTCCTTGGGTACGGTCTTAGGGCACAAATTCTAAATTTGCATTTTCCGCGCTTCTTGAACTGTGAGGTCTCCTAGTAGGGTTTAAAATCTCGGCCGAGAAGTATCGTATCGCCCGAGATGTATCAGTATCGGAGGCCGCCGATACGAGATATCCCGAGATGTATCGGGTAAATTAAAAACAGGAAAGTGTCGGCCGAGACGACCGATTTATAACGTGTATCGGTCAACTCGTCCCGATACGGCCCGCGTTGAATGCGATATGAACGAGTTATAACTTGTACGGCCAAATTTTATAATGAAAAGCTCTTACAAATTGTATAGCATTAGTCAAATTGATTATCCTAAATAGGATTAATCTTAACTTTATATGAAATAATCAATAGATGATAAAATATCTACAAAAGCTTGCAAAATATATTTCACCGCGATAACCGCGACTCGGAGCGCGACGGCCGAGTCAGGACGATTCCGCGACTCCGCTACCGAGACCGGGATCGCGACCGATACCGCGATTTAAAACCTGGCCTCCTACTGAGTACTGACTATGAATCTGAGATTGGATTTGATTTGATTTTGTCTGAAGTTGTTATAACTTATAGTGTAAATTACAACTTACCACCTACTATTTATCGTATTTTACAACTTACCACCACGTATTTTGTTTATTACAACTTACCACCTATATTCTAAGGTTTATATCCCAATTCCCACCGTAATTTATTCCTGATCATTAATTTACTTAATTCCCGACTCAATATGTAAATAAACCACAATTTGACGAGAGTACCCTTGTCATATTTCCCTAAAAAAAAAAAAAAAAAAAACTAACAGCCACCACCTCCCCTCAACTCCAACCACCAATTATAGTCACCACTTATCTTTTCCTATCCCTCCAACTACATTGCCTATCCCAACCCCGCCGATCACCCACAAACACCGTACAGCCCATCATGAACCACCCGACCACCAATTTACCGCCACCAATAAATAGGACCACCACCAATGAAACCACTCTTACCCCGCCACCCTTTGCCTCTTATTTCACTACTAACCGCATTATGATGCCGGAAACCAGTCCACCATCACCAAACCGCCAAAAATTGACACTACTACAAAAATCATCATAGACATCCGACATTTTCATCAATAGACATCGGATTTTCAACTGATGCACAGTTGACACATGTATATTCTCTAAGCTTATACATCAGTCTTAAGTCTGATGTCTATTCGAGAATAGACATCGGTTTTAATTTTATCTGATGCCCATTCTATGAATACGCATCAGAGGTTTACTAAAAACCGATGTCTATTGCATAAATAGACATCGGTTTTTAGTAAAGTCTGATGCATATTGTTTTATTTTATTTTAAAAAAAAAAATTATTACCGAATAAACTACATTCCTTTCATCAATGAGACAAACATAACTGACTAGTTTGCAAAATATTGTATACATACAATTGTTGTTTATATACAACCAAACCCATCATCTACACAAACTAATGAAGTACATTACATTATACTGAACATTCAGAAAAACATGGAATAGATAATTTGTTGATGATCAATGTACCACGTCAAAAAAAGAGCACAACTTTGTTAGCTCAACAGCTCTTTCAAACTCACGAACTCCACCCCCTACAATAACAACAACAACAACATTAGCTAGGTCCCTCAAGGTCTCCCACAAATAATGAGGTATAGGGTTAGTCAGACACAATATTATGCAGCTCTACCTATGTCGGAAGGTTGTTTACGATCCAAGACGAAGGTTGCATCGAAGGACTCCTCTAGCCCTGTCGCATACAAAATGGCACATGAGAATTCACAGCTACTCACAAATATTTATGGCCTTTAAATTTGTCCAACAACAACGTCTTCCTCCATCATAAAACTCTTGAATGAGATCGAATAACCAGTTCAGTTTTTCACATTTTATTTACTGTCAGAAGTTAGAACATAACCAAGATTTTAGCTAGTACAACTAACCATTTAATAATTGAAGTATGAGCCTCCACTGTGAATAAAACGCGCTACAGCAAAGGCTAAGTCTTCAACTGTTGGCCAGTCATGAAATGGACCACCAAATGCTGTAAACCTTCAATCCACAGAAAAAAAAAAATGTTACCAAAAACGACTGGTGAATGAAAAAAAAGAAATTATCAAGAAAACTTATATGAGACAGTCTCGGACTGGAGACCAACCCTCCCTCTAATCCCGTGAAATAACTGAACAAAACACCAAGGTAATTAACCCTTCAATGTTCCATTTTCTATTCAGTGTTCCTGAAAAGACCAAGAAAGGAGAGGCAACGTACCCATTTAAACAGTTATCCATGGCGTTCCTTCCATGTGTATGGAATGTTCATGCCAAATATTGCCCCTATCAACGAGTACACTGATAAAGAGATAATTCCAAAGCTAAGGAAAAGCTCGATCTGTGTCCATTAGAAGCGATGAGGAGATAGATAAAGATTGAATTTAAGTAGTTTGGCAATAACGAAGTCATAAAATACATTACATACGTGAATTTTATCAGAAATGACTAAATTGTTGCATACCATCTGACACCCTTATCCTGCTTACCTGTTAACCCACCGAAAACTGAATTAAGGATCAAATCAAACCAATGTAATGTAACTCAATTAACTAAAAGTATCTGCCTGGTACTTGTTAACCCAATGAAAACTAAAATTAACGAATAACTACATCAAAATATGATTTAGACATATGATAATCTTACCATTACACCTTTCATAGAAAAACTTGGGTGATTATATCAAGTACTTAAGGAAATGGTTTAAGAGTTTTGCCTAAGAGAACCATCTTCAGCATAACTTGGGACCAATTAATTTAGTATTTTATCAGTCAAGCCGCGAAAAGTTAGTTGGAATATCACAGGACTCCTAAAAACCTGACTATGTTGTTGGAATATCACAGGACTCCTAAAAACCATCACACTGGGAGCCTAATTAGTTGATTTTGAGCAAGTGAGTCAAGTCCCAAAACCAACTTGAATAAGGAAAAAGGACATCAAAATATTTAACAAAAGGGAGCCTAATTAGGTTATCCTTTGGTTTCTTGGAGAAAATGTTCATAAACAGATACATGTAAATATAACATAAGCCACACTGCCACATATAAAAAAATATCTCAACATTTCCGCCCCAAATAGCAAGTATTGTCTATTATTTAGATCAACAAGAGTACAAACAACAAATATCAGGACTGCCGCGTTGAAACTACAATTCTAATTTAGATATGATCATCACTCCTATGCATTAGACAACTTGAACTCCTTAGAATTGCATAAAGTGACAATAATCTGTGGGAGAGGGAGTCTTTGCCTGATTTGAAATAACAAATAAAGTACCTGCTATACCATTGTCATCAAATCCAGCAATCAGAAGAGAAATTTCAAAGGGTCGTATACTCCTACATACTGATAAGAAGAAAAAAAAAACATTTCTTAACAAGTAATAGAGTATAGGTCATTGATTAACGAAAACCAAAAGAGGTGATAACTATGTATTAAAAGACACCAAAGCGTGTTGTCCATATACAAAAGAAGAGCGGAAAGGTTAAGCCCTCATACTGTAACACGTAATCATATATTTAATGTTCTAGTCAGATGTCATACTAATAATTATACTAAACAAACACAAACAAAAAAAAGGGAAGAGAAAATTACCTATGATTGAAGATTACTCAGCACTTCAACATCAACAACTAAACAAATAATAAAAAAAAATTCAAAAAAAATTAAGAGGTAGTAATTTCATACTCCTACATCAACAACTAAACAAATAATAAAAACAAATTCAAAAAAAATTAAGAGGTAGTAATTTCATACTCCTTACAAGGTTAGTCATATACCGAGATAATGTAATCAAAATCTAGAATCATATTCATATAAGATCATGGAATCAGTTCTAATCAAAATAATCAAATACTCGGTAATATATTTTCGAGAAAGCAAAATCACCATCACCTTAAATTAACTAATGTAAGACGTTTCGGCATTTATTGGCAAGAAGGTGAATAGGGAGATGAACACATAGGAATTGTAGGGGTTGAAGAAGATATAAGGGGGAAGAGTAAAAGTCAGAGAAACCAATTAGTAGAAGTAATTAGTAGAAGTAATGGTGATCCCTTTGAGCGTTTCGAGGTCCTTATTTACTTGTCATCAAAAAAATTCAAAAAGCCTAAAACTAAGGAAGACATTATGCACACAAGGCATAGAAAGACCCTAAACATGGAAAAAGTATAACATATTACTCGTATCAAATAATGAAACCAAGGCTCGTTAATTTAAACATGATCACTGACTTGATAGAAGCACAACAAAAGAACGCTCTGAACCATGTGAGCTAGTGTCAACTGTCAAGCACACAAGTGAAAGCGCAACAATGCAGTCTTGACTAGCTTTAGCGAGAAAGGATTTCCCGAACTTGATCTCATATTTTCTGTTTGTTACAGTGGTGAAATGAATCGTACCTTAGTCGGCCTTTGGACAAATCCTAGTAACATCGCCTAAAATGCGAAATGAATACGAACGGCGATGACAACTGTGAAACGATGCGCAACAAGTTTAGCCCAATAAAGCAACAACATCATACAACAAACAAATTTAAATTGAATAAAACCCCCCAATTTTATTAACCCTAAAAATCAAGTAATATTAATTTAATCCTAATACTACAAATACAGCAGCAATTGATTATCAAACAAGAACAGTAACATCATACAACAAACTAATATAGTCGATTTAGCATGAAAACGGATCAAAAATATACATATAAACCTTAACTAAAATGAAATTATTGAAATGGTAGATTATACATACTGTGTTCAGAAATTTTTCAAATGTTAGAATGGAAAAAAAGGAAGAGTGGATGAATCGCCAAGTGAAAGATTGCGTGGGTCGAATGATGAGAGATCGACTGGTTTTCGAGGGATTGTAATGGTGGAACCCGATAGTAGAAAAGAAGGAAGGGAGGATGTAATGTGAGAGTGAGAAAGACGGTATGCTGAGATAGTGAGTGCGAGAGGTTTGGTCATTTTTGACCTATTTTGGGTGAATTTAATATACATGAGATATTATAAATGTCTAATGTCTATTCAATAGGCATCCGTTTTTTAAAAAATCCGATGCATATTGAATTGTATAGACATCGGTTTTTTTAAAATATCTGATGCATAAACTTATGCATGTGATTTTTTGAAATATTTGATGTCTATTGAGCGATGTCTATTATGATTTTTGTAGTAGTGTGATCACCTCATCCACCAAAAATCCTAAACATATCAAGCTTATGAATTAAAAAGCTTATGAATTTGGGTGACGTGGTGCCGAAGGTTATGACGTGAAGCGTTGAGCGCGATGATGCGATTAATCTGGAGATTATTGTGAGAACTAAGAGGATGAAAGGAGTAGGTGAATAATGCGCGTAACATCTTGTTTTTCTTTGATGCTCCAATGGCGGTGATTTTGCACTTTCAATTTGTTATTTATCATGTGGCTTGTTAATCTGATAGAAATTCGGGGATTTAGGGTTTGTGATTTGGGGGATGTGATAATTGATTTGGGAGTAATTTATTAAGGACACTTTTTTTATGGTTTCTTAATTAGTATAGTGGTTGGTTTTGACAATGGAGGGGGAGGGAGAGGGAGAGGGAGAGGGAGAAACAATTTCAAGGTTTGGATTGAATATGTCGCTTTCAATGGTGGAAGATGGTGTTGGGCTGGACATCATGGTGGGAGGGAGAGCGGTGGTCATTTATTGGTGGAGATTGGTCAGGGACGGTTGTATTAGGGTGGGAGAGAATAATAAGGGTAAGTTGGTCATTTTATATTTTGTTCACTTAATGAGTCGGGATTTAAGTAAAATGATAAGCGGGAATGAAATTCGGTGGTAGTTGGGATATATACCGTGTAATGTAGGTGGTTATTTGTAATAAACAAAATACAAGGTGGTAGTTTGGAAAATACGGTAAATGTTAGGTGGTAGTTAACAATTTTCACTAACTTATAATTTATAAACCAACAGTTGCACTGCATGGGTCTATTTTGAGTTTAAAATAGTTTTCTCGGGTTCTCTTTTATGACAATTTTCTTCATTGATGTAGACATTCGGTGACTTCTCAAGAAATCGGGGATTCCGAGGTGGGCGTGGACCAGGTCGTGGCGGACGGTCACGAGGCGGTTATCATGGAAGGGGCTACGGCTATGGTGGAAGGGGGCGAGGCCAGAATGTGTACCGAGCCATCTAGTTGGCTCTTTAATGGGGTAAAAGCTAGGTCTGCCAGCCGCCAGTCTTGTAGTCAGGGTTTTGCTTGTTTTATGCACATACCCTGACACGACATGGTTGAAGGCTGGCAAAAGGTAGTAGATTATGGTCGATATCTCGTGTGGGCAGTGGAATATTGCATGTATAGACAATAGCTTGTCAAGGTGGCAGTAAACTCTCCAAAGCCCCCTGATTAAAGAGCACAAGATCGGCATTATTTATGTGGTGTTGAGAATAACAAACCAGTGACATAAGTAGAATATGGGTTGTCACTGTTATGTATTTTGGTGTTTTAGGTGGGGGCTTCCATTAACTTGTGGCAGAAGTTGATGGTGAATTGGTGGTGTATTTGGGAGCTTTTGGAACTCATTTCTGTACCTGTAGAATAATTCTTAACTTATGGTGTAGCGGACTCTTGAGACTTGTTTGGTACTCAGTTGCATTCATGATTGATTGCATGGTTACTTATTATGGAATTTGCCAGCCTAATCCGTCGAGCTATTTACAGTGTTTTCATTGAACATCCGCATTTTGCTAAAATTGAAGCCAGTTTTCATGGTTACGTCACTGAGTAATGAGATACTAATTATTTGAGAGCCAAAACTATTATCAGATTGTCTTTTATGTTATTCAATTCGCTGGACCTCAAGTATTTGAAATTTGAATCCATGTCGATGCTTTGAAAATCTTTAGAAAAATCGCTAATAAAACTGTAAAAGCAAGTGATGTTTTCAATAAAACAATACAACTGCAAGCTTTGAAGAAGGGACTTCTCAGTTCTCACCACAACTACAAGGTAGCACCAATGCAACTTAAGTACTTATCCACTATTATTATCAATTTCTAGAAGACAAGAAACTTGGCAAATAGATCGTTTGGATCTTGTCTAGTCGGGTTAATTTTGATTGGCCATTTTAGGTTTGTTATATATTTCGTTTTGGTCTAGCCGGAATGAGGAGAGTCTTTTTGAGTTTCAGGTCAATTTCTGATGGGTTGTCGAGTCATTTATGGATATGAGTCACTTGAGGTTGGTGGTTAAATATGGTAAACAATAATAATTTCAATAACGAAAAAAGTTATGAAATTTTGCTTAATTACTGTGTTATTATTCTTCTCCGACACGTATCGAGTGTCGGATACGGCTATTTTGTCGAAAATTCTTCAAATTTTTGGTCTAAAGTGAAGTGTCGATGTCAGACACGCGACACAGCAGTTAAGTAAAGTGTCAGAGGAAGATAACTTAATTATGAAGGAGTGTTTGAAGCATTTGATTTGTTATTTTAATGTAGTACAACATATCAAGTAGGGTTTTTTGTCAAACACAACCTTTAAAAAAAAATTCTTCCAAACACCACCTTTAAAAAAAAAGTTTGTAAAACACAACTTTTAATAAATTTTTTGTTGTCAAACACGACTTTTTGGCTGAAGGACTTAGCATTTTGCAATGGGGTAACTTTCAATCGATGTTTGGGATAACAAACGATGTCGGTTTGAGGTGTTCTTGGACTCGTTGGAAAGGTGGAAATACAAACTTTCCATAGATTATCAACACGATGATCAAAAGTGGCCTTATGTGGAGTTTATTGTTGTGTAAAGTAAGGCTGGTCGGAGAGATTAGCGAGTGGTCGGGGATTTTTAGTGGGTCCTTTTAAAGAGGTTATGATGCTTTGTTTGGTCTGAAATTTGGTATGTAGGTAGCGGGGAGTGCAAGGTAGGTCTTAGTTGTGTTGTTTGTGGTGGTTGTTGGTTACAAGTGGTGGTTCGAGAGGAGTTAATTTGAAGGTAAAAAACATTCAAAAGAATGTCAAAGTAAGATTTTTTTTTTTGTGGGTCAATTCACTCATCTCAAACCAGCACTTACCACAAACAACCACAAAAAGCAACACAACTACGGCCTACCTTACACTCCCCGCTACATACATACCAATTTTTAGACCAAACAAAGCATCATAACCTCTTTAAAAAACCCACTAAAAATCCTCGACCACCCGCTAATCTCTCCGACCAGCCTTACTTTACACATCAATAGACCCCACATAAGGCCGCCTTTGACCATCGTATTGATAACCCCTGGAAAGCTTGTATTTCCACCTTTCCAACGAGTCCAAAAACGCCTCAAACCGACATCGTTTGCTATCTCAAACATCGACTGAAAGTTACCCCATTACAAAATGTTAAGTCTTTCGGCCAAAAAGTCGTGTTTGACAACAAAAAAATTATTAAAGGTTGTGTTTTACAAACTTTTTTTTAAGGGTAATGTTTGGAAGAATTTTTTTTTTAAAAGTTGTGTTTGACAAAAAACCCTATCTAGTATGAGCTGCCATTACATACTCGTCTTGTGTCCTTTTTGGTCACTTTGGAATTTGGATCATTCGTTTCGGATCCAATAAGATCTAAATCAGTTTCTATCTCATTCGGGTTATTCGAGTTTGACTTGAATTAATTTTAGACCGAGTAAAAAAGCTTGTACTCTGTACTCCATAGTCCATAGTCGTTAATTTGAAGAGTCTTGTTGGATGAATATTCTGATTTCATGTCGTGCGGAACTCATCTTCTGTTAAACTAAGTAGGTCTCCTGAGAGACGGTCTCTTAATAAGATTTATTGAGAGATCATTGTACAATTTTAAGAAAAAATGGTACTAAAGTTAATAAAATAAGTACAAATTATAATTAATGGTAAAATGGGTACATTTATTATGTAAATAGGTACGAAAATACTATGTCACGATCAACCATAAAAGGGGTACGAAATACAAATAAAAGAATACGAAAGATTGGTCTCTCAATAACTCCCAAGTTTTAGTGTAAACTTAAAACATTAATTAATAACCCAAATGTCTGCAACCTCATTAATCTTCATTACAACATTCAGTAACATTCACAATTCTTTTTACCTTATAATTCAATCAAAACCCGGCATCTTTAATCTCTTTCCATAGCAATTGCACCTTCATTTTTATTAAAAACATTAATCACTCTTTTAACTTTAAAGTAAGAATCTTTATTACTTGATCACATCTCTATTATTTTTCTCTGTAAAAAACTGTTTCTGGGCTGCTTTAGATCATAATAAACATGGTGGTTCCTGTGGTTAGATTTCCAATATATACAGTGATTAGGTTAATTGGGATTACAGTAGCTCTTCTTGTTTTAACATGGAATATTCATTTTAGAGGTGGTTTGGCTCTCATCTCCGATAACAAAGCTCTCATCTTTAATGTAATTTTCTCTTCTTTCTTTCTCTCTATTTATTTATTGTGTTTACATCTGAGCCCTCCTTTACCTCGCAATTTGCATCTGGAGCTCCCTCCATTTGGGCAGTTAGTTGTACCATTTTCGTTTTGAAGAGTGGTGTGCGGTGTGCCAGTGTCTGATGTGATCTAGGTCACTGTAGTGGTCGTACTGTTTTCCATGTCGGTAAGGAAGTTATTTTGGTATGCTTGCTTTATCACGGAGACCAACTTAGCATAAGGTGAATTAGTTGATCTCCCAATATTTTTTAGGCATTGTTCGGATTGAAAGATTTGGAGGGAAATGAGCCAAATTCCATGTTTGGTTAGCAAATGAGGTACAAGGAAAATTCATGTTAAGGCTTGAGGTCAGATATGACTTTCAGTTCAAGTTGATATATTTCCCTTTATAAATATTCTTTACTGATGAACAATCAAGTCTATAAAAAGTTCAAACTTTCACTTGCTTTCCAGCCACTGTCAGTTTAATTGGAAATTGGCCGGGACTAGGGCCTAGGAGGATGGATATGTGGTACATTCATCTGTAGAGGTTTTAGACGAAACTTAATTTGCCGCGGGAGCAACAACAAAACTATTTCAGTTTTTACGAGTCTTGCTTTAGCATGTCATACTGATTATTTAGCTCTACTTCAATCAAATACCATATGCTCCTATTGTCTATGGATAATTGCAAGCTGTTTTTCCCCATTGCAGGTTCATCCAGTTTTGATGGTCATAAGCCTCGTACTTCTGAATGGAGAAGGTAGGAATGTATAGTTGATATGCGCATTTTCCTCACTTATATTTCCTCATCTGAAGGTCTAGGTCAAACCATGTTCTAGATTAAGCTTAGCTTCTCAGAATTAACATAATGCCACCTGATATTGTGCCTTTGCGGGCACTTTTTTTTTTTTTTTTGGCCAAATTTTAGCCGATTTTGTTGATCACGAGCTTCATGAAAGAGGTGTAATTAAAGATTGATAATTTTCTGAGATGGTGCATTGGGTAGTTGCATTGACATTATATGTGCTCCTTTCTTTATTGCTCTCTCTGGTGACATACCAATGTTAATTGGCTGTCCAATTGCCTCGGTAGTATTCCAATCTTGGGCATCTGGCGGAAAATGGCCATTGAAAGCTATAGAACACAAAAGTTTGATCAGATCAGCATGAGTGCATATATACTCAAGCGTTAAGGATGTAACTTTTAAGTAGAACTTTGTTTTGTAATTGTGAAGTATGAGTGGTTCGATGTAATTCCTGATGCTATTTTCATTTATTGGTTTATCCGGAAACAACAGGGTAAGGCTGGGTGTTTCTGATCTCCCCTACCCCGCCATTTAGGGTAGTCCTTGAGGGCTTGAGGCATTAGGGTAATGTTATTGTGCTGTATTCAGGAACATTCAAGTTAGATTTAATTGTTCTCCCAGTTATCAACATCGTTATCTGATACGTAATCAATTAGTGCAGATGCTGTCATTGCTGTTAACTTAGTATAGCTTAAGTGAACACTGATTGCTATGGAGCAGCTCTAGGTTTAGTCTACATATCATTTTCGTAGGCAATGTATTGATTTTCCACTTGCTTTTAATAGACTCTTATCCCAAATACTTGATCCAATGCCATGAATCATTTTCAAAATCTTGAAATGTGGTTTTTGTGCAGCGATGCTAGCATACAAAACAGTTCCAGGAACGAAAAGCTTTAAAAAGCTGATCCACCTGGTCTTGCAGTTCCTGGCTTTCTTCTTGGCAGTAATTGGTGTATGGGCTGCCTGGGAGTTTCACAGTGCCAAGGCCATCGATCACGTCTACAGTCTCCATTCGTGGCTTGGTCTTGCCTGTCTCTTCTTATTTACTATCCAGGTTTATCGTTCATTCCTTAGATTTTCACCCCTTGATAACTCTTAACCTGAACATTGAGAAGACCATTTTATTTCATTTTCATAAACTCAGACTCAATTAGACTTATTTGACATGGGTGTGTATCAAACTGTCAGACTTGGCTATTTTGTGAAAAGTTCTAATGTTTTTGGTTTCAAAATAAATGGCCAAGAAGCCTACATGTTGGGGTGTCAAGAGTTTGACTTAGGTAATGAGTCAATATGAAGGCTCCGAGCTTCATAGGTTTTCGTGATTGGAATCTTACGCTCTATGTGGGTTTGAAAGAAAACACATTCGGTAGAATATTATTGTCAACGGAAAGGAGAGGAAGAGAAAAATATATAGTGAGACATTTTCACAGTTCTCCACTGTACTACAAACCCAAATGACAATGATCTTTGGACCATTGGAAATAAAAACAAATCCACCCTAATATAATTTTTTCCCCTTGTTCAGTGGGCTGCTGGATTTACGACGTTCTGGTACCCTGGTGGCTCGAGGAACAGCAGAACCTCTCTACTTCCATGGCATGTTTTCTTTGGCGTCTATATATACGCCCTTGCTATTGCCACCTCACTTACCGGGATCTTAGAGAAAGCAACATTCCTACAAAGCAGCCATATTATATCTCGCTACTGCACTGAGGCCTTGCTAGTTAACTCCATGGGTATCTTGATAGTGGTCCTTGGTGGTTTCGTAATTTTGGCACTTGTCGCCCCCGTGACTGGCAAAAGCGAGATTCCTAGAACAGCAGAGTAGGGTTTTGTCTAAGGAAATGAAAGGTTCCTCGAATCGTCTTCATGAATATTAGTCTGCAGATTTTATATAGATGCAGTCATTCGACCCACATTGCTTTGCTTGGCCGGGATATACTGATATGAGACAATTATAAATAATTTGAGTGATATGTCTACTTTCAGAAAATTTTTACCAGTAGACTAAATTGGTTGCAAGCAAGACACAGTAGACTGGTGTTCAATGTTTACCCTTCTCCATTTCAACCAAAAGGTGTAATCTTTTATTGCACTTTAATATACATTTTCTGTTTCTGTTTCCGTTTTTTTTTTTGGACAGGACAATCGATCTAGAGGATAACACCGGTTTATGTTATCAAAGCCGTAAGAACAAACCGTCAAGTCTTAAACCCGTGTATTTTGGACATGATATATGAAGGCCAATTACTAAAGACAATGATCATCTTTTAATGATCATCTTCTATAGGATCAACTCCTTTCGTTTACTGCAATTTGAACACTATTTCTGCAATCATTTTAGTGCACAATCACCCCTTCTTTATGCCCGTGAAAGGGATGAAGAAGGCTTAGACACCTCGAGCAACTTGAATCTGAGTTAATGGAGTAAAACTCTTCCCAATTACCTGCATCACTAAAATTTGTTACTTTCACTAAATCCTTAAACGTAGTTCTGGTGAGTTTGTTTCAAGGTTACTTCCATCCCCAGAGTAACCGGCGTTAGATGGGAAATATAGCGAGTTAGCGTGAAATATCATCATATTAGGAAGTCACATGTAACGTAAGGTATACTAGTACACATTACTCATCGGAGAGAAAACCTAGGAGCGGTCCATGTACCAATTTACTTCCGATAAAATGTTTTGCCGCTCAGTCACCAAATTCAAATTTTGAGAAAATATTCTAACAAATGATCACAAACCATACATTGTGGTGGCTGCAGAAAAAATTAGGTTTTGATTTCTTCAAAACTACATGTGTAAATAATAATGAATGCTGTAATTTCCTAATTTTATACACAAGGAACTACATGATGAAAAAAAAATAATAATAATAAACTAGGCGGCTTAGAAAGGGCTAATTTCCCGGGCTATCTTCAATAATATCTCAGGGACAAGGCGCTTCATTGGCGGTGCCATAGCATCCTTGGCCAAAGCATCTTCATCACCGGCATGTATGATGGAAACCATATGCTCGAACAGCTCGTCTTTACCGCCTCTTAGTGGATCCTGCAAGGCCAATTGGATTATAGTTAGATGCAAATGCAAACATGGAAAGATGCCTCTAGGAAGTAATACTGGCATGTGAAGTGTGGTTTGAGGAAAGACAAAGGATCGTGAACCCTATCTCGATTCTTTGAATCCAGTGGATACGGAGAAATTTTGGACTTACTGACAGGGAAACAGATCTAAATCTGGGAGTCTAAGGTGATGAAATCTATGTCCTGCCAAAAAAAGGAGATTTTCACAAATACAAGTCTGAATTCAACAAATCCTTTACCAACGGACCCAGAGCTGGATCTAGGTTGGACCTGATTAACTTGTATTCTAGTTTCTGCTGATATTGATCCCTGGATTGTTTCTCGAAGTTCATTGTTTTGATCAGTTACTTCTCATTGGCATATTCTATGAGATCATGGTTCCTCTGGAAGTGTGGTGCGGATCTCATATAAACTAACCCGATTTGGAAACCCGAATCATACTAAACTGACCCAAATACCCTACACAAAAATATACACCCAGTGCCAAACCCTTTTGGACATGTCTAGTCTAATGTATAAACAATTAGCAAATCAGTCCCAAAAAATATGGGAGTAATGGAGTTTGTAGCAAAAGGATGTGTCATTTGGACGTATTACAAAATGAAGGCTCAACTAACAGATAATATTTGGTGCATG
Source organism: Silene latifolia (assembly GCF_048544455.1). NCBI lineage: Eukaryota > Viridiplantae > Streptophyta > Magnoliopsida > Caryophyllales > Caryophyllaceae > Silene > Silene latifolia. Next base: position 42,510,164 of record NC_133526.1, read on the forward strand.
CAGTGATGAAATTTAAAGCGGTTTAATGTTTTCAACCTGAACGAACAAATCAGTGTGGGTTTTCCCTTCAAATAAGATCACTTCAGCATGAGCACCAACTTTTCTGAGAGCATCTGCAAAGCTTTCACTGCAAACAGAAAACTATCACTCATGAGGTTTTTCCTTCAAACTTTAAAATGAATCAGAATACAATGAGTCTCATACGAGACGATCTCAATTGTGAGACCAACCAAATTACATGGTTAATTGGCTGTTCATACATGTAAAAGATAGTCTCCTGTACGCTATTTGTGATTAAAATATTCAGGACAATATAACATCACGCAAAAGTACAATTCCAAGGAAAAGATACCAACCTGGCGTCTGATGGGATCGAGTGGTCCTTCGTCCCATGAAAAAGGATGACAGGAGGTAAGATTGAAACAGCCTTCACAACACTTTTATCCTGTACAAGAAGCTCAGGAGAGAACTTTACAAGGGATTTTTCGCCTTCCATAATGCTGCAAGGCATGTAATATATTAATATTTACATACAAGTACTGCAAGCTGCATGACCACAATTGTGAAGCATGATAACCAAGCAGTAACAGGCAGATACCTTAAGAAAATTGAGCGATATAGGCCTCGATTGTGGAAATGATCTACCAGATTCAACATGTTGTACCTGATTCACAGAGTTGGTATTTCTTGTTGGACAAACAATCAAATAAGCCTTTTGCTATGCATGACATCACACCATTCCCAAACGATTGAATGAGTGACAAAAATATGAACTTGATAAGAAGCAACAGCATTACCCGATCCCTAATGCCTCAATGTAGAGGGATTTAGAGGGTTCGGACATAAGCAGCCTTACCACTAACATTGAGGTTGTTTTTGGTTGACCCGCAATGAAAATCGCGTCGCAAAATGCACTGACACTTTGCCAGTTCACAATACAAGAAGAATAGAGAGTTTAGTGAGTCATTTTACTTTAACCCATTACATTCAAAAGCCATAGAATAGTGCAAATATGAGGCACATACATCAAAAATATATGTTCCTTCAAACAAAGAAAACCAGCAAGTACAACTAAACATGCAAATGCTCAACCACAAGACTTTATTGCCAGAATATATTAGAAACTGTTCATTACATACCCGCCTGATAAAGCAAAATAAGCTTTTATCTGCGACATACTCCAAGAACTGCTCTCTCCTTGTGATTCTCTAATAGACTGCTGTAAAATAGCACAGGCTGAGATGTGTGCGCCAGCTGATTGTCCCACCAGATAAATTCTGTACACAAAAAGTAAAAATGTAAGCAAATGACTCTAGGAACATAAATTACGGTAAGAAATAACAAGTCAACTACCTGTCAGGATCACCGCCACAGCTTGCAATATTGTTGCATACAAATGAGATACCCTGAGAAACATCTTTGATCATGTCACTGATTGTTCCCTGAGGGAAATTTCTGCATGAAAATTAAGGCTGTCAGATGATAATCGTGCATTAATGTCTCTCTCCATAACTCAAAAAAATTAAGGAAGCTATGAAACTTCAAACCCACTTCAGTTTGTTAAATAAGTAAGAGTATGACTGACACATGTATAAATGATTCAGCATGTGCAGTTAGCTTTCATTCAAAGGCTGCCTAACCCAGTTGATAATGAATTAGATGCACCAATGCACATAGTTTGGGGTTTCGATTAGCCGACCTTGAAACAGAAACGTCCGCACTGGAGCAGAGTTCATTTGCGAACTAGCCAACGTTCTTTATATTTGAATCCAGTAGCGTTCTACGAAGTCAGCCAGAACCAAATCGAACACCAAACCATGCAACACTGTAGATGCATATAATGATGAATTTTTTAACATAAGCTGATTACCTGTAGTCCAGGCAGGCCACTATGATGTCTCTTTCTATGAATTGTTTCCCAAGAAACGAACCCCATGCCTTGTATCTGACGTAGCAAAACAGATCAATGGTTAGCAAAGTATAAAAAGGTTGATAATACGAAGAACAAGTAAATGATTAATGATGACACATGAATGATACAACATTTGTGAAGGTCACAAGTCACAGATCATCATTCACAACATCAGAAGGGTAAATGTTTGGATCGCTTAGAAATCAATAACAATTATTTCCAAAGGGTTTCTATTTTTGTTTTCTTAACGTAAGTCATTTTCGCACAAACAGTTTCATTGGATAAGTATGTTTTTCGAAGCCTACTCACCCGATAATCCAAGCTCCACCAGTCACAAATATCACGACAGGCTTACGTCCTTTTGTGTTTTGTGGCAGATAAAGGTCTAACCTGTCGAACAAGAAAACAAGAAATTGAAAGGAATGAATGTGCATGGAATAATCACAAAAAAAAAAGAGCAACACTGCATAGTCCTGCATTGTTCAGATTTTGTTCTTGTAGAGCAGACACATGCACCTTGCCTCTTATTCGAAATTCAATCACAGTATAAGTTGTGAAAACCTACCTATTTCTTGGTTGTTCTCCATAAATAACACTCCTATGCACCTGGCTTGAAAAAAAGTAATAATAGCCCACTGTTTGCAACAAATATAGATATGTAAGTTTATCGCACCACTCAAAATTTCAAATAATTTCAGCACTACAGTAAGAGCAAGATATAAGAGCTATGAAACAGCATATGTTTACTATATTTGCTTGTGCATGTTTTACCCAACTAAGGATCCTATTACAATAAGCTTGTTCTTTTAGGTTAACTAGCGTCTAACACTACAGCAGCATAAGAACAACATTCAAGCACAAAATCATTTCATAAGCTTTGCCCCCTTCTAAATTGCACCACAGTATGTAGCGTACGTGAACAAAAGATCATCTCCAGATAGGCTAATAAAGTAACAAAAATATGCTTGCAAGTAACTGAAATTCTAGACGGATGCATTGATACTTCTTACCTTGGAGGAAACCAGGCATAAGTAGCACAGCATAACATAAGAGTGCAAGAACTCTGGTAATCCAGCGGTAGCCTACCCTGAATGGATAAAAGATTAGAGAGCCCAAATGTTGCTCGAAATATAATGTGATAAACACAAGACTTGCATGAAGTTAATAAAGTTATGCATGATTCATATGATAGGTACCAGAAATGTAATAACAAGAAGCCGTGTTTTATATGCTAAACCAGATGCAATGTAACGTATGTAAGTGTTGTTGGGTTGTCTTTGGAACCAAGTATGCAATAACAGGAAGCCGCGTTTTATATGCTAAGCCCATTAAAGGAGTGAATGTATGTTCTTAGGTAATCAAAATCATCCATTTTTTTTGTTCTGCAGTAAAGCTAGGCATCTAGGTCAAAGATGATGCATTTAAGACGCTCCATCCAAGTAATTTGGTCCCTCCTGTTCAATTATTAAGACGAAGATCTTTCACCACCTTATATCGATTGTCTCACCCTACCCACTCGCTCCTCGTGTAAAACCAGAGGCATCATTTACACCTTAAATACAGATCTCATAGTCACCCTGCAACTCTTGGACTACTAACAATTAGAACCTCATAACCTCAAACTTTCGTCCCAATCATTTGTTTATCTTCTATAGTCTTTGATAGACGTATCTTAATCAAAGGTAAACAAATGATAAACACAGAGGGAAGTACAACACAAAAATGACATGTTTAAATAATTAAATCACATAAAGCATTTCTGTAATCGGTCCGATTCAATTCCCGCTCCTACAGTCGTACCGTTGAGTTTGTCACAATTTTGGGCACATCAAATCTCAAGTTGGCACCTTAAAAGTTACAAATGGAGCAAACCAACAATAATTAACAATGGCTCCTTTCATCGTAGCATTTACCCCAAAAGTAAAACTAACAGAATAAACCCAATATAACCCGAAACCCGAATCGACCTGATAATAAACTCCCCCACCAGAAATGTTAGGTGTATCGTCACGATGACATAATAACGGCAACAAACCAATAATAAATAAATTTAAATAAAGATAATATAATAAAGGAAGGATGGCGGAAAAATACCCAAGGTAAGAAAGAAGGATAAAAGCAAGACGGGTAATTAAATAAGTTTCGGCAGCAGCATGTTCGAAATCTTGTCTTAATGACTGTTGTTTAGAAGGTGATTCTCCCATTATTGGTCTTCGTTCCCCACAATTCCCGCCATTTTCAATATTATTATTATTATTATTATCATCCGACGCCGTTTCAGCAGCCATTGCTGGAGATTTCTAGAGACGGGAAAGTAGATCGATAGAGAGAAGATGATGATGATGTTTTAATTTAATTTATGATGATGTTGTTTTCTGGGTTTGATTTGATTTGAAAATTTGAGTGGATTGCATTATTATTTTTAAGTTTTGTTGTTTATATTTGTTCAAAAAAATTATGGTCACGGCATCTAATAATGATCGTTTATAGTGGAGGATGTGAGGTCCCAATTGCGCACGTGCTCATGTGGCCAACTCGACTCGCAAACTCCATATGCATCTCAACTCCCTTCTGGTATTGATAAGGATTCCTTGCATTTACGATTAGGTTGAATTGATCCAAATCCGACTCAAACTACTGAGACAGAGATGTTATCAGTTATCACGGCGTCGTAAGATTAAACTTTTTCAAGCTGAATTTATTTGGTCTGAACATTTTTGAACTAAATTTATACTCCCTTCTATTCGGGGTTTTAAAAAATGAATAAAGAAAGATGGTGGAGTTTGTGAATTGGAGAGATGAATAAATAATTAGGAATTAAATAAGGAATTGTGAGTTAGGTGGGGTTTGGTGTCACGACTCACCAAGCAGCTGGGTCACATGTCCTCGAACCAATTTGGCCCAACACGACTCAAGCACGATCACGACCCAACCATGACTTAATTCCAAACCAGGCATGGTTTCCGTTTTTGTAAAAATTTAAGGACCCAATTGATGGCCTATTGACATGTCCATTTTGCATAACGGTTGGCTGCCAACATTGCCCAATAAGCACCCATTGTAACAGGATCCCCTCGACCCAATCTTTTTGTTCATCTCTGTAATTTGTTAATTTTATGGGAGATATTTTAATTACAGATAACAATAAATGTACAAAGAAAATACAATATATCATTGATATTTATTTTTTGGTAATTTAACTCAGCTTATGAGATTATTGTGTTATTTTAACTTGTACAAAACTGCAAATTACTTAACACAAATGTACATCATTATTGTAAGAAGAACTGAATCTATGAACAAACTATTTTGCCAAATTGATTGCTCAGCCCTATCGATAACTTAGTCCATGCACGACGGTCACCGGGCCAACAAACGACCCATGGCGCCCTCCAAAAAAAACTCGGAACAACACAACGTCTCAATGAGATTTATGTCCAGTGCTGCTTATTTCAACAATTTTTAGACTCGCACCCCTTTTTGTTTAGTAGGAACTAGAAGGCCAAATAATAATGGTGACGAAATTCAAACTTAGGCCACTATAATAAGTTAATAACTTTACTAACTAAACTAGCTAATATCGGATGGTTTCACTACAGGAGACGGGTCTCATGCCGACCGATAAAAATGGTCGGTAATATAGGAAATCAGTTGGTAAATTACTGATGAGTCATAATTATATGCATATTTATGCCTCTCCTTAGTTACTTTCGATACCGTTTTCGTGATAATTTATATTAATTACATGCCTTTTATGTTAGAATGTTATTACTTTCGCTATTTGGTGTTTAATGCAGGAATGATGCATTTGAGGAGCAACGGAATGAAATAAGCATCGTGGAGTGGGCATGAAGGGAAACACGAAGCATGGCACGGGAATCTAGAAGAATAAAGGAAGAGAAGTGAAGAAGACAACACGAAGAAAAGAGCTAAAAAGGGAGTATACTCGATTAATCCTAAGCAGGCTTGATCGAGGAAGTCGCGTACTCGATCGAGTGCACCTATGCTCGATCGAGTACACATTGAGTTGGGGGATTTTCCGCAATTTCCATAAGTCGGTTGTGTTTTACTATAAATACCCAATTCGTACCTTATGTTTATTTACGCTTTATTTTTACCTAGTTATGGTGTTCTACATTGAATCTCTCTTAAAAACCCTTAGCTTAGTTTTATTAATATTGCTTTCGGATCTACAACTCGTTCTACCTCAATTTGTTACGGTATTATTAATCTTTCTTCAATATTTATTCAATTGTATTTGATCATCTTTTATGTTTGCAATTATGTCTTTCATTCATATTATTGTTCTTATTACCGTTAGTATGCATAGCTAATTTCATATTCTAGGGTGAAAGGGGATCTAGGTTGTTAGAAAAGGGTTAACTAATGAATTGATTGTTAAATTGCTTTTGATTATTGTTCAATTATTGTCTTACATCTAATTAATTAATTACTGATCAGAATTGGTTAATTAGTCTTGCAAACTAGGATTTTCACCGAACGGGTTAAGACTAGTATAGGCCACAATAATGAATTAGATTGACTTAATAATAGCGATCGCATGTTAAGCTTAGATCTAAAAAGACATATTAGAATCGACCGATCATATGACTTTTAACAATATAAATTGCTCAATCAATGAATTAAATCCCACCCTTGGATGACTACCTAGTGAACCCAATCCCTAGACTCTTTAATATTATTGAATTTGTCTTTATTTACGTCGCAATTAGTTTAGAAATCAAACAAACAAAACACCATAAAATTGTTACCTTTAAGACGAACTTAAATATAAACAAACTAGATTAATTAACTCACCTCCTTGTGGATTCGACCCTTTCTTACTGCTAGCTACTAGTTAATTGAGAATATGATTTATTTTGATAGACCAACGACTGAAAATAACCTTATCAATTACATTACCGATAGAATTTTTCAACTTTCCAACCAATAGAAAACGGTCGGTAATGAGAGAGGTGGCGTGGCGGTGGTGGCATGGTGCTTATCCAACGTGAATGGGAGTAAAGAAGTGAAGGTTTTTTTTCCTAAGTATAATAACGAGGATAGTCAGGTGTTTCTGGATTCATAACGATCTGTTACCGATCGATTGGAGAATCAGTCGGTAAATATAGTAAAAGTCGGTAAAATTTTGAATATCGACCGATGTTCTTATTTACCGACTGCCAAACAATCGGTCGATAAATTACCCACTGATAGGTTTTTACTGATTAAAGTCGGTCGGTAATCCTGGTTACCGACCGATTTCAAATTCAATCGATATTGTTTTGTGGGGGTATCAAACCCGATTCTTGTAGTGTTTCGTTTGGACTTTAGAGAGTTAATTTCGCCCATAATCAATATGAAGTTTTACAAATAGTCTTGCCATTTATTATAAGCCACCTAGCTAGAAGAAGCTTTCAAATTATTTCGGCAACCCGCATCAACCTTAGCATGAGTAGCGTGGTAGTTACGACCATAACCAATTATAAGGAAAGGCACCCCGTTTTTAATATCATTTCTTAGTTCAATAATCAATACATGTATATATTTTGTTTTGCTTAAGCTCATTCCTGCAAATGCCAAGCCAAAACTGCAATAGAGGCAACATGTTGATTATATCATGCTGTAGCTTCATTCTTCAGATGACTACTCCTGTACTGCTGCCATTTAAGCTCCAGAAGCTTTCTCTCCTCCTAATCAGATCCTTGTCGGCTTGTAACAAACTCCAGCTTTCAATAGCTGTCAAGAAGTTAGTTACAAATATTTTGTAGAGATCATTTGTTCTATATATACACAAACATTAAATTGATCAAATAATAATATCTCATATTTTATTTACTCAAGTTGCTCATCATTAAACTTGAGTAATTGTTTGCAATTTGATCTAGAATTCTATACATAAGAATTCAATATGGTATCATCGTCAAAGATGGATCCTAAAAGATGGTTTCTTAGATGGTCATTACAGCAGTTGGACATAAATAATGCATTTCTACATGGTTTCTTAGATGATGAGGTATATATGAGAAAGCCAGAAGGATATAGGAAGGGACAGTCATATGAGGTTTGTCTTCTGAAAAGATCCATGTATGGTTTGAAACAGGCATCTAGACAATGGAATGTAGAGTTGTCTAAGTTTTTAATCAAGCATGTATGGTTATAACAAGGTAAAGTCTGATTATTCTTTGTTTACAAAAAGAGATTCAGCTGGGTCATTTGTAGTCATTGTGGTCTATGTTGACGATCTATTGATTATTGGGAATAACCCTTTGGAGATTCATGGTGTTGAGCATCTTTTACATGAGGCTTTTACAATCAAAGATTTGGGACACTTAAGATATTTTCTTGGGATTGAAGTATCCAGGTCTACTGTTGGGATTTTTCTGAATCGGAGAAAGTACATTGTGGGTATACTCAAGGATGACATAAGCCAAACCAGCAAGGTTTCCACTATCTGTTGATGAAGGTCAAGTATTAGCCAATCCTGAATTCTACAGAAGGTTGGTAGGAAGGTTACTATATCTGAACCTAACCAGACTTGATATAAGTTACAATGTTCAACACCTTAGTCAGTTTGTATGTGAGCCATGTCAACCTCATCTCAATGCTGCTATACATCTGATTAGATATATTGAATATGGGACTGTTCTATTCAGCTGATACTGATTTGGTGTTGCACAGTTACTGTGGTGCAGACTGGTACATGAAGGTCTCTCACAGGTTATTGCATTTCTTTGGGAAATTCATTAGTTTCATAGAAAACAAAAAAACAAGCTAGAGTTAGCAAATCTTCTGCATAATCGGAATATAGAAGTATGAGTCAAATAGCTAGTGAACTGGTCTGGCTTAATGAATTACTCAAAGAATTACAGATTCATGTTCCTACACCAATTACTTTACACTGTGATAACAAAACTGCTTAGCATATTGCTGAAAATCCTGTGTTTCATAAGAGGACTAAACACATTCAACTAGATTGTCATTACATAAGAGTGAAAATTACATCAGGATTAATAAAGAGTGCTCATGTTCCTACATCACAACAACTGGTTAATGTATTGACTAAGGCCCTAAGAGAAAAGCAACATGTCTATCTCACTGCCAAGTTGGGACTCGTTGAGACTCCACCTTAGTCCAACTTGAGGAGGGGATGTTGATTATATCATGCTGCAGCTTCATTCTTTAGATGACTACTCCTGTACTGCTGGCATTCAAGCTCTAGAAGCTTCCTCTCCTCCTAGTCAGATCCTTGTCAGCTTGTAACAAATTCCAGCTGTCAACAGCCTGTGAAGAAGTTAGTTACAAATATTTTGTATTTAGATCATTTATTCTATATATACATACACAAACACACACTCTGTAAATTAAGTTGATCAAATAATAATATATCACATTTTATTTACTCAAGTTGTTCATCATTAAGCTTGAGTAATTGTTTGCAATTTGATCTAGAATTCTATACATAAGAATTCAATACAACATGAGATTGATCTTAAAACATCCAGCTGATGAGAAGTGCTAATCCCTAAAAACCAGATTGTTCCTAACCACCAAATGTTAGAAATATGAACTTATCTGACCAACAAATTGAGACGTCGTGAAGAAATACTCCAACGAGACGACATAAAGAGTATAGTAGCAGTAAGAAGTTAAGAAGCCATTCTTCATGTACTGCAATAACTCTAAACTGTAAGACCCACATCGACAATATGGCTACCATTGAAAGAAAAACTAAGATAATGAGATAGATATACACAAGAACCAGAGAACTTGTTTCAAATAAAAATTGAGATTATAATAGTTTGAAGACTAATAACTCAAGGATAATGAACGTCTTCTATTTAACCATCTCCTTCCATCACTTCCTGCATTTTGAACACCATTTCTCTTATCATTTGAGCTCACAATCCCTTCTTCATTACCCCCATGTAACCGATTAACGAAGCTCAAAGGCTCTGATGAACTTGACTCCGAGTTACCACAGTAAAAATCTCCCCAGTTACCATCTTCATCACTAGATTCTGTCACTTCCACTAAATCCTTACACTTGGCTTTCCCCTTCATCTTGGAAACCATTTCTATTTCTCTACTGGAATCACACTCTGACGAGTTTGTTGCAGGGCTACTTTCGTCCCCAGAATACGTGTCGTTAAATGTGTGAAAGATGGTGACGCTTTCACTCTTTGAACCACGAAAAGAGTAGCTTCTTGAGCTTCCATCATAGATAGGGAGCAAACCCTTTTGCTGCAGCACACTACTGTTGTTCTTGTTCCTGTCTCTCCCTAGGCTGTAGGTTGTTGAAAGTTTTCGCTCCACGCCTTCTCTTTCGCGTACCAAGTTGCTCAAGTTCTCAAGCACATTGCTAGTAGATGCTTCCATGGTTGCCTTTTGTTCGAGCTCTGATATTGTCTTGTCGTACTCTTTCTTGATAAGCCTGAGTGAATGCTGTAACGGAATGGCAAAAGTGAAAGTTTAGATATTGTCCGATTATAATGCGTCTCAAACAAATTTTCATTGTTAGTGACCCTAAACGGCCATGTGTTAGTGAGAAAGCTGCATACTTTTGACACATTATACCTGCTTACATTCACCTAAGCAGGAGAATCCGATTCCAAGGGGCATTACAGTAATTTGTTTTACAACATTTTTGCAGTTCAAAAGTAACTTCATACAATAAAACGGTCTACTAATAGAAAGTGTGTGGAGACTTACTCGCTTCTCAAGAAATCTTCCAAGATCTTGATTTTGTAGTTTTCTTTTACCCCAGAAAATCCAGCAGAATCGTACAACAATGGCAAAGACAACCAAGATGACAGTTTCAAATAGCAGGAACAAAAGAATGGCTCTTTCATTGCCTAGGGAAAAAGTTGCAGTAACATTATTTAACAGCAAAAGCAATCATTTCCTAGTGTAACATAATCAAAATGCAGGATGCATGCCTGTATATACGCTAACGCTTTTGGATTTCACCTCAGAGCAACTAAATGAGAGCTTCAAACCTGCAAAATAGCTCGGGAATTGTTGGGTTTTATATAATATACAAATGGGCAACTTAAGGGAGAAGAGTTACAGTGTGAATTACGTGTGGTTCGACATGGAAGTGGATTTCCAATCTCTGCATCACAAAATCAACATTTCAGAACAAAAAACCATCATTAGAAAACAAGCAGCAAGACAAAGTGTTGGAAATTCTGACACGCACGCAAGCTAAACAATTACAGCAGAATTTAGGCGACATAGGAAGAAACTGGTGACTTACTGGCGGCAGCGATGAAAGCTAGAATCATCCCCTCATCTAAGATGAACCTATGCAAGTCACTTCTTGATAAGTTTAAACCAAACTGACCTAGTAAAAAACTACAGCAATTAGATGTATCCAACATATTTGGACTTAAAATATGGGACATTTTGTGTAAAGTGAGAAAAAAATACCAGGGTAACTTTCAGACCAATAGTAAGATTGTGTTGCTGGAACCAACAATGAAAATACTACATTTTTCGGTTTAAATGCAGAAACAAAGATGTAATCATCCATCTGACGACTGGTTTTGCCCTCCATCTGTGTCTGACATATATATACTGCGTACCCTGAACAATCAAGAATCGGACTGACTTGAATCACAGAGTCCAGGGGAGAGGCCTTAGTGAACTTGTTTAAGGTCCCTTCTGGTGAAATTGAGTACAGGAATCCATCCAGTGAGCCAACTGATATCCACCCTGTAAAGTCGTACAAAGTTTTTCAACTTATCGTACTGATACATCTTATACGTGTATGACCTTTCAAATATAAACGACTGTAGGCCCTTACGGTTCATATTTGAATGATATGATCGCAACTTGACCAAAATTTGGCAATCCTAGCCTCCTAGGTAAGTACTGACCTGCAAACTTGACTTGTTTGAGGTAAGGTTCATGGTTGAACCCAACACTACCATTATCGCCCAAATTAGATAGAATTTAAACTTAGGGAGCATAACGACTTGTAATAAGATTAATCATGGCTTCATGACATAGACATCATCATCACAATTCTATTACACTGTCAAGTTTCATTCTTTCCAGAGCAACTTGTTCATGTTTGTCATTTCTATTACACAAAAAGAACATATTTACCTCTAAAAAGCAGTAAGAATGAGTATTTACCGTTGGAATCAACCACAGGCACAAGTTGTGGGGAACTTAATGGTCCAACACGTCTATCCCAAAGAACATCTCCGGTCAAAACATCCAAGGCAAGTACAACAGCTTTACTAGGGATTGTAACATACAGGACGTCATTGTTACCAGGAGTTGCTTTAAATTCTTTCCCAAATGAACGTAGACTTTGAACCCATTTCAAATGAGGACGTCGAGCTGATATCGAATACAGTTCTCCTTGGTTATTTGAAATCTGCGACAACATAACTCCAATGTCTTAAGGTAATTATCCTGCCTATAAAAAAGTGGTTGAATAATTGCAATCTTACTCTGACATACATATATGCTAGTATCACATGGATCAATAACTGGAGCAGAAGTGAAGAAACAATCTGAGACATTTGCCTTGCAACCTTGAGAAAACCCTGACTGATCAATCATTGGTACAGTAGTCCAACGCAAACGCCCTCCAAATGAGTAAGCAAAGAGCCCCTTATCTTTGCTATTAATGTAGACAGAAGACATTAGCATACTTGCAGTTATTCCAATGATTTCTTCTGATTTTGCCTCTGTTGATTCATTACCAAAGAGAAGTTCAACCTTGGGTCCACCCATTTCTGTGCTCCAAGAGCTAATCCTAAGCACTTTATTTTCTGCAACAATGTACACCTGCATAATTGGCAGATACTTGAGTAATACTCTCGTCATATCATAAGGCTGTCTTACTTAAGATGTTGCCTAACCGGATATGCCTATTACTCCCTCTGTCCCGGTCATTTGTTGTCCTTTTCCATTTTGGGGTGTCTCAGTCAATTGTTGTCCTTTCTATTTTAAGAATGAACTTGATGAGCAATTTGATCATTCACACTCAATTTGTTCCACTTGTCATTTAGTAATTGGCTCCCTCCTCTTTCCTTGGTCTTTGTGCCAAAACCAAAGGACAACAATTGACCGGGACGGAGGGAGTATTTACTAGACTATAACAAGTAACTACTATCGTGATACTGTATGTATCACTTTGCCATTCGTTCCCATGCTAAACCTACCAAAATACCCCTGAAAACTCAAATGCTTGCCCCATCATAATTCATAAGAAGGCAAGGTGTTGGATATATGTAGTCTTACCCCTGCATTTATGTCAACTGGTTGCAACCCCGTATAATAAAAATCACAAACAATAATTTGTTGAGTATAATTCAGAAAAGCCAAAATGACACACCTTGCTTTTACCACAATAAACAGGAGCAATGCTTCCATTGCAAGTATAATTCAAATGAATGTTGAATATCATAGAGCCATTACTTGTGAAACCATATAGAAATTTCTGAGAACAAGCATAAATAATTCCATCATCTCCAGTCAGAGGTTTCCCAAGCGTGTTAGCCCCGATTCTCAAGGGTTCAGCTGCAGTAAATTCATGTTTGTCAGAACCTCATTTGCAAATTACAAAACGATTTCACACACTTGCCCGCCCACCTTCTGAACTGCACCATAGTATGTACTGTAATATAGTGTAGTTAACAATAATAGTAAGCCTTCAAATAGGCTGATAGAATAACAAAAATACAGTTGCAACTAACTGAAATTCTTGAATGTTGCATTGATGCTTCTTACCTTGGAGGAAACCAGACAAAAGTAGCATGACATAACATATGAGTGCGAGAAATGTGGTAATCCAGCAGTAGCCTACCCTGAACGAAAAAAATGATTAAAATATGAGTTGATGTACACAAGACTTGCACAAAGTTTATGAAATCATGCATGATTCATGTAATAGGTACCAGAAATGTAACGCCATCTTTCTGAAAAGTTAAATAGTAACCATGATGCAAGAAAGCATTCCTTATCATGAATTGTCTTTATGGTGGTCAGGGTAACAGTGGTCTCGATGCTCAAATCCAAGTCGTAAGTATCACCATTCAATGACTTTACCAGCACATCAGTGATCACGCCTATATGAAACTCCAACTATGAAGATGAAGATCATCTTGTACATTCACAGAACAAGAACCACCCTATTATCTGACATACACATCTCATAGGTACCACCATGTTACTCCGACTCTTTATATTCCCTCGTATACCCGTGTTCCAACACTCATATGTATGACATTTTTAGATATATCATTTTAAGCCAAAATATGTACACTAAAATTTTTTTTTCTGGAAATATCTCAGTCCAACACTTGAACAGGCACCCAATGCTAGATAATCCTAAATGAGTCTGAGTAACATTGGCTACTACACTGCAACTCTTGGACGCTTTTTCCTTCACTATTCACCAACAACAACAATATTACCCTACTGCCTCAATAGCTCCTGTGAATAGTCGGGTAAAGGGGCTCGGATGTACACAACCTTACTCTAGTATTAGCAACACAAAGAGGATGTTTTAGACTAACTATATGTCTACATTGAATGAGTGCATGAAGAAACAAATGATTCCTGAAATCACAGAAAGCATAGTAGTTTGATTTGGACTACATTTCATAATTCATACACCATTTTCAAAAGATAGGATCTTAATTAGACTTGAACAAATTTAACCCTTAAGTATACTATGAGGAAAGATAGTTACCTTGATCCCATGGTTAATAATAGTCTTTAAATTGATTGGATAAACAATGATTGTTATCCCTGATCTTCCTTCTTGTTTTTCCTCATCAACCGCACTACTTTAATGTTTCAGTTTAATGCAAAATTAGAAACCAACTTTGCTGCCCTTTTTCAATCTAACCGCCAATTTTGTGTTTCCCCGTACTACACGAGTAGTAGGTTCGGTGTCCGGACCCGTCTGGACTACCTCTATTTATGGTCAAATTTTATTTCTAGGAAATAAAATTACCTTAGCCTTGATGTTTACCATTTATAATGAAATGTAAAATTGGTCAATAAATTATGGGACACATTCACGACTCTTAATACTATTACTTAAACGAACATCTCATCATATTAAGGCCTGCTTTTTTTGGATCAAATTATCTCAATCAATCGAATCAACTTAATGGAACTCGAATCAATTGAATCAACTTAATGGAGTTGAATCGAATCGAATGATCTGAATTGAATCGAATCAAATAATAATAAAAAGATTATATTATAATTATTATAATTAATAATAATAATAATAATAATAATAATAATAAATATTATAATAAAAATAATAAATATTATAATAATAATAATAATAATAATAATAATAACAATAAATAATAATAATAACAATAAATAATAATAATAACAATAAATAATAATAATAATAAATATTATTAATAAATATAATAGTAATATAATAGTAATATAAAAAATATATAATAATAATAATAATAATAATAATAATAATAATAACAATAGTAAATACATTAATATAAAAATAATAATAGGAATATCAATAAGAATAATAATAGTAATGTTGAAATAAATCGAATCAATCGAATCAATCAATTGAATCGAATCAATTGAAATAATCAATCAATCAATCGAATCGAATGGAGTCAAATCGAATCGAATCGAATCGATTATAATCGAAATTAAGTCCAAAAGAACAGGGCCTAATACTATTACATTCATTACTTCTTCAGTTCTTGTTGTTTCTTTTACTACTCACGCTATTTTTACGGTTATATCAAACTCATATTTAAATAAATAAATATTTTTCTTAAATCAATTGTTAGCTGATTTTTCATACTTTTTTCGTTGTTTCTACTGTTACTTTCATTACCTCTGTTGTGACTTTCAGTACTCCCTTCGTCATTAAGGTTTCTTTCTCTTCCCGCATTTCATAATGTTAATTTCACTACTCCCATTGTTGTTACTATTACTATCACTACTTTCGTTTCTATTATTGTTTGTAGAGTTGAGTAGGGCGCCCAACGAGTAGAGTATGTACCCTTTTAAAGCTTTTTCACAACTCAATATACACTTCAATTTTGTGCCTTATGAATTAAGCTCGAATATATGATGTATATGATAAACTTACTAAACACAACGTGAAATGCAAATGAAAAGCGAAAAGAAACGACATATAAAACAAAGGTACGAAAATGATAAAGAACACACGAGATTTTTAACGTGGTTCGGCCCAATTGAAAAGCCTATACGTCCACCCCTTTTTATTAACAATTAGTCTCATCATAGACGGATGTATCCGTATAAAGTGAAAAACGGGTCAAATATGCTTAAAGTGGTGACATTTTTGGGCCCCACCATGCAACTTGTTACTTGTCTTATGCTTATAGTGGGTGGATATTTGGCCCGTCTATAACTATAGACGGCTTATCTCCCGTCTTTAATGAGAATTTATATTTTATTAATTATTTATCACGAGCGCCTAATCTGGTCTAGTGTACAATAAATAACTAACCCCCACGACTAACCCTAATTGTGCTAATGAAGGATGTTAAGCCTTCGGTGTTTGAGAGTTGTTAAGCTCTCCGTGGTGAAGGATGTTAAGCCTTTGTAGTGTAGGATGTTAGGCCTACGGTGCGTAAGATGTTAAGCTTACAAGTTTCAATCTCAACAATACAATCAATCTAAAACAATATAGTTCAATTGACTAAAAAAAGATTGTAAAACTATGCACTTTTTAAACGATAAACTTTGATACGAAAAAGTACTTAGTTTAAAGACTCGACTTTCGAAAAAACAATTTTGCAAAACGTTAAAACAATGAATGAGCACAACGGAAAGGTTTTTTCAATTTTTCGATTTTAATCAAGTTGAAGGTCGTTGCTCGAAATGAAATGTGTATAAGCATACTAGTTTAGCACCAGTGCAAAACTGCACGGGTATATATAAAAAAATATATTAATAGTAATTTGAAATTTTATAGTTATAATATTATTTAATATTAGTATAAATGTGCATCTAACACATACAAATTAAAATACAATATTAAATAGTTATGTAACATTTATAATACTCCTAACAATCAAACCAAATGATACCTAATTGGTATAATAATCGGTGAAGAGTAATTTATGTCCGTGTCTCATATTTTCACTCAAGCATTCATAACTCATAAACCAATGTGCTTATACTCATATTTTATTTCATATCAATGATAACTTCGATTGTAAGCGATTTATTTACTCCTGTCAAGTACTCCCTCTGTCCCGGTCATTTGTTGTGCTTTTCCTGTAGGGTAATATCCGTATAAGACCCTTTAAATTTAGGACTATAACGTAAATTTAACATGTGAAATATGGTCATAAACGAAAAACAATGAAAAACGATAAAGCACAAGAATTAACCTTCGGTCCTAGTGCAATTCGGCAATGAGAGATCAAAGTAGACCTCCTCCTAATTGTTGCACCCAAGAACGTCTGAGAATATGCCCTTGTGCTAGAAATGTGTTCTCTAATTGCCTTGCAATATTGAGAGAACTTGATGTGAGTTTTTACCAGATGTGAGATCTAGGTTTCAGAGAGAAATGATCTCCAAAACCCTAATTTTGTTGTCAAAATGAATTAGGTTTCAAAAGGAGAGAAGGCTCTCCTTTTGTTGCCTCGGTCCGCGGGTCACTAGAGGAGGGAGTGGGCTTTCCACTTTCTCCTCATTTAACTCGTGATCCGACTCGTCTCGCTAAAATGTATATGTATGACGCGGTTTTTTTTATTATAAATCGTCATCGGTTATCGGCTATTAAAATATCAACTAATAACACGGGTCAGTTGAAGTATTAATACATGTCCGACAAAGACGATATTGTATAATTTATTCAATATACATTAATTAAATATAATCGTTTATATTTAATTTACGAATTAACTGCTTAATTCGCCTTAGCCCATTTTATTTAATCCGTATTAAATAAAATATCTCAACATCACGTTTGACTAATTACTAGTCAATAACTCGGACTAACTAGTTAGTCAAAATTGGCATCAACATGACTGTATTTTCATACTGTCACATCTCTCAAACGTATCCTATAGGTGTGACTTTTAGGGACCAGTTGATCACCGCCATCTGTATGACAATAACGTCAAACTTATCTAGCAAGCCAACCGTTATTGATAAACGTGGATCAACTGATAATAATACCAAAAGTATGTCCTTTGATCCTTTTAGAGATTTATAAGTCCTTGCACTAACTGTTAAGGACACCAGCCCCAACAAGGTCCACCTCACCCTTTACGAGGGGTTCGATGTTTCGGAGCCCCTGCACATGATTACACAGATGAGAACCACAACCAGTATCTAGTACCCAAGTTCCGTAACTTGCGTGGTTAATCTCAATCATATGAATAAAAGTAGAAGAGGAAGAAAACATACCAACAGGTTTAACGCGACCCGCCTTTATGTCCTCATGGTATACGGGACATGTACGCCTCCAATGCCCAGTCTTGTGGCAATGGTGACACTCCATGTTACCATCCTTGCTCTTTGTCGCGCTTGATGAGTTGCTCGACTCACCAGGACCACTCTTACCTGAACCCGACTTCTTGAACTTCGGTTTACCTACTGATAGGTCTGCTTTAGCTTTGCCCTTACCCTTGCCCTTGTTTGACACAACGAGAACATCCTGTTTCATGCTCCCACTGAACTTCATGTCCTTCTCGGTGCATGTACGAGAAGTGAGTGCGATTCATGGGGACTTTTCTTCAAATCATTCATATAGTAATTCGCTCTAAAGAGCGCAAAACCATCGTGGAGTGAATGAAGCATGCGGTCAATGACGATGTTCTCGCGATCTTACAATCAAGCGTCTCCGACTTCTCGACATTCTCAATCATGCTTTGAGAATGTGTGGGCTAACTGGTTGGCCCTTACGAGTCTCGCATCAAAGAAGCGAGTGGTATGCTCATAGGTCACGATTCTCGGTGCTTTCGAGAATTCCTTAGTGAGCGTGGTGAAAATCTTGTTTGCACCATGGGCTATGAAGCGTTTCCGCAAATTGGGTTCCATTGCAAAAATGAGTACGTTTTTAATCGCACCCGCTTCCATACAGAAATCGTTAAACTTGGCGATCTCATTAGCTCTAGCCGTGGGACCTGGGTTTGGCGGGATGGTCTCTATTAGATATTTGAGCTTCCCGTCGGCGGCGGCGGATTCCGTAATGCCGCCTCCCGGTCCGCGAAGTTTGATCCATCATTCTTGATCGAGTAGACGATTCATCCGATTCATGAAGATCCGAAGCCAGGACTCACGGTCCAATGTGGCACTTGGCATTGGGTCGTTAGTTGGACCACCATTTCGTTATAGCGAGTTTAAAAATTCGTGTTCTACACTTTGAAAAAGAAAGAAAAACAAAAACGAAATAAGCAACTCATCGAGGTGATTTAAGTCTATTTAAAATGTATTTTAACGTGTAGACTCAAGCACTTGCATAATTGATCTTCCTCAAGAATAATACAAGTGATCCCAAGACTCAATTTCCGTAAATTGATAAGCCAACTGTTTAGCTAGTTCTTCCGTAAGAACTCTTGGTCGATAGATTTCTGTAAATCCTATCTATAGTCCACCATAATCACAGGATCGTACGAGTGACCATAGTGTTGAGATAAAATAGGTCAATCGGTTCCAACTTACCCGACGTAGAAGGGGTCATATTATGCCTACCGACGAAGAAGGGACTCATTGGAGTTTGACCTATAAAGACCATTCTCAATTTTGGTTTATACGAGGAAGATCCCATCAACTTAATTTTAATTCATTTTAAGTGAACGAAAAACTAGCATTACGTGAATGAATTAATTTAGGTGATGGCTTAAAATCGTGTGACATTTGAATGTCATAGAAAACTAACGCGTGACCTCTATATGAGTCAGTTTTCATGCAATTATTAGGTGGTTTGGTTTTTAGGCGGAATATGATGCATATTATCGTAACGAAAAATAAATAAAAGAATGCAATACGTAAATAAAATTTCTAGTGTGGCCTATCCTAGTAAAAAGAACATAATACAACTTTGGAATCCACCGTTGGACCCGAAAAGCTTGTCTTGATGTTCCATCTTTGTCCATGCAGCGGGAGTGAGCATCCGGTTCTCCATCTTTGGTCTTCTCAAAAATTACAATTTAAAATTTACAAATATAAACCTATTTACATTCTAAATACAAAAAACTGTAATTACAAGTGAAAAATCCAAAACGGAGATACGAGATCTCAAAATACAACCAAGACCGTGTTCCATCATTACGGTAACACGTTCTACTAAGGCCACACTAAGTTACAACCGATTGTAAAATAAATAAATACGTAATAAAAGCATTCAAAAGCATTCAAATTAACGATAAATAAAATGCATCAACTAAAAACAAATTTATTCGTGACATAATTCTGTAATTATGTTAAATTTATCCAAACCACCTTTTAACGATTAAAATTTATGTGATAAAACTGCTTCTATCAGTTTAATTTTAATCTATTACAATCCGTTACTTTAAATACGCTTTAAAATAACTCAATGGTACGTGTGTGAACCGTTTCACAATCATAGCGAGTGTACAATATCCGTATAAAGTACATATTAAGGCCAAAAGAAAATTTAAAACAAAAAGAATAAATTTTCAAAGTCGCGAAACAAAAATCCCTCGATCCAGGGACAAAAGTGCTCGATCGAGGAACAAAGGGCTCGATCGATCAATCGCTAGTCGATCGAGAGGTATGCTAATCGAAAAGTACTCGATCGACAAGATCGGAGGTCGATCGAGGGCTTTTATCAGCAAATCTGCTCGATCGAGTACGAGGACTTCTCGATCGAGCGGTGGGGTTTTAAACAGGTCGATCGAGTCTGCAATTACTCGATCGAGCAAAAACAACAAGGAAGGGCTCTCGATCGAGTAGAAACATGCTCGATCGAGGGCAAAAACATTCTGAAAACATGAAACCCTCGTGAAAACAGTTTTGACGAAACAAAAACATCTCAATTTTGATCAAAACCGCATCAAAACAAATTTACAATCTGACAAAACTTGACATATTGTTATAATCTCCGTATAAAATAACAATATGCAAAAGAACAAAACGAAAAATGAAACAAAAACAGCCGTGTAATACAAGTGACGGCACGGTTTTCGAGACAAAAACAATCGTTTCAAAATCGTTTTATGAAAAATCACAATGAAAATTTACGTGGCCTCGCTCTGATACCAGCTCGAGTGGACCTGCGTGTCGGGAATGGAGCACGAGTGGCTGCCGTCTCGAGGGGAACATATGTGATCCAGCTTCCTAGCGGATTTGAGTTATCTTTATATAACTGCTATTATGTACCCAGTCTTTCTAAAAACATTATTTCAGTTTCTGCACTTGACAAACTTGGTTTTTCATTTGTAATAGAGAATAATTCTTGCATTTTCTCATTACACGATATGATTTATGGCAAGGCAGTCTCCATGAACGGAATTTATGTTTTAGATCAGACCACCGAAATATTACACGTAATGAATAAAAAGTTAAAGGTTGGTGACAAAGATCAAACATACCTATGGCACTGCCGTATGGGACACATTAATGAGAAACGCGTAAAACAGCTCATAAAGAATGGAGCTATCTCGGCCTTTGATTTTCAATCATTTGGCACGTGTGAATCATGTCTCATCGGTAAGATGACTCGGATTTCCTTCAAAGGTGTTGGAATGCGCGCTGCTGACCTATTAGGACTCATACACACAGATGTATGTGGACCTATGTCAATCACCGCACGAGAAGGCTATAGTTATTTCATCACTTTCACGGACGATTTAAGTAGATATGGCTATGTTTACTTAATGAAGCACAAAAGTGAATCCTTTGAGAAATTCAAAGAATACCAGAACAGGGTACAAAACCTACTGGGTAGAAAGATTAAAACACTCCGTTCAGATCGTGGTGGCGAGTATCTTTCTCACGAGTTTGATCAACACCTTAAGGACTGTGGGATTGCCTTACGCTTAACTCCACCGGAACACCTCGGTTGAATGGTGTGTCCGAACGGAGAAATCGAACACTTCTTGATATGGTTCGATCCATGATGAGTCACACGGTATTACCTGATTCATTATGGGGTTATGCTCTTCTGTCAGCTGCTCTAATACTTAACCGAAGTCCGTCTAAAGCTGTTGACAAGACTCCATATGAACTATGGAAGGGAACGGTCCCTAACTTGTCCTTTATACGGGTTTGGGGCTGCGAGGCTTATGTCAATTGGAGACACGAGGATAAGCTCGGCCCGCGATCGGTCAAGACATACTTTATAGGTTATCCTAAAGGAACACTTGGTCATTACTTTTATTCGCCAACCGAACAACGTGTTTTTGTTGCGGCTAGTGCGACATTCTTAGAGAAGGAATTTCTCGAGAATGCAAAGAGTGATAGAACCTTCGAGCTATTGGAGGTTCCAGAACCAAATACCGAGCAACCATTGGAGGAACCAATTCCTTCAATCCCGGCTGCGGTTAATATTCCTGAGGAACTTAGGAGGTCGGGAAGAGTCTCTATTCCTCCGGACAGATACATTGGTATGGTCGAGGAACATGACATAGATGACATTATACTCTTAACGAGTAGTGAACCCGCAACCTATAAAGGTGCCATGACTAGTTCTGACTCAAAGCTATGGCTTGAGGCCATGCAATCCGAGATGGACTCCATGTATGAGAACAACGTGTGGGATCTTGTTGACTTACCTGCTAAGGTTCGTCCCCTTCAATGCAAATGGCTTTACAAGATAAAGCATTCTGTGGAAGGTCAACGAGATATCTATAAAGCACGACTAGTTGCTAAAGGTTTCACCCAAGTGCCAGGTTTGCACTATGATGAGATCTTTGCACCCGTAGTCATGCTGCGTTCCATTCGGATTATCTTAGCGATCGCCGCTTTTCATGACTATGAAATTTGGCAAATGGATGTGAAAACCGCCTTCTTAAACGGCTTTTTGGAGGAAGAGTTGTACATGGTACAACCCGAAGGTTTCATTGATCCTAAAAATCCTAAGAAAGTGTGCAAGCTTAAGCGTTCCATTTATGGACTTAAGCAAGCATCTCGGAGTTGGAATCATCGCTTTGACCAAGTGATAAAAGAAAATGGATTCATTCGATCGGTCGAGGAACCATGTCTATATATCAAGTCGAGTGGGAGCAAGATTGTCTTCCTAATATTGTATGTTGACGACATACTCCTGATTGGGAATGACATACCTCTCTTAACTTCGGTGAAAGTATGGTTGAAGAACCATTTCCAGATGAAAGATCTGGGTGAGGCACAAAGAATTTTGGGCATCCGTATCTATCGAGATAGATCACGTCGGATGTTATCTCTCAGCCAGGAGTCTTACATAGACAAAGTCCTAGAGAGATTCAGCATGACTAACTCCAAAAAGGGGTTTCTTCCTATGGCTCCAGGGGTGCATCTGAGCAAGTCTCAGGCACCAGAGACACCGGAAGAGAAAGAGCGCATGACACGGAATCCTTATGCCTCGGCTATAGGATCAATCATGTATGCCATGATATGCACACGTCCGGACGTGGCATATGCATTGAGTATGACAAGTCGATTCCAACAGCATCCAGGTGAATCACATTGGCTGGCTGTCAAGAACATTCTTAAGTACCTACGGAGGACTAAAGATTGGGCATTGACTTATGGAGGCCCTCAAAAGCTATGCGCAACCGATTCTGTGAGATGCTAGCTTCCAAACGGATCGAGATGACTCGAAATCTCGGTCTGGATTCGTTTTTACTCTTAATGGCGCTGCGATCACCGGAAGAGTTCCAAACAAACTGTTACAGCAGATTCTACGACTGAGTCCGAGTACTATGCCGCGTCTGAAGCTACAAAGGAAGCGATATGGATGCGTCAATTCTTACATGGACTAACCTTAGTGCCTAGTTCGAATGACCCGATCACCATCTATTGTGACAATAGAGGTGCCATCTTCCAGGCTAAGGAGCCCAAGTCTAGCAACAAATCTAGACATGTACAACGGAAAGCTCATCTAATCCGAGATTACGTGGAGCAAAAGGAAGTAGTGATAGAAAAGATTGCTACAGATAATAACATAGCAGATCCTCTCACTAAACCATTACGACAAGATAAGCATGAAGGGCACGTTAATTCAATGGGAATTAAACGTGTTCCTAAGTTGTAGTACTCTTTTATGGATTAGATTCATTCCCTTATGTACTCTATACAACATCATCGTTTTGATATTTATATATTTTGTTTTTCATGTGGATTTGTACGACAATTTTGAACACCACAAAGTGAACTGAACAAACATTATATTTTGGTCCTTAATTGCCCACGTGAGCTGATAACTCAGGCAATTATTTTGTGACGTTGGTTGATGGTGGGTTCAATAAGCCATAAGTCAAACGGTTGACTGACCAATCACAGAGGCGAGTTATACGGATATCTCGTAGGACACAATTGTGACATCGACGTGGAGTCCTAAATGTTTTATAACATTCGGTGCCCGGTCGTGGATAGGACCTCCATGGTGATCCTAAGAGTCGATTCTTTTGACTATCGACTGTCTCTTGAGACTAAGGCAGATTTTGGGTGACTTTGGTTTCTTTCTCACGGTCATCCGTAACAGGGGGCCAAGTAGATTTTTTCTTGGTCATTTCATGTTGTGCTTAGATCGGAAGGAGTCGAGTTGCAGGAAATATTCAGCCTTTATCAGGTACTCGATATTTCTCAGGGCCACTCGAGGAGTCAGAATCGAAATGCATGGCCATGCTCGAATACGGATTCGTTTTATCAGTTAAGTTACTCTCTAGTCGGGGAAACCACTCTTGATACAGATCGATTGTAAAATACGACCTTTGCGGATCCGGATCTGCAAATTGTTTTACATTGAGTGGGAGAAATTTTAAATGAATATGAGAATCGGTTATCGCACATACACTTGTACGGACAAGTGGGAGTTTGTTGGAGCTGTGTCCTCCAGTTAGTGCGGATAACGTCATTGCACATACACTTGTACGGACAAGTGGGAGCTTGTTGGGGGTGTCCTTAACAATTAGTGCAAGGACTTATAAACCTCTAAAAGGATCAAAGGGCATACTTTTGGTATTATTATCGGTTGATCCACGTTTATCAATAACGGTTGGCTTGCTAGATAAGTTTGACGTTATTGTCATACAGATGACGGTGATCAACTGGTCCCTAAAAGTCACACCTATAGGATACGTTTGAGAGATGTGACAGTATGAAAATACAGTCATGTTGATGCCAATTTTGACTAACCAGTTAGTCCGAGTTATTGACTAGTAATTAGTCAAACGTGATGTTGAGATATTTTATTTAATACGGATTAAATAAAATGGGCTAAGGCGAATTAAGCAGTTAATTCGTAAATTAAATATAAACGATTATATTTAATTAATGTATATTGAATAAATTATACAATATCGTCTTTGTCGGACATGTATTAATACTTCAACTGACCCGTGTTATTAGTTGATATTTTAATAGCCGATAACCGATGACGATTTATAATAAAAAAAACCGCGTCATATACATTTTAGCGAGACGAGTCGGATCACGAGTTAAATGAGGAGAAAGTGGAAAGCCCACTCCCTCCTCTAGTGACCCGCGGACCGAGGCAACAAAAGGAGAGCCTTCTCTCCTTTTGAAACCTAATTCATTTTGACAACAAAATTAGGGTTTTGGAGATCATTTCTCTCTGAAACCTAGATCTCACATCTGGTAAAAACTCACATCAAGTTCTCTCAATATTGCAAGGCAATTAGAGAACACATTTCTAGCACAAGGGCATATTCTCAGACGTTCTTGGGTGCAACAATTAGGAGGAGGTCTACTTTGATCTCTCATTGCCGAATTGCACTAGGACCGAAGGTTAATTCTTGTGCTTTGTCGTTTTTCATTGTTTTTCGTTTATGACCATATTTCACATGTTAAATTTACGTTATAGTTCTAAATTTAAAGGGTCTTATACGGATATTACCCTACATTTCCATATTGGGGTGTCTCATTCATTTGTTGTCCTTTCTATTTTAAGAATTACCTTGATGAACAATTTGATCATTCCCACTCAATTTGTTCCACTTGTCATTTAGTAATTGGTTCATTCCTCTTTCTTTGGTCTTTGTGCTAAAACCAAAAGACAACAATTGACCGGGACGGAGGGAGTAAGTTTTAAAAATTAGTAACTAAAAAATAATTAGCAAAATTCTTAAATAATGAAACCATAAAGCATATTTTGTAAGTAGGCGGATATTAGGTGGGTATGGCGCAAACTCTACCTCGTCCCACGACCCATCACTGATTCACAGATGGAATTTTTGTACTTGTACCCCTTTGCGAATGTTCTACCCATACCCACCCCAACGGGGGCGAGAGTACTACGACACCCAT
The DNA here is from genome assembly GCF_048544455.1 of Silene latifolia. NCBI lineage: Eukaryota > Viridiplantae > Streptophyta > Magnoliopsida > Caryophyllales > Caryophyllaceae > Silene > Silene latifolia. The sequence continues at coordinate 42,536,517 of NC_133526.1, forward strand.
TGTACCCGTCCCATTAACATTCTTATTATTTACCAATAATCACAATATACATGTTCCAAAGAATCAAAATTAAAAGGCACACGTGCAAAATAAGTATCATATTGCTTAAGACCTCTACGTCTTCAGGATTTGTTTCCATATGTTCTTAACACTAATACACAATTTTCCTGTTATTTTTAAAAACGATAAGGACCTTATGAAGTTAAGTTATTAAAGACGTAGTACGAATGGACCATATGAACGGATTTTTTTTAAAATTTTAAATTTTAAAAATAACATAATTGTCATATAATCTACTAATTACTAAACCTTTCTTTTTTCAGCTGATTTAATTTGATAGTAAACCTTGCTGAGCATATTTTGCCCACTTTACTCATTATTATAAATCTGCTTGCTTCTACTGCTTGCCTAATAGATACTTGCTTGAAGAGTAAAACCCACTACTTCATTCTTATATTTTTGGTGATGGTATATATATATATATATATATATATATATATATATATATAGAGAGAGAGAGAGAGAGAGAGAGAGAGAGAGAGAGAGAGAGAGAGAGAGAGAGAGAGAGAGAGAGAGAGAGAGAAGGGTTCTTCTAAGGTCCTCATATCATATAAGGCCCTAAGTCCTTATAAGGGCCTTTGGATGGAAGGGATGGAGGGATGAGATTACATCTCATTCAAGGGTCACAATTCTCCCTCCCTAATCTCCCTCCCTAATCCTTGTATAACTCTATCTAATCTTGTATAACTCCTTCCTTATTGTAACCTCCATACTCACTTTCTCATTATTCATTTTCTCACATTTCTCTCAATCCCTTTCTCTCTCTTTCTTCACTCCCATATTTCTGAAAAAAAAAAACCCAAAACAAAAAAAACCGAAAATAAAAAAAACCATCACTGGCCTTCCTCCTTCTTCTCCGACAAACAACCCCACAACCACCTTCAGCCGCCCATCCTCCTTCCTCTCTATGTCCTTCCTTCTCCTTCCTCTCGCCTTCTGCCCCCCCTAACACACCACCACGCGCCTCACCACACCACCACGCCCACATCCACGACACCACCACGATCCTACTGCCGTCCTCGCCACAAGCTACCACCGTACTCCCTCCTTTACTCGACCTTCACCAAAAACGGCCAGCCCCTACTCCACCGACAGCAACCACCACAACACTACCCAACCAACACGCCAGATCTGAAATTTAAAATTGTTTCTAAAATAAAAAACCACCAGATTTGGTGGTGGTGGCGGTGTGCGGAGGTTTAGGTGGGTCGTGTGGTGGCTGTTATTGTTGTTGTCGGCTGGTGGGTCGTGTGGTGGGTGTTGTTGCACCACCAATTCCGTCTCCCTCACCTTCTTCTTTCTTTTTCTGATTTTTTGTTGCACCACAAAATAACATTGTTGTCGTCAATTTCAGTTTGGGTTTGCTTTTTTCATTGCTTTTTTTCAGATTTTTTCATTGCTTTTTTCATTGCTTTTTGTTGTTTGACCGTGGAATTTTTTTAGATTTGTTTTTGTTGTTCATTTTAATAGTCAGATTCACGCCTCACCTCCCTCAAATTCTTTGTTGTTCATTTTTTCAGATTTACCTTTTTGTTTTGTTTTTGTTTTTTGTTTTTTTGTTTTTGTTATTTTTTTTGTTTTTTTGTTATTTTGTTGTTATTGTTATTTGGTTATTGTTATTTGGTTGTTATTGTTATTTGATTTTTTGGACTAAAGTTATACATCTTGTCTATTAAAGTTATACACTGCGTGCATTAAAGTTATACACTCGATCTTTGTTGTTTTGAATGTCTTATTTGTTATTTTTCAAGTTTTTTTAAAAGTTTCATATTTTGGGCTAAAGTTATACAATAATCAAAATAGAGTTACACTCTTAATGTCTAAAGTTATACATTGTATAAATTAAAGTTACACAAATTTTGGACTAAAGTTATACATCTTGCCTATTAAAGTTATACACTGCGTGCATTAAAGTTACGGGTTTTTTTTAGATTAATGGGTTTTTGTTATCATGGGTTTTTTTGGTTTTTCTTATTATGGTTTTTTTTTGCTATTGTTATTTGTTTTTTTTTTTATTATTAGTTTTCAGATCTAGTTTTCTTCTTCTCAACTTTCATCACTATTTTATTTTTTTATTTCAAATATGTCTTATATTACAATTTTAGGATTTCGGTTATATATTGGACTAAAGTTATACGATTTTGGACTAAAGTTATGCGATTTTATAGTAAAGTTACACAATTTTGGACTAAAGTTATACAAAAATGGACTAAAGTTATACAAAAATGGACTAAAGTTATACAAATATGGACTAAAGTTATACAAATAAGGACTAGAGTTATACAAAAATTGACTAAAGTTATAAAAATATGGACTAAAGTTATACAAATATGGACTAAAGTTATACAAATACGGACTAAAGTTATACAAAAATAGACCAAAGTTATACAAAAAAAGACTAAAGTTATACAAAAATTGGACTAAAGTCATACAACAATGGACTAAAGTTATACAAAAATGAACCAAAGTTATACAAAAATGAACCAAAGTTATACAAAAAATTGGACTAAAGTTATACAAAAATGAACCAAAGTTATACCAAAATGAACCAAAGTTATACAAAAATAGACCACAGTTATAGAAAAATGCACCAAAGTTATACAAGAAATGGACTAAAGTTATACAAAAAAAGACTAAAGTTATACAAATATGGATTAAAGTTATACAAAAAATTGGACTAAAGTTATACAAAAATGAACCAAAGTTATACAAAAATGAACCAAAGTTATACAAAAATAGACCATAGTTATACAAAAATGCACCAAAGTTATACAAGAAATGGACTAAAGTTATACAAAAAATTGGACTAAAGTTATACAAAAATTGGACTAAAGTTATACAAAAATGAACCAAAGTTATACAAAAATGAACCAAAGTTATACAAAAATTGACTAAAGTTAGTCCATATTTGTATAACTTTATTCCATATTTATATAACTTTAGTCCATTTTTGTATAACTTTGGTTCATTTTTGTATAACTTTGGTTCATTTTTGTATAACTTTGGGGCATTTTTGTATAACTTTAGTCCAATTTTTTGTATAACTTTAGTCTTTTTTTGTATAACTTTGGTCTATTTTTGTATAACTTTGGTTCATGTTTGTATAACTTTAGTCCATTTTTGTATAACTTTGGTCCATTTTTGTATAACTTTAGTCCTTATTTGTATAACTTTAGCCCATATTTGTATAACTTTAATCCATATTTGTATAACTTTAGTCCATTTCTGTATAACTTTGGTCCATTTTTGTATAACTTTGGTTCATTTTTGTATAACTTTGGTTCATTTTTGTATAACTTTCGTCCTTATTTGTATAACTTTAGCTCATATTTGTATAACTTTAATCCATATTTGTATAACTTTAGTCCATTTTTGTATAACTTTGGTTCATTTTTGTATAACTTTGGTTCATTTTTGTATAACTTTAGTCCAATTTTTGTAAAACTTTAGTCTTTTTTGGAATAACTTTGGTCTATTTTTGTATAACTTTGGTTCATTTTTGTATAACTTTAGTCCATTTTTGTCTTAGATGAAAAAAAAGTATCTCGCAAAAAAAAACGAGATTTAAAACACGAAATCTTAAAAAAAAACGTTTAACAAGAAGAGATTTAAGAAAATGGTTAAAAAAAGAGAACTAACAAAATAAAAGACAACTAAAATAAAATAAAAGACAAAAAAATAATGAATGGAAAAAACAACTCAAAACATACAAATTAACACAAAACGAAAAAAAAAAAAAAACGAGTTGAAAAAAAAAAAAAAAAAGTCAGCGGCGGTGGGGCGGCGGCGGTGTGGTGGCGGCGGCGGGTTGGTGGGTGGTTAGTTGGTGTCGGTGGGGTGGTGGTGGGTGGTGGTGAATAAGGAAGAGAGGAATGAATGATTTATTTGAGTTTTTTGATTTATTTGGATTTTTTGGGTTTTTTATTTATTTGGATTTTTGGGTTTTTTTTTATTTATTTGGGTTTTTTTTAGAGTTTGAGAGAAGAGAGAAATGAAATGTGTAAGATGAAAGAGAAATGGATGAGTGGAAAACAAATATATAGTAAATTAGTGACTAATTAGAGTGGATTAGTGAAGGAGAAGAGAGATGGTGAGATTAGCTTATAAACACACTTTTTTGGGGTTGATCTCATCCCTCCATCTCCATCCATCCAATGGCTCATAATAGAACTTATGGACTTAATATATCTAAGGACCTTAGTTGATCTCTTCTCTCTCTCTCTATATATATATGTATAATTTTAATACACGATTTTAACTAAATTATATAAACATTTTACCCAATAACACCCTTAGTAGAACATAGTTATATTGAAAAACATTCATTGGTAATATGGCTAACTGTGACATTCGGAACCGCCAATATACGTCAAACAATCTCCCCACAAACTGTAAATTGGTACTCATATATAACTATATATGTACGTAAATAATATGAAATAGTAGAATTTATAGTATCTAGTTGTAAGACTATTTTATCGTAAGGCAAAAGACCTAGTATAAGTATGCTTTTTGACTTATTGTTTGTGTAAGACATTCTTATACTTACGGAGTAAAACAATTTATGTGGTCAGTATTAACTATATGTCATATATGAGGAACCTTTAGTTACTTTTATTAGCTAACATAGATAAATAATAAATTAGAATAGTAGGTCTTGCTTATGGTAATAACAATGGTTGAAGTTTCATATTAAATTTTTTCATTGACACATCAACACACATCATTAGTTATAGAACTTCTTAATTTTCCTCAATGATAAAAAGTTTCATACTTTCTATGTGGTTCCCTTTCTCCTCTCATTTTCTTAACATGAAACCGGTTTTTTACCTTTAGAAACCATTTTTATATAAAGAGCTCCTTATTATATATATAGATCAATGGTTAAAGAACTCCTTATAAGATATGTAACTTTTTATTTATCTCCATTGCTATTGCCTTTAAGACAGTCTTAAATTAAGACCTTTCACATCCCACCTTTTATTTTGTTTTATTTTAATCAATTGTGAGTGTCGTCTTAAGTTAGGACGGTCTTAACTAAGAATTTTTGAAATTGAAAAGTTTGTAATTTTCTAATATAAAAATAAATAATAAATCTTATATAAAACGATTCTTTTACGTTAATAAATTATGATAAAATCACTACTATAAATAGTTTTAGTTTCTCGTAATACATGTTTGTTGTATAAAAAATGGTTTTTGAGAAGCATTTGAGTAATTGTAAAATTAATCAATGGCTTAAGATCAAAAGTAACATGTTAACCAAAAAACAGATGACTATAAAAAATGTAAGTGCATCTTATAATGCATCTTTTTTTTTTAAGGTAAATAAAAAAGCTAGTATTATTTGATAGTGTTAATAGATTATTTTTGGTAATTATAATATAGGCTATAATTAAGCAACAAGTGTTAATAGATTATAATGGTTTATTTTTGACAATTATCATAAGATAAATTAATTGAGCCCATAGCACACTTTAATTAGATGTGTAAATCAAGGAAAGTATTTGGACTTAAATAATGCTCAAATTATAGGTTAGTAAAAGATGTCAGTTTAGATAGATTTTAGGGTAAATTCCATATGTTTGTAGTTAGGCGGGAAAATTTTTCATGAGAGAGCGACACGTGTATAAGATGATGTGTAGTGGTTCTTGTATTATAGTTTTATATAGATACAGATGTAATTAGGTCAAATATATTGAATCACACGATCCAATGATTGCACGGCTAGAAACATCTTGCTACACAAGTCATGACTAAGGTTTTCATAAAATAATATAGGATAATCAAATCTAAAATATCTTAGCTAAAAATAAGTTAGAAAAGATATAAATACATTTGATATTTTATAAAAGAATAAACTGAAAAGATATTCTTATCATCTTGAATATTTCCATTGAATTAAAGTAAGAAAACTAGAAATATTTCCAAGATTTTTAAACATAAAATATCTTTGAAAGATAGGAGATTTATGTTTGAAAAGGAAACCAAATCCTTCCTGAAGGCGCAGCTGCTGCTGCGTTTCTTCTCGACGTCTGACCTCTGCTGTTTCGTAAAAACGGCTTTAAAAGGTGGATTTTAAATCGGTTTTCGAACGTGCTCTTGATATAGATTTATATTAATTGATACAAAATAAAAGTATAATAATAAAATGGGATTTACACCCTCAGACTTACATGTTTGATGAAACGAGATTGACTAAAGTTATCGTTTAGTGGTTGATCGACTCGAATATGCGTGGAAAATGCCCTCGTTAGAGGATTTAGTAGATTGATTAGGTTGATTAATGGCGGAGTTGGTCAAGTTGGTCGGTCTATACAACGTGACTGGGACTCAGAATGATCTGAGTTTACGTGGTCGATTGATCAAGCACGTAGGTGTCGAAAGGCAATAGCGTAGTCTAGAATGCAAAGAGAGAGAGAGAGAGAGAGAGAGAGAGAGAGAGAGAGAGAGAGAGAGAGAGAGAGAGAGAGAGGGGGGGGGGGGTGGGTGGGGGCAGAACACTCGCGTGCCAAATATGGAGGCTGAAGGCCTCTATTTATAATAAACATATGGAAGAGTTTTGGAATGACATGGATTTAGAAACAAATCTCGAAAATATTTTGGAAAATGCGAAAAGAGGACTGGAGAAGAGACGCAGCATTTGCAGCGTCTTTTCTCCAGTGGTTTCCTCCTCGGCAAGAAAGATTTCCGCGTTTTATTATGAAATTTCGGTAGATTTACACTTCCTTATTCCATGAAACACAATATTATGGTAGATATTTACCTAAAATATTAATTTTAATTAGGAATAAATATCTAGAGAATTCTATAACATTCCAGAATGTTCCGACTCGACATTTAAATGGTTTTTAGAAAATGAAGCGGTTTTTGACTCGGACTCCAAATGAACTCTAATTAATGTCAAAGCGACCATATGTGGTTGACTCGAGTGTTTGAGCTATCACTTGACGATGAACTTACGGACTTTCATAAATCATTCCGCGTATCAAACATGCGGCGCAATCATCACTGGGTGGTTGGCAGAAGGTGTAAAAATGAGGTATCTACAGTACCCTCCTATGAAGTTGCTGTTTCTCATCCCACGGCTACGGTATTTGGCAAAAATAGGGTACTCGATCGAGTGAACCCTGAACTCGATCGAGTGACCCCTATATCGGACGACGATGATTTACGAGCTGAGAAAAACAAGAAAGAAGCCGAGCCAATAAAAATTGCACTTCTTTTTCCCCGCCGACAACACAAATCAAAACTGGATTATCATTTTGTTCGGTTCATGGAGGTAATGAAGAATCTTCAAGTTAGTGTACCATTTACTGAATTGGTTACTCAAATGCCGACTTATGCAAAGTTTTTAAAGGAGATCTTAACAAAGAAAAGGCCTTTTAATGAAGTGGAGACGGCCGCGTTCATTGAAGAATGCAACGTCGCATTGCAAGTCAATTCACCTCCTAAGCTTAAGGATCCAGGGAGTTTTTCTATTCCTTGTCAGATTGGTAGTTTGGCTATCGATAAAGCCCTTTGTGATTTGGGAGCTAGTGTTAGTGTTATGTCGTATTCTTTCTGTATAAAGTTAAATATGGGTCAACTCAGTGTTACTAACATGACCTTGCAGATGGCTGACAGATCTCTTAAGAACCCTATGGGTATTTTAGAGGATGTTCCAGTTAGAGTGGGGAGATATTTCATTCTGGTTGACTTTATTGTAATGGATATGGCTGAGGACTCCCAATCCCTATTATTCTTGGACGACCTTTCCTTCTCATATGGGGTGGTCATAGGTGTTTGGGATGATAGTCTTACACTACGGATAGGGGATGATAAAATTACGTTAATTCTTGAGAAAGCATTAAAGCATCATGAGTCTGAAGTTACATGCCATATGATTAACACTGTTGATGACTGCTTTGCTTTCTGTTTAGACAAGAATCCGTCTGACGCTCCTGCTATTGCGTCAAGACCGTGGAGTAAGGAAGTGGATGAGCTCGAACGGTTGATCTACGGAGATGAGCCTCATCCAGAGATGGTTTACAACCTTGATAGAAGTAAAGATTTGGAAGTCGAGCTTAATGCCCTAAAGGCTGAGATATTTAAAGACAAACCCGTCCATGAGGTATATGAAGATGTGACTCCCTATGTTGAAGGTGAGGTAGTACATTCTTTTCCCATAAATGCCAAGATGGAAGGTAGTAAATAGTCATGTCTCCCTTTTATTCTGGATTTTGAGTTTCATGAGCCTAAGCAATATTTCTACTAATTTGATATGCCTCTACTGTATGTTGGTGCTACTCATGTCTTTGTGTAGCACATGCGCAGATTTTAAATTTACTATTAAGGGCACTTATCTGCATTGATTGTCTCTGTTGGAGATTGTTAAATTAAGCAGAATTGGTGAGGCGGAGTTGAGGCGAAGATGCAAAGAAGGAAGCTCCGTCTTATGAGTACTCAATCGAGTGAAGGTAGACTCGATCGAGTCCCCTCTGGATTTTTGGTTTGCGTGGTGCGTAATGGTGCCAGCCGGTCATCGTTTCCCCTGTCTTACAACCAGTTTGGAGGAAGCTTCTATTATGCTGTTGGTAATATCTATCCTTGTATCTACTTTTATTGTATCATCTCTAGGTTATTTCCCCTTTCCTCCTGTCAGTTGTATCCTTTAGGTTGCTGGTGATTTGTTATGTTGTGATTTCTATGTTATAGGCATCACAATAAGGACACTGTGACATTTAGGTTTGGGGGAGGAATCTTTACATTCCTGTTGTGTGATTTACATTATGTTGTGCGCTCTTTAAATCCAAAAATCTATAAAAATTAAAAAAATTTCAAACTCCAAAAAACATGTTTTTCCTTTGTTTGAGGCTGAGTCTTGGTGAATTGTTTAGCAATGATGATAATTTACATTGTTTCTGCATTTAAATCCCAGAATAGTTGTCCATGTACATTATTTTGACATGTTATTATTGAAGACAAAGCTCATAACTCATGTCTTGACCGTATTTGACACGCCTTATACTGATTAGATTTGACAAATTATGTTGGTAAACTATTTAAATTCTGAGGTCTATGGAGCTTCCTAGGCTAGATAAATTGGTCTCATTGTCAATTAGATCTGAGTATGGTTTCTCCTTGTGGAATGTGTAATATTAAACTGCATAAGTGTGACATTAGTTTTTTAATACTTTAAGCGTTCATATGATCAAGTACATGAGGCTATGCGGTTCTTACAGTTCAAATAAGTCTTACATTGCCTTTTGTTTAGCCCGTTTGAACCTTTGTAGCTGTTTCATATTCCATTTTATAGCTACATTCCTAGAATTTGCCTAACTTATCGGGACAATCATAGTTGCTTGAGTATCATGTCTATTTTTGCTACTTTGGTTAGGAATTGGACTTTTAATGTCAAGTGGATAGTAGCTTAAATTTTTGTAGCAATTGTGTTAATTTCTTATGATGGAAAAAGAAGAAAAAAATATGAAGCAAACGGAAAAAAAAGTGAAAAGAAGAATTGAAAAAAAAAGAAAAAGAAAAGAAAAGAAAGCAAAAAAAAAAATAAAATTGCTTCATTTGATCTTGTTAGGAGATTATAAGGATGTTTGATAGAGTCTAATGCATTTTTGGAGAGTGATTTCATAATCTCTCATGTGTTGCCAAAGTTGAGATGATTTCTCTAGTTGTGTTTATCTGTGCTTATTATCGTAGATTTGGTTTTGGTTTCAGCGCTACGAGTACCGTCTTAGCCTCACATATCCATACGTGCCTTGGCACAAACCGGTCACTTCTACATCATTCACCCTTTTGCCACCCTTATTGTCCTTGATACATGTACTTTTGTCTATGATTGCGAATGCATATTAGTTGGAGAAATTTCTATCACATTAGATTGCATGCATATTTCATAAGTTGATTGAGTGTTCTATTTCTTTCTATCTTCACATATAACTCACCCTTACATACTTATGAGTGCATGAGTGAAATCCACGATAATCCGACTAATTTGTCTTGCAAGATCGGAAAGTATTTGGCTATTGTCTATATTACGGTATCATGTTACATCTTGAGACTTGAGCTGCATTTTTCTATTACCCGTGCCTTTGAATTTGTTTTATTGGTACAGTTTGGTCATTACTTTGTTATAGATATGGATAGCTTGGGATTTGTATGTGGATTAACATTAGCTCTAAGTTATTCATTCACCATTTGTATAATTGCCTTCTGTATTGTGTTAGTGCTTTGCTTAGAGACAAGCAAATAGATGGTTTGGGAGAGTTTGATAAGTCATAATTATATACATATTTATGCTACCCTTAGTTGCTTTTGTGAAGGTTTTGTGCTATTAAATGATGATTATATGCCGTTATTGCTAGAATGTCGATACTTCCGTCTTTTGATGTTTTTAATGCAGGATGGATGCATTTGCGCACAAGTGGATAATAATGAGCACAACGGAGTCGGCAAGTCGGAGCACTAAAATTATGACACGGAATCCAAGAATAATGGATAAGAGAAAAAAGAAGAATACATGAAGAAACCATGCAAAAGAGTAGTGTACTCGATCGAGTCTGAGAGTACTTGATCGAGTGGTGATGTACTCGATCGAGTACTCAGCCCAATTCTATTTTTCGCGGAACGCTTAGAAGACCCTTAGTTTAATTGAGCTACTCTTTATTTTCCATATCTAAGCACTTGTTCATCCAATTTTACTCTTCTACGGTATTTTTTTAATCTTTCTTCTCTAGTTTTAATTTAAGTTCTAATTATTACAATTGCTTTATTATTGTTCATCTTATTCATGCTTTCAATTATGTTTTCTTCCAAAGTTATTGTTGTTTATTTTACAATCATGAGTAGCTAATTTGTTATTATAGGGTGAATGGGGATCTAGTATGTTAGAAGGGGATTAGTTAATTAATTATTAGTAATATCACATGAATTATCGTCTGATTATTATCTTGCATCTAATTAATTGATTTTAGCCAGAATTTGTTAATTAGTTTAGCGAATTAGGATTTTCACCGACTGGGTTATTACTAATAAAGGCTACGATAATCAGATAGAAATAGTTTAATTTAGTGACCGCATATTATTCTTGATCTAAAGGGCATAATTGAATCGACCGATCTTGTGACCTTAGATAATTTGATTGACCTTGAAATTAGTTAATTTGCATCCTCGGATAACATATCTAGTGAACTGAGCCCTAGACCTTTTAATCTTATTGAATTCCTCTTATTTACTTTATTGCAATTAGTTATAAAAATAAACAAATCAAACCTTCAAGGAATAGTTACTTTAAGACGAACTTAGATCAAACAAACTAGATAATTACCGCCTCCCTATGGATATGATACCTGTCTTACCACTAGCTATTTGTTAGTAGTATTGTAGGTTTACTTTGATTAAGGTGATATGACTTTAGCCTTATCAACAAGCATGGGATCGGAAATCAAAGCCAAGGATTTATTCGTACTTGGCAATGCTACAACTGCCAGAAGATGGGTCATCGAGCTTTCGAGGGCAGGAGTGCACCACAGAATGGGAATGGAGGAGGAGCTCAGGGTGGTTATCCCACACCAGCGCCGAGTTATGCAAGTAACAGCCCTCGGGCTAGTACAACAATCAACGGAGTTACAGTAATTACAACAACAATTAAAACCACTACAATGGAGGATCATACCAGATATCAGGAAATGGAGGAAATCAATCTAGTAGTGCTAAGCTAACTGCTTCGGCTAGCACAATTCAGAATGATGGTAATCAAGTGGGAAATGTTTATGATGGGAAAAGAAGCTGCAGAGAATGATGCTCATGTGGTAGTTACTGGTAAATTTCTAGTTAACTCCATACCGTCTTTTGTTTTATTCAACTCGGGGAGACCCATTCTTTTTTATATATAGTGAACATGCTAGGACCCTTGAGTTGAGTAATTATGAGGAGACAACATATGATGTTTTAATACTTTCTAGAGAGTTAGTCAAGCGTTGAAAAGTGTATAAAGATGTGTCAGTCTTAGTTGGAGAAGTTATGTTTTCTGCTAACCTTATAGACTTTCCTTTGGGGGGATTTGAGATTGTATTTGGGATGGATAGGTTAAGTGCATAGAGAGCCCATATAGACTGTTATCAGAAGAAAGTGTCTGTAAAGGGACCTAAGGAAGTTAGGGCGTCATATAAGGGATTTATAGTGAAACCAAAAGTAAAGCTTATATCGACAGCTACCCCGAAGTCTTGCTGAAGGAAGGGGTGTCCAATTATACTATGTCATGTGTGGGGTACAAGCCTTGAGACATCGAATGCAATAGACATAGCGGTGGTGAGCGAGTTTACTGATGTATTTCTTGAGGAGATTCCTGGGTTACCACCGAAGAGGGACCTGGATTTCAGTGTGGAGTTAAGGCCTAGTACGGGACCTATCTTTAAGGCTCCCAACCGCATTGGACCTAAAGAATTGGAAGAGTTGAAGAAACAGCTAGAAGATTTGCTTGACAAGGGGTATATCAGACCGAGTGTATCACCTTGGGGGTGCACCAGTTCTATTCGTAAAGAAAAATATGGGAGTTTGAGACTTTGCACCGATTACATAGATTTGAACACTGTCACAGTTAAAAACAGTTATCCTCTACCACGTACTGATGATCACTTGATCAATTGAGTGGAGCTGGGGTATTTTCTAAAATCGATTTGAGGTCGGGATACCATCAGTTGAGGATAAAAGATGAGGATATACCAAAGACAGCATTCAGAACTCGATATGGACACTACGAATTTGTGGTCATGCCTTTTGAGTTAACTAATGCACCGACATTGTTTATGGACCTAATAAACCGGGTATTTAGTCCCTATCATGACCAATTAGTTATTGTTTTTATCGATGATATTTTGGTATACTGTAAGAACAGAGAGGAGCATGCGCAGCATCTGAGGATTGTATTACAAAATCTGAGAGATAACCAGTTTTATGCCAAGTTGAGCAAGTGTGAATTTTGGTTAGAGAAGGTGGCATTCTTGGGTCATGTGGTATCCAAGGAGGGAGTTTTTGTTGATCCTACCAAGATTGAGGCCGTGTCTAAGTGGGAAGCACCAAAGAATGTTGCATAACTGAGAAGCTTTCTGGATCTACCTGGGTATTACCGAAGATTTGTGAAGGACTACTCAAAGATAGCTAAACCACTTACGGCATTGATGAGGAAGGAGAACAAATTCACTTGGGATGAGGCGTGTGAAACAACATTTCTTACCTTGAAAGATCGTCTGACTATGGCACCTATCTTGGCCTTGCCTAAGGGAAGCGAGAATTTCGAGGTATACACTGATGCTTCTAAGAATGGATTAGGTTCTGTACTTATGCAGAATGGTAAAGTTATCGCATATGCCTCGCGACAACTGAAGCCTTATGAAGAAAACTACCGAACTCATGATCTGGAATTGGGAGCGGTTGTTTTTACATTGAAGATGTGGAGACACTACCTGTACGGTGCAACCTTCAAATTATTCTCTGATCATAAAAGTTTGAAATATATTTATACTCAGAAAGAGCTTAATATGAGACAGAGGCGATGGATTGAACTGATCGGGGACTACGACATGGAAATCGTCTATCATTTGGGCAAAGCAAGTTGTGGTAGTTGATGCATTAAGCAAGAAATCAGTACATGATTTATGTATGGCTATGTCACAAGTTAGGCTGCGAGATGAAGCCGAAAAGATAGGCATTTCTATGATCAAAAAAGGGGATGTGGTAAGTGACTTAACTGTGGAACTAGAACATTATATGGAAATTCATGAAAAGCAAAGTGTTGACTTGAGGTTGGTCGGTTGGCACGCCATTGTGGAGAGAGGAGAGCCATCAAGGTTCCAAATTCATACAGATGGTAGCCTAAGATTCTAAGAGAGATGGTGTGTACCTTATGACGAAGAGCTAACACAAAATATTTTGACTGAGGCACATAATACTCCTTATTCTGTACATTCGGGGAAGATAAACTTTATAAAGATCTTAAGAAGGCCTTATGGTGGCCGGGTATGAAGAAAGAGGTGGCAGAATTTGTGGGGCGATGTCTGACTTTCCAGCGAGTGAAATGAGAGTATAAAAGACCACAAAGTAAGGTGCAATCCTTAGATGTGCCAGAAGGGAAGTGGGAAAGAATTTCCATGGATTTTATTGTGGGGTTACCTCGTACTCAGAAGGAAAATAATATGATATGGGTTGTAGTGTACTGTCTTACCAAGAGTGCTCATTTCATACCTATGAAGGATACTTGGAAAAAAGTTGAGCTAGCTAAGGCTTATTGCAAGTGTGTGGTAAAATTACATGGTGTGCCTAAAGATATTGTATCTGACAGGGATTCGAGATTTATTTCGCGATTTTGGCAGGAGTTGTAGAGTGTTATGGGTACTACCTTGAAGATGAGTACTGCATTTCATCCAGCTACAGATGGGCAAACTGTACGAACTATCCAAACCTTGGAAGATATGCTGATAGCTTGTGTGCTAGAATTTGGTGGATCATGGGAAGATAGATTGGACTTGATAGAATTTTTATACAATAACAGCTATCATGCTAGTATTGGGATGGTGCCATTTGAAGTTTTGTATGGGAGGAAATGCAGAAGTCCTGCGTGTTGGGATGATGTGACTGATTCAGTAGTGTTAGGACCTCAGATGATTCAGGAGATGGTAGAACAAGTGCACATTATTCGTCAAAAAATAAGAGCAGTACAGGATCGTCAAAAGAGCTATGCTGATTTGAAGAGGAGTGACATGGAATTTTCAGTTGGGGATAAGGTTCTTTTAAAGGTGTCCATTGAAGGGTGTCATGAGATTTGGGAAAAGAGGTAAGCTAAATCAGAAATATATAGGACCGTATGATATTCTTGATAGAGTTGGGGAAGTGGCTTATTATTTGGCACTACCTCTAGCTCTAGCTAGAGTTCATAACGTGTTTCATGTGTCATAACTGAGGAAGTATGTGAGTGACCCCTCTCACATACTCGAGCCAGACGTCATAGATATGGATGAATCTTTGAGTTTTATGGAAGTTACTAAGGAAATTCTTGATCGGAAGGTGCGAAAAACAAGAAATGGGGAGACTGTGTTGGTAAAAGTTTTATGGTCTAACCATAATGTGGAAGAAGTAACATGGGAAACAGAAGATAAGATAAAAGAGATGTACCCACACCTTTTTTACTAGGTATGAGTTAGGTTACGGGGACGTAACCTTCTTTTTAGAGGGATGGTATGTAACAATCCAAGTTTTATTATGGGTTTCGCGAATAAATGAGTTATATATGTTGTTGTTTTCATATGGGTGTAGTTTGCTTTGTGTCATATTGGTGTGTGTAGATGGGAATTTCGTATTAGTTGTTGGGTGGTGAACTTCGGAACGAAGTTCATTCTAAGGAGGGAAGACTGTAATACCTTATATTTATAAGACTATTAAGTGGCGTTGCCATTCATAAGTGTAGGTGTCTTTGTATAGTGAACTTATGGTATGTCTCGTAACCTCGTTTAGAGAGTTACATAGACTGTCTAATGACGCGAGCATGGCTGTCTATCGGCATGGGGTGTTTTCTATCGACAAAGGCTTTGAGGTGTGATTTTTGTGGGGTCTGTGTCGAATGGGTAAGTCGAACGACTTACTGGTGTGTCAATCGACATGTTTGCCCCGTCGATCGACAACAGTAGACGCATGTTTGTATATGGGCTTGGACGGTTGTTTATTTTAATTGTTTCCGAATCTAATTCTAAACCTAAGCTTATATAAACCACATCCTATCTTTCATAAACCTTTTTACCAGTTTAAAAACAAAACACAAACACACCGACACCCATTGCTTGTTGAGGCCGAGTGAAGAAGGAAGAGAAGGGGATGCGGGTTTCGAATTTAGCTCGCCTCAATCCACACCTCAATACTCGTAAGTTCTAGTAATTCGTTATATTGCTTGTCACAAGTCGTATTGTTAATTTAGTATGTAGTATTGTATGCCCTAAATCGAGTTAAGGGAATAAAATAATCTATTTGCGTTATTGTTGAACGGTGGATTAAAATCTACCCTAGCCATACTCGGACCATTAGAGAAATGTGGGAGTTTTGGGTAATTCGTAGTTCCGTAATCGTATAATGTGTTATTGATTAGTTGCAATAATCATTGTTAAGAACAGGATTCGTAGAGGAGCGGTTCTAGTTCGTCTTATTGCGCGGAATCGTTCAGGTAGGGATCACCTACTCACCTTTGGTAATTGTATTAAATTGTACTGTTGAAATGAATCGTCGCATTGTTAATTTTGGGTATGGTACTGTTGTCATTTGAAGGTGTCGTTAGATACGCATATAGGTGGCCGATCGACGACCAACATGGGTCGATTGACAGAAGTTGTAGAGGTCGATCGACAGAGGCTAGATGTCGGTCAACATTCTTGGTTTCCGTGGATTGTGTTAAGTATTGTTGTTGTTTATCATTCGTATTTAAATGCTATGATTGTGTTGGGAGTTGTTTACATATTCATGCTTATACGTATGTATGTATATATATATATGTATATATATATATATATATATATATATATATGTATATATATATATATGTATATATATATATATGTATATATATATATATATATATATAGTGATTGATGGAGGCATGGTGTTAAGGGAGTTGTGCCAGTATGAGACGAGACGAGCACGGTGTTAAGGGAGTTGTGCTTTGTTTTGGTATGTGCACGATGTTAAGGGAGTTGTGCCATACTCTCTGACAGAAGTGGTTGTTGGCCCGTATAAGACGCAAGACAGTGTGCTTGTTGCTATTATTGTTCATTATCTTATTGTCGCAGTTATTCGTTGCATCATATTTAATATTGGTTATTTACTTAGTTGTTATTTATCCCTACTTAACCAGTGGTTGACGTGTTTGTGTCTTGTGTCAATTATCACCAGTTTCCAGGTGGCTTGTATTGATCCATTCAATAATTTCCGATTGAATGGGGAGCAGATAATAAAGCAGGTACACAGTAGTAGCTGTAATTGATGCTGTGCTTGGGGGATGGATAACAGCGACATGACATTGAGCTTGAGTTTAGTCTCACGAGCCTTTTGAATATTAGTATTTCATTTGAGTTAATAAAGCTTGTAAACTTTTACATTTCATTCTTTGGTTGTACTACTACAGATACAGGCTATAACAACGGTTAAAAACCGTTGTTATATAAAAAAGCGGACGTTGTTAAAGCGTCCGTTGTTAAAGGTTTTAACAACGGTTGGTTTTTCTAAGAAACCCGTTGTGAAAACTATTAACAACGGTTAAAAACCGTTGTCGTTACGAGATATTCGTTGTGGAAAGTGTGACTAATTTTTGGTGGGAAAGTTATAACAACGGTTACAATAGAAAAAACCGTTGTTATAACTAAAGACAACGGGTTTTTTTTAAATAACCGTTGTTGTTGATTTTAAAAAAAAATAAAAAAATAAATTATATATTACTAGATGCATGCATTATTACTGCCCTTATGCTTCCGATGCATGCATTATTACGGCCAAATCCCTGCATATGAAAGGACACAATATATGGAATGAGAAGAGTTATAAGATTTGAAGCAGGATATGGCACAACTTCCTAAACATATTAATTAAAAAACAACTCAAATGACACATTACTAAGTATAAATTCATTCCACTATCTCAATAACCAATCCATTATATCACTATCTCCACCTTTAAACTCCAAACCCTAAATCTTCAAAACCTAATAAACTCCAAACTTCCTTCAACAATGAATGATACCATTCGTTTTACATGCATTATGACCGAGTACAACAAAAGTTTCATACGCCGCTTGCTGGAAATCGAGAGGAAGTACAAGCTCTACCTTGAGGAAGCTCGGATCGCACTCAAGGGCACAAAAAAAAATGGCTTGTTAGAGCCGCAGATCATGCAGCTATATGACGATATTGCATCTACGGAAAGAAACCTCCAAATAACAAAGGAGGAGCTAGAGGATGAATATCATAGAAGAGAATGCATCCCTATATGAACATCTAAGAATTATATTTTTAGCAATGAAATAAGTTTATGTATATATATCAATTAATTAAGTTTATGCATTCCTCTCCATCATCTTCTTTGTTTTATTTTATTTAATTTGTTTTACTAATAAATGCAGAAAAACTAATTAAGCGAATAATAATTAGAGAAAGAACAGTGATCGAGAAAAACACATGCAAATAAAATAATTAGAGAAAGAACAATAATGACGGAGATGACAAAACCTAAAACCATAAAGCGATAGATATTTACCTGTAGAGAAAGAAAGAGACGATGACAACAACAGTGACGGAGATGATAAAGCGACGATGAGAAAGAGACGATGAGAAAGAGTGTGGTTGTGTGTTTGTGTTTATGTTTGCTGTGTTTGTGTTTGTGGCTGTAGCTGATTTGTGTTTGTGTGGTATTTATTGTGGTATTTGCTTGAAAGTATTGACAACGGTTATTACACATAAACCCGTTGTCATTAGATAATATATTAACAACGGTTCCTTAGAAAACCGTTGTTAAAAAGTATTAACAACGGGTTTTAATATAACCGTTGTAATTACTTTTCACTAATTTTTCGCCAAATTATTAACAACGGTTATAATGTATTACAGAATAAACTATTGTTCTTAGTTTTTATATTAACAACGGTTGTGCAAGTTTGACCCGTTGTTAAAACCAATAACAACGGTTAACAACATATAACCGTTGTAACTAAGTTTATTAAATTTCGCGCCATCCATTCTACAACGTCTTATGGTGATTTTCGTGAATAAGCGTTGTTAAAGGGCTGTTGTGGTTGCCTAGATTTGTAGTAGTGTTGGAGTTGTAAGCCATTTTGGCTATTCTTTTCGGTTAACTGTAAACTTTATATTAAAGTACCTTTGATTGTATTTTACTTTGTTATCCACTACCTCGGTTTACTGAGATGGTAACACGCTCATTTAGCTGGGAATGTCTGGTAAGGCTCCTTTCTAAACGAGGATGTTACACACCCACCTCGGATGAGTTGGATACGACCATCAAAACTCTGAGATGGGAACAGGCTAATATTTAGCTACCCAACAAAACATCGGGAACGTCGAGAAGGTCCAACTCATATCACGCCTCGAAAATTATTCAGTGAGCAAGGCCCTAAGAAGGCAGAGAAAAGTAGGCGTCGTAATATGGCCTATGTTGAGATTATGCAAAAATCAGCCGCGTTGGCGAATGATGAACGCACCCCTGTAAGAGGGTTTTAGAAAAGGAACAAGTCACCCGAGAAACTTAGGTTCGTTTCTCATGCTCGACTGAGAAGAACAAGAGATGGACGACCAGCCCGCGGCCCTAAGAGAGGTTAGAGGAAGAAGGACATCTCCTACCCCTAACCCGTTGGATAGAAAGTCGAGGAAGACGAAAGTCCTAAAAATAAAGATGCCAACAACCCATTTCAAAATAGATTAAGCCCAACTGCTATAAAGGTTAGGGTTTGATTAGTAAACTGAGTGCTTACCTCTCAATATATAGAGATATATGATGAGAGATATTTTCAACCATTCAATTCCTCTGTGAGTTATAATAAACCCCAACCCTTTTGTTCTAGCATACAAATCGCTGGATATTATTTGCTCACGGATTTATTCTGCTGCGAGGTATTTCGATTACCCTCTTTGTTTATGTTTAATTCTGGTTTTAACATGGATATGATCATGGTATTTCGTGTATTAAAATTGTTTTAAGTATTAACAAAACCCTTTAACACTCACATGTGGGATTTATTGAGTTCTTCAGATTCCTCACCTCACATGTGAGACCCATTTTAAGTTACACTGGAGGCAATTAGACTTACTTCCAAGTGTTGAAGGCAAACCGTGTAATTTTATAACAGTTGTGAATAAAGGCTTAGTTTATTTAATCATACAATCATACTCATGACTTTTGCCTTGGGCTCTGATACTAGACCTGGCAAACGATTGAAACGCGTTATCCGGGTGGGGTCATTTCAGGTCTACAGACTTCGGGTCGGATCGGGTCGGGCCGGGGCGGGGTGTTTCATGTTTGCGTGATTTTCAAGTAAACTATTATCATGTTATTTGTAGATAATAATCATTTTACAGCAATAAAAATTCGGGTTGAGTTATATTGGGTCGGGTTAATTAGAGTTCGAGTGTCAGGTCGGGTCAATTTTCCCAGATCTATCTGATACCATGCTAAATTATGTAAACGAGCCTAAGTTATAATTAAATGAAGGAGAAATAGTTTGTTTCATAAGCTCAATGAGATTTCATTTTTTCAAAGGTAATAATATAAGCTAGCATATTGATTGTGTAAGGGCGCTTATAAAAGAGTGTGTGTAAAACCGGTTTATTTTTAACCACCTGATTTACTTTTTTTTTTTGAATTAAAACCGTTGTTTTCGTAGTTGTCCTTGTGGATCCATTTTACTCACAAATAAAAAAGACTAACTCGTAGCTTGTAAGTAAATTATTTAAGAAAAAGAAAGTGTAAATGATCAAAACTCCCTTTTATATACAACTTTTTAAAATTTACTCCCTTTTAATTTTTTTTTTTTAAAAACTTACTACCTTTAAACTGGAAAACATTTGATTTTGGTACCAAAACTAAACTCAGAGGAATAATAGAGGAATATTCCGGCGAGTTCAAATTTGTCCCTCCAATTTATGTTTTTTTGGACGTAAATACTCCTCTGTCTATTAGCATAATATTCAATGCCCATGTCCTTCTTCATTTACATCTTCTTTATTTATAAATTTCTCTTCATTACTTTGTGTTTTTTATTTGTCTCTCTCATTTTCTTGTTTTACAAAGTAGTGTTCTTTTTTCCAATAAGTAAGTTAATTATTTTGCATTCATTTGTCTTCTTGTTGGTAAAGACATGTCTTTGGCCTTTTCTGAATTTTTGTCCCAAAAATTAGATTTTTGTCCCAAAAATTAGATTTTTGTTGGTTTACTCTAATTAAGTCTCCTATTTTTGCAGGAGATATCTTTTGTTTCCGAAGTAGGTTCCTATGACAACAATTAAGGGGCTCAGAATTGTTTTTGTGGTATACCTGTTGTGCTTGCCACTTCATGGACGGAGGATAATCCTGGTGTAGAAGGTTTGAAGCTTGCAAGTTCTATAATCCAAACACCAACTTTTGTAGATGCAACTTTTTTCGTTGGTTTGATATGCCTCAATGCAATTGGCAGAGGGATGTGATCAATAAGCTGGTGAGGGAGAAGAATTTGCTCAATTATGAGTTAAAGTGGATTAAGGAAGAAAGAAAGAAGATACTAGAGGAGATGCATAATTTGATGGTTGATAGACCAAATGTGGATGTGGCTGTGGCTGTGGCTGTGAAGCAGCCTAACAGATGTTCAACAGTTGCATGTTTATTGTTCTTTGGCATTTCATGTGTCATTGCAATTGGTTTCAAATTTATGTAATGTAATTAGGGTATGTTAGTTTAAGTTGGTTGATGAACTATGTTGTGATGTAATATTAGTTGATGTTAGTTCTATGGTGTCATTTTAATCAATGAAAATGGAAGTTTAAGTAGAAAACAAGTCTCCAAATTTGAAGTGCAATTTTCCTGATCAAAGAAATGGACTAACATGAACTACAAACTCTGATATGAACTGCAATTTTCCAAACTGAATATCATTACTCCAAACTGTTAATAACATTGTTTCATACCCATACATAACTAAGACACCCAAACATTGTTCCAAACATAAATAATAGAACCAAACATAAGTAATACAATCATCCAAAGTCATTGCTACATATTCATACTTAACACTAATTAAAATGCATCAACATTTTTTACTAAAATGGTGCAGGGGTGGATGATGACTGAGCTACACTGGATTGAGATGGCTGGCTGCTTCTTGTGGCAGTCTGGGGTGGGAACTGGGCTGCATAAGCTGCCTTTGTTGCCTTCCTCATTTCAGCTTTTTCCTTTACTTACTTTGACCATTCATAAGTCCCTAATGGCGTACCACCAGCTTGTGGTTGCTGCTTTAGTAGAGTTGGAGGGTTTTTACAGGTCTTCTTGTAATGTCCAAGCTGCCTACATTGTCCACACTTGTTCATTTTTTGACTCTTTTCACTGCCCTTTTCTCTTTATTTTCCCCAACCTCCTTTCTCCTCTTCTTACTTGGTGTTCTACCTGGCATCCTTCTTTTTAGTGGAGGTAATTAAGGGCTCAGACAAACCAGTCTTCTCCCATTGCTTTATACTAGGTATTGGGATGATTGTAGGTTCATATGCCAACTGATATGTCTCTTTCCAGTAGGCAGCATGTACATAATCATTTACGACTAACCTTTGCTTGAGAATGCATGCCACAACATGAACACATGGAAGCCTACTCAATTGCCAATGTTTACAATCGCATGTCCTTGTCTCAAGATTCACACCCACCCTTCCCCATGGTAAGTCACCTCAAACCTATCAGCATGAGCTTGATATATTGTGCAGAACCTCTGCTCATCCACAGCCCAACTAAGATATTTTTTTGCATATGGCATATGCCTACCATCATATTTATTCACTCCCTCCCTTTTCTCAAAATTTCTTTTCATGACATACCTCTTCATCGACTCCATGTGGGTAAGGATAGGTTTGTCTCTAGCCTCCTTCAACACTGCATTAAAACTCTCACAGATATTGTTCACCGGCATATTAGACTTACATTCTGTATCAAAGGCATGTCTTGACCAATGCCTTGCTGATATTTTGCTCAAATATAAATGTGCTTCATTGGATAGCATCTTCAAACCTTCTATCTCAATATTGAACTGAGCCTGCAAGACAACATATGTGATTAAGATGTTAAATAATGACTAATATAAGAAATAAATGGTAAACAAGTGGTAGAAGACTGAAATAAATATGGACTGACATGTGTTGTTGCTCTGGCTGCCCTCCAAAAATAATCGTTATAAACTTGACCACTGAAGTTGAGCTTGAAGCTTACCCATATTTGTCAAACACAATATCTGATATTTGCTTTTGGGACCACCCTATTTATAGCCTCTATCAGTCCCTTTTGTCTATCAGGCATAAATGTTAGGCCATTCCCTTCCTCTTTCCCCAGGTCATTGATCAACAATTCCAGGAACCAAGTCCAACTATCAGTATTCTCCGCCTCCATTACAGCCCAAGCTATTGGGAATATATTATTGTTTCCATCCTTACCTACTGCCACTAAACACATTCTAGAGTATGGCCCTTTCAAGTGGACTCCATCCACTCCCAATATTGGTCTACAACCTCTAATGAAGCCAACCTTTAAAGATTGCAAACATATATACATTCTTCTGAAAGTCATATGAGGACTCTCAATCCCATCACACACAACAATTGTTGTACTACCATTATTAAACTTGATAAGGGCAGATGCATAATCCCAGACCCTTGCATATTGATCTCTCCCATTACCAAAAATAATTAACTTAGCTCTTGATCTAGCTAACCAACACTTTGCATAGCTAACATGTACATTCAACTCTTTGAAGACATGATCTTGAAAATGCTTCAACTTCCAATCAATATTTGTTCTCCGAAATTCTAAGAACTTTTCGGCTAAATACTCGGATATGACCTTCCTATTATAATTTGATACTCCACATCTATGCTCTAAATTCAGTGTCCTGATTTGGAAATAATCTCCCATATTAGCCTTTCTAGCATGTACTCTATAATGACACCTCACCTTTGCTTTGCACTTATAAGCTCTAACCTTGACCTCTTACTATTGCACTCATAGTCACGCCTTTTGGTATAATAAATAGTTATTCTATCAGCACCCATTATGAGAGTAAAATAAATCATACCGATTTTAGATTGAATGTTGAACTAGGGCTTTTCTATAAACAATGTTACTTAGAAACCACAGTCCATGTTTTCGGACAATGGGTTTGCTGAAGTCGGTAGAAGGATTAAAGTTTGAACCAGTTATGCCCTCATCATTAGAACCTTCAAGTGACCTCAACTCATCTAAATTATAACCACCCTCATCATTAAAGTTGACTTCTAAGTTGTCCACACTCCAAACAAATGGCTCTTGACTACCTTCCTGACCTCCAAGTGCAGCTAAGCTCTTTTCAACTGCATCAAGGACAGTTTCTTGCTCATCAACTTCAAATAAATCTGGGTTGTCAAGCCTATCCACATCACCCTCCTTAACTGGGCTTAAATAATCTGTGTCACTTAGATCAGAGTCAATGAACCCTGTATCTTTCTCCTCAGCCGCAGATCTGGACCTTTTCTTCTTGGACTTCCCTTTACCAGCCTTGTTTTCCCTTTCTCAACCTTACCTTTCCCTTTATCAACCTCAGACTCCCCCTTTCTTGATCTGCTTCTCAATAACTTAATTTTCCCTTTACCTTTTGCATCCACAACTAACACAGTATTCTTCAACTTTTCCTTACCATTTTTAGCTACCTTTGTGATATTTTCTTTACCTTTCCTATTGATTGTTTGTAAACCAACTTTAGACTCAAGTGAAAACTCACAGTCAGATGTCTCCTGCCTTCTTCCCCTGATCTCTTTATCTTCCCCTTTATCCTTAAGATTCACAGTAACAGGTCCAACCACCTCACTTGTAACACCCCAATTATCTGGCCAAGATAATTAAAGCATTACCATCTCGGTTTCCGAGGTAGTGTTTCAAAACATCAATCAAAGAACATTTTATTAATGTAATGTTTAATGAATTACATAAACGTAAACAAATGAATAAAAGTACAACTCATGACAACTATACTCTTCTAGCCAACTATACTCGTCTAGTGACTCATCAAGCTCGCCCCGTCTCCCGCGTGCTATCTAAATAATCTATATATAACCTGCTCCCCATATGATCGGAAATATCATATGGATCGACACAGGTCACCCCGGAAATAGGTGACAATTACACAGACACACAAACGTCAGTTTCAACAAATGAAATAAAGCGTGAATCGACTCAAAGTGTGTGAGTATGCAACATGACTATGACATGAATGAACCGCTATTAAGCAACCACTACACTAGTTCCGGGACACGCCCAGACATACCTAAAACCACACTGGTACCGAGACACGCCCAGACATAACAACAACCACAAACAGGTACCAGGACACACCCAGACGTACCGGGTCCGGAAGCCAATCGGATCCTCTGCCAGACGTCGTGTCTCAACCATACGAGTCGCTCTTTGACTCAAGCCATTAGTATGCACATCCCTCTTAGAGTGGAAAGCTCCAAGAAGCGACTCAAGCGTAAGACGGTCTCCCAACCGTCTTACGTCTCCGAAACAACAACAACAAATCCTCCAAAATATACAATAATAACCGTCACAATATGAAATGCATGACAGAAAATATACACCATGACATGCCAAAAATACCATGGATACCAGTTCCTCAAATATCCCGACTCGTCGAGCCGTAAAAAACTAATATCATACAATGCGACTCACTCAATGCAGAAAAAGGCAAATGACTCATTTAGTAAATATATGCAACATTGAAACTGAGTAGGATAAACCTACCTCATAGCATATCCGCATAAGTAATCTGTCACACAAGCTAGGCTCGTCTCCTAAAACCCGTCTCACAAAACCCATCTCGTAAAATAATATAATAATACAACTACGTATAAATATACCAATCTAATACTAATTGAATACGTATACACTAAATAAACTCGTCTTATACAACTACCCAAACCCGACTCAACAACTCGAACCACCACTACCTCTCCTCACCGTGACCACCACCTAGGCACGGTGGCCAGGTCGGCCCAGCCCCTAGCCGAACCACCAAGGGTCGCCTTACCCCACAAACCCGCACCAATCGTCAACAACACAGCAAACAACAACAACACCAATTGAACCCAACACACAACCCAATTAACACCACCATACACGACCACCATTGTGGGCCACCACCGCCACGGTGGTCACGGCCTGACTGACTCCCTCACCACCACCAAACCCGAGCCACCTCCTACCCACCTGACCACAACAACAATAACAAGCAATAGCAATAATACCTACACCTCCCTTTCTCTCCCCATTCCCGCCACCTACAGCCCCTCTAACCACCGTCCACCACCCATGACCACTACAAGACTCGCCCCTTAACCCTCGACTAACCCACCCCACCACCGGTCCAAGTCAGCCACAAATAAAGGAGTAAAAATGCAGCCCTAAACCCGAGTCACCCAAAGCCCAAAACTCCTTAAAATACTCGGTCAAACCGCCCTAGGGTGGTCAATAGTGGTTGCCCCGGTCAGTCAAGGTTGTCACACAGCGATCCGAGTGCGGGTGAGTTAATGGTATAAAAATAATAACATAAAGGCTAGTATAAGACGATCTTATCTTACAAACTCGAGGCGGAGGGACAAAATCTTCTCCTCTTTTGAACTATCTCTTTTCTCTCCTTTTCTCTCTTATTTGTGTGGTGGAAATGTGATGAGTGAAATGAGATATGATAGGGTAGTATGAGTGGGGTTATATATATATATACGGGTAGAATGGTAGGTGGGAGTATATAATACATGTATTATGTATTATTATTATTATTATTATTTTTTTTTTATAAAAAGGATGCGCGCAGCTTTCATTAAAAGAAAAATATAAGTTTACATGAAATTGGTGGGGAGCCGAGATATAATCTGGGCTCCCACACCCTTAGATAATTGTGTGGCTGCTGGGATTCGAGTCCAGGTCTCCTCGGCCACAACGTGGAATTATTATTATTATTATTATTATTATTATTATTATTATTATTATTATTATTATTATTATTATTATTATTATTATTATTATTATTATTATTATTATTATTATTATTATTATTATTATTATTATTATTATTACTATTATTATTATTATTATTATTTATTACTATTATTATTATCATTCCGTCTCAAGCCCAACTCGCTAAATATGATAAAATATTATTATTATATAATTATTAAATACGGAGTATTACAATCTTCCCTCCTTAAAATAAACTTCGTCCCCGAAGTTGCACCTCACTCTTCCCTTTTCGACTATTCCCTTAAATCTCATGTGTACTCTCTTCCCAAAGTTCGGTGTTCCATTCTCACTACTTCCTCACATTCCGTACTTCCTTTTTCCTAAACTTCCGAGTTGTTACATCAACTTCTCCTAAAAGAGAACTTCGTCCCAAAGTTCAACTATCAACCTCAAAGTACGGTCTCATACACTCGTTACTGAATTCCACAAATGACAATGTTCCAGGTTCAAAACTCTCTCCTACTTATTGGAAATCCATAATAATCAGATATGGTCCTAATGCCATTGATATAACCCTATTTTATGAGCCTCCCAAACGTCAAGGTACAAGATCCAGCCCACGGTTCGAAACCTTAATCCCATAACAACTCCCAACTCAATTGGTACTAAGTCTACGCATAAATCTCGGGGTATAGCTCGATCATAACTATACACATATATATCACGTCTAATCTCATACATGCACTTGCATGTAAATCAATCATAAACATGCGGACTCTATGAAACAACCAAATGATGCTACTCACTCGTCATATGACTCAACTATGCTCAATATTCTGATTTTTCGTACACCATGCCACGTATATACCGTGTCAAATCCACCACATGATCACACATGTGTTTTCAACATCCATTCCCATCTATCACCAACATTTTCGCTCATACGGAAGACCATATACACAATCATGCAATTGACCACTATGTGACACACACATTGTAACCCAATTACACATATCACACTAATAACTTTCATCCAAGTCTCATTTTTACATAGCAAAGCCACAAAATATGGTCAAACACAAGTAATTCATAAGGTCTCAGTCATATGGAGTCAACATATCCATCCGACGCAAACCAACCATTATAAATTGTGAACATAAGGGTATACACACGGTCAGGTCTAGTACTGACAAAAACATGGGCCAAAGCAGACTACTCGGTCGAGTGTAGGAGGTCACTCGGCCGAGTAGGCGGCCACTCGGTCGAGTATATAGTGCACTCGGTCGAGTGTCACCTGGGTATAACATTTCCATTCTCAAACCCATTTCCAAACTTTCCTATTCCATCACACCGATGCTAATAAATCCCGATGGTGACTTATATACATTTAAACAAACGAATCAAACACAGCTATTGGCCTTATGACCATCATTACTACCCAATTAAGATAAAATATCCAAGGTATACTACCAACACAAACATACTATTTCATCATCAATAGCTGCACCATAGTGCGACACTCCAGTCACATTTATAAACACAACACATTACACTATCTCATGGACACGGCCTAATCATTCGTCACTCTCAAGGAATAATAACAACATCATCACTCACTCAAGCACTACAACAAAATCACGATGTACACCGTGGGAATTTTACAATAACGTTTGGTGTAGACACCTCGTTTCTGCACCCCTCGCAAACCACCCGGTGATGATTGGGCCGCATGTTTGGTACGCGGAACGATTTGTGACAATTCGTAAGTTTATTGTCAAGTGATTGCTCAAACATTAATATCTACCTCTTAGTTGTCATCTACGTGCCGATACGGTCGTTTTGACAGTAATTAGAGTACATTTGGAGTCCGGGCCTAAAACCGTCTTCATTTCCTAAAACCGTCAAAACCCGAGTCAAAGCAATGTGCTTGTCTACCTAAGGTTATGATGTCATAAAGTGTTGAGATTATATCTCATTTTGAGTCTCATGTCACTTCTTTGGTCTAAACTTAAAATTTACATTACAAAATGTGCATTTCATTTAGTTAAAATGATAACCCGACCTTTAGGCCCGTTTTACGAGGTAATAACGAGTTTTATGGGTCAGACCTATTTCATAGAAAGTTCTAGATCTCTTTCTTAGCTTTCCAACGCCACCGAAATCACCTAAATCCGAGTCTTGTAGAGAAAGTTATGCCTAAAATACGACAGGCTGTCAAACGCGTTTTCTACGCGCGAGAGAACCTACCGGAAAGGACGCAGCAAGTCTGCGCGCTCTTTCCAAGGAACGCAAAGATCGCTTTGCGCCTTTTCCTCAAGGTTTTCTTTTTGTCCAAGTTTCCGCGTTTAACCTAAGTCGGTTATTTCCGGATCTTTCTCTCCTTTCCATATTTCCTCCGTGTGATTATTATAAATAGAGACCTTCGGTCTCACATATTTCTCACGCGAGTGTCCGCCCTTCTCTTCTCCCTTTGCATTCTAGACCTTTGTTCTTACTTTTTGGCGTCTACGTGCTTGAACATTCGACCACGTAAGCTCGGATCCTTCTGAGTACCAGCCTCGTTTGCATGACCGACCAATTTGACGAACTCCACAATCAATCAACTTAATTAATTAATCGTTTTCCTCTTACGAGGGCACTTTCTTTACATTCGCGTCGAGCATCACTAATCGATATCTTAGTCCTTCTCGTTTCGTCAACATGTAAGTCTGAGGGTGTATAATCCTTATTTATTTATTGTTCTTTACCTTTTGTACCACTATTGTAAGATTTATGTCGAAAATACTTATTAAAACCGATTTCTAAAACTATGCTTTAAAACCCTTTTTACGGATTTCCAGAAGACAAACCGTCGAGAAAGGACGCAGCAACTGCTGCGCCTCTTCGAAGGAGCGCAGTGCCTGTTGCGCCTATTCGTGAGGCTGCCGTAGTTCCTGCTTTCTTTCTTCTTCCTTCGTCCTCTGTAATTCGTCAAGTATTTGTTTTGTTTTCGTTTGTTCTTGTTAATTCTTTGACATAATAGCATAACAATTCACATGTATATTATTCATTAACATGTTTAATTCGTCATTAAATCCGATTTAAATCCCTTATAATCTCATATTTGCGGGTTTTCGTCATTAAATTCAATTCGGGTTTTAGAGATTCAATTTGTTCATATCGAGTCTCTGTAATTCACTTCATTGATATATTTTCATCTGTTTATTGCCATATTCGTCATTAATTTGTTATTAATTCATCATGTTTAGTTTATTTCATTCACCCATGTCACTAATTAATCATTCATTCATGTAAATAATTCGTTTAATTCCGTCTCATCTATGTTTTATTGTTTTATGACCCTTATTCATATGTAAATAACCTATTAATCACTTTCATCCGAGTAAACAATTTAATCAATCATTAAATTCATCAACGAATATTAACAACACGCAATTCCGGCTTCACAGCCAGAATTCAGGTCAGGAACAGACGCAGCAACTGCTGCGCCTATTCCAATGGACGCAGCTCTGCTGCGCCTATTCCGGGTTGAATTCTGTCCCTGAACTCCGTTATTGCTTGACCTAGTTTAAATAGTCTACGTTTAATCAACTATTATCCGTATTATCACCTACTGATCTGTTCGTTAATTCTTTTAATTTTTATTCTTTTATTCCTTTTTCTCAAATTGTCCGTTTTAAAGGTATTTTTGACATAAATCGCCTAATCCATTGTAGTTAATGTAATTTTCATTATTGTAATTTATAATTATTGTATTTCTTTTATTGCCTGAATGTCTTCACATGTAATTGAGCATTAAATCCTACTTCGACCTAATTGTATGTTAAACTAATTGTCAACCGACTTAGTATTAATTCTCACATGCTAGGATTAAAACTTGGATGTTGCATCGCATGCATATAGCCGACGATATATCGAGTACGAATAACTTCCCTAATCATTAGTAGAGGCCGCTATCGAGGCGGGCGGGATTAGGTGTTCGATCAAAAGAGCTTCCTAATACGTACCCTCACCCCTTACTCCAGATCTCCGTGAGCACCAGTGTTCATTGGCATCTACGAGAGTCATTCTAGACATAGAATGCTAAGGATAACGATTGCTTAGTGTTCATGTCTTTACTTTGTGTCTTGACATGACACGAGGTATTCGAACGGTTCCAATTTCCCATAAAATTTGGTGGCGACTCCAACAAAAATGCAAACGCTTGTTTCTCTTTTCCTCCCAAGCGCCCCCGTGGGCCCCCCGCTGTCCACGCTTTGCGACACTCCGGCTGGGGATAATACACTTACGTGTAGCCAAGGGTGAAACTTGAACAAGGTTAGGGAATAGTTTGTACAAGACAATTGTCGGTTTTCATAACTCGGTCTTCCTAGACCGTTTTATTCGGCCTTCCTAGGCCCAACCCAACCCATTCGACCAATCGTCCCGTCTAAACGGTCCTAATTCTTATTTGGGCCTAAGGATGGATAGCGATTGACGTCATCCATACCATGATGCTTACTCTTGTTTGTATCAAGGACTTTCACTACTTGAGGAAATGGACTAGGAATCGGCCTTACTCTTGTTTGGCACGAGCCTCTCCACAGACTTCGGGTTTGATGGTTCGGTATGGCAACCCACCCTTTAAACCAAAACCCTTTTAAGTGCACTCAGCATCCCGTTATAATGCCTGTATATATGTTTGTACCTTACGTGATCACCATTTCTAAACGAAACTATGACGATTTTTGTAAAATCAAAACCCACTTTCAAATGTAAATTTCGAAAAAGACAATGATTAGCGCAAAACCCAGTCAAAACTCTGTCCGTTTGTCGGGTCAAAACTTCGGGCCTAAAACCCATTGCAAAACCCGTGTAAAAAAAAAACCCAAAAAAAAACGAAAAAAAAAGAGTCCGAAAAAACAAAAAATAAAAAAAAAGATTTTGATTAAAATATTTTCCAACATGTAAATGTGTAAATTCAATTGGGCTAAATTAGAGTCAAAGTTCAAACCGACTATGTCCTAGTCGGAACTCTGTCGAGTCAAAAACCCGTCTTCCTTTGCATTTTGGGTCTTTTTAAAAATTCAAGTCAAGTCCTAAGGCGTCACGCCGTCATTTTGGACTCCCCACCCCAACTCAATTAGGATCTAAACATTTCCACACCTAGTCTCACACACTCGAGGCTAACACATCGAGTAATTCCTATGTCCGTTTCTTGAATTCTCCTAGTACACGTTTGGGACACACATACCCGAACCTCGAGTCACACTCGAGGCTCAACACACGAGTCTCAATGGGCCTCGTATTTGAGTCTAAACTACAACAGTCTTCTTAACACCTATAAGCAAACCTCGAGTCTAGAATCACCACGTGTCGTCAATCCCGTCAATAAAGTCAACCACATAAATGTCACTCTGTCAAAGTTAACACTCGAGTCTAAAGGTCAAGGTCAAACACCGTGAATCCAAACACGAGAAGTCACTCACAACATTTCACGAATTCACAAGTCAAGAGTCTAGTCATCTCGTCTCGTTATGTATCCTTTGTTGGTTGCCTTAGTATACGTGATCCCATGTCAAATCAAGTTGTAATGCGCATCATTTTCTTCTCGGTAGGAATTCCGCAATTTCCAATGAAAGCGTTCAAGAACGTTTATCTGTCGAAGTCCAAGAACTAAGTGCTGCAGTCATTAAGCTTCAGGCCACCGTCGAAGACTTGAGCGCTCGTGTCACCAATATGGAAGACAAGACAGACATGATGAAACCTTTACCATCTTCTCATACCCCAAGGCCAGGGCATAGCTTCAACACAACTCACCCATCTAAGAAGGCCAATGAAGATAAGGGATTTAACCTCTTGTAAACTCCACCCAGAAGGCCGGGACGAGCTCATAGGGAATTCCTTGACCTCGGAACCACATATGAAGTAGCTCTACAAAGACTAGTTTCCCAAGGAAAACTTCACCCAATTGGTCCAACCCCGGATCCTGAAAAGATATTCCCTAGATGGAAGGGCAATTCATATTGTCAGTACCATCGAGGTAGAGGACACGATACGGAGGAATGCTTTTGTCTAAAGCATATTATTCAGGATATGATCGAGGATGGCAAGCTTCCAATACCACCATTTGTGGAGCAATTCGATGGGACCGACCCTCTTGGGTCTAACAGCACTAAACACGATGAAGAATCATTCCTAGATTTTTCTAATCTCCTCAATCCTCGTAATGGCAAAGAAATCAAAGCGCCGAAGGAGGACGATGTCCGAAGTGGAATGCTCATGCTTTCCAAGATAGAGGGAGCCATTGATACTCTAAACTCTCGGCTTTCCAACATGGGGAATCAATTTACTGAAATGGACAGGAAGTTTGAGACTCAATCTTTCAAGATGAAGAATGTCCAGACAAACCCTCAACCTCATGGTCTCGAGGAGAAAGCAAAAAGTGAGCGATCTATTCCTAGTTCTTCTCATCCAGGAGTCAAAATCAACGGCAACCTCATGGAGCCTTCGTCAAAGAAATTAAACAACTCTCCCAGGTCATTCACAAATCTAGGAATACCTTATGCCCTAGCCTTGAACAGATTATCCTCTCTAGGTTTTCTTCAACCAATAGGACCCACACCAGATCCAGAAAAGAAATCTAAATTGTGGGATGGCAATTCATATTGTCAATACCATAGGGGTATGGGGCATGGTACAGAAGATTGTTATAATCTCAAGCATGTCATACAAGATAGGATTGAGGATGGAAGGATTTCTGTCTCACTCCTGAAATATTTGGGTATAGAAGTTAAGCGATCTTATAGGGAGTTCAACATCGCAGATGATCAAGAAGATGAGCGATCCACCAATCATTTGGTGAAAAGAAGGAAAACAGACACACAGGTACCCAACAATCAAACAATCTACATTACCGACGTAAAGGTTATAGAACCTTCACCAGAAAGAGGAACTCGGCATTCAAGGTCATACTCTAATTTAGGCATGCCTTATACGGCGGCCTTTAAAAGACTCTTTGCCAAAGGACTGATCCAACCAATCGGTCCAACCTCAGACCCTAGGTACGAGAGGAGAGGTCGTTTCTGGGACGGTTCTCAATATTGCTTATTCCATAGGGGTAATGGACACGACACTGAAGAATGTTCTAAACTCAAATATACCATCCACTATATGCTCGATCGCGGCAAGATATCTTTATCGACCCTCGATCTGTTAAGAGAAAAGAATGACCCTCATGGGTGTCTTACTCTTCAAAGACAGGAAGGTCTCTTGGGCCTTTACCCTTCTAGTATTCCCAATGATAAAGACGAGGTGTTCAAATGGATGAATGCTCAAAGCCAGATGCCGAAGCCAATCGCTGGAAAAGAAAATGTTCAAGCATGGGCCGATGATTACGAGTCCATATCTAAGATCGCGTCAAAGTCCGAGTCCGAATCCGAGTCTTAGGCTTTCTTTCCCATAATTGTTCTAATGTCTTTCTTTGTGTCCATTTTCATTCCTAGTGACAACCTGGGGGCTGTCCCACGAGTCACATGTCTTCTCGAGTCTATGTTAAGTACATTCATTATCCATTTCAATAAAAGTACAATTTTCAATCCACATATTCTATCATGTCTCTTCCTTTACCCATTTCCTGTGACAACAAGAATTGATTTGAGACATTTTAAAACGAACAACGCATGACAGTCGATGTGAGTGCACTTATATGATGTTCCGTTCAAAGTTGTAGAGGACCTGAAACTCCGTGTTCATTTTTCTTTACCTATTCCATGTCTGGCAATAGAAACCCACAATATACCCCAGTTTAGGACGAGCATATCTTAAGAGATTCTAGGACGAATCCAGACCGTCTCCTTTGTTGACAATCCATGACGGAAGGCAAGCCCATTCCCCATAATAAACAACCCGTGTTACTGAAAACCAACCCGTTTCACACCAAAGGTGCTAGTCTGACCCAAATCCATGGTAGCAATCAAATCCAAGACAATATAAGCCACGATTAAAGACAAAGGCTCAATCAAGAGAAATACCCAAGATCAATATCTGAAGCCGTAGTTATGCCTATAACCAAGATCAATATCCAAGAAAAAATAAAAAGGCTCGATAAAGCAAGTCAAGTCAATATCCAAAGACAACGTTATCCTTAAAAACCTGATAAAAAATCTGAGCAGAAATCCAAGATATACCCTAGACCAAGAATCCAAATCTGAATCAAGAACAAGCCTGGAATCAAATGCTATACAGAATACTGTTGAAGTTTAGGTAGAATCAAGACATCAATGAAGATGGTCAGCTAGCACCCTCACTTAGCCTTTCACACATCACACACCCTAAGTCCTTCTCGAGACCGTTACAGGGAGATAGTTAGGAATTTTGAGAATCCTCTCAAGCTCGTCAAGTATACCCCTCCTTTAGGGCCAAGACATGGAAACTTGATCCCACGTCATTTCAACCTACCTATATGTGCTCAGGCTACATCAAGCCAGGAGACTCCATTTCCAAGCCATATTACAAGCCATAATCCCATAAAGCCTTAACTCCACAAAATCAAGCTCCAGAGATTTGTTCATCAAAGCCTCTTATTTCCAAGCTCCACATTCCAAATATCCAATCCAGTTTCACCTTGACCCAGACACAGAGTCTTCAAATACTTTGCTACCAGAACGGGGATATACCCAATTCATCCTTAGGGTCCACTTTTAGGTGTGCTCACACGACAAGGAGTTTTTACAAACTTAATTATACCTCTTTAGTCTATGATCAGAGGGAGTTATCTCAAATCGATTCTTCGAGTCACCAAAGGAATATTACCCTTGTGACCCATGTACTTTAAGGCCCTAACAACATAGCTTAGGCACACACCT
Source organism: Silene latifolia (assembly GCF_048544455.1). Taxonomy (NCBI): domain Eukaryota; kingdom Viridiplantae; phylum Streptophyta; class Magnoliopsida; order Caryophyllales; family Caryophyllaceae; genus Silene; species Silene latifolia. Next base: position 42,572,176 of record NC_133526.1, read on the forward strand.
GAACTACGAGCATGGTTTGATTTCACCTTTTCAGGTGGATACGTAGGCAGTCCTTTCTTACACGAGAAGGATACAACCACAACACCCAAACAAAATTAACCAAACCTCAGAACTACGATCTGATTTGATTTCACTTCACGTGAATACGTAGGCAGTCCTCAAGGACACAACCATCCCCACTTCCAACTTTCAATCTCAATCATCAACCACCACAACCATCCCCACTTTCAACTTTCACCTCAATTAACATTCCTTCCACAACCAACACCTCTATACTGGGGGCTCCTTATTGTCGCCTAGTCTCTTTTTACCAAAGTCCAGAGTCATCTTCTCATCTTGGGGGTTTCTCTTCCAAGATGCCACTCTTCCTTTATTCCTCTAAGTCTCGGTCCGGACAATGACAAAGATCTTAGATCAATTCTCCGATTTATCGTGCCTCAAGAGGGGTCTCTTTTACAGCAAACGGTGGTGAAAGAAGTCATAGTAGACAGATGATCCATGGATCATGCCTTGCCTTTATATGCCTTCAACATTCTTGCAATTCTTATACCTTTGGAACTGATACGCATTGTCACCCACACTTGGCTAGGGGTTGTGCATGCTTAAGCGAAGTCTGTCAAGGTCATCCCTGTGTCGCGTCAAATCTAAGTTGGTGTCGCGTCAGTCCAAGCTAAGTCTATATTTTGTGTCCGTATAAGGTCTACGTCGCGTCAGTCCTATGTCTAAAGCCCATTGAATATACATAACGCATTACAAACGACGAACTTCTTTGAACAAGTTTTAAACAACTCTTATAAAGAAACAACTTTTGAAAGCCTATGTGTTTCCTCATTCGAGGTCCATGTGATAATCGCTTACGTGCATATATTAGTTTGCATTCTTGTGTGGCTACTAACCATGCAGGTAAGTATCAGAAGCAGTACTTTATCAAGACCTCGCTTGCCACAACGAGCGAGTATTCTCTGACAGGTGTTTCGACACGCCTTCATTTCCCCAACGAGAGTAAGCGAATAGACTTTCCCTCTCGAGACGTGGAGATTAGTTCCCGATTATGTTCCCCAACGAGAGTTCACGGATAGACATTCCCTCTCGAAACGTGGAGACTTATCGAAGTTTGTTTGAAGACAACCCAAGCAGATTTCTCCCGGCAGTTCCTACCTACGTCCTGCTACCCTTGACATTTTTTGTTTCCTCATAGAGTTCAGCAAAGGTGTCGGTCTCCAGAAGTTCTCAAGCCTCCTTCCTTAGGTTCGTAAACCCAAAGTTAGGATTCTTACCCCTAGATTCTTAGATCCCAAAATGGCTTCCTTGAGGTTCATAAACCTTTAAGCTCCCACACCAACGACCTTAGGTTCATAAACCCATAAATCCTTTTGGAGTTCTCATACATTTTCCTTTTTACCTCAGAAAGCTTAATTAGTAACCCAGTAGTTCCTAAACTTAACCCTAGGATCCCATTCCTCTTGGGTTCACAAGCCTTTAAGTTCTCATACCAGCCGTCCTTTTAGGTTCATATACCCAGGTTCACACACCTAGCTTCTTTTAAGTTCCCAAACTCCCAAGAGTTCATATACTTATACCCTTTAGGATCATATTCCTTTAGGATCACCTTTTATCCTTAGGATCATATTCTTTTAGGATCACCTTATACCCTTTAGGGTCATATTCCTTTAGGATCACCTTTTCCTTTTAAGATCATATTCCTTTAGGATCACCTTTTCTTAGAGTTCTTACACCCAAACCTTGGTTACCCTCTTAAGTTGAACTTATATTTGGCCTCTTTCCCATCGATGCTTTCCTTTAGGGTCCCACACCCTAGCACAATCCATATATATCTTTTAGGTCTTAACCTTAGCTCATACGGTTAACCTTAGCTCCTATGCACCTCCGGAAGCATCTCGAGAAAGAAGTCTCAGGTATGGTCTCTTCTTATGGCTGGCGAGCCTCCTTACGTAGTCTAATGGACTTTAAACGACCCTCCCCGATAGTCGACAGACTCTAAAATGTTCCCGACGACAGGTCCTTGGCTCAGACCCCTTGAACCGCCTCGCGTCGCCATAGTCGTCAGGTTGTAATCTTCGATTGACCTGATGGCTATACTTTGACTTTCGCCTTGTCCAAGCCTCAGTCAAAGTGGGGGCTCTGTAGACACCTCGTTTCTGCACCCCTCGCAAACCACCCGGTGATGATTGGGCCGCATGTTTGGTACGCGGAACGATTTGTGACAATTCGTAAGTTTATCGTCAAGTGATTGCTCAAACATTAATATCTACCTCTTAGTTGTCATCTACGTGCCGATACGGTCGTTTTGACAGTAATTAGAGTACATTTGGAGTCCGGGCCTAAAACCGTCTTCATTTCCTAAAACCGTCAAAACCCGAGTCAAAGCAATGTGCTTGTCTACCTAAGGTTAGGATGTCATAAAGTGTTGAGATTATATCTCATTTTGATTCTCATGTCACTTCTTTGGTCTAAACTTAAAGTTTACATTACAAAATGTGCATTTCATTTAGTTAAAATGATAACCCGACCTTTAGGCCCGTTTTACGAGGTAATAACGAGTTTTATGGGTCAGTCCTATTTCATAGAAAGTTCTAGATCTCTTTCTTAGCTTTCCAACGCCACCGAAATCACCTAAATCCGAGTCTTGTAGAGAAAGTTATGCCTAAAATACGACAGGCTGTCAAACGCGTTTTCTACGCGTAGAGGAACCTACCCGGGAAAGGACGCAGCAAGTGCTGCGCCTCTTCCAAGGAACGCAGCACTGCTGCGCCTTTTCCTCAAGGTTTTCTTTTTGTCCAAGTTTCCGCGTTTAACCTAAGTCGGTTATTTCCGGATCTTTCTCTCCTTTCCATATTTCCTCCGTGTGATTATTATAAATAGAGACCTTCGGTCTCACATATTTCTCACGCGAGTGTCCGCCCTTCTCTTCTCCCTTTGCATTCTAGACCTTTGTTCTTACTTTTTGGCGTCTACGTGCTTGAACATTCGACCACGTAAGCTCGGATCCTTCTGAGTACCAGCCTCGTTTGCATGACCGACCAATTTGACCAACTCCACAATCAATCAACTTAATTAATTAATCGTTTTCCTCTTATGAGGGCACTTTCTTTACATTCGCGTTGAGCATCACTAATCGATATCTTAGTCCTTCTCGTTTCGTCAACATGTAAGTCTGAGGGTGTATAATCCTTATTTATTTATTGTTCTTTACCTTTTGTACCACTATTGTAAGGTTTATGTCGAAAATACTTATTAAAACCGATTTCTAAAACTATGCTTTAAAACCCTTTTTACGGATTTCCAGAAGACAAACCGTCGAGAAAGGACGCAGCAACTGCTGCGCCTCTTCGAAGGAGCACAGTGCCTGCTGCGCCTATTCGTGAGGCTGCCGCAGTTCCTGCTTCCTTTTATCTTCCTTCGTCCTCTGTAATTCGTCAAGTATTTGTTTTGTTTTCGTTTGTTCTTGTTAATTCTTTGACATAATAGCATAACAATTCACATGTATATTATTCATTATTCATTAACATGTTTAATTCGTCATTAAATCCGACTTAAATCCCTTATAATCTCATATTTGCGGGTTTTCGTCATTAAATTCAATTCGGGTTTTAGAGATTCAATTTGTTCATATCGAGTCTCTGTAATTCACTTCATTGATATATTTTCATCTGTTTATTGTCATATTCGTCATTAATTTGTTATTAATTCATCATGTTTAGTTTATTTCATTCACCCATGTCACTAATTAATCATTCATTCATGTAAATAATTCGTTTAATTCCGTCTCATCCATGTTTTATTGTTTTATGACCCTTATTCATATGTAAATAACCTATTAATCACTTTCATCCGAGTAAACAATTTAATCAATCATTAAATTCATCAACGAATATTAACAACACGCAATTCTGGCTTCACAGCCAGAATTCAGGTCAGGAACAGAGCAACTGCTGCGCCTATTCCAATGGACGCAGCTATGCTGCGCCTATTCCGGGTTGAATTCTGTCCCTGAACTCCTTTATTGCTTGACCTAGTTTAATTAGTCTACGTTTAATCAACTATTATCCGTATTATCACCTACTGATCTGTTCGTTAATTCTTTTAATTTTTATTCTTTTATTCCTTTTTCTCAAATTGTCCGTTTTAAAGGTATTTTCGACATAAATCGCCTAATCCATTGTAATTAATGTAATTTTCATTATTGTAATTTATAATTATTGTATTTCTTTTATTGCCTGAATGTCTTCACATGTAATTGAGCATTAAATCCTACTTCGACCTAATTGTATGTTAAACTAATTGTCAACCGACTTAGTATTAATTCTCACATGCTAGGATTAAAACTTGGATGTTGCATCGCATGCATATAGCCGACGATATATCGAGTACGAATAACTTCCCTAATCATTAGTAGAGGCCGCTATCGAGGCGGGCGGGATTAGGTGTTCGATCAAAAGAGCTTCCTAATACGTACCCTCACCCCTTACTCCAGATCTCCGTGAGCACCCGTGTTCATTGGCATCTACGAGAGTCATTCTAGACATAGAATGCTAAGGGTAACGATTGCTTAGTGTTCATGTCTTTACTTTGTGTCTTGACATGACACGAGGTATTCGAACGGTTCCAATTTCCCATAAAAATTGGTGGCGACTCCAACAAAAATGCAAACGCTTGTTTCTCTTTTCCTCCCAAGCGCCCCCGTGGGCCCCCCGCTGTCCACATTTGGGAGACAATTTTACAAACAAAACCTATACTACCATTCTTAGGGTCGGAGTCCGACACAACCACTTTCACATATCATGCCTATGTACTCAGGTTAACGGTTACATTATATATCACAAAGGATCAAACTCATCAACCATAAGATTGAATCCTTAAGCATTAAATGCCCCACTCTTACTCTCATGACCCGAAAACCAAACTTGGTGATACCAAATCCACAATTACGTATATCCCGATTATTAGAAATCAACTCATCCATAATTAGGTCACCTCACACAGATTCACTCGAAACTTAAAACAAATTCTTCATTGAATGTCGGGTTACCACTTGTAAAATCTCCAACTCATCTCTCGCTCTAGTGCTCTCTCTCCCGTATTTCGGTTTCCAAAATCTTATCACCATTTATCCAAATTTACACCATTCTTCAAGTCACATCTCATGTTTTTCACAACTTTTATTAGCTCATGTCATTGCTCTTTCTTACCCCTATTTCCTCAATTATTCCCTCATCATTCGACAAATCCGAACTCAGCCATATGCCAGCCAAAATACTTGAGTCGTGCTCAAATGGTTACTCTCACATGTCCTCAAATTGCGTTCACTATCTATGAGTCCACACAACCGCTAAGTATCCAAATTTTAATTGCACTCCACTCATCATATATAAGTTGTCTCTCATGATCAATTCGTCATAATCAAAACATTACATGGGCCAACTACCGTCTTAGTGTTCCCAAATTATAAAACTTGATGACTACGTCCAATTCCACACATCTTGTCGGAGACCTATGCCTAAGGCTAGGGTAAGAAAACACTCTTTTGAGCTCACACACAACTCTATAACCGGATATCCCGGGTTTACTCAACGGATAGGGTGATGAAAAGCAAAACAATCCAGAACGGATATGGAAAAAGTAGCAAATTAAATAACATAGAGGGGATAAGAAATCAATGGTCGACACTTTAAAATTGCCCTAGTAGCACACTTGAAATATGATGAACTTTTGAAAAACGATGCAGTTTCAAGACTGAACTTTAACAACTTTACTAACTTGTAAAATGTTCTTTCACATTATGCAATTTTACTCAAACTTTACTCAAATGCGAAATGCTATATTAAAACTTTAACATAAAAGTCATTTGTCTCAAATTTCTCAAAAACTTTAATACAAAGTTATCCGTCATAGGATGGTACACGTCACTATAGGCCAAGTTCAAAGTATTATTATTTGATTGGTACAAAACATAACTTAGAAAAGACAAAAATTTGGGTACGTATACCATTCTTTTTCGAAAATAATATTTTAGGACGGAAAAACTTCTTATGAACGACTTCACAAAACATTGTAATCGAAGATTAGAATAATAAGGAATAAATGAAGTACGTCACGAACGTAAAATCAAAGCTTATGTATATTTTTCACAACATTTTCGGAAAATTTGTCAACCTTCAAGACGGAAAATTTCGATTCACACCATTTTATAGCAAAATCCCAAATAATGTTATAGCCTTACAATACTATTAAACCATATTTGGGTTAAAATCAAAAATTGTTCATGTTCCTCACTTGGTTCAAAATTTTAGGCCAAAATTGCAATGAAATATTCGTTTCTAAGACAATGTACCATACTACTAGGGATAATAGTAGTCTTTTTAAGACGATTAAAACAAGTTTTAATTATGAAAATCAGAAGTAAGTTAAAACTTTTAAGTTGAAATTTTCGCATGCAAGGTAAAATCCAACATTAACAACAAGCGTTAAGCCTTTCTTGTTCAACATAACCCAACAACAAGCATGAAAATCCAGTTATCGACTCAAAAGCACAAGTTTCCAAGCTCATCCATGGTGGGAAAGAAAATTTATCATAAAAATCTGATTTTTGACCACTCTAATGATATAGAAAATAAACCATAACTATGAAATTGAACAAAGTTATGCAATTATTTGATAAAACTTGAATAAACACGTGTGTGTGTGTGTGTGTGTGTGTGTGTGTGTGTGTGTGTGTGTGTGTGTGTGTGTGTGTGTGTGTGTGTGTGTGTGTGTGTGTGTGTGTGTGTGTGTGTGTGTGTGTATGAAACTATTTCAAATTGCAAAATGAAGAAGATGACTCAACTACATGGTCGAAATTTGAGAAGACAGATAAAGAAAAGTGGAGAAGCAAAGTGTAATTCAAACAACAAATCACAATATGGAAACTTTGAATCACTTTAAGATAAATCAATGTCGAAGTTACGAGGTTCGAGATAGAAATAAAAAGATAATATAGAAAAGCAAATTTTACACGAATTTCTCAGCTCAACAGACCCACTCAGCCGAGTACTTAGGACACTCGGTCGAGTGTAGCTCCACTCGGTCTAGTGACAAGTTACTCGATCGAGTGGAAACCTTCCAGAAGTTTTCCAGTTTCTTATATATGCCCACTCGGTCGAGTGACAGGTCCACTCGGTTGAGTGATATGTCCACTCGGTCGAGTATAACTCTACTAGGTCGGGTTTGGCCTCTCACTCATTATCTCTGGTACATTACTCCTAAAATCATAACTGCTTTACCACTACTCATCATCATTTATACACTAACAATAGTACTAACAAGCTCAAACACCCAAATGATACCTACATGCCAAGATTCGAGACTACCGTCCCTCATATCAACACACACTAAACGTATCTATGATATACTACTCACATGAGTCCATTTATCCAACCATCACATGTTATCACATTCTACATTAACGATTCTATCATCTTATAAACCTATTACGAGTCACAGAGCACATGCATTCACACCACTTTCACAATGATCATATTCCATGCCATATTCAAACACACATTAATACCATAAACATATGCATTCAAATCATGATTCACATAACGTTTCCCATACTCCTAGCCACCCACGTAGTGACCAATTGAGACGATAGGCACTAGCTTTGGCAAAAGGGCCCATACACATCTAAAACCGATCTCCTATTGTACTCATGTCGGGTTCATTTTACATAGACTCTCCTAGATTCATTTTTGGTTCATTGGTTTTAGGTTCCAAAATCGTCGCTCTGATACCACTTTGTAACACCCTAATTATCAGGCCAAGATAATTGAAGCATTACCATCTCGGTTTCCTGAGATAGTATTTCAAAACTTCAATCAAAGAACATTTTATTAATCTAATGTTTAATGAATTACATAAACGTAAACAAATGAATAAAAATACAACTCATGACAACTATACTCTTCTAGCCAACTATACTCGCCTCGTGACTCATCAAACTCGTCCCGTCTCCCGCGTGCTATCCAAACAATCTATACTTAACCTGCTCCTCATATGATCGAAAATATCATACGGATCGATACAGGTCACCCCGGAAATAGGTGACAATTACACAGACACACAAACGTCAGTTTTTACAAATGAAATAAAGTGTGACACAACTCAAAGTGTGTGAGTATGCAACATGACTTTGACATGAATGAACCGCTATCAAACAACCACCACCACGCTACTGGGACACGCCCAGACATACCGACAAACACACTTGTACCGGGACACGCCCAGACATACCAACAACCACAAATAAGTACCGGAACATGCCCAGACGTACCGGGTCCGAAAGCCAACCGGATCCTCTGCTAGACGTCGTGTCTCAACCACACGTGTCCCTCCGTGACTCAAGCCATTAATATGCACATCCCTTTTAGAGTGGGAAGCTCCAAGAGGCGACTCAAGCGTAAGACGGTCTCCCAATCGTCTTACGTATCCAAAACAACAACAAAAACAACAACAACAACAACAACAACAACAACAACAACAACAACAACAACAACAACAAAAAATCCTCCAACATATATAATCACAACCGTCACAATATGAAATGCATGATAGACAATATATACCATGACATGCCAAACATGCCATGAATACCAGTTCCTCAAATATCCCGACTCGTCGAGCCGTCAAAAACCAATATCATACAATGCGACTCACTCAATGCATAAAAAGGCAAATGACTCATTTAGTAAATATATGCAACATTAAAATTGAGTAGGATATACCTACCTCACAGCATACCCGCATAAGCAATCCGTCACACAAGCTAAGCCGTCTCGTAAAACCGTTTCACAAAACCCATCTTCTAAAATATGATAATAATACAAATATGTATAAATATACCAATCTAATACTAATTGAATACGTATATACTAAATAAACTCGTCTTATACAACTACCCAAACCCGACTCAACAACTCGAACCACCACTAACTCTTCCCCACTGTGACCACCACCTAGCCACGGTGGACAGGTCAGCCAAGCCCCTAGCCGCACCACCTAGGTTCTCCCTACCCTACAAACCCGCACCAATCGATCAACAACACACCAATCAACAACAACACCAATCGACCCTAACACACAACCCAACTAACACCACCATATACGACCACCATCATAAGCCACCACCACCACGGTGGTCACGGCCTGACTGACTCCCTCACCATCACCAAACCCTCACCACTTCCTATCCACACCTGAGTACCTGACCACAACAACAATAACAAGCAATAGCAACAATACCGACGCCTCCATTTCTCTCCCCATTCCCACCACCTATAGCCGCCCAAACCACCACCCCTGACCACCACAAGACTCGCCCCTCAACCCTCGACAAACCACCACCGGTCCAAGTCAGCCGCAAATAAAGGGGTAAAAATGCAGCCCTAAACCCGAGTCACCAAAAGCCCAAAACTCCTTAGAATACTCGGTCAAACTGCCCTAGGGTGGTCAAAAGTGGTTGCCCCGGCCATTCAAGGTTGTCACACAGCGGATCCGAGTCACGGATGAGTCAACGATATAAAATAATAACATAAAGGCTAGTATAAGACGATCTTATCTTACGAACTCGAGACGAAGGGACAAAATCTTCTCCTCTTCTAAACTCTCTCTTTTCTCTCTTTTTCTCTCTTATTTGTGTGGTGAAAATGTGATGAGTGAAATGAGATATGGTAGGGTAGTATGGGTGGGGTTATATATATATATATATATATATATATATATATATATATATATATATATATATATATATATATATATATACGGGTAGAATGGTAGGTGGGAGTATATAATACATGTATTATGTATTATGTATTATTATTATTATCATTATTATTATTTATTATTACTATTATTATTATCATTCCGTCTCAAGCCCAACTCGCTAAATACGATAAAATATTATTATTATTATTATTATTATTATTATTATTATTATTATTATTATTATTATTATTATTATTATTATTATTATTATTATTATTATTATTATTATTATTATTATTATTATTATTATTATTATTATTATTATTATTATTATTATTATTATTATTATTATTATATAATTATTAAATACGGAGTATTACAATCTTCTTTCTATCTCTAAACCAACCTTGGACAGATTCTTAGCAAATCTCACCTCTCTACTAATCAATAATTTTTGAGGTCTCCTTTTAGGGGTGGTATAAATGGACAACCAGGTTCAAGTATAAGAGATTGTGAATCAGAATTTTGTTGAGATTTGTTGGTTGTTGACAGATTTGGTGTTTTTAAAGCACTTTTTTTTTTTTTTTCTTGAGCTTCTCCTATTAGGTGTTGGGTTTAAAGTAATGGCTGGACTATATTCCCAAGACCTTTGAAATGAAGCACTATAAGGTACCTCATTAAGTGGCTCAATAAATTGTTGGTTCAAATTTTTACAGGCTCTAAGATTGGGCTTTTTATCACGTGGGCTATTTGATGATGTTATCAAAGAAAGACTCACATTATCTGGTTTTGTCTTTGGTGAGACTTGAGTACAAGTGGAAGATGATGAAACAAGAGTAAAAGGCTTTGTTATATAAAAGGTTGCTACATTCATTCGATCTCTACCATTTATTAATTGCACAACATCAAACTCAGACACAAATAAAGCCCTTTCGCCAGTTAGTGTTTTACCAGGCCTCTTAAACCACAACGCAAATTCAGCATTCCCCACCAGCTTATCCCCATGTACCCTCAAAAAAGGTACTGTGATTTTATCACTCCAAACACCACATAACATATGAACTCCACCATGATCCTTCTCAGAAATCACAAACTCAGTTTTCCCTTTCTTAAACTCAAAATGACCACCATAATATACTTTAATATCAACTAAAAAGGACAAAGCTGCCATTCCTACAATTTAAATGTAAACAATAAATTTTCAGCTATTCTAATTGAAATAAGTAAACCCTAATTATTAAGCAAATAACATATCCTACATAGCTAAATTAGGGTAAATGAAGATAAAGTTTCAGTTATTCTAATTGAAACAAATAATTACAAATTAATCTATGAACTACGATTATGAGTCATCACATTAACAATAAACCCTAATTATTAACTCTAGAAATTCAAGAACATATATAGATTTTAGGAAAAAAAAATTAGGTTAAAAACAAACCTACATAATGCGGATCTTGATGCTCAATCTAATTGAATGATTTGGTGATGATTAGGTGAAGCTAAATTTGGGTAAATGACGATAAATTAGGGTAGCTATGAAAGAAGACACGCCTAATTATTAACTAAAGAAAAGAAGAAGAGGAGAAGAAGATGTCCAAAAAGGGGAAATTCTAAGACGATGGTAGCTATGAAAGAAGACACGCCTCCTTTAGATATCATCAATGTTAAACCTATTCATGTTTCGTGCACAAGTTCGAGTGTGTCCTCCTTATGCGACAACGTTACATCACCAGTTACCCAAATCCTCAAGTACCGCTTGCCTCAAATTTGCCTATTTCTCTGGTGACTGACAATGCCATCCTTATTTGCTCTAAGAGGCTGGTTCTAATGACAATAAGCCTCCCTTATTTCCAGCTTCTACTATAGACCATCCTTCCTGATCTACTTCCCCAGAAAAGTGTCTGTTATCGGTTTTGGTTGGTAATTTTCAGTGCGGCTCCAGTATGCCTTTATTTTGCAGGTTCCCGTTCAAGCATTTAAGTGAAAGAGAGAAAGAAAAGGAGAATTATTGCTCCCAAGAAGAATTATAATGAAGGGGATGAATCTCCAAGACACAACTTATCTACTTGCTCGTCAAGTAGATATTTCTCCCATAAATTTCTCTGTCTTCGTGGCGTAAGTGTGTCTTGTTGCAGGTACTCCTCCGAAGCTCAACTAAAAAAGAGGAGGAAAGAAATGATTGCACATTTGGATAGCTCCGATCATCCCCGCAAGAAGACTACTCTACTTACCCCTATCCTTAGTTTAGTCTCGTTTTCAAATAATGTAATAATAAAACTTGACTATGTGAGTCGTGTTTATAATGTGTAAGCTACATTATTTTTACTGCTGCCAAAAAAAAAAAAAAATAGAAATGGAGCATTTCTGATGAATAAGCCGAAAATGAAATGTGGTCATTTCTAAAAAAAATCAGAGGGAGTATACATTAATACTTACACAGATCAGCACGTCTTTTTTGTGACTTGACATATTCGTCACAAGTTTGCGGCAGAGCAAGTAATACCCATGTGGGTAGATAAGACAAAATAAATTGTTACTCCATAGGCGTTCTGCTTTTGTCTTATTCATCCCACATGGATAATACTTGACCCGTCGCAAGCTTGCGACCAATATGTTCATCACAAATGAGAATTTGTGTACACAGATTACCTAAAAATTTAAAGATCCTCAAGGCAATACAATAGCAAAGTTTAATTAGGTTCCATTAGTAGTGTTAACTCTAACTTAGCCCTTAACTTAGGGAAACTACATGTAATTGCCCTTGAATCGGAAAAAGTTAAATCATACATAAATAAAATCGTAATCAATCTCATTCAAGATTAATGTATCAATGAAAGCTCAGGCTGTATACGGAATAAATCTAAGCAGGCTAGATAGCTTAACTATAATTGCTATGATTAAACCAAAATCAACCACTATGATTTTACAAGTCACCTACTACTAATCAATAGTATAAATAAGCTTCACATATTCACGATTTTAGATGTAGCAACCATTTAAGTCACATAACGATATAAACCAATACCTTGAAAATCATGGAGAAATACTTGAGAGCTTTCGGAGTGTTCTTTTTTGTGTTTATGGTTGCATTGGTGTTTGTAGGATTAGCTGAGGAAAAACAATTAGCAAATAAGACTACTAAAGTTGTGATGAGTAAACAAGGTGGCTATGGAAGTGGAAATGATGGCCATGGAAGCAACCATGGTGGCTATGGCAGCAACAATGGTGGATATGGAAGCGAAAATGATGGCAACTATGGAAGTGGCAACAATGGCTATGGAAGTGGAAATGGTGGATATGGAAGTGGAAGTGATGGCCATGGAAGCAACTATGGTGGATATGGAAGCGGAAATGATGGCAACTATGGAAGTGGCAACAATGGCTATGGAAGCAGAAGTGATGGTTATGGAAGTGGAAGTGATTGCAATGGTGGCCATGGAAGCGGAAATGATGACAACTATGGGAGTGGCAACAATGGCTATGGAAGTGGAAGTGATGGTAATGGTGGCCATGGAAGCGACACGGGTGGCTATGGAAGTGGAAGTGATGGCCATGGAAGCAACTATGGTGGCTATGGAAGCGGACACGATGGCTATGGAAGTGAAAATGGTGGCTATGGAAGCGGGTACGGCGGCAATGGAGGCAATAACGGAGAAGATGATTCAGGTAGTGGGTGTGGATGTGGATATGGTGGCTATGGAAGGTACAATGGTGGCTATGGAAGCAACGATGGTAGCTATGGAAGGGGCTATGGTAGCTATGGAAGCAACGATGGTGTCTATGGATATGGAGTTGGAGGAAGTGGTAATTAAGAATTTGCATTTGCATGCCTCGAAATACGGCAAAGTAGGCATTGTATGCTTAAAGCTCTACTACTATTAACTCTTGAATAAAACGAATGCTCGGAGTAACTTACTTTGTTACAAAAATTGGCACAACAACGCAAACGTATGCCCATTTGGGAGTAACAAAGTACGATGATAATTCAAATTTCTAAATAATATAGTCTCTATAAAAGATTAAGAATACTTTTGATAAGTTCCAATTAAGAGTTTTAACATTTAAACGTGAGAACATATACAATAAAATACTTCATCCGTTCCAATTATTTGATAAATAAATACAAGTAATTGTGACGGATAAGTATCAACTTGATTCGGTAACCATATCCTTCCTTTGAGACGATCACTTTTGCTCTTTAATTCTTGGATTTTGTTTTTCTTTTCAGGTGTCAAATGAGCTACAAAAACCATATACATAAAGAAACCTATATCTTTCCCATAAATTAAGCTGTTCAAAGTCTAAACTGGATAACATCTGCCGTTACCAAGATTACGTAAAATCGTCTTGTAGTACTTTGGCTGTTAACCCAAGTCTAAACTGCATAAGCATTTCTCAAATACAAGAACAAAACAAGTAACTTTCACTAAGTGATTATCCGGAACAAGTTCCACCGGAAAAATACTAATCGGGTTTGGTACAAAAGAACCAATATCCTGATCGGATCACTACCCGATTCTGAAATTGCCATTGCGCAAGCAGCGTAAACGTATTTGTCTTGGATACTACCGGAACCACCATCTTTGAACAAAAGAGAGGGGAGTATTCAGGAAGGGGGCGTAGCGATGGAGGTAAGGGTTGACAGTCGTTCCAATCTTGGTCCATACGCTTTGGTGATAGCTGGCAGTAGCAGGCACAGTATACATGAGCTTCAGTAGCTGTTACCACCATTTACAAACACAAGTTAGCTACATAGCTTCAACTACCATGTGGTATGAAAAGGAAGCATCAATTAAATTATTACAAGCAGTAAGTTTCTGGTAAGACCGTCCCGTCTTGGACGGTCTTATATAAGAATATGTGTGTATTAGTATTACTAACATAAATGACCTTAGATCCAAGTCACCGAACCACAGTCCTCACCACCCAAAGAGGTATTCCCTAGATAGATCACGTTGGTGAAAGTTGTTGAGTAGTAGTATTCACAAGTATTTAAGTTAAACTCATCAACATAAAACTCCTCTCAACTTCCATTGCAACAAAAAAAAGGAAGAAAGAAAGATAGATCATCCTCTTTAGTTTTAAAAAGGATCCCGAAAAAGAAAGATAATAACCCTCTTTAGTTTCTTGTTCTTTTTATTTCCTAATTTATTATGATCTTCCTTGTAACCAATTATGCCAAGATGTGAGTAGTAGTACTCATAACAAGGATTTAAATCTCCTAGACTCGTAATATCAGTAGTGCCCTTGTGGTTCCCTTGACACCAAAAAATAATAGTTCCTCTATCTCATTTTTATCGTTCCCTCATCCATCTTAATTTATTCCAAATTAATTGTCTCATGTCTAAATGTAGTAAGGAAAAGGGTAGACATCCAATATTACCCCTTGCTAATTATTTACCATTCCCTTCACCACAATAGCATTATCCACATTCTCTTTAATTCAAGGGGTAAAGTTGTTATTTAATACAAAATACTTTTTCTTAAAACCTTCTAAAGAAGGAAATGAGGACAGTAAAAATGGGATGGGAGGAATAACATTATACTAACTATTATTTGTTTACATGTTAAGCTTCTTTTAATATTCAAAAAGGTCATAGTTGCACAAAATTTATTTTCCTAATACGAATCTTTCAATAGATCTAGTTTGCTTTCTGTGCACGAGAGTCTGAGACACACGCCTTTGCCTCGTCCCTTGCACCTTCTAGCCTCGGTGAACCTCACACCTTTTAAAGGCAAGACCACCCTTATGCTTGATTTGTCTAATCTATACCTTTTTATAGTTTAGTAGGGCGTAATGGTAATAATACTTCAGCGTCATACGAAATAAACAAATTAAGAAGGGTTAAATGGGAGAGAGACATTTATATTGAACAGAGAGGATTGGAGGGGGATTTAGAATAGGGTTTTTTTTGTCAGAAACTACCTTTTATTTAGGGTCATTTGTGAACAACTACCTTTTATTTTATTCTTGGCTTTCAACTATCTTTCATTTCTTCATTTTGCAAAAGACTACCAAAAATCCACTTCCGGCGAAAAAAGTCAACTTTCCGGCGTTGACTTACCATTTCATGTTGATCTAACTCTTTACTTCATAACCATAATAATCGACGATAAAGATTGATTAAACCCAACATTAATCACCTCAATTTGTCTATCTCTTACCCGAATCAAAGTCCTAATCACCGAGACAAAATCATCATTGATATTAATCTTAACATGGTAAATAATTCTTCAACAATAATGATCTATTATGGTCTTATTGGCAAAATTAACTCCTAGTGTTAACTATTCGAAAATAATCATGGATTCACTCTTAGGATTACTTGTGTGCTACTATCTCATTAGTTTTCTTATACCCACCATCTTACCATGAAGAGAGAATGAAGGTACTTTTATTATGGACTTAGATGGACAGTAGGTTGATGAATCATGAGTAGTCTATAAGGTTGTTGAAATGTAAGGTGAAGGTGAAAGTGGTAGTAAAGGTGACGACGGAGATGGAGATGGAGATGGAGATGGAGATGGAGATTGAGATGGTTGATACGTTGGTATTGCTTTGAACAAACTTTTGATAAGTTGTTGGGCATGGAGAGGAGCTTTTTCGGATTTTGTTGGGTAAACAAAGGGAGAAATATGGGTTATATGTGTGACAAAGGGATAAAAGGGCAAATCAACGCCGGAAGATGACTTTTTTTCGCCGGAAGTGGATTTTTGGTAGTCTTTCGCAAAATGAAGAAATGAAAGGTAGTTGAAAGTCAAAAATAAAATGAAAGGTAGTTGTTCACAAATGACCCTAAATAAAAGGTAGTTTCTGACAAAAAACCCTTTAGAATAAAACATTATCAATCTTTTTCGAGACGGAAACGGTGTAATATAGTACTATTATAGTAAGTAGGTAATTTTACCTGCCAGTACATGAAAACTTGAATGAAGTTGCGCTGCCATCTACAGGTGAACAAATGAAACAAAGGGAATAAGGAGATTAATTGAGAAGAGAAAATACAAGTAGAGAAAGAGGGTTACTTACGATGCCAATGAAATGATTAAGAGGAAACCAAGGCCAATTTCAACATGTGAGGACAATATGCTGAGGGTTGTGCCATTAGATTCTACCCAAACACAGATCTCTTCCAAATACTTTCTGTTCAACAAAAGAAACAAAGTGTGACTAACTGGTTTAAATGGACACATTTCACACAGCAATGCAAGATAACCTTCTCACGCTTTATCTTTTTCTGTCTTTGGAACGTGAAGGTGCAAAGCAAATTTGCTCCTAAACTGTATGCACTGTCTACTGTTGTGAAATAGTGGTCAATGCAATTTGCAACTCAAATTTCTCTATGTTCAACATCAAGGTATAGCTGCATACGTTCAACCTCTTTGAGGTCTGGTAATACTGTTAATGACTTTTCTTTTCAGGGAGAAGGCGCAGCACCTTCTTGGCTAGTTCAAATAAAGACTTGGCAATCTTTAGTCTTTTACATTTCTAAACCCAAGTGGAAGAACCTACCAATGGACCAACTAATCTATAAACAACAATCAAAATCTTGTACTGGCAACTAAGATTTTCACTGTGATTGATCCACAGTTGTGACGAATAATAGTGAAGGCTTACATAGAGTCATATAGAGGAGGCTGAGGACTCAGATTGTCAAAGAATTACACAGATACTTCTTAACATTCGATTTATTTAGCTATCATTCCACAAAAGTGAAGATAACATTAAATAGGAAGGCAAAAGTGAAAACCGTGTGCAGATCTACAATTCTCTGATATTTAATCCAGTAAGTTACCGAGCAAAACATACCAAGTTTATTGTGACAATCTAGTACAATTGTGATTTGTGAACATAGCATGCACACGTCAAATGTCACTGCTAACTTGCTAAAAACAACTTACTTGTATAAGGTAGAGCGGCTGAAATTACGTCTTAGAAACTTGGCAACATGCTCTAGAGAGCGGCAAAGAATGGGAATCAAAGCAACTGCACAAGATTTTGACATCAAAATGTCAGATTGGAGTTTGTCTCCATTTCCAATGGCTAGCCAAATATTCATTCTACTTTGGCGCCGGATTTAGATGGCATAAAACAAAATGGTTCACTAAACTTATTGTGCTTGTTTTTAACCATGAAGTAACAAGCATTTGATACAATTCTCAACGCTATTTTCATCCTGGGTCTGGAAACAGCCTGTCTGTGGTGCTAATACACAGATAAGACTACATACAACCGACCCCAGTACTCTGCAACATGCAGGATCCCTTGAGGCACTTAGGTACGGTTGCGTCGAAATGTCTGATTGCAGTTTGTACTGTACATTAATTTTTAAGAATATCTTAATAAGAGGAGAGTTGAAACTAACATTTGAGGCAAAGATTTGATGAGACAAACATGAGGGAATACATGAAGTAGATAAAGTCTTTTGTCGCAATTATTGACTGAAACCACATTTGAACAGCTTGCATATTCCATTCCCTAGGTCTCTGCACAAAAGATGTACTTGGTCGATAACGGAAATGCATATTAGTAAGTATGGAAGTGGAAGATCATTATTAATAAGAACAGAGAAGGCATTACTCCATATAGCGAGTACAAAGAGTATAACAAGGAACAAGTAGTGCCCATAAAGGATAGGCGATAAGCCTTATTTGAAAGATTCGCGGGAATCAGGGGAATGATTGAAAGTAACGCCATGACAAACACCTGCAAAGAGTGGGGAAAAAATAGTTACATTACACCATCAAAATGAAACAGTGTTCAAACAAGAAATAACTTATGTGCTACATTTAAGTATCGAGAACTTTTTAAAGATGAACTTCCACAAACAGAATGCAAATGCCATTCCTGCCAATCAGACAGATTCTGGACAATTCATTTATTAGCAAGTAGCAACTTCACACTGATTTTCACTTTACTTTTTTCCTTTTTGGTTGAAAGTAATGACATATCGTCCGAATGACAATTCCAAATGTTACCAGAAATGACAGTACACGCCCTATGGACACTATTTGTAATACCGGTATTGTTTCAATAACCCGACTTACACACCTTATATTCTTTCAATAGTGGATTTCTTAAAACTTGTGCAGAAGGTATGACGGGAATAATCGTGTTCCCATTCACCAGAATTTAGTAATTGGAGGTGTTTGGAAATATTTTCATGCCCAGAAAGATAAATATTGTAAACCAGAGAAGTTAGAAACAAGCTAGTTATTCTAAAATCATGTTTGGAACAATTTTCTAAAAGTCATCTTCTTGTCACACAAGATTTTTCACCATTTAGAGACTTTCATTAGCTTACCCAAGCGTTCACTGAAAACTGTACTGTTTGTCGATTCCAGCGCATTGGAGTTGGAGCTGCATTAGAGCTCGGATTGGTGGTTGTACTAGATCCAGAAGTTCTACTAGTTGGCCCTGGGAAATAAACAGACTTATCAATGAAAATCCAGAATGTCCAACCTCTTGGCTTAAGAACAAAAGTGCAACTGGATTACTGGAAAATGACAATTATCACCCCCACAATCTACCTGAGCTACGGGTTCTTGCTTGATCACTTGCAGGAGTTGATGTCGATGAAGACGCTGATGTCTGCTTTGCTGGCTGTGATGAACCACTGAGAGACATTGGCTCAACTACAAGGCCAGGATCCTACAAAGGTAGTACCACACACGCAACATCTCATTAATATCGTTCTCATAGTCAAACGGTGTTAATTTAGACAAGATAACTTTTTCCGGATATATAATAGGCTTAATAGCTATTAACTTTCTTAATATCATAAATGCAAAAATAGTTGTTTCGATAAATTACACATGACAAATTCGGCATTATTTTTCTACATGTTTTCTGGAGACATTAATGGCCTAAGTTGACATAGATTGACTTATGGGAACAATAAATTTGTGACAGGAGTAGCAACATAATCGGAGAAGAAGTGGGGAAAGTGAACCTACTTTTATTATAGAAATACCAAGAGAAAAGGGGGGAACAAAAGCATCAAGCTTCAATGAATCTGACTTTTTTTATACATGATAAAGCTAAATGAATCCACATATACGATGACAATAACATCATCGATTCATCATAGTAAGCATACAGTTGGTATCCAAACTAATTATACTATGAGGAACATATATCAGTATCCATCAAAAATTGCATAGCCATGACCGTGAGCTTTAAAATTTATACCTGCTCAAACTGGTTTTACTCTACTCCATACATTAGAGCTCATGGGTTAACAGAACACTAGGCTTAGTACACCAACAACAACGTTACCTTAGTGTCTCAAGGACTTCCATAAATGGTAGGGTAGGGAGGTCGGATGTATATAGCCCTTACCTCTGTGTTAAGTGTTAACATCACCTTAGAGGTTGTGTTTCCATGACCCACAATCAAATTTGCGAGAATTGCCTTCATGACTGTTTACTCACGATATAAGGAAGCACATCCAGTCTAGTATTTTGCTTTATTCAATCACTCCATTGGGCCCTAGTATTGACTGATAAATTTAACAATTACTTGTGGGAGGGCCATTAATAACCCTAAAGAGTAGCTACTGCTACAGCAAGAGCTACTCTGAATTAACATCTGGACATCATTTTTTCATTAGACTCTAATTAGACCTTGCAACATACAATTCTACTTGATCTCTCATGTTCACAAACAATCCACCGAAGCCTAGATATCACAGATAGCCGCACACAATATCGACAATCTTTTCACGTTAAAAGATCAGCAACTGTTAACCCAGTATGAATCAATTTACGCTGAAACCAAAAGAAATTGATCGCTCTAACTACGACAACCATGACATCAGACATCAATACACAGCAGCAACAACAACATAACAATACCTCAGCGCCTCAAGTTCTCCGTAAATTGTGAGGTAAGTGGGTCAGACGACATGATCATGAAGTAAACTCAAAAAATAAAATTTATTTCAAAAGCATAAAACATTGTACTAGCTTTAAAAACAAATATTCCCAAGAACATAGAACTCAGCAAACACAAACCATGATTCATAACCTCAAACGTACGCTAAAACCCACATCTCGAAACAACAAATCAATAAAAACCCACCAAACTAAAACCATCACTAAAACCCAAAATCAAATCTTTGATCAAATCCAACATCTAAAACATCAGAATACAAAATCCCAACTAACCAAAAACCATCAAAATTACTGCAAAAACCCCATCAAATACTCAAATCCAAACAACCCACATCACAAAACACCAAATTCAGAAGTACCCATTAACCAAAAAGCAATCTTTTTGAATTAATAAATAAAATTAATAACTGGGAATCTAAAAACAGGAAATTGAGATAATGCAAAAAAAGAAGGGGGGATTAATAAGTAAAAAATTACGATGTAACGCTGATAAAACTTGCGCTTGAAGTGATCAACAACATCAGAACGAGAAGCCATATGAGGAGGAATTAAAATGTTGGACCAATAATCAGCCCATCTTGCATCATTTTCATAATCATATGAAGAAGCTGCAACTCTTTTTAATTTTTGTTCTTCTTCCCCCATTTTTGATAATTTTAAGTTTTTTTGGTACCTATAATCTCACTAATTTCTCTACTGTTTTTCAAGTATTTGGTGTGAGTTGACTCGTGGAGTCGTAGATATGCTGGTAAATTTGTGAGAAGTTTTGCAACTTTGTGAAAGAAATTGAACAATAAACGGCATCGTTTTGGTTATGGTGGATGATATCCGACTATTTCTCAATCGCAAGTTTTAATGGGCCTGGGTGGTTATTGGTTACATGGGACAGTAAAAATTTCATGTATATGTTTTCTAAAAAAAAATGTTGGGTTTTTCGACGTGGTACCCTGTACTTTTTCAAATTCTACGTAGTATTTCTTCGTTTTTGAAAACATCCGTCGTATCCTTAAACTTAGTAAAATATTTCTAAAATATCCAAACTATTACTAAAAATTACGTTTTTAATCAGCTGAATTTGGTAATGAAAATATGTTTACGATTGAGTAAACCGGGTTTATGTTAATGGCATAACAAATTATTGTCGAAAAATCAATCAAAAATGTATAAACTAAACATTTAAAAAAGGCGAATTAGAGAAGTTTGGGTATTTTAAGATGTTTTCATTAAATTTAGGGGTAACCTTGATATTTTCGAAAAGCGAGGGATACCGCGTAGAATTCAAAGAAGTACAAGGGCACCACGTGGAAAAACCCAAAAATGTTTCAAAGTCCCTAAAAAAAATGAAAATTCACGTGATATCCTCAAACTTTTTCATTTTTCACGTGGTACCCAACTTTTTAAGTTTATGGACATAATACCCCGAAGATAATATTTTGTGAAGTTCTATAACCAAATAGGTAACATCCGTACCGAAGGTGTCTTAGTCTAGTGGTTAAGACGGAGGTATTGTGGACAATAGGTCTCAGGTTCGAATCCCCCCTCCCCTATATTGTAATGCGACTTACGTACGCGCTTCGATTGACCAAAAAAACAAAATAGGTAACATCCGTTACATTATGCTGACGTGTAAAGTCTAGTTAGTAACTACTCCTACAAATTTGTGTTTTACACATGATACCCTATTTTGTACAAAAACGAAGCACAAGTAAACGATTATAATGTTGAATTATAATGCAATATACTCCGTATTACTTTTCACAAGCACTTTAATTTACACTATTCTTGTCAAAAAAATGGAATAGTCCAAGACATTTTCTGTGTGATTGAGTTGTTCTGCTTTTTGTTTTTTAAAGAAAAAGGGTTTGATATTGTGTGTGTTTGGCCCAATTTTTCAAAAAAAAAAGGGTTAAAAAACACAAATTGGCCAAACACGTCATTATTTAAAATTTAAAGTAGTTTCTTAAAAACTTAAAAACCATCTTTTTACCCTTAAAAATGAAAGCACCAATTTGGTAGAATAAAAGCTCATTTTTAACAAATTAGGCTAAACATGTTCTATTGTATGTCTACAAAACAGGGTATCATGTGTAAAACACAAAATTTAAGGTACCATGTGCAAACCATTTCCCCTCCCAAACTTAAACACCAACTAAACTTTACATGTTAACATAACTTAACGCATGTTACATATTTGGTTACGGAACTCCAAAAAATATTACCTTAGAGGTATCATGTAGATAAACTTAAAAAGTTGGATACCACGTGAAAAATGAAAAAGTTCAACGGCACCACGTGAATTTTCCAGAAAAAAAAAATGTTTGAAGGAAACTCTCACAATCCACACCTATTTTGCATTTACGTTGACGATTTTTTTTATTTATCGTCTTACTTACGTTTTATCGACTTTTGATTAGCACGTGAAAAATGAAAAGGTTCAACGGCACCACGTGAATTTTCCGGAAAAAAAATGTTTGAAGGAAACTCTCACAATCCACACCTATTTTGAATTTACGTTGACGATTTTTCTTATTTATCGTCTTACTTACGTTTTATCGACTTTTGATTACCTAGAAGGATCGAACTACCCTTATTATTTCACCCACAGTCTCCCTCGTTATTCACTCACAACCCACACTATTCCTCTTTTCATCATTACACACAACTACACAAGAACCTTCATTTCCTTATTCATTCAATCGTTCAAGCCTATAACCCTAAAAATCTGAGCATTCTGTTTGAAATTAGTTTTGTTTCATTTTTTTATGCTGTTCAAATTTACAAGTATTGATAACTGATAAGTTGCAGGGTTCTATTTTTTCTTCTTCTACATGCTTTAGACTTCAAATTACCTGTTAAAAATTACTAGCATTGATAACTGGTCATTTTATTTGTTGTCATGTTGTTGCTTTTGAATTTCAAAGAATGTTGTCAAGTCTGATAACCCAGAATCTATACAATAATATAAAATAGTTAACTTTGAGTAGAATTTTGAGCCATGTGGCAATAGGTAATGCATCTTTACTTTGCATACTTAAAACATAGGACTTGATGGTAGAGATAGTGAAATGAATCTATACAATAATAACCTTTCAATTTCCTTAGTGGTTCACAAACCGTAAAGTAAAATAAATCTATGGGTAAGTGAATAGACAATGGATCACAAAGGAAAATCAAAAGCCATGAGAAAAATAAATCAATGCCAAAAGAGTGAATTAAAGTAGCCATAAAAGTTGGGGCCATTAAGTCTTTAATATTTATGGTCAATTAAAGACTATGCATATAGGAGTACTATTATATTGAACTTGGAGGCTCTTATGTATCACAAATTTGTATTTTACTCTTCCATTCTCAATTCTTTTTTATATTTATGTTCATATGATTTTTTAGGTGACTAATTTTTTCTTTCTTGTTATGGATAAAAATTACTCTTTTATCACCTGCGACGTGGCGTTTTCTCATTGGCAGAAGAAAGTGGCAAAAGATTGGCGACGTGGCGCGCGGCTATAGGACGATAAAAGAAAGAAGAAATTGATGAAGTGGCAAGGTGTGGACCATGGGATCAAGAAGGATACAAACACACTTTGGCCCATAAAAAAGCACACGTGCAAAAGAAGTTACCAGCTAGGTCAATCAACAACTCCCTATTCTTTAGGAGTTACCTGGTATTCAGGAACAGAAGCAGAAAAACCCTAATTCTGATTCCAGCAACTATATAAGGGCGAGAAGAGCAATACTCAAGGCATTTGAAATTCAACTCGTCAGTCCACAAAAATATCGTTTATACTTGGCAACAATCCACTAGTAAAAATTAATCTTATATTTCCTTACTTGTGCGTTTTCCCTCGATTATAGTGCAAAGTTGGTGGGATTCCGACTCCCCCCGCGGTTGTTCCCACACCGGGTTTTCCGCGTCACCAAAAATCCTCCGTATCATTCTTTTCGTTCGTCTTTATTCCGTTGTTTCTGTCGTTGCATTTAAACTAGAATTGGCATTAAGAATAATCACTATCACTAACTAATTAAATTAACAACTCGGTAAATTTTTACCAAAACAGTTTGGCGCCCACCGTGGGGCATAGTGATCATTTTCTATAGCCAAATCTCGCAAGACCGAACCAGCCGTCAGAATGTCTGGAACCAGCCAGAATCCTTCCAGCAGCCAGAGCATGTCAGCCCTGTCTTCTGGAGCAGGACTTACTTCTGCATCCGCAGGATCAGTCAGTGTACCCCCAGCGTCCAGCCAGACGATCCCCGTCAGCATGTCAACCAGAGCCATGCCCCAGCTTCAGAAGCCACCGCAGACTCCAAGGGCAGCAGGTGCATCCGGTCAGTCCAAATCCAGTAGGGAGAGCAGCCCCAGTAGAGGTGAAGCCGTATCCAGAAGTCAGACCCAGGAAGGCTCAGGCGCAGAAGTTCTCCGAAGCAGAGGATCTTCAGCGCTTGATCCAATGCAGGTGATGATTCAAGGGATGGACACTCTGCGTCGGGCCGTTGAGGATCTAAGGAAGGACAACCAGAGCCTGATTGCTCAGATCGTGACAGCAGTCCAGACCAAGCCAACATCAGCACCAGAGGTTCCTACCAGAACCAGCGGTGGAGGGTCGAGTCGATCAATTCCATCAGAACTAGTCACCAGACTAGACCTCGCAGGAGTAGCACCCAGCGAACCAATTGAACCCAGGGGATTGGGATGCCTATCATTTGATAATCCATCCAGTCTGCAGCAGACAACAGGTAACGCTCTGTTTAGCACCCCATCAGGATCTGACCTTCCACCTTTTTCAGGTACCCTCGCACGGACATCGGGATGACAATCGGACTGTCACCAATGCAAAGAATTCCATCCTCCGCAACCAAGATACACCAGTGGAGCCTGGATCGAGAGGATTACAGCAGACACCAGGATGGCGGCTGGATCCATAATCGTCAACACACAAGAACTCATCATCCAAAGACCAGGCCAATTTTCCGAGCGCCTTGGCTAGGAGGTACACCGGCTGGTTCTTTTCCTGTTTCTAACCCTCTTGCAGAGCGGGTAATTCGGCTGGAGCAAAGAATACCGGGAGCCGAGGAGCGATGTATAGGATACCAGGCGTAGCCGTCCGTTGGAGAAAGCGACCCGAGAGACAGACTACGCGGACTCACCTTTCGTGGATGACATAACCCTAATTGGTGTCCCTAAAGGATGTGTGCCTCCAGCCATGACGCTCTATGACGGAACCACAGACCCACTTGACCATATCAACCACTACAAGCAGAAAATGATGGTGATAACCGCAACTGGATCTCTAAAAATAAGCTTGTATGTGCAAGGGATTCAGATCAACCCTGTCAGGAGCAGCCCTACAGTGATTCGTCGGCCTGCCAAACAAGAGCATATCTAGCTTTGCCGACCTAGTCAACGCCTTCAACCAGCAGTTCGTCAGCAGCAGAAAGCCGGAGAAGCAGACAAGTGACCTCTACCGGATAGTGCAAGGGTTCGAGGAGTCCACCCGTGATTACTTGAACAGGTTCAACAAGGAGAAGGTGGCTATCCCGAGATGTGATATAACAACCGCTATACAAGCCTTCCGCCGAGGACTGCACCAGGATTCAGATCTTTACAAGGATCTGACGAAGCACCCTTGCACCACCTTCGAGGAAGTACAGACAAAGGCAATTGCTGTAATGAGATTAGAGGAAGACTCTGCACCAATCAGAGACATCTATGATTCAGACCCAGTATCCAGAAAAGCTCCAGTATAAAAGAAGAGTGAAAGGCCCAAGCCCTACAACAGGAGCGTAAACAGAGTCTCTGGAAATTCTGAAGGAAAGAGCAAAGCAGATCTGCCTCCGAAAATAAGTGAGTATGGTTTTACTACCAATCTTGCAGGACTATTCAAAGCCTTGAAGGAGTCACGGCGCAGTCGATGGCCAAAACTTCCAGAAGGAAACCCCAGCAGCAGAAGGGACACAGGCAAGAAGTGTGAGTTCCACGGCAGCAACACCCACGACACCGATGAATGTCACTCCCTCAGAAAGGAATTCAAATTCCACTATGATCAAGGAAATCTGGATCACCTCCTACCCAGAAACACAACCAGAGTAAACTCAGCAGATAAGGTTCTGTCATCTCCTCCTCCTCAGTGCACTAGAACTGTGAATGTTATTACAGGTGGATCGGAGCTGTGTGGGCTGACATATTCAGCAGCAAAGAGGCATGCGACCAGAACTAAAGGAGACAGACCAGAAAGCTCCTGCAGGATTAACCGCCAGAATCTGCCGTCAGTCACCTTTGACGAAACAGACGCAGGGTCTGCTCCAGAACAACACCACGATGCTCTAATCATCACGCTTCCCATAGGAAATTACGAGGTGAGAAAGATCCTGGTGGATACCGGCAGCTCCGTCAACTTGATCATGTTAGAGGCACTCAAAGGCATGAGATTCACCGAGAAAGATCTAGCAAAGAAGGCGATCCCCTTGGTTGGTTTCAGTGGCGAAACAAAGCACTCCCTAGGAGAAATCGTCATCCCAACCTACGCCGGAGGTGTAAACAAGCAGGTAAGATATCTGGTTATTGACGGACCCTCTACTTACAATGTGATCCTTGGCAGGCCCTGGATCCACGAGATGAAAGCAATTCCCTTAACGTACCACCAATGCCTGAAGTTTCCAACGCCTTGGGGGGTGCAAGAGATACGTGGGGACCAGGAAGAAGCTAAGGATTGCTATAAGGTGGCTTTGAAGTCAATAACCGGCTCGCCCGCATAGCAATTACAGAGCCAGCGCCTCCAGGACGAGTACATTGAGCCTCAGCAGGCAGAGCTGGACAAAGTCATCCTGGACGCGCTGCATCCAGAACGAACTGTGCTCATTAGATCTGAATGTACAGGTAACATTCATGAAGAACTTGTTCGGTTATTGAGAACTAACATAGACTGCTTTGCTTGGTCACATGATGATATGATAGGGATAGACCCAAGTGTGATAACTCACAAGCTAAGTGTGGATCCAAGCTATAAACTTGTGCAGCAGAAAGGAAGAAAATTTGCTTCTGAAAGAAACCAGGTCATAAACAAAGAAGTAGATAACCTGCTTGCTGCAGGAAAAATTCGAGAGGTAAAGTATCCAGAATGGTTGTCTAATGTGGTGGTGGTTCCGAAAAAGAATGGCAAGTGGAGGGTCTGCGTCGATTTCACGGATTTAAATAAAGCTTGCCCAAAGGATCCATTCTCACTACCACACATAGATGCCATGGTGGATGCCATTGCAGGGCACGAGATGCTGACATTCCTGGATGCCTGGAGCGGATATAACCGGATAAAGATGCACCCTAGTGACCAGGAAAAGACAGCATTCAGATCCGAGCGAGGTATCTACTATTATAATTTCATGCCTTTTGGACTGAAAAATGCAGGATCTACCTATCAGAGGCTGGTAAACATGATGTTCAAAGAGCAAATAGGCCAAACTATGGAAGTATACATAGACGATATGGTCGTCAAATCGAAGCAGGCTTCGCAACACCACCAGCACCAGGAGGAAACTTTCAATACCCTCAGAAAATACCAAATGAAGCTGAATCCGACAAAGTGTACCTTCAGAGTATCTAGTGGAAAGTTTCTGGGGTATATGGTAACCCAGAGAGGGATAGAGGCTAGCACCGAGCAAATCAAAGCAATCCTGCAGCTGGAGTCACCGCAGAAACCAAATGACGTCCAGCGTCTAACTGGAAGAGTGGCGGCCCTGAATAGGTTCATATCCAGGTCCTCGAACAGATGCAGGCTATTTTATGATGTACTCAGAAATAGCCAAAGATTTGAGTGGACGGATGATCATGAGAAAGCATTTCAGGAGCTGAAGCGTTATCTCAGCACCCCACCACTCCTGTCGAAGCCAGAGCCAGGAGAGCCACTGTTCATGTACCTGTCAGTCACAGAAGCAGCAGTCAGTGCAGTACTAGTACGAGAGCAGGAAGGATCACAGCACCCAGTATATTACATAAGTAAGTCTCTGCTTCCAGTAGAGACCAGGTACACGTCACTAGAAAAACTTGTCCTTACACTAGTTACTGCATCCCATAAATTGCGTCCCTACTTCGAGTCTCATACAATTTCTGTGATAACTAATTATTCTCTTAAGACTATCATGAGAAAACCAGAACTGTCAGGAAGGATGGCTAAATGGTCCGTGCACTTGAGCGATTACGACTTGAAGTTTGAACCCCGTACGGCCATAAAGTTTCAGGCTCTGGCAGACTTTGTGTCTGACTTCTGCCCAGCCCTCCAGACCCAGGCAGAGCAGGACATTCTGAGTCTGGAAGAAGATAAAGGAGAACAAGTATGGGAGCTACATGTGGACGGAGCCTCAAATGCCATGGGAGCAGGAGTAGGACTAGTCCTCAAGTCACCCCAGGGAGATCTCATAGTCCAGGCTGTACGATGTGAATTCAAGGCCACAAACAACGAAGCAGAATATGAGGCATTAATCCTGGGTCTAAAGCTGGCTCTGGATCTGAAAATTAGACACCTTCAGGTTTGCAGTGATTCTAAACTTATAGTTAACCATGTTAATGATTTCTTTGAGGCCAGGGATCCCAGGATGATGGCATATCTAGACGTAGCAAAGGAGCTGAAAATCAGATTTGTCACGTTCAACATCAAGCAAATCCCCAGGGACCAGAATGCAGAAGCAGACGCACTAGCCACCCTAGGGGCAACCTTCAAAGCAGGAACCATCTCCACAATACCAATTGTCCACGTGCTGGAGCCAGCAACACTAAAATCTCAGCAGGAAGCAGAAGTGGTGTGCAGCACCAGCAACGAAGAAAATACTCCAGACTAAAGGAAACCATACATAGACTTGCTGCAGAATGATATCCTGCCAGTAGATAAAAAGGAGGTAAGGAGCTTCAGAATGAGAGCATCCAGATTCATACTAATCGATGATGTTTTATTCAGGAAATCCCTCGCTGGACCCTACCTCATATGCCTGGATCGGGAAGAGTCTTAGGCTGTATTGCATGCTCTCCACAGTGGAGAATGTGGAAACCATGCAGGGGGCAGGAGCCTGTCCAACAAGGCACTGAGGCAGGGATACTTCTGGCCCACAATGCGCAAAGATGCCATGGAAAAAATCGCAAAAAGATGTGACGCTTGTCAGAGGCACGCCCACGTTAGCCACCAACCAGCAGAGCCTCTATACCAGGTTATCTCACCATGGCCCTTCATGAAGTGGGGATGGAAATCGTGGGACCACTACCCAGAGCACCAGGAAACAAAGTCTATATGCTCGCCATGACGGACTACTTCTCCAAATGGATAGAAGCAGAATCATTCTCCCAGGTTACAGAAACCTAGGTGCTATCTTTCATTAAACGCAATATCATATGCAGGTTTGGCATTCCATCTGAGATTAAATGTGATAATGGGTCCCAATTCATTGCAAATAAGACAGAAGATTTTTGTGCTAGGTGGAATACTCGTTGCAGAAATCTACTCCTAGGAACTCCCAGTCCAACGGACAAGCTGAATCCAGCTGATGCGTGCATTTTATATAGACCTTTTAGGCCATATTAGCACGCATTTCCATGCTTATTTCGTAGTAATTTTACTACAAATATCCCCCGAATAGTCTACTTTGGTTTGTTTTGTATTATTTGCAGATATGAGTCGGAGAAGATCATAATCAAGCCTAAAACATGTCCCTGCGCATGCATTTAGGAGATGAGTTGAGTCAGAGCTTGGAAAGTGCTATTTTGAGATGCGCATTGGAGTAAGGAAGTTAGGCGAGCCAAGAGAGTGCTTCAATTTGCTAGTTCCTGCTTGTAAGAGCCATATATCGAGTTCTACAACAGCTATTAAGATGATTCTAGTTGGAGGTGAAAGCTTATCCTCTTAGATTTCCAACGCCACCAACCACGCCGTATTTGTCCAAGTAACGAAGAAATGGCGGCCATTTGAAGTTTGGTGCGCAAAGCAGAGTTACGCGCTGAGCTCGATCGAGAGCCCTTCTTTTTGCATCTTGATCGATCGAGAGCTTATGTAGTCGATCGAGAGCTTATGTACTCGATCGAGAGGTCTAGTGACTCGATCGAGAGGGGTTATCGCGTGGGCTTTAATTCCGTTTTGTAATTAGGTTTGTTTAAGTTAGTTTTAGTATAAATAAGAGGCGAGAAGTCAGAATTAAGCCTCTCTTACTCTCTCACGCCTTATCACTGTTCCTGTAGCGAGGAAACGGAGGAAACTCCGTCTTCCATTCTTATTTATTTTCCGGATCTAAACTCTTGCAATCATTATTTATCGGTATTAATCTTAATTCCTTCTCTCAATTCTTCTTTTATGCTTCGTTATTTAATTATGCGTAGCAAATCCCCTTTGATATGTTAGGATTAGGGAAGCCGTGGTAGCAATATGTTAGGATCATCTTGATTAGATTGGTTTTGCGATAAGAATTGTATTAAGCATTTTAATTGTGATTAGGTTGAATGAATGCATGCAGGAGACCGATCAATTTAGTTACCCCCGACCTAGATCGAAAGATTGGAAGGGAAGGCTTGCTTAATTACAATAGGTGATACCTAACTAGGGCGAAAGCTAAATTAGGGAGACCCTAGAGCGATTAGAGACCGAAAGGGTATAATCGTAGGTTTAAGGACCGAAAGGTGACGACCACGCTCTTCTTATCAATTAATTAGATCAACTCAGTTGACCCGATAGTTTAGTTGCCACGGCAGACCGACTCCTAGCATATTTCTCTCTTTCCCTGCTCTTCTCTATTTCTCTCCCTTAAATCTCGTAGTTTAGAAAACAAACTTAAAACCCCCATTTTGTGACCAAATAAGCGAACCGTTAAAACAGATATCTTGCCTCTCTGTGGATCGACCCTTATTACTACCTATTAGTAATTTGGTTTTATAAATATTATTTTTGATACTAAAACGAAGGTATCAAATTTTGGCGCCGTTGCCGGGGAGGCAATTGTCCTATCTGTTTTTCTTGTTTCGTTTATTTCCCTTCCGTCTCAGGGAATTTTATTCCCTGAGGCAGTTCTTATCTCCTTGTTAGTGTTGTTTTGATAGGTCCTACAGGTCCTATGGCGATGCTTCAGGAGGTATTTTGTGAGAGATGCGGTACTATGGGACACGATGCAGTTCACTGCCTTGCAGATCGTGACCAAGATTATGCTTATCGACAGCATAAACAAAGTCACTATGTTTTGTCCCCACCTCGCAGTTATGCACCACCGCATCCATACTATCAACGAGGCTTCCACGAGCCCTCCTATTCTTTTTCGCCGCCACAACAACAACAACACTCCCCTCCTGCTGTCATTGATGACGGGATTGTTGAATTGAAGTCGTTAATAGCGACATTAACTCTTCAGTCGCAGCAAGTTGAAGAATCAAGAAATGATTCGATAAAGGGTCTTATGCATCAATTCGCTCAAGTTACAACCGAGCCAGATGATGTTATGTACGACTCGGATTTAGAGGAGGTCTTTAACGTTGCTGCATATGATAAGTTCGATCGCAAAAGCCTATACATTCGATCGGATGATACAGCAGAGGAAGAGGTCGATCGAGAGGTTCAAAGTACTCGATCGACCGATTTCGAGGAGGAAGTGATCGATCGAGTAACTAAATCTACTCGATCGAGTTGTTTGGACATGGGAAGTACTCGATCGAGTGATGTTCTGGTCGATCGAGTACTTTCTGGTGAAGAGGGAGTTCGATCGAGTGACCCAATTGCTCGATCGACCACAGTAGCTGCGGACAGCGATGGTTTATCACCCAATTCTGTCCCGACTAGCGATGAGAAGGTAAACGCAGATCGTTCCTGTTCAATAGAAGGTACTATCATTCCTTTTTTTGATTTCCATACGGTTAATTCTTTACCTTCCGTTGAATCACATTCTGCTGTTGATTTGACGCCTCCGCCCCTATACGGGAGCGAGTTGGAGGGACATCGCTTTGTTTCTTCTTATACAGGCCTTGATGGGTTTGAAGACCCGGGAGGAGGATTTAAAGACTCTATCCCTCGCAAGAAGAAAGCACGCCAAAGGGCTGATAAAGTCGTGATGGGTACTTTGATAGGCCGCTGTTTTTCCGCTGCTGTGCTGTGGAGGACGGTGATGAAGCTCTTAATGGCTGAAATAACTGCATTCAGTCAGAAGCCGTTGCATTTTACTGTTTTTATTTGAACTTTTAAAGACTTTTTATTTCATTTTGTTTAGTATGCTTAATAATTAGCTTTGTGATCGATGGACCGCAAACAATTTCGACTTGGTTTTGGTCGTATTTTTGGGACGTTATTAGCTGATTGCAGGTACAACTATGCTGTTTTATCACTTGCTGATGCGACAAAGGATTCGATCGACTCTACTTACTCGATCACTCGATCGAGTGCCTGTTCTACTCGACCGAGCAGCCCCCATGACGAATCACTCGATCGACCACTTTCATTTTCTCGATCGAGTGCCCTTCCCTGACGCAACGATCGATCGACTAGTATCCTGCTGGACTCCTTTTCGATCGAGCACCTCACATTCTGGTTCGGTTTGGGGAAGTTCGTGGTGCGCGCAATCTTGTAAGTTTCCGACTTCCCTCTTTAGTTTGCATTTCTTTTCCTTTGCTTTGTACAATGGGGACATTGTACAGTTTGGTTTGGGGAGGTTATGCATCCATATCTGTCTGCATATTGTTTTTACTGCATTCCTGTTACCACGTTTATTTCCGTATGCATTGTTTTTTTTTATTTTCATAAAAATCAAAAATCTCATAAAAATTGAAAAATTTCAAAAATTCAAAAAATATTCACGTTTATTTTTGCATATAGGTTGAGTCGGAACGGTAGATTTCCATGATGAAACTGCACTATAACTTGTCATTTTTACTTGAATCTTGCACTTCTGTTGATAGTTATTAGCTTTGTCATACGCATAGTCTACGAGTTTCTGTTCAAATATAGCTGACTGTTTAGACTTGACCTGATAAATTGGCAAACTACTTACAATTTCTGAGTTTTAGAGCCTTATAACTGGTGACATTCATGACCAGTTCATTAGGAATTGAGAGTAGTACTCCTTGCATAGCATGTTCATCTTTTTTGCACTTTTATGACATTCAATTTCTTGTCAAATGCACATATTCGGGTTAGTGGTCGGTGTCACATGCAGGGAGGTGCCTATAAATTTTCCCCTTTTCTTATATTTTTCACCCATATAGCTCCACTTAAGCCAAATCTTGCCTTTTTGACCCATTAGTTACATCCAAAACTCAGCCTGCCTAGTCAAGCTAGTTTAGTTTGTCTTTTGTGGTATATTTTTCCGTCTGCAGATTGGCCGTGTGTATTTTGATTGGAGTTGGTGTATATAAGGAGAGAGAAAAGAAAAGAAAAAAGAAGGAGTTGAAATTGAAAAAAAAAAGAAAAGAGAATTACGCGAGATGAAAAAAAAAGAAGAAAAAAAAATCAAAAATTTGTGATTCACGTGAAAAACCAGAAGAAGGGAAAAGTTAGAAAAATTGGATTGAGTTTGGTTGAATATGAGATCGACTGTGCTTATTCTTATCTTGTGACGGTCTCACTCCTCTGTTTTATTCCCATAATTTTGAGGAGATTGTGTATTGGGTAGTGAGTTTTGTGCCAAAGAAGGGCACTTGTGTTTATTTTCCAGTCAGTTGAGATTCAGACGGTCTTATATGGTCCTGTTTAGGAACTAGCTTGACGCTTTACCTTCACATTACCATAACTTGTTTTGCCTTTTCTCACCTGAACCTCACTATTCCCTTATTATTTGTAAGCCCTCGGCTGTGACGGGCATTATTGGTTTGAATGTGTGCATTAGTAGTTGAATTGTCTTTCATTTTTGTTGCATGCATGCTATGTAGGTCGCAGTTAGGTGAGTGACTGTCTTTTCTTCTCTCTTTTACATATAACATTCACCCTTTACTTCATGAGAGAAGAGTGACCACGAGAGAGTCCAATTTTGTTGGTCTTGCAAGGTCGATAGGTTGGCTATATTTCTGAACAGCTTATAACTCGTTTGCGTATTGACTGCTTAGTTATAACTGTTAGTTTTTGTTGCATTAAACTGGTTCAAGTAGACAAGTTAAGCTAGCTTTGAGTTATCATTTCCGTTCCATTAGTTGCATTTTAGTTTACTCGAGGACGAGTAAAGGTTTGGTTTGGGGAAGTTTGATGCGTGCATTTTATATAGACCTTTTAGGCCATATTAGCACGCATTTCCATGCTTATTTCGTAGTAATTTTACTACAAATATCCCCCGAATAGTCTACTTTGGTTTGTTTTGTATTATTTGCAGATATGAGCCGGAGAAGATCATAATCAAGCCTAAAACATGTCCCTGCGCATGCATTTAGGAGATGAGTTGAGTCAGAGCTTGGAAAGTGCTATTTTGAGATGCGCATTGGAGTAAGGAAGTTAGGCGAGCCAAGAGAGTGCTTCAATTTGCTAGTTCCTGCTTATAAGAGCCATATCTCGAGTTTTACAACAGCTATTAATGTGATTCCAGTTGGAGGTGAAAGCTTATCGTCTTATCTTTCCAACGCCACCAACCACGCCCTATTTGTCCAAGTAACGAAGAAATGGCGGCCATTTGAAGTTTGGTGCACAAAGCAGAGTTACGCGCTGAGCTCGATCGAGAGCCCTTCTTTTTGCATCTTGATCGATCGAGAGCTTATGTACTCGATCGAGAGGTCTAGTGACTCGATCGAGAGGGGTTATCGCGTGGGCTTTAATTCCGTTTTGTAATTAGGTTTGTTTAAGTTAGTTTTAGTATAAATAAGAGGCGAGAAGTCAGAATTAAGCCTCTCTTACTCTCTCACGCCTTATCACTGTTCCTGTAGCGAGGAAACGGAGGAAACTCCGTCTTCCATTCTTATTTATTTTCCGGATCTAAACTCTTGCAATCATTATTTATCGGTATTAATCTTAATTCCTTCTCTCAATTCTTCTTTTATGCTTCGTTATTTAATTATGCGTAGCTAATCCCCTTTGATATGTTAGGATTAGGGAAGCCGTGGTAGCAATATGTTAGGATCGTCTTGATTAGATTGGTTTTGTGATAAGAATTGTATTAAGCATTTTAATTGTGATTAGGTTGAATGAATGCATGCAGGAGACCGATCAATTTAGTTACCCCCGACCTAGATCGAAAGATTGGAAGGGAAGGCTTGCTTAATTACAATAGGTGATACCTAACTAGGGCGAAAGCTAAATTAGGGAGACCCTAGAGCGATTAGAGACCGAAAGGGTATAATCGTAGGTTTAAGGACCGAAAGATGACGACCACGCTCTTCTTATCAATTAATTAGATCGACTCAGTTGACCCGATAGTTCAGTTACCACGGCAGACCGACTCCTAGCATATTTCTCTCTTTCCCTGCTCTTCTCTATTTCTCTCCCTTAAATCTCGTAGTTTAGAAAACAAACTTAAAACCCCCATTTTGTGACCAAATAAGCGAACCGTTAAAACAGATATCTTGCCTCTCTGCGGATCGACCCTTATTACTACCTATTAGTAATTTGGTTTTATAAATATTATTTTTGATACTAAAACGACGGTATCACCAGCAATAAGATTATCGTCGAAAACTTGAAAAAGAAGCTGGAGGAGATTGGGGGAAAATGGGCAGAAGAGCTACTGCTGGTTCTCTGGGTTGACAGAACCACACCCAAGGTTGCGACGGGGCAAACTCCCTTCAGCCTGGTGTTCGGAGCAGAAGCAGTCATCCCATCCGAAGTTAGGGTCCCGACCCACAGATATGGATGCATAATAGAAGATCGAAATCAGGTGGAAATGGCAAGCAGTCTGGACACGATAGATGAACTCAGAACCAGCGCTTAGATCAGGATGGCTTCCTACCGACAGACTATGGCTAAAAGCTATAACAAGAACGTAAAAGTAAGAGCTCTGCAGGTAGGAGATCTGGTCCTGAGGAAAGTCTTCCAGAATACCAAGAACCAGCAAGCAGGAAAATTCGCCTACAACTAGGAGGGGCCATACCAAGTAGAAAGCACAGTTGGAAATGGAGCCTACCGACTCATGACTATGGAAGGACAAATGGTTCCCAGATCCTGGAATATCACCCACTTGAAAAAATATTTCACTTAAGTCACCAGCATGGTCAGCAACTGGGTACTCAGCCTACCAAATACAGCTCAGCCAGGTTCCAGATATTGCCCTAAATATTTTCTGGCTCTAAATATTTTTCTGTCTCTAAGTATTTTTATGTCTCAGAATATTTTTCTGGCTCTAAATATTTTCCTATCTCTAAATATTTTTCTGTCCCTAAATATTTTTTCTGGATCTGAATATTTTCTGACTCTGAATATTTTTCTGGTTCTAAATGTTATTTCTGAATTCAACATTTCTGGTTCTGCAACAACCTTATTTGTATTTTAATTCTAGTAAAATTTTAAAGTTACAAAACCACTGTAAATGTTTTAAGTATAGAATCCCTTTTTATTTCTTTCAAATGGCCAAGTGAATAAAATGCAAACTAATCTGGCAGAGCCTGTATTCATTACAGAAGGCGTGTATCCGTGGCTAAGCACGTACAACCGGGACAACCAGCCTCCCGCGATGCATTAGCACCCACGCAAGCCTGGCTCCTATGAACGAGTGGGCATACTAGACCCCTTAGCTAGCAATTAAACAGCGATGGCCAAACAAACGAAGTGCATGCACAAATCAAAGCACCAGAAACGGTACGACACAAAGACATATCCAACAGAAAAAACTTAAGTTCAAAAGCAAAATACGTCTGGCACCAGAACCAGACCAAAGTACATTAAACTGTTCAAAATAAAACTAAAATGTTACGCCCCGCAGGGCCAGAAACTAGCTAAACATGGTAAGAGTCTTTCAGACGCAGAAAAAGCTAATCTATGTCAATATGCTCCACAGACCTCGGCGTAGCCGCACGAGTGTCGGGAGCGGGAGAATTCACCTCTTCCTCAAAGACTGGATCATCGGACGGCACCGGGTTCCACTAAGCCGCCTAGCGAGATCCGAGTTCGGGCCATCAGGGAAATCAGCAGCAAGCTTCTCCTCTTCAGCTCCTAAGTTCCAAGCCGAGTGCTCCCCCTTCTGGAACGCCTTTATAGACTTAATCTTCGTCTCCAGAGCAGCATAGGAAATAGAGTTCACCAAAGTCTCCCCTAGTTCAGCATTCTTCTCTTTCAATTCCTGCACCTCGGAAGCCTTCTCCTCCAGAATCTGAGAAACACGAGCCTCAGCATCAGAAGCACGTTTCTCAGCTTCCAAGGTACGTTTCTCAGCATCAACAGCACGCCTCACAGCATCAGCAACATTCTTTTCAGCACCAGAAATCCGCCCTTCAGCAGCAGAAAGACTGTTCTGCAAACTCTGCTTCTAAGCAGCCTCCTCCAGCAGGAGACTCTGGGACTTGTCTAGATCAGCCTGAATTTTAAGCCTGTCCTTATTAGCTGCTTTCACCTGCTTATGAAAATTAGCATTTTTCGCTTCTAAGAGAGGTACCTTCTCCCGCAGATACAGAGCCATCTGGAAGGACTGTCGCACCAGAACGGAGTGTCAAAAAAAAAAACTTGAAGCAGTTAGTGTCCGTTTACCTCAAAGGAGTGCTCAGCTCCACGATCCACCAAATCATGCAAGGCTCTGCTGTCCAACGCAGACCTAGGAGCAGGAAGTAGCATCTGGTTCATTAAGCCCAGGTTACGCGCAGACTTAGCCTTGCCAAAGTCATTTGGAAGTGTAAGGATAATAACCCTAGTAGCAGGAGCGGATTTGGAAGCAGAAGTAGCCCCAGAAGCAGGAGCAGCTCCAGAAGCAGGGATGGCTTCAGACGCTGGGATCGAAGCAGAAGCAGACATGGCAGGGCCAGAAGCAGGAGTAGGTCTGGGAACCAGACAACCCATGCCCAGGCAGTGGAGGCCTCACAGCTAGAGAAGTGGCTTCAATAGGAGTCTGCTCCGTAGCCAGGCCCACAGCAGCAGATCTTCTCTTAGGACGAGGTCCAGAACCAGGGGCAGGGGTGGATTTTCTCTTCTCAGCAGGCTTGGAGGCAACTTCGACCCGCTTCTTTTCTCTCTGGGCCAAGACGCCGTCCAGCGAAATTTTGGATTTTGCAGAGCCTGGAAGCAAAAAAGATCAAGTCAAAACTAGAAATATCAAGTATCCAGAAACAGAACATAGTCAAAAAAGAAGAACAACGCACCAGTCGACATTGATTCACAATGTTCTTTTTCCTCAGCTGTTGTCTACTTCACCGCAGAAGCAGAATCCTGAACCAGATTGGGGAAGGTCCTATGCTCAGGGGGTGGACCAAATAGCTTGGAAAGAGATGCAGCTTCGTCGGAGGATGGAGGCAAGTGGCACAGATCTGCACAAAAAACCAAGTAAGGAAATATAAGCATCAAAGAAATATACACAGGAATAAGGGCATGCAAATACCGTATGTTGACCACCAGACGCTGACAATGTAGTCAGTGGGAGCCGGAAGAGTATCTACTTTCACAAAAATGAAGCGGGTGAACCACTTGCTATCATCTGGCTTCACAGGGAAGATAATGCAACTCTTTTCCCCGTCTCGAACCCGGATGGTCACCTGACCCCGACTAAGGGACCTGACCGAAAACAAGTGTGCAAAGTCCGGGAGACCGATTTCGTAACCGAAGCGGCTATTCATAGCATTAATTGCGAGCAAAGTTCGCCAAGTATATGGAGCCACTTGGCAAATAGCCAAGTGATTTAGGTTCAGAAACTCCTGAATCAGAGGAGGAAAAGGAAACCTCAGGCCCAGACGGAAAGCATACTCGTATAGACATATCCACCCCTCCCTCACAGAGTCGACTTTTTGGCCAGGGGTCGGAATATGAAACACCACATCATCGGAAAAGCCAAACGTTTCCTTGATATGAGCAAGATCTTCTGGAGTGAAGTCGGAATCACAGGAATGCTTGGCGGAAAGGACACCGCCGGAAAGGAAGAGATCAGGCGGCATCACCGGATCCGAGGCCGAGGTCGATGAAGCAGATTTTTGTGACATTCTTGGAAAAGAAAGAAACAAAAAGGAAAGCAAAAGGGGGCGAAGTACCTGAAGAGGGCAGCCGGCAGAAAGGGAGTTTATGAGAGAAGAAGATGAAAAGAAATAATGATGAGGTAAGAGAAGGGGAGGAAACCGAGGGGATATAAAGGAGAGAGAGGAAGAGTTAGTGGGAGAGTGGGAGAGTTATTACGGCAGTTGAATAAAGTAGGGAAGTTATCAAGGCTAAGGTAACTGATAAAGCTCCGTCAGTTCTCCGCATCGCAACAGAAATTCCCGCCTAAAAATATTTGAGACGGAAATTTGGGGGCAATTGTTATGGATAAAAATTACTCTTTTATCACCTGCGACGTGGCGTTTTCTCATTGGCAGAAGAAAGTGGCAAAATATTGGCGACGTGGCGCGCGACTATAGGACGATAAAAGAAAGAAGAAATTGATGAAGTGGCAAGGTGTGGACCATGGGATCAAAAAGGAAACAAACACACTTTGGCCCATAAAAAAGCACGCGTGCAAAAGAAGTTACCAGCTAGGTCAATCAACAACTCCCTATTCTTTAGGAGTTGACCTGGTATTCAGGAACAGAAGCAGAAAAACCCTAGTTCTGATTCCAGCAACTATATAAGGGCGAGAAGAGCAACACTCAAGGCGTTCGAAATTCAACTCATCAGTCCACAAAAATATCGTTTATACTTGGCAACAATCCACTAGTAAAAATTAATCTTGTATTTCCTTACTTGTGCGTTTTCCCTCGATTATAGTGCAAAGTTGGTGGGATTCCGACTCCCCCCGCGGTTGTTCCCACACCGGGTTTTCCGGTCACCAAAAATTCTCCGTGTCATTCTTTTCGTTCGTCTTTATTCCGTTGTTTCTGTCGTTGCATTTAAACTACAATTGGCATTAACAATAATCACTATCACTCACTAATTAAATTAACAACTCGGTAAATTTTTACCAAAACATTTCTTACTTGCTTATTTAATCTCCTTTATAATGTTTATTTCATATCTATCAAACTTTTATTTCTAACCAATGTATTGTTTGAAAAATGTAGAGTGATCATGAATAAGTGGACGGGAACTTAGTTTAAACTGTTAATGTAAGTTGATCACATTTTACTCTCACATTTCTTTCTCAATTCCTGATTCTTAATTGACAAGCTATTTGTAATAGTTTTATTTGTGCGGGATAACTATCCATAAGGATTAACTAAAATGATGAACAACTTGTACTTTATTTAATACTCGTACTTTGAATATGCCTTTGTTGTCACTCATCGAGTAACAAAAATATATCCTGTCGTTTACAAGTTAAGATAATAAGTTAGTGGGTTCACACAAACCCTATAACCTTTCACTAATAATTTTAGACACGAATAACGACATAGTTTCTTGAATTGTTTCATATTTTTATTATATTCTGTATTATTGTCATTTTTTTTGTTAGTAAGTGAAATAAAAAGAACATAAATTTTCTA
The DNA here is from genome assembly GCF_048544455.1 of Silene latifolia. Classification (NCBI taxonomy): domain Eukaryota; kingdom Viridiplantae; phylum Streptophyta; class Magnoliopsida; order Caryophyllales; family Caryophyllaceae; genus Silene; species Silene latifolia. The sequence continues at coordinate 42,613,340 of NC_133526.1, forward strand.
TGGTACCCTCGAACTTTGACAGATCATGGTACCCCTCATTTTAAGTTTCTACATATAGTACCCTTGTGCTTTAATTTTTTTCCCAAAATACCCTTTGACAAACTTCCGTCATAACGTCGTTACTCCTATGAGTAATTAGATGTGTAATTGAGCATGTTATGTTATTTGTGTTTTGTTATTTAGGTATTAAATTTTAGTTTATTAGATCAAATAAGGATTTAGGTATTAGATGATAAAGTGCTAGTGTATTAGATAACAAAAAAAAAGGGGTCACAAGTCATCAGAGTAACGACGCTATGACGGAAGTTTGCCAAAAGGGTATTCTAGGAAAGAAAAAGGTAAACACATGGGTACCATATGTAGAAACTTAAAATGAGGGGTACCATGTGTAATCTGCCAAAGTTCGAGGGTACCATGGAAAAATTCCGTAAAAAAAATGATCCATATGCATTAGTTTTTAAATTATTACTCCATATGAATGCAATTTGTTAAAAACTAACAAATCAGTGTTACCCAGACTCGGCAGAGAAGTGTCGCATACGATGCTAATCGCAGTGTCAGACACGTGATTCTAAAATTTAAGTGACACGGGGATACGGTCAAATAAGTGTCTTGACTATTTTAAAGACGTTGATTATATATATATATATATATATATATATATATATATATATATATATATATATATATATATATAGAGGCGGGATCTCGTGAGTTTGGTTCTTACGGTGAGTTGTGAGTTTGTGTGCTTGAAAATCTGGACCACTAAATAAAAAAGATCTTACGGCTCAGATTGCACCAAGCAACTAACAATAAATAATACGCGGGACTTTTTAATCGATCACACTGGGTCTCACTTTGTTTACTTTTTCTTTCTCTCTCTTCTATTAATTGTCCAAATCACAATCCCAATTCTTTTTCCTAAAAACACATCCCAATGAAAGTTATCAGTAATTGTTCAAGGAAATTGAAGACGACTCACATAAACACAATTTATCAAGAAAGCTTCTTCGCACAAACAAATACCGAGTTTTATCTTTTTGATTTATTCAATTTTTGACATGTTGTCTTGATTCAGGAATCTCGAAGATGCAGAATGAAGTTACAGAACATGTTCTTAATAGCATACATTCTCAGAAGCCTCATGAATCCGATTTTTGTGTCGAAGAAGCAAAATGGTATTTTTTTCGATATGTAAATATAGACTCACCATTGGTATCGGTTTCGGTGCCGCAATCAAATAATGGAGACTCGAACGGTGTTCTTTTAGGTTTGCTGCTTGTTTTATATTTGTTTTTAATTATATGTCGACTCGAATCATGGATTGGTCGCTTGTCCGCAGTGGTAACACGGTCTTTGCTGCGCTCAATGATAGTTCTTTGCTCCGCTCGTGGTGGTTCTTACGGTGATGCGGGACTCAGGTGAGTCGAGTGTCGGATTCGGAATCAAGTAGAACGTGTGGAGTCGAGATGACCCCAAGTCGTGGTTACGGGATGACCCCAAGTCGATTGAGGCTCTGGCGGTTCAATGGTGCGCGAAGAGGTAACGGACTCGACGCCGACATCAAATGCGGGCCGGAATTGGATCAATGTTGATGACCGTCTTGTTTGTGGTTGTTAATGTAGTTGGGTTTATGCGACAATGTTGAAATTGGTGTCAATGAAATTGCGATGGGACGACGCCAAACATACAAGCATGTGATGTATTCAATGTCAATGCTTTAGCGAAAATCAAACTCGACTTATTGCTTTTTGTTTTTGTTTGTTTGGATTCTTGTGTGAGCTTGTTTAACTAACTTGAATTAGGGAGGTTATACCTCTTATTGTACATGTGAGTTATTCTCAATTCCAGATTAATTTTTGTCGTTGTTTGCTTACAAGTTGTGGGGATTTTGGGTCTAATTTGCTTTTGATTCTTGCTCTAATTTTCACCCGTCTAGCTTGGATTGTATTGTCTATTGTGGATCTGAAATACTTCTCTGTTTCAATTCATAATATATATTTTCCAATCTCTATTGTGGAACCTAATTGGTCTATCTTGCATCTATTGAAAATTGAAGTTGCAGAAGATAATAACACTACAATAAAACACTATAACACCAGAATAATACTCCAATAATATACGGATAACACCACAATAACACTACAATAACACGTGAAAAAAAAGAAGAGTAAAAAAACCAAAGTAGTAAAAAATATCAAAGAGACACCGGAATAGCATCACAATAACACCAGAATAATAATACCATCAGAATAACAGCACAATAACACGTGGTAAAAAAATAGTAAAAAAATCAAAGTAGTAAAAAAATCAAAGTGACACCGAAATAATATCACAATAATAGCAGAATAACAGTAGAATAACAGCTCAATAACACGTGGTAAGAAAAAAGAAAAAAAAATCAAAGTCGTAAAAAAATCAAAGTGGCGTGAGAATAACATCACAATAACAAATGAATAACAATAACATGTGGTAAAAAAAAGAGAAAAAAATTAAAGTCGTTAAAAAAATCAAAGTGGCACCGGAATAATATCACAATAACACCAGAATAACAGCACAATAACATGCGTAAAAAAAAGAGTAAAAAAATCAAAGTAGTAAAAAAAATAAAAGTAAAAAAAATCAAAGTGACACCGGAATAACATCACAATAACAGCAGAATAACAGTAGAATAACAGCGCAATAACACGTGGTAAAAAAAGAAAAAAAAATCAAAGTCGTAAAAAAATCAAAGTAACAGCAAAATAACATTACAATAACAGCGGAATAACAATAACATGTGGTAAAAAAAAAAAACAAAAATCAAAGTCGTTAAAAAAATCAAAGTAAAAAAGAACAATAACAAATAATAATACGAGGTAAAAAAAAGAGTAAAAAAATTTCAAGTAAAAAAATCCGGTACAAAAAGAAAAAGAAAAAAAGGTAACATAATGAGTAAATTAAAGAAAAACATAAGAGAAAACAAAAATCAAAGTGGTAAAAAAAAAAGCATAATAACACGAGGTAAAAAAAAGAGAAAAAAAAAATTAAAGTAAAAAAAAAGTAACATTAGAAAAAAGAGAAAATAAGTAAATGACAATGGTTTTATATGACATGTAAAATTTGATCTTGGCCACTCATCTCTAATATAATCTAGTGGCTGAGATTCCCCCAACTCACAACTCACCATAAGAACCAAAATCACCAAATCCAATCTCTCTCTCTCTATATATATATATATATATATATATATATATATATATATATATATATATATATATATATATATAGGAATGAGATCATGTGAGGATACACTATCTTTTTGAGGATTGAGGATTGCGTTACAATATCAGAGGTTCTTCAATACAATATCACAGGTTATTCGATAAAATATCACACACAAAAAACACCTGTGAAATTTTATTTTATTTTTTTCAAAAAAAAAAAAAAAAATTTTTTGACAAAGGTCTGATTTTTCGTGATATTTTATTAAAGAACTTGTGATATTGTATTCACAAATCCTCAATCCTCAAATATATAGGAGTTCTCACCGGATCTTGACTCTATATATATATATATATATATATATATATATATATAGAGGTAAGATCTAATGAGTCCTCCTCTCAAATTGAGTCCATAAGTCCCTCTAAGGGCCATTGGATGGCCTCAATGGATGGTTGAGATTAATTTGATTAAAGGCCATTAAAAAGAAAAGGAAAAAAATGTGGATGGTTGGATTGAGATGGGTGGTTGAGATTGAAAATTACCAAAAAAAATTACCACTAATCAAATTTCTATACACTAATTAATTTTTCTTTCTCTCTCTAGCCCCTAATTAATCAGTTTTGAGTTTTAGATTTCAGAAGTGTAAATGTAATGTTGTATGAGTTTTACAAGTGTAAATGTGACGGAAATTTTGAATTTATATAATTTTAACATTTTACAAGTGTAAATGTGAAATTTTACGAGTGTAAATGTAACATTTTTAGAGTGTAAATTTGATTTTTTGTGACGGAAATTTTGAATTTATATAATTTTAACATTTACAAGTGTAAATGTGAGGTTTTATGAGTGTAAATGTAACATTTTAAGAGTGTAAATTTGATTTTTTTGTGACGGAAATTTTGAATTTATATAATTTTAACATTTTACAAGTGTAAATGTGAGGTTTTACGAGTGTAAATGTAACATTTTAAGAGTGTAAATTTGATTTTTTTGTGACGGAAATTTTGAATTTATATAATTTTAACATTTTACAAGTGTAAATGTGAGGTTTTACGAGTGTAAATGTAACATTTTAAAAGTGTAAATTTGATTTTTTTGTGACGGAAATTTTGAATTTATATAATTTTAACATTTTACAAGTGTAAATGTGAGGTTTTACGAGTGTAAATGTAACATTTTAAGAGTGTAAATTTGTTTTTTTGTGACGGAAATTTTGAATTTATATAATTTTAACATTTTACAAGTGTAAATGTGAGGTTTTACGAGTGTAAATGTCACATTTTAAGAGTGTAAATTTGTTTTTTTTGTGACGGAAATTTTGAATTTATATAATTTTAACATTTTACAAGTGTAAATGTGAGGTTTTACGAGTGTAAATGTAGTATTTTAAGTGTAAATTTGAAGGTTTAAGAGTGTAAATTTGGTCCTTTGAGTGTGACTTTGGTCCTTTATAAGTGTAACTTTGGTCCTTTTACGATTAAAACTTTAGTCCGACTACCAACAAACACCACCAACGCCGTCCTCCACCACCAACTCATATCCACGAAAATATGAGTGCAAATGTATATAAATTTAATGAGTGTAAATGTTCAGATATACGAGTGTAAATGTAAAGAAATATGAGTGTAAATGTTAAGAAATATGAGTGTAAATGTACACAAATACAAGTGTAAATGTTAACATTTACGAGTGTAAATGTAAAGAAATATGAGTGTAAATGTTAAGAAATATGAGTGTAAATGTACACAAATACAAGTGTAAATGTTAAGATTTATGAGTGTAAATGTAAAGAATATATGAGTGTAAATGTTAAGAAATGTGAGTGTAAATGTACACGAATACAAAACACCGCCTTTTTATATTATTAAAAGGCCACTTAAAAAAAAAAAAAAAAAAAAAAAAAACGACACAAACATGAAATGCAGGACAACAATGAAAACAAAAAACAATAAAAAAGAATGTAAATGATAAAAGAACCCAACAAACCAGATCTGAAACATAAATCTAAAAACAATATACAACAAGACGACTTATTATAAGACGAGATTTGAAAGAGGAAAAAGAGGGAAAAAAAATGGGACGACACAAAACACAACATATGCGACGACACAAAACACAACTATAAAATAAATATAAATAAATAAAAAAAAAAAAAAAAAAAAAAGCAAACAAACAGAAACACACAGGAAACTCGTTTTCCAAATGAACAAAACAACTAATTTGTTTTCAAAACAAAAAACAAAGCAAGAAAGCAAAGCACCCACAGGAAACTCGTTTTCCAAATGAACAAAAACAAAGCACCCACCACCATTTCTTTAAAAATAAGAAAGAAAGCAAAGCTTGTTGCAGTGGTGTTTGTTTTCTTTAAAACAAAGCTTTTCTATGATTTTGTTTCAGATCTGGCGACCATAGGAGTGGTAGATTGTCGTTGGTGGTTGCAATGGTGTCGTCGCATATGTTTGTTGCAGTGGTGTTGTGTTGTCGGGGGTGGTGCGAGGTAGAAATGGTGGCCGGGAAGGTGCAAGGGGACTGGGTGGTAGTCGGGTTGTGGTGGGTGGTGGGTGGTGGGTTGTAGACAGAAATGGTGGTCAGAAAGGGCGTGAGGCGTGGTGGTGCGGGTTGTGGTGAGTGGTGGGGCCAGATCTGGACAAAAAAGAAAGGTTGTGTGTCGGGTGGAGGGAGTGGAAGAAGTAGCCGTGGTGGTGTCGAGAGGAAAGAGGAGGAGGTGGGGTAGTGGCGGTGGCGCAAGTGAGGGAGGTCATGGTGGTGGTTACGGCGGGTTGTGTGTGTCGGGTGTGTGTAGGGGTGGTCTTGGTGGTGGTGGGTTGATGGGTGTTGTGGGGGCGGGGGTGGTGGGTGTCGGGGGTGAGGAAAAGAGGAGGGAATTTTTTTGTTTTTTTTTGGTTTTTGAATTGTTTGGTTTTTGGAATTGTTTTGGTTTTTAGAGAGATAAGAGGAATGATATTTGTGTGATAGGAGAGAGAAGTGAGTGGAAAAAGAAGCTTATATAGTAAAATTAGAGGTTTGATTAGTGATGGTAGTGAGAGGAAGTGATTAATTAGAATCAATCCCCTCCTTTTAGCCTTAATCCCCCCTTTTTTCCTTTCAATCTCAACCCCTCATCCCATCTTTTCAATGGTCCTAATAAGGACTTATGGACTCAAGGATTGTAGGTGGACTCACTTGATCCTTTCTCTCTCTCTCTCTCTCTCTCTCTCTATATATATATATATATATATATATATATATATATATATATATATAGAATTAGGATCACATGAGTCCACCCTATCTTTTTGAGTCCGTGAGTCCATGATACAATATCACACTTTATATTAAACAATATCACAGCTTATATTCAAAAAAAAAAAAAAAAAAAAAAAAATCCAAAAAAAAAAATTGAAAAAAAAAATTCCAAAAAAAAGTCGTGATATTGTTTTGTAATACAATATCACACGTTACACTAAACAATATCACAGCTTACATAAAAAAAAAAAAACTTTTTCAAAAAAAAAAATTTGAAACAAAAAATCGTGATATTGTTTTGTTATACAATATCACACGTTATACTAAACAATATCACAGGTTAAAAAAAAAAAAAACTTTTTCGAAAAAAAAAATTTCGAAAAAAAAAATTTGAAAAAAAATTTTCCGAAAAAAAAATCGAAAAAAAAATTTTGAAAAAAAAAATTTCGAAAAAAAATTTGAAAAAAAAAATCGTGATATTGTTTTGTATAGTGCGTGATATTGTTTTATGGACTCATGGACTCAAATATATAGGTGGACTCACCGGATCTTGCCTATATATATATATATATATATATATATATATATATATATATATATATATATATATATATATATATATATATATATATATATATATATATATATATATATATGTTGAGAAATAACAAAACAAATATGAGGAAAGATAAAACATATTAAAATATTGCAATTAATGGTAACAACTGTCATTCAACAACTTTCCATACTTACTTTTTTTTAAAAATGAAACCCTAACCTATACTATTTGCCTTTCATCAGCCGCAATACCCAAAAGTTTCATTTATCTCTCTCTCTCTCTCTCTCTCTCTCTCTCTCTCTCTCTCTCTCTTCTTTTTTCCCTTATGCCTCTACTCCTCCTCACACCCAATCAACATCATCATTGTGCAAAGTGTCGGGAGTCGTGTCGAACTCTGAAGTATCTCATGCATGTCAGGTGTCGTATTACGTGTCGACACTCCACCTACCTAGGGTGTCGATACTACATAGTAACAAATTAAAACAACTACGTGAGATGGGTTTGCACCTTCTTGCCCATTTCTATTTTGTCATGTTATGAAACCTAATGTTGTAGAGTTTAAATTGCGTAAGTATATATATATATTTCTTTTTTTAGATGAAATGTAAGAATATATTAAAGAATCGGAAAACGAGTTACAAAACGGATACGTATAATCGTATCTCTACCAAGACAAAAGACGCCCAAAAAAGGCAGCCTAATCCAAACCCCCAAATAGAAATCTGGGTTCATTAAAATCAGATGAAAAAATAAAATCACATCTCCATCTCAAATCAACTCATTCTTTTCATCTTCCCCATTCAAACTTTCAATCTCCTTCAAATTTCAATCAAAGCGGTCAACCAGGCTTGATCATTATCTTTGATTTTAACAGCAATAGTGACGAATCTATGTCAGAGTTCTCTGATAACGGCTTGATCCAACATTTCAGGTCGCATCAGAGTATGCTCATTCCTGCTCATGTTCCTCTGTCTACATATGTGGTAGATACAAGCATTTAACACAGCATTGATGATGCCCTTTTGGAATTTCGATCCACTATGTTGCAATCTCCAATCAAGAATATCATGAAGAGGTAAGTTTATACCGATCCATTTGTTGATATTGTTTAAGACCAGATGACTATAAGAGCATCTGAAAAACAGATGTTCCAAGCTCTCTTTATCTCCATCACAAATACAACAGTTAGTCTCTGCCGGGATGCCCAATCTGTGAAGCTTGTCATTCGTGTTGAGGCTATTGTGCTGATAAATCCAAGTTAACATATTGTGTTTCGGGATTGACCATTTATTCCACACTGAGTCACACCATTTAACTTTGTCCCCTTTATCCCTGAGCCATTTGTAACCTTTTACTATAGTATATTTAAGGCCTATTTGATTCTTCCAGACTTGATGGGTATATGCTTCCTTGAAAATGTCTTTGGTATGGCAGACCTTCCTCCAATACCAGCTGATATCATCAGGAGGGGAGTAATCTTGCCAACCTTTGCCTTTGAGATAGATATGATTTATCCATGTGACCCATAAATGATCAGGTTTAGTTGTTATCCACCAAACCAATTTGCCCACTACTGCTTTATTCTAAATGAGATCATTCTTCAAGCCGAGACCTCCTTCTATTTTGGGTTTACAAATCATCTCCCAAGAGACTAGAGGAGATCTTAGATATTCCACACCCCCATCCCATAAATAGTTTCTGCAAATTTGCTCAATTCTGGCTATCATCCAGTGGGAAGAATGAACATTGTAGCCCAATAATTGTGATACGTCTTAAGAACAGCCTTGACAAGTACGAGCCTTCCTGCATATGAAAGTTTCCTGGCCCCCAACCCCCTTATTTTAGCAACAATTTTCTCAATTAGGGATTTACAATCTTGGGAAGTCAGTCTTGTTGTTTTGGTAGGCACTCCTAAATATTTAAAAGGTAATTTGCCCTCAACACAGCCTGAGACCTGAATAATTTCCTCTTTCACATGATCTCGAACCCCATTGAAGTATGCATTAGACTTCCCTTTGCTCATCCTAATGCCTGATGATTTGGAGAAGGTGGAGAAAGTCCCAAGGATTATCATAATAGATTGGACATCTCCTTTACAAAAGAGTAAGAGGTCATCAGCAAACATTAGATGGGTGAGTTTCAGAGGTTTGCATAAAGGATGATACCTGAAATCCGTCACCTCTGTAGTAACAGCCATGAGTCTGGTTAAGTATTCCATGTAAATGGTAAACAAAAGGGGGGAGAGGGGATCCCCCTATCTCAATCCTCTTTGACATTTAAAAAAGCCAAATATATCTCTATTAAGGTTGAGGGAATAACTTGCAGTAGTCACACATTGCATGACCCAATTCCTGAACTTGAATGGAAATTTCATGGCAGTCATCATTTGCTCTAGAAAGTCCCATTCAATAATGTTATATGCCTTTTGAAGGTCCAGCTTGAATAAGCATCTAGGAGAAACAGAATTCCTCCCATATAGTCTAATAAGATCCTGGCATATTAAGATGTTCTCCATTATGCTTCTCCGCTGTATAAACCCCCCTTGATTAGGAGAAACTAAATCTGGCAACATACAAGCCAATCTATTGCAAAGCACTTTTGATATACATTTGTAAACAACGTTGCAGCAAGCAATGGGTCTGTATTGAAGCATAGTGGAAGGCCTATCCACCTTAGGAATAAGAGTAACTAAAGTGGCATTTAACTGTGTAAGAATAGTACCTGACTAAAAAATTTCCATAATTGCCTCAGAGACCTCATTCCCAACAATATCCCATGCATCCTTAAAGAATTTGCTTGAAAAACCATCAGGGTCTGGAGCTTTTTTATTTGGAATATGGAACATGATATCTTTGATTTCAGCTTTAGTGATAGGCTCCAACAATTTCTGACTATGCTGCTCTAAACAAATTTTACCTTGTGCCACAATGAATTTATTTACCTTAATGGTCTGACTCCTAGAACCAAGAAACATTTGATAATATTCAAGGAAAGCTTACTGAATTCCCTCCTCACATGTTTATAACTTGTGCTTGTGATCTTTAATCTGGTAGATTAAATTCTTATTTCTCCTTGTTTTAATAAGGCCATGAAAATATACAGAATTAGCATCCTCGTCTTTGAGTCAATGAGCTTTTGCTTTTTGTCTAAGATACTCCATCCTAGCTTGATCTAAGACTTTAAAAGCCTGAAGAGCTTCATATTCAGACTGGATGAGTTCCTGATCTCCTAGTTTGGTCACTATCTTTTTTGTAAATTAAGTAGCCTAGTATGAGCTTGATCAACATTGTTCTCAATATCATAAAAATGACCGCTGTTTATACTCTTAAGCATTGGTTTAAGGGCTTTCATTTTCCTAACCAACCTATACATTTTAGTCCATTCTATATTCTGATTCCAAGTAGCAGCCACTATTTCAAGAAACCCTGGGGCAGAGCTCCACATATTAAAATATTTGAATGGTCTGTTTTTGGGCTTACTGCTCTTTGCCAAACTCACCAGACACGGTGTATGATCAAATAATATCTCAGGCATAAAATGAGAACAGTATTCAGGAAAATCTCTTATCCATGCTTGATTTCCTAAAAACCTATCTATCCTACTATAGACCCTTGTTTTAACATGTTGTTTATTATTCCAAGTATAGAAAGCTCCCATAGCTTGAACATCTAACAACCCACAATCATCCAAACTATTCTGGAAAGGTTCAACCTCGGCTGTAGTCACATTACCTCCCAATCTTTCATGAGCAAGAGTTATACAATTAAAATCTCCTCCTATAGACCAAGGTCCAGAAATAGTACCAGAAATCCTTTTAAGATTATTATCCATAGAGATTCTCTTTCACTAATACCATTAAAAGCATAGATAAGTGTGTGGAAAAATTGCTTCTGAGTCATCTTATCAGTGACATACATATGAATGTATTGAGCATCATATTCCAGAAAAGATACATCCACCATGTAATGATTCCAAACAACCCAAATCCTTCCACCATTATGAAATGCCATATTTGTGGACACACTCCAATTCCTGAAGACAGAATTTAGAGCTTTATTCATATTCACAGCTTTTATTTTAGTTTCTAACAGTCCAAAAAGGCCTACATTATTAAAAAGCATAAATCTATTCACAATCTTTTGCTTTGTATCTTTATTCATCCCTCCAACGTTCCAAAAACTCAACTTAATCATGTATTATTTGTAGGGGAGTCATTACCAGTTATACCTATACCTCTTTTGGGAGATCAAAAACTACTGAACCCCTCCATACAAGTGGGAGATGTCTGATTGATCCTGCTCACATTAAGAGCTTCTTGTCTAGAGATCTTAACATTCTTGACTGGAGAGGGAGAACCTGGGGTCTGATGACTCCCAGTATGCTTAGTGATTGGTGTGCTCTCCAGACCAACTATGCCTTCATTTGGTTCAGGAACATATTGCACCTCTACATTGTCTACCCGTTGCTTCTGTTTTGCAGACTGCTGTACATGCCTCCATACCTTTCTAATCTGTTTATGTTGACTTGCAGGCTTGCCTCGTCTACAATTGACCTTTTCATGACCAATCTGCTTACAATTAGCACAAATAGTAGGTTTCCATTCATACTCCACCTCAATTTCAATAAGAATATGCTTTTCATCCCTGAATTTGACCGAGTTAGGAAACTTTTGTCCTAGTTTCAATTCAACCATTACACATGCAAATCCAAGTCTTGTCTTTAGTTCAGTAGCATTGTCAGCCTTAACATAAGATCCAATCAGATCTGCTATCTTCTTGAGACTATTACCCCAAAATTTGAGGGGTAATTTATGCAACCTCACCCACACTGGAACACTTTTAACTTCCTCCTTTGTCAACTCAATATCAGGCTGTCATTCCTTGAGAACTAATGGTTTATTATCAAAGAGGAAGTAGCCACTATTTAACACTGTGTTTTTCATTTCTTCAGTGGTAAATCTTTCCAGGAAGATGCCATTAAGGAGAAAAGAAATTTTGTCCACAGAGAACTTATTCCAGATTCGTTTCAAGAATCCCTCCATAATTTGCCAAGGAGGATTGGCTCCTACCACAAATCCATAGACTGCATTATTCCAATATTCAAGTTCATCATTCACATCCTCATTTGTCAATTGTTGTATGTCCTCAGATGCTTCATCCACCATTTCAATTAGTTTTCGGCCATGTCTTTGATACCAGACCCCTTCCTCATCAAGGTCATCTGTCTCGTCTTCACTTTCCTCTACTGTCTCAACCATACCATCCAGATCAAAGGCCAGAGTATCATTAATTTCACTCATGTTTCTTGTTTTGTTCCCAGTTTCCCCATCAGGCCCTCTCAAAACCTTCTCTTTCTCAATAACAATCCTAGATGCATTCTCAAGTCGGTTTGATTTACTCTGATGATTTTGTTGTGTTTTGGATGCAGATTTATTCGTCATGATGAATCAGAAATCAAAGTTTTCAGATCGCAATGGAGACGGCTGTTAGGGCATTTTTTTTAAGTTTCCAGTTGATGTAAGTATATATATTTCATATGCAGGGTACTATGACACTCTTTTTGGTAAAGTCTATCTCAAAGTCATTAGGGACGAAATCAAATACATGCACTTTTTTAGAAAATTCAATCATTAGTTGAAGAATGAAGAATTTGCGTCGAAGTCAAAGACTTCATCAAGGAGAAAATGAGTAAAAAAAGAAAGTATTTTATCAATGCAGTATTAAGGGTACACGGCTTGGTTTGACTTGGAATCTCACCCTTTGTGCATTTTGTTTGTATAATATAGACTTGTAAGTTTTGATTCAATCAAGAGTCGAATGGGAGAGAATGCTATGTTTTTTTTTGGTATATCTTATTTGTTAGTTAGTGATTATAAAACAAAAAAGATTGGCTTGTGAATTCTAATGAATGTTACAAAGAACAATGTTAATTAATTCACTAATATTTTCTCTTACAAAAATTTCAATTAAAATGTGAATTTTAATTATAAACTGTAATTATGAAACTTATAATGTTAATTTATATTTTTTGTTTTAAGGTTTAAACTGAAAGAGATCTAATGAAACAGATTGCCTATTGAGTTACTCTATTTACAAGAAACAAACAAATATGGCATCATGACAACCAACTTTTCCTGGACAAAATTATACATTATCGTTCAATATACAGGTACACATAAACGTCCCGTGAATTTCACGGGTACAAGAGCTAGTTAGACAATAAAGGCTGTAACACCCCTGATTTTCGGCTAAATTAAAATCAATTTTTACATATAAAATAGGATATTATAATCAATATACAAAGTTTTTATTACAAAATGTCTCTTAAAATAAATATACAAAATGAATTAAAACTTTTACAAAGTCTTTAAATAAAATCTTGTCTTGAAACAAAATTCTTTTGAACTGTAGCGGAAGTCACCTGAAAATAAAACCATAAGACAAAAAGGACTACCCCCATGACGAGTATCCCAGAAGAGAGAAAACACGCCAACCGAGGAGCTAACTAACAGATAATACCTCAATATAAGCAGAATAGTTTTGGTCATGGTGTGGAAACAAACACACGTAAAAAAAATAAAAATAAACACAGAGTATAATAAAAACACTCCTCGGTCACTAATTTCAACATCAAGCTCCTCCACAATATTTCTATAATATTATACACTATCTTATCTCAATAATTAACCAAGTCTCATCTCATTACTCCGTCTTACTCATCACTCTATCTCATAATATAATCCTCCAAAGTAACCATGTATAGTATTCTCATCGTCGATCCTAAGCCAAGGACAAAGGGGTGAGTGAACTGGCGGGTAAATCTGCAAAACAATACTTCCATCTCAATATCGATTTCAAACTCAAATAACTCAATAACCACGGTCACGCTGGACCGTAAAGATAACTCGAATCAAAGGCCCCATAACTCATAACTCAATATCAGTAACCAATTTCCATCTCAATTTCATAATTGATATTGTCAAAGGTTCAGAAAATCGTGCTCAACACTTATAGTATAAAGTATAAACTCCAAGCTACTCAACCATGAGTCTAGGTGAAAGGAAACGATAACAATAACACAATACGAGAACAATCTACAACTCAATAATTTTAATACGTCATTTCTCTTTCATGTACACATTTTACTCATTCATGGACTTTTTCTCATAATATTTCCACACCCTATCCTTCTCTTAACTAAAGAGTCAAAATTTCTCTCTATTCTTCTGCAAAACATTAATCAAATTAATTCTCATCAAAAATTTTAAATGAATATCAATTTACATATTAACTAAAAAATTACTTCATTTTATTGATAAATTACATTAACTTTGTTGATTTCTTCAATTTGAATTTGATTTTTTACTTAGGGTTTGTGGGAGGGGTAACATAATGAATTAAATTTGCACCAAACTTGTTCGAATGTCGTTTGAAATTTCGCTGGCGTAATTATTTTTCTCCTTTAAATCCATCTTCAACATCGTCAAAAATCTTTACGCCATAATTAATTAGAAATTGGTTCAAAAAAGAAAGAAATATGAGGAAAATTTAATTCTACGGGATTTTTCAATCAAGCATTTCAAAGATGGATTGGAATGTTAAGAATGAATGAGAATGATTAATGTGACAATGATTTGTAGAAGGAACTTGAATGCAGATAATTTTTGAATGTTAAGGCTAATAGTATTGGTGATTGGCATCCATGTAACTTATCAACACAAGTCGAATTCTAGTATTTGATGACATTGAATTGCAGATATGCAGAAAATTATAATCCCATATACTTTAAGTTGCATAAATTAGGGACAAATTAGAAGTTTTAGATCCCCATTTTAGGTTTGAAGTAAGGGTTCTTTTGTTGGAGCTTGTGTCCTCCACAGTTAGTGTGATAACGTATATAAATCTCTTATAGGTTCACAAGGGTATACTTAGTATTTTATCAGTTGATTAACGATTACTTAATAACGGTTGGCTTGCTAGAAGTTTGACGTTATTATCATACTGATGGCGGTGATCAACTGGTCCCTAAAAGTCACACCTAAAGGATGTGTTTGAGAGATGTGATTGTATGAAAATATAATCACATTGATGCCTGACTAAAAGGTTAGTTCATGTATTTGACTAAACAGTTAGTCAATGTGATGATGAGACGATTATTTAATACAATTAAATAATACCAGCTGAGACGAATTAATTGTTAAATTCGTAAATTGAATATAAACTGTTATATTTAATTAATGTATATAATGTTAGCTTAAACGAATTAAGATGTTAATTCGTAATTAAACATAACCAGTTATATTTGATTAGCGAACTATAAATATGCGATATTTATAGTTAATGTATATATTATACGATATTGTCATAATAAATGATGACGGACCGGTATTAAGTGTGTGGACTTATTAATACGGGACAACATATATGACAATTGATAAAATGTGCACATATTATACATTTTGATAACTACCTAAAAATAAGAAGATTTTTCTCCTTATTTTTATTTGGTAGTTGGCCGAAAAAAGGAAAAGAAAAATCTTCCCCTATTTTTCTCCTTTACACGGTTTAAAGGAGAAATGGGAATCATTTTTCTTATCCTAATTTTTGACCTAAAATTCTCTCATCAAAGAAACACAAAACCTAAAAATTTCACAACAATTTTGGGGATCTATTCTAGCAAGAACAAGAGGCATTTCTCATCACATTTTGGGTGCAACGATTAGGAGAATATCGATTTCGATATTGTTCTTAGGCCAATTTTGCTAGGACCAAAGGTTGATTCATATCTCTATACTTTTGTTTATGTAATTTCATTTATGACTCGTTTTTCATAATTATAATTTCATTATAATCCGAATATTTATAGAGGAAGTATACCGATATTTCCTACAAGTGGTATCAGAGCATAGGCCACGAAATTATTTTATATGATTTTCATAAATGGATTTAAGCAAAAATTTTGAAGAAGAAAAAAAAAAACATTTCGGCCGTGAGTTTTTTTGCCGAGAGCAAATTTTTTACCGAGATGATTTTTCTGTTTTTATGTTTTTGTTCCATTTGATTTATTCATATTATTGTTTTAATAGGTTAAGATGATAATATAATAAATTTGTAGATGTTTTGATTTAATTAGAATTAAATTGAAATGTAAATGGAAATAGGTTCTTTTTGTAATTTTTAAATTGTAATTTTGAGAAGACTAAAGATGGAGATTGGATTGCTCACTCTCGCTACATGGACCAAGATGGAACATCAAGACAAGCTTCTCGGGTCCAAGGATGGATTCCAAAGTTGTATTTATGTTCATTTTGGTAGATAGGCCACACTAGGACTTTATTTTGATTTACGTTTTTCATTCTCGTTGCTTTTCATTCACATGGTAGTTAGTGCATCATTTTCCGCCTAAACCAAACGACCTACTACTAAAATGCATGAAAATTGACTCATATAGTTTGGATGTTAGTTTTCATAGACATACAGATGTCACACAATTTTAAGCCATCACCTTAGTTTATTCATTCTCGCATGTTAGATATTAGTTCACTTAAAATGAATTAAAATAAAGTTGATGGGATCTTCCTCTAAAACTGAAATTGAGACTAGTCTTTATAAGCCAAACAGCTATGAATCCCTTCTTCGTCGGTATGCATATAGGACCTTACTCTCCATATGACCCCTTCTACGTTGGGTAAGTAGTTTGTGTTGACTTAGTTTACCTCAACATTATAATCCGAAGAGTTTCTCGAGATTATGATGGACTATAGATAGAATTTACAGAAATTTATCGACCAAGAATTCTAAAAGTAGAATTAGCCAAAAGGTTGGCTTATCAATTTACAGATAATTGAGTCTTGGGATCATTTATATAATTCTTGAGGAAGGTCAATTGTATAAATGCTTGAGTCTTCGCGTTATAACAGTATTGCATTAGACTTAAATCATAACGATGAGTATGCTTATTATATTTTTCTTCTTTTCGCAGTGTAGAATACGTTTATATTGATAATACTGTTACAACAAATGGCTGGAAATAACGAAATCCCTATGTCAAGTGCCACACTTGGACGCGAGTCCTGGCTAAAAGCTTTTATGGACCACATGAATCAGTTCACACTTATGAAGAATGACGGGTCCAACTTTGCGGACTGGGAGGCATCATTGCGGAATGCTGCCATTGCTGACGGTAAGCTCAAGTACTTAACTGAACCAGTACCGCCAAACCCAGGCCCCAATGCAAGAGCTAACGAGTCAATTGCTTATAGTGACTTCGTTATGGAAGCGGGTGCGATAAAGAACGTACTCATTTTTGCAATGGAACCAATTTGCAAAGACGCTTCATTGCCCAAGGTGCAAACAAAATTTTCACCACGCTCACTAATGAGTTCTCAAAAGCACCGAGAATCGTTACTTATGAGCATACCTGTCGCTTCTTTGATGCGAAACTCCAGAAGGGCCAACCGGTTAGCCCACACATTCTTAACATGATTGAGAATGTCGAGAAATAGGAGGCACTTGATTGCAAAATCAGCGAGAGCATAGTCATTGACCGTATGTTTCATTCACTTCATGATGGTTTTGTTAGGTTCATATACCTATTATTAGACTCCTCTAATAGTGAACTAATTAACTTGTTAATTATTTATTCTTTAGATCTAGTGCATGCATAACAAAATGAAAGATTTATAAGAAGAACAATGTTCCTTACATTGTTATGTGTTTCGAAATTATGGGCACAAGTAAGGTCACCTTCCTTCACTTGTTCTTGAGCTAAATATGATGGATGATCCTCCTAAGACTCCAAGTATAGAAGCCACTCCCAATAAATTTCACCCAAGATTAATCCCAAAAATTCCTACTAATATTAACTAGATATATAGTAGAAATGTAACCTTAAAAATACTAATGTTCTTGTATTACTACCTCTAGTAATAGATAATGAGTATTAGTATTTTTAGAGAGGTTTTATCAATTGCATGTGAGGAAAAACTTGAGAGAAAACAAGTAAGGAACAACAACAAAATTTGAGCAACACAATGCTCTATATGTAAGAGCCAAAACCGGTGGCTTTACATGCATAGGGGAATATTTTTCTTTTGTTTTACTCTCTTGTAAAGTTTAGGTAGAGTAGTGTAAGATATAGGCATGATTAAAGCTTCATATGACAAGTCACTATCACACTCTAACCAAAATAAACAAAGACAAAAGAGCATCTTTTGTCTCTTGATTTGGCCGAAATATTGGACCTATTTTGGTCCATTTTTGCCTTTTGTCATTTGTCCCACAACTGCTTATAAGTCATATGTTTAACTATCTTACATAATTAATTATTAATGTAATCATTTAATACTTAAATATTACAATTAATAATATTATATACACTCCACTTTTTGAGTAGTATACTACCATTATATCAACATATAATGGGTCCCGTAATTACTAGTTGGTTAAAATTACAACTTCTTGTAACTTTAAATAACTAATTACCTCTACCTCAAAACTTATATAATACCTCAACCAATTTAGTAAATTAACACTTAATTACTAAATTTAAATCTTATTTAATCACATTACAATAAGACGCAAAATTGCACTCTCATAATTAAGGAATTAATTAATCTGTATCGCATACAACTAATTAAATATATATTTGGGCCTCATCCTATAGGTGTGACCTAAAGGGATCAACTGACCACCACCGTCACACGACAGTAATGTCAAACTCTAGTTAGCCAATCATTACCGATTAATGACGGTCAGTCGACTGTATAAAGAATCATCCCTCACGTATTCTTAGTATGAGATTTAATTATGATATTTAAATCATGTGATCGCACTATTGTTGAGAACACATTTCCGAACAATCTCCCACTTGTCCGCGACAAGTGTGCGTCACCAATTCTCTTGTCCTATTACAATCTCTCACTCAATGCAAGGTGTCTTGCAGGTCGTACTTACATTTGATCATATCTTGAGTGGTTTTCTCGATCTGGAGATTAACTGACTGATCGGAATTATCTATCATAGATGCCTTCCGAGCGTGGCCACGCATTTCCAGTTAACTACTCCTCGAGTGGCCTTGAGATTTCAAACAACCCTGACAAGGGGTGGACAATTCCTATCGCCCTATTCCCTTCATTTAGCCACAGTCCATCATAACCCAAAATATACCCAGCTTGACCTCATTTACGAAATCTTAGAGTATAAATCAAAGCTAATCAGAAGTTGTCCCAACTTGGGCGAATAGTCTCTAGTCAAAAGAATTGACTCATAAGAATACTATAGTAGCTCTTGCCACGACCAGGCTTTATGAATTACCAGAACTCTATAAGCGGTCACTGCCCGACAGAGTGTCCCATACAGTTTGCCTATGTGATCGACTAGTCATCCCATATGTGTAATACTCCGTATTTATAAGTCTTGGGGTACTCTATCGAGTAGGCCTTACTCTGTCGAGTAAGGGTAAGTTGCGTTTTAGAAAAGTTTCTGACCTGTTGGGTACTCGATCGAGTAGCTGGGGCACTCGATCGAGTAAGGGGGTACTCGATCGAGTACCTCGGGTACTCGATCGAGTAGCCGGTTTTACGGGGAGTTTTCTCGGGTTTTGTTAATTATGCGATTAAGGTATATAAGCTTTGTCGTCATTATTCTAAATCACTTTTACAAAACCTAAATTACTGTTTAAGAGAGAAAGCAAGCAAGTTCTTCATCCTAATCGCATTATTAGCAATACCCGGAGTTTGGAAGGTCAGTTCTTAGCGTTGATTATACCGTTGAGTTCCTTGCGTCGAGGGTAAGATCTATGTACCCTTTTTATTGTCTTTCCTTTGATTTGGTTAAACCCTAATTTAGAGATTTGGGGGTTTTATGTGTAGTATGTGATTTAGTAGCCTTTATGTGTTGTATGATAGAAGGAGGGTTCATAGAAGAAGCTTTTTGATTCAGCAGTAGAGACCGTCTGATTGTGTGCTTACCAAGTAGGATTTCCTACTCAGTATTAGTCCCATAATGCGATATTGGTTGATGTATTGTGTTTGGTTATTTGATATAGTAATTGTATTGTGATTGTGGTTGTGATCGTTGTTGATGGTTTGCGAGGCGTGGCCTCGGCTGAGTGGGGTCACTTGCGGGAGTGGCTTCACGCCCTAGTTTCGCCTTCTGTGGAACCCGCCACAGAAGGGATGTGCACATTAATGGACAGGGTTATCGCTCACTATGTGGAGCGGGGATTTGGTGGGTACGGCTGCGGTCCCCCATCGCGCGGGCTGTCCAAAGTGGACGATCGGTGATTGAGATGATTGGATTTGGCGTGATTGTGTGTGTGGGACAGTTAAGCTGTCTATTTATCTTATTGTTGGTATATATATTGAATTGTGTGATTAGTACTGACCCCGGTGTTGTTTTGTAAACCTGCGGTGATCCATTCGGGGATGGTGAGCAGATATTGAGCAGGTATTGAGATGAGTACTGGGATAGCTGGGATGGCCATGACATGATGATAGGAGTCTTTCGCTGTAGCTTATTAGTTATTTACATTTCAGTTAGAACAGTCAGTTTGAGAACATGTATTGCATTTTGGTTTGGTTTTGAGAATTGTACTCTTCACTAATATTTATATTTAAATGTTGTTTCTTCATTGTTTATTTGATTATCATTGCCTCGGGTAACCGAGATGGTAATGTCTTCATACCTGAGTGGTCCTGGTAAGGCACTTGGAGTATGGGGGTGTTACAATATGACTCTATGACACTTGAACTTGCCATCAATCGCATCACACTCTAATCACTTCGAGACGTCACCTCATATAAGTAACTAGGGGCGAATACCATGTCAATCCAGTTCACTTTAATGGGGTTCAATTTGTCTCTACAACCCATTTGGATAAGACAAGGTAGCGGGTGAGTTTAATGAAACTCAAACGATAAATGCGATTATCACATATGAATAGTCATTACACTATTACTACTTCATATTCAATAATCTATAGTGTATTATTAACACAGTTAAAATGCAATACAAGCTTGGCAAGTGGATATACCCGATATCCATATATTCCAACTTTACTAATTGCTGTTTCCTTTCATTCAATGTCATCTCTAATGACATGAATTCATGTTTAAGTATATGTCTAGATTTTTTACTAGACTTGGACTCTTTAACTTGAAAGATGCTCCCACTGTTATCGCATAACATGTGACAAAATCATTTGTAGAGGGATTCACCCTTAATCCTTTCATTGACGATATTATCACAATTTACTTAGATTCCTTTTGTAGAATTTTCAATGCGCGAAACTAAAACACTTTTCTTAGTCTCTTACTCCTTAGTCAATAAGTCATCCTAGGATTTCAACAAATCCCTTTTGAGTTTGGAAACTAAAGTTTGTGCAACACTTCAACACCTAACTTAGTTTGTCATCCAAACATGTGAACGAATCCTTAATTCTTCTCAAGAATCTCAAGGATGTTCTTTAAGGCTTTCACAAGCCATATTATGGAAATTATCCCTTTTATTGACTTATTATGCTCTCAGCATATATCACATCATGGCACGTACGTCTGTTGGCATACATGATCATTCTAATGGCGGAAACATTAGAATTCGATTTCATGTGATCAACAACTTAATAGGTTCAGTGAATGACTATGACTCCATCATAGTATTTCCACTTCTATCAACATGAATAGCCTATTTAACCTTTGTTGATTTACAATAGGTATGAAAGATCTTATCGTCGTAAGACTCTCAACTCTATGCCAATATTCTCTCACATAGATTCAAAAAGTAGAATACTTTGCATCCCTTTCCAAGTCTTCCAATTACTCTTGCTAGAAGAGAGAATTGGTACATTATTCTCAATAAGTAATATGTTATCAACATATAAGACATGGAGAAAAAATTCTAGCTCCCACTTAACTTCATGTATAATCATGATTCTTCAATCATGTGAATGAAACCATTCACTATTATCACATGAACGAGAAGTATACTCCTTTAATGCTTGCTTAAGACCATTCTAAGATCACTTAAGAAAGTTACGCATAATATGTGAGGATTCTTAGATCTTCATCTAAGATTTTGTGTTTCAAACACTTCCTTCTCTATATTCCCATTTTAGAAAAGCGAATTCAATTTGCCATTCTTCATAAAATGAAATGCGGCAATTCCTAACATAATTTATCTTGATCAACATCTTCATGTAAATCTTATGCATTTATGTACTCTGAAGCTCTATTTACTTTTGAGGAGACCCTCGCCTTAAAGTAAATCTACTCTTGAGTAACAATTTTCGGATTGTAATGCGATGACTCGTATGTAACAAGGTCATGATACTATCACTTTCACAAAGTAATATTTTAACAATAAGACATGTGCGATAAACTCCCACTGAACTATGCTCTCATTCTATCTTCATAGACTATAGTTCAATACCAACTCCCACTCTATAATTCTATTACTTTCAGAAAGTAACATTTCAACTATAAGAGATGTTTGTGACGATTCAATCTACTCCCACTCTATCTCTCAGAAATATATCAATATTCATGAGAGATAGCTTTGTGAGTCACAAACATATATTTAACGGAGTATTAGGAGTTTTACTTAGACTATGTATTAGCTTTCAAAAGGCCATCCTAACATGGCAGCTTGATAATATACGAGTCTTATCCATGTCATCTGTTTATTAGACTCTCTATTCTAGGTATCTCATGGTTGACCATCCGTTTAGAATAATGTGTCCATATGGTATCGTGAATTCCCTACTTGATGAGTTCAAAAACTCATTACAACTTAATTGATCTTACATAAGTAAGTTGTTACTTTTAGTAATGATGACATAAGGAGAATCAAATTCATAGCTTATGGACATATAATGATCCCATCATCATAATCGTCTATTTGATTAATTTGAGCTGTTTATCTAATGTTTCTCTACGCAAGTAATTTATGATGATGATTTTAGAACAAATAACATAATAAAACAAGTGATTTGGGTTGAAAACCAAATCACCAATATCCAAAATACAACCCGTGTTTAAAGGATACAAGCCAATTTCCAAGTCACACAAGGAAATCAAAAATAGTTCTAAAAACTTCAAATACATCATAAAATAAAAGACAAAGCAAATAAAAGCCAAGCTTCCATTGATCCATCACCATGGTCGGCTACTCTAGCTTCCCTCGTGATCCTCTAGGCTTGCTTCTCCTTGCCTTTGTCCTTGGTAGGAGGCCCTATTTACAATAAAAAGGGTAATCATCACAACTTGTATCATCATACCAAGGTTGAGATTGAAACATAAAAGATAGGGATAGTTATATACCAACTGGAATAACCTTTCCAGCTTTGATGTCGCCAAGGTATTTGGAACAGTTTCTCTTCCAATGCCCAACACCACAACAATAGTGGCACTTGTCCCCAGTGGGGGCACTGTACTTGGGCTTGGAGGTACTTGCTTCACAAGCTTTAGCTATATTCCTGTTGGGAGTTCGCTTCTTCCCTTTCTTCCCGCCTTTCTTGAAGGTTCCCTTGCTCTTATGATTGACATTGAGCACATCTTTGGTGGTGCTAACACTTAGCCCCATGTCCCTTTCGGCTTGCACAAGCATTTTGTGCAACTCATCAAGGGAAACTTTCTTATCTTGTATATTAAAATTCACCCGGAATTGAACATATGCTTTTGATTTTGTTGAGGGAATGAAGAATTCGATCAATTACGAGTTCATTGGGAATTTCCACCTTATGCATTTTCAAGGTCTCAACATGCTCCATCAACTTGAGCACATGAGGGCTCACCTTTTGGCCCTCTTTGATGTTAAGATCAAAGAATGCGGAAGCCGCCTCATATTAAATGACCCTAGGAGCTCGTGAAAACATGTTCACAAGCTTCATGTAGATCTCATGAGCGGTGCTAATCTTTATAGCACTTCGTTGGAGTTCGGCCTCCATAGCAAAGATCAACACATTTTTGATCGCGGCTGACTCCTTTTGGTAAACCTCATAGGTTTGCCTAGCGGCGGGGGTGGACCTAGCATTAGGTTCGGAGGGAGATGCCTCGGTAAGGTAACGAAGCTTGTCGTCACCTTGCGCGGCCAAGCGAAGTTGCGCGTCCCAATCGGCGAA
Source organism: Silene latifolia (assembly GCF_048544455.1). Taxonomy (NCBI): domain Eukaryota; kingdom Viridiplantae; phylum Streptophyta; class Magnoliopsida; order Caryophyllales; family Caryophyllaceae; genus Silene; species Silene latifolia. The sequence continues at coordinate 42,637,470 of NC_133526.1, forward strand.
ATTAGACCCATTCTTTTCTAACTTACATCGATCCATGAAGGATCGGAACCATGACACATTGGTAAGCGTGGTGGAACTAGTGGATGCGGACGTGATTGGAGTTGCCATTGCGGTTGATAAAACAAATTTGACTACAAAATAAGAAATGAAGCAATTAATTATCATCTATCATTTTAATAATACTCGTAAATTTAACTACAAGTATTGCATTTATATAGTGACCTCCACCCAACTACATAAATGATTCCGAGATCCAAATTCATATTAATACGGGTACGGTAAGCCGAGTCATCCCTTATTAAATAACTCGGTGGATTAACTCTTTAATCGATTCTACTTTTAGAACTCTCGGTCGATAAAAATTACTTTAATTCTCATCTTTAGTCCGGAACACATGCGACTACGGTCGACAATACTTTCGTTGAGCTCAATCCAAATTTCGATGTAATAACATTTTATTACCCCACTTCGCCAACGTAACAAGGTTTGTATTACGGTAAAGCCGGCTCAACTCCCTTATGAAATTGGTACTTCATGGGTTTCTACTATTTGGTAAGGCTATATCTCAATTATTATATGTGAGAGGTCTTGTCAATTTATTATCTATCACGTTTTAAGTGAACTAAAGCGGTGAACTACGATAATTATAATTGACACGGTCGATGACTCGATATGATATGCATGTGTTGTTATGACGATTTGACAATGCATGCAACATATTAAAAGAAATGCAAAACAATAAATAAAATTCCTAGTATGGCCTTCCTAAAATAGAAAATCAAATAATCTATTACATATTCGGAAACCAACTCCTTTGGTTCCTTGAATCTTCAAGTGGCACGCCTCCCAAGACACGGTCTTCGTCGGATCACCTTTCCGAATGGCACCGTCTTTGAAGATTCTCCATAATTACAAATAATAATAAAAATACAAAGCTATTCCTATTATACATTTGTAAAATGGAAAAACTAATAAAATAAAATTAAAAGTGATACGAGATCACATTAAATTACAACCGAATCAATATTCCCTATTTTTTTTTTTGGTAAAGGTAAATTATATTGATAGAGCACCAAGATACATCAACTATATAAGTCTGATACAAGCATCAGACAAAACAAAAAAACACAAAACTTAATTACATGAGTTTTTCAATCCACATAAGATCTCTCCTAGCCAACTTGCCTTTGAGCTGTTCCTTAACTTTTGTCCTGATTTCGTACTGAATCATGGCCACATAGACTTCAGGCCTTAGCAGCTTCATATCATGCCTGCATCCATTTCTTTGTCTCCACACATGGTAAGTAACAGCATTCAGAATGCTATTCAGGATCCCTACCTTCAATTTAGACAATCTAGCATTCCTTCTCCAGTCTTGATCTCTGGTGTCAGGCATCACAAATCCAACCCAGGTCTGAATATGTGTCATGATTTCTTTACTATACTGGCATTTAAAGAACAGGTGCTGGGGTGTTTCCTCCTCATTTCCACAGAGGCAGCAGAGACAGTCACTGCTGATATTAAGACGAAAGAGTTTGTCTTTGGTATTGAGGCCCTGATGCTGATATATCCAGGCAATCATTCCATGTTTAGGGACAGTCCACTTATTCCAAACCTGATGGTACCAACCCATATCAGGAGATGACTGCTGCAGCCAAGAGTAGCCTTTTCCAACTGAATATTCTTTACCAGGTATCATGCTCCATTCATTTTGAGAATAGGCAGTCTGCAGTTCAATCCTGAGCTTGCATACCCTCTTCCAAGTCCAGCTAACATCATTAGGACACTGATACTCCCCCCATCCATTCCTTCTTAAGTAGGTGCTATGAATCCACTGAACCTAGAGCTTGTCAGAGTGAGCATGGATCCACCAGATAAGTTTACCAACTGCAGCTTTATTCCATAGGCACTCATTCTTTAGTCCTATACTAAGATAAAATTACATAATTCAAAATTATATAAATAAAAGACATTCAACAATTGAAATATGCAGCAATATAATATGTACCTATCATGCAAAATCATGTGCCAAATCGCCCTATTTAACTTATGTCGTACATGTAATCCGGTTTTATGGAAATGCGTGATAATAACCTTTTAAAATCACTAATTAACACTTAAATCACATCTAAGCTCAAGTTAATTATCCTAACACTTTTTAGGACTCAAAAATCAGTCATCACTAAATTTTTGACAATAATTCAATTTGATTTAATTTTATGCTCATTTTTGACCTTAAAATCATTATTTATATGAAATAAATCCAAATTAAATTATAAAAATTCCAAAATTTGAATTTTAAATTTTTGAACATTCTGGAATAATTCCATGACACTCATAATGTCAAAAATCATGGTTAAAATTTTCGAATTAATTTTGAGAAAATATAGTTGCATATTATCGGTTTTATCTCATAAAATACTTAAAGTTTCCGAAAATTAATCCAATAATTTTTACAACCTTAGATATGATTAGTGGGATATTATTTCAACTTAAAATAATTTTCTCAAGCCATGCAATACGTTTTAGCTAATTTTTGCTAAAATAATCACTATTTATGCCATTTTTACTCTAAAAATCTATAAATCATGCAAAGTAAGATCATTTAATCTAAAAATTTACATACACTCTTTAAATATTGCATGTGACATCATATTAAAAGGTCATGGCTTAATTCGAAATTTAACTATTTTTAACCATTTTACCTCTTTTAATCCATTTTTATCTCATAAAAATCATAAATCATGCAATATTAAACAAATTAACTCGACTTTTAAAATATGCATGTGAGGTCATATAAAATTTACAAGGACATAAACTTAGTTTAACTATTTTTTCCATTTTAATTCCCATTTTAGTCATAAAAATGTAATAAAATCACTAAAAATCATTAAAATGAGCAATAAATTTCCATAAATCATAAAAAAGACCTAAAAACATTTTAGGACCAGAATATATAACATTCATGGTGATTTCGTGGCTTATACTTATAAATCACAAATTTTTAGTTTATATGTTAACCTTTTAACTCGGAAAAACAATAACCGATTATGCATGCAATATCCTTATGCTCTGATACCACTTGTTAGGTTCATATACCTATTATTAGACTCCTCTAATAGTGAACTAATTAACTTGTTAATTATTTGTTCTTTAGATCTAGTGCATGCATAACAAAATGAAAGATTTATAAGAAGAACAATGTTCCTTACATTGTTATGTGTTTCGAAATTATGGGCACAAGTAAGGTCACCTTCCTTCACTTGTTCTTGAGCTAAATATGATGGATGATCCTCCTAAGACTCCAAGTATAGAAGCCACTCCAATAAATTGCACCCAAGATTAATCCCAAAAATTCCTACTAATATTAACTAGATATATAGTAGAAATGTACGTAACCTTAAAAATACTAATGTTCTTATATTACTACCTCTAGTAATAGATAATGAGTATTAGTATTTTTAGAGAGGTTTTATCAATTGCATGTGAGGAAAAACTTGAGAGAAAACAAGTAAGGAACAACAACAAAAATTGAGCAACAAAATGCTCTATATGTAAGAGCCAAAACCGGTGGCTTTACATGCATAGGGGAATATTTTTCTTTTGTTTTACTCTCTTGTAAAGTTTAGGTAGAGTAGTGTAAGATATAGGCATGATTAAAGCTTCATATGACAAGTCACTATCACACTCTAACCAAAATAAACAAAGACAAAAGAGCATCTTTTGTCTCTTGATTTGGCTGAAATATTGGACCTATTTTGGTCTATTTTTGCCTTTTGTCATTTGTCTCACAAATGCTTATAAGTCATATGTTTAAATATCTTACATAATTAATTATTAATGTAATCATTTAACACTTAAATATTACAATTAGTAATATAATATACACTCCATTTTTTGAGTAGTATACTACCATTATATCAACATATAATGGGTCCCGTAATTACTAGTTGGTTAAAATTACAACTTCTTGTAACTTTAAATAACTAATTACCTCTACCTCAAAACTTATATAATACCTCAACTAATTTAGTAAATTAACACTTAATTACTAAATTTAAATCTTATTTAATCACATTACAATAAGACGCAAAATTGCACTCTCATAATTAAGGAATTAATTAATCTGTATCGCATACAATTAATTAAATATCTATTTGGGCCTCATCCTATAGGTGTGACCTAAAGGGATCAACTGACCACCACCGTCACACGACAGTAATGTCAAACTTTAGTTAGCCAATCATTACCGATTAATGACGGTCAGTCGACTGTATAAAGAATCATCCCTCATGTATTCTTAGTATGAGATTTAATTATGATATTTAAATCATGTGATCGTACTATTATTGAGAACACATTTCCCAACAGGTTTTGCCCATTTCAGGGCAAATTACTACATGAATGACATGAAGAAAAGTCCTCATGAGCTACACTCACTTCTCGTACAGACCGAGAAGGATATGAAATTGAGTGGGAGCATGAAGCAAGATGTTCTCATGATTTCCAACAAGAATAAGGGTAAGGGCAAGGCTCACGGCGACCTAACTGTAGGAAAGCCAAAGTTTAAAAAGTCAGGAAACGGTAAGAGTGGGCCTGGTGAGACTAGTGGCTCACAAGGCAAGGCAAAGAGCAAGGGCGGTGACATTGAATGCCACCATTGTCACAAGACTGGACATTGGAGGAGGAACTGTCCCGTGTACCGTGAGGACATAAAAGCAGGCCGCGTCACTCCTGTTGGTATGTCATCTTATATTCATATGATTGAGATTAACCATGCAAGTTTCAGAACTTGGGTACTTGATACTGGTTGTGGTTCTCATCTGTGTAATCATTTCCAGGGCTTAAAAAACATCACACCTCTCGCAAAGGGTGATGTGGACCTGCGAGTTGGGAATGGAGCTAGAGTTGCTGCAGTCTTAAAGGGAACATATGTAATCCAACTCCCAAGTGGTTTTGAGTTATATTTATATAACTGTTACTATGTACCCAGTTTATCTAAGAACATTATTTCTGTTTCCGTACTTGATAAAGACGGTTTTTCATTTTCAATAAAGGATAATAGTTGTATTTTCTCTTTTAATGAAATGGTTTATGGCAAAGCAGTTTCCATGAATGGAATTTACATCTTAGATCAAACCACAGATATATTACACGTGAATAATAAGAAATTAAAGGTTGGTGACAAAGATCAAACTTATCTATGTCATTGTCGAATGGGACACATAAATGAAAAACGTGTAAAGAAACTCGTCGAGAATGGGACTATTCCCGCATTCGATTTTTCTACATTTGGCACGTGTGAATCATGTCTTATCGGCAAAATGACTCGAATTTCCTTCAAACGTGTTGGAATGCGCGCTAGTGACTTATTAGGACTCATACATACTGATGTATGTGGACCTATGTCAATTACCGCTATAGATGGCTATAGATATTTTATCACTTTCACGGACGATTTGAGTAGATACGGATATGTCTACTTAATGAAGCATAAAAGTGAGTCCTTTGAAAAATTCAAGGAATACCAGAATAAGGTTGAGAACCAACTGGGAAGAAAGGTTAAAGCACTCCGTTCAGATCGGGGTCGCGAATATCTTTCAAATGAGTTTGATCAACACCTCAAAGACTGTGGAATAGTTTTACAGTTAAATCCACCTGGAACACCTCAATTAAATGGTGTGTCCGAACGGAGAAATCGAACACTACTTGATATGGTTCGATCCATGATGAGTCACACGGTAGTACCTGATTCATTATGGGGGGTTTTGCTCTTTTATCATCTGCTCTTATTCTTAACCGAAGTCCGTCTAAAGCTGTCGACAAGACTCCATATGAAATGTGGAAGGGAACGGTCCCTAACTTGTCCTTTATTCGGGTTTGGGGCTGCGAGGCTTATGTCAAGTGGAGACACGAGGATAAGCTCGGCCCGCGATCGGTCGAGATATACTTTATTGGTTATCCAATAGGAATGTTTGGTCATTACTTCTATTCACCTACCGAACATCGAGTTTTTGTTACGGCTAGTGCAAAGTTCTTAGAGAAAGAATTTCTCGAGAACAAGTCAAGTAATAGAACCTTCGAGCTGTCGGAGGTTCAAGAACCAATAACCGAGGAACAGATGGAGGAAGTTGTTCCTTCAACTGATGATACGGTTAATATTCCTCAGGAACCTAGGAGGTCGGGTAGAGTCTCTAATCCTCCAGACAGATACAATGGTATGGTCGAGGAGAATGACGTTTTGCTCCTAGAGAGTAATGAACCCGCTACCTATAAAGGTGCCATGACCTGTTCCGACTCAAAGCTATGGCTTGAAGCCATGCAATCCGAGATGGACTCCATGTATGAGAATGACGTATGGGATCTTGTTGATTTACCTAATAAGGTAAAACCTCTACAGTGCAAATGGCTTTACAAAATAAAGCATTCTGTAGATGGGCAACCAGATACCTATAAGGCATGACTAGTGGCAAAAGGTTTCACTCAAGTGCACGGATTGCATTATGATGAAATTTTTGCACCCGTAGTTATGCTACGTTCCATTCGGATAATCTTAGCGATTGCTGCTTTTCATGACTATGAAATTTGGCAAATGGATGTGAAAACCGCCTTCTTAAACGGTTATTTGGAGGAAGAGTTGTACATGGTGCAACCCGAAGGTTTCATAGATCCTGAAAATCCTAAGAAAGTGTGCAAGCTTAAGCGTTCCATTTATGGACTTAAGCAAGCTTCTCAGAGTTGGAATTATCGTTTCGACCAGGTGATAAAAGAGTATAGTTTCACTCGATCGGTCGAGGAACCATGCTTATATATCAAGTCGAGTGGGAGCAAGATTGTTTTCTTGATATTGTATGTCGATGATATACTCTTGATTGGGAATGACATTCCTCTCTTATCTTCGGTTAAAGGATGGTTGAAGAACCATTTCCAAATGAAAGATCTGGGTGAGGCACAACGCATATTGGGAATCCGTATCTATCGAGATAGATCACGACGGATGTTATCACTGAGTCAGGAGTCTTATTTGGATAAGATTCTTGAAATGTTCAGCATGACCAACTCTAAGAAGGGGAACCTTCCAATGACGTCTGGGATGCATTTGAGCAAGTTTCAGTCACCCACGACGCCTGAAGGGGTTGAACGCATGAGTCGTGTTCCTTATGCATCAGCCATAGGATCAATCATGTATGCCATGATATACACACGTCCAGACGTGGCATATGCATTGAGTATGACGAGTTGGTACCAAAAGAATCCAGGTGAAACACACTGGATAGCTGTTAAAAACATCCTTAATTACCTGCGGAGGACTAAGGATTGAGTATTGACTTATGGAGGAGATACTAAGCTATGCGCAATCGGTTACGCAGACGCTAGCTTCCAAACAGATCGAGATGATTCAAAATCTTAGTCCGGGTTCATCTTTACTCTTAATGGTCCTGCGGTCAGCTGGAAAAGTTCCAAACAAGAAGTTGAATTGTAGCAGATTCTACTACTGAATCCGAGTACTATGCCACTTCGGAAGCAGCAAAGGAAGCTATATGGATGCGTCAATTCTTACAAGGACTTACGATAGTTCCTAGTTCGAATGACCCGATCACCATCTATTGTGACAATAGAGGTGCCATCTTCTAGGCTAAGGAGCCAAAGTCTAGCAACAAGTCTAGACATGTACATCGGAAGGCTCACCTGATCCGTGATTACGTGGAGCAAGAGGAGATAATGATTGACAAGATTGCTTCGGATGACAACATCGCGGACCCTCTTACTAAACCATTAAGATATGATAAGCATGAAGGGCACGTTATTTCCATGGGAATTAAACGTGTTCCTGAGTTGTACTAGTTGATTATGGATTCGATACATTATCTTTTTCATATGCTATTTATAACTTCATCGTTTTATTTCATATTTTGTTTTTCATGTGGATTGTACGACAACATTGAACGCCACAAAGTGAACTGAATAACATTATATTTGTTTTGGTCCGTAATCGCCTACATGAGCTGATAACTCTGGCTATTATTTTGTGAAGTTGATTGATGGTGGGTTCAACGAGCCATAAGTCAAACAGTTGGCTGATCGATCACAGATGCGAGTTATAACGATACCTCGTAGGACAAAAATTGTGACAACGTAATGGAGTCCTAAATGTTTAAAAACATTCGGTGTCAGGTCATGGATTGGACGTCCATTGTGTTTCTAGAGTCGATTCTTTTGACTATCGACTGTCTCTTGAGATTAAGGCAGTTTTTCGGTGACTTTGGTTTCTTTCTCATGGTCTGCCGTAACAGGAGGCTAAGCAGATTGTCACTGGGTCATTTCATACTGTGCTTATATCTGCAGGATTCGAGTTGAAGAAAATATCCAACCTTTATCAGGTTTAGTTATTTCTCAGGGCCACTTGAGGAGTTGTTACTGAAATGCATGGCCATGCTCGAATGATGATTCGTTTATCAGTTAAGTTACTCTCTAGTCGGGAAAACCACTCTTGATATTGATCACTTGTAAAATACGACCTTTGTGAATACGGATTTTGCAAATTGTTTTACATTGAGTGGGAGAAATTTTAGGATATGAGAATCGGTTATCGCACATACACTTGTGAGGACAAGTGGGAGATTGTTGGAGCTTGTGTCCTCCACAGTTAGTGTGATAACGTATATAAATCTCTTATAGGTTCACAAGGGTATACTTAGTATTTTATCAGTTGATTAACGATTACTTAATAACAGTTGACATGCTAGAAGTTTGACGTTATTATCATACTGATGGCGGTGATCAACTGGTCCCTAAAGGTCACACCTAAAGGATGTGTTTGAGAGATCTGATTGTATGAAAATATAATCACATTGATGCCTGACTAAAAGGTTAGTCCATGTATTTGACTAAACAGTTAGTCAATGTGATGATGAGACGATTATTTAATACAATTAAATAATACCAGCTGAGACGAATTAATTGTTAAATTCGTAAATTGAATATAAACTGTTATATTTAATTAATGTATATAATGTTAGCTTAAAAGAATTAAGATGTTAATTCGTAATTAAACATAACCAGTTATATTTGATTAGCGAACTATAAATATGCGATATTTATAGTTAATGTATATATTATACGATATTGTCATAATAAATGATGACGGACCGGTATTAAGTGTGTGGACTTATTAATACGGGACAATATATATGACAATTGATAAAATGTGCACATATTATACATTTTGATAACTACCCAAAAATAAGAAGATTTTTCTCCTTATTTTTATTTGGTAGTTGGCCGTAAAAAAGGAAAAGAAAAATCTTCCCCTATTTTTCTCCTTTACACGGTTTAAAGGAGAAATGGGAATCATTTTTCTTATCCTAATTTTTGACCTAAAATTCTCTCATCAAAGAAACACAAAACCCTAAAAATTTCACAACAATTTTGGGGATCTATTCTAGCAAGAACAAGAGGCATTTCTCATCACATTTTGGGTGCAACCATTAGGGGAATATCGATTTCGATATTGTTCTTAGGCCAATTTTGCTAGGACCAAAGGTTGATTCATATCTCTATACTTTTGTTTATGTAATTTCATTTATGACTCGTTTTACATAATTATAATTTCGTTATAATCCGAATATTTATAGAGGAAGTATACCGATATTTTCTACATCTTTTTCTTTGAGAGAGAAGGAGACAATGAGAGTTTAGAGTGGGTGAAGCAAATGAGAAGGGTAATTACGGAAAATATGTACATGATTGAGTAAATTATGTCCATGAAAGAGCAACACCCTTTTAATAAAGCCAAAAAGAATAAATAGTGGTGCTGGTATCATACTCTCATCCAAGAAATTGTAACCAAAGCAATGTCACTCATTCATTCCAAACTCTTACACACTTCCATTGTTCTCCGTAAATCTCAATGTTACTTTTCTGAATCTCTTAGCCACCCATCGTCAATGATCCATAAAACCATTACAAGAAATTGACGATAATATCACGCTAATTATGGGGCACCCAAACTTTACCTTCTGATTTAACCAAATACTTATCTTAAATTAACTCAATAATATAATCGCTAAACCTATCTCTCAAATAGAAGAATAAACTTATTGATAGAAAATATTAATGATCGGTATAAGAATCAATCACTAATAATTCAGCATAGATAAAAATCTCAATATAAAGATGAAATCGTAATTAATTGACAACGGTTAGCAAGTAATTCATTCAACCTCGAACAGTAATAATTATATTAAGATCGGTAAAATCGTGTAATGTATAACTTTTATATACACTTTTATGACCCCTTTCATGTTAGTTTTGATACCGTTTCTGTGCTTATTATGTCATTTATATGCCTTTTATAGTGAATTGTCGATACTGCCGCTACTTTATGTTTAATGCAGAAATAACGCATTACGAGGTGAATCAAGTAAAGATGAGTATTACGGATATGGCATAGCGGAATACACGAGGCATGTCACGAGAAACGAGGAGACTTGAAGATAAGAAGAGAAGTTAAGACGAAGATAACCTGAGGCACGTGGTTCCTCGATCGAGTAGCACTGGGCTCGATCGAGTGAAGTGTCCTCAATCGAGTATTACCAGGCTCGATCGAGGATCTTCTTGGTTAGATTGTTTTCCAAATTTTCCTAAAACACGTCTTATTTGTATTATATATTCTAAATTCGGGAGAACAATTAGGTTATGCTTTTATTATATTCTGAACTCGAAAAAACTATTAGTTTAGTCGGCTAGCATTACTTTTGGATCTACAATCTTTCCTCATTAATTGTTAAGGTACATTAATCGTTCTTCGTTAATTATTATTCAAGTTTATGCGTTTATTCCATTGTTATTATTTTATGTCTTCAATCATGCTTTCATCTACCTTTATTGTTGTTAATCTATTTAATATGAGTAGCTAAATCTTTCATCTAGGATAAAGAGGATCTAGGTTGATTAGAAGGGGGGCTATTAATTGATTATTAGCAATATCGTTTAAACTATAGTTTGATTATTGTTCTTATTCTAGTTATATGATTTAAAGCCTGAATCTATAAATAGTGTAGCGAATTAATACTTTCACCGAGTAGGTTATGATTAATATAGGCTGCGATAATCATATAGGTTGTGTTTAATTATAGTGATTGCATGTTAAACTGAATCTAAAGGGCATAATAGAATTAATCAATATTGTGACCTTAGATAGTTTGATTGACCTAACAATTGATTAAGATACACCCCGTATAATTAACTTAGTGAACCGGCATCCTAGACTTCTTTATATTATTGTTATTCATCTTTATTTCACTTGTTATTAGTTGTTAGAAAACAAACCAAACAAACCTCCAAGAAATTGTTACTTTAAGACAATCTAAATATTAGCAAACTGAATATTATCGCCTCCCTGTGGATTCGATACCTGTCTTACAGCTAGCTATTTTGTTAGTACTGAGATAGATTTACTTTGATTAGGTGATACGACTTTAGCCTTATAAAATTTGGCGCTGTTGCCGGGGAGGCAACAATTTTCTTATTTGTTTTTGTTTATTTTGTCTTTTGTCTCAGGGAAATTTAGTTCCTTGAGACCGTTCTTACACTTTTCTTGTTAGTTTCGTGTATGTCTAGGTCAACTAGGTCCGAGATTCTTCCAATTGATCCCGAGCCAGAGAAGACTTTTCGCTACAGACGAAAGTTTCAGAAAGAAGTGTGTCAAGTAGAAGACTTGAGTATACTTGACGTTAAGACAGAGCATTCTATTACTTTAGAAAATCCATCCTTTGAAGAGGGCACTAATTCTGACCGTAAAATTCCAGTTCCTGAGATTACCATCATGCCTACTTTAGCAAGTCATTCTGAGTCTACCTTGGATTCCATCCCTAAAGGATTCAAGCTCCCTACCACAGATGATGGCACTTTTGAAATTCGTCCATCTTACATCAATTTTGTGGAACAAAATTTATTTGGAGGGGGAGCTTCTGAAGACCCTGCAAAACATATGGAGAAATTCGTCACTTATTGTTGTTCTATCCCTTTAATTGTTGGGGTGACACAAGATCAGGTGAAGCAGGTGCTCTTTCCTTTTTCTTTAAAAGATGGTGCTGCGGAGTGGTTGCGAGATTTGGATATGGAGGATCAGGGAGTTACTGACTGGAATACTTTAGCTCTTGCTTTCTATAAGAGGTACTTTCCACCACAGAGGACTAATACATTAAGGAATCAGATTACCAACTTCAAACAAACATCCACTAAAGATTTGAATGAAGCATGGGTTCGCTTCAAAATATTAGTTCGTTCGGTTCCCCATCATGGCTTTCAAAAGTGGCTTCTTTGCAACAAGTTTTACAACGGGTTGTATGATGATCATCGTGCTTTACTAGATTTTTTAGCTAATGGGAGGTTTCAAGACAACACTAATGATGATACCACGTGAAAGTTGATTGATCAGATTGCTACCCATACTGCTAAGTATGGAAATCGTAGGGGAAGTGTCCGTGGAAGTGGGGGAGATAGCGGTATTGCGGTGCAGTTAGAGGCTCTTTCTGCCCAAATCGCTGAGATGAAGACTACCCAATCTTTGGGTAATAAGGAGGTAGTTCATGCTATGAGTCAACATTAGGAGTCTTGTGCGCGATGTGGTATGGATGGTCATAATGCAGCTGAGTGTTTGAGCACATTGGAGCAGGTTAATGCCTATCAGTCTTTCAGGCAAGGTACATCTTTCTCTAATTTTTATAATGAAAGAACGAAGGAGCATCCTTTCCTTAGCTTTAATGGTCTAGTCAGAATGTGCAAAATCCATAGCCGCAACAACCACAGAAAAAATATAAGCTTACCTTTTTACCAAAAAAAAGACAACCACAAAAAAATCCATATATTTTTCCTCAAAACCGTGGTAATCAAGCACAAGGAGGATATCAAAGGCAAAACCAAGGAGGTCAGCAGTTCAATGATCAATATCAACAACCTCCTCAACAACCTCCAAATAATGAGAGGGCAGAGTTGAAAGCTCTCTTACAACAAACTTTGTCAATGCAACAAAAGCAGATGGCTTAAATTTCTGAGCTGATTGCCCATAATAAGATGTTGGATACCAAGTGGCTCAGATGGCGGTCCATAATTCTTCAAAACAGCCCGAAAATCTTCCTCCTCAAGGTAAGCAAGCTAATGTCATTCAATTGAGGAGCGGTACCACATATCAAAATCCGGATTTGCCGAGTAATGAAGATGAATTGACCATTAATGAAGATGAGGTACCCTATATGCATCCTAAGGTATTGGGTAATTTGGATCTAAGTGACGATGAAAAATAAGTTGACGAAACTGAAACACGAGACGAGAATAAAAGCGAGAAAAATAAAAAAGACGAAATTGCTAAGGATCCTCGATCGAGTAGCCATAGGCTCGATCGAGGCATCCCTGAAGTCGATGATGGTGTTTTAAAAATTGATTCTAAAGCAAAGCAAGCCGAGCCGATTACTATTGCACTACCTTTTCCGCATCGTCAATAAAAATCTAAGTTGGACAAGCAGTTTGGAAGGTTCATGGAGGTAGTAAAGAACTTGCAAGTGAGTGTTCCTTTTACTGAGTTGATTACTCAAGTGCCGGCTTATGCGAAGTTTATGAAAGAGATATTGACAAGGAAGAGGTCCTTTGATGAAGTAGAGACAGTTGATTTTACTCAAAAGTGCAGCGCCGTGTTGCAATCTAATTCACCACCTTAGTTAAAGGATCCAGGGATTTTTTCTAATCCTTGTCATATTGGTCATCTTGCTATTAGTAAAGCTCTTTGTGATTTAGGAGCTAGAGTCAGTGTCATGCCTTATTCTATTTGTAAGAAATTAAATATGGGTCAAATGCCTGTTACTAATAAGACTTTGCAGATGGCTGACTGATCTATTAAGCCCCCATTTGGTGTGTTGGAGGATGTTCCAATTAGAGTTGGGAAATTCTTCATTTTCGTTGATTTTGTTGTCTTAGATATGGCTGAGGACTACCAAATTCCTATCATCTTGGGTAGACCATTCCTTCACACAGCGGGGGCGGTTATAGATGTTAGGAGAGGGAGACTTACTTTAGCTGTGGGGGATGATACTATTGTTTTCAACTTAGAAAAAGCTTTGAAATATCCCATGATAGAAGAAACTTGTCATAGTATTGATATTGTTGATTTTACTATTGATGAGTGTCTTGCTCTGTGTTTAAACAGGGATCCTCTGGAGATTGCCCTTATTTCTGATTCAGCTGCTGAGACGGGTTCATGGAGTTAAGAAGTTGATGAGATTGAGAAGTTGTTAACTGGAGAGGAATGCCCAAAGGAAAAGGTATACAGCTTAGGTAGCCCATCTAAAGCTACCGAGGTAAAGAAACCCGAACTTAAACCCCTTTCCTCTCATCTTAAGTATGAATTTTTGGATGACTGTGAAATGAACCCAGTAATTGTCAATGCTAGCCTAACTGAAGGCCAACTTTCTGCTTTGTTGACCGTTTTTAAAACTCATAAAAAAGCCATTGGGTATAACATTGATGATTTATGAGGTATTAGTCCTGACTTTTGTATGCATCGTATTCACTTGGAAGAAGGCCACAAGCCTAGTGCAAAAGGTCAGAGACGACTAAATCCTCCAATGCAGGAGGTGTTAAGGAAAGAGGTACATAAATTACTTGATGCTGGTATTATTTACTCTATATCTGATTCTAAGTGGGTCAGTCTTGTCCAACATGTACCTAAGAAGGGAGGTACTACAGTAGTTAAGAATGATAAAAATGAATTAAGTGCTACTAGACTTGTTACAGGATTGAGAATGTGTATTAATTATAGGAAGTTGAACACATCTATTAAGAAAGACCACTTTCCACTTCCTTATATTGATTAGATGTTAGAAAGACTAGCATGTCATAGTTATTTCTGTTACCTAGATGGCTACTCCAATTTCTTTCAGATACCCATTCATCCTGACGATCAGGAAAAGACTACTTTCACATGTCCATATGATGTATTTGCTTATAAGAGGATGCCTTTTGGTTTATGTAATGCCCCAGCTACCTTTCAGTGTTATATGATGGCCATATTTTCTGATTACATAGAGTCTATTATGGAAGTCTTTATGGATGATTTCAGTGTTTATGGTACTGACTTTGATGTTTGCTTGACAAACTTGACTAAGGTTTTGCAGTGCTTTGAGGAAAGCAATCTTGTGCTCAATTGGGAGAAGTGCCACTTCATGGTTACTGAAGGGGTGGTACTTGGTCATTTGGTGTCAGGTAAATGTATCCAAGTGGATAAAGCTAAGGTTGAGGTAATTGAGCAACTCCCGTACTCGGTTAATGTTAAAAGTGTGCGTAGTTTTCTTGGTCATGCAGGGTTCTATCGCTGCTTTATAAAGGATTTTTCAAAATTGCTCAACCTCTAACCCAACTGCTTCATAAGGATACACCTTTTGTGTTTACTGATGAGTATGTTAAGTCTTTTGATAGGATTAAATAAGCTCTTATCTCAGCTCCTATAATCCAATCTCCGGATTGGAGTCTACCTTTTGAGATTATGTGTGATGCCAGAGATTATGTGTGATGCCAGTGATTATGCAGTTGGAGCTGTGTTGGGGCAAAGAAAAGATAAAGTGTTGCATGCTATTTACTATGCAAGTAAGACTCTTGATGATGCACAGATCAACTATGCTACTACGGAGAAGGAGCTTCTTGCAGTTGTCTATGCTTTAGACAAATTTAGAGCTTATCTTGTCGGTTCTAAAGTTATTGTTCATACTGACCATGCAGCATTAAATTATCTTTTAACTAAACAGGAAGCTAAACCACGACTTATAAGATGGATTTTATTATTGCAAGAATTTGATTTAGAAATTCGTGATAAGTCGGGTGCTGAGAATGTTGTTGCAGATCATTTTTCTCGTTTGAGATTTGCAAGAAGAGAAATTTTGCCTATTGATGAATTTTTTCCAGATGACCATCTTCTAGCTGTTACTACGGGCACTCCGTGGTTTGCAGACTATGTCAATTACTTGGTTGGAGGTATTCTTCCTCCTGACTTGTGTTATCAACAGAAGAAGAGATTCATGCATGATGTGAAGCGGTATTTCTGGGATGATTCATACTTGTTCCGGGAGTGCGAAGACGGTATTTATAGACGGTGTATTCCAAAGGATGAGGTACATGTCATTCTCTCTCATTGTCACTCTTCTTCTTATGGTGGTCATCATGGTCCATCTAGGACTTTTGCTAAGGTAATGCAATCGGGCTTCTTTTGGCCAACTATCTTGAAAGATGCTACTACTTTTGTTCGTTCTTGTGATTCATGTGAAAGAACAGGTAATATTTCGCAAAGGCACGAGATGCCTCAAACTGGGATCTCAGAGGTATAGATTTTTGATGTTTGTGGTATTGACTACCAAGGGCTATTCCCTACTTTTCATGGGAATCAATATATTTTAGTAGCTGTAGATTATGTTTCTAAATGGGTGGAGGCAATTGCCACCCCCACTTGTGATGCTAAATCTGTTGTGAAATTGTTTCAGAAAATCATCTTTCCACGGTTTGGAGTGCCTTGTGCAATGATTAGTGATGGAGGCAAGCATTTCAATGACTTTGTTGAAGAAATATGGCGTTACACACCGTAGAGGATTGACATATCATCCTCAAAATAGTGGACAAGTGGAGGTTTCCAACAAACAATTGAAACAAATATTGGAGAAGGTAGTGAGCAAGAATAGAAAAGATTGATGTCGGAAGCTTGATGATACTTTATGGGCTTACCGTACTGCATACAAGACCCCGATTGGAGCATCACCTTACCGATTAGTCTATGGCAAATCTTGCCATCTACCTGTGGAGCTTGAGTACAGGGCTATGTGGGCCATAAAAGAACTAAATATGGATCCTTCACTGGCGGGTGAGAGAAGATTGATGCAGTTGAATGAGCTTGATGAGTTTTGACTGCATGCCTATGATAGTGCTTAAGTGTACAAGAAACAAACAAAGAAGTAGCATGACAAGCATATCTTGCAACGAGAATTCCATGTTGGTGAGGAGGTATTGCTATTTAATTCTCGTTTGCGTTTGTTCCCAGGTAAGCTAAGGAGTAGATGGTCTGGACCATTCACAGTTGCTGAGGTGAACAAATTTGGATCAGTTACACTATAAACTGACAAAGGTGAGACATTTAAAGTGAATGGGCAACGTTTGAAAATCAACTATGAAGGTGCCCATGTTGGGGTGATAGAGGCATTTGACCTCTTCACCATTGATTCCTCTTACTGATGAGGTAATACTGTAATACTCCGTATTTATGAGTCTTGGGGTACTCTATCGAGTAGGCCTTACTCTGTCGAGTAAGGGAGTTTTGCGAAATAAAATAGTTTCTGACCTGTTGGGTACTCGATCGAGTAATTAGGGTACTCGATCGAGTAAGGGGGCACTCGATCGAGTACCTTAGCTACTCGATCGAGTAGCCGGTTTACGAGGGCTGTTTTGTCGGGTTTTGTTAATAATGCGATTAAAGTATAAAACACTTCCGTCATTGTTTCCAAATCACTTTTCCAAAACCTAATCACTGTGAGAAGAGAAAGCAAACTACGTTCATCACCTTAATCGCATTGTTGACAAATCCCGGAGCTTGAGAGGTCGGATTCCATCGTTCTTTATACCTTTGTGATCCTTGCGTCGAGGGTAAGATCTGCATACCAATTTTATAGTATTTCGTTAAGTTTCATTAAACCCTAATTTTGGGATTGGGGGTTTTTATGATTTGTTAAGGTTAGATTGTGATTATGTGATTATGTGATAGGAGAAGGATTTGTAAAGGAGAGGTTTTGAGACAGCTGCTAGATCGTCTGATGATTGTTGTGCTTTCCAGGTAGGATTTCCTACTCAGTATTAGTCCCATAATGGGATCTTGGTGATGTGTTGTATCTAGTTGTTTGATATAATGATTGTTGTGATTGTGGTTGTGGTTGTTCTTGATTGGTTCTCGAGATGCGTTCTCGGCTGAGTGGGGTCACTTGCGGGAGTGACTTCACGCCCTAGTTTCGCCCTTCGTGGAACCCGCCACGGAAGGGGATGTGCACATTAATGGACAGGGTTATCGCTCGGTATGATGAGCGGGGCTTAGGTGGGAACGGCTGCGGTCCCCCATCGGGTAGGTCCAAAGGACGATCGGTGATTGAGATTATTGGAATTGGTGTGGTTGTGTGTGTGTGTGACGGTTAAGCCGTCTGTTTATCTTATTGTTGATATATTGAATTGTGTGATTAGTATCGACCCGTTTAAATGTTTTAAAAACTGTGGTGATCCATTCGGGGTGGTGAGCGATTATTGAGCGGTATGAACCGATGCGTATGGGATAATCGGGAGGAGTCACCACGATGCAGTTTAGAAGTCTTCCGCTGTGTTTGATAGTTTTATAGTCTTTTGATAGTAGATGGTTTTGGAGAACTTGTATCTCTTTATCAGTTTTGGTTTTGGCATGTAATCACTTTAAACGTTAATTATTATTTAAATATGTTTCTTTATTGTCTTATGATAATCATTGCCTCGGGTAACCGAGATGGTAGCATTTCCATGCCTTAAGTGGTCCTGGAAAGGCACTTGGAGTATGGGGGTGTTACAAATGGTATCAGAGCGACGATCCTGAAACCTGTAACCAATAAATCCAATGAATATAGGGAGTCAATTAAAATGAACCCGGGGTAAAAGTTGTAGAAGCTAATGCAAAGACTTGGGAGACGTCCTAAAGTCGCGAACTCGCCCTACAATTTTGAACCGGTCACCATGGGATATGAGTCGGGATCGCTATGTGCTTATTTTGTGAATTGTGTACCAATATGGTGATGTGTGGCATGAATAAGGGTGATTTTGTATGTTGTTGGTTGAAAGCATGTTGGATGATAATTGGTTTACATGTTGGTTGGAATCGTTGGAAAAGTATATGAGAATGATGAATAATGTGGTAGAAAAAGGAGGTAGTTCATATATGATAATATGTGACGAATAATGATGTTGCAGGATGAATGAATTATAATGTGGCAATCCTAGTAACATGTGATTAGGGGGTGTGATAAGATTTGTTTTCATCATTTCGTTTGCGTAAACTTATATAAAAAGTTCATACAATTGTCTACTATTGTATCATATGCGCTTGTTAGATGAAGTATGTGATTGAACTAGATGAATTAGTTGGAAAAGATGGAGTGGCAATTTCAAGAGAATATGAATTTCTTGAATATAAATTGTTTATGTGATGAAGTGTATTTGTAATATTGATGTATTAGTAACATGGAATAGGATTTGTAATGTATGAGTATGATTTGTCTTACGAAAGGCTATAGAATAAAAGCATGTGGGTAGTGCATGATGAATGTTGTTGCTTTGTTTTCGAAAATAATAATATGTGATTGGGGCTACTGGTTTCATGAGTATTGGGTTGTTTTCGTTTAACTTGGTTGTTGTTTAAGTTGTTTGGAAGTAAAAATCAAATAGTTATGTCGTCTGATTACAACAAAGTTGTCTTTAAACTGTTATAACTTGAGATGCATAAATTATTTTGATGTGATTCCAATTGGAGGTGATAGTTTGTCCTTTTACGATTCTAACGATAGGTCACACGCCCCAAACGACCGAGAAATGAGTGAGTTATGGCTGTTTTACGAAAACTGGACAGTGCTGAGAAATAGGGTACTCGATCGAGTAGCCTTGGTACTCGATCGAGTAGGGGGGTACTCGATCGAGTACGTAAGTTACTCGATCGAGTGTCCCTGGTAATTTGTTTTACGTTGTTCTGATCTTCACCTACTCGATCGAGTAAGTACCTTACTCGATCGAGTGGCCGATACTCGATCTAGTGACCCCTGTTTTGGGTCATATGCTTATCTTTTGAATTCGTTGCATATTATGTTTAATTCAAAGTTATTATTTTTCTTCTTTATGCATTGTTTTACATGTATGTTGGTCTTGACGCGTAAGTTACCCAATCTTGTGGTGTAGTGAGTGGCACCTGTGGTGAGTATGAGTTCGGTGGGAGGACATGAGTTCTAGGTGTTGTGATAGATAGTGGAAAAAGAAAAGGGAGATTGGTATGGCTTAATTGAGGCATAGAGCATGTTTTGTGAGACGGGATGAGTGATATGATTGTGTGTTGAGTAATGTAAAAGTAAGTGAATGTGGGCAAAGGATGATGTGAGTCTAAGGAACGTGAGAATAAAAAGATTGGAAGTAAGGATGTGGATAGTGGCAGCTTGAGATGTGTAAAGAATTATGGAGGGAGATGGTTAGGAGTCGTGTGGGTCAAGAATATATGTACTGAAAATTCGTTTTAAAGGGGTTGAGAAGAGCGGTATATAGTGAACTTTATGGAGACATGTTGCGAGCTGGGTTTGTAGACAGTGAGTGAGTTTGAAAGATTTGGTTTATTCAGAGGTGGAACTACGTGTGATTTCTTTGGGCATTTAACGGTATGAAATAAATTTGGATTTCTAGAGAGGTACAAAGGAGATGTAATTATTTGAACAGTGAACGTTGATTTTATGGATAAATTAGTGGCAAGGGTGATTGATTAATGGCATAATAAGAGAATATTTATGATAAGAAAGAGTGAGATGATATCGATATGAAATAATGGGATTTGAGTTTTGGAGCAATGAAAAGATAATCGGAGCACTAAAGAGTTAGATAGAAGTAATAAGGAGTTGAGCTAGTAATGATATTGTTGAGTATAAAGAGAAAAGAAGGATAAAAGTAAGTTGAGACAAATGTTGACCGGAGATATGTGACATAAAAGTAAGGAATCGTCGAGATGTATGATTCTATCAAGAGTAAGTAAGTTAATGCTTATACAGAAGCTTCAGGACAACATGATTAGTAATGAGTTTCGAGGAATTAAGGAAAGTAAGAAGTTGGTAGAATATTTGCACGATACGAGATTTTTTGGCGGAGAGTTAGATGATGATACAATTAAGGATAGTATTGGGAAGAATGTTGAGGTAATTTTGTTGATGGATTCGATGTTTGTTATTTGGGATGTCAACCAAAGATAGGAAAGAAATCGTGATGTTTAGAGATGAGTGTAAGAGGTTTGATGTTCGGACAGTAGTAGTGTTATGGTTTGTGACTAGTGGTTAAGGGTGACGGTATTTTAGAAAAGCAGCAATTCTAGAGAGATTGATCTTGTAGAGACCAGATTGATAAGTACAGTTATGAAAGAGTATAAGATGTGGTTATATGAGGCGGTTGTTAGTAGTTGAGTATTAATGGTGTGGCTACATTTGGCAGAGGGTGATGGATATGCGAAAGGGAGAATATGTTATGAGGTGTATACGAGTTAAGCTCGGGCGACAGGTAACCTATGTTGAGTGGTAACTTACGTGGTCAGGATTGACTAGTTGGTTGTGATTACGGGTCTATGATATGTGTAAATGTTTGTGTGAGGTTCTGACCTCACAAGAAGTGGTATGGTGTGATAATTATAAAGTTGTTTTATGAATGTTCTGTAATATATATGTTGGACACGGAAATTTAATTGAATGATATCCAAAAAGGTAATAATTTGATTAATTTGACATGGCTAGTTATAATTTTATGTGTATTAATAACACATGTGTATTCCGTGAAATGGTGGAGATGATGTTCATGAGATGCTTATCTGTTTATTCATATAATATGTTGCGTTGTGATTGAGTAAAGTGGATTTGAGTAAGTTTTCTTGTCCGAAAGGTTATTTCCGAGTCAGTATTTATGGAATTGTATGTAGTTGTGATGTCTATCGATGTGGTTGTGGTGCCTCGGGTGGTGATCCGGGCACGGCATTTAGTGTTGTGATGCGGGTATTTTCGTACTACGGTGTGGTTGTTGGTGGCGGTGTTGTGATGCCGTCACCGGTTGTGGTGGAGTAGGCGGGATGATTATGATTCGAGTTTCGAAAGTACATACCATTTATACATAGTTTGTTGTTTTGTTTGATGTTGCTCCCTGCGAGTTTCAGTTTCTGCAGATAGACAGTTGTCTTGTTTATTGATGTTTTCTTTACCAGGTTAAGTTGGGAATGAGGGTATAATATGATATGAAATAGAGTCGTATATGTTTTCGTTGTTGTCATGCTATAGTGATGTTCTATTGATGGGACACGGTTGTGAGAGGTTGTTACAGTAATTTTGATCTTGTTCTAAATAAGGCTTTAGTGGACATGATAATGGCAAGTGATTCGTAGAACATGTGTGGTAATGAGCTGATATATGCAGGTGGTTCATAATCCTTTGTTGAGACAGTGAGTGTAGGGTGTTGAATAATAAGTGTCGTGTTAAGTTATGTATGAGTCTTGCGGTAATGAATGAAAGAACTTGAGGATCTAGTGTGAGAGTACGTAACAAGTGTGGATCGTGAGTTATGCTTTTGATGATGGGAGTTTCATATAGTTTATATAGAGAGGTATGTCATGTTGCGTTAATGTGGAAAGTTGAAGTTTTGGGTTAAGATAAAGATTTTGAGGTATAGGTTAGGTGGTGTGACGAGTGAATTGAAGTATGAGAATTGTTTAGGTAAGAGAGCCTTGGATACATGCATGACGAGTGTTTAGAGTATAGGTGGTTATCTATGACATGAGATGATGATGAGAATAATGAGAAGATATAACTAAGGATATAGTATTAGTAGGTTACGAGGACGTAACATTTATCTTAAGCGGAGTAGGATGCGATAAAAGAGATTTTGATGATTGTTCATATGGTAGTATATTTGGAAATAGAGTGTTGGTGTAGCATAAGATATGGATTTGTATATGTTGTGGTTGATAGTGTTAAAAGGTCACGGACGTGCTTGTAGTAGTTTGATGTTAGGAATGCGAGAATACTTCGATAGTGTTGACAGTTGGATGATGAGGTTATGAGTGTGAGTAAACTTCGAGGACGAAGTTCCTTTTAAGGGTGGTAGAATGTAACATTCCGTTTGATGTCTATGAGTGTCTTGATTTTGGATTTGATAGTGGATGATATTATGGAGCTAGCAGCGTTAGAGGATGGTAGTTGGTTATGTATGGAGTTGGTGTCGTGAGAGATATATATATGTGGTGGATACGATATCGTGAGTCATGTTAGGGAAGTAAACATAGTTGGTGGAGTGGGTGTTAAAAGTTCATGTTTTATGTTTGGTCGAGTTCTTGAGTTCTTAGTTATGTTGTTGTGTCTTGGTCGAGTTAGTATGGTTGTTTTTATGTATGGGTTGAACTTCGGGGACGGAGTTCTTTTTAAGGAGGGAAGACTGTAATACTCCGTATTTATGAGTCTTGGGGTACTCTATCGAGTAAGCCTTACTCTGTCGAGTAAGGGAGTTTTGCGAAATAAAATAGTTTCTGACCTGTTGGGTACTCGATCGAGTAACTAGGGTACTCGATCGAGTAAGGGGGCACTCGATCGAGTACCTTAGCTACTCGATCGAGTAGCCGGTTTACGAGGGCTGTTTTGTCGGGTTTTGTTAATAATGCGATTAAAGTATAAAACACTTCCGTCATTGTTTCCAAATCACTTTTCCAAAACCTAATCACTGTGAGAAGAGAAAGCAAACTACGTTCATCACCTTAACCGCATTGTTGACAAATCCCGGAGCTTGAGAGGTCGGATTCCATCGTTCTTTATACCTTTGTGATCCTTGCGTCGAGGGTAAGATCTGCATACCAATTTTATAGTATTTCGTTAAGTTTCATTAAACCCTAATTTTGGGATTGGGGGTTTTTATGATTTGTTAAGGTTAGATTGTGATCATGTGATTATGTGATAGGAGAAGGATTTGTAAAGGAGAGGTTTTGAGACAGCTGCTAGATCGTCTGATGATTGTTGTGCTTTCCAGGTAGGATTTCCTACTCAGTATTAGTCCCATAATGGGATCTTGGTGATGTGTTGTATCTAGTTGTTTGATATAATGATTGTTGTGATTGTGGTTGTGGTTGTTCTTGATTGGTTCTCGAGATGCGTTCTCGGCTGAGTGGGGTCACTTGCGGGAGTGACTTCACGCCCTAGTTTCGCCCTTCGTGGAACCCGCCACGGAAGGGGATGTGCACATTAATGGACAGGGTTATCGCTCGGTATGATGAGCGGGGCTTAGGTGGGAACGGCCGCGGTCCCCCACTCGGCGTGGCTGGTCCAAAGTGGACGATCGATGATTGAGATTATTGGAATTGGTGGTTGTGTGTGTGTGTGACGGTTAAGCTGTCTGTTTATCTTATTGTTGATATATTGAATTGTGTGATTAGTACTGACCCCGTTTAAATGTTTTAAAAACTGTGGTGATCCATTCGGAGGTGGTGAGCAGTTATTGAGCAGGTATGAACTGATGCGTATGGGATAACTGGGAGGAGTCACCACGATGCAGTTTAGAAGTCTTCCACTGTGTTTGATAGTTTTATAGTCTTTTGATAGTAGATGGTTTTGGAGAACTTGTATCTCTTTATCAGTTTTGGTTTTGGCATGTAATCACTTTAAACGTTAATTATTATTTAAATATGTTTCTTTATTGTCTTATGATAATCATTGCCTCGGGTAACCGAGATGGTAGCATTTCCATGCCTTAAGTGGTCCTGGAAAGGCACTTGGAGTATGGGGGTGTTACAAATACTGTCATGCGGGATCGGTTAAACCAGCGTACCGAGAGGCAGCTCAGAGTTTAAATTGTAATAATTTGTAATTAAGGAATTTAAATTTCGTTAATCGCATTTTAATTATGTTATTTCATTGTTTTGAGTGATGTGAGGGAGAGAATTTGACGTATTTCAAAGTATTTTTGCATCTAAGACGGATTACAAGACGGAAAGTTAACGTATTTGTGAGCAAGAGGACGGCAACAGGTGCCTCGATCGAGTACAAGGAGGCTCGATCGAGGAAATTGCATGCTCGATCAAGTGGCAGTAGGGCTCGATCGAGGAACCAACTAAATTAATTAAAAATTGCAATGTCGAGAGTCGGGGTTTCTGAAAACTGGTGCCTCGATCGAGTAATTTAAGGCTCGATCGAGGAACCACACCTGGACCGGGTTCCGCGTTTTAAACCGGCTTCTTTACTCTTTCTTTTCTCCTAATTATTACATGCTTATTCCGTCTATTGCTTCTTCCGTCATAATCTATGCTCTTTCTCTCATACTAACTCCCATCCCTATTACTCATACTCTTCATATCATCATCAAATCTTCATTCTAATTTGTGCTAAATTGCTTGCTAGTGAATTAATTCACTCCTCTTTGCTTATTTGTGTGATTCATTGCTCCAATTTGTCAAGTAAGTGTCCCGAAATTTTTTCCCTTTTGGTTAGTTCAGTCGGGACTTTGGTGCTCTAGGTCATCCATTTTATACTCCTATTCGGCCTAGTCAGCCTTCTAGTGTGTTTCCTGAGGATGCTGGGGTCCCTCTTTCTCAGAGAGGGCAGTTTGGCCAGTTTGGAGCTTCTACTTCTGGGGCAGCTGTTTCTAGAGGTGGTCGTGCTACAGGCTATGGTCGACGTGGAGGCCGTGGTGGCCGTGTTCCTGATCTAAAGCTGGATGTTTTGTTCGAGGAGATTGATGGGTATAATGATGCCATCCATGCTGGCAATGATGATGATGATGATGATGATGGAGATGCGCAGTAGTGACAGCTGGTCACTACATCCCTCACTTTCCAGCTGGTTTGGAGGAGCTTTTGCTACACAGCTTCTACTATCTTTCCTTATATTTCTTTTATTGTATTTCTTATTTCCCTATTCGCTTTGTTAGTAGTGTGCTTTAGGTTACTGGATTTGTTGTGTGATTGCTATGCGGTAGTCGTCACAATGAGGACACTGTGACATTTAGGTTTGGAGAAGTATATTTATTTCTGTTGTGTGATTTACTTTCAGTTGTGTGTTTTATTTATGTTGTGTGTTTTTATATCAAAAATCCAAAAAATTGAAAAATTTATAAAACACAAAAAACATGTTTTTCTTTATTTTTAGGTTGAGTCTTGGTGAATTGTTTAGCAATGATGATAATTTGCCTTGTCTTTTGCATTTGAATCCCACTTAAGTTGTCCATGTACATTGTTTTGACATGTGATTTCTGAAAACAAAGCTCATAACTCAAGTCTTGACCGTAACAATATGCCTTATGCCAAGTAAATTTGACACTATTATGTTGGTAAACCACTTAAATTTCTGAGGTCTATAGAGCTTCCTAGGCCAGGAACATTAATAAACTGGTCTCATTTGTCAATTAGGCTAAAGAGTTTGGTCTCCTTGTGGAATATGTAATATCAAACTGCATAAGTGTGACATTAGTTTCTTAACTTTTAGCGCGTTCATATGATTAAGTACATGAGGAAATACGATTCTTACCGTTCAAATAAGCCATACATTACCTTGTTTTGTTAGCCCATTTGAACCTTGTAACCATTTCATATCCTATTTTCATAGCTACAATCTAGAATTTGCCTACCTTTTCGGGACAGTCGCAGTTGCTTGAGTTTCATGTTATCTAGCTACTTTGGTTGGGATTGGGACTTTTATGTCATGTGGGTTGTAGCTTTAATTTCATAAGCAATTGTGTTGGTCTCTTATGTTGGAAAAGAAGAAGAAAATTATGGAGCAAAGAAAGAAAAGAAAAAAGAAAAGAGAAAAAAGAAAAAAAAAAGGTGACCGAAAAAAAAAGAGAAAATGAAAGAAAAAGAAAAATAATTGCTTCATTTGTTTTCGTTAGGAGATTATAAGTGGTGTATACTAGAGTCTAATGCATTATTGGAGAGTCCTTCATATTCTCTCATGTGTTGTCAAAGTTGAGATAATTTCTCTAGTTGGTATGGTTTATGTTTGTTATCATTGGAATTGGTTATTGGTTTAGCGCTGCGACTACCGTCTCAGCCTTACATATCCATACGTGCTTCGGCACAAACCACTTCTATACCCTTGCCCATTTGCCACCCTATTGTCCTTGATACATGTACTTTTATCTTTGTTATGAATGCGTATTAGTTGGAGAAATTTCTATCACATTAGATTGCATGCATGTTTCATAAGTTGAGTGAGTGTCTTAATTCTTTCTATCTTACATATATCTTACTCATTATGAGTGATGCGTGCCTATTTCATACATTTACTTTACTCATTTGCACGCATTTCTATGCTTATTTAGTAGCGACTAGCTACTATTCTCCAATGAATCGGCTACTTTGGGTTATTTTGTAT
Source organism: Silene latifolia (assembly GCF_048544455.1). NCBI lineage: Eukaryota > Viridiplantae > Streptophyta > Magnoliopsida > Caryophyllales > Caryophyllaceae > Silene > Silene latifolia. The sequence goes on from NC_133526.1 coordinate 42,664,643, forward strand.
TTTATGCAGAATTGGACCCGAAAGAGTGTAAACACGCCAGAACCCGTCCCCAGAGTTGCATTTGAGATACTAGTAAAGTTAAGCTCGGGAATGATCATCTTGGAATGTGTGAAGATGTAAGGAAGCATGATAAAGTGATGATGGACGTTGCTGTTCTCCCAGAAAAGTCGATCGACAGCTTATAATGGTCGATCGACTGGTTTTGCTTAGAGGATTAGTCGATCAACTGGAATTTTGGTCGATCGACTATTTTCATGCCAGGCCGTGTTTGATTAACTTGTTAATTCGGCCCATTAGTCGTTTAATTAATAATTCTTAGCTATTTCTATATAAAGACAAACTGAGAACTTTATTAGGGCATCTTTACTCTTGCAAAAAAAAAAAAAACAGTTTACATGTTACTTTGCTCCTTCGATTTTTGGATCTAAACCTGTAATCTTTCCCACTCAATTTCGATAATTTCAATTGTTCTTCGTTCTTTATTTTTATTGTTGTTCTTTTATTGTTCTTATTTGCTCCGTTTTATGCTAGTTGAATATCTATTTAATTCTGTCATGCAATCCTTAATTTTCTCTTCTACTTCAATCGTTGTCTTTCATTTAATTATGCATAGCTAATTCCCTTGTGCTAGGATTTAGGGGATCCGCGGTTGTATGATGATATTATGTTAGGTTTTTGGGTTACCATTTTACTCCGTCTGAATTGTTAATCATAGCATCTGATAGCGGTTTGATTAATTAAGTGCACGTAATTAATTGACCATCTTGTTAAACCTTGACCTGGATCGAGCGATTAGAAAAGGCGAAGACTTGCTATGAACAATAGGATACTCTAATTAGGGCGAGAGCTACATTAGAATTCTAGGGCGAATAGTGGACCGAGAGTACATGTTCAATTCCCTTCGGACCGTTTGTTGCTGACCGTTGACCTTACCTCAGATCGTTGTAGACCGTGGTGAACATACCATCCTAGCTGTTTCTCTCTATATTTGCTTTACACATTTCTTACGCTTAATTTCTCTTCTTTGCTTTACTTTAGTTTTAGTAAACATTTCAAACCCCCCAATTTTGTGACTCAGACAAACTTAATTGACAATTAGATTGCAAATAACCTCCTTGTGGATACGATCCCGACTTCCCTAGCTATATTAGTTAGAGACCAGTTGGTTTATTTTTGATAGGTTGCGACAGCCTGATCAAATTTTGGTGCCATTGCCGGGGAGGCGACGCATTTTTCTATTTGTTTTATTTTAGTCTGTCTCTTGTCTCAAGGAACCTGTATTCCTTGAGGCCGTTTCTCACCTTTCAGTGTTAGTTTTGTTTATGCCCAGGTCTTTCAGGTTTGAACTCATACCGTTTGATCCAGAACCAGAAAGGACTCTCCGTGCTAGACGAAACCTTTGGAAGGAGATATATCAAGCAGAAGACTTGAGTACGCTTGATTCATATTACGCCACATTTATTGCAGAAAATCAGTCTTTAGAGGAAGACACGTCTACTTCTGCTCCTACTACAATCATGCCGACTTTAGCGAGTCATTTCGAGCCTACCCTTGCCTCTCTTCCCAAGGGATTCAAGCTCCCCACTATAGATACGGGTACTTTCGAAATTCGCCCATCTTACATTAATCTGGTGGAGCGAAATTTATTTGGAGGAGGAGCTGGTGAGGACCCAGCTAAACATATGGAAAAGTTTGTTAGTTACTGCTGCTCTGTTCCTTTGGCTGCGGGGGTGACTCAAGACCAAGTCAAACAGACACTTTTCCTTTTCTCCCTGCAAGATGATGCAGCGGAGTGGCTCCGTGTCTTGGATACGGAAGCTCATGGTATTACAGACTGGAATTCGTTGGTTCTTGTATTCTACAAGAGATACTTCCCACCCAGAAGACTAATGCCCTCAGAAGTCAGATTACGAGTTTCAAACAAGATCCTACTGAGGAATTTAATGAGACGTGGGTTCGTTTCAAACGACTAGTATGATCTGTTCTACATCATGGGTTCCAGATATGGTTCCTCTGCAACCAGTTCTACAACGGGCTGTATGACGATCATGCCTTACTTGATTCAGCTGCAAACGGGAGACTCCAGGATAACAATAATGATGCCAATGCCTGGAAACTAATTGATCAGATAGCTACTCACACAGCTGAGTATGGTAATCGAAGAGGTAGCAAAAGAGGAGGTGGTTCGGAAAGTGCAATTGCAACTCAGTTAAAGGCTCTAACTGCCCAAATTGCCGAACTAAAGACAGGCCAGTCCTTGGGAAATCAGCAGACAGATAATGCTTTGGTTCACCAGGAGGTCCCTTGTGAGCGTTGTGGTGCTCATGGTCATGTTGCAGCTGGATGTATGATTACTTTAGAACAAGTTCATGCTTATCAATCTTTCAAGCAAGGTACTCCATATTCTAATTTCTTTGTTGAGAGAAATCAGAATGGGTTTCATCCCACCTCTCCGCCGACCAATCCTTACATAATCCCTCAAAATCGTGGTAATCAACCACAAGGGAACTTTAATAGGCCGCCTCAACAGCAGTTTAAACAGATGCAACCTCCTCCTCGGGCTTCGAACAGTGATATGCCGGACATTAAAGCTATGTTACAACAGCAAATGGCGGCTTCACAAAAGTAGGAAGCTCTAATTGCTCAATTGTTGGCTCACAATAAAGTCTTGGACAATCAAATTGCCCAGTTATTGAGCCAAAATACAGGTAGGCAGCCAGGTGCATTGTCGTCTAAGCCTGATAAGCCTCATGAGACCGTTAATGTGATACATCTACGAAGTGGTCTTACATATGATAGACCAGAGATGCCCCGGGTGAACAACGATATTATTGTTGAGGATCTGGATGTTGATGCGGAAGATGAATGCGCTGACGAAGCTGCTGAAACGTCTGAAAAAAGTCGATCGACAGAAACTTTTGGTCGATCGACTAAAACTGCTGATATGATCAATGAAGAAATCGAAAAAAGTCGATCGACTGGGCATAGTGGTCGATCGACAGTTCCTGTTAGTCGATCGACTTGTTCAACTGGTCGATCGAATTTTTCACCAGACGGGGTTGCTGATCCGTCGTCTATTGCTATTGGAATGTCTTCCACTACTGATAGGGCGTCTATTTCTGATAAAGGGAAGAGTAAAGCTGTTGACCCACCTGTCGTTATCAAGGTTCCTTTTCTAGGGCGCCTAAAGAATACAAAAGTCGAGCAGCAATTTAGGAAGTTTTTGGAAGTCGTGAAGAATCTGCAGGTAACGGTACCTTTCACTGAACTTATTACTCAGATTTCCTCATATGGTAAATTTATGAAAAAAATATTTGTCTTGTAAGAGGAGTTTTGATGAGGTAGAGACTATCGCTTTTACTGAGGAGTATAGTGCACTCCTACAAAACAAGTCTCCGCCTAAATTGGCTGACCCAGATAGTTTTTCTATCCCCTATTTTATAGGCACCCATACTATTGCTAATGCTTTATGTGACTTGGGTGCCAGCATTAGTTTCTTACCCCTGTCTTTAGCTTAAAAGATAGGTTTGACTGACTTTAGATGCACAAATATGACTGTCCAAATGGCAGACCGTTCCTTGTCGCGTCCTTAGGGATTCTAGAAGATGTTCCTGTGCGGGTAGGGAAGTTCTTTATACCTGTCGATTTTGTTGTTTTGGACATTCCTGAGGATACCCATATCCTTATTATCTTAGGGAGACCATTCTTGCATACTGTTGGTGCAATTATTGACGTAGGAGCGAGGACTCTGACATTTAAAGTGGGGGGGGGGGGGGGGTGAGAAGCTGACGTACACCCAATCTAGTATCCGTAGGGCACCTATGCAAGTTGTATCTTGCCATGTAGTAACTGATAGTCCTAAAGTTGAGTCATGGTTTGCTATTACTATGACAACTCCGCCCCATGCTGGGAGCAAGATGGAGGACCATGCTTTTGTATATCTTTCTGAAGGACATGACAGGTTGAGCTACTAGGAGGATTCGGGAGGTGGACTTGGTGCGTTGGGTGCATTTTCTGAGGTTGGCGATGCTGATTATGGTGGATAGAAAGGAGATCCCTTGCCGCGTGCAAAGAAGGAACGATCACAGGTTAAGTGTTGTGAGGAAGCCTGTGCTGCGGGACGCCCTTCTATTTTCAAAGCCAAGTTTGAGTGGTGGCCTGAGGTCAAGAATGTTGAGGGGACTTCATTTAGTCAGCGGCCGAGTCGTACGGCGCCTGATTGTTGATGACTTAAGAAGTAAGGTCGAGCGAGACCTCAAAAACCAGCGCTATCCAGGAGGCAACCCTGATTGAATAAGCTTTGATTTAGCAAAGGACATATTAGTTTCATTTATCATTTTCTTTGTTTGCGTTGTAATTAGGATTTATTTCATTTTGCTCTTGAGACAATTGGGATACATGCTTTGGTATTTGTTGGGAGATGTATGCGTTATTTTCAGGTGCATCGGCGAAGAGGCGAGTCGTCTTGGCAAACTATGCATGAAAGACGAGATTATGCCGAGTATAAGGTGGAAAAAGTCGATCGACAAGTGATTTTGGTTGATCGACTGGCGCTAATAGTCGATCGACTGGTTTTTTGATCGACTAACCTTGGTACCCAGCGTGTTTTTAAGAAGATGACGATCCCGATTTTGCTGTGCGTGATGATTAGTGGCAGCTGGCCACGACCTCCCTTGTTGTTGGCTGGTTTGGGGAGGTTATTAAATTGTAAGTTCCCATTTCTTCTGCTTTCCTTTGCTTGTTTTCATTTCTTCCGCGTACCCCTCTTTCCCGTTATATTTTGCACTGCTGCTGATTGTTTGTTGAACACAATGAGGGCATTATGTGATTTGGTTTGGGGAGGGTATGCATCTGTCTATTTGCATCCATTTACATTTTTAATGCGTTTCTGTTTGCATGTTTATTTCCGTATGCAGTATTTTTTTCTCTTCTTTTAAAAAAAATTTGAAAAATTGAAAATTTTGAAAAAAAATTACAAAAACATGTTTTTTTTTCTGCATTTTAGGTCGAGTCGGAACGGTTAGATAACAATGATGTAACGTCATCTGTGCTTTATTTTTCGCCCAAGCCTTGCTTTACCAGTCTTGTACGGTCGTTGCATAGTCTACGAGTTTGTGATTAACTTTTCTGAACGAATAAACTTGACTTAATTTCAGCAACCTACTCAAAATTTCTGAGGTATTAGAGCTAAATAAATTGATGACATTCACGATCAGTTTCATGCTAGGATGAGAGTAGTACTCCATATAAGACATGTAACATCAATTTGCATAAACATGGTTTTTTGTCTCTTAGTACCTGTATGCATTCGGGTTAGTGGCGGTGTCATATGGGGAGAGGCATCCTTTTTCTTCTTATTTTACCCTTGAGCCTCACATAGCCATATTGACTTGTTTTGACCCAATTGTTAACCACATTCCTATATAGCCTACCTTAGTCAAGCTAGTACGGTTAATATTTTTGGGTACGTGTGTATCTATCGATCTTGGCATATTTTTTGTTGTGAAGTGTCTGAGAAGAAGGAAATGGAAGAATGAGTAAAGGAAAGAAGTTGAAAAAAAAAGAACTGAAAAAAAAAAAGAAAAAAAATGTGAAAATGAAAAAAAAATAGTAGAAACAAATATAGAAAATCAAGTTGAAAAAAAAAGACGATGGGTCACTCCTATGCTCTTATTCCATATTATCTGAGGAGTATTTATTGCTTTGGTGCGTGAGTTTTATGCTAGTTGTGGCATCGTTTTATTTTAAACAGTTGGGTTGTTGAAGTGGGATTTGTTTACTATTGGTTTCGTTATGATACTAGCTTGGCTCTTACCTCCACATCTTCAAAATGTTTTTCCCATTCTTACCCAATTACCTCACTTCACCATATTTATAAGTCCTCGACATGTGATTTGGCCCTGTTTGGTTGGAATGCATATGTACGGTCAGTAGAGATAACTATCATGTTAGACTGCATGCATGTTCTTATAGGTTGCGGTTAGGTGAGTGTCTTATTTTCCTTCTTGTCTTACAATGAATAATCTCACCATGTTCTTTAACGAGTGATGAGTGACCCGTGAGAGTCCGATTTACACGAGTCTTGCAAGGTTGAAGGTTCAATAAGTTATTTCATACGTATAACTCGTTTGCAATTGATTTTGTACTTTAGTCTTGGCTACTTGCATTAAATTGACTTGGGCGTATGAAGCATAGTTAACTCTGAGCTTGTCTACCGTTCCATTAGATGTTTATGTCCTTAGTCTTTGCTTGCTTGAGGACAAGCAAGGGTTTGGTTTGGGGAGGTTTGATGCGTGCCTATTTCATATATTTACTTTACTCATTTTCACGCATTTCTATGCTTATTTAGTAGCGACTAGCTACTATTCTCCCATGAATCGGCTACTTTGGGTTATTTTATATTTTATGCATATTTGGACCCTAAAGAGTGTAAACACGCCAAAACCCAGCCGTCCCCGGAGTTGCATTTGAGATACTAGTAAAGTTAAGCTCGAGAATGATCATCTTGGAATGTGTGAAGACGTAAGGAAGCATGATAAAGTGATCATGGACGCTGCTGTTCTCCCAGAAAAGTCGATCGACAGCCTATAATGGTCGATCGACTGGTTTTGCTTAGAGGATTAGTCGATCGACTGGAATTTTGGTCGATCGACTATTTTCATGCTAGGCCGTGTTTGATTAACTTGTTAATTCGGCCCATTAGTCGTTTAATTAATAACTCTTAACTATTTCTATATAAAGACAAACTGAGAACTTTATTAGGGCATCTTTACTTTTGCAAAAAAAAAAAAAAAAAACAGTTTACACGTTACTTTGCTCCTTCGATTTTCGGATCTAAACCTGTAATCTTTCCCTCTCAATTTCGATAATTTCAATTGTCCTTCGTTCTTTATTTTTATTGTTGTTATTTTATTGTTCTTATTTGCTCCGTTTTATGCTAGTTGAATATCTATTTAATTCCGTCATGCAATCCTTAATGTTCTCTTCTACTTCAATCGTTGTCTTTCATTTAATTATGCATAGCTAATTCTCTTGTGCTAGGATTTAGGGGATCCACGGTTGTATGATGATATTATGTTAGGTTATTAGGTTACCAGTTTACTCCATCTGAATTGTTAATCATAGCATCTGATAGCGGTTTGATTAATTAAGTGCACGTAATTAATTGACCATCTTGTTAAACCTTGACCTGGATCGAGAGATTGGAAAAGGCGAAAACTTGCTATGAACAATAGGATACTCTAATTAGGGCGAGAGCTACATTAGAATTCTAGGGCGAATTGTGGATCGAGAGGACATGTTCAATTCCCTTCAGACCGTCTGTTGCTGACCGTTGACCTTACCTCAGATCGTTGTAGACCGTGGTGAATCGACCATCCTAGCTGTTTGTCTCTATATTTGCTTTACACATTTATTACACTTAATTTCTCGTCTTTGCTTTACTTTAATTTTAGTAAACATTTCAAACCCCCCAATTTTGTGACTCAGACAAACTTAATTGACAATTAGATTTCAAATAGCCTCCCTGTGGATACGATCCCGACTTCCCTAGCTATATTAGTTAGAGACTATTTGGTTTATTTTTGATAGGTTGCGACAGCCTGATCAATGAGTGCATGAGTGAATCCGCGAGAATCCAACTAAGACATCTTGCAAGATTGAAAGGTATTTGGCTGAGTCACAGTATCATGTTATATCTTGAGTTGAGCTACGCTCTTCTATTACCCGTGCCTTTGAATTTGTTTGATTGCAAAATTTTTGGTCATTACTTTGTTATAGATATGGATAGCTTGGGATTTGTATGTGCATCGACATTAGCCCTGAGTATTCATTCAGCATTTGTATGTTTGTCTTTTGTATGATGTATTGCTTTGCTTAGGGATAAGCAAAGAGTTGGTTTGGGGGAGTTTGATGTATCACTTTTATATACACTTTTTTGACTCCTTTCATGTTACTTTTGATAATGTTTCCGTGCTTATTATGTCATTTATATGCCTTCTATAGTGAATTGTCGATATTGCCGCTACTTTATGTTTTAATGCAGAAATGACGCATTACGAGGTGAATCAAGTAAAGATGAGCATTGCGGATATGTCATAGTGGGATACACGAGGCATGGCATGAGAAACGAGGAGACTTGAAGATAAGAAGAGAAGTTAAGATGAAGATAAGCTGAGGCACCTGGTTCCTCGATCGAGTATTACCAGGCTCGATCGAGGATCTTCTTTGTTAGATTGTTTTCCGAATTTTCCTAAAACACGTCTTATTTGTATTATATATTCTAAATTCGGGAGAACAATTAGGTTACGCTTTTATTATATTCTGAACTCGAAAAAACTCTTAGTTTACTCGGCTAGCATTACTTTTGGATCTACAATCTTTCCTCATTAATTGTTAGGGTACATTAATCGTTTTTCGTTAATTATAATTCAAGTTTTTTTTTTGATAAAATGTAAGCTTTCATTAAATCAAAAGAGAACGGAACCATATCCCGATCGAACGAGAAATTAATCTCATTCGTCGAACTAACCCAAACAGCCCAAGCCCAAAGAGCATTACAATGGACAACAAAACCAAATTACAGAAATCTTATCTAGAGGAATCTAGTTAGAACGACCCATCGTCTTCCTCCTCCATCCTACTGTAGTCTACCAAGCAATCATCATCGCCCACACAATAATCTCGTCCAGTCATCCTCCTTTCTCTTCGATCTCTTCTGTATTTGAACAATTCAAATCTTGAGATCCTTGATTAAGTTTTCAGCGACTTTATGAGGTCTTAGCAGCTGCATCTCAAACTTGCATGTGTTCCTTTGCCTCCAAATGGAATAGATGAGAGCATTAAGAACGCCATTGACGACATCTCTCTTATACCCGGATCCATGGAATTGGATTCTCCAATCTAACAAATTTTGTCGAGGTAATTGAATGCCTAACCAAATCTCCACGATACTAACTATATTATTACTGTAAATGCAGGAAAAGAAGAGATGATCCAGCTGTTCCGCTCCTACTCCACAGATATAGCAGGTATCGTCTGAGGTAATGCTAATATCTTTAAGCTTTGAATTAGTAGTAAGAGATTTGTGATGATAAAGCCAAGCTACCAAGCTATGCTTGGGTATCGTCAACTGGTTCCAAACCATATTTGACCATTGCACCTCCTGAGTTTTCTCTATGAGGAAATCATATCCTTTAGCTATGGAATAATCCCCTTCTCCTTGCTCTGTCCAGTCTTTAAGTAGATCTCTAACTTGACAAAGTTTCCTCCAATACCAGCTAGTGTCAGATGCTTTTATTCCATTGTTATTATTTTATATCTCCAATCATGCTTTCATCTACCTTTATGGTTGTTAATCTATTTAATATAAGTAGCTAAATCTTTTATCTAGGATAAAGGGGATCTAGGTTGATTAGAAGGAGGGTTATTAATTGATTGTTAGCACTATCGTTTAAACTATCGTTTGATTATTGTTCTTATTCTAGTTATATGATTTAAGGTCTGAATCTATCATTAGTGTAGCGAATTAATACTTTCACCGACTGGGTTATGATTAATATAGGTTGCGATAATCATATAGGTTGTGTTTAGTTATAGCGATTGCATGTTAAACTGAATCTAAAAGGCATAATAGAATTAATCAATCTTGTGACCTTAAATAATTTGATTGACCTAACAATTGATTAAGATACACCCAGTATAATTGACCTAGTGAACCGGCGTCCTAGACTTCTTAATATTATTGTTATTCATCTTTATTTCACTTGCTATTAGTTGTTAGAAAACAAACCAAACAAACCCCCAAAAAATTGTTACTTACGATCTAAATATTAGCAAACTGACTATTATCGCCTCCCTGTGGATTCGATACCTGTCTTACCGCTAGCTATTTTGTTAGTATTGAGATAGATTTACTTTGATTAGGTGATACGACTTTAGCCTTATCATCGTGTTACCTTAAAGTAGCGATTAGAAAATAATAATAAATCTCTTATAAGTTGCTCTAAATATTAAACCCTCAACTTTGATGAAATACGATGCAAAGACGACGGTCTTCAAATTTGCACAAAGTAGTCTCTTTCTATGAAAGGAATATACTCGTTGATTTATAGCCAAATTTGATGATGATCACGGATTGATGAATGATGATCGACATGACCATAAGGCCATACATGAGGAACAATAGAAAGACAAAGAAATAGATTGGTAGTGAATAGGAACGACGGCTGGACAATGGATTTATTTAATAATTAGGCATGAGGGCTTTGACGAGGGTTTGATATAAATTAGGATTTCCTAAGAGATAAGTTTAAGAACCGACTTAATAAATAATCACCATCATAAACGTTCACACATAATTTTTTTCTTATATATATAAATATAAAATTATTTTCAGAAGGCTTAATGAAATTAGAATATTAAAAGGAATATTTAAATATTTGGGGTATTACAATCTTCACCCTTAAAAGGAACTTCGTCCCGAAGTTCGAGTTTATAAAATAAAAGCAAAGTTAGAAATTTGAGTGGTATTACAAAAACACAAAATTAATTGATGAATTAATAAGAAAACTTGAGTTAATAACCCAAAATTAGACAATAAAGACACAAAATGAGGGTGAACAATTAACATACGAGCCTAATTGTAGTTGCATTGCAAGAAATTGAAAAAGAAATCGTAAGAAGAAAAAGAACTTGCCTGAAATTGCCCAGAAAAATGATGAGCCCTAGATATAATAGAGAAACTTCAATTACATTGGGGGTTGGGGACGACTAATTTGTAGAATTTTATGAGGGAGTGTGTGAGTGTATTTGGAAGGGGGTTGTTTGGTCCTTCTAGGTAATCGATAGTCTATAAAACGTAAACGAGACGATAAATAAGAAAAATCGTCAATGTAATGCAAAATAGGTATGGATTGTGAAAGTTTCCTTCAAAATTAGGTAGTTATTAGTAAAGTTGAACTCAATAAGTGGTAAATTGTAAAGTTTTAGACTCATTAGTTAGTAAAAGGCAAAAACCCCATTTATTTATATATGCATACTTAAAACCGGGAGTTTTTACTCTATTACTAAGATTTACATCGTAGTAGACGACTTTTACAAATATTCTGTCAATCGGCACATTGAAATAGTCTCAGATAGAAAATCACGATTAAAAAGTTGACATTTATTTTTGAGAAATGGTTTGTTTCGTAAAAAATGTCCAGAAATATATTGCACTAGATTTCTCTTTAGTGTTGTTTGGTTGTCCCTTTAAAACATGAGAATTGAAAAATCCCATTAATTACAAAATGACGACTTGTTTAGTTGTCATTTTTTTTGGCAAGAAGTAGGCATTCAATATTTTTAGGAGTTTCGAACGCCTCCACATTGGGGGTGTTGGATTAGTTACTCACTTACTCTCTACCTAGATAATTGATAACTTCTGTGAGTTCAACTCTAACATCTACAACCAAACATTTGATCAAATTCACGTGATTTGACTTTATAGAAAAAAAGTTCACCTGAATTGGATTTTGTGTCGTTCCATTTCCTTAATCAACCAACGATATCTTATTTAATTATGGTGTTGATTTTCGTAGTACGTTGTTTATTCAATACAATGCAAATTTTCAAATACCACCGTAGCCTTTCTTCCTCTATGTACTGTGTAATTTGCTAAGAAAAAGAAAAGAATCATGCTTCATGAAGAGAAACGTGTCTCATCCCTCACCCTCCACCGCCAACCCACTACCCTTCCCTAGTCGGTTGTCAAGCCTCCCCCCACTTTCGCCGATGTCAGAAAAAGTCGACCATCATCGGCCCCAGACTACTGTATCATGCATCGCCATCCCTCCTCTTTCCCCTCACTCATGCACCCTCCTATGGCGAGCCACAACCTCCCCTTTTCCCTCACCGGTGCCAACTCTGCCTCATTCAATATACTAAGAAATTATACTGTTAGTAACCTAGAGAATAGGTCTAAATTTAATTTTAGTAAAGGGTATACAAATAAAAAGTATCACGAAAAAAGTAATATATTGAGTAAAAATGTATTAAGTAAATAAATTACGTAAAATTACTGCGACATAATATATCATGTAAAGAGGCTTCTACAGTTGGGATATCAGGGCCAGTCTTGAACATCCCGACGCCCTAGGCAAAATAGTAAAAATGGGCCCTTTAAAAATCTTAATCCTCGGCTCAGATCATTGACGGATCTACGCCTAAGGGTCCGGGTCTCGGGACACCATACAATATAATCTTCAGTGTACTTTGTCTAATTTTTAGGCTGGAAAAATCAGATTTATACTTTTAAATAACTTTTAAATTTTAACAAGAACCTTGAAAGAATGTTTTCTGGGTTCGCTACTAACAGAGATAGATGCGTTTTAGGCAAAATTGCAAATATAACAAATACAAACAACTCAATATATGAATTAAAATAAAATTACACAAAGAAAATCAAAATAACAACAATTCCAGGTGAACACTAAGAAAGAACATAAACAAAATCTATAAATAACTCAAACACTTGAAAATTTAGGTCGCAATTTTTAGAAATTCAAAAGCAACAATACCACCACCTCAGATGTTAAGCAGTTAAAAAAATCTTTAAGAATTAATAAATTGCTAAAATTGAAGAAAACAAAAACAGATTTAGAACATCCTTAATGGTTAAAATCATTAACTAACGGAAGCGGAGTGACGGAGACGACAAAGGGTCGACGACAATTGGCTGGCATAGTGGTTGACTAGTGATGGGGGGGGAGGGGTGATGATTGACGAGTTGCGCTCCCGACATGCCCCATGAATTTTGAAGAATATAAGGGTTAACTGCAACCCTTGAAAATCTAGAAAAAAAAAGTTTGATTTTGGGAAGAGAGAGAGAGAGAGAGAGAGAGAGAGAGAGAGAGAGAGAGAGAGAGAGAGAGAGAGAGAGAGAGAGAGAGAGAGAGAGAGAGAAGGTTTAATGTATGAGGGGAGAAGTAAGAAAACGTAATCTTTGTTTTGATTCTGGAGATTTCCTAATTTTTTTTTCCACGTTTGGCCCCTTCCAATATTGGGCCCGTGTCTTCCGCCCCAACAAACTACCCTTAGCACGGCCCTGGATATAGTGTTTAAGAGAAATCACAAATTGTTGAGTAAGACGGTCTCTTACTAAAAATCCCAATATAAAAAGAAAAAAAATCACAATATCAAAGAAACCGCTCCACTCCCACGATTTATACTCTCGCAGTCTTGCTTCACCTCTCTTGTTGACTGTCATCCCATCCAATCATCCATTGATGCCACATCAAAATCCAGCATTAAGATCTCGACCGCCTCTTCGCATAACTCCTACACACAAATATTCATTTCAGAGCCATTAATTTCTCATTTAAATCCTTTCGTTATCAAACTAAAATTAACCGTCATTATCTAAAAATTTTGGATAACAAGTAACTTCACTTTCTTCATTATGAAGTTTTCAAGATATAGTTGGGAGTTTTCAAGTTAAATTTTAGATGATTTGTAAGATAATTAAATTTATTAGTTAACTATGTGTGGACATGGGCCACCCGCACGTCAGGCCAATCCGTGGACATGCGGCGGTCGGAAAGCCACACTCGGTGGCGTAATAGATGCTTTCGACCGGATTGTTTTAGATCGGTCGGTTTCATCTCGGTAAGGGTCTCGAAACGATGTTAGAGATGTTCGGAGTCGCCACCAAGCAATTGTGGGATTCTTGGAAACCGCTCGAATCAGCTTTATACCTAAGTCAATCAAGGCAAAAGCGGTGTTTGACATAAGTACTAAAGATAAGCAATCGTCCCTCTTTAGCATCCTATCTCTAGAATGACTCTAGTTCGCCCTGGATAAGGTCGTCCATTATTCAAAGTTTCTGAGTAAGAGGTGAAGGTACGTATTGGGAAGCCCTTTAATCGGACACCCAATCCCGCCCGTGGTAGCGGCCTCTACTGATCGATCTTAGTTGGTTGAATGCAAAAGTTGATAAATCGGGAAAATGCATGAATGCGCATCCACAAGTTTAAACCTAACATATGAAATTTACTATGTCGGTTGCTTATCCAAATATCAAGTAATTGATGTCAAGTTGGATTTAATGTTGATTTACATTCAAGACGGAAATTAAACATCCATTACCGAGTTAGGTTTATGGTGCATAACGTGATCCATTTGTCTTGGAAAAGTGTTTTGTAAATGCAAAGTAAAATGTGGACTTTCAATCTGATCCGTCCTGTATTTGGGTTAACCGAAGTTGGGATCGTCCTAGACGAGTGCTGGAAAGGAAACATGACCTGCATCAGACAACCTATTGAGGCGCGAGCCTTAGGGCGATGCAAGGGAGCCTGCCTAGATTTGAAGATTGGAAATCAGAGGGACTGTTCAGGCGCGAGGCAGACGACGACCCAAGGCGGTGTCTCCTGGTTGTATAAAATGTTTATGAAATTGTTTGTAAAAGGGCGTCAAAACTTGTTTTGTTGAAAAGGTCGTTGAGACCATTTTTGTGCCAATATGAAGAACGGGACTCGAATAATTATCATTATGTTGACAATATTCGTTGTCGGGTTCGGTTTTGCAAGCTTGACATGAATAGTTTTATGGGAAAAGATGCAAAATGTTTGTTATGAACTAATTATGACTAAGTTGATTGCTTTGTGATTAGTCAAAGTTTATCATCGTACTCGGATTAAACCGACATGGTATGTAGAACCAAGGATGATTACGCATGTATGACTAATGTGGTTGTTTTGAAAATTTAAACAAATGAATAAAAGACTTTAAAATACCTTTTAAGATGTAACTAACCAAATGTTATCACCGAAACACGGATTAAACCGTCATGGTATAAGGAACCAAGGGTGAATATAATTTATGGTTAAAAATATTTATCATAAAAATGATTTGAAACGGTAAAAACCGATTGTAAAATGAAATGAAAATGGAAAGAATGAACTCAAACACATTTGGGTTTTGACCTGGACAACCAGTATAGGCGCGAGCCACCTAGTTGTGACTAGGGGCTCATGTTTCAGGTCAAAACTCCATTTTGGCTTATTTAATCCGTAATTTGGACCATGTTGTGCATGTTTTAACATGTTAAGGTCATAAAAAAGAGATAAAGAACATGAAAGAAGAGGATTAATTACCCCCTCATACTTACATTCTAGGTTGCTTGACGAGAAATCGACGGAAGTGTAAAAACCTCTTAGGTCGGAAAACTCGGTTTAAAACCGTTTTTGTAAAGTAAGAAGTGTTGCTTTGTTTAGTAATGGTGTAGTTGGTCTAAATGGTCGGTTAAGTGATTTAATGCAAGATGACGGTACCAAAAAATATGTATAGCTCGTATTTTTGATCGGTAGGTCGAAAATACGTGTCGTTTGTTGACTTGGGAATTCGAGGTCTATAATTTTAAGGGAGAAAATAGGAGCCGGACGCTCGCGTACCATCAAATGGTGGCATTTGAGGGGTATTTATAGAGGATTGTGTAGTTGTGTGCGTCTTGAGCGACGTGGCAGTATAGGCTACTCGAAGAGGCGCGAGCATGTTCGCGGGTCTTCGAGCTGTCTTGTCACTATCACGCATTTGGAATCATGGTTTCTTCTATCCTAGGTTTTGGAGGTCTTGATTATTGTACTTGACCATCAAGTATACCGTGTATACTTATCATGGAAGGTTTATAATGGTTGTTTTTTTTTTTTTTTATATGTTTGACTAGGTTTGACTCGTTGTTGGAGTCGGGATTTGAATTTTGAGTCGGTTTTTGGTCTGGTGTCGGTTTTAACGCTAGTTAGTGTCATTGCGACCCCGTCGTCGTGCATAAAAAACTCCAAGTATTTTTGAAATGTTTTGAAGATGTTTTGTTTTCGAAATCGTTTTGAGTTTTCCGACGTATAGTTATACAAACTGTCGATTAAACGTAGCTATTCCTAAGCATGTTGTAGTGCATTAATCATAGGGTGTTTGTTGGGGATTCAACATATAATGGGTTCTATAGAGTCCCCACTTTGACTGAGGCTTGGACAGGGCGACAGTCAAATTACATCCCTTAGGTCAATCGAAGATTACAACCTGGAGACCGGAGCGACGTCGAGGCGGCTCGAAAGGATTCGGGCCAAGGACCTACCATCGGTAAGGGCGACGCCAATGTGACTCAGGGACTCGAGTCAAGGACCTGCCGTCGAGAACACTTTAGAGTCTGTCGACTGTCCGTGTGGGTCGTTTGAAGCCCGTTAGACTACGTACAAAGGCTCGCCAGCCATAGGAAAGAGTCATACTTGAGGCATCTTCGGGATATGTCCTTAAATTGTTTTTTGTTTGCGCGTAAAGGCTCGCCAGCCGTTGGGGGTCGAGTGATCGACAACGGGAAATAGTCGATTTTTAGCGGGCTTATTTCGAGAAGTTGGTGTGTAGAGGCTTGCTAGCCGTTGAAGGTACGTTTGAGGCTCGCCAGCCGTGTTGCGGATATGATGAGGCTCACCAACCGTGTTGGAGGTCGAATGATCGACTGCGGGAAATAGCCGCATTTTTCGAGCTTATTTCAAGAGGTTATTGAGTTAGTGGGCTCCGTGGGGAGGTCTCCGGTATCTTGCTGAGGACTTTCGGTGCTTATATTGGATGTTTTTGGTATCGGAAAGAGATAGGCTTTTTGTAGTTTGAGCCTGGCTCCTGTATTTGGCAGTCTCTGTTGTTGTCATTCATAATTTCGAACTTCGAAGAGGTAACGGTTTTTACTGCCGTCGTTCGGAGTTTGTGAAAATAGCGAATGTGAATTTCGCCATTTGCTGTTTGTTTGGAAGATAACGATCTTTAATTCCGCCTTCTTGTGATTTGAAATTTATGAGAAATAGTGAATTTGGACTTCACTACTCGGTTTTTGTTTAAAGAGTGACGGTTTTAATTCCACCGTTTGAAATTTGTGAGAAATAGCGAATTTGAATTTCACTATATTGTTTTTTTGTTTGAAAAGTGACGGTTTTTAATTCCGTCGTTTGAAGTTGTGAGAATCACGAATTTGTGTTTCGCTATTTTTTTTGTTTGAAAATGACGATTTTTAATTCCGTCGCTTGAAATTGTGAAAAATAACGAATTTGTGTTTTGTTATTTTGTTTGAAAATGACAGTTTTTAATTCCGTCGTTTGAAATTTGTGAAAATATCGAATTTGAATTTCACTATTTTGTTTTTTGTTTGAAAATGGCGGTTTTTAATGCTGTTGTTTGAAATTTGTGAAAATAGCGAATTTGAATTTCACTATTTTGTTTTTTTTTTAAAAGGACGGTTTTTAATTCCATTTGAAATTTGTGAAAAATAGTGAATTGGAATTTCACTATTTGTTTTTTGTTTGGAAAGGACGGTTTTTAATTCCGTCGTTGAGAAAAATTGCGAGTTTATGTGGAAATTGGGCTAAAGCCCAAAGTTTTGTTGAAAATGTTGGGATCTTCTCAAAGAGACGCGAGCCATCGTGCGATGTAAAGGGCCTCCCTTTTTTTTATTCAAAAAGACGCGAGGACTGGTTACTCCTCATTCACTTCGTCTTCCTCACACAAACACACGATAAACAACAAAAATCGCCATTTTTGGTCCCATCTCCTTGCTTGCTTTTATGCTACAAACATTATGTCATCTCAAGGTATTTGAATCCTATTGAATCCACTTGAAATTGTTTGCCTTTTTGTTAATTGAATTAGGGCGAAACCCTAACCCCTTTGAAATCGATTTGGGCGTTTTTGTTTGGCCCAT
This sequence comes from Silene latifolia, assembly GCF_048544455.1. Lineage (NCBI taxonomy): Eukaryota > Viridiplantae > Streptophyta > Magnoliopsida > Caryophyllales > Caryophyllaceae > Silene > Silene latifolia. The sequence goes on from NC_133526.1 coordinate 42,682,365, forward strand.
TTTCGAGTGACATAGATGCTTGCATTAGGTTAAAAACCTATTTAGGAGTATATAGGTGCTTTTAGTTTGCATTTTGGTCCCCGTTCCCGCTCCCTAGGTACAAAAAACGAGAATGAGACAGAAGACAGTCTCATTTCACAATGTCGTGCTTGTTTGCTCGAGTTGTGTGCCCCACTAGGTTGCATTCTAGTCGGGGAAGTGTGGACAAGAGCCACCCACGCTGCGCGCACCCGCGCGTTGTGGTTTTGAGGCGGCGACACTTCTCCCACGGGACCTTGGTTTGCCAAAGCACGTCATGGGCCGTTACCGATTTGTGAGGCATTGAAACCGGTGAAAGGTTGAATAAGCCTGCATTTGTGGAGTCGCCACCAATTTATTGTGGAAAATTTGAAACCGTTCGAATATCTCGTGCCATGTCAAGACACAAAGTAATGACATGAATACTAAGAACTCGTTACCCTTAGCATTCTATGTCTAGAATGACTTTCGAGATGCCAATGGACACGGATGTCCAGAGATAACTGGAGTAAGGGGTGAGGGTACGTATCAAGAAGTTCTTTAATTCGAACACCTAATCCCGCCCGCCTCGATAGCAGGGTCTACTAATGATTAGGGAAGTTGTTCATATTTGACATGTCGTCGATATAATGCATGCAATGCAACAAACATGGATTAATCCTAGCATGTGAGATTAGACTACGTCAGTTAACAGGTGTTTTAGCAAACAATTTGGTCGAAGTAAATGTTAGATTCAATACATGTGAATGTCATACAATTAAATCATACATAATAATAATTACGATAAATGAATTACAATAATTAAAATTACAAAAATTACAAGCTTCATTTGATCTACGTCAGAAGCAAGCTCAAAGACGGAATTTCGAAGAAGAAAATAAAAGGAAAAAATAAAATTAGAATAAAAATATGAAAAACATGTCAGATTAGAGGCGATAATACGGATAATAGTTGATTTAAACCGTAATTAGGAGCTATGTCAAAGCGAGAAAGAGTTCAGAGGCAGAGACCAACCCAGAACAGGTGCAGCATCCAGAGGACGCAGCACTTCATGCGTCTGTTCTAGAGCTGGGTTCTAGTTGTGAAGTCAGAATCGCAACACTGTGATTGTTTGTTGGAAGATTTAAGATGGATTATCGATATTAGATTTGAATTGAAGTGTTTCAACCCCTCATGTGTATATGGGCAAGTCATAAAACGAATTAAAACGAGAAATTACAGCGGTTTACATGATTATGATTATACGATGAACTCGTATCGGAAATACAAAAAAGCGAAACTTGAGATTAAATTAAGACGAAACTGGACGAATAAAACTTGGAATAAAATTTATGTATCAAATTGGGATTCCAGAACCTCGACATGAACAAGTCGAAACCCCGAAGAATCGATTTGAATTAAAACGGCGAAAACCCGCAAGTATTGAATTACTCGGGATTAAGGACGAATTAAGCATTGTAATTAAAAGAATATTGTTAAAATATGATTTATATACTGAAATAACAAAAAGAATGAAGGAAAATGAAAAAAATAAAGAAAGAGGAAATTTGCAGGAAGCCGAGGAAGAAGAAGAAGAGCAGGAGCAGTAAGCAGCCTCTGGAAGAGGCGCATCAAGGCTGCGATCCTTCCTGAAGGCGCAGCTGCTGCTGCGTTTTTTCTCGGCGTCTGACCTCTGCTGTTTCGTAAAAACGGCTTTAAAAGGTGGATTTTAAATCGGTTATCGAACGTGCTCTTGATATAGATTTATATTAATTGATACAAAATAAAAGTACAATAATAAACCAAGTGGTGTTAGTCCAGTGGTAGCCGGGTTAAACCTTGAAGCTTGCAGAAGTGCAGGAGTTGAGAGGTCCCGGGTTCGACTACCAGCTGGGGCGATGATCACTTGGCTACTGCAGCCCCCGAAGTGGGTGGCTTACATGGTCCATGTGGTGGTGAGGGAATGCATAGACCCGGGGGGATTCAACCCCTCGTCATCAAAAAAAAAAAGTACAATAATAAAATGGGATTTACACTCTCAGACTTACATGTTTGACGAAACGAGATTGACTAAAGTTATTGTTTAGTGATTGCTCGACTCGAATATGCGTGGAAAGTGCCCTCGTTAGAGGATTTAGTAAATTGATTAGGTTGATTAAAGGTGGAGTTGATCAAATTGGTCGGTCTATGAAACGTGACTGGGTCTCAGAATGATCCGAGCTTACGTGGTCGATTGATCAAGCGCGTAGGCGTCGAAAGGCAATAGAGTAGTCTAGAATGCAAAGAGAGAGAGAAAGGGTGGAACACTCGCGTGCCAAATATGGAGGCCGAAGACCTCTATTTATACTAAACATATGGAAGAGTTTTGGAATGACACGGATTTGGAAACAAATCTCGAAAATATTCTGAAAAATGCGAAAAGAGGGCTGGAGAAGAGGCGCAACAACTACTGCGTTTCTTCGAAGAGGTGCAGGATTTACTGCGTCTTTTCTCCAGAGGTTTCCTCCTTGGCAAGAAAGATTTCCGCGTTTTATTATGAAATTTCGGTAGATTTACACTTCCTTATTCCATGAAACACAATATTACAGTAGATATTTACTTAAAATATTAATTTTAATTAGGAATAAATATCTAGAGAATTCTAGAACATTCCAGAATATTCTGACTCGGCATTTAAACGGTTTTTAGAAAATGAAGCGATTTTTGACCCGGACTCCAAATGAACTCTAATTACTGTCAAAACCACCGTATCAGTGCGTAGATGATGACCCAGGGGTTGACTCGAGTGTTTGAGCTATCACTTGACGATGAACTTACAGACTATCATAAATCGTTCCGCGTATCAAACATGCGGCCCAATCATCACTGGGTGGTTGGCGGGAGGTGCAGAAATGAGGTATTTACAGGAAGACCGTCTTTGCTATATTAAACCTTCGTTGGGTGTTAGGGGCAAAATTTTGCATTTTGCCTTTATCAGACGGTCTTATGCTGACAAGATAAGCGTATGTTTGGGCTCAAATTGACCCATTTTGCTTTGAGATGGACCTTAACGTTAGTTTAGGTCACTTTGGGGCTTGAACAAGTCACGTTTCTTTGTTGTGGTCGCAATTTGAATTTTTGACATGTTTGTGCTCAAATTGGCGTAAAATTGCCTTTTTTGAGCTGTACAAAATGCCCAGTTGTGTCGGGAATTCTTGTTGCTTATTTTTGCAACTTTGTGTGGGCCCGAGGGTGTTGGGTTGTTTTTGTAGTTGTTTTGTTGTTGCTTTGACTCGTCTTTTGCTTGAAAAGAAGGGCGAGTCATTTTTGTGAGTTTTTTTTGTTGTGCTGGGGTTAGGCGGGTTTCCCTTGTTGTTGTTTTGTATTTGCAGGTGTTTTTGTTTTTAGGATTTTGCCCGCTTTGTGCCGTCATAATGCCGAAATTTCGGCTGACGTTGCCTTTTGTTTTGGTTTTACGCGAGTGTTCTGGGGTTGCTAGGCCTGCTGGGTCTGTGGCCGAGGCCTTGGAGGAGGAGGAAGATTCAGGAGGAGGAGGTATGGTTGTCGTTCCGTCTTTGTCCAATTGTGTTTTTCCCTGGCGGCCTTTGTCCAGCCCTTGATCAGTTGATCACGTGTTGACCATTGGCTATTGTCCACAGAGATTTGGACGTCTGATGATTGGGGGTCAACACCAGTGCGTCGTTCTATGTTACTGTCTTCAATCGTCATTGAATTATGATGATTGGGGGTCAACATCGGGGTGGCACCCTATGTCGTGGCTCCTACTCATCGCCGAATTCCGATGATTGGGAGTTAACGTCGGGGCGATGCACTGTGTCACATTTCCCGATTGTCATGTCGTCCTAAGTCTGCCAAGAACTTTTTCCTTTTTTGTTACGGAGTAGGAAAGCTGGGTTATCATCATGGTAACCACATCTGTTTCTGCTGTTACTCATTTCCATTCCATGTTGTTCCCTTTTTTCTGGTTAGAAGGATAGGGAGTGCTTAGTTCGGTAGGTGGTGGATAGCCCCCAGTTCATTGTTTTAGGCCAGTGTTTATATGATAAATACTTGTACCGGATCCTGTTTGTATGGTCAGTCGTTTGTATCAAACGCGTGTTGATGTATTTTGCGTGAGGCGGTTTGTATATATGTGTTTTTGGTTTGTAGTTTGTTTGTGCTTGGCTTTTTTTGTGCTGTGTTTCGAGAAGCACGGTCAACGACTGATTCTCCATTTGCTTCGGCATTTGTTCCTGCATTGTTAGTGTAGAAAACAGGCAACAGGCCAGGTAGCACACATGGCACACATGTAAACACACAAAAGTATTTGTTGAAAACAAAAATAACCACGATTACTCGAAGTTAAAATTGAAACTGTTTGTTAAAAAAAGAATTTTGAAAATTCCGCGACGAGGCGTCACGTTTGGATTTTTCAAAACGAATTGTTTTGAAATTTCGAGGGATTAATTCGTGTTTGAATTAAATCGCATCGAATTTTGCCAAAATTGATTTGAAACTCGAAAATTAAAACTCAAACCGTAATGGATGAATTTCAAAAGAGATTTTGTAAGTGTTAATTTTGGTTTTTGCGAGATCAAGACTCGGATTTGCAAGAGTGTTTTGAGAAAAATTGATGTTATGTTATCAATTTTGATTTTTGTGGAAAAGCGAAATAAAAGCAAAATTTTTCTTCGAAATTTTCGTCCGATATGGAAACGATCCATCGCGGATCGGGGCGACCAGCCCCCCCCTCCAAAAAAAAGAACAGAAAACCCGTATATTTAAAGCTGTGTCATGGAAACCGTGTCAAATTTCGTAAAACGCGAATCCAAGGAAATGTGAGTGTGAGAAAACACAAAAGTTTCCGGATAGGCCTGAAGAGGCACGAGCCTTAAGGCGAGAAAAACAATGTGTCAGGAAGAAACACAACTTGACAGGGACAAGTCAAGGTTCAGATTCTTAGAACCAACCCAAAGAGGCGCGAGCCCCTGGGCGATACAAGGTGCCTTCCCCTTTTTTCGGAAAAAAGGTGCTGATTGTTTTATATAAATAAGGACGTTTGTGCTTCATTGTTTCATCATCCGAAACACGAAAAACATCTCTACGAAAACCTTCTCTTCTTCTTCCACAAAATAATTTATGGATACTTTCGAAAATAGGTTGCGACATTCCTGTCGGGATTTATCGCCTCCCGAGAAGTATCAACTCATTGTAATGGGAGTTGGTCAATTGTTGGTGCTTCGTCAAGTTAAGGTGCAATCCTCGTTCCTTGAAGCATGCTCTTGTTTTTGGGATTCGAAACATCATGTTTTCGTTTTCCCGAAAGGTGAAATTTGTCCTCTTGCCGAAGAAGTGGGTGCTATTGGAGGGTGGCCGGGTTGTACTCTAGTGCTTCCTCCGAATCGGTTGTGTTACAAGGAGAAGTTTCATTCTATGTTGGGCTTATCGACGAGCCAAGTGAACTTCCTCCTTGCTCCTCATGGTGTTGACATGTTGGCTCTTATCAATATCTTCTCAAACCGTTTGGATGTCAATATCTCGGAGGTGGCTAGGAGATGGGCTCTTGCCTTTTGCCTAGTGCATGCTTACCTCCTTGTCGATGCTTTGAAGAAGGAGGGGTCAAAATGGTATGGTAGCATGACCCTTGTTCATGTCGTTGAGCAAATGGAGCACAGGTGGGATCCATCGTGGTTAGTGCTTGGTGAGATCGTCCAAGCTTTGGATAAGAAGGGTTCTTGTGGAGAAGCTCCTTCGTTTGGATCTCCAAGGATCCTCCAAGTATGGCTCATGGAGAGGCTAAGGTATGTTGAGCCTCGGATTGATGCTTCTTCTTACTCCTTCTGTCATCTTACTATGAGGAAGAAGTTGTATTCCGATATCTTTGTGTCCACTGAGGCCTATTGGACCTCGAAGTTGGTGGAGGAGGGTGGTCTTCATATCCGTTGGGTGGTGCCGTGGTGGCACTTGAGGGTCTTCACGGGGTTGCTGTAACACCCCGTATTTTATAATATCATTTTATTATAAAAGTATTTTATTAAATTGATTATTTCAGAATTTAATAATGTATTTTGATTTATATATTTATTGCATCCGTTCTTAATATTTTTCGTTTTGGCCTACTTTGGATGGGTTAAAATGTCCGTGCACGATTTTACTATTTTAATTTAATAATTACTTTTTCTTATATAAGCTCTCTAAGCGTTTTAATATGGCTCAATACAATTAATAATCAGATACTTAATTGTATGAGTTAATGGACCCAAAGCCCACTTATAAACCCTCTCTTATATAAATATAAAACCCTAAAGCAAGCAAGCAAGCTGCTCATTTTTTTTTTCACGTAAAACTGCCACGGACGTCTCTTTCTCTCTTTCTCTCCTTTGTTCTTCTTTTCTCCCTTTGACTCCATTGTTGAATATCTTTTCTTCTTCCAAACTCATACACAAATTATATTTTCACAATCCTTGCACTTATCTTTACAACATATTTACCTCCAAATATTTTTATAAGAATTATTTGTATGGACCTTTAGACCTACGTTTTGGGTTTCTTATTTTAATGGGTGAAGAAGAAGAAGAGTCTTTCATGGCGTTTTCAAGCGTTTGGATTCGTGCATAATGTCGATTTTTGGGATGTTAACACGTGTTGGATAGAAGGCTTTGTTGGTCGTATTCTTTATGAAGGTTTTCATTAATTGCTAATAAGGTAACTAGGTGTTTCTCTTTTAATTGTGTTTATGCCAATTGATGTAATTAATACGATTTAATGATTGTTTTGTATGATTAGTACATGTTTGATTGTTTATTATCATGTTAATTATGTTTTCGCATGTTTTTATATGTTTTAATGTATTAATTATATATCATATGTTGCTTATGTGTTAATTATGGGTGTCATGAGCGCAATTAGGGTTTACGAATGAAACCCTAATGGCGGTAGGATAGGCGGCCAAGTGTTCTCTCTAAAGTTATAGCTAAAGCTAGTATAACCTTGATGATGATTTGAGTGTTATAGCTAAAGTTAGTACAACTTTGGGTTGTTACTCTAGTTATGGCTGTTTGAGATATAACCTTCGAAATATGATTCAAGGTTATAGCTGAACCTACTATAATATTGAAGTGCGAGTCAAGGTTATAGCTGTAACCAATGTAACCCTGGGATTATGGCTCAAGGTTATGGTTGACGCTAGTATAACTTTGAGTTTCGTGTCAAGGTTATTATGGTTGAAGTTACTATAACTTCAAAGGTATTTGTTGAAGTTATAGTCGAGGTTAGTATAACCTCACATCTAAAGTTCATGTTATGGTTAAGGTTACTATAACATTGATCATTAGTATTTTTTTCATATGTAGAGTTCTACCCAGTTGTAGTATAATATTGTGTTAGCTTATGTCTTTGGTTATTCTATTCATATGATAAGTAGTACAGTCGATTACACTGTTCTAGGGTTTGAGTCGTGATGTTTGTTCATGCATTGTTGGTGCTGTCAGCTATATTGTGTACTTGTTATTTGGTTGGTTGTATAGATGACGAGAGTATAAGTTATATACTATTGGAATGAACAAACGCTACCCTTCGGGGAATCTTATGGTCTATGGTCCGGGGGGGGGGGGCAGTTCATTATATGCTATGTTCCCCGAGTGTCGCTCGGTGTAGCAGAGGCAGTTCGTTGTACGCTCTGTGTTTCACCGAGAGGTTTGGCCAGGTCTTAGGCATGTAGGCAGTGGTCATACGCTACACATAGTATGGATGTATTTCGTTATACGGTCCAAAATGGATGCAATTCGTTATACGGTCCATACCGACTATGGAGGCAGTTCGTTATACGCTCCACTTATAGAGGTAGTTCGTTATACCCTCTAGTGGTGAGAGGCGGTTCGTTATACGCTCTAACGACGTTCATTCTATACACTGTGTCGGTAAATATGGGTAGTTCGTTATACGCTTTAGTAGTTGGAGGCTGTTCGTTATATGCTCCATTAGTCAGAGGCAGTTCGTTATACGCTCTGAGGATTGTTTGTGGTTGCATTGAGTTTGATTGTCCTAAGTTTCTATATGGTGTCGTAACATGGGTTGTTGTCATATGTCATCTCATGTGGTTTAATTTGGAGTTATTGATTAGGTGGTTGTCCTAATATGTCTTTGTTAATGGTAAGTTGATGTTGAGTCTTCATGAGTATAGATGGTCTCACGTGTTTACTAGTTTTGCATTTCAATTGTTATTGATTGTTAGTTATATTCAATTGTTGTAAACATGACTGGGAGAGCATCTAGTTACTCCCGGCTGATTGTCGAACCCCACTCTCAGATTGAATGCTCGTCGCTGTTTTGGATGATGTTGCTTAGGATGCATCGAGGGGCGAGACGAATAATAAATTAGGAGTTTGATTTTATGTTTTGAGAACCTTGAATAATGTAATAGTTGATTTTGGATTTAGTAGCTAACCGGATTGGTCAGGTGTTTCCGCCACCTTGACCCTTTTATCAGTGTTATACTCTGATTATTCTTTTAATATACGTTTTCCCTTTGTTTTATAATCCGGGTTGTTACAGTTGCCCGCTCCCTCCGCTTGTTCTTGCTCTTTGATGGTCGTGAGCTTGAAGGTTGCTTCCTTTATTTATCCCGAAAGGCTTAAGAGGCAAATGGGCCATCAACAAAAGGTGTCTGCTCAAGATACTCTCGTTCGAGAGAGTGTTTTTCGGAACTCCGAGCTTGTGGAGATTTTCGAGAGGTACTGGGTCACTCGGCCGACTTGGGAGGTACCAATCCCCGCTTCAACGACATGGGTGACTCCCGCTTATGTCAAGTGGTGAAGAGCTCAAACCTTGAAAGAAGGGTCAAAGTTCCGCAAAGATGAGGTCGTTTATTTGAAGTATAGGGAGGTTGGTAAGGCCAACCGTGCCTTCTTTGACGACTTTGCCGATGACGTTAGCCCGGATGTGGCGAGGCCACCGAAGAGGAGGATCTTGGATCCCAAAGAGATGGTGAGCCATGTGTGGGCTCGGCTTGGGCCGAGTACGGGGTCATGTAAAAGACCGGGTGCCGTTGCTATTGTGGATCCGTTCCGAAGAGGAAGCCCATGCTAGGTGGGCTAGCAAGAAGAACAAGAGGAAGATGTACCCCGAGAAAAAAAGGCAAGGGTAGAATGGAAGAATGAAGACCTTCATTACCCATTTTATTATTATGTTGTATTAGTGTTTGTGTGTTTTTATTATGTTTTACTAGCTATGTATTGTGCGTTTGTGCTAGTATTACTATGTAATATGTCTTAGTCGACGTTCCAGCTTGGCAAGTTGTGGACTTGTTTAGCTTTATTTGTTGTCCAGTTTGTAATCCTTCTCATTATTAATTAAATAAAAGGATTGCCTGTGTTAAAAGGTTGTGAATTCTTGTAGTTTCTTCCATCCATTTCGTAAAGGCAATTCGGTTTGAATTATCCTAAACATTGAACATGTGAAGGGGATTTTTGTGGGAAGGGAGAAAGACCTTTTTTTTTTTTTGAGAAAAGGGAATGTTTTTTTTTTTTGAAATTTGTATAGCTGATTGTAGATACCCAATATCCGTTGAATACTCAACACACTGGATGATTAGCGGACTATAACATGCTTAGGAATCGCTACATTTAATCGACAATTTATATAACTATACGTCGTAAAACTCAAAATGATTTCGAAAACAAAACATTTTCAAAACTTTTCAAAAGTACCTGGAGTGTTTTATGTTGGAGTAAGTGTCCTCAACAATATTACGATCACATGATTAAAAATCATAATTAAATCTCATATTGAGAATACATAAGGGATGATTAATTATATAGTCAACTGATCAACATTAATCGGTAATGATTGGCTAACTAGAGTTTGACATTACTATCGTTTGACGGTGGTGATCAGTTGATCCCTTAAGGTCACACCTATAGGACGATTCCCAAACTGTAAAGTTAATTAATCATATATTGATACGGATTAATTAAATCCTTAAATTGAACAAATTTATTTATAAAGTGAAAATTATATATCTTATTGTAATGTGATTAAATAAGATTCAATTGAGTAATTAATATGTTATATTACTAAAATTTATTAATGTTTATGAAACATTTGAGATAAGAGAAATTAGTTAACTAAAATTACAAAATGTTGTAGATTATATTAACTAGACTTAATATGACCCATTTTATATACATGTAATTGTGAATTACTTGTTAATTTGTTAATTGTAATTAATTTAATATATAATGATATTTAATTTTACATGTCACATGTCACACAAATTACAAATGACAAATTACAAAGATAAAATGGAGGTCCATTTTAAGTGTATAAAACCGGTTTTTTGTAGATGGTTAAGGCAATGTTGGTTTTGTTTTTAAATGATAAAAAACATAATGATAACATGCTAAGACCTAGACTACCTACCCAGAGCATTGATAAGGCAAATAAGAAAAAAAGCAAATGCATGCTCTAGGGTAGAGCAAAAAAAACCGGTCACCCATATGAAAAGGAGAGGATGTTCTCATTTTTGTATGGATGGTCTTTTGATGTTCATCTCACTACTTTCTCCATATTCTCTCAAAAACACATAAATTGTTTATGTTCAATTTTGTTCATAGATCTAATATTCCAAATATATTACTAAGTGTGTAGTAATTTTATTAGATTAATATTTAAGGTAAACTACTTATATTATCTAGTTAGTAATATTTGTAGGATTTTGGGATAGTCTTGGGTGCAACTAAAAGGAGGCATTCTACATTTGAATGCATGAAGATTCTTGGAGGATCACCCTTAATGGTAATAGCTCAAGATCTAGTTTTGGAAGAAGTCCAAAACTAGTGCCCTTAAATTCGTCCATATGATGTAAGAACATCAAGTTTTCCGCTTTGTCTCTTTTATTTTGTTATGCATGCAACTAGATCCATGAGATAAATTAAAGAGTAATTTATAAAATGAATTAGATGAGTCTAATAATGGGCATATGAACCTAACAATTGGCATCAAGAGCTATGGTGTTGCATGCATAATCGGTTTGGTTTTTCCGAGTTATAAGTAACTTAATTAAAACTAACAATTTGTGATTTATTAGATAAAGCCACGAAATCATAATGCATGTTATATATTCTGGTTCTAAAATATTTTTAGGTCATATTGATGATTTATGGATAATTATTGCTTATTTTAATGATTTTTAGTGAAATAATTACATTTTTATGAGTAAAATGAACTTTTATTTACTAAAAATAGTTAAACTTCACTACTGGCCATGATTTATTAGTATGACCTCACATGCATATTTTATGTATTTTGTGTAAAATTTTGTATTAATGTGATTAATATTGCATGATTTATGATTTTTATGAGATAAAAATGCTAAAAATGGAGGTTAAATGACTAAAAATAGTTAATCTTTGAAACAGGCCATGAAATTTGAATATGATGTCACATGCATATTTTACAGATTATATGTAAAATTTTAGATAAATGTGATTTATTATGCATGATTTATATCTTTAATGGTTAAAATGATATAAATAGTGACTATTTTTAGCAAAAAATAGCTAAAATGAATTTTATGGAATGAAATTTTTCCCTTACATTGTGTATTTGATATGAACATCATATCTAAAGTTGCATGATTAATTGTGATTTATTTGGTATGTTTATTGATTTTTATGTGATAAAATCGATAAAAGGGCAACTTTATTAGTCATAAAAATAAATTCGAAAATTTTGGTTTAAATTTTGCCATTTTCAGGTTCTGGAATTTTTTTAATAATGTTCAAAATTTTGATTTTGATTTTTCCATAATTTTTATGTTTAATTTGGATTAAATGGTAAAAGTTATGTTTTATAAGATTTATTAATGAAATAAATTATAAATATTTTGTAGGCAAATTTTATTGCGTTTTGGAATCTTGATAATATTCCAGTATTTACAAAAATGTGATTTCGAGTTTTTCCAAATTTTTATGATTTATTGGGAATTATTTCATAATTTTATGATTAAAAGAGGTTTAAATAAGCAATAATACAAAACCAAGTTGAATTATTGTCAAATGTTTAGTGAAGAATAATATTTGAGTCCTAAGAAGGTTAGGATAAGTAACTTGGGGTTAAATTTGATTTAAGTATTGATTTGTGATTTTAATAAGTTATTATCATGCATTTCCATAAAACCGGATTGTATACGATATAAGGTTTTAGTAGGGCAATTTGGCACATTAATGTAGCATGTTAGACACATATATTTATGCTGCAATTTTTATTGATGAATGTCATATTTTATTTATGTAATTTTGAATTATGTAATTTTATCTTAGTATGGCCTTAGTTTTTAATTGGTATTACCCGTAATGAAAGGGAATATCGATTTGGTTGTAATTTTAATGTGATTTCGCATCACCGTTTTGTAATTTAATAGATTTAAATTTTTATTACAAATGTATAATAGGAATAGCTATGTATTTTTATTATTATTTTGTAATTCCGGAGTTTCCTAAAGACGGAGCCATTCAGAAAGGAGTTCCGGTCAAGACGGCGTTTTCCTTGGGAGGCGTGTCACTTGAAGTTCAAGGGACCAATGGAGTTGGTTTCCTAATTTGTAATAGAATATTAGATTTTCTATTTTAGGAATGCCATACTAGGAAATTTATTGCTTTGCATTTTTCTTTTATATGTTTGCATGCATTGCCAAATCGCCATAAACAACACATGCATATCATATCGAGTATTCGACCGTGTCAATTATAATTATCGTAAGTTCAAAACTTTAGTTCACTTAAATTTGATAGATAATAATTTGACTCGACCTCTCACGTTATTAAAAATTGAGATTAAGCCTTACCAAATAGTAGGACCCATGAATCCCCGTGACATTTGAGGTAGGTTTGGTTTTCCCGGGGTGCTTTAATTTATCATTGGGTAAGTGGGGTAATAAAACGTTATTACACACGAAATTTGGTTGGACTCAACGGGACATGAAGACTAGTCTTATGTTTCGGGGCTAGAGATGAACTTAACGTAATTTCATCGACCGAGAGTTCTAATTGTAGAATCGGTTAAAGAGTTAACCCACCGAGTTATATTAATGAGGGATATATCGGTTTCCCCGTGCCCGAGTTAATATGGATTTGGATCTCGGAATCATTTATATAATTAGGTGGAGGTCATTATATAAATGCTAAAACATGCTAAAATGTTTTCATATATTAACGATGAATGTTTTTTTCCCACTATTTCGTTGTTTTATGTTGTTCTTTATCATTTCTCCTATTAATATATGATATCAGTTCGATTGTAACACGAGTCTCCGCTAAACCACTATTACTAACGACAAATAGAATCTCTTTCTAAATCCTCAAATGAACCGTATCATAGGTAATAGACTAGCTCCATAGGAATCGTTCTATTCCATACAACTCAATAGAAGTTGTCCTATGTCATATAAGATTAGCGTCTTAGATTCCTAACATACTTATGTATGATTTCCTGTGAAGAAATATGAATAGAGGTAATGATTAGTCAAAATATGTTTTGATAATTCTTCTATGCATCCATGGTTCAAAAGTCTTATTACTCAACCTAAACACTTGTCATCAGGCACTTAAGTTGTTGAGAACATGACAATGTTAAATTGGTAAATTAATTTGTTAGAAATGTTGATTAACCAAACACCACAAGAGAGTTCATCCTTGTGAAGGATTAACTAGGAATTTATATGAAGATAAGTCTTCATCAAAGTAGAAATTCTTGAAGTAAGTGGGAGCAATAAGAAGTACGTACCTATCTTAATTGTTAAGGATGGAACTAGGCTCGAAAGAGAAGGTGTTAGACACTAAAATAGATATAAACCCCAATAAGTAAAGATCAAGGAAGTTGGTCGTGTGAATCCAACATATTCCTCCTTCAATATCTATGACATTGACGTTGCATTCTTGCCAATTACCACATCATGAACATTTGATACAAATGTGTGGATTTCATCATAATACTTGGCATTATCGTGTGACGACTAGCAAGGATAAGTTTAGAAATTTACATTAATGGAACTAGGGTAGTTGCCATTTCATCCATGGACATATAAGTGTTATAGTGTACTCATTTTAGTTTTGTATTTAGAAATGTACCTCAATAATTATTATGATGTACACCAACTCTAAATAAGAATATAATTCAAGTTTTTCTATAAAACGCAAAGGGTTTCTCTTTTATGCAATTAAAACAAGAGTTGTGTCTTTACATACCACGATTAAGTTTATGGTGAGACCATACAAGTCAAGGTAATTATATTCAAACTAAAAATAAATGTCATATATATATAACTCAAGTTGGTGACCCTAATCATTTCTCAATTCTTGATTGAAAATCGCATTTAGAAACTAGTTTTGACTAGTGTCCCAAACTATTTGATTGAGAATCTTTGGTGTATGCGAATCTTGTATTCAAAGCAAGATAATTCATGATTTTACCTTTAAAAAGATTATGAATAGAGCAAGATATTTGCCCTAATTACACCTTGAAGTGTATGGTCGAATAAAATTTCAATCCAAGAAGGTTATTACTTCTTCATCTCTTTTACCAACGAACTAGGTAGATACTTGGTATCCGCTTAATGAGGTAAGAAGATAAATTCTTTGAATAAGTTCAATGAATTCTTATTATCAAGTATAAAAACCAAAGTATTAATACTTTGTTAAAATGGGGAACAATAAAGTGATGACTTTTATCTGCACCAAAAGAGAGTGATATGGTATCAGAAGTTCACTTTCATTAAGATATGATTGAATCTTTACTATAAAGTTGGAAGTAGTTTCTATCAAAATTTGTCTAGTATTTATTTATTCCACTAAAACAAAACATAGTTAAAGCAATCAAATACAATTCATATATGATATGATTAGGCATGGTACCTAAGTTGTAGCTTGTTTCGGAAGAAAGCATATGGCTTTGTAACCCAACTATCACGAGAACAACAGGTTTGTGGCTCGTGATACTGTCTATTAAAGAAAATAGGATTATTTCTTAAAGCCAGAGTGGGAGAAAATGTTCAAGAGCCACAAACTGAAAATAAGACATAGGAAGATGTTCCTTCTTGATCAAAATCAGTAATTATTTCTTCGAAATGTAAAGTGGACAGGAGTCATGTTATTTTTTTTGAAAGTAACAAACCTATAACTTATTTAGATGCTTTATCTAGTTTCAACTCCGCAAAAGTCCGAAATGAGCATAAACATGAAAATGTTTATTTAGCTTGGTTGGTTGGTGGCAAAGGGTTTTGCACGCAACAACAACGCTTCATTAAATTCGGATTTTATAGTTGGATTTTAAAATCATCTTGCATGAGTTTTGAAAATCGCAACTATCCTAAGGTAGGATGAAAACTTAAGAAGAGGTCTTAAGTAGAAGTTAAGGAGTTAAATTATATATTTTGATCATGTAATAAACTTTTCTTGATTTTTCGAGTAGTTTATACATGGAGTTTAGTGGGAGTAATATGGTGTTACTAGTCTTATGTGTAAGGGACATATTGATCATTGTGAATGATGAAAGACTTAGGAGAAGAATAATACATCTCTAAGGTATATATCCAGACCTATAAAGATAGTTCTAAGAGGATATTAGCGTTGAATGAATATTCTTATATTAATAAGAATCTTGACAAGTTCAAAAGTATTGAACATGTAGAAATTGAATCCACATGCTTCCGCTGCGGGATTAATTCATTACGCTAAGATGTATCACCATTCTTTAATTTCGTATACTTGGAGTATGACGAGATGTTACAAATCAAATCCTTGAGAGAAGTATCTATATAGCCACATAGTTCATTAGTTAGTACTCAGGAAGTACTAATGACATGAAGCTAAGCATTTAGAATTTAGATGGATTTATGTGCAAGGAGTTACACAAAAACCATATTCTAAACACATAAGGATGGTTAGAGAACCATTGATGCCTGTCGTTGTGTGCACCAAAAATAATATTTATAAAACCTATTAAAACTAACAGAAGCTAGTGGTAATATGGTCGATCCGCAGGGAGGTAGGGAGATAATAGTTGTTTTTTATTTCAGTCTAAGGGTAACAGTTGAGGGGGTTTTGATATGAATTAAGTCTAAAATAACTAAATAAACAAATAAAAGTAATAAGGGATGTAAGCGATAATAAAAGAAATGCTAAGACGATCGATTCACTATAGCTGCGATGGCACATAATCCTAGGTAAGTTCGAAACACAGTCGTGTAGGATGGGTAAAACAAGTCCTCTCGGTCCAAGTTAACTAGTAGCTCCTTTCGGACTATGCTACTAGTCCCTAAGTCTCACTAATACTAGCTCTCGCCCTGAAAAGTGATTCCTAAAGCCTAAATTACTTATCTTTCGATCTTAGCAATTTAGTCGTCTTAATTCATTAATTAATGCCCTTCCCTATCTCTCGATCTACGGGTTGGTCAAAACTAAGCATCTAATAAGTCTCCTCTCGGTCTCATTGTTAAACATTGCACTTAACGAATCAAACGGTGCTAATCAAACACGAAGTCGATCGATCGACCAGCTACCCCAGTCGATCGACAAACCGGCTCAGTCGATCGACCAGTTAAGCCAGTCGATCGACCAAGCCCTAATTCGGGGTCACCTATTCTAATGCCATCTACGCCATAGATTCACTACATCTTAACAAAGGGTATTTAGCTACTCATAATAATTCTAACTACAACTATGAAAGCAATTAAAATAGTAAACGAAAGCATGATTAAAACGATTTAACAGTAAATTCGCAATAAAGAAAATTAGGGCTTAAGGGAACTAATCTAGCAATTCTAACTACGAAGATAATAAACTTAAAGACTGAAATTATGATTGAGAAATACCGAAACTGAAGGCAGAAAGGAAATCCAGATGCAAAATAGCAAACTTTATTGAGAAACTAAAGTATTTGAATTGAATGTAAACTATGCTAAAATCGAGACCTAATGTCTCTGATATCCGATACCTCAAACTGAAACATAGTCACGTTATATATAAGATACCACGCAACTCTTATTTCCTAAAAACCTAATTACATATGGGCTTCTTAGTCTCATTGTAATTCTGCGCGTCAGGGTCGTGGAGTGGTCGATCGACCACTGGGACCAGTCGATCGACCACCACAAGCGCCGTACGATGAATGCATTCGACAATTCTGCCCAGCCACGCGATCTTAAAATAGCCGCCATTTCTTCGTTACTTGGTCAAATCAGGTGTTCTACGCGGCGTTGGAAAGCTAAGAGGATACGTTTTTACCCCCGATTGGAATCACTCGATTATCTTCTCTAGAACTTGAGATATAGCCATCTGAATAAGGCCGCAATGTCGAGAAGTGCTTCTTTTCTTGTTAGACTCTTGTAACTTGTACGCACCCATGCTTTTGCTATCTTTAGGCCTTGAAACACGCGCCAAGCTCATTTATCGAGTCAATACTTCATATTAAATCCTATGCTAAACACTCGGGAACGGATTCGGCTCATTTTTCGCTAAAATCTTCACATTTCTGCAATAATACACAAAAACACGAAAGTAGACGGAAATAGGGTAAATAGTAGCATAACTACATAAATGAGCTCTGAAATGCGTGTAAAAGAGGGTGTAAAACATCATATTTTAGACACGCATCAAACTTCCCCAAACCAAGCCCTTGCTTGTTCCCAAGCAAGAACTAGACTCGATCTTAAAACCTAATGGAACGAGTTCAATCTCAGAGCGAAATGCAACTATAAAGCCTAAACCAGTTTAATGCTACAAATCAACAATCAATTAGCAATATGAATCATGCAAACGAGTTATGCAGTCGTCAAAAACTGCTGAACTGTCAACTATAGAGACTTATCATCATGGACTCTCATGGGTCGCTCATATCACACATAAGCACAGGTGAATATATGTAAGAGAGAAAGAAGTACTTGTGATGACTCTCACCTAACTACGACCTATAAGAACACGCCTGCAATCTAATATGAAAATGATATCTACTACCGTACATATGCATTCCAACCAAATAAATGACCATGACACACGCCGAGGCAATTTGGATATGTGAGGTAATGGGTAAGAAGGGGCTAAGATAAATTTTGATATGAGGGGTTAAAGCCAAGCTAGTAATTACAGATCCAAATTATAACAACATCCACTTCTTACTCAAAATTCAACAATAAAACCGTTGCTAATGATTAGCACTAATCTCACAATACCACAATAGATGTAACTCCCCAAAGGATATTAATACAACATGGGAGTGTAAATCACCAACTTATAACAATTGCAACATGGGATCTTTTCGAATTTTCTTTTTCTGCTGCAGTACTCAGTCGATCGACCACTTGGTTCAGTCGATCGACTGACCTCTTTTTTCGAACTCTTTTTTCTTTCTTTCTTCACTTTTGTTTCTTTTTTTTTTTTCATTTTTTTTCACCATTTCACCAACATCTCAATAAAGAGTAATATAACCAAACCGCAATAAACACATTCCCAAAAACTAATACTACTAGCTTGACAAAGGCAGGCTAAATATAGGATGTAGTTAAGGGACAAAAGGCTAAATTTGGCTATGAGGGGTTTATGGGTAAAATGAGAAAATGGGACCTCTACCACATGTGTCAACAAACTACAAACCAAATGCATACAGGTGTTAAGCAGATTAAGTTCATATTTATGCATATTGATATAACATGCCTCATAAGGAGTAACTACTCACAATCCTAGATAAACTGGTCATGGATGACACCAGTTATAAAGCTCTAAAACTCAGAAAATGATGTAGTTCGCCAAAAATATAAGTCAAGTTTAAAATTCAGCAAATAAATTAACGAAAACTCGTAGATATGCATATGTGATTCTACTAATAACATGATAATTTGAGCACGGCTTAGGCATAAACAAATGAAAATGCAATGTCATCATTGAAATACTACCGTTCCGACTCAACTAAATGCTAAAATAAACGTGAAATTTTTTTGAATTTTTGAAATTTTTCAAATTTTTTTTGAATTTTGTATATATAAGAGAAATGAAATAAACAATGCAAGCCAAAAATGTAAACGTGCAACTGAAATGCAATAAAAACAATGCGACGCAAAACCCTTCCCCAAACCAAATCACACAATGTCCTCATTGTGTAAAATCATGTAATTAGATAAACAAAGGAAATGGAATTTTGTGGTAAAACTAAACAAGACATGAAAGTAAGACTTAGAAACTCAAAAGATTTTAAGCGCAAAAGGAAACCTCCCCAAACCAGCGTGAGCTAGGAGGTTTCTGTAGCCAGCAGTGCTACCATAAGGTACCTAAAAGACAAAAAATACCGCGCATTATCCGAGAAAACAAAATTGAAACGGTAATTATGTGCAAAGAATTAATTAAAAGAACGAGGTAGAGCAGCTACAGTGTTTGATCGACCGCTCTAGCCAGTCGATCGACTGACCTACCTGACGTGAACAGTTTGTGTTCACGAATTAACTCAATAAATTGAGTTAATATGGTCTTAATACCTGCAAGTGCACATAATAACGTGCCCAATATTGCACTGAACCCAAAGGTAATAGTCTATAGTCTATGAAATCCTAAGCAAACCAATTAAAATGCGAAGTCTCGCGCACACGAAAAACGATAAATAGTCTAAAAGCAATAAAATAGTCTTAAAGTGGTTTATAAAACTAGATAGATCAACGGAAGCTGCGGAAAATCTTCGACCAAGGCTTCTAACTATATGAAGTACCCTCCGCAATGCTAATTTCAGCAGCTGGACTCCACTCCACTCCTTCATCTAGAATACTCAACGGGTCATCTCTAGCTCTATCAACCTCCCAAGCTCTTGGATCATCCGGCTCATCGAACTCCAAATCATACTCCGACACTTTCCTCGGCTCTTGCTTCGTTGGGCTCTCCTCCGGTTCCTCATCTGTGCCGTAACTAAGACATCCCAATCCACCTCTCTGAGTAATTGGTTCCTTCACAGCTGGAACAACAGGTGTTTCTTCCTTCCCCAAACCAGTTCCTGCAATAATCAAAACAGAAGAATCTTCCTCCACATCACTCCCAATCTGGGGCGGAGATGTTATAGCAGGAATAGGCACAGGTACTGAAGCAGGAATGTCAGGTAACACAACATAGGATTTCTTATCAGACACAACATTGCAAGTTACAGGGCACATAGCATCCTTCTTTTTGGGGGTTTGGGCAAAAACAATTGACTGCTTCCCCACCTTGAAGGAGAGATTCTTATTCCCTACATCAATTATTGCACCAGCAGTGTGCAAAAATGGTCTACCCAATATAATTGGGATCTGAACATCCTTTGGTATGTCCAGAACAATAAAGTCAACCGGGAAAAAAAATCTGTCAATCTGCACAGGAATATCCTCTAAGACTCCTACCGGCTGAACTGCAGAACGATCAGCCATCTATACAGTCATATTAGTAACTGCAAACTTGGTCAGACCCAACTTCCTAGCTAGACTCAATGGCATGACACTAATGCTATCTCTTAGATCACATAATGCCTTCTCAATTGAGAAGGTACCAATTTTGCAAGGAACAGAAAAACTACCAGGGTCAGCTAACTTGTGAGGAGCAGTGTGAGTCAAATAAGAAGAAGACTCTTCAGTTAAAGCAACTGACTCGACCCTATCAAGCGACCGCTTTTTAGACAATAATTGCCTCATGAATTTCATATAAGAAGGTACTTGATTAACTAGCTCTAGAAAAGGAACCTGAACATTCAAACTTCTAATAACAGCTTTAAATTTTTCGAAAGATACCTGATCCTTCGAAGGCACTAGTCTCTCTGGATATGGGGCCGTCAGAAGTAACTTGGCCCTCTCCTCTAGGTCTCTCATACCGGCATCAGTGGACTTAGGCTGAAAATCCACTACTTTGTCCTTGTTGTAGCTCGAACCTTCTTCAGACCGTCTCAAGAATGAACCATTGACCGTTGTCGGGTCATATTTTAGAGCTGGAGTCGTCCCATCAGCATTGGGAGCTTGCTTCAAAAATTGCGGGGTCGTCTTACCTCCGAACAAAAATTCCCTCAAATTATCAGGTAAAGGAGGACGGAAAGGCTCGCGGTCAGCAGCATCTTCAGTCGATCGACCATGTAGGTCAGTCGATCGACCAAGGTCGTTTCTCCCAACATTGTCAGAATGGTCAGAATTGATTTCTGGGTGAACAGTGGTGGTCGGTCGACCGGGTAAGGTGGTCGATCGACCAACTGCGCTGCTGTTTGTCTTTTTCACGCTTTTGTTTTTCTTCCCTTTTTCAGCCACTTTTCTACTTTGCTCAACCATCACTTTGGGAACATCTTCTACAATAGCGGGCCCATCAAGGGTAGACCCGCTCCTCAGCGTCATTGCATGTACGGTTTCTATACGCTAATTCAGAGAAAGAAATTGACCCGGAATTTCAGCTGCATTCTTGTCTAAGTTAGCTAAATAAGACTTCAGCTCCGTGATTGAGGCCTCGTTCGCAGCATTACTTTTCTGCACTTCAACCATAAGCAACTGCACTAAATTTGTTAACTCTGCAACTTCATCATTTGATAGTTGCTGCGGCGGAGTGGGTAATGGAGGAGCTACATGAGGAGGCATATAATGTTGTTCAAAATTAAATTCCTCCTACTTCTTCTCCAGCATATCAAATCTGACACTCATAGCCTCCAATTGTGCCAGGATAGCACTGTTATCATTCGAGCTCAACCGGGTGTTACCCCTAGGATTACCATATTCTTCACGGTGTGTGGCCATCTCTTCAATCGTGTTCCAACCCTTATTATCACCGATGTTGTTTTGGAATCGGCCATTAGCTGCTGCATCAAGATTACTCCTGTGGTCATCGTATAGCCCAATGTAGAACTGGTTGCACAAATACCACTGCTAAAAACCGTGGTGTGGAATAGAGCGGACTAGCTTCTTAAATCTGATCCAAGATTCGTGAAATTCTTCATCAGGCCACTGCTTGAAATTTGTAATTTGGGCTCTAATTGCATTTGTCTTGGACGGTGAAAAGTATTTCTTGTAAAAAGCTAGAGCTAATGAATTCCAATCAGTAATACCCAAAGCTTCAAATCCCTATACCACTCCCTAGCTGCGTCTCGGAGCGAAAAGAGAAACAGAGTTTCTTTGATCTGATCCTGTGTCACGCCCTCTGGTGGAGGAATAGAACAGACATAATCAATGAAAACCTCCATATGCTTTGCTGTGTCTTTATCTGCAGCTCCACTAAATTGGTTCCTCTCCACCAAATCTATATGTGAAGGACGGGGCTCAAAGGAACCATCTGTACCAGCTGGGAGAGCGTATCCCTTTGGGATATCCTGAACTTTTGGCCCAGAATGATGCGCTATGCTTCTGCTCTCCATCTATCAGGAGTACTCAAGCCTTCCTCCTGAAATAACTTCTCTAATAGTCTCTGTCTAGCGCAATGTGACCTACATATAAGAAGAAACTACAAGAAGAAGATAAGAAAAGTTTAAGGAACAGATGTCCCTTAAACTTGGAGAATAGACTAAAATAAAAAGGAACAACTAAAACCAGCGCTGCCTCCCCGGCAACGGCGCCAAAATTTGATGCCTGTCGTTGTGTGCACCAAAAATAATATTTATAAAACCTATTAAAACTAACAGAAGCTAGTGGTAACAGGGTCGATCCGCAGGGAGGTAGGGAGATAATAGTTGCTTTTTATTTCAGACTAAGGGTAACAATTGAGGGGGTTTTGATATGAATTAAGTCTAAAATAACTAAATAAACAAATAAAAGTAATAAGGGATGTAAACGATAATAAAAAAAATGCTAAGACGGTCGGTTCACTATAGCTGCGATGGCACATAATCCTAGGTAAGTTCGAAATACAGTCGTGTAGGATGGGTAAAACAAGTCCTCTCGGTCCAAGTTAACTAGTACCTCCTTTCGGACTATGCTACTAGTCCCTAAGTCTCACTAATATTAGCTCTCGCCCTGAAAAGTGATTCCTAAAGCCTAAATTACTTATCTTTCGATCTTAGCAATTTAGTCGTCTTAATTCATTAATTAATGCCCTTCCCTATCTCTCGATTTACGGGTTGGTCAAAACTAAGCATCTAACAAGTCTCCTCTCAGTCTCATTTTTAAACATTGCACTTAACGAATCAAACGGTGCTAATCAAACACGAAGTCGGTCGATCGACCAGCTACCCCAGTCGATCGACCAAGCCCTAATTCGGGGTCACCTATTCTAATGCCATCTACGCCATAGATCCCCTACATTTTAGCAAAGGGTATTTAGCTACTCATAATAATTCTAACTACAACTACGAAAGCAATTAAAATAGTAAACGAAAGCATGATTAAAACGATTTAACAATAAATTCGCAATAAAGAAAATTGGGACTTAAGGGAACTAATCTAGCAATTCTAACTACGAAGATAATAAACTTAAAGACTAAAATTATGATTGAGAAATAGCGAAACTGAAGGCAGAAAGGAAATCCAGATGCAAAATAGCGAACTTTATTGAGAAACTAAAGTATTTGAATTGAATGTAAACTATGCTAAAATCGAGACCTAATGTCTCTGATATCCGATACCTCAAACTGAAACATATTCACGTTATATATAAGATACCACGCAACTCTTATTTCCTAAAAACCTAATTACATATGGGCTTCTTAGTCTCGTTGTAATTCTGCGCGTCAGGGTCGTGAAGTGGTCGATCGACCACTGGGACCAGTCGATCGACCACAGGCGCTGTACAGTAATGTATTCTGACAATTCCTGCAGCGCGCATCGATCTTACAACAGCCGCCATTTCTTTGTTACTTGGTCAAATCAGGTGTTCTATGCGGCGTTGGAAATCTAAGAGGATAAGCTTTCACTTCCAATTTGAATCACTCGATTATCTGCTCTAGATCTCGATATATAGCCATCTGAATAAGGCTGCAATGTCGAGAAGTGCTTCTTTGCTTGTTAGACTCTTGTAACTCGTACGCACCCATGCTTTTGCTATCTTTAGGCCTTGAAACACGCGCCAAGCTTATTTCTCGAGTCAATACTTCATATCAAATCCTATGCTAAGCACTAGGGAATGGATTCGGCTCATTTTCCTCTACAATCTTCACATTTCTGCAATAGTACACAAAAACACGAAAGTAGACGGAAATAAGGAAAATAGTAGCATAACTACATAAATGAGCTCTGAAATGCGTGTAAAAGAGGGTGTAAAACATCATATTTTAGACACGCATCAACCATCTTGGCTATATTATTTAAGGTGGATATCTGCTAGAAACATCCTAGGCAGTTGAACAATGAGATATACACAACGGAAATTGAGTACACTTGCAATAACGAGATATGCAAGAAGGAAGGGATGATATTAGGATTCGGTTTTATGAATTGGAGGAACTATGGTAGTTCGTTCCAATAACCGAAAGTCCTATCCCTACACACTGTGAGGACAGTGGGAGCTATCCCAAGGTAAGAGAGCCTATGTCTAGATTGGATCTAGACACGTACTCAAGGATTTTGTAATGAAGATTATACATATCAAAGGGAAAAGTATATAGTAGGGTTAGTAAAGTGCAAAGTGTTGCTAAAACTTGCTAACCAAGACCTTTTCATAGGCTAAGCATGATAAGTCATGCCATTTCAATTGAGTTGAGATGTATAGTTATATACAATATTAAGTATGGATTATAGATTATGTAGTAATTGATATGGTATCAATTTTACATATGTAATAATGCACTCATCGTTTGAGTTTTATTTAAAACTCTTTTCTTATAATACTTTGTTTTTCATATAGGTTGTCGAGATAATATTGAACCCTATTAAAGTGAACTAGATTAATATAGTATTGGCCTCTAGTTGCTTATATGAGGTGACGTCTCAAAGTGACCAGAGTGTGATGCGATTGATGGCAAGTTCAAGTGCCATAGAGTCATAAGAGATGACTAGTCGATCACATAGGCAGACTGTATTAGACACCCTGTCGGGCAGTGACCGCTTATAGAGTTCTGGTAATTTTTATAAAGCCTGGTCGTGGCGAGAGCTACTATAGTATTCTTTTGAGTCAATTCTTTGACTAAAGACTATTCGCCCAAGTCGGCACAGTTTCTGATTGACTTTGATTTTTGCCCTAAGCCATTCTGTCAAAAGGGGTAAATGGGTATCTTTTGGGTCATGATGAACTGTGGCTATACGAAGGGAATAGTGCGATAGGAATTGTCCACCCTCTTGTCAGGGTTATTTAAATATCAGGGCCACTCGAGGAGTAGTGAACTGGAAATGCGTGGCCACGCTCGGAAAGTATCTACGGTAGATAATTCGGGTTAGACAGTTACTCTCCAGATCGAGGAAACCACTCAAGATATGATCAAATGCAAGTAAAACCTGCAAGACACCTTGCATTAAGTGGGAGATGATGTAATAGGACAAGAGAATTGGTGACGCACACTTGTCTCGGACAAGTGGGAGATTGTTGGAGTAAGTGTCCTCAACAATAGTGCGATCACATGATTAAAAATCATAATTAAATCTCATAATGAGAATACGTAAGGGATGATTAATTATATAGTCAACTGATCAACATTAATCGGTAATGATTGGCTAGAGTTTGACATTACTGTCCTTTAACGGTGGTGATCAGTTGATCCCTTCTGGTCACACCTATAGGACGATTCCCAAACTGTAAAGTTAATTAATCGTATATTGATACGGATTAATTAAATCCTTAAATTGAACAAATTTATTTATAAAGTGAGAATTATATATCTTATTGTAATGTGATTAAATAAGATTCAATTTAGTAATTAATATGTTATATTACTAAAATTGATTAATGTTTATGAAACATTTGAGATAAGAGAAATTAGTTAACTAAAATTACAAAATGTTGTAGATTATATTAACTAGACTTAATGTGACCCATTTTATATACATGTAATTGTTAATTACTTGTTAATTTGTTAATTATAATTAATTTAATATATAATGATATTTTATTTGTTAAATATGCATTATTATGCCTAATGACATGTTACATGTCACATGTCACACAAATTACAAATGACAAATTACAAAGATAAAATGGAGGTCCATTTTAAGTGTATAAAACCGGTTTTTTGTAGATGGTTAAGGCAATGTTGGTTTTGTTTTTTAAATGATAAAAAACATAATGATAACATGCTAAGACCTAGACTACCTACCTAGAGCATTGATAAGGCAAATATGAAAAAAAAAGCAAATGCATGCTCTAGGGTATAAAATGAATATATGAACTAGATGAGTCTAATAATGGGTATATGGACCTAAAATTTTATGCACGATGACGGGGTCACAATGACACTAACTGGAGTTAAAATAGACACCGGACCAAAAACTGACTCAAAATTCAAATCCTGACTCCAACAACGAGTCAAACCGAGTCAAACACAAAAAACAAACATCACAAACCTTGCACTCTAGCTATACACGGTATACTTGATGGTCAAGTTTAACAATCATGACATCCAAAATCTAGGATAGAACAAATCATGATTCCAAACGCGTGATAGTGACAAGACAGCTGAAAGACCCGCGAACAAGCTCGCGCCTCTTTGAGTAGCCTATACGACCACGTCGCTCAAAACGCACACAACCACACAATCCTCTATAAATCACTTGACCGACCATTTCGACCAACTACACTATCACTAAACAAAGCAACACTCTTTGCTAAAACGGTTTTCAACCGAGTTTTCCGACCTAACAAGTTTTTACACTTCCGTCGATTTCTTGCCAACAACCTAGTATTTAAGTATGAGGGTGTAATTAATCCTCTTCTTTCATGTTCTTTTATCTGTTTTTATGACCTTAGCATACTAAAACATGCATAACATGGTCCAAAATAAGGATCGAATGAGCCAAAACTGAGTTTTGACTTGAAACAGGAGCCCCTAGTCACAACTAGGTGGCTCGCGTCTATACTAGCTGTCCAGGTCAGAACTCAAACGTGTTTGTGTAGATACCCAGTATTTGCACCTTCCAAAAACCACCCGATGATGATCAGACTATAACGTGTTTTTGATATGCGTGCGTGGATTGGCTATGTAACACCCCCATACTCCGAGTGCCTTACCAGGACCACTCAGGTATGGAGACATCACCATCTCGGTTGCCCGAGGTATGATAATCAAACAACAGCGATAAAGAAACAACATTTATTATTAATCGTTTAATGAATGAATACAATCCTTGAAACCCAAACTGATAGTAAAATACATTATTCCAAACTGTCTACTCAAACTGAAATGTAAATAAAGCTAAACTACAGCGGAAGACTCTATTGTCACGTCGTGGCCATCCCAGCTATCCCGTATCATCTCTATACCTGCTCAATATCTGCTCACCATCCCCGAATGGATCACCGCAGGTTTTCAAAACAACACCGGGGTCAGTACTAATCACACAATCAAAATAAATAACAACAATAAGACAAATAGACAGCTGAACTGTCACACACACACAACCACATCCAATCAACCGTCTCAATCACTGACTGTCCACTGGACCAGCCCTGCCAGTGGGGGACCGCAGCCGTTCCCACCTAAGCCCCGCTCATCGTACGAGCGATAACCCTGTCCATTAATGTGCACATCCCCTTTCGTGGCGGGTTCCACTAAGGGCGAAACTAGGGCGTGAGATCACTCCCGCAAGTGACCCCACTCAGCCGAGAACGCATCTCGAGAACCATCAACAAACACAACCACAATCACAAACACAATTACAATCAACAAATCAATTAACTAATTACAGCACATCACCAATATCCCATTATGGGACTAATACCGAGTAGGAAATCCTACCTGGAAAGCACACAAGCAGACGGTATCTACAAAATGTCTCAAAACGCCTCCTCTATGAACTCTCCTCCTAACATAAACATACGAATACTACTATTCAATCACTTATTCACAAAAACCCCCAATTACTAAAATTAGGGTTTCACTAATCTTATCAAAACGTTATAAAAATTATGCTAGAAGCTTACCCTCGACGCAACGAATCCAACGACACAAACTACGATGCAATCCGACCGTCGATCTCCGGAATTGTTAAGGACGCGATTAGGAAGATGATGATCGCTTTCTCTCTTAAACAGGTTTTAGGTTTTGGTAAAAGTGATTTAGAATAAAGACGAATTGGTTTAAATACCTTAATCGCGTAATTAACAAAACCCGAGAAAACTCCCCGTAAAACCCGGACACTCGATCGAGTACCCAAGGTACTCGATCGAGTACCCCCTACTCGATCGAGTGCCCTACTCGATCGAGTACCCATCAGTCGAAACTATTCTATTCCGCGACACACCCCTTACTCGACAGAGTAAGGGCCACTCGATAGAGTACCCCAAGACCATAAATACGGAGTATTACAGTCTTCCCTCCTTAAAAGGAACTTCGTCCCCGAAGTTCAAACCACTACCAAACAAAGGTACTCCCATAAGCTTCCCGACTCGAAGGTCAAAAGTAAACACAACGTAAAACATGCTACTAACCCACTTATCCCGACAAACATACCGACACAACATAAACAAGAGGGTGTAAAAACTCTTAAAAACTCTCGCGATCACCTCCTACCCCCTAAAAGAAACAAGGTTACGTCCCCGTAACCATACATACCCGATCAAAAAGGAAAGGGTAACGCTCTTTCATGATATCCTCCGCCTCCCATGTAGCTTCCTCAGTCTCGTGGTTAGACCAAAGGATCTTAAGCAACACTGTCTCACCACTCCTGGTCTTTCTAACTTTTCGGTCTAGGATCTGCTTAGGCACCTCAAGGTACGATAAAGACTCATCCAGCTCTAAGCTTTCTCGCCTCCAACACATGCGACGGGTCACTCACATACTTCCGCAAAAGCGATACATGAAACACATTATGCACTCTCTCCAAAGCGGCCGGTAAAGCCAAACGATAAGCCACTTCCCCAACTCGCTCTAAGATCTCATAAGGCCCTATAAACTTCTGACTTAGCTTGCCTTTCTTCCCAAATCTCATAACTCCGCGCATAGGAGACACTTTCAGAAGAACTTTGTCCCCAACTTGAAACTCTATGTCCCGACGATGTAGATCCGCATAACTCTTCTCGATCCCGAGCCGCTCTCATCCTTTCCCTGATCATCTTAATCTGCTCCACCATCTCATGTACCATCTCTGGTCCTAAAACCACTGCCTCGGCACTATCGTCCCAACAGATCGGACTCCTACATCTCCTCCCGTACAAAGCCTCAAACGGTGCCATACCAATACTAGTATGATAGTCTGTTATTGTAAGAGAACTCTATCAAGTCCAACCTCTCGCTCCCAGCCTACCACCGAAATCCATCACACACGCTCTCAACATATCCTCCAAGGTCTTGATTGTTCTCTCGATCCGCCCATCTGTCGCAGGATGAAATGTCAGTACTCATCTTCAAAGTCGTCCCCAACGATTCCTGCAGCTCCTTCCAAAACCTTGATATAAACCTCGCATCTCTCGTCGACACTATGTCCTTAGGGACTCCATGTAACTTAAGCACGTTCTTTCGATAGGCCATAGCCAATTGTGCCTTAGTCCATGTATCTTTCATTGGAACAAAGTGAGCTGACTTGGTCAACCGATCCACTATCACCCAAATCATATTGTTACCTTGTTGACTCTTAGGTAAACCCACAATGAAATCCATGGAAATGGATTCCCACTTCCACTCCGGCACCTCCAAAGACCGAACCTTACCTTGTGGTCTTCTCTGTTCCCCTTTAACTCTCTCGGCATGTCAAACAACGGACACAAACTCAAATTTGTCTCTTTCTTCATTCCAGGCCACCAAAACGTTTTCTTCAAATCTTTGTAAAGCTTGTCTCCACCCGGATGAACTGAATATGGTGTGCAATGCGCTTCTGTCATGATTGTCTTTTTCAACTCCTCATCATTAGGAACACACCACCTACCATCAAACCTCAAGCTACCATCTGTATGAATGGAAAACCGGACACTGTCCCTTTCTCTACTCCACTCTCCACTCCACTATCTTAGGATCCAAAGCCTGCTTATCCCGAATGTCATCATAAAACTCAAGCTGTACTGTCATATCACTCATGGTATCTCCTTTCTGCATCATATGAATCCCAAAGCTCGCTACCTCCTCTCTCAACCTCATCAAGGATAGAGCTGTACACAAGGAATGTACACTCTTCCTACTCAAAGCATCAGCAACAACATTGGCCTTCCCTTCATGGTAGATGATTTCCATGTCGTAGTCGCCAATCAGCTCCATCCACCTCCTCTGTCTCATGTTCAACTCCTTCTGCGTGTAGATGTACTTGAGACTCTTGTGATCCGAAAATACCTTAAAGATTGCTCCATAAAGGTAGTGCCTCCAAATCTTGAGAGCAAACACCACTGCCCCCAACTCCAGGTCATGAGTAGGGTAGTTCTCCTCATAAGGCTTCAACTGCCTAGAAGCATAGGCAATTACTTTACCATTCTGCATCAACACACATCCCAACCCATTCTTCGAAGCATCGGTATAAACCTCAAAATTCTCGCTCCCTTCAGCAATGCCAAGACAGAGCCGTGGTTAAACGCTCCTTTAAGGTTTGGAACGCCTTTTCACAACTCTCATCCCAACGAAACCTGTTCTCTTTCCTCATCAATGCTGTCATCGGTCTAGCTATCTTGGAGAAATCCTTCACAAACCGCCTGTAGTACCCAGCTAAACCCAAGAAACTCCTTACCTCAGCGACATTCTTCGGTGCTTCCCACTTTGTCACTGCCTCAATCTTCGCCGGATCCACAGCTACCCCATCTTTAGAGATTACATGCCCCAGAAAAGCAACTTTCTCCAACCAAAACTCACACTTGGACAACTTAGCATACAGCTCATGATCTCTCAACGTCTGCAACACGATCCTCAGATGCTCCTCATGCTCCTCCTTAGTCTTTGAGTAGACTAAGATATCATCGATAAACACCACCACGAACTGGTCCAAGTACTGTCTAAAGATCCTATTCATCAAATCCATAAACACTGCCGGCGCATTGGACAACCCAAATGGCATCACCACATACTCATAATGGCCATACCTCGACGTGAAAGCTGTCTTCGGTATGTCCACATCTCTAATCTTCACCTGATGGTATCCCGATCTCAAATCGATCTTAGAAAAGACCGTTGCACCACTCAACTGATCAAACAGGTCATCTATCCTTGGCAAAGGATACTTGTTCTTTATCGTCACACGGTTCAGCTCCCGGTAATCTATGCATAACCTCAAAGTTCCATCCTTCTTCTTCACGAAAAGAACTGGTGCTCCCCACGGCGATACACTTGGTCTAATGTATCCCTTCTCTATCAACTCATCCAACTGCCTTCTGAGCTCCTCCATCTCCTTAGGACCCATACGGTACGGTGCCTTAGAGATTGGCCCCGTCCCTGGCTTCAACTCAACGGTGAAATCTATCTCCCTCTGCGGTGGCAACCCCGGAATCTCCTCTGGAAAGACATCTGCATACTCTCCCACCACTGGTATCTCCTCAACTGCCGGGCTCTCTATCCGATCATCTCTCACATGGCACAGAATCAGAGGACATCCCTTCCTCAGATACGACTTCAAAGCGACAGCTGCAATCAACTTAACTTTGGGTTTGACTAGAAACCCACGGTAAGACACACTAACTCCCTTAGGACCTCGTAGGGACACTTTCTTTTGATGGCAGTCTATCTTAGCCTTATACTTTCCTAACCAATCCATCCCAACTATCATCTCAAAACCATTAAAAGGAAACTCTAGCAAGTCTACAGGGAAGTCGACTTGCCCAACTATCAAAGACACATCTCTGAACAACCTCCCACACGTTACAGACTCACCTGAAGGTATGAAAACTTGCTCCCTAACGTGCACTCATATACCCTCAAACCCAACTGCTTTACATGACTCGAAGACACAAACGACTGAGAAGCCCCCGAATCAAACAAAACAAACGTAGGAACGCCATTAACAAGAAATGTACCGGTGATAACGTGCTCGTCCTCCTCAGCTGCTTTCTTGTCCATCATGAACAGCTTGCCACTTGACTTCGCCCACCTCCCCGGACAAGATCTTGGGCCGATGCGGTCGGCTTAGCACCCGACCCTTGATTGTTGTTGTTGTTCATCGGCGTCTTCGATAAGAATTACCGCCGTTGCGGTTGCCTCCACTCGGTAGCTCGACCTCCACGGTTTGGCCATGATCCCGCCGGTCCTTTGCTCGCGAAGCTCGCGCAGTCTCTCGGAAAGATCCCGGTGCACTTGTGCACTCATGCCTCTTGTGGCCCACGCCACCACACCCAAAGCAGTCACTCCCCACTGTTGCTCACACTCCCACGACCTCTCCCAAAGGATGCTCCAAAGACTAAACCCGGACCCGAAGAAAATCCCTTAGATTGATTGTGGTTGCCTTTCTTGAAATTAGATTGGCCACCACCCTCGCTCTCAGACTTCCTCTTTTCTCCACCTAACCTCTCCTTAGCCATCTCCACTAGCCTCTCGGCTCTCCCCCCTCTCTCATATGCTTCCTTCACATCGCAAGGACTC
Source organism: Silene latifolia (assembly GCF_048544455.1). NCBI lineage: Eukaryota > Viridiplantae > Streptophyta > Magnoliopsida > Caryophyllales > Caryophyllaceae > Silene > Silene latifolia. The sequence continues at coordinate 42,714,933 of NC_133526.1, forward strand.
CCACGGGTAACTTATCCATAATTGTCGTGGTTAGCCCTCTCTCAAACCTCAAAGCGAGATTCTCCTCACTCAAACCCATGTCCTCGATATCCGGATTTCTCATTGAACCGCTGTAGTACTCGACCACGACATCTCAAATAGTCATCTTAAACTTGTCGAACTCCTCCCTCAACTTACTCCTCACATGCTCGCACGAACTCCTTCCTCACACCCTACGAAACTCCTCCCAAGGTATAGCAGGTAACCCCTGGTTGGTATATAACTCCTTGGCACTCACTTTCACTGAGTCCCACCACTTGCCAGCTGCCTCCCTCAGATAAAATGCAGCTTGATCCACCCTCATCTCATCAGGACAGCGAACTAAGTCTAGTATGTTCTCCATCTCCCTCAGCCAACTATCAAGGTGGTTAGGCTCCTCAACCCCCTTGTACTCCTTCGGGTTAAACCTCGCGATATAGAGGCTGACTTTAGCATGGTCAACCTCCTTCTCCTTACTCTTATCCTTGTCTTCATTCACTCTCTTCAGGGTCTCCGTAAGGGCGTCTTGGTGTTCCAGCATCTTAACGATGTCATCCGTAGTCATAAGCTCAGCTCTCGCGTACAAGGCATTTCTCTTGGGCGGCATCTTGAAACTATAGAAGAAAGGGATAAACATAAACACGCGTACTAAACTTCAAAACACGAACACGCGTTGCCCAGCACCTACTCGATCGAATATCCAAACCCACTCGATCGAGTAACGGGCTACTCGATCGAGTGCCACTATGTACTCGATCGAGTACCCAAACTCCAGAACTAAACAGACCTTCTGATCTCTAACCCACTCGATCGAGTATCTAGGCTACTCGATCGAGTGATTTTACTCGATCGAGTACCCCTAGTTACTCGATCGAGTGCCCCAAAACTCGTTTCTGGACTCAAAATCGCCAAAAACCTACCCGATCGAGTTAGTCTCACTCGATCAAGTACCCCCAATACGTACAAGCTACCCGCATGTTATTCGTATACCAACATGCTAACTTTATCAAACCTCATTATATTCTAACAAATAGGCTACGCATCTATTCTACTAATCAACAAAATCAATTCATCATGCTATTAAAGCCACATTATAAACATCCAACATGTTATCATCTCATTAACATGTTCCACATATAATTATTTCCTTTCACATGCTCAACTTCCTATTTCAACACCAAACAATCAACACATTCATCACTTTGTTGCACAAGTTACTAAGCACACACAAGACTCAAACACATTTTCCCCACGTGACCGGTTCAAAATTGTAGGGCGACCCCTTGCGACTTTAGGACGTCTCCCAAGCCTTTGCACTAGCTCCTACAATTTTTACCCCGGGTTCATTTTAATTGACTCCCTATGTTCATTAGGTTCTTTTGTTACAGGTTTCAGGATCGATGCTCTGATACCATTTGTAACACCCCCATACTCCGAGTGCCTTACCAGGACCACTCAGGTATGGAGACATCACCATCTCGGTTGCCCGAGGTATGATAATCAAACAACAGCGATAAAGAAACAACATTTATTATTAATCGTTTAATGAATGAATACAATCCTTGAAACCCAAACTGATAGTAAAATACATTATTCCAAACTGTCTACTCAAACTGAAATGTAAATAAAGCTAAACTACAGCGGAAGACTCTATTGTCACGTCGTGGCCATCCCAAACTATCCCGTATCATCTCTATACCGCTCAATATCTGCTCACCATCCCCGAATGGATCACCGCAGGTTTTCAAAACAACACCGGGGTCAGTACTAATCACACAATCCAAATAAATAACAACAATAAGACAAATAGAGACAATTTGAATCACACACACACAACCACATCCAATCAACCGTCTCAATCACCGATCGTCCACCGGACCAGACCACCGCCAGGGGGGACCGCAGCCGTTCCCACCTAAGCCCCGCTCATCGTACGAGCGATAACCCTGTCCATTAATGTGCACATCCCCTTTCGTGGCGGGTTCCACTAAGGGCGAAACTAGGGCGTGAGATCACTCCCGCAAGTGACCCCACTCACCGAGAAACGCATCTCGAGAACCATCAACAAACACAACCACAATCACAAACACAATTACAATCAACAAATCAATTAACTAATTACAGCACATCACCAATATCCCATTATGGGACTAATACCGAGTAGGAAATCCTACCTGGAAAGCACACAAGCAGACGGTATCTACAAACTGTCTCAAAACGCCTCCTCTATGAACTATCCTCCTAACATAAACATACGAATACTACTATTCAATCACTTATTCACAAAAACCCCCAATTACTAAAATTAGGGTTTCACTAATCTTATCAAAACGTTATAAAAATTATGCTAGAAGCTTACCCTCGACGCAACGAATCCAACGACACAAACTACGATGCAATCCGACCCCGATCTCCGGAATTGTTAAGGACGCGATTAGGAAGATGACTCGATCGCTTTCTCTCTTAAACAGGTTTTAGGTTTTGGTAAAAGTGATTTAGAATAAAGACGAATTGGTTTAAATACCTTAATCGCGTAATTAACAAAACCCGAGAAAACTCCCCCGTAAAACCGGACACTCGATCGAGTACCCAAGGTACTCGATCGAGTACCCCCCTACTCGATCGAGTGCCCCAGCTACTCGATCGAGTACCCATCAGGTCAGAAACTATTCTATTCTGCGACACACCCCTTACTCGACAGAGTAAGGGCCACTCGATAGAGTACCCCCAAGACCATAAATACGGAGTATTACAGGCTATACTTGAGACGATTTAATGCATTACTTGGATATGAAAAATGATTTCAAAAATGGGTTTTTAACTTCATTTGCATTAAAACAACACTATTTAGAGTTTAAACCGTCATCGGACCCAAAACCGACTCAGAAACACGCAACTCGAGTCAATCTGAGTCAACCCAAGTCAACCCGTGTCTCGAAAGTCAAAAATAACGTCATGAATGTCCTTTTCATGCCATTTGCTTTAAAATGACACTAATTAGAGTCAAAACCGACACCGGGCTAAAAACCGACTCAAAATTAAAATCCCGACTCAACATGGGTCAAACCTGAGTCAATCACAAAATACCTACCTCAAGTAACACCCAAACCCATCTTATTAGATGCCTATAATTTTACATGACATCTTATTTGATTACCACAAATCAAACCAACCAAACACTGGATAAGGGAAAGGCCACGTCTAAATTGAAAAAGACAGGACACCCCATTGCAGCACTAGGCAGCTCGCGCCTCAATGGGCGTCCTCCTTAGCCTCCAAGCAAACTCAACCGACCTACCACCCCACATTTCTCTATTACTACCCACCTCCACACACCACAATACTCACGCGAGCGTCCGCCCCCTCACATCTCCCTTAAACTTCTAGACTCGACTTCCTAAGTAAAAAAATCGACACATGTTTTCGACCTACCGATCGAAAATACAAGTCTTGCACATTTTGTTTGGTACCGTCGCCGTGCATTCGACCGACCCATTCGACCAACTCAATATTAATAAACATGTTTTTCAACCACATGTTTTCAACATCTTTTCAAAACAAAATCCTTTTTTAAGGCACTCTTTTAAACTTCTTTGATCGCGAGTAATCACAACGAGAAAACCATCTCTAATATTGTCTACCTCGCAAACATCAATACACGTAAGTTTGAGGGTGTAAACAACTCACTTATTTCATGTCTTTGCGGTTTTTATGAGTTTATAAGCATGAACAATGCATAACATGGTCCAAAAATAGGAGAAATGAGCCAAAACTAAATTTTGGCCTGAGACAGGGGCTACTTGCGTAGCAGAGGAGCTCGCGCCTCTATGCTCTCTCACACCTTAATCCAGCCGTGTTTGTGTTCATCTTTCCGCTACATTTTTCTTTTAGTTTCTTTTACGGCTTTTACCATTTTAATTCATTTTTATGACAAATATTTCAACCATAAATCGTAATCACCCTTGCCATGACGGTTTTATCCGTGACTCGGTGATATTATTTGGTTAATTACATTTTAAAGGGTATTATAACACTCTTTTCTTTTATTCACCATTTTTCTCATTTATTTACACTTGCAAACATATTAGTCATAATTCATAATCATCCTTGGTTCCTTATACCATGTCGGTTTAATCCGAGTACGATGACAAACCTGACTAATTACAAAGTAATGAACTTAACATATTAGTTCATATTAAACATTTTACATTTTTATTTGTAAAATATACTTTTCAAACTTGCAAAACCGACAACGAATATTACTAAGATAATAGTAATTATTCCGAGTCATGCAAATCATTTAATCACAAAAGCGGGTTTAAACAACCTTTTTAACAACCAAGAGACGCCCCTTGGGTTGTCGTCTGACTCACGCCTCAAGAGGCTGTCTGTTTTCATATTTTAAAAACCTGGGTAGAGCCCTTTCCCTCGCCAATTGGCTCGCGCCCTAATGGGGCTGCCTGGCACTGCTCATGCCTCCTTTTCAGCATTTGTCTAGGACGACCCCGATTACGGTTAACCCGAATCTACATGGATCAGATTGACAAGTTTACATTTTTACAGTTTGTCATTTAAACACACTTCTTTTCCAAATAAATGGATCGTGTTAAGCATCATAACCCGAATTTGGTAAATGGATGTTTAATTTTTGTTTCACATAAAAATCAATCTAAATCCAACTTTGACATTAATTTCATGATATGTGGATAAACAAACCGACTTAGCAAATCTTCATATGTTAGGTTAAGACTTTTCGATGCGCATTCATGCATTTAAACCGTTTTATCAACTTTTGCACTTAAACAACCACGATCGATCAGTAGAGGCCGCTAACGCGGGCGGGATTGGGTGTTCGATTAAAGAGATTCCCAATACGTACCCTCACCTCTTACTCAGAACCTTTGGATAGTGGATGGCTTTATCCAGAACGTATGAGAGTCATTCTAGCGATAGGATGCTAAAGGGGGACGAGTCCTTATCTTTAGTATCTATGGCAAGCACCGCTTTTTCCCTTGATTGACCTTGGTATAAATTGGATTCAAACAGTTTACAGGCATCCCATAATTGCTTGGTGGTGACTCCGAACATCTTTACATCGTTTCGAGACATTTTCCGAGACGAAACCGACCGATCAAAAGCGATCCGGTCGAAAGCATTTTTACGCCACCGAGCGTGGCTTTCAAAAGACCGATGCATGTCCACAGATTGGCTTGGCGTGCAGGTGGCCCGTGTCCACAGACTGGTAGGTGGCCCGTGCCCACAGACTGGCTGGTGGCCTATGTCCACAGATTGACGACTCCGCTGGGGAAAACTAGGACACTTGTGTCGTTGTGATCCTTAGAGGTAAAACTCGAATGAGGTCGTGGTTAAAGTGCATTAATTGATATTATGGTCATAAGTCAGGTTCCTTGTCCGGGCCCACAACCTAACCTTTATCGACCAATTGGCTCGTCTCGTCAGCGTGTGTTTTCTCATCCCCGCGTTTTGAATTCTGATTGCATCAAGCTTACCGTTGGCGTTACACATTTCTGTTTCGTCAAAGTGTATTCATTTCCTTCGTGCACGAGGCTAGGGCACCCTCCTTACACATTTTGTTTGGATTGGTATCCCTCTCGAAAATCGGGGATTGATCGCTTGGTGTGTAACCACCCTTTTAAGCCAAAATCCGTGTCAGCATTATGCATAATATAATGAACTGTGAGTGCTTATGTGCTATGTGATCATAAATCCTTCCATGTTATTTTCAAACTTTCAAAAACACCTTTTTGCGCCGTTATAATAGCCGTTTCAAACCTCGGTCTTTTGCCGACCATTGCAAACCTTTTCACGCCGTCGTAATGGCGATTTTTAAACCCGGTTTTAACAACCGTTTCAAAAGCATCTTTTTATGCCGTCGTAATGACGATTTTTAAACCCGGTTTTTACAACCGTTTCAAAGCACCTTTTTATGCCGACAAAATGGCCATTTCAAAACCCGGTTTTTATAACCATTTCAATTGCACCTTTTCTTGCCGTTGTAATGACGATTTCAAACCTTGGTTTTCACAAACCATCTCAAAATACCTTTTTACGCCGTCGTAATGACCGTTCCAAACCTCGGTCTCTCGCCGACCATTGCATTCTCAAAGCGCTCTTTTACGCTGTCGTAATGACGAATTCTACCCTCGAATTTTCAAAATTCGAAATCAATTTTCAAACAAAAACCTTTTTCAAACCGTCGTAATGACGATTTCAACCCGTGAAACTTTCCAAATTTCAAATCTCGTTTTTGAAATCAAATTTAGCTTTTCTAAGCCGCCGTAATGACGATTTCAATTCTCACAAATTTTTGATTTGCATACCGTCTTTCAAAGGTTAAAACGGTTTTCTAACCCGCTGTAATTACGAATTCAATCCTCACAATTTCCAATTTCAAATCTTTGAAAATAAATTTAACCGTTTGCAGATTTTAAATCAAATTTCAAATCATTTACAAATTTAACCGTTATCAGATTTCAAATCAAAAATCAATCATTTGAAAACAATTTTAACCGTTTTCAAATTTCAATTCAAAATCTCAATCATTTGAAAACAAATTTAACCATTTTCAAATTTCAAATTCAAAATCAAATCTTTGAAAACAAATTTAACTATTTTCAGATTTCAAATCAAAACTCAATTATTTGAAAACAAATTTAACCGTTTTCAAATTTCAAATCCAATTTCAAAATCTTTGAAAACAAATTTAACCGTTTTCAAATTTCAATTCAAAATCAAATCTTTGAAAACAAATTTAACTGTTTTCAAATTTCAATTCAAAATTAAATCTTTGAAAAAAATTTACCCATTTTCAATTTTTCAACCCATTTTCAAATCGCTTGAAAACAAACTTAACCGTTTTCAAATTATCCATTTTCAAATCGTTTGAAAACAAATTTAACCGTTTTCAAATTTTCAACCCAATTTTCAAATTCTTTGAAAACCAATTTAACTGTTTTCATGGCCATTGTGATGACGATTCCAAATTCTTCAATTCTCGATTTTTAAATTCATGATTATGAATTTCGAAACCCGTCTTTAAAAACCCCGTACCGTTTTCTAAGCCGTTGTAACCCCCAATTATTTCAAACTTGTCTTCCGAAAATGAACTCAACCTTTTTCGACAGACAATCTCAAGCAAATCTCGCTTTTTGAAAATTTTCTATTTTCGAAAATCCTTTTTAAATAATGACATCGAACATATCAGTCCACCTTTCCGATTCAGCCTCTAGTCGATTAGAGTCCAGTCGATTTCAAGTCAAGTCGTCTAGATAACGTCGAGTCTCCGCCGAAGTTAGTACCTACCTTCTGGTATAGGTCGTGTCGCCCAATTGTCAAAGACATATCCAACCGCGTTAGTAAAGTCAAAACATCTCGGGTATTAAACCCGTTTTTCCCCTGCATTACGGGTCAAAGGTTAAGTTTGTGTACATGTTTTGTCCAACGGCATCAAGCCATCAACACACATCCAAACTGAGTCAGAAGTCGTCTGTTTAGGCATCACTATACCAAAGTTGACACTCGAGTCTAAGTTCAAAGTCATGTACCGAGAGTTCAAACACAAGAGGTCATTCACGATCTTTAATGAACTCATAAACTAGTTACACCGTCGCGTCTTCACGACATAACTGCCTTTTGTACTATGGGTCGTACTTGCCTTTGTTTGTGCGACTCCTTGCCAAGACAAGTTATAACGCCTACTGTTATGTCAAATAGGAATCCCTTGGGTGCCATCAATTGCCAACCAGGAACTCAAGAAGCCGATCAATCTGCATCTGTCATGACTTCCGCCGAAATCGACAACGTAGTCCTTCGATTCCTAGCTACCGTGGAAAACTTGAGCACTTGTCTCTCCCAAGTTGAGGACAAAATGATAACCGGGAATTTTCCCTCTTCTGATATTGAGCAACGGGTTAAGCTCCTTGAAAGCCGACTACTTGCCAACAATAAAACCAACCCTAGTTGGAAGGCTACCAAAACCACTGAAGCCAATTCCTTAGGTGCTCCACCAACCAAAATCAGACGACCTCATGGGTCCTTCCCTGATTTGGGTATGCCTTATGCAACAGCCTTGGAAAGGTTAATCTCCCAAAGAAAGCTCAAACCGATTGGTCCAACTCCAGACCCTCTACCAAACAAGCGAGGACGTAGATGGGACGGAAAACTATTTTCCCAATATCACCAAGGTCGCGGACATAACAGCGAGATGTGTATCCCTCTAAAAGGCGCCATACATGATATGATTGAAAAGGGCGAGTTACCATTACCTCCCTCAGTAAATAACAAAAACAACCATCCTGAAAACCCTGTGGAACATAGTCAGGAACATTTCCTAAACTGCTCTTACCTCATCTCTCCTGACGATGAGAAAATTCATGCAATTGATGAAGATGGCATACAAAGCACTATAATGATGCTCTCCGTCTCTATCAACAATATATTCTCAAAGCTGCAAGTGGCTATCGATGATTAGAACACCCGAGTAGCTAATTTGGAGAAGAGGTTTGGTAATGCCGAAAACGAACCTAAAGCAAACCACTAAGGATAAAACCAACCCTCCATTCACCAACCAACATCTGTTGAAAATGAGGAATCGTCTAATGGTTCCCATATCCACGAACCCACCAACAAAGAACATGAAATTGCCTCACCAAAATCCTCTTCAAAATACCAAGCAACTGTGGACATGGGCCACCCGTGCCGAGCGCACCCGCGCGTTGATTTCGAGGCGGTGGCATTTCTCCCACGGAACCTTAGTTTGCCAAAGCACGTCATGGGCTGTTACCGATTGGTGAGGCATTGAAACCGGTGAAAGGTTGAATAAGCCTGCATTTGTGGAGCCGCCACCAATTTATTGTGGAAAAAATTGGAAACCGTTCGAATACCTCATGCCATGTCAAGACACGAAGTAATGACATGAAAACTAAGAACTTGTTACCGTTAGCATTATATGTCTAGAATGACTCTTGAGATGCCAATGGACACGGATGTCCAGAGATAACTGGAGTAAGGGGTGAGGGTACACGTATTAGGAAGCTCGTTAATTCGAACACCTAATCCCGCCCGCCTCGAAAACGGCCTCTACTAATGGTTAGGGAAATTGTTCATATTTGATATGTCGTCGATGTAATGCATGCAATGCAACAAATATAGATTAATCCTAGCATGTGAAATTAGACTATGTCGGTTAACACGTGTTTAAGCAAACAATTTGGTCGAAGTAGATGTTGGATTCAATACATGTGAATGCCATACAATTAAATAATACATAACAATAACGATAAATGAATTACAATAATTAAAATTACAAATTTTATTTGATCTATGTCAAAAGCACGCTCGAAGACGGGATTTCGAAGAAGAATATAAAAGGAAAATAAAATTAAAATTAAAATATGAAAATATGTCAGATTAGAAGTGCTAATACGAATAATAGTTGATTTAAACCGTAATTAGGAGCTACATCAAAGCGAGAAAGAGTTCAGAGACAGAAACCAACCCAGAACCGGCGCAACATCTGCTACGTCCTCTAGAAGAGGCGTAGCACTTCATGCGTCTGTTCTAGAGCTGGGTTCTGGCCGTGAAGTCAGAACCGCAACACCGTTATCGTTCGTTGGTAGATTTAAGATGGATTATTGATATTAGACTCGAATTGAAGTGTTTTAACCGATTATATATATCTAGACAGGTCATAAAACGAATTAAAACGAGAAATTCAGCGGTTTACATGATTACGATTATACAGTGGTGTCCGAAATACAAAAAGAGCGAAAATTGAGGTTAAATTAAGACGAAAATGGACAAATAAGATTCGGAAGAAAACTCATGCATCAAATTGGGATTCCAGAACCTCGACATGAACAAGTCGAAACCCCGAAGAATAAATTTGAATTAAAACGGCGAAAACCCGCAAGTATTGAATTACTCGGGATTAAGGACGAATTAAGCATTGTAATTAAAAGGGAATTGTTAAAAATATGATTTATATACAGAAAGAACAAAAAGAACAAAGGAAAAGTGAAAGAAATAAGAAAAAGAGAAACTTTCAGGAAGTCAAGGAAGAAGAAGAAGAAGAAGAGCAGGAGCAGCAAGCAACCTCTAGAAGAGGCGCATCAAGGCTGCGATCCTTCGAAGAGGCACATCTGCTGCTGTGTTTCTTCTCGACGTCTGACCTCAACTGTTTCGTAAAAACGGTTTTAAAAGATGGATTTTGAATCGGTTTTCGAACGTGCTTTCGATATAGATTTACTTTAATTGATACAAAATAAAAAATACAATAATAAAATGGGACTTACACCCTCAAACTTACATGTTTGACGAAACGAGATTAACTAAAGCTATCGTTTAGTGATTGCTCGACTCGAATATGCATGGAAAGTGTCCTCGTTAGAGGATTTAGTAGATTGATTAGATTGATTAAAGGTGGAGTTGGTCAAATTGGTCGGTCTATGCAACGTGACTGGGACTCAGAATGATCTGAGCTTACGTGGTCGATTGATCAAGCACGTAGGCGTCGAAAGGCAATATCGTAGTCTAGATGCAAAGAGAGAGAGAGAGAAGGGGAGGAACACTCGCGTTCCAAATATGGAGGCCGGAAGCCTCTTTTTATACTAAACATATGGAAGAGTTTAGGAATGACACGGATTTGGAAACAAATCACGGAAATATTTTGGAAAACGCGAAAAGAGGGCTGGAGAAGAGGCGCAGCAACTACTGTGACCCTTGGAAGAGGCGCAGCACCTGCTGCGTCATTTCCCCAGAGGTTTCCTCCTCACCAAGAAATATTTCTGCGTTTTATTATGGAATTTCGGTAGATATACACTTCCTTATTCCATAAAATACAATATTAAGGTAGATATTTACTTAAAATATTAATTTTAATTAGGAATAAATATCCAGAGAATTCTAGAACATTCCGGAATATTCTGACTCGGCATTTAAACGGTTTTTAGAAAATGAAGTGGGTTTTTGACCCGGACTACAAATGAACTCTAATTACAGTCAAAACAACCGTATCCGTGTGTAGATGACGACCCGCGGGTTGACTTGAGTGTTTAAGCTATCACTTGACGATGAACTTACGGACTGTCATAAACCATTCCACGTATCAAACATGCGGCCCAATCATCACTGGGTGGTTGGCGGGAGGTGTAGAAATGAGGTATCTACAGATCTCCCACTTTGACTGAGGCTTGGACAAGGCGAAAGTCAAAGTATAGCCATCAGGTCAATCGAAGATTACAACCTGACGACTACGGCGACGCGAGGCGGCTCGAGGGGTCTGAACCAAGGACCCGTCGTCGGGAACATTTTAGAGTATGTCGACTATCGATGAGGGTCGTTTAAAGTCCTTTAGACTACGTAAGGAAGCTCGCCAGCCATAAGAATAAACCATACCTGAGACACCCCTGGGTGAAACGAGACTGAAGGTTCTTAGGCAAAACACTTTGGTCTAAAGATAACTTGGTGACTGAAGGCATTAAGGGTTACAGGGATTTTGAAGAAACTTCTTAACACTTCTGAAGGCTAACTCTGAAGGCTATCTCAAAAGGAAAGGTAGAAGGATAACTCTCTGAAGGACTGAACACGAGGACATAACTGAAAAGAACTTTTGAAATTTACTGAAAAGGGGTTATTTGAAGGTTACTAAAAGGATTATCTGATAGTTGTTTGAAGGAAGAACATATGAAGGTTATCCTGAAAGGAATAAAGGATTATCTAAAGGAGGAACATATGAAGGACTCTCTTGAAGGAATGACTGTGACGGATTAAGGCAAGTTTCTGAAAGATCTGAAGGATTAAGGCAAGATTCAGAAAGATCTGAAGGATTAAGAACTCTTCGGGAGTTGTTTCACTCGAACTCCGTAGGAAACCATATGAGGGTCAGCAGGACGTTAGAAGAAACCGCTGGGGAACCTGCTCACGTCGGTCTCAAGCGAACTCTGACAAAAACTTGAGGTTGTAAGCGGCAACAAACTCTTGCTGGGGAACATATTTATGATTAGGAACATCTTGATCATTATGGAAGAAACCTTGAACAATACTGCGAATACTGATGGGGAATGTCTTGACTGTCGCTGGGGAGAATGAAGAATTGAGTGAAACCCCTAGTTGGTGCAAGCACTGATTCTGATACTCATTTGCATGGTTAGTAGCCACACAAGAACGCAATCTAATAGGCAAATAGCACACAACACATGAAAAAATGCAATTAGCACATGGACCTCAAATGAGGAAGGAAACATACAAGTTTTGAATGCTCTTTCTTTATAAAATTGTTTAAAACTTGAAATAAAGGTGGAATTTGTCGCTTGTAATGCGTTATGCACATCCAATGGGCTTTAAATGCATGACTTGACACAACATCGACTCACTAAGACGCAAGACGATAGACTGACGCAATGCTAACTTTAGATTTGATGCGACATAGGGATAAATTTGGCAGACTTTGCTTAAGTATGCACAACCCCTAGCCAAGTGTGGGTGACAATGCGTATTAGTTCCAAAGGTAGAAGAATTGAAAAAAATAATGGGGGACATATAAAGGCAAGGCATGAGCCATGGATCAGCTGTCTACTTTGGACATCTTTTGACATCGTTCGTGTAATGAGACTCCTTCTTGAGGCACGATAACTTCGAGAATCGATCTAAGACCTTGACATTGTCTGAACGAAACACTAGCTTGACTTAAAATAAGAGAGGAATAAAGGAAGGGTGGCATCTCGGAAGAGAAGCCCCCAGGATGAGAAGATGACTCTGGAATTTGGTAAAAAAAGAGACTGAGGGCAAAAAAGGAGCCCCCAGCAAAGAGGTATAAATGGAAATTGTGGTTGGAAGGTTGAAATTGAGGTTGAAAGTTGATGGTTGAGGTGGTTGATGATTGAGGTTGAAAGTTAATGGTTGAGATGGTTGATAACTGAGGTTGAAAGTTAAAAGTGGGGATGGTTGTGTCCTTGAGGACTGCCTACATATTCACGTGAACTGAAATCAAACCAAATTGTAGTTCTGAGCTGGCTTTGAGAATTGAGGCCGAAAGTTAAAAGTGGGGATAGTTGTGTCCTTGAGGACTGCCTACGTATTCACGTGAAGTGAAATCAAACCAGATTATAGTCCTGAGCGTGTGCCTAAGCTATGCTGTTAGGGCCTTAAAGTGCATAGATCCAAAGATATATTCCTCTGGTGACTCAAAGAATCTATTTGAGATAACTCCCACTGATCATAGACCAAAAAGGTATAACTAATTTTGTAAATATTTCCTTGTCGTGTGAGCGCACTCAAAAGTGGACCTTAAGGATGGATATGGGTAAGTCCCGTCCTAGGCAGGAAAGTTTCTGAAGACTCCGTGACTGGGTCAAGGTGAAACTGGATTGGATATTTGGAATGTGGAGCTTGGAAATAAGAGGCTTTGATGAGCAAATCTCTGAAGCTTTGATTTTGTGGAGTTGAGGCTCGATGGGATTATGGCTTGTAATATGGCTTAGAAATGGAGTCTCTTGGATTGATGTAGCCTGAGCACATAAAGGTAGGTTAATTGATGCGGGATCAAGTTTCCATGTCTTGGCCCTAAAGGATGGGTATACTAGACGAGCTTGATAGGATTCTCAAAATTCCTAACTATCTCCCTGTAACGGTCTCGAGAAGGATTTAGGGTGTGTGATGTGTGAAAGGCCAAGTGAGGGTGCTAAATGACCATGTTCATCGATATCTTGATTCTACCCTGTAACTTGATTCTATATAGACTTCAGCGTTATTACGTTCAACATTTGATTTCAGGCTTGTTCTCAATTCAGACTCAGATTCTTGGTCTGAAACATATCTCGGCTTTTTGCTCAGATTCTTGATTCGGGTTTTTGAAGATAACTTTGACTTCAGATATTTACATTGACTTGCTTGATTAAGCCTTCTTCTTTTGACTCTTTTGTCTTAGATTACGGGCATAACAGCGGCCTTGGATATTGATCTTGGTCATTTCTCTTGATTGAGTCTTTGTCTTTTATCATGGCTCGTATCGTCTTGGATTTGCTTCCTAACATGGATTTGAGTCAGACTAGCACCTTTGGTGTGAAACGGGTTGGTCTTTTGTAAACAGGTTGTTTATTATGGGGAATGGGCTTGCCTTCCGTCATGCATCGTTAACAAGGGAGATGGTCTGGATTCGTCCTAGAATCGCTTGAGATATTCTCGTCCTAAACTGGGGTATAGTGAGGTTTCTGTTTCCAGACATGGAATAGGTAAGGAATGAACACGGAGTTTCAGGTCCTCTACAACTTGGAATGGAACATCATTTAAGTGTACTCACATCGACTTGCCATGCATTGTTCGTTTTAAAATATCTTAAATCAATTCTTGTTGTCACAGGAAATGGGTAAAGCAAGGGATAGAATAGATTATGTGGATTGAAAAGTGTACTTTTATGGAAATGAATAACAAATGTATTTAGCATAGACTCGAGAAGAGATGTGACTTGTGGGATAACCCCCAGTGTGGACAAGGCCCTCGGGAACTGCGTCCGCGGGATCCACACTAGGCATAATCGACTCGAGGTTCTTTCGAATCGAATTAAGACATATTAGAGTCGCCACCAAGTTTTTTGGGAACTTGGAACCGTTCAAGTCAACTTTACACCTTTCATCGAAAAGCATAAAGCCAATCGACTACGAGTGATTAAAGATAAAGACTTGTACCCTACATCACTCGATTTGAATGACTCTCGTAATCCAATGGTATTTAGACGGATCCACAAACCATAGATCTTGAGTAAGGGGTGAGGGTACGTGTTAGGAAGCCCATAAGGACACCTAACCCCGCCCGTCAATAACGGCCTCTACTAAGTCAAGTGTCGGATTTCAAACAAGGTCATAGCTACTACGATATATGATATCCAAACATTGTTTTCAAAACCCTAACATGTGAAGTTTCTATGTCGATTTAGATGCAACTAAACTAACTTTGTCAAAGTTGTAATTTAGCATGTGGGTTGATTGATCTAACAACATACAAAGCAAACAAGGCTTAAGGGGAATGGGGGAGCCGTTGGGATCTATCCTATTACAACCCAGGCATTTTATGCCGACGCAACGAGAAATTAAAGATACAACTCGATCTAAAATACAACGCTACACACACGACGCAATACACGGCCATTCGGCCTAGGAAACCGTGCACAAAGGGGTGGCCCACGGCTTACATGACTCACGGCCCTGGGTCACTCCTCGTAATGTGCGCTTTCACTTAATCTCATCGAATTAGACATTGGGCCACACACCAAAGCATGCATTAGCATAAATCTGGCCATGTTGCTTTAAACAACATGCGATTTACTACGCTCTTACTTGCATTGGGGCACAACCATCTAACCAAACAAGACTAAGGTTTTTAGAAGAGGTTTTGACTCGATAAAATAAAGCTAACTTGAAAATTACAACTCGATGAACAAACGACAAATTACAAGCGACAAAACAAATAAAGAACGAATGATGTAAAAACAAACGAAACAAGAAAGACCAAAGGACACGGCCAATCCTCACGGCCTAAAGCCACGTCCAACCCTAGGTCCTAGGTCAGGTTCATTAGGTTAGATAGATTGATTGCGAAACAAGTTCGAAAGCAGGCTAGAAAACAAGTTAGAAACGACATTGATCGATTTGGAAAGATACCTTGCAAACGCGCATTCTACACGGCCTAAAAGGGGTCAAATTAGGTCAAGTTTACTAATTAATTTAACTCATCGATTGTTAATAGGAAGGTGCTAATCACGCACTCTTATACTAGCGAGAAATTAGGTGAAAGAGAGAGATGCATTCAATTTAAGTTACAGAATCGTCAGTTGATTTTTAAAGCTATGTCGATGTACCCTAAAGTGTCTAATTAGGTTATTAAATTAATCTAATGTCATCTAAACGAGTTGTATGTTAACAATCAGAGGTCATACTAACATGTGAATGGTCCTAGGGTGGGTCGAATCACACGAAACAAAGGAGAGGTCAAAAGCGAAGAACGAAGTTAGAATTTGTTTTATTAATGCCCGACCTTGAACACGAGGATATGTAAATGAGACGGGGGTGTACGACCGACTGATGTAGCGGTTTCTTTCCCATCTCAAGTCAACGCGGGTGTTCATGGTGGTACTTTAACTCATACTCGGACTAAACTAGTTTCGTAGTTAATTATAACAATCGATAAACGAAAACGATAAACAAATAAAAACAAACATAAAAAACAAAATAAAAGGGAGAAAGAGGAGGATTTGATGCACCCTCAACCTACATGTATCGTTGACACCGTCTTGGGTCGTAATCGATAGTAGATTTTATCTCGAGAGGCCGTCGTCGACGAAGAAACAAAGCAAACAACACGTTTTTTTCAAATCTGGACAGCAACTTTCAAACAGCGATTTCTCTCTCATTTCACAGTGAAAATTCAATTTAAAAGATGTTTTGAAAACTAGAAAGAGAGGAGAACAGAGATCTTAAAACAATCCCTGCTCGTTTTGAGTTATTGGGCACGAAAAATGAGCACAAACAGAACTGGACAGACAGGGAAAAGCCGCGAAAACAGAGTGTATACCACTCTGTTTTTCGAGGGAATTCGTGTACTCTCAAGGGCAATTTGGCTCGTAAATCTTTGTCTAATGTTTAGATGGATGTTGTATGGTTAATTTGGAACAAGAAACTCGAATTTTGATGGATGTTTGAAGGAGGAACGAATTGTATTTCGAAGAGAACACACAAACTGTTCCAGTTTGCAAGTCGGTTTTGTGGAGGGTTTTTGAGAGGCAATTAGGGTTTGTTTCTGGAGTTTAAAGCTTGTAAGTGACGGTTGTATGTATGGAGAACTTAGAGGAATGAATTTATGGTGAAGGGTGGGTATTTATAAGGAGTTAAAGTAGGGTAAAAGGGAGGAGAGGCAGACGGGCTCCCCTGAGCATAGCTGCTGTCCAGCAGCTTTTGTGGGGTTTTCTAGGGTTTGTATGGGGGGTTTTCTTGGTGGTTAAGGTAAGGTAATATGGGTAGGATACTAGGGTATGGGTTAGGGTTAATGGGCACGGGTTTTGGTGGTATTTGGAGCGGGTTTTGGACTCGGGTTTGAGCTGCAAAACAGGGGGGGCTGCTTTGTGTATGCGGGCTGTTTGGGGGTGATTTGGGACGGGATTTGGGCCGTGGTTATGGGGTTCGAACTTGGGTTGGATGGGTAGAGGCTTAGGTTGGTTAGTGTACTCGAGATTCGTGCCAACTCGTAAAGAAAACGGGCTCAAAAACCGAGCTGTAATCGAGCTCCAAAACGCATGATCAAAACGAGTTTTCTTCGCTTTTAAAATCGATTTTTCAAATCAATAAACACATTAAAATAAATGATTTTTCAAATAAAATATACTCATAAAATGATTTTTCAAATCAAATATTTATTTTATTTTCAATAAAATAAACTTAAGAAAATAAATTCAAAATAAAATAAAATAAATTGAAATCACCTAAGAAAAACTTTAATTTAAATATCATTTAAATTAAAATACTCTGTCGACAACACTCATTCTACATCGTAAAACGAACCCAAATAATGACAATGACAACTAAATAAATACATGTGTCCTATCATCATCGAGTGTTTGTCGGGTTCTCTATAAATTCCAATATCGACGGATACGGGTATCTACAGAGCCCTCACTTTGACTGAGGCTTGGAGAAGGAGAAAGTCAAAGTATACCCCAGGTCCCTTTCGACCTGAGGATTCTTCGGGTCGTTTATAGTCCATTAGACTTGCGTATATAAGCTCGCCAGCCATAAGAAGATATCATACCTGAAACTTCGTCGGCGGCGTCAAATTATCATCGCTGGTCGTCGACCCATAAATTGCATATATGGTGGATTGAGCCTTATCCTTAGGCGCCTAAGTATCCATTTCTGACGGAATCAAACCCGCGTCGTAGTTCGGCAACTACTGACACATGCCCAAAGTTTATCATCTGCTGGCGTATGTCCAAAATTCATCATCTGCTGACATTTGTCCAAAATTTATCATCTGCTGGCGCTTGTCCGAATGGGACGGGACTTTCCAAGGAGGTTGCCGCCGCTTTCATCATTTGCTTTCAGCTACGGAATTCTTCCACTTCATACTCTTGTATTGAATTGAATTCTTGGTGGATGTCATCCTTTACATCCTGATAATAGTCTCTGAAGCCAACGGCTTCAGAGCCCCCAGTTTGCAATGGCTCTAAAGTCGAAGACTTTAGAGCCCCCAGTTGAAGCATATCCTGCTATATTTGAAACACAAAAACGTACTAGCAATAATCATCACATAAGCACATTTGGATCATCGATCTTAAAATTGGATCATTTGAAAGATTGGGTCATCGACCCGAAAATTGAATTTGAAAATTTTGAATAATTGGGTCATCGACCCGAATTTTGAATTTGACATCACTTGGAATGTGGGGCCATCGACCCGAAATTTGAATTTGAAAGACTGGGTCATCGACCCGAAATTTGAACATGTTGAAAATTTTGAATAATTGGGCTATCGACCCAAATTTTGAATTTAAAATGAATCACTTGGATGCTGGGTCGTCGACCCAAAAAGTTTTTGAAATTTCGGAATTCTGAAATCTTTGGCATTTTGAAATCGAACCTTGACGGGTGAGCACGAAATACGACTCAGACACTCTGTATGACCCGTAAACAACGTGGGCGTAGCCCGCTACCGTAAAAAGGAAAATAAAACCGTAAGTGTGCACGGGTTTTAATTCAATTATTGACTTGTTGGGGGTAGAAAGGTAAATTGGCCAATCCGGCGCACCAAAAGATGGCAAATGGGAATCACAAGGTCGTCGAACTTGGGACGAAGATATCGTATGACATGGGCGTTATCCCAAGGGCACATGGGAATCAAGATCACTTGGCATTGACAAGGTGGATTAGACTCGCGGAGCAACAACATTAGCTTCGCCTAGACACTAACCACATACTGATTTTATGAGAACACTTAGACATCACACATGACTTTTGTTGGGAACATTCTGTCACTCTTCTCCTCGCCTCCTTTCTTTTCAGCGAGTTTCATCATTTCTTGCCACCGCCTTCTTTCTTTTCAGCGGGTTTTTTTTATTATTTTTCTTCCACGCCTTCTTTCTTTTCAGCGGGTTTTTTATATTTTCGGTTCCCAACACAAAGCCACATCTATATGACTCAGCATCATTGTCTACACCGTTAGATAAAGCTCATTCTGAGACTCGATACTACTCATCTGAATCTATATCCTTATCCTAGCCTACATCGAGTGCTAAGACCGACTCAAATAAAGGTGGCTTCATTTGGACTTGGTTAAGACCCGTAAGAAACCGACAAGATGACAACTTGGTTGATGAGTGGATTGAATCCCTTGTTCAGAAGGACTGCCTACGTATTCGTGTGGAGCGAAATCAAATCCGACGTAGTTCGATCATGGTGCATAAACATGGCATTTTGATTGTGTGTACACACTCAAAGGTTTCACCTAAGGTATCATGTCGTATCCCATTCTAGCCTGTAAGGTACCATTGTATCCCGTGTCTAGGGTTGGTACAAAATGTTTTGATTCTTTGGGATGTGGAGCTTGGTAAAAATAGGTTCGCAAGGTAAACCATCATTCTGAAGGTTCGTTTTGTGGTGCTAAGGCTAAGGGCTATGGCTTATAACGTGGTTGGAAATGGTGTCTCAGGTTTGATGAAACCCGAGTACAAATGAGTTGGGAATCGACGTGGGTTCAAATTTCCAAATCTGGACCCTAAAGGCTGGGTGTAACAACACAAGCGGAATGATTCTCAAAATTCCCGACTATCCCTTTGTAACTGTCTCAGGAAGGACTTGGAGGGTAAAGAGGTTACTACTTAAGCTTTTGGGCTTCGCCCATTGAACTTCAACTATGGGTACTTGACTGACTTCTGGCTTCCGTAACTTCAACATTCAACCAAAAGCGTTCTGCAATAACTTCAACATCTTTTTTCTTTTTTTCTTTTTCTTTCATCATTTTTCTTTTTTCTTTTTTTCATTTTTCCAATTTTTCTCTTTTTCTCATTTTTTTCATTCATTTTCATTTTTTTTTCTTCTCTTCTTGAAAATGGTCTTCTATTCATTCTCTTAGTCACAAATGGGTACACCTTGAAAACTGGGCTTCGCCAAGTAATTTGGGTCAGAACTAACAATTCCTTGTTAGAACGGGTTGGTTTCTTCTCTCTTTGAGAGGGGATGATTTTATGGGGAAAAGGCTTGCCTTCCGTCATCGATAGGGGAAACAAGGAGCTAGTCCGGGTTCGTCATAGAATCATCTAAAAGCTTGTCATAAACCTTGGTTCAGATGGAGGTTTTCTACCACCAGACATGGAATTGGTAAAGGAATCAAACACGAGATCCTAGTGTACCTTTCATTTTGAAACAGGACATATTTCTACCCCAGGGATGCCTTTGAGTGTGTTGTGCGTTTTATCATGTTTCGGAATGATTGAGGATTGGAAACAAGACATATTTGGAAACGAAACTGCAACTTTTTTATTGGAATGAGAAATGCTTAACAGACTCGAAGAAACGATTCCTAGGACACATCCTAGGTCATCGCGGAACAAACGACTCAACTTCAAGAAAAGAAAGTCCTAGACTCGACTCTACTAAGATAAGAAAACAGATCCCGACTCATAATTTTCAAATCTAGCCTCGAGCTTTCTCCTGTTCAGCTGTCAGCTTAGATGCTCGGCTTTGGTCCTTGATCCCTATGATGGTCTGCCTCCATCCCGAGGTAGTCCTCTGAGGATCTACGCCAGTGATGAAGGTTGGCGAATCGAATTGTCTTTTATTAACTTCGTTAATGGGAGGACAACATTCTAGAGCAAGACTCCCGACTTGAATTTCATTCTTCGGGTTCGGCAAGAATTCAAAGCAATCCACAAACACTCCTTTCCAGTGACATGGGCGGATAAGATGGGAATAATCGACATTGTCTTCGACAGAACCAAAGTTGGCGTGATCGCCAAATGGATTGGTGATGTTATTGGGCTTAACAGTTGGGATTGAGAGTGTTCCATTCTCAATCTTGTCTTGGATTTCGTGCTTCAGTCGATAGCACCTTTCAGTATCATGGCCTTTCCCTTGATGAAAGGCACAGTAGGCATTTGGTTTATACCATTTACCTTGTTGATCAGCGGGAGGGTCCGGAGTCGGACCAATAGGCTTCAGCTTTCCTTGGGCTATGAGCCTTTGGAGAGCGTATGTATAAGTGCATCCGATATCGGTGAATGCCCTAGGTGTTTGGCGCTGCGACTTCTTCGATTGCCCTTCTAAGAGATTGATGGCTTCATCAATATGGGCCGTTGCTGGGGCCTTGCCCTTAGACGATGAGGTCCCTTGGTAACCTTTCGGCCTTTCAGCCTCTGCCCTTATGACATCATCTACCTTTATCCCGATTCTTATCAATTCTTTGAAAGAGCCAAAATTATGGTATTTCAAAGCATTGCGGTAAATAGGTCGTAGATTCTTCACGAACTTATCTACCATTTCAACTTCATCAGGCTTTTTGGCTAATTTCACGCTTTCAGCGCGCCATCTTGCGAGGAATTCAGTAAAGCCCTCTTTCTCCTTCTGCGTCATTACCTCCAAAGTCCTTATGTTGGTTTGGATCTCGACATTGTCAGCATAGTGCTTACAGATCTCCACCGTAATATCTTCGAAAGTGGGGAAGTTCTTAAGGTCCAGATTGTAGAACCACGCCTTCGGATGTTCACCCAGAGATTGGGCGAAAATTTCAGAGAGCATGTCAGCAGGTACTCCCTTCAGTGCTAAGTACCCCTTATAGGCCTTAACATGGTGGACTGGATCTTCTGTGCCCTTAAACTTTGGGATATCGGTGAGTACCATGTTTGTGGGCAACTTATCCTGAACTGGGGCATAGGCCCTAGCATTTTCGTAGTGGATGTTCTTCCCCTGGGAGAGTTTCAGACGGTCTTCAATGAATTTGAACCGTTTCTCCAGATCACTCAGAGGTGGGGTAGATGAAGAGGAATCTTCACCCAGCTTGGATTCGATCGCATCCATTCTGGTCATCATGAGGTTCACGGCCTCAGTGAGTTTGTTGACATCATCTTCCATTGCTTGACGTCGGGTTTTTGGCGGCCTTTCTACAAGAAAACCCCGAACTGAGTCAATATTCGAAGTAAGAGCCCCTGCACACTTAAGGACACGACACCAACTTGGCTCAAGCAAAGACTCGACTTGAGACTGACTAACCAAAAGGTTCGACTCACGGTTGGATTTAGACCTTGATTCATTTTAGACTCGACCAGACGACATGACTCAAGCTGTCATAGCTCGATTCTAAACTGGACTCGGTGTGACTAAACCCGTGATTGGACTAACATAGTCCTTAGGTTCGAGTAAAACGTCCTAAAGGGCCTAGCTTGGACGTTTCTGTGGACTATCCTAGACCAATTGGTCGACCAACATGACTCAAAGCCCAAGAGGTGAGCTTAGGTGACCCAACAGGGTCGTGTTCTAGACTCTTGGAATGAAAAAAACGTCTAGCCTAACACGGCCAGGACCCGGATACGACTCGACGCATTTCATGCTTAGTTGAGGTTCGAGAAACATTTTGGATTGAATTTGGAAAAAACGAATAATTGATTTGAAAATGAGATTTGAAATGGGCAGCATGCTGGCTATAAAAGCTCATTTTGGCCGAAAATTCTAGTCCTATTTGGGCAGCATTCCGCGTTTTGAAAATCATGCTATTTTGAAAGTAAGTTGTTCAAAAGTTCGGTTTTGAAATTGACATGGAAATTTTGAAAAGACTCGGGAAAAAACACCTTGCACATTGTCATTTCTCATGTTATAAGGATGTATGCTCCTAGACATCTCTAAGTCTCGGTAAGTCTTCTACAAGAATGTCTATGCCCTCCATCCTTTTGCGGTCTTATAGAGCAAGGGCCTTTAGGTAGAGTACCTAGAAGAGCATCCCCACCATCAAGAACCACGCGAGGCAGAACGGAAGCAAGCAATGTGCGAGTTCCTGGCATAGTGGGACGTCGCCCCCCACGCATCACGAAGAAACGCTGGGACGGCCCGGGAAAGTCCTTAAGGGTTTATGCATGAATCGTAGCACTATGAGTAATGTTTTACTTTCCAATACTTTCTTTTCAAGTTTCACCTCGGAGGAAAAGACCCTAGAAACAAAGTGTAACTAGTCCTCTTTTCCCAGTGAGTCGCCAAATCGTGGACAAGGCCCTCGGGATCTGCGTCCGCGGGATCCACACTAGGCATAATCGACTCGAGGTTCTTTCGAATCGAATTAAGACAAATTACAGTCGCCACCAAGTTTTTTGGGAACTTGGAACCGTTCAAGTCAACTTTACACCTTTCATCGAAAAGCATAAAGCCAATCGACTACGAGTGATTAAAGATAAAGACTTGTAGACTATATCACTCGATTTGAATGACTCTCGTAATCCAATGGTATTTAGACGGATCCACAAACCATAGATCTTGAGTAAGGGGTGAGGGTACGTGTTAGGAAGCCCGTAAGGACACCTAACCCCGCCCGTCAATAACGGCCTCTACTAAGTCAAGTGTCGGATTTCAAACAAGGTCATAGCTACTACGATATATGATATGCAAACATCATTTTCAAAACCCTAACATGTGAAGTTTCTATGTCGATTTAGATGCAACTACACTAACTTTGTCAAAGTTGTAATTTAGCATGTGGGTTGATTGATCTAACAACATACAAAGCAAACAAGGCTTAAGGGGAATGGGGGGGCCGTTGGGATCTATCCTATTACAACCCAGGCATTTCATGCCGACGCAACGAGAAATTAAAGATACAACTCGATCTAAAATACAACGCTACACACACGACGCAATACACGGCCATTCGGCCTAGGAAACCGTGCACAAAGGGGTGGCCCACGGCTTACATGACTCACGGCCTTGGGTCACTCCTCGTAATGTGCGCTTTCACTTAATCTCATCGAATTAGACATTGGGCCACACACCAAAGCATGCATTAGCATAAATCGGGCCATGTTGCTTTAAACAACATGCGATTTACTACGCTCTTACTTGCATTGGGGCACAACCATCTAACCAAACAAGACTAAGGTTTTTAGAAGAGGTTTTGACTCGATAAAAGAAAGCTAACTTGAAAATTACAACTCGATGAACAAACGATAAATTACAAGCGACAAAACAAATAAAGAACGAACGATGTAAAAACAAACGAAACAAGAAAGACCAAAGGACACGGCCAAGCCTCACGGCCTAAAGCCACGTCCAACCCTAGTTCCTAGGTCAGGTTCATTAGGTTAGATATATTGATTGCGAAACAAGTTCGAAAGCAGGCTAGAAAACAAGTTAGAAACGACGTTGATCGATTTGGAAAGATACCTTGCAAACGCGCATTCTACACGGCCTAAAAGGGGTCAAATTAGGTCAAGTTTACTAATTAATTTAACTCATCGAGTGTTAATAGGAAGGTGCTAATCACGCACTCTTATACTAGCGAGAAATTAGGTGAAAGAGAGAGATGCATTCAATTTAAGTTACAGAATCGTCAGTTGATTTTTAAAGCTATGTCGATGTACCCTAAAGTGTCTAATTAGGTTATTAAATTAATCTAATGTCATCTAAACGAGTTATATGTTAACAATCAGAGGTCATACTAACATGTGAATGGTCCTAGGGTGGGTCGAATCACACGAAACAAAGGAGAGGTCAAAAGCGAAGAACGAAGTTAGAATTTGTTTTATTAATGCCCTACCTTGAACACGAGGATATGTAAATGAGACGGGGGTGTACGATCGACTGATGTAGCGGTTTCTTTCCCATCTCAAGTCAACGCGGGTGTTCATGGTGGTACTTTAACTCATACTCGGACTAAACTAGTTTCGTAGTTAATTATAACAATCGATAAACGAAAACGATAAACAAATAAAAACAAACATAAAAAACGAAATAAAAGGGAGAAAGAGGAGGATTTGATGCACCCTCAACCTACATGTATCGTTGACACCGTCTTGGGTCATAATCGATGGTAGATTTTATCTCGAGAGGCCGTCGTCGACGAAGAAACAAAGCAAACAACACGTTTTTTGCAAATCTGGACATCAACTTTCAAACAGCGATTTCTCTCTCGTTTCACAGTGAAAATTCGATTTAAAAGATGTTTTGAAAACTAGAAAGAGAGTAGAACAGAGATCTTAAAACAATCCCTGCTCGTTTTGAGTTATTGGGCATAAAAAACGAGCACAAACAGAACTGGACAGACAGGGAAAAGCCGCGAATACAGAGTGTATACCACTCTGTTTTTCGAGGGAATTCGTGTACTCTCAAGGGCAATTTGGCTCGTAAATCTTTGTCTAATGTGTAGATGGATGTTGTATGGTTAATTTGGAACAAGAAACTCGAATTTTTATGGATGTTTGAAGGAGGAACGAATTGTATTTCGAAGAGGACACACAAACTGTTCCAGTTTGCAAGTCGGTTTTGTGGAGGCTTTTTGAGAGGCAATTAGGGTTTGTTTCTGGAGTTTAAAGCTTGTAAGTGACGGTTGTATGTATGGAGAACTTAGAGAAATGAATTTATGGTGAAGGGTGGGTATTTATAAGGAGTTAAAGTAGGGTAAAAGGGAGGAGAGGCAGACGGGCTCCCCTGAGCATAGCTGCTGTCCAGCAGCTTTTGTGGGGTTTTCTAGGGTTTGTATGGGGGGTTTTCTTGGTGGTTAAGGTAAGGTAATATGGGTAGGATACTAGGGTATGGGTTAGGGTTAATAGGCACGGGTTTTGGTGGTATTTGGAGCGGGTTTTGGACTCGGGTTTGAGCTGCAAAACAGGGGGGGCTGCTTTGTGTATGCGGGCTGTTTGGGGGTGATTTGGGACGGGATTTGGGCCGTGGTTATGGGGTTCGAACTGGGGTTGGATGGGTAGAGGCTTAGGTTGGTTAGTGTACTCGAGATTCGTGCCAACTCGTAAAGAAAACGGGCTCAAAAACCGAGCTGTAATCGAGCTCCAAAACGCATGTTCAAAACGAGTTTTCTTCGCTTTTAAAATCGATTTTTCAAATCAATTAACACATTAAAATAAATGATTTTTCAAATAAAATATACTCATAAAATGATTTTTCAAATCAAATATTTATTTTATTTTCAATAAAATAAACTTAAGAAAATAAATTCAAAATAAAATAAAATAAATTGAAATCACCTAAAAAAAACTTTAATTTAAATATCATTTAAATTAAAATACTCCGTCGACAACACTCATTCTACATCGTAAAACGAACCCAAATAATGACAATGAACTAAATAAATACATGTGTCCTATCATCATCGGGTGTTTGTCGGGTTCTCTATAAATTCCAATATCGACGGATACGGGTATCTACACCCAGGTTGTCACTAGAAATGGAAATGGTGTGGGATTTATCTGTATGCACCTCTTTAAATTCAAAGATTATAACCAATAATAAAGTGATGATTACAAGTCATAAAACTAAATTGCAAAACAAAAGCATAAAGGATTAAGAAATAACCTTCGGTCCTAGCAAATACGGCCTAAGAACAATATCAAAGAAGATATTCGCCTATCAGTTGCACCCAAGACGATATGAGATATGGCCTTTGATTTTGCTAGAATCGATCCAAAAATCACTGATTAATTTTTAGGTTTTTCGTGTTTTGTTGAGATGAGAGGCAAGAATGGGAAAAGAATTCAGTTAAGAAAAAAAACCCTACTCTCCTCTTATTGTCACCAAAATCAGGGTGAAAGAGGGAGATATTTTTTCTCTTAAATTCGGCCCATAGGAACCGAAATAATAAGGATTAAAATCCTTATTTTCGGTTATTCCAAAAATGTATAAAATGTGTTTCTAGTGAGGATCGAACCCATAACCTCTTGGTTTGAGTACCCTTACTATTACCACTATGACACATTCAACTTGTTTATTAAATATAACCGATTACATTTAAGTACGAATTAACATATTAATTCGTCCAAGCTAACACTACATACATTTAATTAAATATAACTTATTATATTCAATTTACGAATTGACAGTTAATTTGTCTCAACTAATATTATTTAATCTTCATTAAATAATTGTCTCATCAACACATTGACTAACTGTTTAGTCATATAAGGCATCAATGTGATTATATTTCTATAACCACATATCTCAAACATATCCTATTGGTGTGACCTTTAGGGACCAGTTGATCACCGCCATCTGTATGATAATAACGTCAAACTTTCTAGCAAGCCAACCGTTATTAGGTAATCGTTAATCAACTGATTAAAATACGAAGTATACCCTTGTGAACCTGTAAGAGATTTACAAATGTTATCACAGTAATTTGTGGAGGTCACAAGCTCCAACAAACTCCCACTTGTCCTCACAAGTGTATGTGCGATAACCGATTCTCATATCCTAAAATTTCTCCCACTCAATGTAAAACAATTTGCAAATCCGTATTCACAACGGTCGTATTTTACAAGCGATCATCATCAAGAGTGGTTTCCCCGACTAGAGAGTAACTTAACTGATAAACGAATCAACATTCGAGCATGGCCATGCATTTCAGTTACAACTCCTCGAGTGGCCCTGAGAAATAACTATAACTGATAAGGGTTGAATATTTTCCTTAACTCGAATCCTGCAGATGTAAGCACAGTATGAAATGACCCAGAAAAAACCTACTTAGCCTCCAGTTACGGCAGACCGTGAGAAAGAAACCAAAGTCACCCAAAAACTGCCTTAATCTCAAGAGACAGTCGATAGTCAAAAGAATCGACTCTAGGAACACAATGGATGTCCTATCCACGACCTGGCACCGAATGTTTTTAAAAATTTAGGACTCCATTACGTTGTCACAAAAAAAATTTGTCCTACGAGGTATCATTATAATCTCGCATTTGTGATCGATCAGTCAACAGTTTGACTTATGGCTCGTTGAACCCACCATCAATCGACTGCACAATATAATAGCCGGAGTTATCAGCTCACATGGGCGATTACGGACCAAACAAATATAATTTAATTCAGTTCACTTTTTGATGTTCAAAGTTGTCAGTACAATCCACATGAAAAACAAAATATTATAATAAAACGATGAAGTTATAAATAGTATATGAAAAAGATAATGTATCAAATCCATAATCAAGTACTACAACTCAGGAACACGTTTAATTCCAATGGAAATAACGTGCCCCACATGCTTATCATAATTCAACGGTTTAGTGCGAGGATCTGCGATGTTATCATCCGTCGCAATCTTGTCTATCACTATCTCCTCTTGCTCCACGTAATCACGGATCAGGTGAGCTTTCCGATGTACATGTCTAGATTTGTTGCTAGACTTTGGCTCCTTAGCCTGGAAGATGGCACCTCTATTGTCACAATAGATGGTGATCGGGTCATTCGAACTAGGAACTATCGTAAGTCCTTGTAAGAATTGACGCATCCATATCGCTTCCTTAGCTGCTTCCGAAGCGGCATAGTACTCGGATTCAGTAGTAGAATCTGCTACAACACTCTGTTTCGAACTCTTCCAGCTGACCGCAGCACCATTAAGAGTGAAGACGAACCCGGACTGAGATTTTGAGTCATCTCGATCCGTTTGGAAGCTAGCATCTGCGTAACCGATTACACATAGCTTAGTATCGCCTCCATAAGTCAATACCCAATCCTTAGTCCTCCGTAGGTACTTGAGGATGTTATTGACAGCTATCCAGTGTGTTTCACCTGGAGTCTTTTGGTACCGACTCGTCATACTCAATGCATATGCCACGTCTGGACGTGTGCATATCATGGCATACATGATCGATCCTATTGCAGATGCATAAGGAACACGACTCATGCGCTCAATCCCTTCAGGCATCGTGGGTGACTGAGACTTTCTCAACTGCATCCCAGTCGTCATTTGAAGGTTCCCCTTCTTGGAGTTGGTCATGCTGAACTTCTCAAGAATCTTATCCAAATAAGACTCCTGACTAAGTGATAACGTCTGTCGTGATCTATCTCGGTAGATACGGATTCCCAAAATGCGTCGTGCCTCACCCAGATCTTTCATCTGGAAATGGTTCTTCAACCTTTCTTTAACCGAAGATAGGAGAGGAATGTCATTCCTAATCAGGAGTATGTCATCGACATACAATATCAAGAATAAAATCTTGCTCCCACTCGACTTGATATATAAGCATGGTTCCTCGACCGATCGAGTGAAACCATACTCTTTTATCACCTGGTCGAAATGATGATTCCAACTCCGAGAAGCTTGCTTAAGTCCATAAATGGAGCGCTTAAGCTTGCATACTTTCTTAGGATGTTCAGGATCTATGAAACCTTCGGGTTGCACCATGTACAACTCTTCCTCCAAATAACCGTTTAAGAAGGCGGTTTTCACATCCATTTGCCAAATTTCATAATCATGAAAAGCGGCAATCGCTAAGATTATCCGAATGGAATGTAGTATGACTACAGGTGCAAAAATCTCATCATAATGCAATCCGTGCACTTGAGTGAAACCTTTTGCCACTAGTCGTGCCTTATAGGTATCTGGTTGCGCATCTACAGAACGCTTTATTTTGTAAAGTCATTTGCACTGTAGAGGTTTTACCTTATTAGGTAAATCAACTAGATCCCATACATCATTCTCATACATGGAGTCCATCTCGGATTGCATGGCTTCGAGCCATAGCTTTGAGTCGGAACAGGTCATAGCACCTTTATAGGTAACGGGTTCATTACTCTCTAGGAGTAAAACGTCATTCTCCTCGACCATACCAATGTATCTGTCCGGAGGATGAGAGACTCTACCCGACCTCGTAGGTTCCTCAGGAATATTAACCGTATCATCAGTTGGAGGAACAACTTCCTCCATCCGTTCCCCGGTTGTTGGTTCTGGAATCTCCGACAGCTCAAAGGTTCTATTACTCGTCTTGTTCTCGAGAAATTCTTTCTCTAAGAACGTCGCACTAGCCGCAACAAAAACTCAATGTTCGGTAGGCGAATAAAAGTAATGATCAAATGTTCCTTTTGGATAACCTATAAAGTATGTCTTGACCGATCGCGGGCCGAGCTTATCCTCGTGTCTCCACTTGACATAAGCCTCGCAGCCCTAAACCCGAATAAAGGACAAGTTAGGGACCGTTCCCTTCCACATTTCCTATGGAGTCTTGTCGACAGCTTTAGTCGGACTTCGGTTAAGTATAAGAGCAACTGACAAAAGAGCAAAACCCCATAATGAATGAGGCACTACCGTGTGACTTATCATGGATCGAACCACATCAAGTAAGGTTCAATTTCTCCGTTCGGACACACCATTTAATTGAGGTGTTCCAGGTGGACTTAACTGTAGAACGATTCCACAGTCTTTAAGGTGTTGATCAAACTCATTTGAAAGATATTCGCCACTCCGATCTGAACAGAGTGCTTTAACCTTTCTACCCAGTTGGTTCTCAACCCTGTTCTGGTATTCCTTGAATTTCTTAAAGGACTCACTTTTATGCTTCATTAAGTAGACATATCCGTATCTACTCAAATCGTCCGTGAAAGTGATAGAATATCTATAGCCATCTCTAGCGGTAATTGACATAGGTCCACAAACATCAGTATGTATGAGTCCTAATAGGTCACTAGCGCGCATTCCAATACCTTTGAAGGAAATTCGAGTCAGTTTGCCAATGAGACATGATTCACACGTGCCATATGTAGAAAAATTGAATGCAGGAATAGTCCCATTATCGACGAGTTTCTTTACGCGTTTCTCATTTATGTGTCCCATTCGACAATGCCATAGATAGGTTTGATCTTTGTCACCAACCTTTAATTTCTTATTATTCATGTGTAATACTTCCGTGGTTTGGTCTAAGATGTAAATTCCATTCATGGAAACTGCTTTGCCATAAATCATTTCATTGAAAGAGAAAATAAAGCTATTATCCTTTATTGAAAATGCAAAACCGTATTTAGCAAGTACGGAAATAGAAATAATGTTCTTAGACAAACTGGGTACATAGTAACAATTATTTAAAAATAACTCAAAACCACTAGGGAGTTGGATTACATATGTTCCCTTCGAGACAGCAGCAACTCGTGCTCCATTCCCGACTCGCAGGTCTACATCACCTTTTTCGAGATGTATGATGTTCTTTAGGCCCTGCAAATGATTACACAGATGAGAACCACAACCAGTATCAAGTACCCAAGTTCCGAAACTTGCATGGTTAATCTCAATCATATGAATATAAGATGACATACCAACGAGAACGACGCGCCTGCTTTGATGTCCTCACGGTGACGACGGGAGTTCCTCCTCCAATGTCCAGTC
Organism: Silene latifolia; assembly: GCF_048544455.1. NCBI lineage: Eukaryota > Viridiplantae > Streptophyta > Magnoliopsida > Caryophyllales > Caryophyllaceae > Silene > Silene latifolia. Next base: position 42,746,307 of record NC_133526.1, read on the forward strand.
TTGTGATAATGGTGGCACTCAATGTCACCGCCCTTGCTCTTTGCCTTGCCCTGTGAGCCACTAGTCTCACCGGGCCCACTCTTACCGTTTCCTGACTTTTTAAACTTTGGATTACCTACAGCTAGGTCGCCATGAGCCTTGCCCTTACCTTTACCCTTGTTTGAAATCATGAGAACATCCTGCTTCATGCTCCCACTCAATTTCATATCCTTCTCGGTCTGTACGAGAAGGGAGTGTAGCTCATGAGGACTCTTTTTCAAGTCATTCATGTAGTAGTTCGCCCTGAAAAGGGCAAAACCATCGTGAAGAGAATGAAGCATTCGGTCAATGACAATGCTCTCACTGATTTTACAATTGAGTGCCTCCAGCTTCTCGACATTCTCAATCATGTGAAGAATGTGTGGGCTAACCGGTTGGCCCTTCTGGAGCTTCGCATCAAAGAAGCGACAGGTATGCTCATATGTAACGATTCTCGGTGCTTTTGAGAACTCGTTAGTGAGCGTGGTGAAAATCTTGTTTGCACATTGGGCAATGAAGCGTCTCTGCAAATTGGTTTTCATTGCAAAGATGAGTACGTTCTTTATCGCACCCGCTTCCATAACGAAGTCACTATAAGCGAGTGACTCGTTGACTCCTGCATTGGGGCCTGGGTTTACCGGTATTGGCTCGGTTAAGTACCTGAGCTTACCGTCAGCATTGGCACCATTCCGTAGTGCTGCCTCCCAGTCCGCAAAGTTGGACCCGTCGTTTTTCAGACATGTGAACTGATTCATTTGGTCCATGAATATTTTCAGCCAGGACTCGCGTCCATGTGTGGCACTAGGCATTTGGATTGCGTTATTTCCATAATAGTATTATCAAAATAAACGTGTTCTACACTGCGAGAAGAAGAATAAAAATAATAAGCATGTGCATCGTTTATATTTTTAAGTCTAATAAACTACTGTCATAACGCGAAGACTCAAAACATTTATACAATTGACCTCCCTCAAGAATTATATAAATGATCCCAAGACTCAATTCTCTGTAAATTGATAAGCTAACCTTTTAGCTAATTCTACCGTTATAATTCTTGGTCGATAAATTTCTGTAAATTCTATCTTTAGTCCATCATAATCACGAGAAACTCTTCGGACTATGATGTTGAGGTAAACTAAGTCAACACAACTACTTACCCAACGTAGAAGGGGTCATATTATGCCTACCGACGAAGAAGGGATTCATAGTTGTTTGCCCTTATAAAGACTAATCTCAATTTCCGTTTTAGAGGAAGATCCCATCAACTTTATTTTAATTCATTTTAAGTGAACTAATATCTAGCATGCGTGAATGATTAAACTAAGATGATGGCCTTATAATCATGTGACATCTGTATGTCTATGAAAACTAACATACAACCTACATGTGAAATTTTCATGCATTTTAGTAGGTGGTTTGGTTTTAGGCGGAATATGATGCATAAACTAACATGTGAATGAAAAGCAATAAGAACGGTAAAACGTAAAAATTAAAGTCCTAGTGTGGCCTATCCTATCAAAATGAACATAAGTACAAATTTGGAATCCATCCTTGGACCCGAGAAGCTTGTCTTGATGTTCCATCTTGATCCATGTAGCGGGAGTGAGCTCCAATCTCCATCTTTCGTCTTCTTTGAAAAATTACAATAAATAAATTTACATAATAAACCTATTTATTACATTCTAATTTCAAAACTCAAAAACTAAAGAATAATAAAGGAGATTCGAGATCTAAAATTACATTAAAAATTATGTTCCCATCATTACGAAAACATAATTTGACTAAGGCCACACTAGGTATTACAAATTACAACCGATTGCAAAAATACGTAAATAAAACCATTCAACGATTCATTCAACTAAAATAAAATGCATCAACTAAAAAAATTAAACATACAAGACATAATTCTTTAATTATGATGATTAATTTTATCCAAACCACCTATTTAAATTAACAAATTAAGTGACAATTCCTCAATTAATCACATTAATTTCAAACTTAATTCATATTAAACTTGTAATATGAATTTAATCGATCAATATTTTAATCACATTAGTTTCACAATAACTGATTGGCCAAAAACAAAAAAAAAAAATTTTTTATAAAAGTTCTCGGCATGACCAAGGAAAAACAAAACAAGCTTTTTTTTTCTTCTCGGCAATAACAGCAAAAACCAAAAAAAAACAGCCCGTTTCATATTTTATACACGGTTTTATCTGTAAAAACCGAAACAAGAATTTTTTTTTTTTAAATCTGTCCCCTGTGAACATTAACACGTGAACAGTAACAAGAAAAAAAACTTTCTTTTCTCGGATGCTTTTCAAATCGGCATAATGCCCTAATTGCAAAAACATAAAGATGAACAAAAATCGTTTATAGATGCTATTAGAACGAGATTAGCATATGAATTAATGAAACATGATTAATTTATATGCCAAAACTATAAAGCAAAAACAAATTTTTATATCATCAACATGACTATTCCATTTTACAATTTAACTTAATCTGCATTAAATCAAAAACTACCAATTTATCATATGTTTATATTAACTGATTAAACAACAATATGAAAATATCGAAATGAAAATAATCATCAACAACAAAACCCAAAAAATCAGGAAAAAAAAACGGCAAAAAAAAATTTTTTTATACACGGCAAATGTTTTTTTCAGCCGCACCTTTTTTTTCTCTTATTTTCGAAACCCTAATGTTGTTTGCATCCAATTTTTATGAAAATCATCAAAATTAAAATTCGTGGCCTTGGCTCTGATACCACTTGTGGGATTTATCTGTATGCATCCTTTTAAATTCAAGGATTATAACAAATAATAAAGTGATGATTACAAGTCATAAAACTAAATTGCAAAACAAAAGCATAAAGGATTAAGAAATAACCTTCGGTCCTAGCAAATACGGCCTAAGAACAATATCAAAGAAGATATTCGCCTATCAGTTGCACCCAAGACGATATGAGATATGCCCTTCGATTTTGCTAGAATCGATCCAAAAATCACTGATTAATTTTTAGGTTTTTCGTGTTTTGTTGAGATGAGAGGCAAGAATGGGAAAAGAATTCAGTTAAGAAAAAAACCCTACTCTCCTCTTATTGTCACCGAAATTAGGGTGAAAGAGGGAGATATTTTTTCTCTTAAATTCGGTCCATAGGAACCGAAATAATAAGGATTAAAATCCTTATTTTCGGTTATTCCAAAAATGTATAAAATGTGTTTCTAGTGAGGATCGAACCCATAACCTCTTGGTTTGAGTATCCTCACTATTACCACTATGACACATTCAACTTGTTGATTAAATATAACCGATTACATTTAAGTACGAATTAACATATTAATTCGTCCAAGCTAACATTACATACATTTAATTAAATATAACTTATTATATTCAATTTACGAATTGACAGTTAATTCGTCTCAACTAATATTATTTAATCTTCATTAAATAATTGTCTCATCAACACATTGACTAACTGTTTAGTCATATAAGGCATCAATGTGATTATATTTCTATAACCACATCTCTCAAACACATCCTATAGGTGTGACCTTTAGGGACCAGTTGATCACCGCCATCTGTATGATAATAACAGATTTACAAATGTTATCACACTAATTTGTGGAGGACACAAGCTCCAACAAATGGACACCAAGAAAGATACTAGAACAATTATGGGATAGAAAGCCTAGGACTCGGACTCGTACTCGGACTTTGATTCGATCTCATATCTAGACTCCTAATCATCGGCCCATGCTTGAACATTTATTCTTCTGGCAGCTGGCTTGGCATCTGACTTTGAGCATTCATCCATTTGAGCACCTCGTCCTCATTATTGGGAACATTGGAAGGATAACAGTCAAGAAGAGTTTCCTGATAAGTGGTATATCCATGAGGATTGCCTAAACTGCTTTGTGGGTTAAAGATTGAGACGGTCAATTTCCCACTTTCAATCATATCCTGGATCGTATGCTTGAGCTTATAGCACATCTCAGTATTGTGTCCTTGCCCCTGTGATACTGGCAATGGGCATTACATCCCAGAACCTAGACTTCTTTTCTGGATCTGGTGTAGGACCGATATGTTTTAACATTCGCCTCTCTATGAGTCTCTGAAGGGCATCGGTGTATGTAATACCAATATCGGTAAATTTCCTAGGATGTGTATCCTTCTTGTCGGAAGCCTTTGTGAATGACTTTGGAGAGTTGTTAGGTTTCTTTGGCAAAGGCTCCATGAGGTTGCCTTTGTTGATTTTGATTCCTGGATTAGAAGAACTAGGAATAGATTGCTCACTTGTTGGTTTCTCCTTAGGACTGTCAGGTTGAGGGTTTGTCTGGACACTTTTCATCTTGAGAGGTTAGGCCTCAAGCTTCTTACCCATTTCAGCAAACTGGTTCTCCATGTTGGAAAGCCGAGAGTTTAGGGTATCAATGGGTCCCTCTAACATGGAAAATTTATTGTTGAAGGCAATGGAAAGCATGAGCATTCGACTTTGGATATCGTCTTCCCCAGGCACGTTGATCTCTTCGTCGTCACGAGGATCGAGGAGGTGAGAAAAGTCTAGGGATGATTCTTCGTTATGTTTAATGATATTAGACCCAAGAGGGTCTATCTACTTGGATTGTTTGACGGAAGTGAAAGGATTAAATAACCCTCTAAATAAACTCATTTAATTGATGATATAAATTACTCTTTGATTTAGTCATTAGATCTAGTGCATGCATAACAAAATTAACAAGGTTAGGAGAAAACGGTTTTCTTACATTGGTGAGACGGATTTATGGGCACTAGATTTGGACTCCTTCCAAATCTAGATCTTGAGCTAAATAAGATATTAGGATGATCCTCCAACAAGATCCCAAAGTAGAGATCCCTCGCTTGATTGCACCAAGACTATCCCTCAATACTACAAATATTATTAACTAGATAATAAGAGTAGTGACCTTAAATATTGATTCTAATATTAATATCATTACTTCCATAGTAATATATTTATTTATTAGATGTTAAGAACAAAATGGACATAAACTATTTTTATGTATTTTGGAGAGAATATGGAGAAAAGAATAAACATGCATAAGCATAAGAATAATCTCTACAAAATGAGAACACCCCCGCTAGTATCCATGGGTGCACGGTTTTCCTCTCTTAAAAGAGGCATGCATTGCTTTTTTTTTCTTATCAAGACAATAGCTAGTGAATAGGTATGTAAGATGGTCATCATGATGTCTATTTTTAACATTTAAAAAGCAAAACCATTAAAGCCCATTTACAACTCATAAAATTGGCTTTGATGGGATAAAATGGACATCCATTTTACAAAATGTCTTTTGTCATTTGTAATGTGTGAAATGTGACATGTAACATGTCTTTAGTAATATAAATGCATATTTAACTAATTAAATATCATTATTCATTAAATAAATTACACATGACAATTTACATTGTAATTCATAATTACATGTATGTAAAATGGGTCATCTTTAACCTAGTTAATATAATCTACAACATTTTATAATTATAACTAACTAATAATTCTTTTCTCAAATGTTTCATAAACAATAATCAATTTTAGTAATATAACATTTTAATTACTAAATTGAATCTTATTTAATCATATTACAATAAGATATAATATTCTCTCTTATATATCAATTTGTTCAATTTAAGGATTTAATCAATCTATATCGTCATACAATCGATTAACTTTATAATTGAGGGAATCGTCCTTTAGGTGTGACCTTAAGGGATCAACTGATCACCACCGTTAAACGACAGTAATGTCATACTCTAGTCAGCCAATCATTATTGATTAATGTGGATCAGTTGACCTAAATAAATGAATCATCCCTTACGTATTCTTATCATGAGTTTCAATAATGTGATCGCACCATTGTTGAGGACACATACTCCAATAGGAAGGTGGCACAGGAAGCTTACCATCCTCGATCATATCCTGAATAATATGCTTTAGACAAAAGCATTCCTCCATATCGTGTCCCCTACCTCGATGGTACTGACAATATAAATTGCCCTTCCACCTCGGTAATATCTTTTCAGGGTTTGGGGTTGGACCAATTGGATGAAGTTTTCCCTGGGAAACCAGTCTTTGTAGAGCTACCTGATATGTGGTTCCGAGGTCAAGGAATTCCCTATGAGCTCGTCCCGGCCTTCTGGGTGGAGTTTCCAAGAGGTTGACTCCCTTGTATTCATTGGCCTACTTAGATGGGTGAGTTGTGTTGAAGCTATTACCTGGCCTTGAGGTACGAGAAGATGGTAAAGGTTTCATTATGTCTATCTTGTTTTCCATATTGATGACAGGAGCGCTCAAGTCTTCGACGGTGGCCTGAAGCTTAATGACTGCAACACTTAGTTCTTCGATGACGACAGATAAACGTTCTTGAACATTTTCATTGGAAATCGCAGAATTCCTACCGAGAAGAAAATGACGCGCGTTACAACTTGGTTCGACATGGGATCACGCATACTAAGGCGACAAACAAGGGATATACAAAGGAAAATATATGAGGACGAAACGGGATAACTAGACTCTTGACTTGTGAAATTGCGAAATGTCGTGAGTGACTTCTCGTGTTTGGACTCACGGTGTTTGACTTTGACCTTAGAATCAAGTATTGACTTTGACGGAGTGACATTTATATGGTTGACTTGATTGACGGGATTTATGACACGTGTTAATTCTAGACTCGAGTATAAGTGTAGATACCCGGGGTGTGCTTATAGGTGTTAAGAAGACGACTGCATTTTAAGACGTTAGACTCAAATGTGAGGCCCATTGAGACTCGTGTGTTGAGCCTCGGAACGTGTCATTAGGAAGAATTTTGAAAACACGGCTTTGAAAGAAAATGGATTTGAAAGGTGAGCCCCATTAAGTCTTTTGTGTATGACTTAGGCACGTGTGACTCGAGATGTCGGAAATGTTTAGATCCTAGCTGAATTGGGGTAGGGCTCCAAAATGACGGCGTGACGCCTTAGGACCTGACTTGAATTTGAAAAGACCCAAAATGTAAAGGAAAAGGGGTTTATGACTCGACAAAGTTCTGACTAGGACATAGTCGGTTTGAATTTTGACTCCAACTTAGCCCAATTGAATTTACATATTTACATTTACATGGTTTGAAAATATTTTGGTTTAAAACGTTTTTTGATTTTTTTTTTATTTTTATGTTTTTTTTTTATTTTTTTGTTTTGAGAATTTACAAAGGATTTTATTTATGGAGAATTTAAAATTGAATGGAATGTCACAAAAGGTTTTTTTTTATGAGGAAATGGATTTTACATCTACAGAAAATTGGACATCATTTAATTTAGAAAAGGACATTTTTGGAAAATTGAAATTTAAAAAATCGGAAAAATCGGCATTATTTGGTTTACAAAAGCGATATTTGAAAGGTTTAAAAAAACGAATCTTATTTACACAATAATTTTGACATTATTTTGTTTATAAATGAGGAATTTTGACACGTGATTGATTTGGAAAACATACACATACAAACAGACATTATAACAGTATGCTGAGTGCATTTAAAAGGTTTTGGCTTAAAAAGGTGGGTTGCCATACCAAGCAATCAAACCCTGGTCTGTGGAGAGGTCCGTGCCAAACATGAGGAAGGTCGGTTCCTAGTCCATTTCCTCGAGTAGTGAAAGCTCCTGATACAAACATGAGTAAGCATCGTGGTATGGTTGACGTCAATCGCTATCCATCTTTTGGCCCAAATAGGAATTTGGACCGTCCAGACGGGACGATTGGTCAAATGGGTTAGTTTAGGGCCTAGGAAGAACAAATGAAACGACCTAAGAAGGCCGAGTAATGAAAATCGACAACTGTCTCGTATGAACTATTCCCTAACCTTGTTCAAGTTTCACCCTGGATAACATGTAAGTGTATCATCCCCAGCGGATTCGCCAAACTGTGGACATGGGCCACCCGCGCCGCGCGCACCCGCGCGTTGATTTCGAGGCAACGACACTTTTCCCACGGAACCTTGTTTTGCCAAAGCACGTCATGGGCTGTTACCGATTGGTGAGGCATTGAAATAGGTGAAAGGTTGAGTAAGCCTGCATTTGTGGAGTCGCCATCAATTTATTGTGGAAAAAATTGAAAACCGTTCGAATACCTCATGCCATGTCAAGACACGAAGCAATCACATGAACACTAAGAACTCGTTACCCTTAGCATTCTATGTCTAGAATGACTCTCGAGATGCCAATGCGCACGGATGTCCAGAGAAAACTGGAGTAAGGGCTGAGGGTACGTATTAGGAAGCTTTTTAATTCGAACACCTAATCCCGCCTGCCTCGATAACGGCCTCTACTAATGATTAGGTAAATTGTTTATATTTGATATGTCGTCGATGTAATGCATGCAATGCAACAAACATAGATTAATCCTAGCATGTGAAATTAGACTATCTCGGTTAACACGTGTTTCAGCAAACAATTTGGTCGAAGTAGATGTTAGATTCAATACATGTGAATGCCATATAATTAAATCATACATAACAATAACAATAAATGAATTACAATAATTAAAATTACAAACTTTATATGATCCACGTCAAAAGCACGCTCGAAGACGAGATTTCGAAGAAGAAAATAAAAGGAAAATAAAAGTAAAATTAAAATATGAAAATACATCTGATTAGAAGTGCTAATACGAATAATAGTTGATTTAAACCATAATTAGGAGCTACGTCAAAGCGAGAAAGAGTTCAGAGACAGAAACCAACCCAGGAAAGGCGCAACATCTGCTGCGTCCTCTGGAAGAGGTGCATCACTTAATGCGTCTGTTCTAGAGTTGGGTTCTGGTCATGAAGTCAGAACCGGAACACCGTTATCGTTCGTTGGTAGATTTAAGATGGATTATTGATATTAGACTCGAATTGAAGTGTTTTCACCGATTACATATATCTGGGCAGGTCATAAACCGAATTAAAATGAGAAATTACAGCGGTTTACATGATTACGATTATACGATGAACTAGTGTCGGAAATACAAAAAGAGCGAAACTTGAGGTTAGATTAAGACGAAAATGGACAAATAAGATTTGGAAGAAAACTTATGCATCAAATTGGGATTCCAGAACCTCAACATGAACATGTCGAAACCCCGAAGAATCGATTTGAATTAAAACGGCGAAAACCCGCAAGTATTTAATTACTCGGGATTAAAGACGAATTAAGCATTGTAATTAAAAGGGAATTGTTAAAAATATGATTTATATACTGAAAGAACAAAAAGAACGAAGGAAAAGTGAAAGAAATAAGAAAAAGAGAAACTTGCAGGAAGTCGAGGAAGAAGAAGAAGAGCACGAGCAGCAAGCAACCTCTGGAAGAGGCGCAGTAAGGCTACGATACTTCGAAGAGGCACTGCTGCTGCTGTGTTTCTTCTCGACGTCTGACCTCTGCTGTTTCGTAAAAACGGTTTTAAAAGATGGATTTTAAATCGGTTTTCGAACGTGCTTTTGATATAGATTTATATTAATTGATACAAAATAAAAAGTACAATAATAAAATGGAATTTACACCCTCAGACTTGCATGTTTGACGAAACGAGATTGACTAACGTTATCGTTTAGTGATTGCTCGACTCGAATATGCGTGGAAAGTGCCAAAGGATTTAGTAGATTGATTAGGTTGATTAAATGTGGAGTTGGTCAAATTGGTCGGTCTATACAACGTGACTGGGAATCATAATGATCTGAGCTTACATGGTCGATTGATCAAGCAGGTAGACGTCGAAAGGCAATAGTGTAGTCTAGAATGCAAAGAGAGAGAGAGAGAGAGAGAGAGAGAAGGGGCGGAACACTCGCGTGCCAAATATGGAGGCCAGAGGCCTCTATTTATACTAAACATATTGAAGAGTTTAGGAATGACACGGATTTGGAAACAAATCACGGAAATATTCTGGAAAATGCGAAAAGAGGGCCGGAGAAGAGGCGCAGCAACTACTGCGACCCTTGGAAGAGGCGCAGCACCTGCTGCGTCATTTCCCCAGAGGTTTCCTCCTCAGCAAGAAAGATTTCCGCTTTTTATTATGGAATTTCAGTAGATATACACTTCCTTATTCCATAAAACACAATATTACGATAGATATTTACTTAAAATATTAATTTAAATTAGGAATAAATATCCCGAGAATTCTAGAACATTCCGGAATATTCTGACTCGGCATTTAAACCGTTTTTAGAAAATATAGCGGTTCTTTCACCCGGACTCCAAATGAACTCTAATTACTGTCAAAACGACCGTATCGGTGCGTAGATGATGACCCATGGGTTGACTTGAGTGTTTGAGCTATCACTTGACGATGAACTTACGGACTGTCATAAATCGTTCCGCGTATCAAACATGCGGCCCAATCATCACTGGGTGGTTGGCGGGAGGTGTAGAAATGAGGTATCTACAGTAACATCCCAAAAACTTTCCATTAACAATGACCAAATCCTGTTTCCGCTCAAGGTTGACAAAAACAAAACTCACAAAAACATCCAAAAAAACCAGCGTGGGAACCATGGGAAAACATCAATGGGTATTCACAGATCTGGGAATAACATATGGCACCACTCTGGGGATACTTCCTTCAGAAGGATTAATGCAACCCGTTGGTCCGACTCTGGACAAACCTTAACAAAAAAGAACCCGTTTCTGGAATGAAAATTCCTATTGCCAATATCATCAAGGCAAGGGCCATGACACCGAAACTTGTTTCAAACTCAAGCATATCATTCAAGATATGATCGAAGCTGGCCAAATTATAGTCGCGCCTAGCAGTCAGGACAATCCTCCTAGATGTCTCAAGTCAAACAACAAGGTTGAACGTTCTCAAAGGATATTCACCAACCTCAACACAACCTATGCGGCAGCTCTTCAAAAGCTTGTGACTGAAGGGAAGCTACAACCAATCGGGCCCACTCCGGACCCCCTGAATGCAGGAAAACCCGTTTCTAGGACGGCAGTGCCTATTGCCAGTATCATCAAGGAAAAGGTCATGACACTGAAACATGCTATTCAAAATATGATTGACAACCATGAACTGATAGCTTCATCCCTAGGCCAACCAAGTGATGAAGACAACCCTAATGAACATATCGTTCTGCACGAACATGGAAGTCTCATTGACTATTGTCCTCATATCATCCCAAACAACGAGAGTGAAGTGCTCAAGTGGTTCATGTTGGAATAAGTGTCGTCCGACAATAATGCGATCACAACTGTCGATCATAATGATCACATGTTGAAACCTCATTTTAAGAATACATGTGGGATGTAATATTTTACAGTCAACTGGTCCACACATATCGGTAATGATTGGCTGACTAGAGTTTGACATTACTGTCGTGCGACGGTGGTGATCAGTTGATCCCCTTAGGTCATACCTAAAGGGTGACGCTCTTAATTGATTATTTAATTAATCGTATGTCGATACGAGTTAATTAAATTGCTTAAAATTGACGGGTGATTTTGTGAGTAAAGTTAACGTGTCTTATTGTAATTTGATTAAATGAGATACGGTCTAAGTAATCGAATTGTTTTATTACTTAGATAAAATTATTGTTTACGAAACAATTGAAATTGAAATTGAATGAATAATTTATTATAAATACAAGACGTTGTAATTTATAATTTGATAAACCATTTTGGTACAAGTGATTACGAATTACTAGTGAATTTTGTATGTGACATATTTTATTAATATGTTGTTTTTAATATGTTAAAAATACATTATGGTGTAACATGTCATGTAACATGTGACACATGACAAAATTGACAAATGACAAAATAAAATGGATCTTCCATTTTATCTATATGTGCCGAAAAATTGGAGGGAGTATTAGTGGATAATTTGTGTTGATTATTTTAATAAGTGAAAAAAAAACACAATGATTATGCCTAATGACTAGCCATGCATGCCTAGTCTTGTCTTGAGAAGAACACAAGACCATGCATTGGGCTCTCCTTCCCCCTCCAACCGGTTTTCTACATAGAAAAGACAAGGACTTTTCTTTTATTATTCACTTCTTCTACACATAATTTTCTAGTGTAAGAAAATTAATTACTCTCTACATTTTGTGAGACATTTTAGAGAAAGAAAAACCACAAAATTCTCTCCTCTAAACCGAAATAGAGGAGAACAAAATTAATATTTAGAGTCAATTTTAAGCTAAATTAATAATATTACTAGTTCATAATATTATTAATTATTAAGAGTAACACCTTGGGTATATGCTTTTGGGAGAGGTTCTAATTTGAACCTTATTCATCCATTGTTGGAAAGCTCAAGAACTAACAAGAAGGAGATCTTGTTGGTGCCCAAATGGCCGAAAATAAGATGGTGAGAAATTGATTTTTCCATCTCCTTTTATTAAGTTTGCATGTATAAGATCTTCCATTTATTTTATGACTAAATAAATTTGAATATATATGAATATGTCAATTAATGAGATTAATGAATTTCAACAAGCGGTATCATGAGCCTTAGGTTGTTTGCATGCAAATCGGTTTATAGTTTTTCCGAGTTATATGATTAACATACAAAACTAATTAATTTAGATTTATGAAGATAAACCTTAAAATAACTTTGCATGTTAAAAGTTTTTGGTACTAATTGATTTTTAGGACATTTTGGTTTATTTATGGATTTTATTGTTCATTTGATATAATATTGGCATTAAAATGTGATTTTTATGATAAAAATGTCATTTTTTGACGAAAAATAGCTAAACTTCGAATTTTTTAGTGGTTGTTGGATATTTTTTCACATATATTATCTACTGATGGCCTGTAAATTTTCATGATAAAATGAGTTATTTTACTGGAAATATGGATTTTTCAAGTTAAAATCGTATTTAAATGGGTAAATAGGTTAATATGAGTTATATTTCGAATCTGGTCATGGAAATTTAGTATGTTGTCATATGAAATTTTACAAGGTGTGTGTAAAATATTTGGCTATAATGAAGTCTTTATGCATGACTTATGAATTTTTGATGAAAAATCACATAAATAATGACTATAATTAGTAATAATTCTAAAACATACTTCATGACTAAAGGATAAATGTCACATGTTGCATTTTATCATATATTTCAGATCTAAAAGTGAAAAGTTGATGAAAATAATTTTTCTCATATTTTTATGGTCATAATTGTTAAAATCGATAAACCGCAACATTGTTTTTCTCGATAAATTTTCGAAAATTTTAAACTAAGTATTGAATATTATGAGTGTCATGGTATTTTTCTAGAATGTGCATGAGTTTAAATTTCAAATTTCAAATTTATTTGAAATTTTTATAATTTAATTTGAAGTTTATAGCATTTTTTGCATTTTTAGGTCCATTTATAAACAATATTAAGAAATCAAGGTTAATTATTGTCAAAATGTTAGTGGAGACTAATTTTGAGTCCTAAGATGATTAGGGTAATTAACTTGTACATAAATATGAATTTATGTAATTATTGTGATTTTAAAAGGTTAAATCACGCAAATCCGTAAAAACCGATTAATATAAGATATTGGCTCTTTAAAGGCGATATAGCATAAAATCTAGCATATTCATTCATATTATAATGCTGCATTTTATTTATGATTGTCACATTTTAATTTTATGTAATTTTTGAATTATGTAATTTTACTTAGTATGGCCTTAGTTTAAATTGGTATTACCCGAAATGTATGGGAATATCGATTCGGTTGTAATTATTGTGATCTCGTATCACCGTTTTGTAATTTAATAGATTTATTTTATTTTAATTACAAATGTATAATAGGAAATTATGTAATTCATTTTGTAATTTATTTATTCCGGAGTTCCTTGAAGACGGTGCCATTCGAGAAGGCGGTCCATCAAAGAAAGTGTTGCCTTGAATTGCGTGACAAGACCGAAGTTCAAGGGACCAAAGGAGTTGGTTTCCGAATTTGTAATAGTTTATTAGATTTACTTTTTTAGGAAGGCCATACTAGGATTTTATTTTTATGCTTTGCATTTTATTTATATGTTGCATGCATCTCTAAATCGCCATAATTAAACATGCATTTTAAATCGAGTTTATCGACCGTGTCAATTAAAATTATCGTAGTTCACCGCTTTAGTTCACTTAAAAACGTGATAGATAATAAATTGACATGACCTCTCGCTAAAATAAACAATTGAGACTTAGCCTTACCAAAAAGTAGAAACCATAAAAACCTATTTCATGAGGGAGTGCGCTCGGCCATACCGGGGTAAAAACCTTGTTATGTAGGGAAAGTGGGTGATAAATGTCTATCCACCGAATTCATGTTGATAAGGGATGAATCGGCCCTACCGTGCCCAAGTTGATGTGGATTTGGATCATGGACACATTTATTCGAAATTTGGGTTGAACTCAACAAAAGTATTCTCGACCATAGCCGGATGTGTTTTGGGCTAAAGATAAATATTAATGTAATTTTATCGACCAAGAGTTCTAAAAGTAGAATCGATTAAAGAGTTAATCCACCGAGTTATATTGATAAGGGATGAATCGGCCCTACCGTGCTCAAGTTAATATGAATTTGGATCTTGGAATCATTTATCATAGTTCGGTAGAGGTCACTATGTAAATGCTTTACTTGTTATTTTATTTACAAGTATTATTATAACGATAAATGTTATGTTTTCATTATTCTGTTATCATATTGTTCTATTTCTTTGCCTCAATTTATATACGATATCATTTCGATTCTAGTTCAAATCTCCATTAAAACATCGTAACTAAAGACAAAATTTAAATTTTCTTCTAAAAACCTCGTATTATCCATTGTAAGGATCTCTTGTGAAGAGTATAGATAAAAGTTATTCGTGATCAAAAGGGTTTTTGATTCTTGACTAACATATCTACTTACAATAAATTGTTTCTCATATGCTTAATTGAGTTAAGTACTTTGAAACGTTAAATTATTTTGGTAACTAGATTTGTTGGAAATCAAAATTAACCAAAATAATGCAACCACTTCAATGAAAGTTTTAAGACTAAACGAATAAATTGAAGAGTAGTCTTCATGAATTTCAATTTTGCTTCTCTTAGCAAAGACTCATTGAAATAAGTGGGAGCATTCTCTTAAACCGTTAAGAAAAGGACGAGGTTCTAAGAAGTAAAATTAGAATGGAATTGATACAAGGTAATGTTAAAAGTAACGTTATTGAGAATAACAATACTAAACCTATCAATCCCGACCGATAAAAGTTTCCATTGTCTTAATTGTTGGACGCTAGAAAGGAAACTACCCCAAATTATTGAAGAATCAACAAGTTAGTTGTGGGGCATCTAATGGGACCTTCTTCTTTAAATGTTTATTTGATTGACATAATTTTTGCTAATACTACTTCGTCAATATTAGAAACTGATGGTGGTTTTCATCATTGTATTTGATACATAGGATGATTATAATATGACGACTGGCATCAAATTATGTCGAGAGATAGAGTCATTGTGTACTCAATCTAGTTTTGGGTTTATAGTTGTACCTTAATTATGACTATTAAGTGCATAAACTCTAAATAAGAATATAAATTTGTTAAGATACAAAAGAGGTTTCACTTTGATGTATGGCTAGCCCATTATGAAGGAAAAGTAGATCTATATACTCAACATATTCATATATGTTTTAGGTTAATTTAATCATAAAATTAATTGGTGATCTTATGCATGCAAACTATAAACAAATATAAAGAAGAAATCTTTATCTTACATTGGAATATTGGTTTATTTGGGCACAAGAGAGATCTCCTTCTCTCTTGTTCTTGTGCTTTCCTCAATGGAAGAACTAAGATCCAAGTATAGGATCTCTCCCAAAGTATAATACCCAAGGCACACTCTTAATAAAATTAATATTATGTGTACTAGAACAATATTAATTTAGCATAAAAATTGACCCAAAAATTTGGTTTTTGGTCTCCTAAAACCGGTTAAGAGATGAAGGAAGAGGAAAGTATTTTATCTTTCTAAAATTCTTATTTTAGATGATGAATGAATAATACCAATACCATAATGTGTTATGTATTGAATATAATAAATATAAGGCAAAACCCTTTGCTTTTCTTTGTGTAAAACCGGGTGGAAGAGGGAGA
Organism: Silene latifolia; assembly: GCF_048544455.1. Taxonomy (NCBI): domain Eukaryota; kingdom Viridiplantae; phylum Streptophyta; class Magnoliopsida; order Caryophyllales; family Caryophyllaceae; genus Silene; species Silene latifolia. The sequence goes on from NC_133526.1 coordinate 42,762,448, forward strand.
AGAGGGAGCCAATGCATGCACTAGTTGTTCTTCACAATGACAAATAGGTTTTGCATGGCTAGTCTTTAGGTAATGATCATGTTCTCCACTAATATAATCAACACAATATTAGCCTAATTCTCCTCTTAATTTTGGCACACATAGATAATATGGACTCCATATTATCTTTGTCAAAATGTCAATTTGTCTTATGTCACATGTCATATGTAACATAAATTTGTTATGTATTTTTAACATATTAAAAATCAACGTATTAATAAAAAATACGTCATATACAAAAATCGACTTAGTAATTTATAATTACTTGTACCAAAATATTTTACCAATTATAAATCACAATAACTTGTATTTATAATAATTCATTCAATTTAATTGTTTCCTTAAACAATAATTTCATCAGAGTAATGAAACAATTCGATTACTCAGACCGTATCTCATTTAATCAAATTTCAATGAGACACGTAAATATTACTTCCAAAATCGCCCGTCAATTTTAAATAATTTAATTGACTCGTAACGTTATACGATCAATTAAATGATCAATTAAGAGTGTTGCCCTTTAGGTATGACCTAGGGGATCAACTGATCACCACCGTCGCACGACAGTAATGTCAAACTCTAGTCAGCCAATCATTACCGATATGTGTGGACCTATTGACAGTAAAATATTACTTCCAAATTGTATTATTTATAATGAGACTTAAACATGTGATCATCATGATCAACAGTTGTGATCGCATTATTGTCGGAGGACACATATTCCAACAATCTCCCACTTGTCCTCGACAAGTGTGCGTCACCAATTCTCTTGTCCTATTACTATCTCCCACTCAATGCAAGGTGATACGTGCATTTTATATAGTCTTTTTAGCCTATTTTATGCACGTATTTCTATGCTTTTATCGTGGTTTTACGCTACGAAATGCCCCGAATGTGCTACTTTGGGTTATTTTGTCTTATTTGCAGGAATGAACCAGAAAGTAGCGAAATCAAGTCATTTACCGTCCATTTAGCATGCATTTGGAAGAAGAGTGGATCTGGAGCGGGAAATATTGCTGTCTTGGGATGCGTGAAGGTGTTTTGGGCGCTAAAAGGACAAGTCAAAGTCAAACTAACGAGAATTCTAAGCTGCTGAAGTCAAGATCTACCTGATCGAGTAGTTTCCCACTCGATCGAGTGGTTTTAGGTGCAATAATCAGTCGATCGAGTGTTTGCTTAGTCGATCGACCAGTTCCTTTATAGCCCTACTCGATCGAGCACTTTCCTTGGTCGATCGAGCAGTTTCTGGCTGGGTTTGCTCGATCGAATGGTTTTAATCCACTCGATCGAGTGGATTTTGCTACTGGTCGGGCTTCTTAGGTCTAATTCCGTCATTAGGTTTAATAAACCTTATTTTCTTATAAATAAGGAGTCAGTATGTCGATGTAAACTCTCTCACACTCTATACTCTCCTTTTCATCCAATCCAAGGATCACGTTGCTCTTCTCTTTTCTCTATACACTTTTACTTTTATTCTGTTCAATTCCGGATCGCTTAATTTCAGTAATTCTTCTTCCCTTATTCACTTTTAATGTTCATTTCTTCTTTTATTATTGTTCTTGTTTATTTTATCATGAGTAGCTAATTCCCCCTAGTATGTTAGGATTAGGGAAGCCGTGGTAGCATGTTTTAACTGTATTAAATAGATTAGTCTTGCGATAGGAATTGTATTAGGCAATTTAATTGTTATCCGGTCGAATGAATGCATGCAGGAGACCAATAATTCTAGTTAACCCCGACCTGGATCGAAAGATTGGAAGGGAAGGCTTGCTTAATTACAATAGAGTATTGCAGTGAGGGCGAAAGTTAAGCTGTTTACACTCTAGGGCGGTTTAAGGACCGAAAGGTGACGACCATAGCTCTTCTTATCAATAGTTTAATCGCCTTAATATTCCCGATTGTATAAGATCTGATAGCTGCCACGGTGGACCGACCCCTAGCATACTCCCTTCTCTCTCGCTGTTAATTTCTCTTATTTATTTCCCTCGCTTTAGTCTGTAGTTAGTTAAATCAATACAAAACCCCCATTTCTGTGACACCCTGACAGACCGAATTAGACAGATAGATAGCAACTTTGCCTCCCTGTGGAGATCGACCCTACTTACCGCTGACTTCTGTTAGTAGTAACATAGGTATTTATTTTTGGTACGAAACGACAGTATCAAATTTTGGCGCCGTTGCCGGGGAGGCGACGCTTTTTATCTGTTTTATTTTGTTTGTCCTTTCGCCTCAAGGGAAGACTAAGTACCTTGAGGCTGTTCTTATCTTTTTCTTTAGCATTGTTTTGATAGGCCTACAGGTTTATTAGACAGGCTCCTGAGGGAGATTATCGAAGGGAAGGCTTGAGTACCTTCGATCCCTCTTGCCAAGATGACATCCGTCTCCCGACTAATTGCTCAGTTTGAAGCCCAAGCTGAGAAACCTGCTAGTTGGGAAGGGAAGAAATCTTGGGGATGTGGTGCTGCTGAGCACAATGCAGCTATAGTTGTGCCGCCACATCCACCCCATCAATGGCCACCGCAACAAGATCCTCGTGATATGCAGAAAAAAGAAATCGCGGAGCTGAAATCCTTAATTCTAGAATATGATAGACATATGGATGCTCAAGTCACCGAGCTGCGATCAAATTGCTCGGTTAACAACACTGGTTGAATGATCGGCAACCAGAAGAGGTGTGCTTGACCAAGAGCGGTTTTCCCCATGAAGAACCCGCGTTGCCCAATGCTGAAAATGATTTCTATATTTCGGATGAGGACTTTCTATCGTATTTCCAGAGTGTATGCGGGGATGTCAGCACTGTACAGGAAGAATCACTCGATCGAGTGACTTATAATGGTCGATCGAGTGAATTTCCAGAAGACAGTCCTCGATCGAGTAATATCTCTTCTCGATCGAGTGAAGTGCAGACGGATAGTCCTCGATCGAGTGAGTTTTTTACTCGATCGAGTGAGATGCGGGGGGAAAGGGGTCGATCGAGTGATTATTCTGCTCGATCGATTGGAATGGCCATTGGGAGCTTTGGTTCGTCATTTTGGTTTGATTTGGATGACGAGTCTGACGATGATGAAGGTTACGGTGAACCTCCCCTATTCACAGCCGAGTCGGATACACTTGAAGCTGCGATTTACGGGATGGATTCCACCGAGGAGGTTGATGAAGAAGCAGCGGAGACGGTATTTGCTTCTAGCACGGATGAGGTGTTACATTCTTTTGTCAGCGATTCCGTGGTCAAGAGCAACCAATCTGAGGTAGTAAACGACAATCTCATTATCGTTTGTTCTAATAGTATTCTGCCTCGTTTGACTCGCGCTATTTCCTTTAAAGTTGCACCTCCTCTCATGTGGTCGATTAATTTAAAGATTTTTCACCGTCCTCATCATTTCAAAACTGTTAATCTGAATCGGGACCCTTATATATTGACAGTTGCTCCCGCGCTCCTTTATTATGTGGATAAATTTAGGAGCTCACATAGGAAATTTGTTAGACTTAAACGGTTTTATATTTTTATTTCCTATTTCTGTATTCCACTTTGGTGCTACTTATGCTGTTGTGTAGCACATGCGCAGCTATTTGACAGGTTGTTGCGCGCTTTGAGCTGTTTTGATTGTATTTGATTGGTGGCTCGAAGAAAAAGAAGGTCGAGCTGGGACCTGACTGAAGCTAGCGCTACCCGGGAGGCAACCCGGCGATTTATTTCTGCATTTTTATTTACTTTCAGTTGTAATAAATGGTTTTTATACCATAGACTATCTCAGTATGCTTGTCTTGTTAGTTTGCGGGCTGTTTTTCATTGCATTTTGCAGGAATACGCTGAGGATCACTCGATCGAGTACTCCTTGTACTCGATCGAGCACTTGTGCTGCCAAATCCTCTCGATCGAGCAAATATCTACTCGATCGAGTACCTGCAAAGTAAGAAACCACTCGATCGACCTAGTTTCTTTTCGATCGAGCTGTTCTTGGATGCCCAGTTCACTCGATCAGCTACTGTTCGACTGTTATCGAGTATTCTTGACTTGGATTAGCTTCCTGAGACGGTTTTCCGGGCCCTTAGCAACCTCCCATTTCATGGTCGGTTTGGGGAGGTCCCCTTATTCGCGCATTTTGTAAGTTTTCCGTATTTACTCTTTTCTTCCTTTAGTTTGCATTTCCTTTCCTTGTTTTGGTACAATGGGGGCATTGTACGGTTTGGTTTGGGGAGGTTATGCATCCATATCTGTGTCTGCATATTGTTTTTATTGCATTTCTGAATCACGTTTAATTTTATGCTTGCATTGTTGTTCATTTTCGTTAAAATTAAAAAATTCCATAAAAATTGAAAAATTTCAAATTCAAAAAATTTCACGTTTAATTTAGCATATAGGTTGAGTCGGAACGGTAGATTTCAATGATGATATTGCACTGCGTTTGTCTTTTTGCTTAAGCCTTGCATTGAACTGTTATCTTTTAGCATTGTCTTATTGCATATCTACGAGTTAATGTTAAAATTTAGTTGAACGAATAGACTTGACCTTAAATTTTGGCAACCTACTTATAATTTCTAAGGAATTAGAGCCTTATAAACTGGTGTCATTTGTGACCAGTTTCATGTAGGATTGTGAGTAGTTACTCCTTGCATAGCATGTATCATCAATTTGCACGTATATGAAATTCAATTGCTTTTTGCCGTCATACATTCAGGATAGTGGTTGGTGTCACATGCAGGGAGGTGCTTACATTTTCCTTTTCTTTCATTTTTACCCATAAACTCCACATTAGCCAAATTTGCCAGTTGACCCTTTAGCTACATCCAAATTTAGCCTGCCTTGTCAAGCTAGTTTAGATTGTTGTTTTGCGGTATATATTTCATTGTATCAAATATTGGCGCATATTCTATTGAATCGGAGTTGGTAATCTATGAAGAAAGGGAGGATGATGAAAAGAAAAAAAAAACGTGATGAAAAAAGAAAAAAAAGAATCGAAAAAAAGAAAATGAAGAAAGAAAAAAAAAGGAATGAAAAAGAAGAAACCGAAAGAAATAGAAAGAAAGAAAAAGAAAAAAAAAATGCAGTTTGTTGACGGTTTCTGCTCCTATGCTTTATTTACATTATTTGAGGAGTATGTTTGGTTTGGTGAGTTTTATGCCAAATGAAGGGCATGTTCTTAATCCCATAATTGCTTAAGAACGGATATGTTTCATATGGTTCTGTTTAGGTACTAGCTTGATCACCTATACCTCCACATTCCCATAAATGTTTTGCCTTTTCTTACCCATTGCCTCACTTTACCATATCTTTGTAAGCCCTCGGCTGTGACAGGACCTTGTTGGTTGGAATGTATGTTTGGTAGCTAGAATTGTCTATCATATTAGCTGCATGCATGTTTATGTGGGTCGTAGTCTAGGTGAGCGACTATTTTTCTTTCTCTCTTACATATGTATGCTTACCCTTTGCTTCATGAGAGAAGAGTGACCCGTGAGAGTCCATTACTAAAGGTCTTGCAAGGTCGACGGTTCAGCTTTATTATAAACATCTTATAACTCGTTTGCATTTGACTGTTTAGCTATAAGTGTCTAGTTCGTTTGTATTAAATTGGCTTAAGTGGGCATTTGTAGCTGGCTCTGAGTTATCTTTTCCGTTCCATTAGTTGCATTTTAGTTTACTCGAGGACGAGTAAAGGTTTGGTTTGGGGAGATTTGATACGTGCATTTTATATAGACTTTTTAGCCTATTTTATGCACGTATTTCTATGCTTTTATCGTGGTTTTACGCTACGAAATGCCCCGAATGTGCTACTTTGGGTTATTTTGTCTTATTTGCAGGAATGAACCAGAAAGTAGCGAAATCAAGTCATTTACCGTCCATTTAGCATGCATTTGGAAGAAGAGTGGATCTGGAGCGGGAAATATTGCTGTCTTGGGATGCGTGAAGGTGTTTTGGGCGCTAAAAGGACAAGTCAAAGTCAAACTAACGAGAATTCTAAGCTGCTGAAGTCAAGATCCACCTGATCGAGTAGTTTCCCACTCGATCGAGTGGTTTTAGGTGCAATAATCAGTCGATCGAGTGTTTGCTTAGTCGATCGACCAGTTCCTTTATAGCCCTACTCGATCGAGCACTTTCCTTGGTCGATCGAGCAGTTTCTGGCTGGGTTTGCTCGATCGAATGGTTTTAATCCACTCGATCGAGTGGATTTTGCTACGGGCTGGGCTTCTTAGGTCTAATTCCGTCATTAGGTTTAATAAACCTTATTTTCTTATAAATAAGGAGTCAGTATGTCGATGTAAACTCTCTCACACTCTATACTCTCCTTTTCATCCAATCCAAGGATCACGTTGCTCTTCTCTTTTCTCTATACACTGTTACTTTTATTCCTGTTCAATTCCGGATCGCTTAATTTCAGTAATTCTTCTTCCCTTATTCACTTTTAATGTTCATTTCTTCTTTTATTATTGTTCTTGTTTATTTTATCATGAGTAGCTAATTCCCCCTAGTATGTTAGGATTAGGGAAGCCGTGGTAGCATGTTTTAACTGTATTAAATAGATTAGTCTTGCGATAGGAATTGTATTAGGCAATTTAATTGTTATCCGGTCGAATGAATGCATGCAGGAGACCAATAATTCTAGTTAACCCCGACCTGGATCGAAAGATTGGAAGGGAAGGCTTGCTTAATTACAATAGAGTATTGCAGTGAGGGCGAAAGTTAAGCTGTTTACACTCTAGGGCGGTTTAAGGACCGAAAGGTGACGACCATAGCTCTTCTTATCAATAGTTTAATCGCCTTAATATTCCCGATTGTATAAGATCTGATAGCTGCCACGGTGGACCGACCCCTAGCATACTCCCTTCTCTCTCGCTGTTAATTTCTCTTATTTATTTCCCTCGCTTTAGTCTGTAGTTAGTTAAATCAATACAAAACCCCCATTTCTGTGACACCCTGACAGACCGAATTAGACAGATAGATAGCAACTTTGCCTCCCTGTGGAGATCGACCCTACTTACCGCTGACTTCTGTTAGTAGTAACATAGGTATTTATTTTTGGTACGAAACGACAGTATCACAAGGTGTCTTTCAGGTCGTAATTGCAAGTGATCATATCGAGAGTGGTTTCCTCGATCTGGAGAATAACTGATTGACCGGATTTATCCACCATGGATACATTCCGAGCGTGGCCACGCATTTCCAGTTCATTACTCCTCGAGTGGCCCTGAGATATTGTTATAACCCTGACTAGGGGTGGACAATTCCTATCGCACTCATTCCATTCAACTAGCCACAGCCATCATAACCCAAAATGTGCCCATTTGACCCCATTTACGAAGGTCGTAGTAACACAAATCAAAGTTAATCTGAAACTGTGCCATCTTAGGCGAATTGTCTTTAGTCAAAAGAATCGACTCATTAGAATACTATAGCAGCTCTCGCCACGACCAGGCTATATAACTTTGCCAGAACTCTATAAGCGGTCATAAGGCCCGACAAAATGTTCCTAACAGTCCGCCTATGTGATCGACTAGTCATTCTCATATGACTCTATGGCACATGAATTTGCCATCAATCGCATCACACTCTAGTCACTTCGAGACGTCACCTCATGTAAGTAACTATGGGCAAATACAATGCTAATCCGTGTTCACTTAAACGGGGTTCAATTGTCTCTACAACCCGTTGGATGTAACAAAGTATATGGTGAGTTAATAAAAACTCAAACGACAAATGTCGACATCACACTCGGGTAGTCAATACCATATTACAACCTTGTGATGCAAATCGTAAGTGTAAACACTTGTTGATTGCAATAGAAGTTTAACATGTTACGTGTCCATGTGTTCAAACTTCTTAATCGTATTATCCTTTACATTCATGTTATCACTCATAGCATGAACCTTACCAAGTACACATCAAGGTTCCCGACCTTGGTTTCGGTTCTTTATCTTGAAAGAACTTCCTTATCGATTATCACATAACGAACGAATTTGTGGTGAATGATATAACTTGTACTGATCAAGTACTTCATCCACACACAATGCACTAGGTAAATGTTTTGTAGAGTCTTGCAACAATTTGTCAAGATGATTAGCCTAGCACTTCTCACAAGTCCTAGCATATTAGGAAAGATTAGTTTTAAGCAACTTCTTTATTCAACTAAGCATCTTTCCAAACTTCCTATTTCTCCCTTTAGCTTGTAAAGTTTAGGATTTTCATAAATCTTTACGTGTGTTCGGATTTTCTATAATATGTGCAACCTCTTGACATATAACAGAGTATTCTGTGAAACACCGAAATCGCTCATCGAATTCTTCTCGAGAATTCATGACGTTTCTACTATGGCTTACCAATGATTCATCATGCTCTTATGCATATGATTCATAATTGGACATGTGCATGATTATTCTAATGGCGGAAACATTAGTAACTTTTAATCATGTTATCAACTATATTTAGGTTCAAGGAACGACCATGACTGCTAATGGCAATTCCATTTTCATTTAAATGAATAACCTACGTATCTCGTTGATTCGATGTGTATCTTACAATACTTATCCAACATCTCATGATGTTGTTGGATTCATCATGGTCCATTTTCATCCAGAATTGAAAACTCAAATCTTCCTCTGTGAAGGAAGGTATTAGCTCGTCATTCTTCAATGAGTGATGAGTTATAAACTTTTACAAGATGATTGCTCCCACTAAATTTCATGTCCTCACATGAAAATTTCTAACTCCCACTCAATTCCACATGTTTCGAAATTTACTTCTTTATTGAAACATTTCAAGAATTGAAAAATTGCATTGCCAAGTTATTAAGATAAAACCATATATGTTCCCATCATATCCATTCAAAATACCTATTTTGAAGTGGTCTCATCTTAACCTTATTAAAAGAGATTTTAATCTCTAACTCACACATGTCATAATGATGTGAAGCAATGTCATTATTCAAATATAAATAATATCTAGAACACGTCCTTTGAAATACCCTTTCGGAAGGAGGTTTAACCATTCCATTTTCATAATGAGGTTAAGTAATGACATCTGCGTGGTTAAAACTTGGCTATTGAAGATATCGGTATATCAATCCTTGCAACCTCTAGTCATAAATCTTGTTTATTTTCTAGGATGTTACTTTGATTCATTTAGGCTCTTAAGTAAATATTAATATTGAAACTATTGGTCAAAATTATCATAAACTAGTCAAAACTCTTGTTAAGACTTTACATTAGTCATTTTTCTTCCAAAACTTTCTTTTGGTCTCCTCGTGTAGTTATCTTGAGAAAATATTCCTTTGATTACTTCACTTGGTCTCTTTAGTCATATAGAACTATTTGAGACCATAGATCTCATCTATTGGGTATACTATATAAATAGATATACCTTTATTCAAATCATTCTCCCTTGCATAGTTCTCATTTACACAAGTAACACAAATTTATCTTGGTGTGTGTTGTGTCCTCATTTTTCTCCCACTCTATCTTTAGAATAAATACACTAGAGATTCAAAGATAGCATATGAGACACAAATAATGATTTTGAAGTATAAGGAGAACTATCTCATAGGTTGACTAATAGTTTAGATTTTGAAGTGTACTTGGTGATTGACATTCCTTTAAGAGAGTTCATAGACTCAATATCACTTTATAAATGATCATACACAAGCCTTAAGCATGTGGACGTATAATGAATCCCATCATTATAGTTGTCTATTAGATCCCTTTAAGTGAATAATCATATGTTTCTAAGAGCAAGCATCTAAATACGAATTTTAGAACAAGGATAAAATGATAAAACGGGTGACTTGGGTTGCAAACCAAGCCACCATTATCCAAAATACAACCAGTTATCCAAAATACCTTTCCATGTCGAACACAGAAACTTAAAGGTTCTAAAATCCAAAACATAATTAAAATAAAACAATAAAAAAGCGAAGCTCCATGAAAGCTATTCCTAGCTTCTTGATGGTTTCTTAAGCTTGCTTTTTTTTCCCTTGTCTTTGCTTGGTGGAGGCCCTATTTACAATAAAAAGGGGAGATACATTATCACAATACCATAGTTGAATTAGAAACATAAAAGAAAGGATAGTCATTTACCTAATGGAGTAATCTTTCCAGCCTTAATATCACCAAGGTATTTGGAACAATTTCTTTTCCAATGTCCAATACCATTACAATAATGGCATTTATCAAGAGGACCCTTCTTGATTTTTGAAGTGCTAGCATCATTAGCCTTAGCTTTGGTGAAAGTGGGAGCTTGTTTCTTACCCTTCCTCCCATTCTTCTTGAACTTCCCCTTGCTCTTAGTGCTTATATTAAGCACATCCTTTGGTGGGTTCACATTTAACCCGATGTCCCTCTCGGCTTGCACAAGTAACTTGTGCAATTCTTCAAGAGACACATCCTTGTCTTGCATGTTAAAATTCACCCGGAATTGAACATACGCTTTGACTTTGGATAAGGAGTGTAGAATCCTATCTACAATGAGTTCTTTGGGGATTTCAACTTTTTGAATCTTCAAGGTCTCGACTAGCTCCATAAGTTTGAGCACATGAGGGCTAACCTTTTGGCCCTCTTTGAAGTCGAGATCAAAGAATGCCGCGGCCGCCTCATATTGGACGATCCGCGGAGTTTG